>NC_088685.1:54790237-56040237 GCF_028017835.1 Emys orbicularis
GTTCTTCCATTACCATAGATTCATAGATTCATAGATTCTAGGACTGGAAGGGACCTCGAGAGGTCATCGAGTCCAGTTCCCTGCCCGCATGGCAGGACCAAATACTGTCTAGACCATCCCTGATAGACATTTATCTAACCTACTCTTAAATATCTCCAGAGATGGAGATTCCACAACCTCCCTAGGCAATTTATTCCAGTGTTTAACCACCCTGACAGTTAGGAACTTTTTCCTAATGTCCAACCTAGACCTCCCTTGCTGCAGTTTAAGCCCATTGCTTCTTGTTCTATCCTTAGAGGCTAAGGTGAACAAGTTTTCTCCCTCCTCCTTATGACACCCTTTTAGATACCTGAAAACTGCTATCGTGTCCCCTCTCAGTCTTCTCTTTTCCAAACTAAACAAACCCAATTCTTTCAGCCTTCCCTCATAGGTCATGTTCTCAAGACCTTTAATCATTCTTGTTGCTCTTCTCTGGACCCTCTCCAATTTCTCCACATCTTTCTTGAAATGTGGTGCCCAGAACTGGACACAATATTCCAGTTGAGGCCTAACCAGCGCAGAGTAGAGCGGAAGAATGACTTCTCGGGTCTTGCTCACAACACACCTGTTAATACATCCCACAATCATGTTTGCTTTTTTTGCAACAGCATCACAGTGTTGACTCATATTTAGCTTGTGGTCCACTATAACCCCTAGATCCCTTTCTGCTGTACTCCTTCCTAGATAGTCTCTTTCCATTCTGTATGTGTGAAACTGATTTTTCCTTCCTAAGTGGAGCACTTTGCATTTGTCTTTGTTAAACTTCATCCTGTTTAACTCAAATCATTTCTCCAATTTGTCCAGATCATTTTGAATTATGACCCTGTCCTCCAAAGCAGTTGCAATCCCTCCCAGTTTGGTATCATCTGCAAACTTAATAAGTGTATTTTCTATGCCAATATCTAAGACGTTGATGAAGATATTGAACAGAGCTGGTCCCAAAACAGACCCTGCGGAACCCCACTCGTTATGCCTTTCCAGCAGGATTGGGAACAATTAATAACAACTCTTTGAGTACGGTTATCCAGCCAGTTATCCACCCACCTTATAGTAGCCCCATCTAAATTGTATTTGCCTAGTTTATCGATAAGAATATCATGCAAGACCGTGTCAAATGCCTTACTAAAGTCTAGGTATACCACATCCACAGCTTCTCCCTTATCCCCAAGACTCGTTATCCTATCAAAGAAAGCTATCAGATTGTTTTGACACGATTTGTTCTTTACAAATCCATGCTGGCTATTCCCTATCACCTTACCACCTTCCAAGTGTTTGCAGATGATTTCCTTAATTACTTGCTCCATTATCTTCCCTGGCACAGAAGTTAAACTAACTGGTCTGTAGTTTCCTGGGTTGTTTTTATTTCCCTTTTTATAGATGGTCACTATATTTGCCCTTTCCCAGTCTTCTGGAATCTCTCCCGTCTCCCATGATTTTCCAAAGATAATAGCTAGAGGCTCAGATACCTCCTCTATTAGCTCCTTGAGTATTCTAGGATGCATTTCATCAGGCCCTGGTGACTTGCAGGCATCTAACTTTTCTAAGTGATTTTTAACTTGTTCTATTTTTATTTTATCTGCTAAACCTACCCCCTTCCCATTAGCATTCACTATGTTAGGCATTCCTTCAGACTTCTCGGTGAAGACCGAAACAAAGAAGTCATTAAGCATCTCTGCCATTTCCAAGTTTCCTGTTACTGTTTCTCCCTCTTCACTGAGCAGTGGGCCTACCCTGTCTTTGGTCTTCCTCTTGCTTCTAATGTATTGATAAAAAGTCTTCTTGTTTCCCTTTATTCCCATAGCTAGTTTGAGCTCATTTTGTGCCTTTTCCTTTCTAATCTTGCCCCTGCATTCCTGTGTTGTTTGCCTATATTCATCCTTTGTAATCTGTCCTAGTTTCCATTTTTATATGACTCCTTTTTATTTTTTAGATCATGCAAGATCTCGTGGTTAAGCCAAGGTGGTCTTTTGCCACATTTTCTATCTTTCCTAACCAGCGGAATAGCTTGCTTTGGGCCCTTAATAGTGTCCCTTTGAAAAACTGCCAACTCTCCTCAGTTGTTTTTCCCCTCAGTCTTGATTCCCATGGGACCTTACCTATCAGCTCTCTGAGTTTACCAAAATCGGCCTTCCTGAAATCCATTGTCTCTATTTTGCTGTTCTCCCTTCTACCCTTCCTTAGAATTGCAAACTCTATGATTTCATGATCACTTTCACCCAAACTGCCTTCTACTTTCATATTCTCAACGAGTTCCTCCCTTGCACCATGCACCATTTCATTCTGTACATTAATTGAATTGGTGGGGAGAAGGCTGCTTTAATTCACTTTTTGCCTCCTAAATTCACAGCAAAGCCCTAGCCTAAGCTAGAGAAGCTTTAGGCTCTTTACAGGGAGTTCAATGGTGTTGGAACAATTTTTATGGGGGGGGGGGGGCGGCAGGTGCTGAAAGCCATTGAACAAAATTGTAAGCCCTGTATACGATGGAAAACACTTCAATCCAGATGGTGCTGCCCCACCACCAATATCGATAGTTCCAGCACACCTGAGGGAATCTCTCAGTCAAGACTAGCTAAAATGTAGTGGTCTCTGTCCATCCCCCTGTTACATTCCCATTTAACTCCTATGCTTGGGACTGGGAGGGAGGCTGGAATAGTCTCATCCTAGGAGCTGTACAGCGACTGAGAAACCCCTCTCCCAGGTAAGTCTTGCCATCCACTATGGAAGCAGAAAGTGTCTGGGGTGGAAGAGATACAGGCCATTAAGCACCAAGCACACACTTTTGATTTCATACTAAAGCCAGTCATCATTGAGTCAACCATGGTTAGACACTATTTCAAGAAATACAGCCTCCAAAACCAGTATTGTATATTTTGAGATGTTATTGAGAACCCTAATTGGATGGTGCTGTAACCTAATTAGCAAGGGCACTACCTACTGAGCCAGGACCCCTGGGATCATTATTATAGCATGGCTATCAGGTGTGCTTTTGTACATACCATATGTAACTATTATGAAGAAGTAGCAATGATTTTGATTGAACACTTTCCCCAAGTTAGGCTAGCTTATGGTCTTTGAAACCACAGCTTCATTGGGACAAAGCTGAAGCACAGGGGCAGAATGCGTCTATGAATAGTAGAGAAATGCGATCAGGAGCAACAATGATTTTACACCCTTTAAAGGGAAATAGCATACATGCCCTCTGCATTTGCTGCAGAGTTCAAACTGGTGCAAAAGAGAAGTGGTGCCCTGGACAATCCCCTTTAAGGACTGGAGCACCTCTGAGATCTCACCTCTAATTCCCACAATCCTTATGCTCCGGAAACATGAGCATTTATATTCTGACTACCATCAGGTGCATGGGGAAAGGGAAAGGAGTCCTTGTTCCTTCATCTCCTTTTTCACATCTGTGTAAGCACCGCCTCAGGTTGGGCAGTTATTATTAGCATTATGAGTGAGACGATCTTGCTCCTTCGAGATACAAAAGGAGCGCTTAAAGACGATAAAGTCATTGCGGAGAAACTAAATGGATTCTTTGCTTCAGTCTTCATGGCTGAGGATGTTAGGGAGATTCCCAAACCTGAGCTGGCTTTTGTAGGTGACAAATCTGAGGAACTGTCACGGATTGAAGTGTCACGAGAGGAGGTTTTGGAATTAATTGATAAACTTAACATTAACAAGTCACCGGGACCAGATGGCATTCACCCAAGAGTTCTGAAAGAACTCAAATGTGAAGTTGCGGAACTGTTAACTAAGGTTTGTAACCTGTCCTTTAAATCGGCTTCTGTACCCAATGACTGGAAGTTAGCTAATGTAACACCAATATTTAAAAAGGGCTCTAGAGGTGATCCCGGCAATTACAGACCGGTAAGTCTAAGGTCTGTACCAGGCAAATTAGTCGAAACAATAGTTAAGAATAAAATTGTCCGACACATAGAAAAACATAAACTGTTGAGCAATAGTCAACATGGTTTCTGTAAAGGGAAATCGTGTCTTACTAATCTATTAGAATTCTTTGAAGGGGTCAACAAACATGTGGACAAGGGGTATCCAGTGGACATAGTGTACTTAGATTTCCAGAAAGCCTTTGACAAGGTCCCTCACCAAAGGCTCTTATGTAAATTAAGCTGCCATGGGATAAAAGGGAAGGTCCTTTCATGGATTGAGAACTGGTTAAAAGACAGGGAACAAAGGGTAGGAATTAATGGTAAATTCTCAGAATGGAGAGGGGTAACTAGTGGTGTTCCCCAAGGGTCAGTCCTCGGACCGATCCTATTCAACTTATTCATAAATGATCTGGAGAAAGGGGTAAACAGTGAGGTGGCAAAGTTTGCAGATGATACTAAACTGCTAAAGATAGTTAAGACCAAAGCAGACTGTGAAGAACTTCAAAAAGATCTCACAAAACTAAGTGATTGGGCAACAAAATGGCAAATGAAATTTAATGTGGATAAATGTAAAGTAATGCACACTGGAAAAAATAACCCCAACTATACATACAATATGATGGGGGCTAATTTAGCTACAACAAGTCAGGAAAAAGATCTTGGAGTCATCGTGGATAATTCTCTGAAAATGTCCACGCAGTGTGCAGAGGTGGTCAAAAAAGCAAACAGGATTTTAGGAATCATTAAAAAGGGGATAGAGAATAAGACTGAGAATATATATTATTGACCTTATATAAATCGATGGTACGCCCTCATCCCGAATACTGCGTACAGATGTGGTCTCCTCATCTCAAAAAAGTTATATTGGCACTAGAAAAGGTTCAGAAAAGGGCAACTAAAATGATTAAGAGTTTGGAACGGGTCCCATGTGAGGAGAGATTAAAGAGGCTAGGACTCTTCAGCTTGGAAAAGAGGAGACTAAGGGGGGATATGATAGAGGTATATAAAATCATGAGTGATGTGGAGAAAGTGCATAAGGAAAAGTTATTTACTTATTCCCATAATACAAGAACTAGGGGTCATCAAATGAAATTAATAGGCAGCAGGTTTAAAACAAATAAAAGGAAGTTCTTCTTCACGCAGCGCACAGTCAACTTGTGGAACTCCTTACCTGAGGAGGTTGTGAAGGCTAGGACTATAACAGAGTTTAAAAGAGAACTGGTGGTTAAGTCCATTAATGGCTATTAGCCAGGACGGGTAAGGAATGGTGTCCCTAGCCTCTGTCTGTCAGAGGGTGGAGATGGATGGCAGGAGAGAGCTCACTTGATCATTGCCTGTTAGGTTCACTCCCTCTGGGGCACCTGGCATTGGCCACTGTCGGTAGACAGGATACTGGGCTAGATGGACCTTTGGTCTGACCCGGTACGGCCTTTCTTATGTTCTTATTATTAATATGAGACAAACCATCTTTTTATACTCTGGTATCCTTAAATATTGTATTGTCATAACACAGCACTTCCCTGTGAGGAAAAAATTAAAATGACAAATAGTTCCTCATCCCTTCATTTAAATTTCTTCCTTTTCCTTCTGCTATATTGAACTAGACCTAAAGAACAAGAACCCAAACAATTAGCACAGCTATCCCTGTACATACACTCAGATTTCAAGACATCTATATTTCATAGGATTATTTGTGCTCAGCTTTAGAAGTTTCATAATGAAAGTTACAGTTTTCAGAAACAGCTGTAGGAGATTTACGTCCTGGAGAGATGTTCTTAAGTGCACCTATGAAAAAATGTTGTATGGACAGCAGCTAATCAAATATAAGTGCCATATTTTGGTAATATTGTTATTTATATTTAAATTTTATAGTTTTTCCTATGTTATATGATACTGCAACACTTGTAAGTGTACTGCTGTAGAAAAAAAATTAAATAGTATGAGTAAAAAGGATTTTCAGTCATCAACGTAGAAGAAGACCTAGGGTATTATGGGGTAATTATTTTGGCAAGTATAAACTTAGTGAAGGAAAAGGTTTGCAAAATATATTTCATGTATAGAGTGAAATTTTCAAAGGCTTATTATATGTTCAGATCAAATCCAGTTTTCGCTATGCTGACTTACACCAGCTGAGGATCTGGTAAGCCTGAAGCTTTCAGAGAGTTATGAATAAGTTAAACAAGGGGCTTTCCCTTAATTTAACCTTAACCATGGGATTCACTACCATTCCTGTGAACATAAGAGGAATATAAATAACAGTGAAGTACTTTTTTTGGACTACATTACCTTTATAACTGTTTATGTGCTCAGACGGTTTCTATATTTTCAATCTCTAAACCATTTGATTATATAATCTTTAAAAGTCCTGCACATTAATATCTCATTTTCTTGGTTGTAGTGTATATTTTTTTATTCTGGCTGCTGTAAAAATTTGTTTTATTCACTTGATAATCCATATACTTGAAAATCTGAGCAGATAAATATCTCATAATGAGAAATAAAGTCAGTAGCAAATCAAAGCACTTGTTTAAAATAATTGTTGGTGTGTTTATTTTAGAAGTGGAAGACATTTATCATTTGTAGTGTTCTTCTTTCATACATACTTGAGATAAATGGACCAAAATTAAATTTATTTTAGTTTAAACATTTAGGAAACTAACTTATGTTACTTCCCTGATTTCTGTTACTCAGGAAATAGGTTTATTAATAGTTTAATAACTACACTGTAATATAATGGAAAAATAATTTGCTATCATTTATTTTTTATTTATAGCCAGTTTTTCCATGCTATGTATGCTGTTGTGTGAAAAGATAAATGTACTATCTATTATGATCTGTCCTTAGAAAGAAAGATAGAGGTATATTTTGTAGATATACCTACCTGCTCAGTACACTTTAAAATATAATTATAAATATTAAATTTAATGGTGGGCTGTCAGATTGTGAACAGGGACCTACAAAAATCAATTAATGTATTTCTGGACAAAACAAGCACGAAGCCCTTGGGCTTGTTAAGAATGCTGCCATTTACTAAACTAAATATGAGACTGGCATTTAAAATTGTAAAGCTCTGATCACTCTTTTTACAAAGAGAAAGCGATACAGTGACAGAAGGTCAGGTAGCACCTCCAGGGAATTACTGTATTACAGGCACAAATACACTAATGAATCATTATGACAGCATTCTAAAACAATAACAGACTGAAAGTTTAGGTGACAAACATTTGTTACAGATTTGATAGCTTCATAATTACAAAACAAATGGCCACAGCAACTATACATAGAATATGGTAGCACTGAATATATATATATATATATTCTCAGACTGATTAGTAGAGAATGAGCCCAAGCTGTGCAGATCTGTTGAATTTTCAGTCATTTGTAAAGTGTGGTAAACCTGAGAAAAAAAATCTTTCAAACAAAACTAAAACAGATTCAAATGATTTCAGACAGAGTCTTTTAGTCATTCTGCTCAGGTGCCATTTATTAGATCTCTGAAGCAACCAGTTCAGGATTTCGGGTGTCTACCCTAAATAGCTTTTGTTCTCTGCTGGCCACAACACACACAAATTAGTATACCATGGAATAAACAACTGTGAATGGATTGGTTGCCCCCTGAGTGCCTCCTTATGGCATGAAATCTCTCTACGGGAGTCCTGCCTCAGTTTCCCCTTTCCTGCAACTCAGAGCCCCTTAAATCAAACTAACAAAACAGCCTTCTCTGGTTCAATCATACTCCTTCTTGAGGCTGGATTTGTTAAAATAATTAATTATTACCACATAAAGTCCCCCAGTTCCCATCAAGATGGTACTCCAAGTCTTTCTTGCCAGGAGTCTCCTGATATGCATATCCTGCGTAGAGCATTTTCCCTGAGGACTAAAAGTTCTCTGCTGAGGCCTGCTCACTCTCAACATTCACCACACCAAGCATCCCCTTCTGCAACTTTCTCCTGATATTTATAGGAGAATAAACTCCTCTGTATCCAGCTGCTTCTACTAATTAAATTGCATACCCCATCCCAGGTGTGGCATTTGAGCTAATTATATGGCCGATTCCAGTTGTCTGGCTCTTAAAGAGGCAGGCCACCACAATGGAAGGAAGACTCTGTAAACAAATTGTAGCTCAGAAGCATGTACAATCAGTATAAAAATCAAAGAATCTTGATATAACATCTAAAGCTGTGTGAACAACTGATTTTTCAGTTCATTGGGCAAACTGAAAAATGAAAACAAAACTTGTTCTGGGTCTATGCAAAATGAAAGTTTTAGTTTCACAAAACATACAAGAAAAGTCTGAAAAAATTGTTTTGGGATGAACAAAATGTTTAGTTATCCCTGAATGAAATATTTCATTTTGTTTGAGTTTAACCTTAAAAAAAATAGAATTGAAGTAAAATTGGAAGCAAAACGTCATTGTGAATAAAACAAAATCAAAATGTTTCATTCTGAAAATGGCAAAAGTAAAAAAGTTTTGAGTTTCAGATGTCCTTTGGGGGGGGGGCATTTTAACAAAGAAATTGGCAAATTCAACATGAATTCATGAAATATTTTGATTTATCTGAATTTGCATTTTTCATAAAAAAAAGTTTTGTCCAAAAATATTCCCTCAGCTTTAGCAACTACAGAACTGCACACTGAAGGTTCACAAAGATTTTCTATGCATGGCTCCCCATTCTACCCAAAGACCTGCATAGGAGGATTCCAGCACTTAACAGGACTGAAGCCTGAGTCGTTTATGGCATAGGCCTCATAAGCAAGCAATATCTGAAAATGAAATAAGATCTGCAATATGGCTGGTGATATAGATGACACTCCCTTCTAGCAAACTTCATTTGTAATATCTGACTTCAACCAAATATTCAGACTTTGTGAATGCTGATGGCCCTTGAGAGAGTAAACAGGCGAGGAAGAGGGTGCACGGAGTCCTCTGACTTTGTTTTCCTTTGACAGGATCTGGTCATAGTTTCAGTTCTCTGCTCTCCTGAGCACAATGAGCCCTGTCGGTTACTGTCCCTTGGGTGCAAGCACCCCAATATGGGAAGGGAGGGGAGAGATCTCTAACTACACAGGGGAGTGTAGATTGAACCTCCTGAAGTGGGTTAGGTGCATACTCTTCCTGTGTGTTGGCGGTCCCAGGAAATATTGCAGTGATTTTTTTTTTCAAATGGTCACTGATTCTGGGTGCCTCCATTTTTGGGTGTCCAACTAGATAAATCTGGTCTCCCTGTTCTCTCAGAGGGCTGAACACTGCCTCAGCACTGAACTTTGTCCAAAAGCTCAAAGCCTGTGCCTAATGAGAGCTATTCACTTGGAACTGACAGTCACCTAGTCATATATATTTCTTAAGGAAAATGCCTGTCCTTCTGAAAGTAAACACTAAAAACTCTTGTTATTCCTTTGAAAACCTGAGATGAAAATAATTCATTTTACTACATGAATATTAAAATATTTATACACAAATATTACAAGCATTTTTTTAAATCCCTAGAGTTTATTATTGTATAACCTTGGGATAGTTATACATCAACCATTTATGATTAAGTTCATTATTTGTACTAGGCTACTAAAAGCTCCTTTTTTCCGGACTATTTTAAGCCTCACTTATCATTTTTCTCCAGTTAAATCCGGTAAATGTAAGCTGCCATAATGGCAGTAAAGTTCTACAATGGGCTTTATTTCATAATAATTGCTAGTTATTTGCTGCATCCAGACTGTTGAAATGCCATTTTCAATTCCTGTCGGAGGTTTTGAAGCCACAATTATTGCTCTGAATTGGAATCCTCTGATGAAGTCTGCAATATGGTGGGAAAGACATCAGGAAAAATGAAGATTTATGGTGGCATAATTCCCTAAAAATAAACCTCTATTAATGCATCACTTTTGTCCAACATTTTGGAACTGTTTACTGTAACTAAATTGTTCAGATTCACAACATTTAGACTGAAATATGGCAAACTGTACCAATGATGTATCTTAGATTAAACAAATCTGTGGTGGGAATCAGATGGAAAGACCGAATATCTGTCTGGGTGGTGTAGTTAATATATGGTCAAGAAATGTGAGGAGCAGGACAACTGCCTACTTTCTATGGTGTTTGTAACTTGAAAAATTCATATGACAAATAATAGCTAAAAAGCTTTTTGCTCTGCACACACAGTATAGACCCAGAGTAAATAGTGGACTTCTATGACTACAAGGCCCTGTTAAAATGTGTTGCCCATCAGTATCTCTTGAACAACAGATTGTATTTCATTTTAACTTCTTATGTGGATAAAAATGGGGGGGAAAATCAAATGATGAGTAAATCGTGGACCTCTTCCAACTCATTTTTTTGGTCAATATAAACTCATTTAAAAAAACAGTTTACATGTACAGCCTGATCCAAAGCCCAGTGAAATCAACTAAAAGACCCATTCTGAGTGCTTTGGGCTCTTGATGAAGCCCATACATCAAAACTAGAAGAAGACCCAATTCTGCAATCCTTATTCATGTAATAACTAATCAAATGTGCAAGAATTTACAGGACTGATCCTCAACTATAAAAGTGTAAATCCAGAATAACAACACTGATTTCCTTGGAGTTCCTCCAGCTTTATTTGACCATAACTAAGAGCAACTTTATAGGGTGAAATTCTCACTCGATTGAAGTAAATGGGAGCTTTGTCATTAACTTCACTGGGGCCAAGATTTGACTCATATAACACAAAGATCAACTTAAACAGAGGAATAAAACATTGTAGTGGATACAGTAAACAGTCTCACTGTACACTGGTAAATTTAATAATTGTCGTGTGTTGTCTTAGTAAAGTAGCTATGTTTACCTCAGTGTTTGTATATTCTACCCTATATTTTTCATAGAAAATACCTAGAATATTACAAATACTAAGCTGTTTAGTTATTTAAGCCAACTGGCAAATATGCACTTACCAGGGGGTATGGGGACTGGTGCGAAAGTGATGAATCTGTTACTTCCGGGACTGACTGTGCCCGCCAATCAAACCGGCTGTTGGGGCCCCCCAAAGCGTGGGGCCCGGAGCGGTCGTCCCTATTCACCATACCCAAGGGATGGCTCTGGCACTTACTAATACATTTTCCCTACTTTCACTGTACTTGATCAAATGCTTTCTCAGAATCAATCAAGAGCATTGCTGCGCAGAATATTGCTGCCTTTTTTCAGAGTTTGTTTAGAATTTCTCTTGCTAAAAGGAATATCATGAAAGGGTTGTATTTATTTATCTAAAACCTATATCTGTTCATTTTGGATCATGAAAGGATATATAGGGTTATTTATTCTAGTTGCATGGCTGTTATTTCTGCATACATTGCAGACGAAGTTTAGAAATAAAATGTAGTGAGAGTTGTCACCAAAAAGCATCTCCTTCAACTTCTGAGATGAGAGTAGCCGTAAGAAAAAGAAACAAAAACAAAAGCCACGGACATGAAAATGAGGTTATATTTTCAAGTTCATTAAAAGAGTGAGATTTGGAGCCAAAATATCCTAATACTAGAGCACTCATGAAAGTCAGCCAGATAGTGATCATTAGAAAGAGAAGGGCACCAGTTGCATTGGGTGGGCCCAGCAGGACACAGGATTCAAAAATTATAATAAATGAACAAACTGTTTTTTCTTTATCAAACCAGTTTTGTATGTATAAAATAGCTTTCAATCTAAAAGGACACATATTTTAAACATTTACATGCATTTTAAAATTGCTGTCCTCAGTTACTGACCAGCTGAGCTGGTCTAATAAAACATCCTTTACAATTCTTAGAACTAAGGGGGGAGGGGTGGGAAGTGTCCCCAAATGGTGCTTCGGATGGTTAGTGAAATCCAGTGCATATGCAATGTATTATTTACCTTTCTTTTATGCTTAGTTGTCCTACACATCCTTGGACAGGCCTGGAAACAAAATTGAGCTGGAGAAGGTGTTCCAGTCTTTGTGAAACTGCTCCAGAGAAGAAGACAGACTAATGAAAACAATACAGAAGACTAATTCCCTTAAAAAAAATAAAAATACCAATTAAGCCTACCTAAAAATAAGGTACTTAGTTAGCACCGATTACACTTCTGGCATTTAGGTCAGCGACAAAGCTCCTCCACTCCAGTCTGTTTCTGACAAGTCTTTCAATGGTTTCCCAGCTGTGCCCCAGGTTTTTCAGCTCGGCTTCCACAGCTCTTCGCCATGTTGTTTTCAGATGACCTTGTTTTTGCTTGCCTTCAGGTGTCCATCTTATTGCTATTCTGGTGATAGAATCAGTTTCAATCAGAAGCACATGGCCAATCCATCTCCAACGCCTCCTGGAAATGATGATGCTCATACCTTGTTGGCTGCACTGTGTGAATAGGTCTTGTTTTGAGATTGTTCTGGGCAAAAATATATGGAGAATTTTTATGAGGCAGGTTGTATGGAATGAAAACAGTTTGGACATGTCATATTTTGTCATTCCCCAGAATTCTGCACTATAAAGTAGTGTTGGAAGTACACAGCTCTGATAAAGCCTGCGTTTAGTTTTGGGGTTGTATTTTGATGATTTCCAGACTGTATTTAAGCTCCTGAAGGTGTTCCTGGATTTATTGATTCTGTTCCAGATATCCTGGCTTGTTCCACTGTCTTGGCTGATTGTGCCGCCCAAGTATGTCAATGTTTCTACATTGGTGAAAACATGATCTTCTGTCTGTATTGGTGATGGTGAGGCAATATTAAGGGTCATGATATCTATCTTATTGTGGTTGATTTTCAGTCCAATTTGCTGGCTGAATGTGTTGAGTTGGGTTGTTTTTTCTTATATGGTGTTGGGTATGATAGGAGAGTGAGATCATCTGCAAAGTCCATGTCTTCAAGGGATGAGAAGGATGTCCATCGGATGCCTCTTGGCATGTGTTCTGTTGTACGGTGCATTACCCAGTCAATGGCAATGTTGAAGAGGATTGCAAACATGACACTCCTGACGTATTCCCGTTTTGACCTCAAAACTGAGCTCACTGTGATCAACACTGCATACAAATTTGGAATAGAAGGTTTTAATGGTGTTGATTATACAGAGAGGAATTCTATATGCCCATAGAATGCACCATAGGCTGATCCTATGAATACTGTCAAAGGCCTTCTCAAAGTCAATGAAGTTTATGTAGAGTTGCCATTATCATTCTGATCATTGTTCTATTATGTTTTGTAGAGTGAAAATCTGGTCTATGCATCCACCTCCTTTCTGAAAACTGGCTTGCTCTTTTCTGAGAATGCTATCAACTGCCTCTGATATATGCTGGACTATGATCATACACAATACCTAGCTTGGCACAGATAAAAGTGTGATACCATGCCAGTTATTACAATCCCTGAGAGCTCCTTTCTTTTTCTGTGCCTTGTCATGCCGGAACAGCTTGTGTGCTCTAATGATCCCCAGAGTCTTTTCCAGTGGGGGCTTTTTGCTCCTGTCAGGTTCAACCATGCCAGATTGATCTGTGCGGGTGGGGCCAGACAAAAACAGACACCGTGGTCCTCCAGGTTTGGGATTAGGCACAGGGCTAATGACTCTGTCCCGTAAAAAAACAAAATATGTTATGAAAACAGCAGGGGAGAAATTGACCATTACTGTGTATGATGGCCTTTAGGAGTCAATGACTCATATGCAGGGCCGGTGCTACCATTAAGGCAAACTAGGCGTTTGCCTAGGGCGCCAAGATTTGGGGGCGCCAAAAAGCAGTGCCCCCAATTTTTTTTACAGTGTTCCTGGGCTGGGCTGCTGGCAGCGCGCTGACACGTGAGGCTCAGACTCCCTCTCCCAGTGCAGAGGCTGCTCCACTTCTCCCACCTCCCAGGCTTGCAGCGCCAATCAGCCATTTGGCACCGCAAGCCTGGGAGGGGAGGAGAATTAGAGCAGGGGCGGCGTGCTCGGGGAGGAGGCGGAGCAGAGGTGAGCTGGGGTGGGGAGCTGCCGCATGGCTCCCCAGGCCAGGGGGGGGGGCGGGGAGCTGCCGGAGGGGGTGGGTGCCTCAGGGCGGGGGGGGGGGAGCTGCCGCAGGGCTGGGGGGCGGGGTGCAAGGTGGAAGTTTTGCCTAGGGCGCGAAACTTCCTTGCACCGACCCTGCTCATATGACTGCCAGTGGTGAATGCTGAAAGGAAGCCATTGGCATGAAGACTGAAGTGCTCAACACCAAGACAAAAATAAGGTAGCAAAACAAGAAAAATGTGCCCCCTTTTCCTATCAGAAAGAGAGACAGAGAACATTGCAAATACCCAGAATCAGTTTCTGACAATACAGACAAATTCATCTTTTAAAAACACGACAAAGCATCACTTCATTAAATTGATCAATTTGTATACATGATACAAAGACAAATAACTAGGAAGGGTACACAAGCTAGGAAGATAATATAAATTAAGGAAGCCCTGTTTTTATATTGAGGCCTGAAGTATCCATTTTCATATCTGGTGTATTGAAATTATAAGCATTTATTTTTTTCTTTCTCTTATGTAATAGTTATATCTTTTCCTTTTTATTATAATCAACATGGCTGAAAATATTTCCTCTCATTGCTGCTCTAAACACATCTCATACTGAGCCTGATTATGCAGTTTTTACTCAAGCAAAATTCCCATTGAAGCCAACTGAAGCATCAGAGCCATTCTTTTAGTAGCTTTTTTTCTGTTTGATTGCTCAGGACTAAATTTAGTAGCTTCCATTACTTCTAAAACACAGCCAAAATGTCCATTTTAAGTGGAACCCTTTCAGCTTTTTGGATGGTAGAAACTGAGCTTAAAAGACAATAAAAGACCAGGGGCATATGAATGTATGAATATCCCTGGGCTTACTGAGGTCTGAAATAAAAAGCATGGCTGAACTTTGCCATAAAAGGTAGTATTTAAACACTCCTTTTTCAGGTAATTTTTTTCAGGTGATTAAGCAGAACATATTTTCAATGCAGACAGGAATGTTGCTACTAATGACCATTACTGTAAATGTATAAGCAATTACCACATTTAATGATAAACTTAAAGAGCCATGTAAGCAAGCATAACTCCACTGAAGGCGTATTCACTGCATTTACATCCAATCTGAATTTGGCCCCAAGAATTTTCATCCATAAAAAACTGCTGCTGCTGCTTTTTTCTGCTGATATGATAGCTGGTATAGCTCTCCACTCTGAGAACAGTGAGCAGTGTGTGAGGTAGGTTTTAAGATATGAGACTACAAAGTCAACAGGAATTCTCAGAATATCAGTCCCCACGGCATCAAAGCAGCTCTTAAAAGCCTCTGTTCTTGTGATGAGGTGGTGATAGAATAAAAGATCAGGGATGGTATAACTTTATTGTTATTTTTTTTTTTAAACAAAGACCTACCCATTTTGTTTCTCCCAACAGACTTAAATTCCTTTTGGTTGGAAGTCTAAAAAGAAAAAGGAGAGAAGGGAATATAGCCCAGTACTCAGAAGGGAAATAGATATAATTTTATTTGTATCAGGTAGCAATATTAAGCAACAAATGATCAAATAATGTATGTTGAGTATCTAGTCAATTTTTTTACTTCAGTTAATGGGTGAATCAATGAGCACAGAACATCAATAAAAAGAGTGAAATCATTAAATAAGCTTGTAATCAGAAAAGTGACTGTGAAAATGGCATTGTGAGGTTCCCTATCTACTCCCTCCCAATGGTTTTCCTATCGTATTTACTTTCACATGAAGTTTCTAATTGCTATCTCTGCAAACTCAATCTATAATCTCAGTTTTTTTCATTCACCCTCTCACATTAACTGTATAAAATCTGCAGTCTAATTGATGATGAGCTAAGAACAGACTCTAACTTGCTTTTGCAAAGCTTTTTAAATTCTGAAGTGTTAACGCTAGTAAAAATGTGTTTTGTCAATAACTTACTCTGACTACATTGCTACAGACTGGCTAATGTGCATGCACATCCTATTATATTTGTTATTCTGTCACCCACACTCCCCACCCCAGCCTGTTATTTGTCTCATCCACCTCTTATGTCTTTTCATTTAGACTGTAAGCAGTTTAGGATAGGAACTGTCATTATAGCAGAGCTCTGCTATAGTTAAAATGAAGATGAGCTTTCTCTTTAATGCTCAACTGTTTTAAGTATTCTAAAATCCACCCTATTACTCTGATTTCCTTGAAATATGACGTGCCTTATGGAGCAATGGGGTTCAGTTACTGATCCAAATCTGGGGCCATTTGACTTAAGGATCCCTGAGATATACAAAAATAGCTTTTCTTAAAGTTGACATGTTTTGGCAACAATTTTTTGTACACAGATAGTGGTGAAACTAAGGGTAAGATCATTGCAGTTGTTTGCTGCTATCTAGCTACAGAGAAGAAAAAATAGTACCATCCAGCCTTGAGGCAGTATTCATGAGTATGAACAAATTGGAACAAGTTACTGCTTGAACCAGTTTTGGGTTTTTGTGTTTTTGAGTCAAATATTTTGCACAGCTCTAATTGTAAACATATTTAAAAAACATATTGATATACTTTCAATCTGATACAGGAACCATGTGTATAGCATTGATAAGAGGTATGTGTAGTTGTGGAGTTATACAAATGATGAAGTTCAAGGTTTTTCAACTCAAACTATTTGCTTTAAGTCCATGAACCTGTAATTTAAAACTGATTGTTTCAAGGACAGTTCAATTAAAAAAGGAACATGTTTCGGTAGCTAAAGAGAAGTCTGTGCTATGCATTAGAGTTAGATGAGTATTTGATAGTCAGACTTCCTCTTTGATGTTCTGTAATACTGAATGTCCCAAAATGTGTATGAAAACATGTCTTTAAGGTCATAGCAATTGAACAGCAGATTCAATTACTCTCGTCACAAATGCATTCTAAAACTCCCACCTACTAAGCTAACTAAGGGTTATTCAAGTCATTTGTTCATACCTATACATTAACATTAAAATATTGCATTATGATTTTAATCTAACTTTCATTACATGTGATATGTTAGTCATAAGTCTAAGTATCAAAATAAGATGGATTTAAAAGATTTCTTAATATTCAGGTTATGATTTACAAGATGATGACCCTACATCCCCAAAGTATATTTTGTATAGTTTACTTCAGAATGGTATTAATTGATAACAGGCACACATACAATATACTACAGTGTATTGCTTAATTCTAGTTGCAAAATCCTTTGAAAAATACTAAAGGAATAAATCCTTGACAAATGCCTTAAAGAATATTTGAATTGTGTACTGTATAGATAATGAAAAGACTTGCCCAGCTCATGAATGGAAGAATTCCTTCCTATTCAGAGTCTGTATATTCTCTGGGAAATAAAAAGCAAGATCCAGAAATGTCAGTTCATTCAAATACCTTTCCATTACAAAAGAAATAAAATTTGAACAGGATAAGTTACATAACTGTAGAATCCTGTATAATAGAAGTAGCTTTTTTATTTAGTTAAAAATAAAATGTCTGAGAAAAATATTGCTTGAACAGAGATTGTTAGTTGACATCTACTGTGATGGGGAATCTGCCCCCCCTAGCCCATAAAGGGTTAATAGAACCCTAGGGAGGCTGTGCAACAGGCAGACAACTGGCCCATATAAGAAGAGCCGCAGGGCAGAGCAGGTCAGTCACTTCCTGGAGCTCAAGGAGGGAGAAGGACTGCTAGCACCTTGGAAAAAGCTGTGCTGGGCAGGATCAGAGGAGCGAAAGGGAGTTTCTGGCTGACTGCTGACTTGCTGGGGCCCCAAGACAAGGGCAGAGAAGGTGCTGGGGCTACGGGGAAGTGGCCCAGGGAATGAACTGTGGAGTTGGAGGGGATGCAGCACGTGGCTGCCATCTACACGACCCAGAGTAGTGAGTGGGCCTGAAACCCCCTTTGTCCCCCAAATGCCACCAATGAAGTGGCTGTACAGTGGACTGCCATTCCCCCAGAAGAGGGGAGAACAAAGTGTGACGCAGTCAGAGGGCTGTGTCCTGAAGAGGACGCTGTGTTTGTTGGGACAACTCGCATCCTGGAGCAGAAGTGATGGCAGCAAGACTTCACCAGACAATGGTGCGTGGGCACACTAAGCTAATTCCCAGGAAAGCCAGCAGGAGGCACGCCAGTGATGAGTTGAACCCCATCACATGTTGTGGAGAATGTTGGCATTCGGTCGCCCCTGACAGAAGAGGACTGAGTGAGAGACTCAGATACTGTTGACAGCTGCCCCTGATAGAAGTGGAGTGTGCAAGACTATTTAAGGGACACTTGAGGGTAAAGGGACTATGGAACTGCCATGTACAGAGGCCTTTTTGGCAGAAGGCAGGTGTACCTTCCCAAGTTGGACTTCAGAAGGGGGTTTAAGAGCAAAGAAAGGGGGTTTCAGGCTCTAGTGAGGCAGATTCTGGAGAACCAGCAGCAACAGTGGGAGGGCCAGAGACACATGCAGGAATGCCTGAGGCAACTAGCAGATGAGCAGTGTTATCTGTTCAAGACCCTCTAGGAGGTGATCATGGGCCAGAGGGCCTGGGGCAAGAAGCCAGGTCCAAGGGTCAGGCCACAAGCCTGAGCAGGGCAATATTATGCCTGTGGGCAGAGGGGGCATTTCAAGAGAGGGTTCCCCTATCAGGAAGAGAAGAAGTCTACCCCAAGGGAAAGAGAGGTCCCTGACCTGGGAAGAGAACAGGAAGGGGGGATGCTTATTTCGCCTGCGGGGAACCAGGACATATGAAGAGGCATGCCCGCACAGACAGAACAGGAGTCCAGGGAAAGACAGCATCCTGACGGGATAAAAAAGGGGACCCGAGCCAGGAGAATGGCAAGGGAAACAGAAAGGAACAGAAAGAGGTGCCAGATACCCAGAGGGGGTGCACCAAAACAGGAGAGAAAGAAGAGTCCCTTAGATATCCAGCTGAGGGATGTGGGGACTTATATGGAGAGCAATCCAAGGGAGCTGGGAACTCAGACCCTGGGAGAAGGGGTACTGGCAGAGACAGCAGAGAAAGGGCCAGGGCTATGGGAGAAGCTGAAAGCCACCGAGCTGGCCTTGTGAATAGCACAATATGGTACAGAGGCACAGACAGGGAAAAAATAGGAATACCAGGGAGGAGAATGACAACTTGCTCCTCCTAGTGGAGAACCTGAGACAGGAGTGGGACACCCTGAAAGCACAGCTGTGGGGGAGACAGGGGAAGTCTCCCCCCTCCCCCGCAGGCAGTTGGTCTTAAGGGGGAGGGTGTGTGATGGGGTGTCTGCCCCACACTATCCCATAAAGAGTTGAGAACCCTAGGGAGGCTGTGCACGAGGCAGCCAATTGGAGAGGGCTACGAGGAGCAGTCAATCAGGGCTGACCAGGCCCATACAAGAAGAGGAGCAGGGCAGTCATCCCCTGGAGCTTGGGGAGCGAGAAGGACTGGCTGCCTTGCAGGCAGAGGGGGCTAGCACCTTGGACAGAGCAGTGCTGGGCAGGATCAGGGGAGCGAGAGGGAGCTCCTGGCTGAGGGCTGACTTGCTGGGGCCCTGAGATAAGGCCAGAGAAGGTGCTGAGTCTATGGGGAAGTGGCCCTGAAAATAGACTGTGGGGTTGGAGGGGACACAGCATGTGGCTGCCATCTACAGGGTCACCTGGGCTGGTACCCAGAGTAGCGGACAGGCCTGGGTCCCTCCCAACCTATCCCCAATCGCCACCAAGGAAGTGGCTATACAGTGGACTGCCGTTCCCCTGGAAGGAGGGAGAACAGAGTGTGACACAGCCAGAGGGCTGTGTCCTGAAGAGGACGCTGTGTTTGTTGGGATAACTCGCATCCTGGAGCAGAAGTGATGGCAGCGAGACTTCACCAGATGAGGGCGCACGGGCGGGCTAAGTTAATTCCTAGGACAGCCAGCAGGAGGCGCCCCAGTGGTGAGTCGAAACCCGTCACATCCACCGTATCACTGAATGTTTAACTTCTATCTTACACCATATGAACATTTTTTGAATCTAATGTTACCTGATATTTATGTAAGCAAAAAAAAAAAAAAAAAAAGATTATGAATTGATAGGGATATTGGGTCAAATTCTACTCTGACTTCTAAACAGTGGAAATCTTTCTGGACCATCTCAGTTACCTGGTCTTAGTTCCATCTTGCTTCAGTGGATTTACCTAAGGGTACTGTTGTGTTAATTTTGATGGATTAAGTGGGTCCTGAGAGTCAAAGGTTTTAACATGACTTTTTCGTGCATATTTCTTGATTTTGAGTACAGAGACCTTCTTCTTCTTTTTCCTTTATGCTGTTTTTCCTGGTGAGGGTCATGATGGCAGCATGAAGAATACGGAGGACCAGACCCCCTTTTACTCCACAACAGGTTCCAGCTCCTCCTGGGGGATTTCCCAGGGTTCACAGGCCAGCCAGGAGATATAATTCCTCCAGCATGGCCTGGCTCAGCCTCAGGGCCTCCACACAGTGGGACATGCCTGGTAGAGTCCAATGGAAGCCTCCCATGGGGCATCCTTATCAGGTGCCTAAACCACCTCAACTAGCTCCTCTTGATTGAGAAGTGTAGCAGCTGTCCTCTGAGGCCCTCCGGAATAGCCGAGCTCTGCATCCTGTCTTGGAGAGTAAGCCAAGTCACCCTGAGGAGAAACCTTATTTTTGCTGGTTTACCTACAATCTCATCTTTTCGGTCATTACCCAAAGTTCATGACCATAGGTGAGGATGGGGATGTAGAACGACCTGTAAACCGAGAGCTTCATCTTAGAACTCAGCTACCACTTCACCATCACAAATTGGTGCAGCACCCGCATCACTGCTGCTGCTGCACCAAACTGAAGGTTGTTCTCTCACTCCTGCTTGCCATCACAGGCACCAATTTTCTCATTTCTCCAGAGGTGCTTGAACTCCGATCCACCCCAGGCACCTCCCCCACTCCACCCCTTCCCTCTGAGGCCCCATCTGTGCTCCGCCTCTTCCCGCCCCTGCTCCACCCCTGCCCCACCTCTTCCCACCCCATTCTGCCCCCTCCCCTGAGCATGCCTTGGCCCTGCTCTTCCCCCTCCCCCACAGCACCTTGTACCTGCCACTGAACAGCTGATCACTGGTGGGCGAGAGACACTGAGGGGGATGGGGAGGAGCTGATCCACGGGACCCACTGGTGAACAAGTCTCCTAGATATCTTCCACTAAGAGCAGCTTCTCCCCCCTCACCTGGAGAGAACAGTCTACTTTCTTCTGGGAGAGGACAATGGCCTCTGATTTGGAGGTGCTGATTCTCATCCCAGCCATTTCACACTTAGCAGTGAAATGTTCGCATGCATGCTGGAGATCAGTCTGAAAATCATGAACAGGAGTACGGACAAGACACACCCTTGGCAGAGTTCGATGCCCACCTTGAATGAACTTGACTTAATGCCAGAATACGAATACAACTCTCTCTCCGAGAATAAAGGGACTGGATAGCCCATAAAAGCAGCACCATACTCCTGCAGCACTTCCCACAAGAAATCTCGGGGAACGCAGTCATATGCCTTCTCCAGATCTACAAAACAAAGGTGGATTGGATTTGTAAACTCCCATGACCCCTCAAGTATCTGCGAGAGAGCAAAGAGCTGGTCCGTTGTTCCATGGCCAGGATGGAATCCACATTGTTCCTCCTGAATCAGAGGTTCAACTAATGGGTGTAACCTCCTCTCAAGCACCCTGGCATAGAGGTTTAATCTGGAGCTGGTTGGGATTTTTCAAGTTAAAGTTTTTTTTTTCATCAGAAAATGCCAGTTCATCAAAACTGAAACTGTTTACTTGAAAGGTTTGGTTTAGATCACTCTCATGATTTGAAATGTGTTTTGGAAAAATTCTTGAAATTATTAGAAGGTTCCATTTTGAGATTTTCAGAATGAGAAATCTCATCTTCCAGTGTGAAACACTTCGTTTTGAAAGCATACTAAAGCATAAAAAGGTCAAAATCAAAAAGAAAAGTTTTTTTGAAATTGATCTGATACATTTTTTTTCAGATTATAATTTGAAACTGACTTTTCTTCTTTATTCAAGATGTGTCAGGGGAGAATTAAAATCCTGCAAACTCTCATGGAATCGGAAAACTGTTTCCTGACCAACTCCATCTTAGTCCCATGTCAAACATGCTAGAAAATGTATTCCAAAATTTGGAAATTTTTGGATTATAATGCACAAAACAAAAATAATCAAAACCAAAACATACAGCGTTTTTAAATTTAAATTGAGTGCTTAGGCAAAATAATCTTAATTTATCAACAGTCTTTTTTCATGAAGAGGATATTACAGTAGAACCTCAGAGATATGAACACCAGAATTGCGAACTGACTGGTCAACCATACTACTCGCTCGGAACTGGAAGTATGCAATCAGTCAGCAGCAGAGACCAAAAAAAAAAAAAAAAGCAAATACAGTGCATTACTGTGTTAAACATAAACTACTAAAAATAAAGGGAAAGTTTAAAAGAAGATTTGACAAGGTAAGGAAACTGTTGCTGTTCTTGTTTCATTTAAATTAAGATGGGTGAAAGCAGTATTTTTCTTCTGCATAGTAAAGTTTCAAGTTGTATTAAGTCAATGTTAGTTGTAAACTTTTCAAAGAACAACCATAATGTCAGAGTTATGACCATTTCAGAGTTATGATCAACCTCCATTCCTGAGGTGTTCGTAACTCTGAGGTTCTACTGTAAATTAGTTCTGTTGAATTTAGAGTTAACTGCTGTGGATGGTGGTTACTTTTCCTGCTTTTGACAGAACAGAAACAAAAGGGAGAGAAGAAGTAGAAAGTAATAGTGAGAGAAATGCAGGTTTTTGTTGATATTCTCAGGATATAAGGCAGTCGTGGATGGACACAGTAGGCGGGCAGTTTAGTCTTGACAGCTGTTGCTTTGGACACTGGTTTGCTTCTCTGCTCTGGGACATCATCTGGCTGGTCTAATCAGAACAGTCTCCTTCACCAGTACTTCTAAGGCAGTGGTTCTCAAACTTTTGTATTGGTAACCCCTTTCACACAGCAAACCTATGAGTGAAACCCTCCCCTTAAAAATTAAAAACACTTTAAAAATATATTTAACACTTTTAAACACTAGAGGTGAAGAGGGTTTGGGGGTGGAGGCTGACAGGTCACGACCCCCCATGTAATATCCTTGCGACCCCCTGAGGGGTCACGACCCGCAGTTTGAGAACCCCTGTTCTAAGGTTTGGCTGAGCTGGAAGGGCCATCCCATGTCCAGGGCCGGCTCCAGGCACCAGCCCAGCAATCAAGTGCTTGGGGCGGCCAAGGGGAAGGGGCGGCACGTCGGGCTGTTCGGCGGCAATTCGGTGGCGGGTCCCTCTGGGAGGGAAGCACCTGCTGCCGAATTCCCGCCGAAGAAGAAAGCGGCGCGGTGGAGCTACCGCCGGAGTGCCGCCGATCGCAATTGCGATCTCGGCTTTTTTTTTTTTTTCCCCGCCGCTTGGGGGCTGCAAAATCCCTGGAGCCGGTCCTGCCCATGTCATAATGTTAGTGCTATGTGTTGCAGCTGGTTTCAGGATCAGGTGAAAACCTGAGAGTTAAATATGGGATAGGAAGAAGATAGTGGGGGACAGAAAGAAGCACACGTGGGAAGGAAACACAGGGTCATATCTCAGTGAGGTCCTCGCTGGCCAGTCATTATGGTCACAAATGAAAGACAGACACTCTGGAGTGAAGCAGAACCTTGTTAGATTTTTACCCAGGAATCTACTAGGAATCTGTTCTATTCTGATCCCCAAAGTCTCTCTTTTTAAGGACCCCAAGAGAGTAGTGCTGGATAGAATATGCCATTCCCTATTATTTTGTCCACCAAGTATACCTAATTTCCCAACACCAATTTTGGTCCATTATTTTCCAGTTCCAATCTTTTCTTGTTTACAAGTCACAGTCCCACACAGTCCTTAGGTTATATGAGATACCCCTTTTCATTGATATTGATCCAGTCTTTCCATTTCTTTTCATATCCCTTTTCATCTAATGAAATGTATCATTTTAGGAACTGTCATGCACTCTCCATCAATTGAGCTGACAATTGGAATAGGCCTACTAGGCCCCAATTACTACAACAGTTCCTGAGGACTAAGTTGTATAAATTAACTTCAATAGCTTTGCATACGGCAGAAGTAAAGTCAAAATATGACCAGCTGTTTTTAGGTCCCAACTTTAGGTTAATAAATAGAAACCTTAGTGTAGACAGGTTAATAAATAGAAACATGGCTTCCTAGGAAGCCACCTGAAGATTACGCCACTATATATAATCTTCATGCTTGCTAGAGCTTGTTTCAGTACTTCCATATTTGTGAGCTGGTAGGTCCAGGATATTATTACTATTAATTATTCATTATAGGGCTAGATTATAACTTTATAATTTGTCCTAAGTAGAAGTTGTTCAGCAATGTACCGCCCCAGGAAATAGTGGAAAAATGTATCATTCTTCCAGATAAAGAAAATGAGAGAATGTGTGTGTTTGTGCTAACTTCTTTATGCTTCACTTTCTAACATTGAATAATGGTTTATTTGTGGTATACACATTAATTATGTATGAGCTGTAGCACTGAAACATATGAATCATTTTATTTAATCACTACTACAGTAAATGCAATTTCTATAAACATTTCCCTTTTTTGAGATGTGGTAACAAAATATGATGTGATGACTGTGTTGAATAGGGAGTGCAAAATCCTAAAAATCATGAGATGCACTGTAAGTATAGAATCATAGACATGTAGGACTATAAAGGACTTCAAGAAGTCATCAAGTCCAGTCCCCTGTGCTATGGTAGGACCAAGTAAACCTAGATCATTTCTCATGGATGTTTGCTCAACCTATTTTAAAAACTTCCAATGATGGGGATTCCACAACCTTCCTTGAAAGCCTATTCCAGACCTTAGCTACCCTTATAGTTAGTTTCCCCCCCTCCCAACATTTATCATAAATCTCCCTTGCTGAAGATTGAGCCCAATACTTTTTGTCCTACATTCAGTGGACATGGATAACAATTGACCACCATCCTTTTTGTAACAGCCATTAACATATTTAAAGACTTATCAGTTTTTTCCCCCACCCTCAATCTTTTCTCAAGACTAAACATACCTTTTTTTAGCCTCATAGGTTAGGTTTTCTAAACTTTGTAAACTTTTTTTGTTCTTGTTTGGACTCCTCCACATCTTTCCTAAAGTGTGGTACCCACAACTGTACATGTTACTCCAGGTGAGGCTTCATCAGTGCCAAGAAGAACAGGATAATTACCACCTGTGTCATACCTACAATACTGCTGTTAATACACCCCTGAATGTTTATTAGCTTCTTTTTTTTTTTGTAGCTGCACCACATTGTTGATTCATATTCAATTTGTGATCCACTATAACCCCCAGATCCTTTTCAGCAGTATTATCATCTAGCTAGTTATTCCCCAATGTATAGCTGTGCATTTGATTTTTCTTTCCTAATTGAAGTACTTTGCACTTGTCTTATTGAAATTCCTCTAGTTGATTTCAGACCAATTCTCCAATTTGTCAGTCTTTTTGCATTCTAATCCTGTCCTCCAAAGTCCTTTCAACACACTCCAGTTTTGTGTAATGCACAAATTTTATATTTTTCCACTTCATTTTCCAAGTCATTAATGAAAATATTGAACAATGCTGGACCCAGGACTGACCTCAGTGGGACCCCACTAAATACATGCTCCCCCTTTGACAGCACACCATTGATAACTACTCTTTGAGTGCAGTCTTTCAACTAATTGTGCACCCACTTTATGGTAATTTCTTCTGGACCACATTTCTCTACTTTGCTTATGAGAATGCCATGCAGGACTGGGTCAAAAGCCTAATAAAATCATGATTGGAACATGTATTGCTTTCCCCTTATCTGTTAGGCTAGCAACTCTGCCAAAGAAGGAAATTAGGTTGGTTTGGTATGATTTATTCATGACAAATACATGCTGGCTCTTCCTTACAACCATATTATCCTCCAGGTGCTTACACATTGATTAATAATTGCTTCCAGTGTCTTTCCAGATTTCAAAGTTAGGCTGATTGGTCTATAATTCCCTGGGATTTCTTTGTTCTCCCTTTTACAGAGAGGTACTATGTTTGCCCTTCTCCAGTGTTCTGGGACCTTCCCCCCCCCCCCATAAATTCTCAAAGATAATTGCTAATGTTTCCAAGTTTGTTTCAGCTAGTTCCTTATGTACCCTAAGATGACTTTCATCAGTCCCTGCCAACTTGAATACATCTATCTTTTCTAAATATTCTTTAACCTGCTCTTTTCCTATTTTGGCTTGTATTCCTTCCCCCTTGTTTTTAATATTAATTGTGCGGAGTATCTGAACACCATATATATAAACTGGAATTCACTCAAATTTACTCTGATTATAAGCTGTGCCTCAAATCAGTGGCTGTAGCTAGCTAGAAGACTGATGAGGAAGGTGGACCACTCATAGATTAGAGGAACTTTACAAAGAGGAAGGATGATCTAGTGATTAGGACAGTAATAGAGCTGTGTGGAGGATGGAAGTTACATTTCATGAAGGTTTTTGAAATTCCAAAATATGGCTTTGCATCAGAGTTGCTGCCCACTGCTGGTTTTGTTCATGTTACCTGCCTTCTGTTCTTACCCTGGAGATTTAGTGGGCTATTGACTAGGTGTACAAAGTCCTTCTCAACTCCTTTACAATGATTGGCTATTTGCTTAACTCTGAAATACTTTCTGGCACTATTAGTGTGCATGACCTAGGATGCTATATGGTGAACATCATCAGAGGCCATGATTGGACAGCTACTCAGTGGGGTGGTGACCTGACCTAGACAGTATCTTTGTTTTAATGTTTCTTTTGTTTTTAATTCCCTTTCTCATGTTGGCAGGGTGTCATGACAATGCACCTAAGGGTAAGGGATGCTATCTTAATATAGACCTCTCATATGGCTACTTTTTTGCACCCCCAATAGATAAGGAACAGTAACTTTTAAGATAAACTAATATACCAATGCTCAGAACCTCCCCTGAAATAATCGAGCAACAGTCATCACAGGACCCAGGATGCTGGAAGAACAGATCTGAACTGGGAAGACAACAAAAAACAATGAAAAAAAGCCTATTTGAAAAAAAAATTGTTACAAAAAAAACCACATTCTAAATCTGCAGGGAATAAAGGCAAGTAAAATGTGTGAGTATAACACAAAAAACAATGACACAGTTGCTGGGGCAAGAATAAAGTGATTTCTGAAGGAGGCAAAGAAACAAAAATAATTAAATACATTTAGAAGAATTGGAAAAAGAGGCCACATTAATGTGTAACCGAGTGGTGTTTTAAAGTATTATTAGGTAAGAAGAGAAAGCAGATAAAGAAATAATCACTGGAACTAAGGTGAGCTGGTAATTTAAAAGAACATAGATCCAAATTCATAACCACCACATAATATATTCATAGAAAAAACAATGTGGACTCGATTAAAAAGAAGTGTTAATGTTTAATTAATTAAACTTTTGTGGCATTGTAATTTATAATGAGGGTTGAAATAGATAATCTTAATTTCCCAAGAGACTGAGATGATCAGAGTCAAACCAAACATGCAAGTTTCAAGTAATTTTTTAAACATCCTATTATTAAGTACTGAGAAAGAGAATCAGACAGATTTTTTTGCAGGGTTTCTGCTACAATATTAAGTACTACCAAATCCTGAAGTGTTTTAAGCAGAACTCTCTCACAGTGATGAGAAGTTCTTCAAAGACTAGACCTTTGCTGACCTGAAATCTCTCAGAAAGGATCACCATAATGAACTAAACAGTTTTCAAGGGAGCTCCTTAAAAAAATAAAATAAGATAAAATATAATAAAATTTGAGTGGTTTAAAGAGATCACCTTCCTAACATGAAAATCTTCAAATTGAAAATTAAACCCAGTAGCAAGGAGGTCATCAAAAATTCTTTCCACTTATTAAATCTTTGAGTAGGTAGAATTCCCTCCCCTTCCACCACAACCCACTCACACTTTTAGTGATAAAAAATTCTTCAAGGTAATGAGGTGAAAATAGTTTCCCTAAGGCATGAGAAGCTTTTCCCAATGACAATATTCTTTTCATGGTATGACTTTTCAGAGAAATGTGGGGGTCATATTGAGAATCACCCCATATTGATTTATTTTTCAATTGATAAAAGTGCACCAATACCAATATCTCTGGATGCATGTTCAAATCTACTCAATGTGGAATGTAACATGACTGAATCTAAGCAAAACAGGCTCCCCATGGCCAACCACAAAGTAAACCATACCTTACTCTATGCTATAGGTACAAAAAAAAAGCCCGAGTAAACAGATGCATTTGACATTCCGCGCTAAGGGCTAAGAAACAAACAACTTAGTGGAACTCAAGATCTGTTTTTACAGGCGGATAAGGATTAGAGCTGGTCAGAAAATTTTTGATAGGATGGTTTTCTATTGGAAAACGCTGAATCTTCCTGGCAGCTCACCTTCCTGCATGCCAACTGAATCTTCCTGGCAGCTCACCTTCCTCCATGCCAGCCTGCCTGGTGGGCTGCTGCCTAGCAGAGCTGGAAACCTGGCAGCTGTATCTCAAGCCAAGGATTTTGGGGTTTCTAAACTCCCCCCCCCCCCCGAAGTTCCAAGATCCCTGGCTTGAGCTGGAGGTTTTAGGGGTGTCAATCTCCCAGTTGCATGGCAGGGACCCTGGAAGCAGGGCTGCTGGGCTTCCAGTAAACTTAGGGATCCTCATTAATTTTGTTTCAAAAAGTCAACACTAAATGGCATCTCCATTTTTAAATGAAACTTCAAAATTCCCATTCTATTGGAAATATTGAGGCTTCATTGTAATGCAGCACAGCTTTAAATTTTTTTTTCAGAATTTCCTATGGAATGGGAATGTAAGGTTCCAACCAGTCCTACTAAGGATCATTGTCCCTGTTTTACAGGGCGGAGGTGGGGGGGGGGGGGAAATGAGGGTCAGGAATGTGAGATGACTTACCCAGTGTTGCACAGCAAGTTAAAGGCAGAACGAGGAACTGAACTCAGAGACCAACTTTTGTTTTTATTTACAGTTTTTACACCAAGTTAACTGAATTGACTTCAGTGCTGCTGAATTACACTAGTGCATGTAAGAAAAGAATTAACCCTCAGATCTCTACATCCCCAGTCTTGTGCCTTAATTCACTGGTCCATACTCTCTCCCTCAGACAGATTTTCTGGGGAAGCAAAGTCCAGAGTCAAGGGTCCTTCATGGAAAATGCTCTGCCAGCATTCCGCAGACAGTTTAATCTGAGCACTTCTGGTGAGATGGTGCAGGAGGATAGAGGTAATCTGCCTCATACTGTAGTTAATTAAGATTCATTGGGCTAGTTCTTCTCCCACTTACACTGATGTAAGACAGGAACAGTTCCTTTAAACTCAGTGGAGTTACAATGATGTAAAAATGATTTGCATGAGGTCAGAATCAGGTATCTCTAGATGTATCTACACTGCAGCTGGGAAGGTGCTTCTTAGAGTAGGTAGGCAGACACAGGCTAGTTCTCCTCAATGTGCCATGCTAAAAATAGCAGTGTGACTGCTGTAGCACTGGCACCAGCTCAGGCTAGTTATCCAAGTACATACTAAGGGGGTCTGGTCAGATGAGTACAACTAGCCTGAGCTGGCTCCAAGCGACCGCAGCTACATTGCTATTTTTGTGTGCTAGGTAGTGTGCACCTGTCTACCTGGACTGGGAAGCATGCTCTCAGCTACAGTGTAGACATAATATAAGAAAAAAATCTAACTTTGATGAACTGCTTCAAAAATTATAGACAAGCATATTTAACTATAAAGTGCTTTGTTTGATAAAAATATACGATAGCATGCAGCTCTCTCTGGATCTGGCTAAGTTATCAGTGTACTATATCATGTCCAGGAAAACACCACTTATAAGACTAATACAAAATTATAAAATCCAGCCCTTGTGATTTCATGTTTATTTTTTTCCAAATAAGTGATTTTATAACCCCAACGCTTATGTATTTCATGTTATTATATTAACGCGTAATATTAACTTATAATAGTAACTTCCCCCCCGCACAAAGTACACGTATTAGAGTTTAAGCATTTAACATGGAACTGAAAACTTGGGCCAAATTCAGTGGGGTAAGCTTAATATGGGGGCATAAGTAAAGTAGTGTGATGCCACTGAGCTGGGATTCAGTGTGGGTGTCATTGTAACTTACACAGTTCTGGAAAAGATTCCAAGTTCAGTTACACTTTGGTAAATCAGGAATAACTCCACTGAAGTCAATGGAGCTGCACTGGAGAAAAAAGCGCAGTAGGAGCTAACATTTACATTTTAGGAACAAAGGGCCTGATTCTGGCCTCAATCACCAGCTTTTCATTTGCGTAAGCTAAATGACTCCTGATACAAGGCAGTATAATTGAGAAAAAACCAAGCCCAAAACATTATTATGAACTGCCGTCTACTGAATGATCTCTTCAGATATGTCACAGGCCCTGTACTTCCAATAGCTAACTGTGCTTTCCTTTACCTCAAGTGCTAGGGGCCTGAATTCCTCGAGCAGAAGGTTCTGTGTTCTATTCTTGCTAGTTCTGCAGAGTTCCAAATAGCATTGATGTGAAGTGTCACATTTCTTTAAATATGAAAACAAATAAATCCATTCTCAGGTTCTTCTTTACTCCCCACTGCACCTGCTTGCATCTCTGGGTCTATCACCAAATATAATTATCCTTTGTTTCAAAATCCAAAAGTTGGTAAGTGTCTCTGACAGAGAAGTGAAATGAATTAGTGTTCCTCACTGGAACAATACCAGATGTGCCACTACAGTGAGAATGGAAGGCATGTATTTTACTGCAGGCTGATTTTAGTAAGATACCACACTCATTTATCCAAGGATTGATTGAGAGCAACAGTCATGCTCCTGTTCCATATGGTTTTTATTATTTCCACATTGAATATACTGCAAAATTCTGCATTTTGGGGTCAAATCTCTTCAGATTTGCCCCCAGATTTCTGTTAAGCCAGTGGCCCAGTTCTGCAACTGCCAAGGAAACCAAAAGGGAGAAGCACATGCCTATTAGGCCAGGTCTACACTACCGCGGTAGTTCGACGGCTGGCAATCGAAGTTCCGGGTCTGGTCTGGACGCGATAAATCGATCCCGGAAGCGCTCGCCGTCGACTGCGGTACTCCAGCTCGGCGAAAGGAGTACCGCGGAGTCGACGGGGAGCCTGCCTGCCGCGTGTGGACCGCGTCTGAACCGCGGTAAGTTCGAACTAAGGTATGTCGACTTCAGCTATGTTATTCACGTAGCTGAAGTTGCGTACCTTAGTTCGAATTTGGGGGTTAGTGTAGACCAGGCCTTAGAAAGCAAAATCCATTATCTATTACAATCGTTCAAACCTGGATAAAAGGAATGAAAAACACCTGCAAAAATATAGATTTTTGAATAAAAACATGCCTTGTGAGGTATCACTTAAAACATGCCTTGTGAGGTATCACTTGAAAACTAAAATCACTGACCATTAATATTCTTGCGTGGTAATGTGTATGTGGTGTGTATTAAGAGTTAGGGATATATTTTGTAATTATTACTAAAGTGTGTTTAAGCCAGGCATGTCAAGGGAGTTGTTAACAATTCTGTTGTAGACAAAGGAAGCGTGTACTTGCTTCTCTGACCATCCCATTCATCAGGCAGAGACAAAAATGGTAAACAAAACTATCTAACTAAAACTAGGGGAGGAGACAGCTTCCAGCAGGGAAGAGAAACTTTATCTGAGCTCTAAAGAGAGTGGGGCTCAACCTTGGGTATTAAGTAATTGAATCAACTGATTGTATACAATATTAATATATTATAGAAGTGTGTAGAGTGAGGTCTTTTCTGAAAGCTAATGGCACACTGACAATTAATAACATTGTGAAATGTATGTATTAGCACTACATGAGGAAATATGGATGCTTAATGATTTTATGCTTTAAAGTCTGGCCAACAGGTTCCCTCCCAGACAGGAGAGAAGGCAGATATCTGCCTGTCTATACTGAGATTAAGCATGGTGAAATCAAAACAACTGAAGCTTCATTTACATACAGGGGGATGAGACACCTACAGGAAGGGGAAAAAAACAGCATGAAGTCATCCTGACTCTTGAAACAAAGTCCTCAAACTTTGGAAGATATAAGCAAAGACAGAAGCCATCTTTGGATCCATCATGAGACAAGCAAGAGACTGGAATTCTTGGAAACTGAGAAAGATGGGGTCTTTCAACCAATGGGTGGGTGGGTTGAAGTGTCGGGAAACTAAACAAAGGTGAGCAACCTGCTTAGGCAAAGATCTTTCACATAGAAAGACAAGGGAAGCCAACATAATGTACTTCTGTGGATGGTCCTGACTGAGGGAAGGTCAGCCATGGCTGGGAAGAAGGAAGATTGGTGAGAGAAATTATCTTGAACAAAGCCTGTAACTTGCTAGAATAAGTTTTTGACTTTTAGACACATTCTTTCACTTGTATTTGTAACCCTTCTAACTCTCTTCCTTTTACTTGGCATCACTTACCCTATATTCTATTGTTAATAAATTTGCTTTATTTTTACTATAAACCAACTCAAATTTGTGTTTAAAGGGAAAGGTGTATATACCCCAGTTAAGTTAATGATCTGTGATGTGCTTATATGTCTTTAGAACAAAAAAAGAAACCTTATTTTTTCTCTGAACTGTCTAGGAGAGGGTTGGAAAATACAGAGCACATGGTTTGGGGAACATCTGGGACTGGCATGTGTTGGAGTCCAGGCTCTAGGATCCTGTGGAAGGGGGAAGGGTCCTAGCACCTGTGCTCCAGTCCAAGCCCAGAAGTTTACACTGCAGTGAAACAGCCCTGCAGCCCAAGTCCCGCGAGCCCACATCAGCTGGCATGGCCCAGCTATGGGTGTTTTATTGTAGTGTAGCTATACCCTTAAAGTTCAAAAGGTGAAGAGACAGGAAAATTTCCTGTATCTTTATTTCATTTCCTTCCTTCAGCTTCCATGTTCATGGGATGAGCTTCCTAGCACTTAGCATTTCCAAGGTGACATATGGCCATTAACCAATCCTTTGTATTTCGATGTTCCTTGATGACCGATCTGATTTGATAGTCCTTCTGAATGGGCAGGGGGAAAGGGAGCGATTCCCATGCCTGGGTTCACAAGTTCAGAGCAAACATTCTCAAATTTATAAAGCAAAACTTACATATTTTCATACAGCATGGAATAGACACATTACAAGTGATATGAATGCATGCAGCAACTTACAAGCTTTCATAGATTCTAATCACTAAATACATTCTTATCAGACTAATACCTATTTTGAGCAGGTGAACTGGGCTGTTCTCCAGCTGTGAGTTTGCATTCTTAGCTAATGCATGCAACCTGGGCAAGAGCTGGCATTTGGCCTGCCAGTGTCACAGCATAATATACAGGTATGTTTGCAGCACAGAGAGCTTCTTCCCACATATAGCAGGCTGGCAGGATTTGTGTAGGACTGTGGCTTTCAACCTTTCCAGACTATTGTACCCCTTTCAGGAGTCTGATTTGTCTTGCGTACCCCCAAGTTTCACCTCACTTAAAAATGACTTGCTTATAAAATCAGATATAAAAATACAAAAGTGTTACAGCACACTATTACTGAAACAAATACTTTCTCATTTTTATCATATAATTATAAAATAAGTCAATTGCAATATAAATATACTTACATTTCAGTGTATAGTATATAAAGAAGTATAAAGAAGTCATTGTCTGTATGAAATTTTAGTTTTACTGACGTTTCCAGTGCTTTTTATGTAGCCTGTTTTAAAACTAGGCAAATATCGAGATGAGTTGATGTACCTCCTGGAATACTCTGCATACTCCCAGGGGTATGTGTACCCCTCGTTCAGAACCACTGGTCTAGTGCTCAATCTTACATGAAACACCACATAATGGATCATTAATGTGGAATCCACTGCCTACAGACGAGGCAGTCTGGCAAAGCAACAAGGAGGAGAAGATCACTTGGGCTAAGTGAAAGTGTGGGAGCAACATTGACAGCAGCAGTGCTATGGTCCAGAGACTGCAATAAATAAAATATAAATAATTTTGGTCATAAAACTGTAATAAAATTAACCTTAGTCTGCCACAAAGCCAAGCTCTGAAGCAATGCTTGATTAGGGCTATAAAGTGGCATGTTTTGTTCATAAGGGAAAGTGAGAAATGAACTAATATAGAAAATTAGTGGGAAAAAATCCACAAAAATAAAACTTTGCCCATTCATGATACTAAGCCAATTAATGGCATCTATCATAGATTGAGGGGCAAACTGATGGGACAGTAAGCATTTTATAGATAATAATTTAAAAAATTGCAAATATATATGAACTTTCTGTGTACTGGGTATGGAACAGGTATGGAATATCTCCTATCCCTACTATGCCACTTGTCTGCGCTTCCAAGTATGGAATGTATCTAGTACAGCACTTAGTACAATGAGGTGCATATCTTGACTGGCGTCTTTGCATGCTCCTCAACATGTGAGCTGTTGCAATTCACCTTGAGCATTTGTTCAATAGTCTACAGTGATTTTTGCTGAAAAAGTCTTTTTGTCTGGGTGAAACTTGATGATTTTAGTTTTTGTTAAGTAGCAACAATGTATTAGACACAGTACAAGACAAATTGTCAAATTTTGTTCTTCCCACATCTGTTCCATCTGATTTGTGCACTTTGATGCTACAAAGCACTCCGAAAGCTGACTTAAGCAGTCACCTTCTAATTACACTTTTGTAAGTATGAAAGAGCTGGCATAGTGACCATTAGTCTCTTTACCCTCAGTGGGTGAGGTGATGTTGGGGGAAATGGAGCATGATGGTTATTCTGGATGCTGAAATGGTCCCTTTGGATCATGGACAATTTGGCATAAATTAGAGCAGACTTTGGTTTGAGCATGGCCATGTTTCTGATAAATCGCAAATTTGGGATGAGTTGTAAAGCTTGCTCTCCAGAAAATATTAGCCATTTAGTCATAAATGCTTTTGAAGAGAATTATTTTGGATAAAGAAATGTTCCAATATTATAACAAAATAATAACAACAATAATAATTAATAAATGAAACAAAGAGGATGAGGAAGAACCCACACTCAGAATAAATATAGGAACAAATAATGATGTGAACAAAGGAACAAACTAGAAGAAGTAACAAGTTTCCCATAATCTCCTCTGGAAAAATAAAAAGTCAATAGACAAAGTCATTTAAACCAGAATCCTCATGATGCTGATGCTGATAATCATCTCCTTCTATCACTCTAAAACACTTATTTTCTCAGTGGTATATAGCCCCATCTTGCCTCTGAATCAATAGCGCAGAGGGAAGCCAAAGAATGAGGAAAAGAGTCATTCAGGAACCTAACTCAAAAAAACCTCACATGCAGTACTGGAAAAGTAATTCACCAGTCAATGACACACATAGAAAAGAAGAATATAGATGTCATGGACATTGTACAAATAAGCCACAAATACCCCAGATATTCTTTTATTTTATGCAAGATTTTGTAATTTCACAATTACGGCTTTTTTTTTTTTCAAGTTGTTTAAAGATTTTTTTTTCCTTAATGAAACAAAGCATCTATCCCAAAGTACAAGCCTCTTTCTTTTTTGGTATTCTTGCAATTTTTTTCATGTATGATCAACAAGTAAACTCTGGGATCTACAAAATATATTGTAAAAACAATTTTGAGTTAAGCGGTTGTTTAAGTGATTACCTGTCCCACCTTTCCTAGGGTTCTTTTAATTTTGACTGCTTAAATAATCAAATGATTTGAGAGTTTAATTTAGCTTTATAGAGTTGTATTAAATAACCTTAAGAACGACAGAAACTAATAGTATAGGATATAAGAAGACAAAAACAGTATTGGACTATGATTTAGCTAATAAACCAGAGAATAGTCAATATAACCATTTAGGTTTTCAGAATCAAATCACACAACCACAATAGAAAACAACTCAATCGCAATTCTGGGAAGGGTGACTTTGTTTAGGTTTTTGACTAATGTTTTGTCTATACTTACGGCGCTGCATAGAGTATAGGCAATATGTGTAGCTACATGTCACAGTTAAAGCAGGCTGTGGCCACACTTGTCACTGCATTGTGTAGCTATACACAACAGTGAAATGTTCCATCAGAGATGGGGCAGAAAGGAAAAGCTCTGGCAGAGTGGAGCTGCTGGAGATTTTATTCCACTGCCTCCCTTCACCAGAGCTTTTCCCCACTGCTGGAGCCTTTCACTGTGGCCGGGAAAAGGTTCTGGGCAGCTCCCCGCTGCCAGTGCCTTTCACTGTAGGAAGGGAAGTGTCTGGCAGGGGGGAGGAAATGGGGAAAATCTCTGGCATCTCCCCCTGCCAAAGCCTTTCCCTGCAGCAGGGAAAGGTTCCATCAGTGGGAAGGCGGGGGGACATTAAGCTAGCAAAAATAGCAGTGTAGATTTTTGAGGCACTTCTTGGATGATAGAGATCTGTGTAGGGTACATACACTGGCATTTGGGTATTCAGTGCACTCTGCTCTGCTTACCAAAGCCATGCCTCGCCATCTACACTGCTATTTCTAGCTGGGCACTCAGTGTCTGTACTCTACATGCCACCATAAGTGTAGATGTACCATAACAGTCCCTCAGCATAGGGCCACACTTGTACCATTAATTTCTCAACTCTTGTTATTGTTGATAACACAACAGAAGAAAAACAATTGAAAGCTAGATTACAGAACAATTTAGTCAATTACTTACATGCCAGTTCACCAAGATCTCCTTCCCAAATGGATCTATAGTAGTCAACCATTTTTACCTATTTGCAAATGAATTATATTAGTCTCAAGATCTGATTAACACTCCTAAATACTTAAGGTAAACTCCTACTTTTATGACAGATGGTGTTGAGTGAGTGCAGTTCAAGAAGTTTGCACAGTTGACTTAAAACTTGTCTGGATACAGCTAAAACTTGCAAACAACATGAAACCACTAACTACGGTAGATACATATACAGTGCCCTGAAGTCTTAGTTAACTACAATAATTATCCAGTTTCAATGCTACTTCACAACAATCTTGATTGGATCTTGTTACAAAACAAGGACACACACACACACACACACAGTTACTCTGTGACAATCTTTAAAGCACATACACAAACCTATAGACTTCCTTAATAACAAGATACTCAGTTTCAGGAAGTGATACTTATCACCAGATCTTCGCTCAGCTACCAGTTTTCAGCTCATTTATTGTTCAAAGCAAGAGTTGACACAGCAAACACAGGTGGAGTGAAGGACAGACACAACAATAACCTTTTTTTCGGTGCAAAAAATAATGGGTAAGCTGAATTGCTGGGAAAGAGAAAGATGATAGAAAGAAAATAGAAAATTGATGTCACCAGGAGGACTCCCACATGGCTGGCTAGAACCTCAGTCTTCACCCTTCCAGGGGTTTTCAGCAGTGCTTAATTTTTAATGAAAGAGGTGCTGGGGCTTATCCCAGCACAAACTAAGTTCTGGCTGGGCGGCTGGAGAGTGGCAGCTGCTGGCAGGCTCTGAAGGCAGCGCTGCCCCCAGCAGGAGCGCAGAAGTAAGGGTAGCAAGGTATGGCATTCCAATCCACAAAACTGCAAAGCAAGTCTGAGTGTTTCCATACTAGACATACTGTGACTTAGGTAAAATTTGCAAAAAGCAGTAAAGTCTTGGCACCATATGAAATTTACTATTACAACATATTAAGCAATCAAAAATAAGATGTATTGACATTAAGTCACAAATAACTTGCAATATGTTATAAAGCCACTACTGGCTGAAATAGTTAAGCTTCAGGTCAGTTTTTCAAGGATTCAGCCTCTCTGTTATGTATGAAGAATATATGTCACTTCTAACTTACAGGACTTATTCTCTAAGCACAGAATTAATTCTCTGAGAATTTACAAATTAATCTATTAATAAAAGGTTCAATTTTAAATTACTTTAAAGAAATTTAGAACCTATTGTCAAATCTTGAGTACTACTTCTTTTTTACCACTTCCCTATTTGGGGTTGGCAACTTTCATAACTTTCTTCCAAAACTCATGATTTCTGACTCTTCAAGTGAAAACTCAGAAAACTTGTGCGTAGGCTACATGTTAAGAAATGAGTTTTTCCCCCCCTTCCGATGATCTGACAAGGATTTTCACCCTTAAGTTACTGAGTCTCAACTATAACTTCACCTTAAAGATGTTTGTGGGAATTCCATTTAGTTAGCAAGGTATGGAGGTATAATGACCCTCTTAAGGATCACAGGGTAGATGATCCTCTTAACATCTGCAGATACGTGAAATTCTGGTTACCCTTCTGCACATTCCCCCACTCTGATGGTCCTTTCCACCTTCTTTTGCCATTTCTCCCTCCCTGAACTTTGCAGGAACCCTCAATGCACTGCTTCTTTGCTGCCCCCTTTTCTAGTGTGCTCCCATGCACTTTTTTCAATGCCTAACTTCTTAGATTCCATAGTCTCCCCAGCCCATGTTTTTAAGTTTCACAGGAAGTTAGGACCTTAGGAAATATTCAGAAAACAGTACTGAGCCAAACAAGAATATGCCCATAAAATAGATTATTGGAGTTAATTTAACGTCCATCTTCTCCTGCTGTAAAATTCATGATATTGCAAAGCAGCATTAGAAGAGAGTGAATTTCTTTGTGATGTGTCAGATTACAGCTTGTTCAGATACCTAAAATTTTGGGGGAAATATTCACTTTTTCCTCACTGACAAGCTTCCTTAGAGATCAATTTATCATTTAAAAGTCTGTATCGGCATGGAAGGAAAAAAACCTAGTGACTTTTTTTTCTTTAAATGAAGCTTACATCCCAAGCAGTCATACCCTGCCTGTTTTAAGCCTATCAGACCCAATATGCCAATCTGATGCTATAATGAAAATCTTGGTAACTTTTAACATAAGATTGCATTTACTTATTTTGTTACCAAGTGGCAAAAATAACAACAAATCAAAGAGAAAGAATCATTAGAAAATTTGCTGACTACTGGAAAATATCTGAAGCACCAGCTGGATTCCCCTTGTTATAAAAGAGAAGTGTGAGCTGGTAGAGCATTCTCTATGACAGCTCTTAAACTCTGGAACTTGTTCCCCACTTGGTCCAAAATAGTCCAAATTTGATTACTTTTGAGGCATGCTGTAAAGGACATGTGTTTGATAAGATATCCAGAGAAGCCTGAGGGTATGCTTCCTAGATGTCAAAATGAGGTAAGGCAGCTGACTGGCTGGACAGCCAAGTTCTTGTGGAACTGATGTTAATCTACAAACATTATTAGGCCTAGAGCCTAGATACAAGATTTCAAACTGATATTTTGTGTGTGTGTGTGTGTGTGTGTGTGTGTGTGTGTGTGTGTGTGTGTGTGTATGTATAGTCTGGCAATACTGATAAGGACAGGAGACACTTAATATGGATTTTAATCAGGCCACAACTTTATTATATAGATGTCTGGGACTACCTGGCAGGCAAATCTATGTTTATTCAAATAACTACCCGGGGCTTCCACCAGCTCCCCTTCATTTTCCATCCAGGTCCCCCAGCCAACCCATGGCTTGGATCTTACCATCCACCTCCCTCGTAGGAGGGTTAAGGTGGGCTATAAGAATGGGGAGGGGTTAGCTCCCTGCCATATCAATATTAGGAGTCCCCTCCCCCATTCTGTTTCAGTGCTGAATAGAAGGGAATAATCACTTCCTTCAATCTGCTGGCAATGCTCCTACTAAAGCAGCCCAATATGCTGTTAGCCTTCTTGGCAACAAGGGCACACTGTTGACTCATATCCACCTTCTCTTCCACCGTAACATTCCGGATCCTGAAATTGGAAGAACTCATTAAAACTTTCTTTATAGCTCAGCTGTGCGCCCGGAGCCAAGAATCTCCATGCCACCAATAACATTGTATTCTGAGGCTCCATACAGCCAGGGCATCTGCCCGGGTTCATTGCTATCTCCTGGTGTAAGCTCATGAAATCTGTCAAACTGAAAACGAGACAGGGCGTCTGCTATGCCATTATACATTCCCGCACACATGCTTGGAAGAAAAACAGATGTTGAGGTTTAAACATTGTGGAACAAATGCCCTCACTAACTTCATAACACTGTGTGATCTGGAAGTTTGGTGACTGATAACCTGTACCACTGCCATGTTGTGGCACCAGAAACACCCCCTCTAATTAGCCAGTTCCAGTCCACAAATAAACACTGCAACTAAAATGGGGAGAAATTCCATGAAGGTCATATCACACACAACCCCATTTTGCCTCCAGGTGGCAGGCTATTTCTGGACACACCACTTGCCTTGATAAAACACCCCAAAACCTGGACCACCTGAAGCATCCAAATGGATTTTTAACCCCCCCCCGTAATAACCATTCCTTCCTCTACAATGACACCCCATAAAATTGACTCAGAAAAGTTCCCACACCTGCAAGTCTTCCTTCATCTCTCTCTCTTGCATGTAACGGTGTGGCCTGGCTATGCCTGCTGCTGCTGCCACAAGCCAGGCACAAAATACCTCCTCCGGGGCAACAACCCTGCAGGCAAAGTTCAGGTGCCCGAGAATAGACTGTAGGTCTCGCAGCGTGAGTTTTTTGGCTCCTACAGATCTCCTGCACAATCCCAATAGCCCCTGCAGCTCATCCTTAGCCGTGATATGCCCGCCCTGGTGTTGAGCTCGATCCTCACATAGGTCAATGTAGTGGAAGGGCCCTCTGTCTTTTCTTCCACTAGGGCTCCCCCCAACTGTCTATCCAGGACTTCCAATGTATCCAACAGGTGAACACACTCATCTGACCAGGCTCATCCCGCAAACAAAACATCATCTAAATAATGCACTACTTGGCATTGTCTAGCTACCTGCACCACTGCCCAGTACAACATTGTACTATTTTTTTCAAATCCTGAACAGTATATCGAACAGCCCATGGGCATAGCCTTGTCAAAGTAAAATTGTCCCTCAAAAGAGAAACCCAAAAGAACAAATTCCAATGGATGCACCGGCAGCAGTCGAAAAGCAGACTTGATATCACACTTAGCCATTAGTGGCCCCAGACCACAAGACCTAACCATACGAATGGCTTCATCAATGGAGGAATAGCGCACGGAACACAGCACTGGATCTATCCCATCATTAACAGAGCCACCTCATGGGTACGACAGGTGATGAATGAATCGTTATTTCCCTGGAGTCTTCTTAGGGACCAAACCCAGGGGGGATAACCCGTAAGTTCTAGGTAATTGATCAAATGGCCCTGCCACCCTACCCTCATTTAATTCTGGTGTAATCTTTTCTTGAACAATATGTCCCATCCTAAATACTGACTTCACATTTTTTGACATCACATGAGTCCTACTCCCCAAAAAGGGGATCCAAAATCCCACAGTAAACCCCTTCCACAAATCCACCCCATCTGCGTTGTTAGGGTAATCCCATAGGAGAACCCTTAGCACCTCCAGCCTAACTGGCGATGGTGCCTGTCCCCATTGCATTGCCCCCAGCATGTCCCCCCTCCCCTGCTCATGTTGTGCACCCCATAACCCGCTCCAGCTGAGTCAAACCTGCGGTTGGCACTTGACCCACCCCCAATCCTGTTTACCCCATGCGACTGTCCCCTACGGCTCTGGCAAGAGCAGGCTAAATGGGTACCAAAACATATCTTGCCTGAATTTACAGGTGCTGCAAAAACAACTGCTGTCATTAATTGCACAGCAAATATCATTACTCAGGGCCTTCCCAGGTTTACTGTGGAATGAACAAACCACTATCCATGTGAAATCATGATTCCTGTGGAGTCATCCACTCAACCCCAGCATGTAGGGTGGTATGTCCCACCGGATCCTAGTTTGTGTTGATGCCCTCAATCAAAACTGCTTGTCATAATTAAACTGAGACATGCCCCTGAACATATTGTATGCCTGCCTGATTATTAACAAGGCTGGGCTTCTCTCTGGGTAAGCCTGAACTATCGCACCTGCATAGATAAGGAAGGCAACTTCCCAATTTGCCCATGTTCTAGGTACCCTTGGCCGCTTGGGCAGCTCCCTATTCTGTTTGCTCTGCCCCATTTTACAATCTGTCAACACCTCCCTGTGCAACAGGGATAATATGTCTATGTATTCACTTATCAGAATTTTATCCTTACTCGTACTGAGAAGGTGAACTCCTATTGGGTCAGCCATCCCACGATAACTGTACTCGGGACTGACAGATGGGGCCTCCCCAGTGCCCTGCTCCCCACTAGCTCCCCTCCACCCCCCATGGAAAATCAACTCTGTCCCATGAAGTTATATTTCTTAATGAGTGGTGAGTCAAAATGTGCCCAGGGAATGTGCTCCCAGACCCGTGCAGCTGGGCTGCCCCACCTGCCCATATCCTGCCTCCCAAACTTGAGCCCATGCTGGGCCTACCTGTCACTCCTTCCAGAACCTTCACCCATAGATTCCTGAAGTTGCTGCAACAACTGCAAATTAGCTTGAAGCAGCTGTGTAATACCATTAGTGTCCCCATAAGGGGTGGAAGACACCTCCCCCGCCCCCCCGATGGGTCTGCTATGGCTGCTCCTAGGCCTGGCCTATTTATTACTCTGCCAGGCCCCGTCCTGGCCCCACCAAGTAAATTCACAGAGGGGCAGTTTGAGCCCGGACACCGCAGCTCACTGAGGTCCTTGCTACTGCCAACCATTGCCACACTGCAAGGCAGGATATCACCTGTGCCAACCGTCCCCCCGAAACCTTTGTCTGTTGCAGATCACACTTACCCCTGGAATCAGCATCACCCCCATCTCTTGTGTTCAGCGGAGAAGAACATCCTGGTTCTAGGTGACCCAGTACATTTTGGAAGCCCTGCAATGCTGTTGAAACAACCTAAGAAATGACATCACTGAGCACTGGTCACACAGCACTGCTGACTGTCCCATTAGTAAACACAGCCTATCCACCTGCGTGTGTGGTTGCTTCCCCTCAAGCATCCCCATCCCTCAGTCCATGAGGCTGCCTTGGATGACCCGACATACCACTCTGGTCTCCACCAACCCCCGTCCTGGTAACAGCCCCTTGCCCCTGAAGCAATGATCCTACCCTTGGGTCCCCCTCTAACCTTTGAACTCCATTTGGACTGCCCTGTGCAGTGTTTGCTGCTCCCCCTCCCAGTGAAGGTACATTCCCTGCAGCCCTAACCTGCTCACAGCAGAAAAAAAGTGAAACCCAATCCCCCATACCTCTACTCTCAGAAGGGCTGCCACATGAGAGAGTTAAGCTGTTAGAGGGCTCATTCCTTCACCTTCTCACTTCCCTGGTCCTTCTTGCACAAACAGAGCAGCAATACCCAAAGTCCGAAGGTGCAAACAATTCAATGTTTATTGAGGTGAACTTCCAGCAAGCAATGATTCCAATTTCTTTCCTCACTGTCCCCCTTCCCAGCTCTGAGACCACAGAGCCTTGCCTGTGTCCCTGTTCCCATTCCCTCCCTTAGCAAAACATGATTCCAATTTCCACCCCCATACTTCCTGATTGACTGCAGACTATATAGTAAAACTTAAGTTCTGCTTAGCTATACCTTAACCAATCACTTTACTGAAATTTAACTAACCAATCCTAACATATTGTTACATGATTATCTAACCAATTATATCCCACCACCTTAATTGGTTTACACCCAACAAAATTAATTAAACAGCAGACAGAAACAATCACAGAATCAGACAGAGATTGTACAGACAAACAATAGAGAACTGGGGACTACAGGTTATAGAACAACAAAGACACGAGGATTTCACACCCCAGCTATTGATAAGTGAGTTCTTGCCAGACAGGATGCTATCAAACTAAGGCCTTGGCTACACTTGCAAGTTACAGGGCTGTAAAGCCTCCTCCAGCGCTGTAACTCACTCCCCGTCCACACTGGCAGGGCACTTACAGTGCTGTATCTCCCTGGGTACACCGCTGCAGGTACTCCACATCTCTGAGAGGAATAACAGCTGCAGTGGAGTGGCTATGACTCACGGGTGTGAGTGTAAACGCTTGCAGAGCTGTACTAATCACCTTGTCAAGTGGCCAGTCCTCTCCACTGTTGTGACTGGCTGCATGAATGCGGAAGTGCCAGTTTCAAAGCTCGTACCACAGAGAAAAACAAACAGTTTGCAGCTTGCTTTGAGTGAGTGAATGAATGAGCAGGGGGCCGGGAGTTCGGAACTTGCAAAATAGAGAGCTGACGTGCTCCAAAAAGCACTCTCTCTCCCCCCCACACTCCCTGTCACAATCCACCCCACCCCCCGTTTTGAAAAGCACGTTGCAGCCACATGAATGCTGGGATAGCTGCCCATAATGCACCACTCCCACCACAGCTGCAAATGTTACAAGTGTGGCCACACCACTGCGCTGGCAGCTGTCAGTGTGGACAGACTGCAGCGCTTTTCCCTACTCAGCTGTACGAAGACAGGTTTACCTCACAGCGCTGTACAGCTGCAAGTGTAGGCAAGGCCTACGTTTTCTTTAAATCTTCTAGGCTCTTCCCTTTCTCTGAAGGTGATAGATTGGATCACCTTTTTAACAGCCCAAAACTGCCTTATTTCAGTGTGACTGGTGAGGATGTGACTGTTCACTTCCCAGCTTATGGGTGCCCCTGCTGTTTAGCCAAAGGCCTTAGCCTAATAACAAGGCCTTAGACTATCATAGTGAGAGAAGGCCTATAAACAGGTAGATTGATTTTGATTCTTGTTTTGTACCTCTATAACTAGCTAAGTGATAAGAATACACCTAAATTCTTAAAGTATAGGCCTTTGCAGACAGGCCTGAATATCTATATCCTAACACTCCCCCCCACACACACACTTTTTTTTTTTTTTTTTTACTTTTTCTTTTGGGATCCTCCTGAACCAGGTATCCCTGGAAAAGCATAAGACATATGGTGACACATTTCCTGATAGGGCCAGCCATCAAGGTTGAAGGTGTCGATATTCCATTTGTCCCGTTGCCCCTTGTGTAGTATAGTGCCCTGCACCTTCTCTCGTACGAGCATACCACACCTATTCCAATTAGTGTTCCAGTCTTCTGGGCTCAAAAAGGTTGGGTCCAGGTTGTCTAGTACACTGGGGGTGGGGGAGGGGGAGAGCTTACTACATTACTTATAGGTTATCTCCATATGCAATGTAACACAAGTGTACTTAACAATACACCAGCTGCTATAATAATCCACAGCAACACCGAGAGTTCTGACCATTGCAGTATGGTCCAACATCTGAGCCACCACCAAAACACTGCCTCTCCTCCTTTGACAGGGTCAAGATCTTAATGTGTCCAGTTGCTGGCAGTTGCAACAAACTGCCCCTGCAGGTTTTGCATGCTTTTGTCCATATCATAAGTCCATTGAATGTCCACAGAGAAATGGGTTATTGTCCAAACCAACTTATCCACTTGGTATGGAATCAGGCAATATGCCCCGGTTCAATTATTCACAGCAATAAGATTCACAGATCCATTTGTGCAGCAAAGTCCAGACAGCAGCGTGTAGATGTGTGTAGTTTGGTTATGGACTGGTGTAATTGTGCCCCCTAGTAATATGTACACTCCCAGCAATACACCTCATACACAGTACACCCAATTATCCACCCCTTGCCATAGGCCTTTGCGTGTGCTCCTCCATGGCCATCAGGGAGGGGCACATCCAAACATCTTTTCTAGGTTTACACCATTTCACACACCCCTCCATTGATTCCCAGCGAGCTCCTCCCCTTCTCATTATTCCCATAGGGCTTCAGGGGACCACCTTAGTTGCCGTTCCATTTCCAGGTACCACATTACACAAGTGCTGGCCTCCTAGTTGAGCATTTTGCAGTCCCATACACATCTCCCCCCCCCCCCCCCCAGGTTAGCCTTTTGAAGCAATCCCCCACCCATGTCATGAGGTTTTCTGTTCATTGAAACACAACAATGCTAGCAACAAGACAAACACTACAGGCAAACAACAAAAAACATAGATCCATGGTATTCTGGGTTATTCTTCCGCTGGCGCCAGCTTGCTTGTAGAGTGTCTGAAAAACAAAACAAAAAATTTCCACCCCTGTGGTGGGGACAGATTATTGCTTAATAATAATACCACTTCCTTTTACAAATATCCTTGCTAATTGCCGGAAAAAACAGAAGAATTACCTCCAGGCTGTCCTTATTTTGTTCTATAGTCAGGTTAGTGAATTACCCCACTCACTGGTCATTTATCAAATTCATGAGGTGGTATATATCAGTTTCCCCTCTTGTACAGCAGACCAGGTTTGCAATAGTTTCTCTGCTGTACCAAGCTTTAAGTTTATTTTCAGGGAATATCTGAGAGACAGCTTCGGATTTAAGCACTATACACACACACACTTTAGGGTTAACCTGTACCCCTTATTTTCAGGCTTGACTTGTTTTTTCACCTCCCTTTCCTGGAGGGCCATAATCTGAGTTGTCTAGTAGCTTGTTTGCTGACCAGATGTATTTATTATTTGCAGCTCCTTTGTGCTGCCGCTTATGGGCAGTTCTCTCCTTCCCCCATCAGGTAGGTAATTTGCATCCACACAGAGGCTTTCTGGCTTGCTTTTGGATCCAAAGCTCTCAGCAGCTCAGAGACTGTCTCAAAAGGGACACATTCCACTTCCACCAGAGTTCTGATTACTTTCCACTTTCATCTCCTGCTCCAAAACACACAGAGATCTGAAAAAGAAAGCACAACCTATTGTGGCTCCTTTTGGAGCCTTACTAGGATTATAATTAAGTACCATGTTTTGTCTGCATTTCTTTTACCCCTTCTCCTATATACACTGCACATGTCCTGGGAAAATGCACATTCCGTCCATAGTTTAACCTCCCTAACGTTATATTAGCCTTATCAATTTTAACTATTTCTTTTGTGACAAAAAAAAAAAAAAGAATCCATAACTCTCTCCATTCTCCTGGTTCTGGCTGCCCCTTACTACAGCCATAACTTTGGTCTTGAACTTTATAAAGTAGTGAAGTACCCTAAGGGTTAAATGCTAAATACCAAACCCAAACAACACTTGTTACCCGTGTCTGGCAAAAAAGTGTCTGTCAGTTTTGGCACTTTGAATGATTCAAATGGATTTTCAGTGGCATTATAAAAAAAAATATCAACAAAGCAGAACCAAACCAATACATCTTAAACCTACAAAACAAGAGTTTTACAAACTGGGAGTGTCAGTTTTCCCTCGCCTCTCCCCCGCCAATGCCCAGCAACTGTATCAGATGCTGAGCAATTTCACTTGCTGACTCACCCTCCCTGTTTGCTGCTTGTATCCTAACTCTGCCTGTTCTTCCCTGTACCTGGGGCAAGGGGGTGGTAGCCCCCCTTCTCCCAGCTCTCACCTTCCTGCATACACCTGGAGCCATGCTGCCCAAGGAGCCTGGATCCTCTGTCCCCTGCGGCCACTGGTGCCTTGCCTGGTGCATGGAAAATGGGCTTCCAACGCCTTTATAGCCTTCCGACCTCACATCCCCGGGGGGTGAGTCAGCGCCGCAAAGCTGATCACCACTCACCTTTTGCAGCAGTTTCTATCCTTCGACACCCCTTCCCTGCCATAAAGAACTGCTGCCTTCCTTCAGCAAGCCCAGACAATGTTCCCCCCACTTCAGGTGTGGTGCAGTCATTATAGAAAAGGAGCCAAAGTTGGGCTTATAATAGAAGCTGTTGTAACCTTAACTATGGAGATGCTATTGCTTCATAGCCCTATAATTCCTGAATTTGATACAGCTACTTTCATAGGCCTTGTGCCAGGTTGCATTAGCTGAATTTGGGTCAGTACCTTCATCAGGCACTTTATAGTGTCCTGCAATATGAAATGTTCTTTACAGACCTCTCTTCCCTCTCACACACTTGACTTAGAATTCTCTGTTGTCAAAGGATGGAGTGGGTTATCCACAAACACACAGAACAGCCAACTACATAATTCTATCCACTAAAGCAGCTAACTCAGGGATGCATCAGAAGGAGCATTTCCAGTAGAAAAAGGAATCCACAGAACATAAACATTACACCCACCTCCACAATTAAGCAGGAGACTGTTCAGAATCCCTTCTCATTTCATCCTTGCCTCATACCACAAGCATGAACTCTTCAGAGATGTCTCAATAATTTGTTACTCTGTTTCTCACCTATATCCCTTATTTCTGAACTCTTTTTGACTTCCCAATGAGATAGTTCGTTTAATCGCTTCTTGCCTGAAACATACTAACCAGGCTTTTCAATTATTTCATAATTTCCAGTCCAGTAAAACAGCTTCATATTTCATGAATATCAAGTCCGCATCAATCCAAAGAAATGATGGTCCAAATGGTCTTTACAAGTTCTTTGGAAAGCATGCAATCCAAAAATCCATAAACAGATGTTGAAGAAACCAACGACATTGTAATTAAGCGTACAACATATAATTTTTTTCTGTATTTTAAAATTTTTTTTGCATCACTTCCATTGTAATACTAGACACCTACAGTTTAGACCTTCAGATATTATGGGCATAACTGCACAAAAGTAATTACTGGTGTAAACCCCAGTGGCTTACATTAGGGGTGATTTTGGCTCACTATATATATTGTCCTGGCTCCTGAACAGTCAAGAAGGATTTAGAATGCTGCATGAGTTTGTTCCTCCCTGGGGCATAGCAATGGCTTATATCATATTTTACTTTTCCAATCACACTTCTCAAACACCATCTCACCCATACTCATGTGTTTGCACCACCTCATTGTTTAAATTGAGGCCTAAGTGGTATTTCTCATATGAATATGAGGTGGAGGAAAAGGTCCTTAGAGCATAAACTCCTCTGGAGAGGGACATTTTATTCTATCTGTTGAAATGCCATAATCCCCTGTTGTGCTCTATAAATATTCTACTATAATAATAACACAGACACTAGGTGAACTCCAAAAGAGGGAGGAAAATCTTCCTACCCTAATTTTTGGAGTCCCATGGTTCCCTTCCACCACATCACTATGCATATGCTAACAGAGCAATAGGCATGAGTCTTCATTTTAACTAATTCAGTTTTCATGAAATGGGCATTAACAGGCCATAAGAAATATGCAGGCTCTTTGATAAGTAAAAATGGTTAAATTGTCACCTACTTTTGAATCTGGTGTGGCATTGTGTATGACCCATAAAATGTTGTTTGCTGAAAAATACTTTAATTTCCTATGTATATTGTGTGAAAGGGAAACGGTTCTTTCCTATTCTCATCTTAGAGAAAAAACGTTCCTTGGGGGAATGCTCTAGTTCTTTTATCCTATACACTGGACCATTTATATTAACATTATATATTTAATTACATACTAATAGAAATAAACCTGCTGTCCATTTTATGGAATTATTAACCTGGAATGAAGTGATATTGTCTTTTCTCCATACACACAGAGAACCTCTTTTTCACCATGTTCAGTTCCAGAAATTATCATTAATTTGTTGAAAGTGTTCTTTCATGGATATCTGGATTATAAACTAAACCATAATATCTATTTCCAAAGACATAACGTTCTAATGTGAATTTTACTAGATACAAAACCCACTGCTTTTAGATCAGTCAGGTGTCAAAATGGTGAACAATATGACTGCGTAAGATCTACTCTCTCTCTCTCTCATAAATAATCAATAAAAGGCAAGCCAACAGAGCATATTTCTCAGCCTGTTCTTGATGTAGAGAAGAGAGGAATAATAATCATTGCAGAAGATTAGAAGAAATAATTGAAGTTCTAGACACTTCCTACCTACTCTCCTTAAAAGAGGGAAGAAAGAAAACTCAAGTCTGGGCAACAGTTTGGTCATGTCCCTATTAACCACCTGGTATGAAAAACGTGGACAGTACAAAGCAAGGATGTAATAGCCTGCAATGATCATGGACAATCTTGTCTGTCCTACATATACCCATACTTCTAGTTGGACTGAACTTGCATATGCCTCTTCACCTATAGTATTTGCTGAATCGTTGTATGTATATATCAATGTGAGACCCAGTCATTGTCAGATTGACTGACTATGACTGACATAATCTGTTTGACAATTATTGTTTACACTACAGTGTTAGACAATGCTGAGAGACCAGAAGATAATTCACATGCTTAACTGTAGGTTGTTTCATTGGCTTAAATGGGACTACACACATGCTTAAGTACTTTGCTGAACCAGTGTCAGAGGGCTCAGTACATTGTAGGGTCAAGCCATAAGGCTCTGACTTCAATTATACAATGCAGATCCTTAAAGTTAAGTATTTGATTCACTGTTTTGCTGTATAGGGGTCTTATATTGATATAACAGAGATCAGAGTCAGTCCCCATACCACTAAAAAGTACTATCACTTGTGAGAAGGAGCACCTCCAAAAGGACATCCAGTTATATTTAGGGTGCCCTGGCTGGAAAGCAGAGGATATTTTGAAGGAAATTAGCTGGGTGGACCAAGTAATTAAATGCTGGCCTGTCTTTAGAGAATATCAGTTCTACATATGCCATTATTAAGTAGATAAATGCAAGACTGTTGTCAGTGCAGGAAAAATTTAAAAGCATAAATATTAAATACCTTTAAAACTTTTTCACTAATATATATAAACATATCAATAATAGATTTCAGAAAACCTTTCATGAAATCATAATTTGAGTTTATTGCTTAAACTGAGCTATTGTATGTGACTTAAAATAAATTTAAATGCCATAGACTAAGAACAATATTCTGCTATCCTTATTCATGTTGAATTTGGACATATAGAGCTGTGTGGGGTAGAAGGGGGGGGGGGGGAGAAATCTAAGGGCCTTTTTGTAAACAATTTGTTACAAAATGGCAAAATAACATTCAACCACATGTTTTTCAACGTGCCTTATAAATATACTCTAAAAATAATTACCATATCTCTCATTCAGCCTATTACAGTCAGTAAGGTGTGGCACCATGTGGAATCATGACATGACAATTTTGAATTGACTTGCCACAGCTTTTAAAGCATTTGTTTAATAATAGTAATAAGTAGATGAAAAACTGAAATGGCATGGCAAGTAAATAAACAGGATATCAATGGTGGGAGTTGAGACAATTTGTATGTCTCTTTTCAAGACAAGCAGCTACATGTTATATTTTTGAATGTGTATATACAGCCTTACCATATGGTGAACAGACCTGTGCAGACCTGTTTTTTTGTTTTTGTTTTTTTTACACATGGACAACCACAGGGAACTATCACTATTACCTAGGTGCCGGTGTGTCAAAAAAACATTAGATGCGGTGAAAGCAACTGAATGCCACTGAAAACAGTTTTGTTTTATAATTAAACCGCAGTTCTATTTGCTTTCCTACTAAAACTACTTCAGAGCATTATGAATTCTTTACTTTCATATGATTTATGTAAGGTTAATGGAAATCAAAATTCCACTCCAGTTAAGTTTCAAGAGGCTTCTTGTTACAAAATGTAATAACGCCAAGACAAAGTGACCAAATGGTACCTCTAGTTAGGTTAAATTAAATAGGCTGTGTGATAGAACCTTCGGTGGGCTCTTTCCCTGGGCTACTTCCTACTAAAGTCTCATTAGTTTGGGGAGTGGCCCCTCTAGTCTAGTTATCCCACAGTTCGGGCTTATCTGCAGGCTCCTCTTGGCAAGGGGAGGGCTTACTTGCCTCCAGTGGCTGTGATTGCTGGCAGGTTGCTGCTCCATCCCTTGAGGCAGGCAAACAGCAAACTCTTGCCTCCTCGCCAGTCAGCTTCTGACTGAACCAGGCTCCCTTCTTTTCTTCCCCCTCCAGTCCTGGCATTGGCTGCAGCTATAGCAAGGCAGGGCTAGCTGAACCCACAGGGTTTTCTTTAACCCCTGTTGGGTGAGGCAGCAGTTTCTCTGCTCTTTCACAGGCTGAATATCCCTTTCTGGTGTTGAGGAGTTGTGTGAACTCAGACCAAATAACATTTTTCATCTATTTATTTGGGTGTTAATATTGCCCCAAAAGTTGAGCAAATACAACTGAAACCTTCAGAACACAAGTATACCAGGCTCCTCTGCTTGTTGTCCAAGACTATGGTTTATAAGAACTTCATTGGTTTTATGGTTGAACTCCCCCTGTCTAGGGATAAGCCCCTGTAGTGAAATACTGGCCCCATGGAAGTCAATGACTGAAGATGAAATATCAGCTATCTGTCCCCACATGTCCCCACATCCAAGAATGCTGATGTGTTTCAATCCTGAAAGTACAGAGGTCAAGTTCAGTTCAAAAGGCACCAATATTTTATATCAGAGTAGTTTCCAGTTTTTACAGCAAATGTCCCATGTACAGAAAAGTATCCACAAGACACCAAAATTGTAATAATGATGTCCCACTGAAACAAAGTTAACAGCACACTAGGTAAAATATGATATAGTGTAACAACATTAGATAATATTCACAGTTTCAGATTCAGTAACTCTTCAGAAAAGCCTTTTCTTTAGGGCTGTTGATTAATCGCAGTTAACTCACGCAATTAATTCAAAAAATTCATTGTGATTAAAAAATTAATCGTAATTAATCACAGTTTTAATTGCACTGTTAAACAATAGAATACCAATTGAAATGTACTACATATTTTGATTTTTTTCTACATTTTCATATATATTGTATTCTGTGTTGTAATTGAAATCAAAGTGTATGTTATTTTTTATTATAAATATTTGCACTGTAAAAATGATAAACAAAAGAAATTGTATTTTTCAATTCACCTCATACAAGTACTGTAGTGCAATCTTGGTCATGAAAGTGCAATTTACAAATGTAGATTTTTTTTTATTACATATCTGCATTCAAAAACAAAACAATGTAAAATTTCAGAGCCTACAGGTCCACTCAGTTCTACTTCTTTTTCAGCCAATCGCTAAGACAAACAACTTTCTTTACATTTACAGGAGATAATGCTGCCCTCTTCTTGTTTACAATGTCACCAGAAAGTGAGAACAGATGTTTGCATGGCACTTTTGTAGTCGACATTGCAAGTTATTTACATGTCAGATATGTTAAACATTCATATGCCCCTTCATGCTTTGACCACCATTCCAGAGGACATGCTTCCATGCTGATGACGCTCATTACAAAAATAACGTGTTAATTAAATTTGTGACTGAACACTTTGGGGCAGAATTGTATGTCTCCTGTTCTGTTTTACCTGCCATATATTTAATGTTATAGCAATCTCGGATGATGACCCAGCACATGTTATTCATTTTAAGAACACTTTCACTGAAGATTTGACAAAACGCAAAGAAGGTACCAATGTGAGCTTTCTAAAGAGAGCTACAGCACTCGATGCAAGGTTTAAGAATCTGAAGTGCTGTCCAAAATCTGAGAGGGATGAGGTGTGGAGCATGTTTTAAGAAGTCTTAAAAGAGCAACACTCTGATGCAGAAACTACAGAACCAGAACCATCAAAAAAGAAAAGCAACCTTCTGCTGTTGGCACCTGACTTAGAAAAATGAAAAATGCAGTTTTTTGTACATAATTCTACATTTGTAAGTTCAACTTTCATGATAAAGAGACTGCACTACAGTACTTTTAGTAGGTGATTTGAAAATACTATTTCTTTTGTTTTTTTTTACAGAGCAAAAACTTGTAATAAAAAATAAATATAAAATGAGCACTGTACGCTTTGTATTCTGTGTTGTAATTGAAATAAATAATTGAAAATGTAGAAAACGTCCAAAAATATTTAAATAAATGGTATTCTATTATAGTTTAACAGCACAATTTATTGCATGATTAATCACAATTTGTGTGATTAACCACGATTAATTTTTGGAATCGCTAGACAGCCCTACTTTTCTTTAATTTTAATGCTCCTCAGGAATGTAATAGTTACAGGGAAAGCATTAGAAAGGAGTTAATAAAACAGGTAATGGGTACAAGATGGCCCTGGCGATCTCCAGTTTTCACAGAGGTTATAGGCTCAGCTGAACTGTTGGCGCATAGTGACATTTTCAGTGACACAATTCCTTCCATTATATGAATAGGAAGAAACACAGATAAAGTACAGAGATACTGGAAATCATATAACCTCCGGTCAGTCAAAGACCACTGAGAACTTTTTTTTAAATCAAACATGAAAAAGAATGCTGATGGTCCAGAGAATTTGGGGGCGAATTTTATAAAAGTCCCTTTTATGTCTAGCTCCCATTACCTGCAAGTCACCAGGGTCTGATGAAATGCATCCTAGAATACTCAAGTAGCTAATAGAGGAGGTATCCGAGCCTCTAGCTAATATCTTTGGAAAATCATGGGAGACAGGAGAGATCCAGAAAACTAGAAAAGGGCAAATATAGTGCCCATCTATAAAAAGGGAAATAAAAACAACCCAGGAAACTACAGACCAGTTAGTTTAACTTCTGTGCCAGGGAAGATAATGGAGCAAGTAATTAAGGAAATCATCTGCAAACACTTGGAAGGTGGTAAGGTGATAGGGAATAGCCAGCATGGATTTGTAAAGAACAAATCATGTCAAACCAATCTGATAGCTTTTTTTGATAGGATAACGAGTCTTGTGGATAAGGGAGAAGCAGTGGATGTGGTATACCTAGACTTTAGTAAAGCATTTGATACGGTCTTGCATGATATTCTTATCAATAAACTAGGCAAATACAACTTACATGAGGCTACTATAAGGTGGGTGCATAACTCGCTGGATAACCATACTCAGAGAGTAGTTATTAATGGTTCCAAATCCTGCTGGAAAGGTATAACAAGTGGGCTTCCGCAGGGGTCTGTTTTGGGACCAGCTCTGTTCAATATTTTCATCAACGACTTAGATATTGGCATAGAAAGTACACTTATTAAGTTTGCAGATGATACCAAACTGGGAGGGATTGCAACTGCTTTGGAGGACAGGGTCATAATTCAAAATGATCTGGACAAATTGGAGAAATGGTCTGAGGTAAACAGGATGAAGTTTAACAAAGACAAATGCAAAGTGCTCCACTTAGGAAGGAACAATCAGTTTCACATATACAGAATGGGAAGAGACTGTCTAGGAAGGAGTACAGCAGAAAGGGATCTAGGGGTTATAGTGGACCACAAGCTAAATATGAGTCAATAGTGTGATGCTGTCGCAAAAAAAGCAAACATGATTCTGGGATGCATTAACAGGTGTGATGTGAGCAAGACACGAGAAGTCATTCTTCCGCTCTACTCTGCGCTGGTTAGGCCTCAATTGGATAATTGTGTCCAGTTCTGGGCATCGCATTTCAAGATGTGGAGAAATTGGAAAGGGTCCAGAGAAAAGCAACAAGAATGATTAAAGGTCTAGAGAACATGACCTATGAAGGAAGGCTGAAAGAATTGGGTTTGTTTAGTTTGGAAAAGAGAAGACTGAGAGGGGACATGATAGCAGTTTTCAGGTATCTAAAAGGGTATCATAAGGAGGAGGGAGAAAACTTGTTCATCTTAGCCTCTAAGGATAGAACAAGAAGCAATGAGCTTAAATTGCAGCAAGGGAGGTTTAGGTTGGACATTAGAAAAAAGTTCCTAACTGTCAGGGTGGTTAAACACTGGAATAAATTGCCTAGAGAGGTTGTGGAATCTCCATCTCTGGAGATATTTAAGAGTAGGTTAGATAAATGTCTATCAGGGATGGTCTAGACAGTATTTGGTCCTGCCATGAGGGCAGGGGACTGGACTCAATGACCTCTTGAGGTCCCTTCCAGTCCTAGAATCTGTGAATCTATGAAAACCTTACAAGGAGAGTTAGGAGCTGGATCCACAAAGGTTTTTAGGCACCTACTTATAACTGTAGGTGCCTAAATCAAAAATTTAGCTCCTCAACCACCCCACCCCCGAGCACCTAAATTTCTGCCAATAAAGTCCCATAGATGCCACTGGGAATGCACTTAAATTATGATGCCAGGGCACATAGTCCATGCCTAAGTGGTTTCCTAAAAGTAGGTGTTCCCCTGCCTATCTTGGCTGCAGGGGCCAATCCAGAAAGTGACTACTTTTTGGACCAGGCCTCATACAAAACAATGCCAAAGGGGCAGCTCCCTTGTGACTATAGCTCACTGGTTAAACCACTCACTCAAGATTCAAATCCTCAGTCTACCCACTGTGGAGCAGAGATTTACATCACGTCTCTCAGGTGAGTGCCCTAACCGCTGGCCTATCTAGGGCAGGTCTCAGTCTCTCCTACTCAACTGTTCCACTGTTTAATATTTAAATATTCCTTGGGCCAGGGTTAGAGTTAGCATGTTACAGCACAGCAGTTTCAGGACTCATGTGGGATTTGGGAGATGCAGGTCTCAGTCGCCCTGCTCCAGGTCAGTGCTGATGTTCCCCTTGTGAATCCCATCAAAAAAGGATTTGGTCCCCAACTCCCATTGGATTTTAATAAGATTTGCATGCTCCAAAGCATACATTTAAATAAATCTGAAAATAACATGTTCTCACAAAAGTGAAAAAACATTTTTTAAAATGAGTTCTTAATATATTAGGCCTCATCCACTCTGACTAGCCATGCTGTGATTCAAAGAACTGGAAGAAAATGTATCAGATTTTTGGATAAATCAATAATCATGTTAATAATAGTCTGAAAAATGTGCATTAAACATGGTTCATTAAACTTGGTTCCAAGCCCCATCAGAGACAAGGTCTCAGTCTTGCCAACCAGTTTGTCATCTCAAACTTTGCTGAAACATAGTCCTGCATCAATTAAAAAGCACATCTGAAACTTGCTGAAGGATCTACTCCCTACACCAATCCGTGTCTTGGAACTGCTTTATTTTGAAGCACAAAAAAGGACCAATTAAGAGAAATTGTCTGACTTAATTACCATCCATTCTAGCTACCTTATTTTTCAGTTGGGACTATCTCTGCCACTGCAATGGTTTTAGTTCTTTTTTGAATGATTTTTCACCATCTCAGATATAAACAATTAATAAGAAGTCTCTTAATTTGGATACACTGCATACTAAGTGAACAGGAATAGAAAAGAATCAGTGTTACTATTTGCCTTCAAGGGAAATTCCCATTTTTCAGCGAGCTTAATAACTCTGTACTGAAATGATATAGTCCTCCACAATTAAAAGTATACAGTTTGCAACTTTTTAAAAAAAGATTCATTTTAGCCTATTGTTCCATGTTACCTTGCATTTAAAATCCCCCACAACTAAACTGCTTGTCAAGTGAAAAATATGATTGCATATTTATAAGGACCCTCTAAAAATAATTGTCAACCATCTCAGTCTACTGCTTTCAAAGGCTCTTAACAGGGAACACTTTTTTATATTCCATCCCTATAATGAATGAATTACATAATGAATTTCAAGGTATGTGAGAGCACCCTGGGTTGTTTCTTTAACAAGTCTGTGCTATTGAAATCACCACCACTGCTTTTATCCATTTAAAACAGAATAATTAGTTGCTGATATACATATGTTACCAGCCCTTTAGGGCTTTTACTCTAACAAAAATGCTACCTCTATTATATTTTACAAATGGTGCAGCAATAAATCTATGCCAGGTTTCAATTAAAAAGAAACACATATTTTGCCACTAGAAGTAGGTCACTAACTACAGCAGGGATCGGCAAACTTTGGCACATGGCTCACCAGGGTAAGTACCCTGGCGGGCCAGGCAGGTTTGTTTACCTGCCGCGTCCGCAGGTTTGGCCGATCGCGGCTCTCACTGGCCGCGGTTCGCCGCTCCAGGCCAATGGGGGCTGCGGGAAGCTGTGGCCAGCACATCCCTTGGCCCGCGCCGCTTCCTGCAGCCCCCATTGGCCTGGAGTGTTGCCGATCCTTGAACTACAGTAAGCCTTTGATAGTTATTCTGTTATGTAACAGGAATTTTGTCATATTCATTTTATTTTCCATTTGTCCAGTCATCAGAGTCACCCTGTTTTTTTTAAAACACTAACGACTTATTCCCGTTTTTTCCCCCCTCGCTGATGCATGCTGACATTATCAGTCAAGCGGAGCTGCACCATCTAGAATCAGAGCTTCATGCAATGTGTCATGGCTGATATTTCAATTGAGACATTTTTTTAAAATGTGCTGGAACGAGTGCTCTTACAGCATCAGATTTTCTGAGATTTTATTTATTTTTACAAATTTGCATATCTCACAAACAGTGAAGAGGGCAGATCACTGCTATAGAGGGATCTGGATCTCTCAACCTGAGAGCATGAAAACAATGTGTGTTTTAATATTGCCAAATGTAAAGTTATTCATCTAGGAACAAAGAATATAGATGATACTTATAGGATGGGAGACTCTATCCTGGGAAGCAGTGATTCTGAAAAATACTTAGGGGCCACGGTGGATAATCAGCTGAATTTGAGCTCCCAGTGTGATGTTGTGTCCACAAAGGCTAATGCGAACCCACAAGAATGACTAGAGGATTGGAACATTTGCCTTATAATGAGAGACTCAAGGAGTTCAGTCTATTTAGCTTAACAAAGAGGATACTAAAAACTGACTTGATCATAGTCTATATGTAATTACATTGGGAACAAATATTTGATAATGGGTTCTTCAGTCTAGCAGACAAAAGTATAATAAGATCCAATGGCTGAAAGTTGACACTAGACAAATTCAAATTAGAACTAAGGCACACATTTTTAATTGTGAAGCTAATTAAGAACTGGATTAATTTATGAAGGGTTACGGTGCATTCTCCATCACTGGAAATTTTTAAATCAAGATTGAGCGTTTTTCTAAAAGATATGCTCTAGTTCAGGGGTAGGCAACCTATGGCCCGTGTGCCGAAGGTGGCACGCAAGCTGATTTTCAGTGGCACTCACACTGCCCGGGTCCCGGCCACAGGACCAGGGGGCTCTGCATTTTAATTTAATTTTAAATGAAGCTTCTTAAACATTTTAAAAACCTTATTTACTTTACATACAACAATAGTTTAGTTATATATTATAGACTTTCAGAATGAGACCTTCTAAAAACGTTAACATGTTTTACTGGCACGCGAAACCTTAAATTAGAGTGAATAAATGAAGACTCGGCACACTACTTCTGAAAGGTTGCCGACCCCTGCTCTAGTTGGAATAGAAATTAATTGAAGGAAATACTATGACATGTTATTCATTGATTATAACACCAGAAGATAATATTGTGATCATCTAGTCTGATTTCCTGCATAACATAGGTCAGACTAGATCATCATAGTGGTCTCTTTTGGATTTATAATCCATGAAAGAGCATGTAAATACCTAGCCCCTGCTTCAAAGAACATACAGAAAAAATCCAACATGGTATTCCAGATGATGGACACACAAAAAGATCATGGGGTTACTCTGTAGGGCCCTGAACTTGCACACTGTTCTACACTTCTGTGCCCATGCAAAGTCCCATAGGCTTTGATGGGATTTCAGGAGTTGCAGGGACCTTCATTTTAAAGCAGCTGGCAGGATTACTGTATATGGTAGGTGCACATCTTGGTGGCTCTGCTATTCAAGTACATGTGCTTCCTTTCCTTTACATCACGTCTCTTAGGCTTTGAGGCAGCACTGAGTTTTAAGGGGAACTTTGAAGACTGAGAAGAAAAGGATCTAGAGAATAAATTTTGAGAGGACATTGCATGCGTAAATGGGCAGCATGCAGAAAAGTACTTTTGTACTTCTGTGAGAGGAACAGACAAAGGAAACATCAATGTTATTGGGGGATTGTAGGGGGTGGAAAAAACATGGAAGGAGACCAAGTAAGAGATGTATTTTGGGACTTCACATCACAGGACCTTGAAATCAAAAGCCAAAAAATTATTTTGATGCACAATATGATAGTGAGCCAGTGAATTGTCTCAAAAATTGGCTGGGTGAAGTGGAGGGCTGTCATGATCAAATCAACAACGAGAAAGGTGATGTTGACAACACCAAAGATAGTCTGGAAGGGACAAGATTAGCAACAGTACCCAAGGGAAAGAAATAATAGTAGTCAAGAAGGAAGATGATTAGATCTATTCACCTTCCTCACACCAGACATTTGAAATTTGATCACAATTCATACTCTATTGTACACACTAGCTGAGCTCCCTGGAGCTGCAGAATAACTTAAATCTTGAATACTCTATGTGTACTTCTCTGGGACACATTTACTGCATAAACCATGGCAGAATCCCTCCTGAAAATCAGCTTCCATTCAACTTGCTTTCATCTAATTTTCTATGTTTTTTTTCTAAACTATATAGTAAGATTCCTGTTTGTCACTGTCTGTGTGTCACTCTGAAACCAAGAATGTCTGTGTCTGTGTAAAGTGATGGAAATAGCAACAAGCACGGTTGAGAGCTCCTTTTGTTTAGAAGATCTCCAGGTTCAATCATCACTGGGATTTGCAGTTTGTTACTGTCCAGTTTAAGTTCTCAGCTATTTTGGCTCCCCTCCTTTTTATTAAACCATACATACATTATGAATTATACTCATAGAATAGTATAGGCTTTCACCTAGTATATGCTTAATATTTTGGTTCAGGGATTTTTTTAAAATTCTGTAAAGTGTCATGCAAAATTATTGTGTTATAAAATTGTAAAATAACAAACAACATACAATAAAGATATTCACATCAGGGGAAACACTATCCAATTTCATGTGTCAATGGCAAAACTCTCATTGACTTCATTGGGACCCGGACTTCACCCATACCATTTAAATTTTCTACTCTAACCAGTTTTTGGTTGAGCCAACAAAATATGAAGTCATTGGGCAGGTATACTTTGATATTTGTTACAGATATATATTATATTGAAGGTGCAGGCAATGAAGTCAGAATTAAGATTGTTTGGAGTACCTTGTCTCTGCATTCCCCCATACTTTGGTTTCTTCCTAAATTGTACATCATTTTATAGATATCCTCCTTTAAGCTCTTAATAAATATTTACAACTTTAACTCCAGCTTCTCAATAATTTAGTACTTTATGAAAATATTTATTAAATAAGCATGTGACATTATTCCATGTCATGTATAATCCTTATTCGTCCTGTTTCTGGAAAATTCTTCTAGTCATAGAAAAACTTGCAATGATCCTGACTTGCAATGACAATTTTTTAAAGGAACATCATCCTATTTCAAACGTATTTTTACTACCTTTTAAAAAAATCCACATAAACTTTAAAATAAATGTCTATTAGTAGTCAATTTCATTCAGCAAGCACTGCTTTTTACTGTTATATTTTTTCTAATGAGATTAAAATTAAAAAAGCCATTAATAGCGAAACACTATTATTGAGCTGTGATATCTATTAATGGCTGCTATAAAGATAGTAAAGGAAGTGTAGTGGCATTCTATTTTGTGGGCCTATCATGGACATTTTTAGCTTTTCAACCAGAACCTGACTTGTAATAAATACCACAATTATTATTAGTAGTAATAAAATAGCACCAACAGACCCTAATCAAGACTGAGATTTCAACGTGCTAGGCACTTTGTGAACACTTACTGAGAGACTCTCTGCCTAGACATGCTTACAATCTAAATAGACAATGCGTGAAAGGGAAACAGAGAAGTGCCTTGCTCAGGATTGCACAGCAGGTCAGTCAGAACCAGGAACAGTGTACATGTCTCTTGAGCCCCAGTCTTCTGTCTCTCCTCAAGACCACTTTGCCTTCCCACACTATGGAGAATTTTCAATTTAGATGACTGTCCTTAACATATTACACCATTTGTAAAGTACCACAGGACAAAATGTATGTCTGTGAATATCACTTTGCAGGTTTGCTTGGAAGTAAAATAATCAATGATAAATTTTTTGGAATTTCTATTCAAGCTGGTATATATATACCCAGGAGGCTTCAGGAACTTCCCTGTATACATACAGTAAAAACAAAGCCACTCTTCCCATGGTATTCTCAGATTTTCAGGGCATTTTTATTAAGTCTCTTTTCAGATCATCTATTTGTGGATACTATGGGGTAGTTCTAAGTTCTCTTTGTCCCAATTCCCCGTGATACAGCTGAAACTTTAACCAGTTACAATACCTTTGCAGATTCCCACTTTGGAGAATAACAGCCTAACTAAGATCCTTTGAAGTCTATAAGTCTCTCTTATGACTTCAGTTGATTTTGGATCAGTCCCTTAACTTCCTTTAATGGAAGGCTTTCAGGGCACCAAGCAAGTCATTATTCACAGAATCATAGAATCATGGAATATCAGGGTTGGAAGGGACCTCAGGAGGTCATCTAGTCCAACCCCTGCTCAAATATCACTATTGCTAGACAATAGTGATATTTTGAGCTACTGTGCTCCCAGACAACCACTATATCTATATTGCTATATATGTAAAAGCTATTTCTGCTATAGGTAGGAGAATCAAATCTATGTGATCACCTTTCCATACATGTTTAGTTCTTTGGAACACTGGACAGGTGTTGGGATTCAGAACTAGGATGGAGACCACAGCCTCTGTGCAAGTTTACCTGGCTTCCTTCCAATGCGCGGGATCTGCAGGGTTTGAGAGTTAGACCCATATCTCTTTCCATTCATTGGTTTGACATTATTCCCCCTTGATCTTAACTACAACATTTCTCTGCATGGTCTCCTCTCTGTCTCTTGCTGAAGCCAAACTTCTATCCTCCTTTTCAACTGACCCCACCAATTCTGCCTTTTCCACTAGATCTAGCTGAAAAAATTCAAGTTTCAAACATTTTGACAAATAAGAGAAACATTTTCATGAAACATTTTTCCACCTTTTCAACCTCTCTATTTTCCCCTTTCTCATCAGCCCATCTCATCTGACAAATGCACATTCTACATCCACCTCTTCCACCTTGTCATTGCCTGAAATGATGATATCTGACCCAACCCTGGCCCTCTTCCTTCTTTTCATTTATTACACCCCACATTTACCCATATCATAAACTCTGATCCTTAGATCAGATATTCCTTATCTACATTTTCTTTAGAACACTAAAAGAAAAAAAATATTCTGTAAAGCAAAACTAAAACTGAGTCCACAGGGAACTAGAATGTGTTATGTGGTATGCACATTACAAATACTATAAACAATTTGTACGTTGTTGTTTTATAACCTATCCATTTAATTCTCACAGTTTGCAAAAGACTAGAGATTACAACCATGACTGTCCTTTCAAATGATTTTCTCTGTTTTAAAAAAAATGTATTTTTCTTCATGAATTATAAGTTGAGAGATCTTTTGAATTGTGTTTGAAAATCTGAAATCTCCAAATGCCTCTTAAGAATAATGCATAAATGCACAACGAAATCTGCATTAGCTTCAGTTTGCAGTATCATCTGCTGAGAGATGTGACCACCCTGCAATATTTTCAGGACATCAAGAGAATTTACAAGGACAGAATAATATCAAGCTATCATGATGATTGAGGAAAACTGGATGAAGTCCCCATTGCTGTACCCCTTAAATTAGCTAAGGACCAAACAAACAAAAAAATTAAACTTGAACAGCACGTTCTGCATCAATATTTCTGCTAGCCATTTAGCCTGAAGTCTTTAATAGTGCCACTAGTGCATTCATTTTCCCACCCTTTTATACTGTCAAGAAAGTACCTTCAATTTCACTTTCCTGGAATACAAACCAAACCAAATATAAACTAGAATAGATTACTGCTTGGCTTTTAATGGTGAAGGTTATTGATATTGTGATTAATTTTAATTTATTAACTAATTCACCTAATCCATAGAACAATAGATTTTAAAAACTAATTACATTCATGATATACAGTATTAAATTGGATGAATATTTCCTACTTTATTGTAAGAAGGTATCTTCAGAAGTTGTGCCAGCACAATGGCTTTATAATGAGAAATGCACCAATGGACACTTTGTTTTTATAAATTTAGAGAGAATACAAAACACAACAAATTATATGAAATTGGGAAAATAGTCTCAGGAGGAGACATATTGATGCAACTAATATTTCCAATGGTATTCAATATAATTTCAATGTTGTATTTACAATTAAAGCATATCTTTATGTTGATTATAATTTATTCCACTGTAGTACCAGAAATTTCATACGTTATTAAATATTAATGATATACATATGGCTCAATACATATTTATGCCATGTATTACACACACAAACAAGGAATATATGTTCAACTTATTCTTAATTAATAAACATTAGGATTGGGTAATCATTCTCCAGAGCACATTATGAACATATAAATAATTACATTTATATAGCACTTTAAATGTTAACAAAATAGTTTCTAGAAGTCAAGAGTTGATAACAAAAAACACCAGAGTCGTCTGCAGTTACAGAAGAGAAGCCAAGAACTGAATGGGAAAAAAAATGTATAGAGTAAGTGTCCTTGTGCCTCTGATATGAGTATTTAATGACCCTACAAATACTGACTCTGAAATGTCCCAGGTTTTTTTTTTTTTTTTTTTTTTTTAAATATGTGTCATCTCATTTCAGTCAGGGCTGAAGCACATTGTGGGGAAAACAAGGGCAAGATTGCTTTAGTGAGAATCTAGAGAAGACTTCATTTTACAGGACAGTCAGTTTGACACCTTTAAATGAGCACTAAAGTAGAGTACCTGTAAATGAAATTAAAGGGATAAGAGGAACAAGATTGTATCTCATGCAGAGTTTTACATGCTTCACGCTAACAATACCTTCCCTCCCCCCACCAAAATCCTACAGCTAAGGCTAGAAGAACTGTGGTATTCCCTATTAAAAATGTTAACCAGACTTTCTACTGGATCAGAACTAAACCAGTATGATATGGTTATTTTCCTTTCTCATTTGTCCAGAAGGTTTCAGGGATGATCATCTTGCTTAATGCTACAAGGTGACAATAGTGAATTTAGTTACATCAGTATCTATTCAGCAATGAAGCTGAATTCCTTAAGTAGATTCACTTTTTAAATGTAAGTCAGAGGACAATGATTTTTAGTAAAGGTGTTGACTTTCCATTTTTTTCTGTTTGGGTACCTGCCACAGAAGCCCTCTTTTCCCCTTATTATTTGTCTTTGTACTTAAATCCCTTTAAAAGCTTTTATTTTTGTCCAGATACGTTTCTTGTCGGTTGCACTTGTTAGAGACTCATGCCAATAACCTTGATTGCATGTTGCTGTTGATGATTTAACTATTTCTGTTCAGGTCCTAATTTGGGAATAATGGTTAAGACTGGGCCAAGTTCACCCATGGTGTAGCCACATAGAATTCAATGCAAATGTCTGAATACTCTGATTAAGCATAACTGTCTTCTGACAACTAGGTCAGTAGCCTGTTTTCAGTCTGATTTGTGAAGATCTTTTAGTGCAGTGGACCACAAAATCAAAAGCAGGTTTCTTCACTTTATAGTATTTTATTTCCTGTTACTTCTTTTGTTAAATTCACCTAGTTTAAGTGTTAGCTATAGTAAAAGGTCCCCAGGGGTACAAAAGCACTGCCACAACAGATACCAGAAATTTGGCCAGGTAATTGGGAGATGCACTGATTCGTTGCTTCCCTGCTACAACCTCCATTAGTGGGGACCATACAAAGCCTCAGCAGTAGAGCTAAGACCGCAGTCCTGCAACTGATGGAGGCAGAACTGCTGCACCCAGTGGGAGATCCATTGACTTCATCTATGCTTTGTATTAATCCAGGGGCCAACTGCACACAGATGCCCTCCTTCAGTGGAACACCCGAGTGAAGTCCCTTCAGTTGTAGTGGCCCTCACTTCCTCATCAGGGGTGAATCTAGGTATCTTGAATGATCTCCATGAGCATGTACTCTAGTCCTTCTCTTGTACAATTGTAAAATGTGTGTCCTTGAAATTTGTGTCAGGGATGCCATGGTCATTGGATAAGCACCTCTTTTTATGTTTATATAAATCAAAATCAGTGTGTTTACCATTCTGAATCTTTTTACAGTGACTGAATTTGCATACTCAATTTTATGGACGAGTAAAAGACAAGACTTAGATTGGATAATGCTAAAAGGTCAGAATCACCCAAATTTACCTCTTATTTTCCTCTTGTTCCCCACTATTACCATTAATTCAGTGACTCTTAAGGCTTGGCTTCACTACCAGGGAGATCAATGCTGTTGCAATAGAAGACCCGCTTAATCCATGACAGATCGCTCTCTGGTCGACTCCAGTATTCTAGCTCTCTGAGAAGATTAAGATAAATTGACTGGAGAGCATCTGAAGATACCGGCACAGTGAAGACACCGGGATAAATCGACCTAAGCTATTATTCACATAGCCAGAGTAGCATAACTTAGGTCGACTTACCCAGGTAGGGAAGACAAGCCCTTAGAAACAACACTGAAAAACACCCACTTGCCTCACAGACTTAGGCATGTTGCTCTATGATTGACAATTATTTTTGATCTTATGAGGTAAAAAAGTTTTCAGGTAGGATAATAACCAGTTATTCAAGCATTTTATGATAGTATATGATATAAAACCTCACCAGACATTATAATATAACGCGGAGTAATTATTTTACAATCCTTACTGTCAAAAGAATGGAAACACAGACAGCACCTACAGTATGCACTGGACAAACGCTTGGCTGACAGAATGAAGATTCCTTATATCTAGCCTTGCATTAGGGATGGATGAAGGATAAATTAAATCTAAAGTGCTCGGTGCAGTTTTTGTTATTAAATTCATTTGTTATTTTTGAAAGATCATTTGGATTGAATCTCACAAAAAAGAATTGGTCTTCCAATGAGAAGTTAATCAAGAAGGTATCTAAATGTAGCATCAAATATTAGTTATTTTCATACTGTCCTTATGATCTGGTGTGCTTAAGCAACAGCACCCTCTTTGGTCAAACAGACTATTGCACAAATTTCTCTTGATCTCGCGGGTGGGGGGGGGAGGGGGAGAGGCAGTGAGTCCACTTCTCTTGCATTTTGTACTATGAAGAGTGTTCACTGCAGTGTGTGTGTTTTCCCCCTTATACTTGGCAGGGCACTCAGCGGGTCTGGAAATCACTGAAGGGCTGGTAGGGGAACCCAGGCCCACACACTCCACTAGGTTCCAGTTCAGGGCCCTTAAGCCAGGCAGGCAGAATCAGGCCTCAACAACACCCCTTCCTGTGCTCTGATCTCCTTCCTACCTCCCTTGGTTTCTGTAGGCTTCTCCAGCCTGTAGATCCCGTCGTCCCCTTTCTGGGTGCTGTCTCTGGGCAGCCTCTCAGCAGCTTGTTGGACAGGCATTTCCTTTTTAAGCCTACTTGCTCCTCTGGCAGCCACCTCACCCCTCTGCTTCTCAGCTTTTTTCTCCCAGCTGCTGTGAGGCTGCCAATCAGCATTGGCCTGCAATTCCCACATTAATCCCTAGGTTGCAAGGCCAGAATGGAATATATACACCCCATGACAGTCCTCTTGGTTTTACAGATAAATTAACCCTTACTTTTTAACCTGTCAGACTGCTGTTGTGCTCTGGTCAGGGCAGTAACTGTGTTTAGGTGATTAGCTTGTTTCTATTGTCCTTTTTCTCTCCTACATTCTGCATAACTTCATCTCTGCAGAAAGTTTTTGGCTCATATTTCAGAGTCCATATTTCTTAGTCCCTTAAGCTTAAGCTTCTCAGACACATCATCTCTGGTGCACTTCACTTCTTTGAACATCTCTCAGCTCAGAGAGTGGAACCTCAGGTGAGAAGGTGAGGCAGAGCTGCCATCCTGCTGCTGAGTCTCTGCTTTTGCTGACAGCACCATCCTGTCAAAGAACAGGGGATTTGTTTTTCTTGCCCGTGAATAATTTTGCTTTTAGCCCAAAGAGATGATTGGTGATTTAGATCAGCAATGGCAGGACTGATAGGAGCCACAGATGCACACAACTAGCCTAGGGGGAAAAAAAGAACATCTATATTGATGTTGTGTTTGTGTATATTAGTATCAGAGGGGTAGCCGTGTTAGTCTGGACCTGTAAAAAGCAACAGAGGGTCCTGTGGCACCTTTAAGACTAACAGATGTATTAGTCAGACGCGTGGGCATTCACCCACAAAAGCTTATGCTCCAATGCATTTGTTAGTCTTAAAGGTGCCACAGGACCCTCTGTGGCTTTGTGTATATTGTAAGTCATGGGTCAAGTTTAATTATAAAATCATTATAGTTTTCTCAATCTTCAGAGTACCTAATAGTCTTATGTGCATTGCTAGAATCTGATTGCAATCTCAATTCACATGCAGTTATATGTATATAATGAAGAAAAAAGTAGCTGCAGAAACCTCAAAAGAATAAAATAAACTTCTTCTGCAACTGAATTCAAATGACTTCCACCATTGTCAGGAAATGTGGTGTCTGAGTAGTAAGGAACTCATTTTTTCACTATGGCTAGTCTGGCATCCCATGTTCTAACGACCCCATACTGTCCTAAACCAATTCCTTCCATCTATATTTAGAAGAATCTTTATTTTTCCCAAGCAGAAGTGCTGAAACTTGCATTGTCCATTTGACTTGCACAGCACCTCTGAGGATTTGGCTACTCTTTGAAAAGGTAAATAAATCTTTCCTATGTCAGTGTTATAATAGCCTCAGCAGAAGTTAAGGCCTATGGTACAGTAACTTTCAGTTGTTTTTCAAATGCTTTTGCACTGAGCTAGAGTTTATTTCAGATATAAAGTAGATAAAACTGTTTGATAGCACTTGTTCTATTTCCTTAGTGACATAAAACCTCCATTCCATGAATGAAACTCTAGGTTTTCCAAACAGTAAACTCACTGAAAAATGGATTGAACAGGTTTACAATGATATCCTCAAGGCTTAAAGGAGACCAAAAGTTATCCATAGAAATACAGAGGAAACTAACCAAGCAATTACTAAAGGGAGAACAAAAAGGTACATTTTTTCTGTACTTTAAATAGGAAGGATCAAGAAAGAATATATTAGCAATTATTTTTCCTTATAATGGCAGCATTAAAAAACCCCCCACTATACTTTAAGATTATATTGAAAAGCAAGATATAAAATAGATAGAAATAGAAATGAACTTTCTTCTTATGATAATATTCTGGGACCAATATGTTGCACTACCAATCCCCAAAACAGATATGATTGTCAGTTCTGTCTCCAGATTCATATGGAGCAGGAATAGAAGTCAAAATATAAGCCATGAGCAGTCTTGTATAGTGGGGTGGGCATTGCATTGGCAGTAAGGAAATATGGGATCTATACTTGGCTCTGCTACTGAGTGGTCTTTGGGAAGTCACTTCACCACTCTGTACTGCAGTTTCCCATCCCACACACTCTGTCTTGTATACATTGTAAAAATGCTTTGGGAGCAGGAACAGTCTCCCTATGTGTTTATACAGTGCCTGCTACAATGGGTCCCTGCCTTTTGTCAGGGCTTCTCAACACTATTGCAATGTTAATAATCAAATGTGTTTTATTTCATCTAAGATAACATTACATGATTGTGTATTGAAATGAGTGGGACATAATTAATATCACTGAACGAAGATTTACCACTTGGTCAATTGTGAAATATGGTGAAACAAACAAATAAACAAAAAACAACAACAAACAAAGCTAAACAATAGTGATTGATTCAAGGAATGGGAAGAGCAGAGCCTTTTACATTTAGTGCAATTTTTAATTTGTTATTTGATGTCCAGCTACTGTGTGATAGGTGAATTAGAACTACTTAGGACCACATTAGAAAAAAATAACATATCTAATATCACATAATTTTTAAAGTTCCAGTGAGCTGAAGATAAAGGAAAGTTGGAATCTTTGTGGGTTATTTCAGAACAGACTACCATCCATAATGTCCTAGACATGCTAAACAGTGCTAAAGATTGTCAGAGCTCCTTGTGGGGTGCCCCGTCTTGGCCACTCACTGGACTGCTGTGAGGAAATTCAGCTGCTTGGTGCAAGGCTGTTTTAAGCTTCCCTGGGTCTCAGCAGTCTGCCGTGCTGTTTTTTCCCTTGGCATGCTGGCACATTTTCTTAGCACTGACCCTCAGTTCACTACCCCTTCATAGTAATGGAGCCCCATGTCTCACCTGCTTTAGGCTACCAAGATACCCCACTAGCTTAAACACACAGTCTCCCAGAACCCCATCAGGTGTGAACCTTCTGGTTTACCTTGTTAAAATAGGTGTAAATGCTTAACATGCACAGACACTTTAATCAGAAGCCTAACACTATTGCTTTTTCACTTAATAGGTAAAGCACAAGAGAGTACAGATGATATAGAAAACAATACATATCCTAAATGCAATGCCCTTCAATAGCTCCCCCTTCCCCTAGGAGCCCTTGAGGGACCATCCATGTTCAGACAGGGTCCATAGCCTCATTAGGCTCCTATAAGCTGAGCTGTTTCTCCCTCCTCTTGAGTTGGAGAAAAATGACCCCAAAGAAAAGCAAGTCCTGCCCTTTTATAACTTCCCCAACCCCCATCAGATGACATTCTATTCAGCCTCCTCAGGTTATCAGAGATTCCTCCCAGATGACCTCATTGCCGCAATTTCTCCTGGTTCAGAGCTATTCAGTTGTTTAGAGCTATTCCTTTTTGAAAAAAATGGGAGAGCACTTTAAGTCAATGACCACTTTTTGTTATTCTTTTGTGACCAGCCTTTGGAATTTCATTCCAAAATGGAGAAAGGCAGCCAAAGAGCAGGCAAAGGGACTGTTAATTCACAATGGAATTTGCAGCTTTGTAAAGCTACACACAGAGACTTCATAAATTATACAGACAGATTCCTAAATCATCGCAATCATGTATGGGGAAAACAACCAATGAAAGCAGCACTGAAAATGTGAAATTACAGGTTTAGTCTTGCAACACTTGGTCAGAAAAGTAGTGCCACTGACTACATCTTTGGAAATATGAGGGTTTGTAATCACTCTCCCAGGTAAGACAGCATGGTAACAACTGTCTAAACATACTTAGACTCCAAGTCTGTAATTTATTACCTGTGGGTAGACCCTTGCAGCCTCTTAGAGCCCCATTGAAGTCATGCAGGTGCAGACATCTGCTGTCTGGACTAATTCCTTTTGGGGCCTTACTAGGTTCAAGGCACTTGGCTATAAACTGGATTGTATATTGGAGGCTTGCCATGGCATTTAACTCTTTCTTGTTCAATGATTTAGAGGTGCTTGAAAAATGTGAAAAAAATTATAAAATATTGCTCCCTCTTTTCCATTGAAATTCAAAATTTCAATGAAACGTTTTATTGAAAAACTGAATTTTAGAAATTTTAGAATATTTAGAATTTATCATTTTCATAACTTTTCAACTTTTTAATGGAACTCTTTTTAGTAATAATAATAGTTCATAATAATAGTATTTAATGGGCCAGACTCTACTGAATTCAGTTTGTGGTGATTGCAGCAGAATAAATGGGCTGTTAAGTAGATGGGGAGGGCTCCCTGATTCTCTATCTTTGCCCTGACTCTGGAACAGATTAGAGAAGTCTAATGGCTGCTCTAACTTGCATCCGATGGCAACAGTTCCCAAGAAGCTGTCTGTCAGCCAGGGATAACCAGAAGCATTGTGCTCCTTTACTGTCCCAACAGGCCCGTGCTGCACTGCTTTGACACGTAATAAGGACTCCTACATAGCAGAGGAATCTCCAGCTGGGGAGTTATAGGCAGTCTCTACCTCCTTTGCACCACCTGAGGGGTACAACAGGCCAGAGAATCTGGTCCAATATTTGTATAGTGCCTTCTACTGAAGTACATCAAAGTGCTTTACAATTATGAATTTACCTTCACAACACTTTTAGAGGTATTTTTGTGAAGGGACAGTGCACAAAATGTTTACACACAGGACTATAGTCTGCAAACTTTCTGCTTTATTTAACTGCATCACAATAGAATGGGGGCCAATCTTGGCTGTAATAAACAGGGCTAACAAATTGACCAAAATTATGAGCTCAATTGTAAAAAGTATATGAAAGTTCATAAAATGTCACAATAATCTATAATAAGAAGTGTCATTGGGAATAGGTGTGCTACTATCTGTTAGTTGCTTGCTTTCTTGATCTGTCTCCGGCAAGAGCCACACGGAACAGACAGAACAAAGCCTTCCCCTCCCCCACCCCAAGATTTGAAAGTATCTTGTCCCCTTATTAGTCCTTTGGGTCAGGTGTCAGCCAGGTTACTTGAGCTTCTTAACCCTTTACAGGTAAGAGGATTTTGTGCCTCTGGCCAGGAGGGATTTTATAGTACTGTATACAGAAAGGTGGTTACCCTTCCCTTTATATTTATGACACCTAACTGACACAATAAACAGTTTGTTAGTTGTGGCTCAGTATCAGGATGTAGGTGGCTTTGCATTTGCCCACTGACAAAAACTTAGACAGCCACTGAGCAGTAGTTTTGAGAAGGTCAGTGGTGCCTAAATGTTGGATTTAGGCACCTAAAAGTGTGGTTAAACACCTAAGGATATGTCTACACTGCAACTGGCAGTGAGCCTGCAAGGTAGAAAGACTTGCACTAGCGGGGCTTGAGCTTGTGCCCTAAAAATAGTATTGTGGATGTTGCAGCTTGGGCTGTCAATCCCACCCAGTCCCCTAGGCTTGAGATCCTGACCTTCAACGTCCACACTGCTATTTTTTGTGTGCTAGCTCAAGCCCTTCTGCCTCGGCTGAGGGGCTTGCTCCCAGCAGTATGGGCATACCCTCAATAGCCCTAACTGACTAACCAAGGTCATAGAGTAAGTACTTGGCAGAGCAATTAATGGAACCCAGGGCTCCTAATTCTAATACTTTTCCTTCCACTGCCACAAAATCATCCTCTGTAGTGAATGTGGGCTGAAATTTGAGGTTTGAGTTTGCACTGATGCCTGAATTCAAGTAAATTGCATGTTGTTTCATATATCTAACTGTCCCTAGAGTACCAATACACTGTAGGTACTGACATTTCAAATAAACCTTAAGAACATGAATAATAATTTGACATGTCAGTGTGATCTGACTGCAATAGCTCTCAGTCCATCAGATCAACAATTTACAAACTAGGAGAACCCAATTCCATTTTTGGAAATCAATATTAATACTTGCAAAGGTGCAGTGATCTTTGACATGACTCAGTATTTCCCTTGTGAAAAAAATATATAAAATCTCCGTCAGAGCTGATAATATCTGGAAAAGAAGAACAGTTCCAGTAGATATTGTGAGTTCCAGTAAATATAACAAGCATATAATACAAAGTAAAAATACAGAGAATTGCTTGTCTCAGTGATATTGGGTCTGTGTACAAAGATAATGAAGGATATCTTTGAGGACACTGTTGTGTACAGGATACACTGCAAGAAACTCTGCTCCCTATGTCTGTGCAGCTCTCATTGAAGTCAATCTAAGTGTTACTGTGTATTAAAGGCAGAATTTAACTCTCAGTAACTATGAACAAAATAAAGCTCGCTAGTGGCATTCAACATGCATGCAAATGACAGCCAGAAAGTGAACAAAAGAATTCAGTGGAAGTGACAGTGAGTCTGACTATGTGTATAAACTTTTTGTAGAAATGAGCTAAAAGCAACACCTCAAGTATTGTCATTTGCCTTGCCACCAGCAGCTATTTCTGTAAAACCCAAAATAAGAAAAGTAGCCTACAGGCCAAATGTTTCCACAGAGAATAAAAATTCAATTATTTCCTGAAGTTGAAAGACTTCACTTGAACATGCTATCCAATTTAACCGCACTACCAACAAACACAACTGCCTTAACTTAGAAGAGTGAGCACTGGGACTAAAAGGAAGCAATACTAAGCAACCCTATTATTTGATCTTTCCCCAGCTGTGAACAGGATCTGCTGGTTACATATTGGGGGGAAAGGAATTGACTAATTGAAGCTACCTATACAAATAATTGTAGAAAATCCTAAAATAATTCCATATCTCCCAATACTTGGGACAGAAATGGCATCAGCATAATTGCTTGAGTTGTGTCTGTCCAGCACTACTCTTCCTGGACGTGGAAATGAGACTTATTGAACACAGGATATTTCCTAAAATGGAAATGGGGAGAACAGTTTTGATCCTTTGTGACAGAATTGATGTTCTCTCATTCATATTTTAGGTTGCCCGGATAGCACAGAAAGGGCTCAGATGAAATTTATAGACAGACAAATATATAGATGCAAAATTAATGTAAATTAAAATTTTGTGTTCTATATAAATTCATTGTATTGAAATTCCAATTTATTTTCTATTAGCATTCTCGTGAAGAAGTAGTGTGACAGTTACATGATATCTCTGTTACAAGAGAAACAGGATATCTCTTTCTGTGAATTTGGGTGTGGATGGGGCTTCTGGATCTCAAAAGTGGTAATGGGGAACTTTCCTAATTCAAAAACTGTCTGCATCTTCTACTTCTTTAGCACCCCAAAAGAGACGACACACTTCTCTTTTCTGCAGCGGGCATTGTTACATGATAAATCAAACTGCTAAGTCACAGTGTATTGTATTTCTAAATATTTGTACTTTGTTTGGTAATGTGCAAATCACTCCACTTATTACTAACTGTTATGTACCAAACAAGCTTTATCCCCCTAGGATCCAAAGGAAGGATGATCAGGTGACTTGACTGCCTGCCTTTATGCTTCATAATGGAAAGTTCCTGCTTTTTGATGCTGTGATTCATCAAAGTTAAACAAAGAAAGGACCGTTTCATCAAATCCATTTCCCTGCAGTTTCCTGGAGTTTAGGAGTGTGTGTGATAAAACATTGATAAAACATACAAACATTGATGTCAATTGGACCTTTCTATGTGGAGTGGGAGAGTTAAAGCAGCAGCGCACCAGAAATAATTGGTGAAATATAAGTCATCTGAAAATCACTATAAAGTTTACTAATATCTGACAGAACTCTCAAGTATTACAGTTTTTGTGAGGGGTGGGGGATTATTCAAATAAAACGTATAAACATACAGAGACATTCTCTCATCATTAAAAATAAACGTGAAGAGTCAGATTTGCAAAAGAGTTCTGGTGCCATTTAGGCACTTGAACAAAGTGGCCAGATTTCAAAAACGATTAGCACCCCAGAACCCCCACTGAGAACAACTTAGGACTCTAAATGAAGTGGTCAGGCAGACAATGGGACTACTGGGCACTGAACACTTATCACTTCATTTAGGTGCCTAAAAAGGAGCTAAACTCTTTGGAAACTCAGGTTATAAATATTCTATTAATTCTACCTCCAAAAAAAACAACAGTCATCCCCCACACACGCCATCCCCCAGAGTGTACAAAACTAACCAAACATTGAAAGTGCCTCTTAATATACTTAAGCTTAAAAGTCTGGAAGATCAGCTGAGTCCTCAACCAGTTAGCAATCTGTACACTATAAAAGAAAAAGTCAGTAGTGATGGAACAGAAAAGAGGAAAGAGAAAACCCAAGCCACATAATGAGCTTCCAATGTGACTTCAAGAAGTGGTCTCAATAGCAATGTAATTTCCTATATTAGTTTTGAATTTTGAGTCTCTGTGCTTTCTTTAATAAAAAATGAAGCATTATGTAATGGTTATTGCTTTAGCATTTTTCCTAAAATACTATAATGTGTGTTTCTTTAATAAAAGAAATCTGAAATAATATTTCACTAGGGAAAAATTTAATAAAGCTCCAGATTGCGTGTTGAAAACCTTCCTCTGCTCTTTGTCTAAACTTAGGCCGTTTCCATAAAATGCAAGATGCCAAATCCTGCTCACATTTGCATTGAAATGTATGCAGTTACTCTGGATCTGCACTCGTGTGATCAGAATTTGGCCTAACAGGTTCTAATTAAGTCTCTGGAATACAGACCACTAAATTTTATTTATATTATTTATTAGTAATCAAGGGAAAATATGCTTTGTGATATGTTGGCTGAAGGAATATCAGTTGGCCTGGCTGGCACAACTTCCATAAATTCATAAACATTGTGATCTGTTTTCATCTAATAAATAATTTTTATAACAACTCTCAATATCTGTGGATGTCTCTGTGCCTCAGTGTCTCATGTATAAAATGGAGATAATACCTACTTATCTAACAGGGTTGTTTTGAAGATAAATTGTTTTAAGGATACCCCAGTGAGGAATGTAATCAAAAAGCCCATTAGGGTATAAAAAATTCTTTACTTAGTGCAGTAGTTGAATGGTGTGTAGTAAGCAGGGCAGGGACCACTCATTGAATGAAGAAATATTGAACTTCTACCTGAGTACACAGGTTGAGTACTGTCCATCCTATGTACTAAGATGTCAATCCTACATACACATATGCAGCAACCAGCACATCCCTCGGTCCACGTGGCTTCCCGCAGCCCCCATGGGCCTGGAGCGGCGAACCGCGGCCAATGGGAGCCGCGATCGGCCGAAACTGCAGACGCGGCAGGTAAACAAACCGGCCTGGCCCACCAGGGGCTTTCCCTGAACAAGTGGCAGACTGGCTTTGAGAACTACTGTTCTAGCTGGAATCAACAGGTCTGCTACAATTTATTGCCTTTGGAGATGCACAATATATAATACCTGCTGACACATTTTCTTATTATTCTAGCCTCAGTCCCATCTATATGAGCTCGTTTCTTTAAGTCCTTCTTCTCCCTTCCAGTCTTTAGCTGCAGAGTTTTCTGAGGAACTGCTTCAATAATCAAACCCCTTCTCTTACTCTCCACTTCTAAATGCAGCACTTTGTTTTCTATGTGTTTTTTCTGATCTTCTTTTCACAAGTCCAGACCATTTAAGCCTGGATTCCCTTAGCTTTTATATAATTGGTACTACCTTCAAACATCCCCTAATTAGTTCATTCAGAACATGGTCCACTTTCTCACATCTATACTATGGGTACTAAAAATCATATTATTAAAATTATTTTACATATTATGTTGCACTTGTCACAAAGAAGGGTCCCCAAAAGTTTTGTAAACCTACAGCAACATGGAAATGCAGCCTCCCCTGGGTAGAGGGCAGCAACCAGCACACTGTAAAGCAAGGACAGACCTCTGCCCTTAATTGTGAGATTAATTTTCTGACACAGTTGCTATGTGAATAACATTTTCTATGATAGCATATGGCAAAATATTTGAACATAATGAGTATATCTAATATTTAAAGTTCTCATAACATGGTATATGTTGTTTATGAGATAAAAAATGAAATGTTTCTTTGCTATTACAGAACAAGAAACATCTTATCTAAAAATCCAACCAGTAACAAATGTTACGTATTTTCTTTTATTGAGATGCTGCATACCTGTGAAAATTTTAAAATTGTAATAGAGCAATTTAAGTGCTATGATTCAAAATGGATTTCAAATGGATCTCTAATTGCTTCAAATTTCGATCAGACTGAATTATTACAAGAAGCTAAACTAGTAACTGTCAAAATATATTGTACTGCTCTATTCCTCCTGTCCGAGACCAATGCAGGTTCGAATGAGTATTCGAGTGAAGGAGGAAAATTGAAGCACAGACAAATTGCAATTCAAAACAGGTGGTTGTTTATTAATGGGGAATGAATTACAACTTGGGCTGGGGAGGAGTACTTTTACCAACTAGCAATACAACTCTAATTAAAATAGGAACAAATGATCAACCAAAAGTATCACCAGAACAGTAATATAAAACAGTCTATTTACATCCAACAACAAAGAACCGAATGATCTATAATCAGCTGTTCACTAAAAACCAGAACAGACATACAAAACTGAGTAAACTGTACATGCATTAATTGAATCCCATAAAATACACCAACTGACCACAACAGCAATTAATACAACAATTCGTCCCCTATATACTATACACGAGATTTGGTACCAAGTAAGGGACGAGAAAAAGGGAAGAGGCCAAGCAAACCGAATATTTACAAAAATTGAAATGTACATACCACACTCCAGGCGCAGCTGACCAGCAGTACAGACACCAGGGACATGATGAGATGTAACCCGAAACGACATGACACGAGCTGGCTAAATCCGGAGGAGACCCTGGCTGAAACGGTGATCAGGCCTTTCAGCTAACACGTGGACACTCCTACTGATTTTGGTGCGGGACATAGTTTTATTCGAAGACCCTTACTCGTGCCAGCATTTGATTGGTCCCCAACTCCTACACCAACCGGGTTCCAAGCTGGTGCCCTCTACGTCAACAGGTACTGCACCCGGCACACTGAGTTTATGCACATGACACGCCGGTATTGTAGCACACGGTACCAATGTGACCTACAATTGACCAGGCAGAACGTTCGAGAACATGCACACGACACCATGGTGCTGCACATGACACCAATGTGTCCTTTTGACCGACAATTGGCCATACAGACATCATGTCTGAGCATAGGGTTGCGACACCTCCCATTATGGTTTTGTCCCAAAGCTAACATTTTTTGTAAAATTTCATCACTTTGTATAAGCTGTTGCAAATCTATCAGAGGAAAAGTCCACTAGAATTTTAATGGTCTTCCACGCTTTAGCGGGGCGAAGACTCACCGGCGCAGTGCCTCCTGCTGGTCAACCTGGGAATTAGCTTTTCCAGCCCAGAGCACCCTCTGCAGGCTGGTGTCTTGCCTGCCTCTGGCCCCCTGTGTCCTTCACGGACCCTGGTGCCCCTCTGCATCAGGGTTCTTCCCCCCAGCAGTAACCCACACTCTGGGTCTCCCCTCCCTGGGGAACCCCAACCCTCTAAACCCACCTTGCCTCAGTAGCTAGTGCCAGTCATCATCTACCCCCGCTCACTGGGGCAGACTGCAGTCTGTAAACCACTCATCATCAGCAAGGGGGTTAGGACCTGCTGCCTTTGTCTATCTCTGGGCTGCCCCTCTGCAGCCCTAGAACCTTTCATAGGCCCTTTTCAAGGCCCGCAGCCTGGGGTTTTTCCAGGCTGGAGCTCCGCAGCTCCCTCTGTCCTTCCCCAGCACTACTCCACCTTCTCTTGCAGACAGCCAGGTCCTTCTCTCTCAAGGAGAGAAGGACCTGTCTGTCTGTCTGGAGTAGTGCTGGGGAAGGTGGAGTAGTGCTGGGGAAGGACAGAGAGAGAGCTTATTTTCAGCCTCTGGTCCTCAGCCCTCTTATAGGGCCAGCTGTGGCCTGATTGGGGCGTAGCCCCAGCTGTGGCTGCTTCCCCCAATCAGCCTAGCTTTTCCCCACCACAGCCCTCTCCAGGGCTGCTTTAACCCCTTCAGGGCCAGAGCGGGGTGACCACCCCGATACACACCCCTCCATCTATTTTCATACATATTTAATGCATTTTGAATGTTAAGCTAGACTGACAGAGCAAACCACCAGAACTGGGCTGATTTTGGCTGATACAATTGTAAGTGTTACATTCCCACCAAGGAATATCTAAAATACTGAATCCGATAAAAGTGTCAAATTTAGCTTAGTTTTGCTCATATTCAGAATTTTGCAATAGTTTTATGACCATTTGCAAATGTCACTACCATTTCATTACTTTCATGATGCACCAGCTCATTAGGGATAGCAGTATACTTAAACACCAGCTTAACCACATGACTAGTCCCATTCAAATCAATGGAACTACTCACATATTTAAAGTTAAGCATGTGCATAAGTGTTTTGCTGGATTTCAGCCTGCTTAGGCCTGCTTAGGGGCTCAAAGCAAATTCCATACAAGTTAAGCCAGTTCCCCGAGGATTACCCCCAGCCTAAGGGAATCCTTGGCCAGTACAGGTATGGTTTGGTGGCTCCTACTTCACCCTCTTCCAGGCCCCTTGGGTCTTTTCACCAGCATTCTGCATGAATAGCCAAGGGAAGGGAGTGGGGAGAGGATATGAGGGGAGGGCAGAGAGTTATGTCCACCTTAATTTCAGTTTAGAATTATCCATTATGTCTATTAGCAGCCAGCCTAACCGAGCAGCTCTGATATTTAGAAATTGAGTGGAAGAAAGGAACAAAAAGAGGGTAAAAGGAAAAATAATAATCTTTTTTTCATCTAAGGAAGGTGCATTTCTCACTCAAACCCCACCCATCATATTATCTTGTGATGTTGTAGTTGATAAACATAATTTCCTTGAAAATGTGACTGCATTTTCTAAAGGACAGATAATGACACCAGGCTATTATATAATATGGATTAAAAGTCAAGAAGGGTGGCAACAGTGTTATTGTAACTTCTCTTCCTATTAAACCCATATTTCTTTAAGAAATACAGTCACACTTGAAGTGAAATTATGCTTATTAATTAAAACATTGTAAGATGTGAATCCCATGACTTGCACATCAAACTTTCATATACTGTTACTGAATCTACTAAAATGAAGTACAAACTGCCTATACTGTGCTAGCATTTTATTTGTCCATTGCAGAGACTGCAGTGATTGTTAAAAACAGTGAAACTAATGAATAATTTAATGGTAGATATTTCTGGAATGTATAAGTGTAGCCAAAATTGTCCATTATAATTTTCTCTGTCTATGTAGAGATAATTTACAGATTGCAACAATGAAAATAGCATGTATTGAAATATTTTTTTTGCATTGAATTTAGTAATTTGGCAAATCTTGTTGTTTACTCAGCCAGAAGGTTGGCTGATTGGAGTAAATGTCTATCATAATAACACACAATTACATGTGTTCATTCCTATGAAATTTTTTGATTGGGATATGGGTGAGTACAAAGACGAAGGATATATTCTACCTTGATGAGAATTATAAAACTAGACTAACTTATTATAATGTACATCATGATATTTGCATAATATTTGACTCCTGTGAGATTGTCAGAGGAAGGAGGTATCTTTTTGGGAACTTGATTTGTTGTATCTCTATGTTAAATGGCTTTCATTTTTGCTATTTAGGATTTTTGAGTATACGTAAACAGATTTCTGGTAAAAGTGATGTTGATATATTTACAAGACTGTCTATTTTGCAATGCAATTTCTATCAGCTGTAGCTTTGGATGGTCAAATTTCTGAGCTATGTAATTGTTAGTATCTGTCGGTAAATATTAACTCTTTCAGTTCTTTCTGTATATTTGATTCATTTATCTATTAACTATTCGTGTTAACTAATCTTTATCTTCAACAAAGAGTCTGTCTGAATTTGAAAGCTGAGAACACTGGTACTTCACTATAAGTAACCCTATTCAGGAATTTTATCCATTATGCTTTATTTTAAACAATCTAGGATGCTTTCATGTTTATACAACTCCCAGATATTCTTGGAAACCACCTCATTAATACTTTATACATTAATTACAAAGTACAATAATTATACATATATAATGCTTACATAAGCATATATAGACTTGGTAAACTATTAAGGGATGATTGTTGCAGCAGATGTTTTCTGTTGGGGAATCAATAGGGAAGAATGACTGTGGGGGTAAGAAGAACCCACTGAGATATTATCTTGAAGAGCTGTTAGCCCTCTCAACTGTAAATAATCATGCCTTCACACATAAATCAGGTAAACTGAGAATGTATAGAAATGACATCACAACATATGTTTCTTTGACAAAGAGGTCTTCTTTGTTTCAAAACCCTATATAATGATACTGTTATGGGAACTTAGTTGGGAGAATGAAAACTGTGCATCCTTCCAGATACAGTGAAGAAGAGAGAACCAACTCTTGATCTGACAACAAAGGATGGTAATATATCTATTTCTTTCTGTATTTTGTAGAGTGCTGTATTAGCCTCTGATTGATAATCTTTGATTAAATAATTCTAATTGAGCCTGTTATTCGACAATCTCACATCATTAACTCAGACACGCAACAAAGTCCTGACAAAGTTCTAAGTTTGAAGAACACGAATTCGGATATAACGCGGTAAAGCAGGGCTCCGGGGGGGTGGGGCTGTGCACTCCGGTGGATCAAAGCAAGTTCAATATAACGTGGTTTCACCTATAACGTGGTAAGATTTTTTGGCTCCCGAGTACAGCATTATATCGAGGTAGAGGTGTATCACCCAAAGAGCTTACTATTTAAATAAACAGGATAGACAAAGTATTGAAACAAGGAATGCAACATACAAACAGAGTGAGCAGTGTGTGATGGCTGGCAAACCTGTCAGTTCTATGTGGTGTTTTATTTTGTGGGTGGGGTTTTGAGTTGTGGTGGGTTTTTCTGTGTATATAAATATATACATAACACATGCACATATTTAGTCTGCTATGAGACAAATGCGGGGTGAGGAGGAAAGGTAGGAGGTATGTTTGGGAGAGAACTAAGGACCCCACCCAAGCTACTGCTAAGGACACCACCTGGGGATGACAAGAGGGAACCTGCAATGGAATATGCTCACCAGCTGAAGGAGTGGATGGACCTGACCTAACACTTTACATGGCAGCATATTCAGGAGTCAAAGCATCAGAGAAAATAGCAGCATGTATGGGAAACACACTTTACTAAAGGGGATAAGGTGTGCATGTACTCTTCTAAGAGAACGAGGGGAAGGACCCCAAAGTTAACTCGAGCTGTCCTTGCTCTGTATTAGAGAGACTCTCACATGTGGTGCATTGGGTGGAGCCAAATTACCTAAGAAAAAGAGGGATATTAGACCAATGCTCTTACAACATTGACTCAACAGGGGGCTGGGAATAGAACTGCAGTGGGATCCCCTAGATAAGAGAACACTGACAAAGAGGGGACTGGAACCATCTTTAGTCATTGGGCCTCAGAGGAATCCATTATTGTTCATGAAATAATTCTGTCAGTTCCTTCAGCCAATGGACACCCAATGAGCAATCCCAATCCTCAAGCCTACTTTTCAGAATTCACAGGCCACTTAAAGATTGTCCATATATTATGCATTCTAAGAGAACAGAGAGGGGGAAGCCCTCCCCATAGACATGGAACTACTACCTCTGTTTGTAGGAGAATAAGATACCACATTTGAGAATGAATGTATCGGAGTGAGGGCCAGTATAATGGGGCTTTCCTTTCCCCTAGCTATGTTGTAGGTGGTTGTGGACTGAGAGAACAATTCCTTTGGGGGTGTATAGCAGGGTGATCACACCGCTCCAACCCTGGAAGGGTAAAAGCAGCCCTGGAGAGGGTTGCAGCAGGGTAAGAGAGAGTGAGAACAGCTGTGAGAAGCTGAGTGAATCACTGACCACAGCTGTGGCCAGCTTAATCAGGGCCCAGATGGCCCTTATAACAGGGCTGGGGCCAGAAGCCAAGAGAGTCTCTCTCTAGCTATTGAGAGGGATGGGCCGGGCTGCTGGAAGCTGAGCAGGGTACCTAACATGTAGCAGGGCTGGGGAAAGGCCAGATGAGCTGGGGAGCTCTGGCCTGGAAAAACCCCAGGCTGCAGGCCATGTTAAAGGCTAAGAAGGGTACTGGGGTTGCAGAGGGGCAGCACAAGGGTAGGCAGAGGCAGCAGGTCCAAACCCTCCTTGCCAATTATGAGTGGCAATTATACTGCAGTCCGCCCCAGTGAGCGGGGGCTAGATGTTGAATGGCAGTAGCCCAAGACTGAGGCGAGGTGGGGATAGGGGGCTGAGGGTTCCCGGGGAGGGGAGACCCAGCGAAACTGCGGGGTACTGCAGGGGGCAGAACCCTGAGGGAAGGGGCACCGGGGTCCGGGAGGGACACCAGGGCCAGCGGCAAGGCGAGACACCGACCTTCAGAGGGCGGTCCGGAGGCTGGTGAGCTAATTCCCTGGATGACCAGCAGGAGGCTCCGCGCCGGTGAGTCGTCGCCTCGGTACAGGGTGGAACTACCTGTTGGTGGTTCTAGAGGCAGGACCTGCTATGTGAGGGCTCTGGCCACATTAAAGCTTGTTGGACTTGTTGGACTTTTCTGACAATGTGGTTTTGCCTTGTTTCTTCGATTATTAGTAGTAGTATCAGTAGTAGTAATTTGTACTGTGGTAGTACCTAGACGTCCCAGTCGGAGATCATTTATTCAAATGACACCATCATAGGACCTAATCACATTAGCCATGCCATCAGGGGCTCATTCACCTGCACATCTACCAATGTGATATATGCCATCATGTGCCAGCAATGCCCCTCTGCCATGTACATTGGCCAAACCAGACAGTCTCTATGCAAAATAATAAATGGACACAAATCTGACATCAGGAATCATAACATTCAAAAACCAGTAGGAGAACACTTCAACCTCTCTGGTCACTTAAAGGTGGCAATTTTGCAACAGAAAAGCTTCAAAAACAGACTCCAATGAGAAACTGCTGAGCTTGAATTAATATGCAAACTAGATACCATTAACTTGGGTTTGAATAGAGACTGGGAGTGGCTGGTCATTACACATATTGAATCTATTTCAGCATGTTAAGTATCCTCACACCTTGGGATATTCTCGTAGCTGAAGTTGCGTATCTTAGATCGATTCCTCCCCTCCTCCCCCCAGTGTAGACCAGGCCTAAGGTGCCACAAGTACTCCTGTTATTTTTGCAGATACAGACTAACACAGCTGCTACTCTGAAACCTGTCATACATAGTACTGTGTATAGAAAAGCCAGGGCCTATGTCTGCAAACTTTACTCATGATGAGTGGCACTCACCCTCAAGAGAAGTTCCATTAAACTGCATGGAGAAGCCTTCAAGAGCTACAGTTAAAAAATATGATCCTAAATATTAATTTTAAAAGTGTACAACAAAGTGTATAACAAACTTTCTTGGCATTCCTCAGTGACCCTTACTAAACTGTCAATTGTACTTTTGCAGCTGGAGAAGAGTGGGAGGTTCAAGTCTATGAACGTCTGTTGCACAGGGCAGTAACATCTCTCCCATATGTCTAGGGGTCAGGAACTTTCATGCCCTTTGAACGACTATTTTATGTCAGACAAGTCCATACCTAGAGAGTCACTGCTGACCAAATCTATGTTTACACTACGGGATTACTCCGAATTTACAGAATTTGATTTTGGGCAACAGATTGTATAAAGTCGAGTGCAGGCGGCCACACTAAGCACATTAATTCGGCGATGTGTGTCCATGTACCGAGGCTAGCGTCGACTTCCGGAGCGTTGCACTGTGGGTAGCTATCCCATAGCTATCCCATAGTTCCCGCAGTCTCCCCCACCCATTGGAATTCTGGGCTGAGATCCCAATGCCTGATGGGGCAAAAAACATTGTCGCTGGTGGTTCTGGGTACAGCCTCACCCCTCCCTCCATGAAAGCAACGGCAGACAACTGTTTCACGCCTTTTTTCCTGGGTGAACTGTGCAGACGCCATACCATAGCATGGAGCCCGCTCAGCTCAAGACAGCAGTCATGAACATTGTAAACACCTCGCGCATTATCGTGCAGTTTATGCTGCACCAGGACCTGAAAAACCAGGCGAGGAGGAGGCTGCGACTGCAGCGCGGTGACGAGAGTGATGAGGATATGCACATGGACACAGAATTCTCTCAAACCGCGGGCCCCGGTGCTTTGGAGATCATGCTGTTAATGGGGCAGGTTCTAGCCGTGGAACGCCGATTTTGGGCCTAGGAAACAAGCACAGACTGGTGGGAACACATAATGTTGCAGGTGTGGGACGATTCCCAGTGGCTGCGAAACTTTCGCATGCATAAGGGCACTTTCATGGAACTTTGTGACTTGCTTTTCCCTGCCCTGAAGCGCCAGAATACCAAGATGAGAGCAGCCCTCACAGTTGAGAAGCGAGTGGCGATAGCCCTGTGGAAGCTTGCAACGCCAGACAGCTACCGGTCAGTCGGGAATCAATTTGGAGTGGGCAAATCTACTGTGGGGGCTGCTGTGATGCAAGTAGCCAAAGAAATCACTGAGCTGCTGCTACCAAAGGTAGTGACTCTGGGAAATGTGCAGGTCATAGTGGATCGCTTGCTGCAATGGGGTTCCCTAACTGTGGTGGGGCGATAGATGGAACCCATATCCCTATCTTGGCACCGGAGCACCAGGGCAGCCAGTACATAAACCGCAAGGGTTACTTTTCAATGGTGCTGCAAGCACTGGTGGATCACAAAGGACGTTTTACCAACATCAACGTAGGATGGCCGGGAAGGGTTCATGACGCTCGCGTTTTCAGGAACACTACTCTGTTTAAACGGCTGCAGCAAGGGATTTACTTCCCAGACCAGAAAATAACCATTGGGGATGTTGAAATGCCTATAGTTATCCTTGGGGACCCAGCCTACCCCTTAATGCCATGGCTCATGAAGCCATACACAGGCAGCCTAGACAGTAGTCAGGGGCTGTTCAACTACAGGCTGAGCAAGTGCAGAATGGTGGTAGAATGTGCATTTGGACGTTTAAAGGGTCGCTGGCACACGTTACTGAATCGCTCAAACCTCAGCCAAACCAATATTCCCATTGTTATTGCTGCTTGCTGTGTGCTCCACAATCTCTGTGAGAGTAAGGGGGAGACCTTTATGACGGGGTGGGAGGCTGAGGCAAATCACCTGGCCGCTGATTACGCGCAGCCAGACACCAGGGTGATTAGAAGAGCACACCAGGAAGCGCTGCACATCAGAGAAGCTCTGAAAACCTGTTTCATGACTGGCCAGGCTATGGTGTGAAAGTTCTGTTTGTTTCTCCTTGATGAAAACCCGCCCCCTTGATTGACTCATTCTCTGTAAGCAACCCACCCTCCCCCTTCGATCATAGCTTGCTTGCAAAGGAAATTAAGTCACTATCATTTAAAAATCATGTATTCTTTATTAATTGATTATAAAAAGCTGGAGAGAACTGACAAGGTAGCCTGGGTGGGGTTTGAGAGGAGGATAGGAGGGAAGGAAAAGGCCACTAAAAAAGTTCAATATAATGACAGCCTTTTCGTTGGGCTATCCACTGGGGTGGAGTGGGAGGGTGCACGGAGTCTCCCCCCACCCGCGTGCTTACACGTCTGGGTGAGGAGGCTATAGAACATGGTGAGGGGGGAGGGCAGTTATACAAGGGCTGCAGCGACACTCTGTGATCCTGCTGCCGTTCCTGAAGCTCCACCAGATGCCAGAGCATGTCCGTTTGCTCACGCAGCAACAGCAGCGTTGCATCCCGCCACCTCTCATCTCGAGCGTCTCTCCTCTCCTCACGTTGGTCCCTTCTGTCCTCACGTTGGTCCCTCATGTCCTCACGTTGGTCCCTCCTGTCCGCACATTCACTGGCATCTTTCCTGTACTTTGATACCGCGTCCTTCCACTCAATCTGATAAGCTCTTTCATTGTGGGTCGATTCCATGATTTCAGAGAACATTTCATCTTGCGTCCTTTTTTTCCGCCGCCTTATCTGAGATAGCCTTCGGGACGGAGGAGGGAGGCTTGAAAAATTTGCAGCTGTGGGAGGGAGGGAAAAAAGGAGAGAAGTATTTTAAAAGATACATTTTACAGAACAATGCTTATACTCTGTCATGGTGAACAACACTATTCACATTACATAGCACATGCAATTTCAGTACAAGGTTGCATTTTGCATCTTAATATTGAGTGCCTGCGGCTTTGGTGTTAGAGATCACAGACGCAGGTCCGGGCAACAGAATTCGGCTTGCATGCGGCCATGATAAGCCATTGTCTTTTGGCTTCTGCAGCCTTCAGAAAAGCAGCGCCCTCCTTTCCCACATACCAAGCAAAGCCCGTTGAGTGCTGCGGTTTTCCTGTTAACGTGCATCAGCAGAAACCAAACTACCCCCCTTCCAATTCTCTGGGATGATCGCTTTACCCCTCCCCCCACCATGTGGCTGGTATCAGGGAAGATCCCTGCTAGCCAAACGCGAAAAGCTCAGCGCCAATCTCCCCTGCCCCCCTTGGCTAACTGCAGAGAAGGATTTCTTTTCAGCCACAGGCAAACAGCCCAGTAGGAACGGCCACCTCTGTCCCCTTAATTAAATTCCTGTATTTCAACCAGGTTACCATGAACAATATCACTCTCCTGAGGATAACACAGCGAGATAAAGAACGGATGTTGCTTGAATGCCAGCAAACACCGGTACCATATGCTGCCAGGCTTTGTCATGCAATGATACCAGATTACTTGCTACTAGCATGGCGTGATCAAGTGTCCTACCATGGAGGATGGAATAAGGCTGTACTGCCCAGAAACCTTCTGGAAAGGCTTTTGGAGTACCTCCAGGAGAGATTCATGGAGATGTCCCTGGAGGATTTCCGCTCCATCCTCAGACACGTTAACAGACTTTTCCAGTAGCTGTACTGGCCACGAATGCATCCCAAGCCCTCAGGGCAAATTAATCATTAAAAAAAAGCTTGCTTTTAAACCATGTTTTATATTTACAAAGGTAACTCACCAGAGGTCCCTTCCATGGCTTCATGGTCTGAGATAATGCCCTGGGAGTGTTGGGAGGGTACTTCAGTGAGGCTGAGAAAAAGATCCTGGCTGTTGGGGAGAATGGAGTGCTGTGTGCTCTCCGCAAGCTCGTCGTCCTCCTCCTCCTCCTCATCTTCCCCGTCCGCAGAATCCTCAGGCATGGCTGAGATTATCCCCTCCTCGGAATCCACGGTCGGGGTGGGGTAGTGGTGGCGGCACCCCCTAGAATTGCATGCAGCTCAGAATAGAAGCGGCATGTCTGCAGCTCTGCCCCGGACCTTCCGTTTGCTTCTTTGGTTTTCTGGTAGGCTTGTCTGAGCTCCTTAACTTTCACGTGGCACTGTAGTGAGTCCCTATTGTGGCGTGTCTCCATCATGCCCTTGGAGATTTTTTCAAACGTTTTGGCATTTCGTCTTTTGGAATGTAGTTCTGATAGCAGGAATCTTCTCCCCATATAGCGATCAGATCCAGTACCTCCCGTACAGTCCATGCTGGTGCTCGTTTTCGATTCTCGGACTGCATGGTTACCTGTTCTGATGAGCTCTGCGTGGTCACCTGTGCTCTCCACGTTGGGCAAACAGGAAATGAAATTCAAAAGTTCGCGGGGCTTTTCCTGTCTACCTGGCCAATGCATCCGAGTTCAGATTGCTGTCCAGAGCAGTCACAATGGTGCACATGTGGGATAGCTCCCGGAGGCCAATACCGTTGAATTGCGGCCACACTAACCCTAATTCGAAATGGCAATATCGATTTTGGCGCTACTCCCCTCGTCGGGGAGGAGTACAGAAATCGATTTTAAGAGCCCTTTATGTCGAAGTAAATGGCTTTGTTGTGTGGACGGATGCAGAGTTAATTCGATTTAACGCTGCTAAATTCAAACTAAACTCATAGTGTAGACCAGACCTAAGGTGATGTAATGAGAGGTCTTTTACTTTTTTCTGTTGCCACCAAATGTAACAATTGATCTTGCAAGGTGCTAAAAACGTCCCACAAGTTGATGAGCACACTCAACTTTCAGTGAAGGTGAATGGAAGTTGATGGTGCTCAGCCTCTTTCAGGTCCATGCTTTACTGGGCTAAATGTGTGAGTGTCAGAGGAAGACGGGCAAAAGTGGTGGTTCACAATTAATTCGATTTTATTAACGTTTAGATGCCTTACATTTTAAGGCATTATAGACCAATACATTGTTGTTGTTTTCAGTAGTGATGTTGTAGCCAACCTTTTAAGGTCACCTTTATTTAATAGGTACATGATCCAAAGTGAAGAATTTTAGTGTTACATTTTAAAAAAAAGCTGAAAAAAAATAAAATGATTCTGTCTGTGTTCTCTGAGCAGCTTACAGTAAAACCGCCAACTGAATGGGAAGTGTGGGCTGAGATTAAAGAGTTCAGATTCCTAAATCATTTGATTACTATATTTAGTATGGTACCCTGCCTGTTCAGCTGTCTTGTTGCTTTCATAATGTCAGTCTTTTTCAATAAGTTCGTACTCTGTACCAGCAAACAACACTTTTTTTTCCTGAAAATAAACTTTTCAAAACCCACTGTAAAGTTTTTAAAAGATGTTTTGAAAGTTGTGCTGGGAGCATCCTAACAGGATGACTAAGATACGCTTTCCGGTATGCAAAGTTCATTTGAGTTAATCGAAAAAACAAGGACTAAAATTTAATGTAGATCCTACTGACTAGCTGTTATTTAATATGGTACATTTTCGTGATGACAAATGTTGTGTTGAATGTCTGGTTTTCGTAATTTACACAGAAAACCAATATCACCATTCTCTGGTCTTTATAAAGACTTTGCACTATAAATTTTGATTAGCAGTAAAAACATTCCTAACCCTTCTGCCCTCTCAAAATAGGAATTAGGAGTGGTATTGCATTTTTGTCTTTTATGGCTAGTAGATATCCTGCAGTTCTTACTCATGTGAGTAGTTCCATTGACTTCAAAGAGGTTATTATTATGGATACAGGCTATAAGATCCTCACACATTTTGCTTTAAAGTTTTCCCTGAGTAGTAAAATCTCACCTCTAGGACTAGAAACTCTAAGTTTCTCCTTATGGAGTTTACTTCTTTATTATTTCCCTCAGGGATCAGGAAATGCTTCCTTAGGAACTAGAAGAGGATGTGGCTCTGAAAACTCATAGATCCCCTCCCAAACCATACAAATTTCATAGGTCACCAGCGGCTGGATACTGTCTGGAGGATTTGTATTCTGTGGTCATTGCCGGAATCATGCTCCCCCACTTCTTTTAGTTCAGTTAAAGCGCAGTGGCTGCTCACTCAGGACTTTTATCGTCCATTGGTGCACCCAGAACTGCCCTCCTCAGTGGGATTCCACAAAATGGAGAGGAAGCAAGCTGAAGTTAATGATTCAATCCTTAGTAAGTTTTATGAGGGATCCGGTGGACAATAATATGCAAAGAACACCCATTCCTTCTGAATTCACCCAGTCCCAAATAAGCTTGTGCAACTTCTAAAGGGGAGACCTGGATCTAACAGAGATGTGGCACTTAGTCTTTTACCACTATGGGGTTGGGACAACCATATTTTCCCCTCTCTGCCCTTGGAAAAGATTTGGTCCTTTTAAAATTAGCATCTTAGACCACAATTTGAAACTTTTGGAAGCCTAATATTTCTTCACTTATTTCATTTTGTGATTTAATGTTGATGACAGTCACTGACACTTTTAACAGCATCTCTGTCAGCCAAGATGTCTCTGACCCCATTATACAAACATTTTGGTGCATGACTCTTGTTTGCTGTCCCTTTATCAAAGCTCAGGGAGATGGCAAGGCTTGCAGAGCTGTTTGTGAGTGTCATTCGCATGAAGAAACAACACTGAGCTATTTTTGATATGAAGAGATTCTGAGCTGCCTCCCCCAAAAAAACCATTAAGGAAGACGGTATTGTGACATTCTGTACCCCAAAGCAACACCCTGGCTCCCCCATATTTACCGTGTTGATATGATTATGATTTGCTTTGTACAAAGTATGCCTTATGAGGTATCATTTTAAATGTTTTGATCTGTTGAATATTAATATCCTGTTGGATTGTGTGCACTATCATTGTATGTGAAGTTATGAAGTTTTGCTATGTGTATGTTACTGAAATATGTTGTAAAGTTTGTCCTTGTGGTTCTCCATTCTGACAGGGGGAAGCAGGGCCAAAACTGAGTGAGTGTCACTGGACATGTACAATAATGCACATTGGAAAACATAATCCCAACTATACATACAAAATGATGGGATCTAAATTAGCTGTTACCACTCAAAAAGGGATCTCGGAGTCATTGTGGATAGTTCCCTGAAAACATCCATTCAATGTTCATCAGCAGACAAAAAAGCTAACAATGTTAAGAACCATTAGAAAAGGGATAGATAATAAGACAGAAAATATCATAATGTCACTATATAAACCCATGGTATGCCCACACCTTGAATATTGTGTGTAAGTGCCTTCCCCAAGCCCATTATGTTTACACACACACAGGGCCGGCTCTAACTTTTTTGCCGCCCCAAGCAGCAAAAAAAAGCGCCGCCCCGCCGAAACCCCCTGCGCCGAGCGCCACGCGGCGCTGCCGAACACCCCCTGCCCCCCGCCAAGCTGCCGAACACCCCCGTCCCCCGTGGAGCGCCGCCGAAACCCCTGCCGAGCGCCGCGCCGCCGAACACCTCCGCCCCCGCGGAGCGCTGCACTGCTGAAGCCCCCCCCATGCGGAGCACCGCCAAACACCCCCCGCTGAGCGCCACGCCGCCGAACATCCCCCTCCCCCTGCGGAGCACCGCGCCGCCAAACACCCCCCGCCGATCGCCGCGCTGCCGAACCCCTCCCCACGGAGCGCCGCGCCGCCGAAGACCCTCCGCCGAGCGCTGCGCCGCCAGAACTTCCCCCCCGCCGAGTGCCGCGCCGCGCTGCCCCCCGCCACCCCAAGATTGGCCGCCCCTTACCAGGTGCCGCCCCAAGCACGTGCTTGGTTGCCTGGTGCCTGGAGCCGGCCCTGCACACACACATACGCCTGCACAAATTTATATGTGAACATGATAGCTTTAAGGTTCGATTTGCTTGGGGTTTTTTCACTATTTCCCCCACCCCCAATAACCATCTAATTGTTAAAAAAAAAAAGGCACAAATCTCGAAGGGCTAGAGAGTGCCCTGGTGTAATATGGCTTTTGGGGGTATAAGATGGGTAAGGTCTCCTCTTATCCCCATGTGTGGCTGCTTTAGCACTGGCTGGATCGTGGCTCCATGCATGGGAGGCTGGGGAGAGGGAGGAGAGACTGTAAACCCACTACTGCCAACTGTGATCATGGGGTAGAGCCAGGCCTCTACTATCAATAATATGCCAGCAGAGTAGACTAGATGCAAGCATGGAGTATGCTGAGCCCTCTTAAAGATTCTAACAGATTCTTCTCTCTTTGTCCCTCCTCCGCCTCCTCCTGAGGGGAGCACTACAGGATTGTGTCCCAGAGGGGTGGTTCTGGTGCACAGCTAATGCTGGTGTGGGGCAGTTTATGCTGCACTGTCTATTCAGGGTTAAGTTATAATCTAGTCCAAAATTATTTTATATAGTTTTGAGGCTTTTTTACATTAAATTTTGAGAGGCCATTGACTGTGTTGATAGGAGGTCAATACCACAAGTTTGGAAGTTATGTATACAGTTATCTTGTAAATATGACTCAATCCAAGGAAAGAATAAGCTATCCATCAAGTAATGCCATGCAAGGCGGAATCCACTAAAGATAATTTTGACCCTAGTATATGACTAATATACCCTAAAGGTAAGAAAATGTTGAGTGTTTTTGGAGTAATAGGGTGGGGAATCACATAATATCCAGTACATTTGTGGGCATGTTTTCCTCTTGGTATACCATCTTCATGAAAGTGATAGTTATGCATCAAGAAAAGGATGTCCTGTATATAGCAAAAACTCTCCTGTTTAGAAGTTTTAAATCTGCCAGATCTGAGATGAACATCTCTATCTGAGATCATAAACTGAATAACGCAATCAGACTATATATACTCTTACCCAGTTTTATTAAGCTGCATATGTTGAAAAAGTTCCCCATTTCAGGTAGCAATTCACTTACTAACTGGGGTACTGACACAAACCAGCCATATAACCAGCAATAGAACAAACATAAAATTTATTGTATTATTGATTTTCTTTTTTATGCAGCTGAATCTTCAATAATTTATCAAATGAATAGCAGCCACACAAACACCAAACAATAATTTTCTAAGAAAACTTACAAACAATAGCAATCAATATGAAAAGTGCACTTCTGAATGATGTGTGGTTGTCATTGAGATACTAAAGCTGATCAAATTACTGTTAAAAAAGTAGAAAATTTTACAGGCATTTGAGAATCTTTAAGGACTCTTAATGGACTCTCTAAAGTCAAATTGGACCCCAGTGAAACACAATAAGATCAACAGAAATATTTCCACGCATTTTAGTGGGATGTCAATTTTTTTTCCTTGTCGGGGTTGGCTTTAAACATAATTCTCCAGTGTATTCAGCTTGCTGCTAGGACCCAGGAACATGAAAATGAAATTAACTTTAAATAGACTATAGCTACAGGAATATTGGGTAAGGATTTTAAACTGCATAATATTTATAATAAAATTGAAGTAAACAGGAAGGGGTCCATTATGACAATCCACCCCATATACAAAATTCTCACATCTTCTAAAAAGCATCAGAGTGTGCTCTGGCAGAATTTTGGAAAAGAAAGGTGCTCCCCAATAATATTTTGTGGTCTGGAAGTATACTGGATGTTAATCAAGGAAAACTTCATGGCTGATAGGAGTATAGTTATTTTTTACAGTTCTTGCTACCATTTCTAGAGCATAAAAAATATCTGACACGGAAACAGACTTTTTGTTTTCCTGAAAAAAGGTGTAGTATTTTGGCTCTGTTCTAGTAATACATGGAACTAATATACATAATGAATGTTAACGTTCCATTCCTGTAGCAAGCTCATGCCCTAAAATCAGTGTTATAATTAGAAATGAAACCATATGTTTCCTGGTTGATGCTCAAAGCCTGTAAATATAAATAAAATATGTATTTTTAATAAGCAGACTATGTATAAAAGTGAAATTGATTAGTGTTTTCATCATGTACACCAAGTGAAAAGCAAAATGTAAATAGACAGCAATAAGATAAGCAAAATAGACATACAATCAATAAGACCAGCTGGAGCCTATGGAATTACACCAGGAATTAATATAGTACATTTTGTTTTATAGGAACCTTAATCTTGTTATTTGAGAGCTATGGATGAAAAATGTTATATAAGATCTAGATATTAGGTATAATGTTGTATCTTCCCAATGGGTGACATTTAGAGTTAAGCCTTATTTACAGGGGAAATAGACTGAGAGCTTCCAACACCAAAAGCACAAACCCTTACCATTTGAGGTAAAAGAAAACTCCTTTTGTGTGTGTGTGTGTGTGTGTGTGTGTGTGTAGGAAGCTATGTAGTTGCTAGTTGTGACGTTGCACTCCATATTGTCGGGCAAGAGTTAAAATTTAGCTAACAGCTAAGACAGAAACTGCAGATCAAGCAGGAATGCTTCAGTCGCTCAAAAGGCACTGACAACTGTAAACACTTGATAAGCTTATATGGTCAATGCCCGCCCAGTAACTCAGCTCTTAGAACAGAACAAACCCTCCTTTCACAGCCCACCGGATATCTGTAAGCACTCATCCCTACCCCCCACCCCCACCTCCTTCCCCTGCAAGGTAGCCATAGACATTTGATGCAATTAGGATGACCTCTATATGTACATACTGTTCCTATTTTCGTCTTTGTTCAGGGCTTTCTCTTGACTTGTAAGAATGTGTATCTCTGTATGTACAAATAAATGCAAATGAATTAATAAGAAAATGTATATAACTGGCCACGGTGGCACTGTTTAGCAGTCTTCCCGGTACCAGAAATAACCCCCCTTCAGTATTGTCTGTGCTTGCCTGATTCTTGGGGAAAATAATCTTTTGCTTAACAATATGTTTATGGAAATATGCTTCTGAGTATAAATATAACGTAACTGGAATATGCTTTATGCAAAAGGTCTCGTGTAAGGTATCATTACAAAGCTTATAATCTACTGACTCTGTTCATCCTATTTGTACGAATGTATCATTCTTGTATCTAAAACTAGAAATATGAAGTATTACTCTGAGGTCCTATTGTAATTATGCAAAGTATGAGCCATTAATGGTGGCTTAGGATCTTGTTGGCTCCCATTAACTAGAACAATTGGTTGTAAATGGCTCTGTTTACTTGTAAGCCTTCCTGTGTTCCTGTGAGTCAGGCCGGAAAGAACGGAGGCTTGGGCTCTCACAGGACATGTGACCATGTCACCTGGTACTGGAATCCATCTTAAACCAGGTGCTTTTCTATTTAGAAGGTGGGGTGGGGACCCAGAGAGACAAAAGATCCCCGCCTTGTGCCAAAGCTAAAAAAGGGGGTGGAACAGAACAAAGGGGGTGGCCAGTCATGAGAAATCCCTTAGTTACCACCTGAGCTGGAACTAACAAGGACTGTACCAGGGGGAAGGATTGGGCCCAGACTAGGAAGGAGTCTAGTCTGTGAAATAAGCTTATTGGAACATTTCTGAGGGTGAGATTTTACCTGTAAACAGTTTCTTAATGTATTAGGCTTAGACTTGCGTGTTTTGTTTTATTTTGTTTGCTAACTTACTTTTTCTGTCTGTTATTTCTTGAAACCACCTAAATCCTACTTTTGATACTTAATAAAATCACTTTTGTTTATTAATCAACCCAGAGTAAGTGATTAATACCTGGGGGAGCAAACAGCTGTGCATATCTCTCTATCAGTGTTATAGAGGGCGGACAATTTGAGTTTACCCTGTATAAGCTTTATACAGTGTACAACAGATTTATTTGGAGTTTGGATCCCATTGGGAACTGGGTTTCTGGGTGCTGGAGATAGGTGACTTGCTGAGCAGTTTTTGGTTAAAATTTGCAGCTTTGGGGGCATGGACCAGACCCGGGTCTGTGTTGCAGCAGACTAGCATGTCTGGCTCAACAAGGCAGGGTTCTGGAGTCCCAAGCTGGCAGGGAAAATGGGCTCAGAGGTAATTCCAGCACATCTGGTGACAGTCTCAAGGGGGTCTCTGTGACCAAAACCGTCACACTAGTGTCAGCCATTAGAGAAAGACCTAATCACACACAGTAGGTCACTTTATTATATCAGTTTAAAGGCACAAGTGAAAGCTCAGTGAAACAATTATTTCCCTCAAATAAAAAGAATTACCTGTTCATAAATATGCAGTGTTGTTGTAGCCACGTCTGTCATAGGATAGGATATTGGAAAGACAAGGTGGGTGAGGTAATATCTTTAATTGGACCAACTTCTGTTGGTGAGAGAGACAAGCTATTGAGCTTAAATAGAACTCTTCTTCAAGTCTGGGACATGTACACAGAGTGTCACAGATAAATATAAGGTGGAACAAATACTGTTATACTGTGATACAGATATCTGTTCCACCTTGTATTTATCTGTGACACTCTGTATATGTTTTCCAGATCTGAAGAAGAGCTCTTTGTAAGTTTGAAACCTTGTCTCTCTCACCCATAGAAGTTGGTCCAATAAGAGATATTACCTCAGAGACCTTGTCTCTATTTTCAAAAATACTCTTTTTCAGTGTCTACCTTCTGACATCCAGGAAGTTCTTCACTAAAGCCTAATATTATCTGCATTCCAAAGACACCTTTGCACAGCACTCTACTAGTAATATCTGACCATGCACTTCCAGCAGTGTGACTCTGACTCTGTGGCCCTGTCATAACTATAAAGGGAAGGGTAACAGCTCTCCTGTGTACAGTACTATAAAATCCCTCCTGGCCAGAGACTCCAAAATCCTTTTACCTGTAAAGGGTTAAGAAGCTCGGGTAACCTGGCTGACACCTGACCCAAAGGACCAATAAGGGGACAAGATACTTTCAAATCTTGGGGGAGGGGGAAAGGCTTTGGTGTGCTCTTTGTTTAAGGGGTTGTTAGCTCTTGGGACTGAGAGGGACCAGACATCAATCCAGGTTCTCCCCATCTTTCTAAACAAGTCTCTCATATTTCAAACTTGTAAGTAAAAAGCCAGGCAAGGCGTCTTAGTTTTACTTTGTTTTCTCAACTTGTAACTGTACCTTTTACTAGAGTGTTTATCTTTGTTTGCTGTACTTTGAACCTAAGACAGAGGGGGGTCCTCTGAGCTCTTTAAGTTTGATTACCCTGTAAAGTTATTTTCTATACTGATTTTACAGAGATGATTTTTACCTTTTTCTTTAATTAAAAGCCTTCTTTTTAAGAACCTGATTGATTTTTCCTTGTTTTTAGATCCAAGGAGTTTGGATCTGTATTCACCAGGAGTTGGTGAAAGGAAGGAGGGGGGAAGGGTCAATTTCTCCTTGTTTTAAGATCCAAGGAGTTTGGATCTGTATTCACCAGGGAATTGGTGAAAAGATTTCTCAAAGCTTCCCAGGGAAGGGAATGGTGGCAGCGGACCAGAACTAAGCTGGTAGTTAAGCTTAGAAGTCCTCATGCAGGCCCCCACCCTTGTACCCTAAAGTTCAAAGTGGGGATACAGCCTTGACAGGCCCCATACATGCACTTGTATGCAATGCAATAACTTTTACAATATGAAAATTACTGAAGAATTTGATAATATCTCTTCAATTGACAGAATTCCACACAGTGGTTCAGCAAAGAAATGTTCTAATGACAATGTATACAATATTTATTTACAAAGCGCAGTAGGTACAGGTACCATGTGAAATTCCAAACATTTATCCTCATCTAACTCACAGTGTAGCAATTAGCATAGTAGAATAAAAAAAGTCTTAATAGATATGTACAATTCTTACCACACACTGTTTAAACACACGTTAAAAAAGAACACGGCATTCACAGAAATAAGCTTCTATTTCTAAGCCTTGTATATTCTAAAAATTGGGCAAAGCCAAATACCCATACCAGTAACTTCAGAAATAATCAAATTCTGACCCGAGTCAGCTATTGACTTTCATGGGTTAGTCATAGAAAAGAAAAATAATTTTACAAATATTTTTTCCAAACATTTCCTCTGTTTCTTTTCCACATTTCAAATATTGTCTTGTTATTAAGCACTGATATTTTTCTTCCCTAAGACCCTTTCCTAAGTCGACAGTGACAGCTCGTCCTGTCAGATCCTGATGGACAATCTGCTTTAGTCTACTATACTGTACATGGGAATATGCTCATACACAATATAACTTGGACATCTCTTCCCATTCTGTTTTAAGAAAATTCAGTGATTTAAAGATTTATCTCAATAGCTGATAACCCAAACCTGTGGGTCCAAAGAAGGATATAAAATTGAAATCTACATGTACTGAAAATACTGGATGAATAATGACAGTGGATAGAAGATTACATATTAAACTTTAGGGCCCATATATGGATGAAGGTCTTTGAAGATTAGATTAGGAAAGAGCTATACTTTTAGAATATAAATTAGACCCCCAGGCTGCTGCTGCCATCAAAATGTTGGTGAGAATACTTTATGTGCTTCATAGAGGTACTGTAGTATTAATAATGCTAATCTCAGACATCTCTGTAAAGCTTTTTAAGCTTTCAATCTCCACTGACTTCCAATACAAAAGTCAGTTTCATCACTATTTTAATTTACAGCCATGTCAAATAATATTACATATTAAATCCTGTATGTATGTGTATATATATATACAGAGACAGAGACAGACATACAGAGTTTGTCTCCAACAAATGCATTTGATACAGTTCATTAATAAGACACAAAAAACCCCAAATGATTGTATCTTTGTATTCCTCCTAGTTGTTTGCTAATAACAACACCAATAGAGCTCCTTAATGTTAGGATATATATTTTCTAAGAATGACATTCATGCTAGGATTGTGCTATTGAGTCAATATGCTGTTACAAGACAAGTACCAACAATGACTCTTTAATGCCTGTGAATTTTCTTTGAAAGGTTAAATTCATCAATATAAACTTTACAAAACATTGATTTAGCTCCCTTTCTATTGTAACATAAATCAAACTAATATCACCTTTTCATTCCTTTGTGCAAACTGTTGTTCAGTAGCAATGATGAAATGTAGTTATTTTAAAAGGCAACAAATTAACCTTACATGGAACACATATTAACTGCATTTTTTGATTACCATTTAAAAAACATACATGTCTGTCTAATAGAAGTTGTAAGTGCTGAACTATATTTGACTTTTGAAAGGTGAAATACTAAAACATTTAGTATTGCAATGTGAAATACAACATTCTAATTAATATATTTTATTAAGTTAATATGGTCAGATTTTAATATTTATAAATTACTCAACATATTGATTAAATAAAATTACCTTAAGCCATATCTCCCAAATGTTCTATTTCAGTGTGCTCATTCAAGGTCGTTTCCCTAATTTTTAAATATAATAAATTCAAAGTCAAGTTTAATTTTTGAACTTTTCCCCTAATAACAGATTTTATTAGCTTTTTAACACAGATGGTTTCTACATGATATGAAGGGTAAAAAACTCTTGAATTTTTTCTCAGTAATTGGCATAATAAATTTTTAAATATAGTCTAATTTAGAAACATCTGTGGGAAAAGGGTTCTACAAGAACATTTCTTTCTGCAGGCTGCACTGACCATAGCACAAAATATTGTTTCCCATAGAGTGATAGCTCTTATAATTTATTTATAGAAAGAAACGCAGGTGTAGTTGGAGTTCAATGAATTGGTAGCATTGTGAGATCTTGCTTTAGTGAGGCAAACCGGTGCAATATTTCCTGTTTCTGTACTTGTGTGTGTTCCCTTGGTCACGTTATTTTAGCAGTAAAGAAAGGTCTTAATCAGAATGAAAACCTACTAGGATTCCATAAAGATGTAGGCCTTATTGTATTAATTTCAATGGAATAAATGGTCCCAAAGAGTCAAAGGTGTTAACATAACCCTGTCACTGTCCAACATTAAAGAGTCTAAACTAGATATGGGGTTTATTATATAGAGACCTCAGACTACTTAGTACCATGACAACCGCATGTGATGGGGTATACAAACCCCACAGTGGACCGGAAGGGGTTAAAGGACCGTACTGTGCCCAGGTAGCCCTGTGCCACTAGTCCTGCAGAGCATGCTCCCACTGGAGATGGGCTTGAAAAGGGAGCAACCTTGCTCAGAAGGGGGAAGGCTTGGGAGGAGGACAGACTTATCGTCAAAGCTCCTGACAAGGGTGCTGGAGAAGCCTCCCTGAGAGCAGTGAGACTATATGCTGACATTGGTTGGGGCTGATGTTTTGGTTACCTTTTCTTTTTCTTTTCACCTTATGTAGAACTGAGAGCTGGGAGAGAAAAGCAACAGTAGGAAGTGACCCAAGGACAGTAACTCAGAGGGCACCTTTGGAGACCAAACACTGTTGACCATCCTAGGGCCCTGGATTGGTGGAGTGAGTGGGTCTGGGCTCCCCTGCCATTGCCCTCACTATAGGAGGGACTTGAGCCACTGGTCCTCATCACTGCACCTCTGAGCAAAAGAGGACCAGGACTGTAAGGTTTGCCCACTGAGGAGGGTGGGGCATTAGGTACACTAACCACTAGGCAACCTAACCTACCAAGGAATCTATTACACCACACTATTAAAGAGATCTTTAATATTTTTATTAAATATACCGTTAAGGCATCTGAAATATAAAGTATTAAATAAGACTTTCAATTTAACAATATCACTTTTTCCCTTTCCATTTAGCTGGACACAGTTTTTAGAATGAACCTGCCTCCCTTTGACAGTCTTTTAGATGGCTTTAAAGGTGGTAATATTTGTCCTTTTTGGGGAAAAGAGAAGCTAGTGTAGATGGGCTGGAGCCCATTTGTTGTTAAAGTCTGATCCCATTTCTTAAAAGACAAGGGAAACAGAAACAAGAGGGTAGAGAAAAGAACAGCAAGCACAGAAAATGCAGCTTTTGACTATGGTGTTGACTCTCAATTGCAGCCTCACTGCTGGAAAAACACAAGTATAGGACATGGTTTGATTAGCCTCTCTGAGACCTGGCAATCGTCTACCAGTATTGGGTCTATTTAGGGTATTGATTTTAGCTGCCTCTTTGGTCACAGGCTTACAAAAGTGTTACACAATATACAGTCTTGGCTGCTGAGAAAGACTCTTATTCTCTTATTAAAGAGAAGTTGAAAGGAGAGGGACAGGAAAGGGAATAAATAAGGTGGTGAAGGAAAAGGACACACAAGAAGGAGGGACGAAAGCGGGACCCAAAGTCTCACATCTGAGGTGGTGTTTGTGATTTAGCGGAAACTAAGGCCTGGTCTACACTACAGAGTTAGGTGGACATAAGGCAGCATATGTCGATGTAATTATGCCTGTGTCACTATTAGTCACTAATAGTGTCATAATTCACAGAAAATGTGTGTGTCAATATAATGTTACATTAAATCCAGATTAAGAGTTTAAACCTGAAAGATACTGAGCAGAGTTGATTGAAAAATGTCACTTATTTTTATATGATTTTTTTAAAATTACCAAAATTTCAGAGAGAAAAAATAATTCAAAAACTTAAATTGAAACTGAAAAACTTTTTTTTTTTCATCTTAAATGTTCACAGAATGGGAAAACCATTTCCCACCCATCTCCATTCATAACTAGGGATCTACCAATTTTGCAGCTGTGAAAATAGTGTCATGGAGCATGAAATCAGGTTTCCCCCATGAAATATGGCCTCCCCCATGAAATCTGATCTCTGGCTGCCCAGCTCTGAAGGCAGAGTGGAGAGTGGTGACTGCTACCCAGGCACCCAGCTCTGGATGCAGCGCTGTCGCCAGCAGTAGCAGCAGAGAAGTAAGGGTGGCAATACTGTGACTCCCGCAATAGGTTTGCAACTCCCTTTTGGGTTGGGGCCCCCAGTTTCAGAAATGCTGCAGAAAAATCACACATGTTTTGTGAGTTGTTCACGGCATAAATAGCAAATTTCTTAGATGTGTAACACATCTGAGAAATTTGCTATTTATGCCATGACCAGAGCCAGATTAAGGTATAAGCTAACTAAACTACATTTTAGGGCCTCACAATATGAGGTGCCTCTAAAAAACGAAAAAAACTGACTCTATTTCAAATTTTATCAAAATCCGTTGATAAATAAAGGAGATATGGGAAAAAAGATTCTCTCTAAATATAGACAAATATGACAAAAATATACACATCTGACTACACAAATTTCCTTACCCTACTCTTACCCTTCACTAATTGTTCATTATTGACAGACAGGAGGCCAGGGCTGATAAAAAAATTATAATTGCACTTGTAAAATTAGTATTTCTATGAGTAAGTCAATCAGTCTCCTAAGGCAGTGTTTTGTTGGCGAGCTGTTACTGGTAAAATTCTGAATGTGCCTTCATAACTTATTTAAACACGTAAATAATCTCACTGCCAATAAATATCGGGAAAAATATGAGGTCGGAGATGGCAGTGTCATGAAGCAATCCTGCCAAACTCATACTCCTAAGTTAGTGTGTTCTCTCTTCTTTTGATCTGAACATATGTTCAATTGTGGATTTTAGTGCACACGCTGCTTTCTGCTTCACGAGCTATCCATGCTTCACATGACTGAATTTACAGGTGATTGTCTTATGGACTTGGGTCTAGTGGATCTTAAGGAGGATAAATTTGTGTTGGCCTCCCTCCATCAGTTTTGGGAACCTTCTAGTAAATATCAGAGAGTGCTGACGAAAGGCTAAATAGAGGGTTTTGAGAGAAGTGAAGGAAGATATACATAGATATCAAAATATTCTGAGTACTTGGTGAGAAAGTTATTTCAAACTATGAGCATATATGATTTATAGGCTATTAAAGCCTATAATATTGATTATATTTGCTTCAATATAGGCTAGTTTTTCCACGTTCTCAATGTCTGTCTTGAGATTACCAGTCTTTTTTCTGGTAAATTCTTTCTTTCTCTTTTGCACATATAGCTTGTTGTCACTCTGTTTGTCCAAGGTGTTTACTCAAGATTAATTAGTGGTCCTGGGGGAGACAGAGGATAGAGAAGCAAATGCGAAGAGAGATGCCTACCTAGAAAAAGACTGGGTTTTTCTGCTTGGTGGGTTTGAAGAGCGCAAGATAACATTTTATTATAGATAATATGTTATGTAAAACTTCTTATGTAGACTTATAAATTACATATCATATGCATAACACATTGCATTTTTATATTATGGCAAAAGAAAAATCCCAACAATTCATTGATTCATAGTGAAAATTAAATCGAAAAAAAAAAAACACATTTGTAAGAATATTTTTTATATAATCTGGATAAACTTTGTATTTCCCTAATAAAATTAATCAAACATTTTTTCATTTATTCATATGAAAAGAAGGATAATTTTTCTTATTCATGGTGTAAAAAAATTATATATCCTCTCTTATTTTCCTGAGAGAACATAGGGCTTATCCTCATTTTGGGGGTAAGTCGACCTAACTTACACTACTCCGGCTACGTGAATAAAGTAGCTGGAGTCGACCTAGGTTAGGTCGACTTACTGCAGTGTCTACACCATGCTGGGTCAATGGGAGTCACTCTCCCATCGACTTACCTTACTCTTCTCATTCCGGTGGAGTACTGGAGTCGACAGGAGAGCAATATGCAGTCGTTTTAGCAGGTCTTCACTAGACCCGCTAAATCGACCCCCGGTACATTGATTGCTGCAGCGTCGATCCCCAGTAAGTGTAGACATGCCCTAATATTCACAGAAATAGCCTGGTCTGCTACTAATTTTAGAACCAATATTAGGTAATTCAGCATAACCTTCTATAAAAAAAACCAATTCAATTTATTGGAAAAATACAACCCGCATACAATTTTCTGATGGTTTGCTTATTACCTGGGTGTAATTCATATCAATATAACTAATAGTTGACTTTTAAACTTGTGGGTTATCCCCATCCTATATCCTCTATTGCCATCTTATGTTCCCAGAGAGTCTCATTGTGTATTCAGACAAGGAATTCCACGATTTAGATGCCCCAACAGAGAAAAAAAAAATCCTGAGAACTCTTCTAGTAATTGTATTACTGACTGTATTTTTGTATTTTGTAATTTTTTATATATTGTATTGTTTACTTCTACTTTACTTACATACACAATTAGTTCAAAGAATTTGTCTAAAATTTATTTCTGTCATGATGTCATTGTTACAGAAATGGCTGCTGAACTTTTTACAACTTTGCCTTTGTATATATGCAAATATAAAGCTTTCATGTTAATGTATTCAATGTCCTTTCTGTGAAAATAATAAATTCTTTTTTTTTATGTTATGGGGCCTCTTACACTTGACATAGTTTAGGATCTCAGAATGTCATAATCTGGCCCTGACCATAACTAAACCACACAAAAAATGTGATTTCTCTGTGATATAAATAGACCCCTGCTCATAACCTCTATAGGTTCTGAAAAAAAAGCAGCAATTACTTATTTTTTCATCTCTTTTTTTCAGCAACATAATTGTGGAGTCATTTGCAAACAGACATTCCTGTTACTGAATATTAACCCATATGATTTTTGTATGTTACACAAAATAGGTGCATATAAAAGAATTGTGAGTTCATGTGTATATTTAGTGCCCTACATATATTTAAACTAACAAGTTCTCTGACCTTCATTTGAACCTAATGGGTAGAGGGGAAATTAACTCAATAATGGAATGTGTGTAATCTTTTAATCCTGCTTTTTATCCTGACTTTACTAATATAGTCCAGGTGTCGAGGGAAAATATCCCCTCAAACTACTAAAAGTGTCTGCAGAAGTATAAACAAAACTGGGTGACGAATAAGGAATACTTGTGATGGCAGATGTTTTCTGGAATGGACTGGGTTGTTGATAAAGGATAATTGTTAGTACAGATGCAGTCTGCTAGGGATGAAACAGTAAATGTGACCAGATTAAAATTCCGTTTACCTTACTGATTATGTAAACTAAGGATATCAAAAAGAAATTCCATAAATAATTAAGTTTAATGAAAATGTCAAAACAGGACACATGGTGAAAATAATTGTGGTAAAGTATTTTTCCCTCCAAAAAAGGGATTTCTTTTTCTCATACCCTATAAAAAGACAGAGGTTTTAGGAATTACTTGGGGAGTGCAAAAACTGCTGGCATCCCACCAGTTACAGGGGAAAGAAACATAGATGCCAGCTCTTTACATTAGACCAAGGGTGGTAATGTATCAATTCTTTCTGTATTCTGTACAGTGCTGTACTAATCTCTGATTGATAATCTTTGATTAAACAATTTCACTTGAGCCTGTTATCTGACAGTCTTGAATCATTATTAAATTCAAACACACAACATCCCCCATCAAAGAATATCCATTTTAAGAAAGTGAATAATTTGTATTTAAGCTGCTTCATCTATGCTAAGGCTCTGTGAAAATGTGATGAACAAATAAATTCTCACCGAGAAAATAAGATTCATTCTGACAGTATTTTTAATTATATATTTTGTACCTGTATTTTTACTCTATGCAGTCCCAGTGGTCCATTGGAAGTTCATTAATTTTAGAGCAGGGACACACAACTGAAAAGTGGTTGATAAACAAAACTGCTAGCCCAGTTTTACCAACTACTTTGAGTCTTCAGTAACAGTTGCTACAAAACAAAACTTCATTAAACAACTGTTTACTTCATTTCAACCTAGAGTATATGTACAATGCTCATTCATCTTAGTGAGCATTTGACAGCGGTGCACCATTTTGTGGGATCTTATTAATAAATGGCCATCATCTTTGAAAAACTTCAGTTTGAGGAAGAAGAAACATCCAGCAGTGACATGCTGAATAAGAACCCGCTTGAAAGCCCATTGAAATGAATGTGAGTCTCATGAACAGCCCTAGCTATTTTAGGGGTGAGGATGAAAAACGTTTTCAGTGCCCTCCACCCATCCACCCCTCTGCAAAAGGCCAACAAAATGACAGGTGGTCAACCAGGGTTGGGGGAGCACAGCAGTTTGGCGCCCCCTGGAAATTGTTGCCCTGTTTGCTGGCCCCAAGAACCAGCCCTGAAGAATCTTTCCACCAATTTTGAAGGACTGTGGATTAGACCTTGTCATGGTTGTCATGTTTTCACAACTCCTAAACAATATCTGGCAGAAATTAGACCAATGTGGGCAGAGGACTTAGCTGGTCATTGTTTTCAATATGTGTTTATGTTGGGTGGGGGGTATAATCGGGGATGGGGGGAAAGAGAAAGAGACAGATCAGGAAGCTGCACACAGCCTGAAAAAGATAGGTGTGGTACTAGATAAAAGAGTTTCTTTTCTTACAGTCTCAAGACTATTTCCTGTTGTTTGTTTCCAAGAACACAGGATGAACCAGAACATTGTACATTCTTTGTAAATAAACAGGATTGCATCAAAGAAATATCTGACTCCATCATCAATTTCTCCTCCCAGCTGGAACAACCTACAATTCCCTAGACTTTTGGCTAGCCACTCAGGTCAAAAGGGGTAACAGTAGGTATTTATTTTTAAGCTGTGATTTGTAGTTCTCCATTATTATTTGCAAGATTTTTACAGCTATGATAGTACAGTTTGTGGTAATGAATTACTATCATCCATTTTGGACAATTTAATATTGGAATGTCCACTTAAAGAGCACTTTCAAAAACTGTTAAATAGAACTATATTGAACATATATAAAAGAAATCTGATTTAGAATGTATTGGGGAAAAATTGCTACTAAGTATCTGCTCAGATGAGTTTAAATGATCTTTATCAAATTTTACAATCTATGGATAATGGCAAGTACAGTTTTACTTTCATTTAAAATTTAGGATTAATATAATTCCTTTACCTTGGAAGTGACTCATTCAAGGCTTTAAAGAAAACTGCTTTTTGAGATTTGTTATTCTGCATCAGGTCAGTGGTCCATCTAGACCACTATCTTTTATCTAACAGTGGCCATTACCAGATACTTCAGAGGAAGATGTTAAGCGGGTATCGGATAATATGCCCTTGACATTACATCGCCTCCTAAATGCTAATAACACTGGTCTACATTTTTTGAGAAGTCGTCTGCTTCAGAGATAAAATGTGCTATTTATTATGTATTTTGATGTGCTGAATTCAAATATGACAATATGACAAAACAACTGATTGGCTACTGTTTCTAAGATATTTAAGTTTTTACATTTTATGTCTATGTATATTGTGTAGATAGTAGAGTTTTAATCATAAATTGTAAACCTAGGTCTTTTCATGTGTTTATGGTTGCTTTACATGATAATATTTCACCTGTCCTGTTTATGTAACACTTTAAAAATCAGCAAAAGTGTTATATAAATAAAATTTATTATGAAACAAAAGGCAAAAAACTATTCTGTACATAGTTTAGTCCTATTCAGTGTCTACTCGGCGCTTCTTGGCTTGTCTCTTGTATTCATTAAATGGAGCATCTCTTGTCACTGTCCAGCAATAGTCTACAAGCATTGATGGGTTTCATTTGCCCTGATAGCATTTCTCCATTGTTGCAATGTCCTGGTGAAATCGCTCGCCGTGCTCGTCGCTCACTGCTCCGCAGTTCGGTGAAAAAAATTCTAGATGAGAGTGCAAAAAATGTATCTTTAGTGACATGTTGCAACCAAGGCTTTTGTATGCCTTGAGGAGGTTTTCCACCAACAACCTGTAGTTGTCTGCCTTGTTGTTTCCGAGAAAATTTATTGCCACTAACTGGGAGGCTTTCCATGCCATCTTTTCCTTGCCACGCAGTGCATGGTCAAATGCATCATCTCGAAGAAGTTCATGAATCTGAGGACCAACAAAGACACCTTCCTTTATCTTAGCTTCACTTAACCTTGGAAATTTTCCACGGAGGTACTTGAAAGCTGCTTGTGTTTTGTCAATGGCCTTGACAAAGTTCGTCACCAGACCCAGCTTGATGTGTAAGGGTTGTAACAAAATCTTCCTTGATTCAACAAGTGGTGGATACTGAACACTTTTCCTCCCAGGCTCCAATGACTGTCGGAGTGGCCAATCTTTCTTGATGTATTGGGAATCTCTTGCACGACTATCCCATTCGCAGAGAAAACAGCAGTACTTTGTGTATCCAGTCTGCAGACCAAGCAAGAGAGCAACAACCTTCAAATCGCCACAAAGCTGCCACTGATGTTGGTCATTGTTTATGCACCTCAAAAGTTGTTTCATGTTGTCATAGGTTTCCTTCATATGGACTGCATGACCAACTGCAATTGATGGCAAAACATTGCCATTATGCAGTAAAACAGCTTTAAGACTCGTCTTCGATGAATCAATGAACAGTCTCCACTCATCTGGATCGTGAACGATGTTGAGGGCTGCCATCACACCATCGATGTTGTTGCAGGCTACAAGATCACCTTCCATGAAGAAGAATGGGACAAGATCCTTTTGATGGTCACGGAACATGGAAACCCTAACATCACCTGCCAGGAGATTCCACTGCTGTAGTCTGGAGCCCAACAGCTCTGCCTTACTCTTGGGTAGTTCCAAATCCCTGACAAGGTCATTCAGTTCACCTTGTGTTATGAGGTGTGGTTCAGAGGAGGAGGATGGGAGAAAATGTGGGTCCTGTGACATTGATGGTTCAGGACCAGAAGTTTCATCCTCTTCCTCTTCCTCGTCTGACTCAAGTGAGAATGATTCTGGTGCATCAGGAACCAGCAGTCCTTCTCCGTGGGGTACTGGGCGTATAGCTGATGGAATGTTTGGATAATGCACAGTCCACTTTTTCTTCTTTGACACACCTTTACCAACTGGAGGCACCATGCAGAAATAACAATTGCTGGTATGATCTGTTGGCTCTCTCCAAATCATTGGCACTGCAAAAGGCATAGATTTCCTTTTCCTGTTCAACCACTGGTGAAGATTTGTTGCACAAGTGTTGCAGCATATGTGTGGGGCCCACATCTTGTCCTGATCTCCAATTTTGCAGCCAAAATAAAGGTGATGGGCTTTCTTAACCATAGTGGTTATACTGCACTTTTGTGATGCAAAAATCACTTCACCACAAACATAGCAGAAGTTATCTGCACTGTTCACACAAGTACGAGGCATCTCTGCTCACTTTGGCTAAACAGAAATGTGTCCCTTTGCAAAATCAAACACTGACAAATAAGAGAGCACAACACTGTATGATTGATATAGGGCAATTTGATATATACAAATTGATATAGGGCAATTTGTTCAGCAGAGTGATGTAAGCTTCGTTATGATTGCATCATCCATGACTTCTAGAAATAACATGATGCAATTCATATCATGTATGAAGCAATACCAGCTTCAGATTGCATCATTCATTGTTTTGCCTAAAAAGCAAGTACTGTCCAAACCCAGTCATAGATTTATTCATAGATCCAGTCAAAGATGTATTTTAGTCATTTCTGGTTTAAATTGAGATCCCTTCCCTTTATAACTCACTTATCCTCCGCCATTCCCAAGTCAAGGGTCGTATATACTGACCCAATAGCATATCTTGAAAACTAGAGCCAATCAACAATTTTAAGCATCATTTTCATTCTCAGTGACCCAGAATTAGTAAAGTTTGACTACATTTATTTCAGAAGCATTTTGGCTGTAGAGATTGTTTTAAGCCTTGAAAGATGAGGCTTAACATCTCTTCCAAAACTTGTTACCACATTATAACTTTAGATATTATTATTGTTTGTGTAAATTTCCAATCCTTTTTAATCTTGCTAAGATTTTAGTCACAATGACATCCTGTGGTAGTGAGTTACACAGTCCAATTACATTGTCTGAAAAATGTGTTTTTATATTTGCCACCTTTTATTGTCATTGACAGTTCCCTTGTCCTTCTGTTATAAGATGGGTTAAACATGAGCTTCCAATCTACCTTCTCTGCATAGAATCATAGAATCGTAGGACTGGAAGGGATCTCAAGAGGTCATGTAGTCCTTTCCCCTGAATTCATGGAAGGACTAAGTATTATCTAGACCATCCCTGACTGGTGTTTGTCTAACCTATTCTTAAAAATCTCCAATGATGGAGATTCCACAACCTCCGTAGGCAATTATTCCAGTGCGTAACCACCTTGACAGTTAGGAAGTTTTTTCTAATGTCCAACCTAAACCGCCCTTGCTACAATTTAAGTCCATTGATTCTTGTCCTATCCTCAGAGGTTAAGGAGAACAATTTTTCCCCTCCTCTTTGTTACCTTTTATGTAACATCATTCATTATTTTATATACTCATATCATGTTACTTCTTATTAATATCCTTTCAACAGTAAACAATCAATCTTCATAGCAGAGTTTTTTCCAGGTCCTTAATCATTCTTGTCACCCTACTCTGAACCCCTCTAATTCTGCAATTTCCTTTTTGAGATGGGCTGACTAGCACTGTGCACAGTATTCCAGATGAGGCCCTACTACTGATTTATACAAAGGACATTATCACATTTTCTGTATTAGTCTCTACCCCATTCCTTATGCAACCAAACATCTTTGTTCTTTGACCATAGCTACATTTTGAGCTGAGGTCTTCATTGAGCTGTCTACAGCTACACTAAGGTCCTTTCGCTGAGTTGACAGTTAATTTAGAACCCTGTAAGGTATATGAGTAGATTAATTTTTTTGGCTCCAATATGCATTACCAGTGATTGATGGGTTAAAAATTGTCTATGTTAATTCCTTCCTCTGCATTTTCCAGTGGGTCTTATCTTTGTGTGTCTTGATCATAAACTCTCTGAGTTAAAGACCATCTGATATCTATATCTTGTGCACATTGTTGGTAACTGACCCTCCTCCCCCAGACAATTCTAAACATGTAGTTGTAGACTAGAAAGCACCAGCATTTGGAGGCTGCTAGTACTATGTCAAAATGGTGTGTTTTTACTATAGCTCAGAGTATAATGTGTTCAGCTATTTATAAAATATGAGGATGGACTAATAAAAGGAAAAGAAGAGCCTGAGATAAGGAAACGAGTACCCTACAACCGCTTAAGCCCAAGGTGTCTACTTGATCCCCCACTCAAGTCTGCATTTGCTATAATATCAGCTTTTCTGAGAAGGAATATGACATTATCAGGCATACATCAGAAAACACAGTTTCATTCTAATTTCAATTACTCCACTAAAGACTCACACTAGTATAAAACCTGTGTAAGATCAGAATCAGGCTCTTTGTGTTGAAGTAGTTCACTAAATTCCTATTCAATGCACAAATACATCTTGAGCACTACATGCTAAAAACCACTACCTCTGGAGATGTTCAAGCAACTCTAGTCCCAATATATAATTGCAAAAAAGGAGTTCCCAGAACCTGTCTTTGAAATCACCATTGCATAGTTTATCACAGTTACTAGATTATAGTTATCTATTTTGGTGATTTGGTTTCTAAAAAAGCCACTACACTGATGACTATAGGGCTTGGGGGTATAAGATGCACACATCTGATCTTTCACATCAGACCACGTCTCACTTAGGCTATGTCTACACTGGGACGCATATTTTGTTATTTGACCTTCTATGTGCTTGTTCATATTCCTATACACATGCTGAGTGTCCACATAGGCTGTGATGGACACAGATATAATTCTGTGTATGTGCCTGTACCCACAACCACACTGCTGCTGCTGTTATGCTATGTTAGCACTATCATTTTAGGGGCAGTATCCCAGGATTCTGTGCCTTACAAGGAGACACTCTAAGAACCAATTTGCTGTGTGTTTTGGTACTGTTCCCAACCTTCACACATTTCCTGATGTCAATTCCTGCTCACCACTCACTCCTGTGAAATTGGGTGGAAGACATGGAGCAATGGGATAATGGTGTGGTACTGCACCTATACCTTATTGTAGGACAAAGGTTTATGCAGTGGAGTAGGTGATCAGTGACATGCTGGATGGAATTTGGGCACCTAGGTGAATGACAAGTCATTCAGCTCCCATGGCACAGAAAGGGTGACTGCTGGTATTGCTACTGTATGCCCGTGGATAGACTGTCATGTCTGATGCAGGAGAACCAGCACCGTGTGGTGGGATCATATTGTTTAGGAAATGTGGGATGATCAGCATTGGCTTCACAACTTCAGAAAGAGGAAACAGACCTTCCTGAAGCTGTGTGAAGAGCCTGCACCAAACCTCCAGCACCAGAACATTTAGTCAGGGAAGCCATACCAGTGCAGAAGTCAGTGGAAGTTGGCAACCTCGGACAGCTATCAGTCCACCACTTTAGGGTTGGAAAGTCCACTTTCACGGTTGGAGTCATGGTTTTGTAGGTCTGTGAGGCAATTAACACATATCTACTCACATGTGGTTGCCATAAGAAAAGTTCCAGAAATAACAGTTTGATTTCAAAGGATAGGATTTCTGAACTGTTCAGGGACCATTGATGGCACCCACATTCCAATACTTTTCCCTCCAACAGGGGTGAATTATTATGGCTCGGTGACTGATAGCCTGATCTCTTAGCCAGAGCCAGAGTCTGTAGTCTTGAGACAGACGTCAAGGGTTGGTAGGGTCAAGATACTGGGAGGTCAGAAGCAGGAAACAAACTAGAGATTGGAATCGAGTCAGACCAGATCAGGATATCAGGGGGTCAGAGGTAGGGGACAAATGGAAGATTAAGAATTACAAGTCAGATGACAGGAGACAATCTGGGTCAGGATGCCAGGAAATCAAGCCGGGAAAGCTAGAGATGGTAGCAGGTAGCAGGAATGGGGAGCAGGGAACAGGAAACACAAGGCACACAATACACAGCAGGATGGAGCATAGCTGTTAAACAGCTTCCTATTCCTGCTGCTGTCTTATGTAGGGCCTATGGGCCTATCAGCTGCTCTGGACTCTGCCAGTTGGATCTCCGATGCACACGTGTTCCAGATAAGCTATTGTTAGCAGGCTAGCAGGTGGAGGGTGGGAGCCTGGCTGCTCCCATAAACCTTGAGGGTCCACATTCAAGACTTGTCAGTCATGACACAAGTGAGTATGTGAACCAAAAAGGTTACTATTCATTCATTCTGCAAGATTTATTGGACCACAGAAGCAGATTCATGAACACAATGTGGGAAACCTGGAAAAGTTCATAACACTAGGGTACTGAAATGATCAGGATTGTATTTGTAGAGGGAAGAAGAAACTTTATTCCCCCAAAATGATATTGTTCTGTATGGTGGGTCTGTTATTTGGGGGGACCCTGCATACCTGCTCCTAACTTGGCTCATGAAGCCATATCCTTACATCGATATCCCTGGCAAAAGGGAATTCAAGTAGAAATTCAATATCTACAGAATGGTCATGGAGTACACATTTGGTAGATGGAAAGGTCATTGACACTATTCACTTGTCTGGATGTTAATGTGGCTATCACCATTCAAATAATTGTTGCTTGCTGAGCACTCCATATGTTTGTGAGGGTAAGGGGAGTGCTTCTGTCATGAGTGGGCACAGGAGAAGTCTGGTTTACAAACTCTGTCCAGGCCAGGGATGCCATAAGGGCAGTTCACACCTGCTCCAGCTTCTGTGAATTTTCCTGGTACATGTGTATGTTAATGCCGCTCCAGGAGAAGTCTGGGGGATGGTGTACAACAACCACACACTGATCAGCACCTGATTATGGTCAGCAGGCCAAGTGGCTGCTCTCGGAGCTGGATCCATAGCCAGCTGTATTGATCTGTAAAGAGTAAAGAGGAAAGCTCTTCTAATGTGTTCAATTCAGCTCACTACTATCAGTAAAAATGAGGAGCCAGAGACCTTTATAGATTGGGTAAAGGTCAGGCAGAAAAGCGTTCTGTGCATTCTGTGAATGAAGGGGAAGACTATTAAGACTCGAGACTGGTACACAGCCCTTATCCCCATCCACACTGTACGCTGTGATGGTACAGGGCTGTGCCACAGCCTGAGACAGGTACTTACCCACACTCCTCAGGCATGCTAGCTTACTCACCCTCTACTCGCCCTCAGACGTGTGCTTCTGAGTTTAGATGTGGACACTAGAGGCGGTTATGGCACAAGCATCACATGGACATATATACAGTCACTAGCGTCGATGTAGCCTTAGACCCCTTTCAAACATCAAATATTTACCTGAAAAATGATTGTGGACTGAAGCAAGTAAAGCAAACTCATGAAACAAACATTTTCCTGAATAACATATATATACACAGTGTAGTGTTCATCTTCGCGTCTAATACCTATAAATAATTATTTAATTTTCTCCTAGGCTTTCTTTTCTTCCTCACCATTTACTCATCCATACAACACTATCACACAGCCTTTAGTAGCTGAAACCTAATACAACTAGTGCTCCTAATGAAAGATTGGTGAATAACTGAATCACTTGGCAAACTGGGCACAAACAAATAGTATGTGTTTTAATACAGCTAAATGTATATGTATATATCTAGGAATAAAAATGTAGAACATAGTTACAGTATGGGGGGCTCTATCCTGGGAAGCCGTGACTCTGGAAAAGATTTGGGGATCATGGAGGATAATCAGCCCAACATGAGTTTCCATTGCGATGCTGTGGCCAAAAAGGCTAATGTGATGCTGGGATGCATAAACAGGGGGTACTCAAGTAGGAACAGAGAGGTTTTTTACCTCGCTATTTGTCACTGATGTGACCACTGCTAGAATACTGGATCCAGTTGTGGTGTGCACAATTCAAGAAGGATGTTTAAAAATTGAAGAGAGTTCAGAAAAGAGTCACAAGAATTAATAAAGGATTAGAAAACATACCTTTTAGTGATAGACTCAAGGAGCTCGCTCTGTTTAGCTTGACAAAGGGAAGGATAAAGAGTGACTTGATTACAGTGTGTAAGTGCCTACAAGGGGGAACAAATACTTAATAATTACACTCTTCAATTTAGCAAACAAAAGTATAACTTGATCCAATGGCTCGAAGCTGATGATAGACAAATTCAACCTGGAAATAAGGTGTATTTTTTTAATAATGAGTTTAATTAATCATTGGAACAATTTACCAAGGGTTGTGGTGGATTCTCCATCACTGGCAACTTTTAAAAACCAAGATTGGATGTTTTTTTCTAAAAGATATGATCAAGGAATTATTTTGGGGAAGTCCCATGGCCTGTGTTATACAAGTCAGGCTAGATGATGAAAATGGTTCCTTCAGGTCTTAAAATCAATGCAAAACTGATTATTTTTGTTTTTTTCTTTTGGGTTGGGTTGGGGTTTTTTGGGTAACTGGCAATTTAGAAAAGTTGAAGAAAAAAAAGCATTTCAAAATGAACTTAAAATGAAAATGTTCAGCAAATCAAAAAAGCAAACCAACCAACAAAAAAACCCCAATGAAATAAAAGATTTCATTTTGATTTTGAGCATTTTAATGCTTTTGAATCTTTTGAAATATATTAAAGGAAATTTTGGAACAAAAACTCATTTAAAACTGAAAAATCAAAGTTTCATTTTGAAAATATATCAAAGTGAACTTTTTTTCCACATAAACAACTCTGGGAAACTGACATGAATTTACAAAATGTTTCTGTGTTGTATCTGCATTTTTTCATTGAAGAAAAAAAAGAAATTGGTCAAAAAATTTTGCCCAGCTCTACTCGTATCACCTTCTTCCCCTGCAGAGCTACATGCAGAATTCTGATAAGTAATCACTTTCTGCATTCACATACAAGAGACTAATAGTCTTATGCACCATGGATCACAAGTATTAATAGCAACATACTCACTCTGCCTAATAACAAGAGTATCACTAATTTAGTCCCAAATGGTTGGCAATTGTAATTGACATAAATGGAAATTGCCTCTGCTTTAAATGTCATCTAAAAGGGGGCTTAGAGGAGCATAGTCATCTATTACACTAAGAACATGGGAGCTACAAGCACATATTTGATGCTGGAAAAGGAGTTCATTGTTAATTAGTGTCTCATGAAAGCAATTAGAATGCCTGTTGGGGAAAAAATGTACAAAAGATGTGTTTTGTTGTTTCCTTTTTCATGCATTTATTCTTTGCAGTACACGACTGCACAAAACTCTTAATGCACTGTGTAGCACTTTAGAAAAAAATATAATGGGAGAAAGAAATGTGAAACATATTTTATTTATCTATCTATTTATTTAGGTGTAAACAATAAACAACCCACCTCTTCAAAAAGCTCCAAGTTCCCTAATGATTTCAACAACAATTTTTTCATCTGCAAAAGATAATTAATCAGCAGCAAAGAGTAATTGTTTACAAATAATGAATTAACATTGCCAGGCTATAAATCAAAGCAGCAAAATGGACCCTTTTAGCCCCTTCCCCCTGGAACATATCCTCAATCTTCCCCCGAAACCCTGCCAAATAAATGGCTTTTGCAGCTGTCTTACTGTCTGGAATGGTTCACGATTGTCGGTGCCAACATCAGGGCAGACTGTCAAGAGGCAGGGCAGAGACTCCAAATGGGTTGTGTGTTCTATAATTAGATTTCACCAACCCAGTAACAAATGTGAACTCCTAAAGCACTGTAACAGTCTTACAATGGAGTCACAGACAGTCAAATGGGGCAGTCCAACCTATCTTGCCACCCAGGAAAGCTGGACTTAGTGATAGTGAGCTGCTATGCATCAAAGATCACAACATATTCAGGTTGCTTCCAGACCCAAGAGACCAGTCACTTACCCCAGATCAATTTGCACCTTAGATCTCACACCAACGATAACACTTGTAGCCAGTTCTGTAATAAACTAACAAAAGATTTATTAAGTAGGAAAAAGAAATGAGAGAGTTTATACAAGGTTAAAGCAGGCAAACATATATACACAAGTGAGGTACAGTCTATGGTTTTAAAAGGTGCCAGAGCTACAGTAGTCTGTCAACTCTGAATGTCTTTTAGGGTTAACCCATCATGAGCCTCTTCATGATGTGAGGGGGCAATTAACAATGTCTTTGTATTGTGATGTCCCACAATGTCCCGAAAACCCACCAACTGCTATGCCTACCTCCAGGCCTCCAGCTTCCACCCCGGACATACCACACGATCCATCGTCTACAGCCAAGCGCTGAGGTAAAACCACATCTGCTCCAACCCCTCAGACAGAGACCAACACCTACAAGATCTTCACCAAGCATTCTCAAAACTACGATATCCGCACAAGGAAATAAGGAAACAAATCAACAGAGCCAGACATGTACCCAGAAGCCTCCTGCTACAAGACAAGCTCAAGAAAGAAACCAATAGAACTCCCCTGGCCATCACCTACAGTCCTCAGATTAAACCTTTCCAAGGCATCATCAGTGATCTACAACCCATCCTGGACAATGATCCCTCGCTTTCACAGACCTGGGAGGCAGGCCAGTCCTCGCTCACAGACAACCCGCCAATCTTAAGCATATTCTCACCAACAACCATATACCGCACCATAACAGCTCTAACTCAGGAACCAATCCATGCAACAAACCTCGATGCCAACTCTGCCCACATATCTACACCAGCAACGCCATCACAGGACTTAACCAGATCAGCTACAACATCACCGGTTCATTCACCTGCACGTCCACCAATGTTATATATGCCATCATGTGCCAGCAATGCCCCTCTGCTATGTACATTGGCCAAACTGGACAGTCACTACGCAAGAGGATAAATGGACACAAGTCAGATATCAGGAATGGCAATATACAAAAACCTGTAGGAGAACACTTCAACCTCCCTGGCCACACAATAGCAGATGTAAAGGTAGCCATCTTACAGCAAAAAACACTTCAGGACCAGACTCCAAAGAGAAACGGCTGAGCTTCAGTTCATTTGCAAATTTGACACCATCAGATCAGGATTAAACAAAGACTGTGAATGGCTAGCCAACTACAAAAACAGTTTCTCCTCCCTTGGTGTTCATACCTCAACTGCTAGCAGAGGACCTCACCCTCCCTGATTGAACTAACCTCGTTATCTCCAGACTGATTCTGGCCTGCATATTTATACCTGCCTCTGGAAATTTCCATTACATGTGTCTGACGAAGTGGGTATTCACCCACGAAAAGCTTATGGTCCAATACATCTGTTAGTCTTAAAGGTGCCACAGGACTCTCTGTTGCGTTTAGTTTTGATAGCCCTTCTTGATGAGCAGAAGACAATCCCCCCTGCCTGGGTTCACAGTTTCAGAGCAAATATTTTTTACAGTTATAAAGCAAAAATGTATATATTACCTTATAGCATGTGATAAAGATATAAGTGAGATTAATGCATGCAGGAACTTACAAGCATTTCAGGAAGTCTAAACACTAAACACATTGTTACAAGTTCAATCAACCCATATTAACTGTACTAACATGCAGGTGAAACAAACTGGATTCCAGCAATGAATTTGTCATTGCTCGGCTGAGGCCTAAAGCCTTGGCAAGACCTGCACCTGGTCTGCCAGCGTCACAGCAGCTTGCCAAGAAGGTGTCTTGTGTAAGCTGTCATTATTCCACTGCCTTTAATGAAGCTATGACAATTTACACCAGCTGAGTGTTTATTTAGTTAAAAGGAGGAAAGTAATGGGAAAGACACAGAACTAACATGTCATGTAACCGCCATTAATTTGTTTCCATTGCTTGAATGTAGTATACTTTTCCCCACACCCTTTGCCAGTTTTGTGTCTTTTAAGGCCCTGATCCTACAAGTTACAGTGTACAGCTGCGCTGCCGGTGCCATGCAGAACCCCATTGATGATGGTGGAGCTCTGCATAAATATGCAGTGATTCGCAGGATTGATGTGTTAGACTGTAAACTCTTCTGGGCAGGAACTACTGTTCTGATTCTCCATTATCCTGCACTCCATGGAGTCACTTACACCTATCAGAGGGCACATAGAGCGATGGAAAATACTACCACTCTGATTTGATAGTGCTTTACATTCACTTTTTACTGGTGTAATTGACTCCCCAAGGTGTTGGGCAATGAAGAACAAAGACTTATACCTTCCTATATGTATCCTATAACAATGCACCCTTATTCCTGATTGGGGCTTTTTTGTGCTTGTATAACATATATACTCCTACTATTATTAAGAAATAACCATTTGCAAGTAAGTACTACACAGTCATGCCTGTTACTTCCAGTTCAAAATATCTCATATACACTGTTTAATAACTTTTGAGAAATGCTGACATTTAATGGGAACCTCTATAAAAATGTAAGACATATCAGTAATATTTAGTGAAGGTGAAAAACTCTTGCATCTCCAGTGTACAAAGTGAAAGGATATAGGGCACAAAGTAATAGAAAACCAAATCTGTAAACAAATACATAAACAAAACCAGGGGATAAAAAATATTTGTAAGAACCTTTTGGGAGAGCCGTAGAGATAAACAAACACAGTGGCTGCTCAACAGAGAATTACAACAGATACTGTCCAGGGAAAACATGGCATTACAGAAGTCAGCTCTCAGTGATTCAAATGCCTTAGCTCATTCCCAGTACCTTCTTATCAATAACATTGATTTCAGAGGATATATCTTTAGAAGCATATAAAAATAGTGGCAAGATTCTTGGAATTAGCCATCATGCAATAAGGCTCTTAAGATTTCATTTTGGATTTCTACAGGGTCTTACCACTTAATAAGTTATAATAATGTCAAGGGATGTTCACTGGGAAGCACAAAAAAGTTGTCCTTGTTTTAGTAACCATACAATGTTGGTAGAGCATCCGTAATTCAAAACTATTAGTTGCAACCTTTAGTAGCCCACCCAACATTCTTTTATTTTCTGACTTTCACAAGTAAAGCAGAAAATAGTGCCTTTCAATAAATAAATAAACAAATGAAAAAACAAGAGAAGGCGCTGTTCATAATTAATAATCAAACCAATATGAGTAGAAACAAACCCTGAGATTTCACACATCAGAAACCTCTTTAATTTTTAGACATCCATTTAATTAATGCCGTATGTGAAACCCATTCGAGTTCTACTTCACTGAATTACTTTTACCCACACATTGCATAAGTGAATGAGGCATAAAGAATACTGATCAGCTGGACTATCCACATTTAATGAGTCATCAGTCAACAGCAATTTTCTTCTGGGCTTGTGTCAATGCCATTTCTAAATGAAATAGAGGGGTAAGTGGTTTCTCACCACAATGGCAATATTTTCAAAAAGGGAAGGCTGACTTACAGCTGCAATCAACGCACTCTCTTACACTTATCTGCACTCACATGTGTATGTAAAAACACGTGGCTGGACTTTACAAAAATGAGACAAGCCATTTACAATGCACACTTTACTTCTCTACAGAGGAAAAAGGACAGTAAACTATCTAAACTCCTATATGCCACAGGGCGCTACAACAATGGTACCCTTAACTCACCCAACAATATTGTTAATCTATTCAACCACACACTTAGCCCAGTGGAAAAGTCTGTCCTATCTCGGGGACTCTCTTTCTGCCCTACCTCCTCCACAAACATGATACAGTTCTGTGGTGAACTTTTGCCATCTCCAACTCAAAAAATATTTTCAACACACCACTGAACAATGCACTGACCCACAGGAACCCTCCCAACAACACTACAAGAAGAAGAATTCTGCGTGAACTCCTCCTGATGGTCGAAATGACAGACTGGACTTCTACATAGAGTGCTTCTGCAGACGTGCACAGGCTGAAATTGTGAACAAACAGCATCACTTGCCCCATAACTTCAGCCGTACAGAATGCAACGCCATCCACAGCCTCAGAACTCTAACATTATAATCAAAGGGGCTGACAAAGGAGGTACTGTAGTCATAATGAACAGGTCGGATTATGAACAGTAGGCTGCCAGGCAACTCTCCAACACCACATTCTACAGGCCACTATCCTCCAATCCCACTGAGGAGTACCAAAAGAAACTACACCATCTTCTCAAGAAACTCTCTGCTATACCATAGGAGCAAATCTACACAGACACACCCCTAGAGCCCCAACCAGGGGTATTCTATCTGCTACCCAAGATCCATAAACCTGGAAACCCTGGTCGCCTCATCATCTCAGGCATTGGCACTCTTACAGCAGGATTATCTGGCAATTTGGACTCTCTCCTCAGACCCTACGCTATCAGCACTCCTAGCTATCTTCGAGACACCACCGACTTCCTGAGGAAATTACAATGCATTGGTGATCTTCCTGAAAACACCATCTTGGCCACCATGCATGTAGAAGCTCTTTACACCAATATTCCACATGAGGATGGATTACAAGTTGTCAGGAACAGCATCCTTGATGAGGCCATGGCGCACCTGGTGGCTGAACTTTGTGACTTTGTCCTCACGCACAACCATTTCAGATTTGGGGACAACTTATAACTTCAATTCAGTGGCACTGCTATGGGTACCCGCATGGCCCCACAGTATGCCAACATTTTTATGGCTGACTTAGAACAACGCTTCCTCAGCTTTCGTCCCCTATCACCGCTCTTCTACTTGCGCTACACTGATGACGTCTTCATCATATGAACCCATGGGAAGGAGGCCCTTGAAGAATTTCACCTGGATTTCAACAATTTCCACCCCACCATCAACCTCAGCCTGGACCAGTCCACACAAGAGATCCACTTCCTGGACACTACAGTGCAAATAAGTGATGGTCACATAAACACCACCCTATACCAGAAACCTACTGACCACTATACTTACCTACATGCCTCCAGCTTCCATCCAGGACACATCACACGATCCATTGTCTACAGCCAAGCCCTAAGATACAACCACATTTTCTCCAATCCCTCAGACTGAGACAAACATCTACCAGATCTTTATCAAGCATTCTTAAAATTAAAATACCCACCTGGGGAAGTGAGGGAACAGATTGACAGAGTGATATGGGTACCCAGAAGTCACCTGCTACAGGACAGACCCAATAAGGAAAATAACAGAACACCACTGGCCATCACATACAGCCCCTAGCTAAAACCTCTCCAGCACATCATCAACGATCTACAACCTATCCTGGAAAGCGATCCCTCACTCTCACAGACCTTGGGAGGCAGGCCAATCTTCGCTTACAGACTGTCCCCCAACCTGAAGCATACTCACCAGCAACTACACACCACACCACAGAAACACGAACCCAGGAACAAATCCCTGTAACAAACCCCATTGCCTACTCTGCCCCCATATCTACTCTAGCAACACCATCAGAGAACACAACCACATCAGCAACACCATCAGGGGCTCATTCACCTGCACATCTACTAATGTGATATATGCCATCATGTGCCAGCAATGCCCCTCTGCCATGCACATTGGCCAAACTGGACAGTCTTGACGTAAAAGAATAAATGGACAAAAATCAGACATCAGGAATGGTAACATACAAAAGCCAATATGAGAACACTTTACTCTCCCTGGACATTCAATAGCAGATTTAAAAGTAGTCATCATTCAACAACAAAACTTCCAAAACAGACTTCAAAGAGAAACTGCAGAGATACAATTCAGTTGCAAATTTAACACCATTAATTTGGGCTTGAATAGGGACTGGGAGTGGCTGGCTCACTACAAAAGCAATTTTCCCTCTCTTGGTATTGACACCTCCTCATCAATTATTGGGAGTGGACCACATCCACTCTGACTGAATTGGCCCTGTCAACACTGGTTCTCCACTTGTAAGGTAATTCCTTTCTCTTCATGTGTGAGTATATTTATGCCTGCATCTGTAATTTTCACTCCATGCATCTGAAGAAATGAGTTTTTTACCCACAAAAGCTTAAAGACTAGAAAGTTGCTAAGGTGGTACCTAGCTTTAAACAACCCCACCACTTAGTTTAGTTTTAAGACAGGGAGGGAGGGGCTTATGGAAATCCCCCAGTGCCATAAACATTGCATAGCCAGCTCTTGGCTGCTTGCTTCCCAACCAAATAAGTAGTGTTCCAAGACAGACGGGGTTGGAGTGTGACGGACTATGCTGGAAGCATGGGAAGGGACCCTTTTATCTAAGTTACAGTTTGTGTCACAAGACTCGGGAAGTTGAAAGGTGACGGGGTATTTCCTCATCTAATGTCTTACACCATGTACTGCTTGACCGAACACAGCTCAGTATGTTTGGGAATACTTTAGGTCTGTCTTTGAAGTTAGGAGGTTGGCTAATAAAAATGGTATATTTTGCAGATTTCACTGTGTAACAATTAATCATTGTTGGCATAACCATAAAATCTTACACAATTTACAGATTTACACAATATATTATATTACATTAAGCTTAGTTTCATAATAGTCAGTGATCCATTGAAAAATAGAACACAATGAAGTCTTGTTCCTTTCTACAAATTTTGTGTATATGACAATTATTTTGCCCTCTAAGTAGCAAGAGAGCATGCAGATAATATAATTTAGTGTTCTTAATTAGAAATAAAAGATTTAAAAAAGAATACAGAAACATAGATCACTGCTATCGTAGCCAAGCTAACAGAGAAAGAACAGTTCCTTCTAGTTGCTACCGAATTAAGAATACATTAATTGACTTCTGGTGTCTATTTATAGAATTGCCAACTTTTGAAAGCTGTAAATAAGGACATTTAGAGAGAAACATAGGGATAATATAATTCTATTGTCTATGTGCCATACAAGTTATATCTTTCCCTACCTTACACCCAAAATGAGGAAGAATTTTATTCCTGCATAGTAGACATCACCCCACCAATGAAAATATTCACTCCATAGTCCCCACAACACTACATTATAAAAATATGCATTTATGCATGCATATATGTACAAATATATACACTATCCACCCATTATATATTACAATACCCGTGTCAGGGCTTCCTACTCAATCCCATTTCACAAGACATAAACAGCATCATATCATATCTTATATTTCATAGGCACACCAAAGAGTTACCCAACTGCTGCAAACCTATGTTCTACTGGGAAAGACTCCCACTGATTTCAGTCCAACCATGCTTATTTCAAATTAGGTATTGGAAATTATACCACCCTTTTCCTCTCCATTTTAAATCCTTTACAATCCAAAATTGACTAGCTCAGTGATGGGCAATCTATGGCCCGTGGGCTGCACATGGCCCATCAGGGCAATCCGCTGGTGGGCTGCCAGACAGTGTGTTTACATTTGCACGGCTGCCTGCAGCTCCCATTGGACAGGAATGGTGAACTGCGGCTACTGGGAGCTGCGGGCAGCCGTGCAAATTTAAACAAACTGTCTGGCGGCCCACCAGCAGATTGCCCTGATGGACCGCGTGCGGCCCGCAGACCACAGGTTGCCCACCACTGCTCTAACTGCTCCCCTCATCCCTTGGCCTAGTTGACCCAGTGTCAGAAAGGCAGACTTAATGCATTTCTCAATTTTTTATTATTTTTACTGATACGTCTATCAGTGTATTCTGGAGAAGCTGCAGAACAATCTTTGGTATAACAGAGTTTGCACAGTGTTACTCATAAGAAAGGCTGATGAGCCTTCTTTTTCATGGTCTTGCACCATGTATAATCATTTACACCTTTGCAAAGGGGGTATAAAACATTACCAGATCAAAAGGATAACCTGTGAGTGCTGCTTATTAAATGATGGTTACTATGACTATGAGATGGAACTGCTTCCTTTTCAAGGGCAGCCACTGTCTGCTGTGAAGTGAGTAGGTAATAGAAGAGCACTCTGAAACCATCAGAAGGACAGGCACCTCTGTCCTAATTCAAACAATTCCCAAGGATGTAGGGGCATCAGGGACATCAAAATCAGGAGGGTACATGTATAGAACACTGTTAAAGAATTAATTTGAGAGACGTCAATGAAGTCTTCTAGAAGATGTGGCATGACTGAGTTCAAAAGCTGAAGGGACCCTTACAGAGAATGTCCTACTAGAAGTACTAGAAGACACCTCTTATACCCAGGTGGCTCCAGACTTTCGTCAGATCATGTGACTCCAAGGATCAAGTAAAAACCAAGAAAGATAGACAAAAATGGTAATTATAGATAGAGACAGAATAACTTTTGGAATCAGAGGGCATATCCTCAGTGTAAATTGTCATAGTTCCATTGACATCCATAGAGCTGTCACAATTATAGCACCTGTCAATCTGCCTGAAATATTCAAATTCTTGCGCATGATGGAAAATCCTGCAAAGAATAGAAGCAGTCCCAGTAACATTGCCTGATTCAATGTCCACTGAAGTCAATACAAATCTTTAATCTAAGAGGGTTTTAGATCAGGCCCTAACCTAGTGAGCATCTTGGATTTTAATCAGCAAAATTTCCATTTAAAGTTGGGAATGGGCAACAGGGGATGGATCACTTGACGATTACCTACTCTATTCATTCCCTCTGAAGCACCTGGCACTGGCTACTGTCGGAAGACGAGATACTGGGATAGATGAACATTTGGTCTGACCCAGTATGGCTGTTCTTATGACTAAAGTAAAATAATTGAACTCATTGCCCTTAACTTATTCCTTTTATATGTAGAAAATGAGGAGTATAAAATCTCTTGTAGTATTTAACTGTGAAAAATGCACATTTTAGATATTTATACATCAAACTTCAATTCCCAAAGTCTAATTCTTCAGTTTCATCTTGGCTGTACTGTGAGTGTGAAAGACAGAGAAGCACACAGGCAGTTGCTCTCCACACCCCTCTGGTCCCAGCCATCCATCTCAAAAATAGCAAATTTTCTGTCAGATCACAGTATTTATGACTACAAGCAAAATTAAGCACTTCCCAAATTGCAAATATAACAATGTGAACCGCGGCCACAGGGAGCTGCAGGCGTCCATACAAATATAAACCAACTGTCTGGCGGCCCGCCAGCAGATTACCCTGACGGGCCACGTGTGGCCCATAGATTGCCCCCCACTGGTCTAAGGGGATTGTCTGTGACTCCAAGTAAGACTGGTATAGTGGTATAGTTCACATTAGATTTCACCAAGCCAGTGACAAATTATAGAACACATCACAAGTTTGGGGTGTCTGCCCTGTTTTCTGACAGTCTGCTCTGAGGTAGGCACTCACAGTCGTGAGCCACTCCAGTCATTGTGATAAATCCAAATTCATGTGTAGTATGTAGTGATATTTCCATAACATATTATTCATTATGAATATGCCCCCACATTTGCAAAGGAGTCCATCTGCATGTTCTGAGCATATACTGTGTCCATTATTAATCCTAAGAATTATTAGAAGTAGAGCTCATCATATAATATTCACAAATAATACATTTGGTAATTTGTTCCCAGTCATCAGTGAATAATGGTTTTTAAATACATTTTCCCCCATTAGTTGCCCAGGTCCAACTAGAAGATTCTTGATTTGCCAAGGGCATTTTGCTGATGCTTTGTGACAAAGGGCTTTCTGAGTTCCTTGAAAAGCATATTCTGGGAGAATATATTCCTAGCCATTTTAAAGTTATTTTGCATAGAGTTGAGATCTGCTCTCAGTTGCTTGCTTAATTAAAATTAGTAAAGGGATATACAATTTGATGCAAGACTTTAGAGTTATGATACCACATAATTAGCTGCAAAATTAATACTGTTCTTCAAAGGAAAGAAGGAACGGAGCTATATTCAGAATGCAGTACAGCTGATTCATTTCTAATTTGACTAATACATTTAAAAATTCTTCATAAGGATTTCATCTAATTACTTCACAGTGAGAGTTTGCTTATTGTAAGGTCATAACAATATGATTTTGTGTAAACTTGTAAACAAAACTGTTTGTGTGGCATGATTCATGTCAAATTAAAATTCTTTTTCCCCCCCCTTTCCAGGCATGACTTGATACCATGAAAAGGTTATATAAATATGAGTAAACATTTTACAATTTGTATTTTTTCAATGTTGTTAACAAACTGTTTAAAATTACTACTTTTTTTCATCATAATTAGGGCTCTACCAAATGCAGGATTCATTTTGGTCAACTTCATAGTCATAGGATTTTAAAAATCATAAATTTCATGATTTCAGCTATTTAAATCTGAAATTTCACGGTGTTGTAATTGTAGGGCTCCTGACCCCAAAAGGAGTTGTGGGGTGGTCGCAAGGTTATTGTAGGGGGGTTGCGGTACTGTTACAGAAGTAAGGGTGGCAATACCATGATCCCCCTAAAATAAACTTGTGACCCCCCTGCAACTCCCTTTTGAGTCTGGACCCCCAACTTAGGAAACGCTGGTCTCCCCTGAGAAATCTGAATAGTATAGGGTAAAAGCACACAAAAGATCAGATTTCACCGGGGGGGCGGGGGGGAGGGGGAGTAGACCAGATTTCACAGTCCATGATGCAGTTTTCATGGACGTGAATTTGGTAGGGCCCTAATCATAATATTGATATGATAACATACTATGATCAGCACACCAAAGTATCACCTTTTAGTTTATTTTGCTACGAGAATAGCATAGCTGAAGTCGACATATCTTAGGTCGACTTACCTTGCGTCCTCACGGTGCGGGGTCAACTGCCGCTGCTCCCCCGTCGACTCTGCTTTTGCCTCTCGCCGTGGTGGAGTACAGGAGTCGACAGCAGAGCGATTGGGGATGGATTTATCACGTCTACACTAGATGCGATAAATCGATCCCCGATAGATCAATCACTACCTGCCGATCCGGCGGGTAGTGTAGACGTACCCTTAAATAGTTCTATTCATCCATAGACCTCAAACTACTTTACAGAGGTGAGTAAGTACCATAATTTACAATTACAGGTGGGGAAACTGATGCACAGACAGGTGACATGACTGCCCAAGGTCACAGAAGAGGACAGTGGCAGAGCTAGGACTAGAACCCAGGTCTTTTGACCCTTAGTATTGTGCCCTGTACATTTGAAGACACAGCTTCCTCTGGTTAGATACTGCACTTACATCTGAAATGACATGAAGGGACTAAGGCTGGCCTCACAACGTATGTCTACATTCAGCTAGAATGTATGATACCAGCACAGGAAGACTTGTGCTTGCTCAGCTCAAACTAGTGTGCTAAAATAGCAGTGTGGCTATTGCAGCACTGGCAGGGACAAGGACTTGCTGATTGAATCCTAGCCCACCTGAGTCCAAGCTTAGGTAGCTAGCCTGTGCTGCAGTGTCCCTGCTAAAAGAACAGGAGTACTTGTGGCACCTTAGAGGCTAACAAATTTATTTGAGCATAAGCTTTCATGGGCTACAGCCCACTTCATTGGATGCATGTAGTGGAAAATACAGTAGGAAGATATATATATACACAGAGAACATGAAACAATGGGTGATACCATACACACTATAAGGAGAGTGATCAGTTAAGGTGAGCTTTTATCAGTAGGAGAGAAAAAGAACTGTTTGTAGTGGTAATGAAAATGGCACAATTCCAGCAATTGACAAGGAGATATGAGGAACTGTGGGGGGGGGGGGGGGGAAGAGGGGGGCATAAGCATGGGGAAATAGTTTTACTTTGTGTAATGGTGTCCCTGCTGCTATTTTTAGCAGGTTAGTGTGAATCTGTCGATCCACCCTGAGAATCACACCTCCCAACTGCAGGCTGGAAATAACCAGAATGTCCATAATGGTGTAGACTATACATAGCTGTGTCATTCAGAAGGCTGTCAGTAGTGATAGTGAAATCAGGGGGAAAAAACTATTCCCAAGCTACTATTTAAATCAAGTGATGGAACATGTCAACTCCTTTCTCTCAGTTACTGCCAGTTTCTAACTCAATTTGAGCTTCACTTACTGAAGACCTATATTGTTGAGAAAATTGCAACCTTCTAAATGTCTTGCATCACTCAGCCTGCAGTCAGCTATTTAGATTAATGTCTGTGCTTTTGTGCCATTTCTGCTGTTGTTGATAGTTGATATCCTCAGTGAATTTTATAAAACTTGCTGTGTTTCCTTATTTCTCTGAGAGAAAAAAAATCTTGTGTTTCTTCTCTGTAATGTAATATTTCCATCTGTCCGTTGAGGAAAGGCATTTTTTGAGCTTCATATCCAAAATAAAAAATATTGCTGAGTGAGCAGCTTCAACTAGGAATGAACTATAATGAGCTTTTGCTGGAAGTCCACGAAATTTCCATCTGAGACAGTCCTTTTAAAATTCCATACCTTGATTCTTAATCTCCTTTATATATATGCTTATGTGCACAAGCCTACATGATAGCTTCTAAATAACTCCTTCTCCCCTCAGATCTGGATGTGATATGCCTCTGATTTTCAAGGATTATAACATAGGCCAAATTCTACTTTTACGTACACCAGTTCAGATCCACAATAATTCTACAGAATTAAGTGGAGTTACTCAAGATTTAAACTCAGATAAATGGGAACAGGATGTGGCCCGATATAATCTATAATGTAAACCAATGATGTAATTGTAGTATTAAGGCCTTAATCCTACATCTGGTTGGCAAATTGGATCTATGTAGGTACAGGAATCAGTCCACGTGGAACATCTTGTAGGATCAGGGACTGTTGTCACTTCTAAGCAGGAGTTGACCTCTGGGTCACTTTGGGTTTGATCCTGCAAGGTGCCAAGCCATCTTTCAAAAGGCTCACCATCTTCAATTGCCATTGAGTTCCAATAGTTTGGGACACTTAGCACCATGCAGGACTGTACCTTTTGAGAATGGATTTGGCTTTTAGAAACAAAATAATAGGAAATGTACAGGTTGTCTTAGTAACATTAACTCACTCACATTACACTGACTATATGTACTAAGGTACACAATTAATGACCTAGTTAGTAATCAAAGTAAAAAGAACACCAAAATAATCACACTTTCATGGTGCCGTTATGCAAAGATCTCCAAGCACTTTTCAAACATTAAATAAGCATCAACGACTTGTGAGGCAAGTGACTTTGATTAGTTTTATTTTAGATATGGGAAAAATAAAGCACCAAAGAGGGGCAACTTTGCCTAAAGTTAGGAGATGAGTTGGGGGGAGAATTGGAAATAGATCCCAGGACTTGCCCCTCAATACCATGCTGTAATACCAGGCAATGTTCTTTCATTATACAAGTAATAAGTAAGCAATAACAAATTCCAAAGTATGTGTTCAGAAGCCAACATATTCACATCATGAGCCCAGACATTCAATCCAGAAAGATGAACAAAGTGACCCAGCTGATTTCAGTTGTCATAATGGTACAGTAGGGTAAATAGTGACTTGGTAGCCAGTTCCAAACTTTGATAGGGCTTTATAGATGAAAATAAATACCTTGAATTGCACTTTGCAGTGAATTAGAAACCAGCACAGTCTATGGAGAATAAGTGCAATATACACCCTAAGGCACTTCTTAGTAAGTAAATAGCAAATGTATTCTGAATTACACGAGATGCAACTTCCAAATAGCCTTCAAAGGCAGCCTCATATGAAGTGTGTTGTCACCTCAAGATTGGGTTATTGCCAGCATGTGGGTAATGGACGGGAGGTTAGCATTAGAAAGAGATATTCCTTGCAATGAGAAATATTCTGTTTCCAAGTGGAAACAGCCCAGATTCACTAGGTTGTCACCAGGCTATTTGAGGTATCAAATAGTTCAGCTGGTAGGTTTCTTTTTTCCTGATGCTGCAGTTCATGAAAAGCTATGTTTCCTATGCCGTGGCTTTAGCATGGTGTTTTTAAAGTACTCTATGCTATAAACCAGCTCAGAACACAACTGCCTCTCTCACTCACTTCCTTCTTATAGATTTATAAATGCATTTTAAAATATGCTGAATACCCATTGCTCCCAGTCCCATTACTGAATATTGGGCTGCAGGTAGTAACTTGACAATTAGGCCATATGTGCATAATTTATGTAAAGTCGCAAAGCAATTATTTTTCTGTGCCATGCTTCTTTTCCTCCTGCTTTATATTTGTCTCTATGCTGGTGTGCAGAAATATAACCATTTTGTGGCCATTAATTGCAGCAAGAATCTGAGATAATCTGCCATACTAAGTAGGAATATTGTCCTTCATACCCTTAGTTATGAATCAACCTTCCTAATTTTGCAATGGTTTAATCCAGTCCAAGTATCCATTGTCTATGATAGGGTTTCATGATGAATAAATGAGAGTACAATTTGACTCATTGTGTTTGTTCCAAATTACAGAAAGAGTAGTACCACACTGTCTCGACTCCTACTTCTTTCCTACATGTAACTTACTTGCTCAGAAAAGAATTCCACATTAGTAGTATGGCTTCATGATATCTGAACTCATTCTTCACAGTTTTACTCAAATAATTTAAGTTTAAAAGGGGAACATAGAGTTGTTTTAATACCAAACCATTCACACTTTTAGAAAGGCAAAGCAAGTTAAGCTTGTCTCCCAGAACAACATTAAGCTGTCCATTTGTAAAATGTTAATTTAAAACAATTCACACTAAAGGTTATCCGGCCTAATTGCTAACAGTGATGCAAAGATTAACTGAAACTTGCAACAACTTCAAGCATCTATGGGTGATGGGCCTGGCCTGGGTTCCAGGGGAGGCCCAGCATGGGCACAAGTTTGGGAGTCGGGAGACAGGCAGGTGGGGCAGACCCCCCGAATGGGGGAGGGGGGTGGCAGGGGGCAGTGGTGTGGTTGAAACCCCTGGTCACATGTCAACTCACCGGTCGTTAAGACAGATAACCTTCTGGAATAGATCTGAGCTTCCTGGGGGGGATTGGGAGGGGCACCAAAGAGGCCACATCAGTCAGTCCTGAGTACGGTTATGCTGGGGTGGCTGACCCGATGGGAGTTCACCTGCTCAGTACAACTAAAGATAAAATCCTGAGCGGGGAATACGTGGACATATTATCCCTCTTGCACAGGGAAGTGTTGACAGAAAGTAACCTGGGACAGAGATCACAGAATAAAGAGCTGCCCAAGTGGCCATGGGTGCCTAGAGCATGGGAAAATTGGGAGGCTGCCTTCCTTATCTATGCAGGTGTTATAGTATAGGCTTACTCAGAGAGAAGCCCAGCTTTGTTTAAGTATATGGATATAATCAGGCGGGAACGCAATACGTTTGGGGGCATGTCTTGATTTAATTATGATGAGCAGTTTTGATTAAGGGCAGCAACACAAACTGTGATCCGGTAGGACATACTGCATCACACGTTGTAGTTAGAGTGGATGATTCCGCAGGCACCGGGAGTTCACACAGATAGTGGCCTTTTCCTTCCACTGCAAGCTCAGGAGGGGCACGAGCCACATGATAATATTTGCTGGGCATTTAATAACAATGGTTGTTTTTGCAGCCCCTGTAGATTCAAGCATGTGTGCAAGATATGCTTTGGGACCCATTCGGCCCGTTCTAGCCAGAGTGGTAGGCGATGATTGCAAGGGGAAAACAGGATTGGGGGAGGGTCGAGTGCCAACCGTAGGTTTGGCTCGGCTGAAGCAGGTCATGAGGTGCAGAACAAAGGCGGGGGGGGGCAAGCTGGGGGTGGTCCAATGGGTACGGGCACCATTGCCAGTTAGACTTAAGGTGTTCAGGGTTTCCTATGGTATTACCCTAATAAAGCACATGTGGCATATTTGGGGTGGAGGGTTAACTTTGGGATTTTGGATCCCCTTTTTGGGGAGTAGCACCCATGTAAGGTCAAAAAAAATATCTATTGCTTATAGGGAACCTAAGGGTTCTCCCCCGCAGCACTCCAAGGGAATATCGAGTAATAGATTACCTTTCATACCCACAAGGTGGCTCCGTTCACACTACAATGAACCAGGTGGCCTGGCAAAATATTTTGGGGTACCCCATGCGGAAGACAAGACAGAGGGCCCTTCCACTACATTAGCATACCTGGGTATCGAGTGAACACAAGGGCGGGCATATTACAGCACCCTCCCAGTATAAGTGTGTGTTTCTGGTATGACAACATGGCAGGCCAAACTTCCACCTTACGCAGGGTTATGAAGTTAGTGAGCGAGAATTTGTGTCAGTGTTTGAGCCTTAAAATCTCGTTTCCTTCCCAGCACGTGTCCGCGGTTGTATGATGGTATAGCGGATGTCCTGTCTCGTTTGCCGTTCAACAGAGTGCAGGGGCATGCACCAGGAGCTAGCATCTAACTCAAGTAGATGCCGCTGGTGCTATGGAGCTGTGGCATATGAGGATCTGGGAGGCTGGTCACCTATAAGGCCCATCAGGAAGGGGTGAAATAAATGGCAATGGCAACCCAGCTGCGGGAGTCTTTGAGGATCCTTGAGTAGTGCAAAGGGAAACCAAGTTCATTGGGGGGAAGCAGGGTTCACCGATCAAACTTGGGGGATGTAGCAGGGTGATCACCCCACTCCGGCCCTGGAAGGGTACAAGCAACCCCGGGGAGGGCTGCAGTGGTAAAAGCAGCTCTGGAGAGGGCTGCAGCTCTGAAAGTTGGGCTGAATGGGAAAGCAGACACAGCTGTAGCTGGCTTAATAAGGGCCCAGCTGGCCCTTATAAGAGGGCAGTGGGACAGGAGCAAGCAGTTTCCCTCTAGCTGAGGAGGGAGATGTACCTAGCAGTCTGAGTGCTAAAGGGTACTGGAGTGAAGCAGGGCTGGGGAAAGGCCAGAGGAGCTGGGGAGCTCTGGGCCAGCAATTCCCCAGGCTGCAGGGCCTTGTACAAAGCCCCTGGAGGTACTGGGTTGCAGGGAAAGGCATCAGGTCAAAACCTCCCTTGCCTATGAAGACTGGCTTATACAGACTGCAGTCAGCCCCAGTGAAAGGGAGGTAGATGGTGACTGGCAGTAGCCCATAGGCTGAGGCAGGTGGGGATAGAGGGTGGGGGTTCCCTGGGGAGGGGAGACCCAGATCTGTGGGGTATTGCCTGGAGGGGCAGCACCCCAGGTAAAAGGGCACCACGTCCTGGGAGGGACATGGAGTCAGCAGCAAGCAGGACACCGGCCTGCAGAGGGCGCTTTGGAACTGGAAAAAGAGCTAATTCCCAGGAAACCAGCAGGAGGCGCTGCAGGGGTGAGTCCCACACCTTTACAGGGGGTAACATGTTTTTGGGCTGCTATACAAAAGGCCATTGGATAATGTCTGGGACCCCAACTAGGTATCGGGGGAGGCAGCCAAGCTTATTACTGGCACCTCCTTGTGGCAGCTGTCCAGTGCAGGTATGCCATAGGGAAGGCATCCAGTGACCAGATAAATGGCCTGGTAAAGGACTTAAAAAGGAGGTGCTGGTAAAAGGAATGGAATGGGGGTGGGGGTGGGACTCCTATGGTTGGAACGGCAGGGAGCCAGCCCCCCTTTCTTATAGTCCACCTTACCCCTCCTATGAGGAGAGATGGATGGTAATGTCCCGGCAATGGATTTGCTGGAGGGACCTGGATGGAAAAAGAGTGGGAGCTGGTAAAAGCCCCCTGGGTATGGTGAGGCCCGGCAATGGATTTGCTGGAATGACCTGGATGGAAAAAAGAGGGGGAGTTGGTGGAAGCCTCCCCCCCCCACCGGGGTAATTACAAAATAAACAGGGTTTACCTGCACTGTACACGTTTATCTGCTGGGTAGTCACAGACATCTAATAATACATTTGTGGCCTGATTAAATCCATATCAAGTATCTCCTGTCCTTCTTTCACTATAGCTGGACAATTGCCCCTTGTATATGTCTCAACTCCTACTCCCTAATCCTTGCTTTGTTTCAGTTGTGGGTGCCCTATCATTTTTCAACATATATATTTATATTTATATATACATTCTATCTATACCTATTTTTCTGTCTATATCTATATACAGATATACATGTATCTATATCTATATATTTGACCTCTCACCTCTAGATAGTCTTCAGATTTACATATGCTTCAAGCACACCTTTTAGAGCATAATCTTGCACTTACACAGGCAAAACTCCCATTAAGATCAATGCATGCATAAAGTGAATGGAATTGGACCATTCATCTCTTTTCAAATTAACATCAACCTATTTGCCTAAATTCTCCCTATAGCAATGAATCCATAAATTATGTTTGTCTTACTTGCCTTCCTTTTGTAATTCTTCTGCATCTTTGTTTTACAGTGCCAAAAATTATTCCTTCTATGGATATGTCTATACTGAAATCAGAGCTGTGATTGTGGCTATGTAAATATACCTGACCTAGTTTGCCCAGCAGCTAGCCTGTGGTACTCATACTAGCTAGATAGTAAATTAAAGCTAGCTTGGGGATGTCACATGTGCTGCCATGACACTTTGTTGCCATGTAGACATACTGTCAGGGATTTAGTCTTACTGTCATCTTCCTAGTAGCATAATTATCTGTTTAGGTCTATATTCTCTCTCTCTAATACAACCAAGAGTTCTGCTTATTTTGCTACTTTGTCATTTTGAACTTTTCAGAAAGATTAATTAATGTGGCTAAACATAATCTGCCCTTTACAAAACCGTGCCATCAGTTGATCACTTTGTACCTATCCAAGTGTACTATTATTTGATCCTTCATCTAGAATCTTTTCCTATTCAGATTTTAGATGTACAGGTATTTCCCCTGCTCCATCAAATACTTTCCTTGAATGTTTTTAAATATGAGTACTGGGGTACTGGTACTGTATTTGCTTCTCTTCTGTTGCCTTTTGCTACTCCTTTTTGTTTGTTTGGGGGAGAAGGGGTTGTTTTTCTGGTGGGGATGATGGTTGTTTTGTTGTGGGTTTTTTTTTCAAAAATGTTTGTTCTTGTGTCACATGTAAAACTATAGTATATAAGTCACCTTGTCTTAGATATATCTCTGTTTCTAGGTTTTCTCTCCCCCCCCCCCCTTCTTTTTATCTTATTTATTGTGACTATTAGCTTCAGCAATATTTTGTGTTCTAACCTCAGGAAAAAAATCTTTACTTCTTGTATTTATTTTTCTTACACTTCCCAGTTAAGACTAAGGCAAATAAGTGGTTGAATTTCCATGCAATATCTCCATCATCCAATTTCACCCACCATTTCTCAATGATCCTGCAATTTCTCTCTCCAACCTATTGTTTCTTACATCATACTAAACTATATAGTTGTTTTCCTTTACTGCTTTTTGTAATTTACCTTTGAAAATTTTCCATGTTGTCTCCTAAATCCTTCCCACTGACTTCAGTTTTGCTGAAGTTATTCAGTTATTCAGGCTTTCCCCCAAAAATTCTACTTGGTAAACCTTATGATGTTTGTATTTACAATTCAGAAACTCATCCTGCTTCTCTTTTACAACCTGATGAGCTTATGATTACTCCTTAGTCTTATTTTGCCCTTTCATGCATGTTTTTGGTTCTCTGTAATACTGTTGGGCATTGCAGAGTTCCTTATCCAACAATAAATATGAGAAGAAGGAAATAATATTTGTTTAAGTTAATTTAATCTTTTCATATGAACATTTTGCATTTCACTGAGGCTGAAAAGTCAGAATGGGCTAAATTTTCAAAAGCCAGGAGGTGTATTACTACATGGGCTCAACTGTCCTATGTGATTTCAATTCCTGAAAATAATGCAGAATCATGTGCAGCCCACTTTGTTGCTGTGATGGGAAGAAATAAGGGTATTCTCCTGTTATCCTTGACTAATAGTACAGTAGTAACTAAACTTTCTTGCCCTGTACAGAATCAGGTGAGCATGACACTACATTCAGATTACATGCAAGAGAGTTTTATTCCTTCAGTTTTATGAAATTTCATTGGGTGCACAGTGGCATTCTGCAGGGATGGATTAATCCAATATATTTGTCAAATGCCACAAACATCAGTGACATGCAATGAACTAAATATTTTCAATTGTTTCTCTGAAAATACCCAGGCATTTTTATAACTGTGTATTCATTTAATCAATCCTAGTCCGAGCAGTAGTATTATTAGGGCAAGCAGTGATAGGGAAGCCCAGATCAGTCCTTCTAGCTCTTGGTGGGTGGCTGCTGGGTATTGCTGTTCCTCCTGACTGTAGTGAGATAAGAAGAGAAGATCCAAGCTGGAGATCTTCACAGTGATCCCTTCTCCAAGCCTCAGGTGGTAAGAGAACACAAACCCTCTTAACCCTGGTGTTCCCTTTCCTCCAACCATAGTGGCAGATGGGTGCAAAGAGGCATGATTATCCCTCTTGATCAGTGTCTTCTTTCAGTGCTCAGCCCTTCTCCCTGGTTGCTTGATATTTAAGATCTCAGGTTACTGAGATCATACACACATCTCTCTTAATCAGACTTTCACTAGTCCAGATCTATGGAACATGCCATGTTTCAAAGAAAATGGAACCAAAATACATGTTGCCAGGTTTTATCTATATATCCTGAAATCGCAGACTGGGTGAGTGATGGTATCATCAATAAAAGGAATAGGACTTTGCCTGCTTCAGAAACTTGGCATTCAACAGGATAATAAAGTAGCAGCAGCAGTGGTCATAGAAGAAATTGTTATAAATTGCTGAAAAATACTAGAAAATACTACTATGACACAGTGATTTGGCTGACATGAATAGGACCATAACTAAAGATGACAGATAAAACCCACTGTGAATCCTTCAGACTGATTCTTTACTCAGAAAAAAAGATAATGGCTGTTTCAACTCTTACAGTGGGAAAAACCCATAACATAGTCCTATATTTAATCTTGGATGTGCATGCCATGAATGCTTAAGGAAAGACAGCAGAATTGGTTCTATTAGAAAATTAGCAGAAACAGTGTATACAAAAGGGACAAAGCATTCATTTCCAAGGAATAATACACTTTCTTGAATAACATTTCAATAGCATTTGTTTTCATCAGAAAGGCATTAGTGCATGTTTCTGACACTATGATATCAGAATGGGGGAGTGTTGTCTAGTAGTTAATGCAGGAGACTGGGAGTGAAAACTCAGTTGTTTCATTCTCAGTTCTACCACTGCTTCCTTTAACTTTGATTGATGTTGAAGAAGTCAGTCAGGTCCAGAGTTTTAAAGGTATTCATGCATTGCTCCTCTGAAGATAGAGGCCTAAGTCACTTCTGAGCCTAAATCTGATTTTCAAAGGTGATATAGGATATGTCTATCCTGAAAATTAAGGTATGATTGTAGCAAGGGTTTGCATCACTGCACTAGTTTTAATTTAGCTAGCCCAGGTAAAAATAGTAGCCAAGATGTGGTGGCACTGGATTCAGCACAGGCCAGCCACTCCAGTACAAGCCCACCAGCACCCTGGGCACATTCTTGGGTTGCTGTCCTTCACTGAAGTCTCAGCTACTGTGTCTCCACTGCTATTGTTACCGATGATAGCTAGATTAAAGCTAGTGCACGTATTTCTACCTGTGCTACAATCATACCAAATATTCAGTATAGTAGTACCCTTTGATGCTTAAGAGTAGAGCTGTGCATAATTGAGTTTCTGGTTAACTGGCTGAACCAAATAACTGAAAAAAAAATGTTTTGAGGCAAGCTGAAATAATTATTTCAATATTTCAGCTAACTGAATTTTTTAAACGCTTTAGATAAATCTAAATGTTTTGTTCAACACAAATTGTTTTATTTTGTTTGAGATTTTTTTATCATTTTAAAAAATAAAAGTAGTTTCAAATAAAAAAATCTAAATGTTTTCTTTGGACCTTTTCAAAACAAAATATTTAATTTTTTCATTTAATATTTTTACTGAAACAATTTGGTGAATTTAACAGAAATTCCTGACATTTTTTGTTCAACCCAGATTTATGTTTTCTTAATGAAAAAAGTTTCATCTGAAAAATTTTGCCCAGCTCTACTTAGCAGCCTGGTTTGGCATACACTGGCATAACTACATCAGTCAGTGGTGTGAAAAAACCCACTCCCTTTACCGACCTAGCTTTGATAAAAAAACTCCATGTATTGGTGCAGTGTACGCTGATAGAAGGAGTTTTTCTGATGGTGTAGCAATGCTGTCTCCCTGAATGATGTTAGCTATGCCAACAGGAGCATGCTTCTGTTGGCATAGCTAACATTCGGTGGGATAGAGTTCCTATACTGGCATAAAAGCTCCTTCTTTCAGTGTGCACTTCATCTACATTATCATGACATAGCTATGCTGGCATAGGCTCTGTAATGTGAACATAAATTAAATCACATTGATTTTTCTGGGCTGACCTACATGAGAAAATTAGGTTGACCCAGCTATGTTGCTCAGGGGTGTGAAAAATCCACACCCTGAGTGGCATAGTAAAGCTGACCTAAGTCCCCATGTAGGAAACACTAGGTCAACGGAACAAGTCTTCTGTCAACCTGGCTACCAGCTCTCAGGGAGGTGGATTACCCCTCCCATTGGTGTAGGTAATGTCTACACTGAAGACCTATAGCAGCACAGCTGAAACACTGGCACTGTACCACCATAGTGTCTGAAGTGTAGACAAACACTCAGTAAGGACAGGTCTACACTGGGAACTTATTTTGGTATCTCTCAAGGATGTAAAAAATCTATACCCCTGAGATGGAGATATCCCTACTTTACCCCTGCTCCCGACAGCACTGGGTTGATGGAAGAATCATTCCATTGACTTAGCTACCACCTCTCTGGAGGAGGGTTACATACGCCAATAGGAGAATCCTTCCCATTGATGTGGACAGAGTCTACACTGAAGTGTTACGGTAGCGGTTTAAGTGTAGAAAAAAGCTAAGACTGAAGTCTTGTCTTCAGATGCTAATACAATTACTGACAATACTATCACTCTGTGTTGCTAATCAAATCACTATATATAGGTCCAGTGTTATGCAGAGTGACTGCTTTCACTCCAGCTAGGGTGGAGTGGAATAATTCCACTGGAGTAAACGATGTTAACTTGCAGTGAAGACAATCCTTAAGGCCTGGTCTACACTGCAAAGTTAGGTTGATGTAAGTCACCTTGTGCATGTGTCTACACTCAAATGTTTCTGAGGCTGACATAGGCACTTCATTACAGCAACACACACAAAAATCACCTCCCCAAATGGTGTATGTACATGAAAACATAAGAACACCCATACTGGGTCAGACAAATGGTATATCTGGCTCAGTATCCTGTTTTCTGACAGTAGCTAGTGCCAGATGTTTCAGAGGGAAGGAACAGAGCAGGGGCAATTATCAAGTGATCCATCCCCTGTCATCCAGTTCCAGCTTCCGGCAGTCAGAGGCTTAGGGACATCCAGAGGATGGGGTTGTGTTCCTGGCCATCTTGGCTAATAGACATTAATGGACCTATCCTCCAGGAATTTATCTAATTCTTTTTTTTAAAATCCAGTTATACTTTGGTCTTCACAATATCCCCTGACAATGAGTACCACAGGTTGACTGTACATCGTGTGAAGAAGTACATCCTTTTGTTCATTTTAAGCTTGTTGCCTATTAATTTCATTGGGTGACCCCTGATTCTTGTGTTACACAAAGGGGAAAATAACACCACCCTATTCATTCTCTCCACACCATTCATGATTTTATAGACCACTATCATATCTTCCCCTTAGTTATCTCTTTTCTAAGATGAACAGTCCCAGTCTTTATAATCTCTCCTCATACAGAAGCTGTTCCATGCCGCTAACTATTTTTGTTGCCCTTTTCTATACATTTTCAGATTCTATTTTTTTTTTTTGGCAATTCTAAAATTTCTTTATGTGGTGACCAGAAATACACACAGTATTCAAGGTGTGGTTGTACCATGGATTTATATATTGGCATTTTGATATTCTCTAATATGTATTGTAGAGCTATGGTCAACCTACTGAGGTCAATGTAGTGCAAGTGTGGACACTGCATGCATTACCTGTGTGGACCCTAACAGTCCTCGAGCAGTTCTCCCTCAATGCCTCAGTCCCTGCAACAGTTATCATTCTGGTCACAATTTAAACTCCTTTGCCCAGGGGTCAAAGAAACCACAAGCCACCTTCCCCTTTCAACCTCCCACAACCCCTCCTTTTCCTGATTGCCTACCTTGGAAAGCACACCTAGCAGCTCACCTTTGTGAGCAACTGTCCAACTGACCATTGCAGCTCCACTCACATAGAGGTACTAGATGAATTCCTTCCTGAAGGAGACAGAAAGTAATGGATCTCCTGGGCCAGTGGGGAGAAAAGGCTGTGTAAGCACAGCTATGATCCAGCCATAGAAATATGGACATTTACTAGGCGATTGCAAGGGGGATGCAGGCAAAGGGGCACAACAGGGATCAGCACCAGTGCCACATGAAAATGAAGGAACTTCACCAGGGTTACCACAAGGCCAGAAAGCTCAACAATAGATCTTGGGCTGTGCCTCAGGCCTTCCCCTTTTACAATGAGCTGTATGTCATGCTTGGCAGAGATCCCACCAGCACCTCACAGACCATGGTGAATACCTCAGAGAAACCCAAGACAGAGACTCGTGCCATGAACAGGGAGGAGGAGCGGGGGAAGAGATGTAGTGGGAGATTCCTGCCATGAGTTCAGGACCTGTTTGAGACTCCAGCACAATTTAAATAGTCCCACCAGAGAGGCATGGATGATCCTGATGAAGGGGATGGGTACTCGGGTAAGTGTGTATACATATTTCATTACAATGTTTACATTGTAAGTGTGTATACATATTCCATTACAATGTTTACATTTAAAGATGGTGCCTAGCCCATACCCAAGTAAGCAGGACACATTGTTTTACTTGTAAAAGAAGAGGTAGAGGTACAACAAATGGAGATACAGTTGGCATCTGCTTTTCATTACCCAGTTGGTTTGGCAGTGGGGGCACGCAGAGCATTTTGTTCATGTGAATAGGAATGTTCCTTTTATCCTCCTAAGAGATCACAGGGTGCATCATTACCCTTACCACTCCATGCTCAGGGACAGCAAGGGAAACCAAAGCTTCACACATACTGACCTAGGGGAATGATGACTGGTGTATGTGTAGCCACAATGAACTATGTCTGTTTTCTCATGTGGACATAAATGTTTACTTCCTTCATAATTTTAAATGTTTGTCCTGTTAAGTTATGTTAAAATCATATATCATTGTGTATGGGTTTTGGGGGGGAGGGGCTGGCACACACATTTTCTGGAATGTTTTTTTCCACTCAAAGTTCTACTTTTGAAGAATCAAATTATTATTAGTTCACAACAAATATTTCCGAATGCATAGCAGTAGTCAAACCAAACAATACTTGTGAATACACAAGTTCGCCCCACCCAGGACCATGTATATGAACTGAAATGTCTAGTCTGAACTGAAATCCTTTCTACCCTGGCTTCAGTGCTATCGATACATGAGCCAGATAGATTCAAGCTATCTTGAATATGTCTACATGAGTTGTAATCACACCTGTGATTGCTGTATAGAAGCTCTTAGAAGCCCAGTAGAACAGCAAACATGAAGGTTGCCCCATCCTTCAGGATTGTGCAGCCTGCTCCTATATTTTTGCACTACCATGCATCCTAATGGGTTCCCAAAGGGAGCAGTTATGAGAGCAGAGGAACTGCTATTGTTGTTATGATGGTGTTCCAAATTTTATTGGTTAATGTACCACCTTCTTTAAGAAATTATTGTAATCTGAATTGGTGGGACATCAAGCTCACGTACTTCCATGGTACATGTACCACAGTCTGGGAACCTTTGTACATGGTTTGTAACCTGTCTCCTACACTGTGTACCTACACAAGGGCCAGCCACAATCTGCTTCTTACTAAGTAAGAAATATAGGCATGACCTGATTCTACCTTCAGGTCATATAAAGCAAGAGGTGTATTTTTTTTAACAATATGGCATTTAAATAATTTCCATTAGCATTTATAACAATCTATTTCTAAATTCAGATGGTAATGTCAGCAACAGAATATACAATAGGAGTGTCAGAATCATCTTCAGAATATAAATGAACCCCAGATGTAAGAATTCACTTGATAGCATATGCCAATAGACAAATTAAATTGTATTGTATAGATAAATGTTTTCATTTCCTGTGGTTGAGACCAGTTAACTTTTTTAATCTTTGCCTAAGAAAATACAATAGCTTTAGGGGACAAATAACAGTAGACACTAAAGTAACTGCACTACTACATGACCATACCAAAGAGTATTTTAGAGAATATTTTAGGAGGAAAAAAATCCAGCCTAAAGCTGTTAGTTATGTTCCACTGGAAAGCAATGGTCCTATCACAAACAATAATTATTGTCATTTTTTCTTCACATAGAATACCAGTGCCACAAGGGCTTTAAGAGTGAGACATGTCAACCACAGTTGATTTAACGGGAACAATACCAATAAAGGGCATTACATCCACATCACTTCTGCAGCTGACAATCTCCAGAGGAAATAGACAGGTATAAGTTGATATATATTTCAACCTGCTTTATCCAGGAGTTCTTAAACTTTCTAAGTGACAATATCAAAGGCTGTGAGGAAATGTTCTGCATTTCAAACGTTCACATACAGTTATGAAAAGGTCTTTGAGGGATAATGCTTCTTAATTTAATAGACAGCAAGTATGAAAAGTACGGCTGCACTAAACTGTTTGCCTAAGATTCAAACTTCAGCAAACAAACCTTGCCAACCTTGTATGAAGGGATGTAGAATGTGTTAAAACACATACACACTGGCACAAACCCTACACCCAATGAAATATGAAATTCAAACTGATCATTTTGGATTAAATAGAATCCAAGATCTTTTTTCTACTTTTCATCCATCAGATCTCCTGCTTTCCTGTCAGATTTATATTGGGTTTTCAGCATTTTTAATTATTATTGGCTGATTGATTTCATTGGAATCCCAGGCTTAATAACTACAACTGGAGAAGCAGCACGGTCAAACAAAAGGTGGAGAAAGGTGTACTCAGGTCAAACTAAATTATGAGAGAATCTATACAAAATAGTGTCATGCATATAGAGAGGATGATAACATTCATAGCTTTTGGTGATCCATAATTGTGCTTAAGTAGAGTGAAATGTTAAATTGGGGGTGAAGGCATCTTGATTCAAATGCTAATCTCTGTGGAGAAAATAAAAAGAAGCCATATATACAAGACTTTATTCCTTGGCTTCTACCTCACACTCCCCCAAAATATCACATACAGCTCAGTGATCTCCCTCCATTCAGTAGATATTATTTGTTTATCAGCTATCATTAAATTATTATTAATATACTAAGTAATAACACTGATGTAAGTAATTAAACATGATGGCTGCAGTGATGGGGGGAGGAAAACGGTCAGGAAGCTGATTAGGGCCCCTCAATTCCCAGAGCAGATCTCTGTTTTCAGGCCTGTTAAAAGTCTCAGCAGTCCCCCCACTGCTCTAATTTATTTTAGTTGGCTAAGGATTGTGGCTGAGATCCACAAAGGGACTTAGGTGTTGGGACACTGAGCCTTATAGCACATAACTTTTAAGCACTTAGGAAATCACAGGAATAACAATGCTTTCCACAAAGCCTGAGTTAGGCACTAGACTCTCTTTAAAACAAAGTGCGGGGAGAGATAGGCAATTTAGAATGGGATCCACAAAAGCCAGCTGAGTCCTTACTAGGTAATCCAGGAGCCACCTAAACTAGTCAGTGGGAGGTGCAGATAAGAAGGGTGTGTACTAAACTCAGCCCCTCTTGTGGAGATAGGCCCCTAAATCCAAACTAAAGGGAGGCGCCTATCTCTGCTTTCAATCCACTGCCAGGAACCCCTCTCCTGCAGTCACTTGCTTAGGCACCCAAGTCATTCCTTGTGAGAATGACTTAGATGCTTGCCTCATTCCACAGAAAACTGCCAGAGGAAGCACTGGTCTCCTCCTGGTAACATTTAGCCCTGTGATTACAGCACTCACCCAAGATGTGGGAGACCCAGGCTCAGTTCCCCACCCCCGCACATGAGGTGGGAAAATGATTTGTTCAAGATCTTCTACCTCTGAGGAACATGCTCTAAGCACTGAGCTATGGGATATTCTGATGTAGGGTTCCCTCAAGTTCTCCTGTTGAAGCTGTTCTACTGTGTATAAATAATAGAATGGGTCATTAGAACCAGAAAAATGGACCTTAGGTCTCCCATGTGAGTGCCCTAATCACTGGACTAGGGATTCTCACTTATACTCTCTTTCTATGACCAAATGACTCTAATTATGTAATTCAAAATGGAACAGGTTAAACAGGGGAACCTGAGATGGTAGGCAGGGCCCCAAGTCATTCTTGAAACAACATCTTAGATGCCTGACTCAAGGAGAGGGTTCCTGATTTTGGACTACAAACAGAGATAGATGCCTAACTCTATGAGGGGTAGGGTTTAGGACACTCTCATCTCTCAGAACCCCCTATCGGCTAATTTGGGCAGCTTCCCACCTAGCCTGCTGCTTTAATGCATCCCTTTCTCAGGAGCCTCTCTCTCTCCATGCATTGTATAGGGAGCCTAAGCATGGTTTGTGGATTCCAGTGATTTTCATGGAACCCAAAAGGCAACACCAAGGTCCCTTTGTAGATCTGGACCATTGCTCTTTTCCATTCAACAAGATTTCACATGGTTGTGCTGCGCAGCTACTTCTCTTTACTAAAGGCCCTCCCTGGGAAGTACCACAAAGCTCTGTCGTATCACCTATCTTATTCAGTGTGTATAGGAGGAGGCTGCTGAGGAAGCCTATGTGATGCTATGGGCAGAGGTCAGTTCTAGAGGCAGGTGAGCAGGGATGTCAACTTCCAGACGTTGCTGCTACATGCCACATGTTTTTCCCTCTGCTGCCAATAGGCTGGGTGTTTTGTTTTGTTTTTTTATGCTTAGTCTGGGTGGGGGGTGAGGGGGAAGATACCAAAAATGTTTTCTTCCCTGGGCAGAAAAATGGCTAGGGATGCCCCCTGGCAGTGGTTTGCAGTGCCACCAATATGCTGATGATACCCAACTCAAGAACAGTTAATCAAATGCTATAGTGCTGTCTCCACACTTAATTTCATTAAAGCGTTGACAGAACTGATGTGGTTTTAAGGGGAAGGACCTTGATGCACTACCATAAATTGTGATTAGGGCTGGTCCAAAAGTTTCCAACAAAACTGTTTTTTCATGAAAAGTGTCTGCTTTCTGCGCAAAATTTTGATTTTCCAGTACGAAGTGAACACCCTATAACTGAAATAATGTTCATAACTGAAATATTATGGCTAAAACCAGATATTTCTATTCAGATGAGGCAAAACAGTACTCATGGAAGTTGTATTGTGATTACCCCATGTATGGGCTCTCATCCTCAGCTGGATTTCATCTGCCAGGACGCACTACAGTCAGGAACCCCCCATGATCCACTGTTGCGATAAATTGGGCCTACACATTTACCCCAATTGCGAGCTCAACTGTAAAAAGTGAGTGAACATTTATAAAAGGTCATAATATGTATAGCAACAAACATTGATGGGGAAAGGTATGAAAGGGAGACAGACTAAATTAGTCTCAATAAAAAAAAAAGCCTTCTGATATAACATGTTAAAATGCTGCTTGCTAAATAAGAAAAGTACGGAATCAGAAATCAGTTAAACAAAGCTGGTGTGTCCAAAACTAGGCTGTCCTGGGTTCCACTCACCGCAGTGGGGGGCACCTCCTCCTGGACACTCTGTGGATTAGCTTTTCCATGTATTGCACCCTTCTTTGGCGGTCTTCCACCCACCCTGTCTCACCCTTTGGTCCCTCTTGGTCCAGGAGCTGCAGCTTCCTCTTCATGACTTAGTCCTCCAGCCAGGTCACTATCCATGTTTTCCGCTTCTGGGGTATCAAAGTGTTTCCTCACCAGCAATCTTCCCATTCACTAGGCAGTTTTCCCATAGTCCCATACCTCATAGTCCCACTCCCTCAGTGGCTGGAAAGCGAACCTGGGCCTGCTTTCTACTCTGGGTTCCAGCTCAGGGACCCTTTCAGTCAAGATCTGTTCATTCCTGGAACTTATTGCCGTTCCCTGAGCCCTGTCCTTCCCTCTCTGGCTTTGCCAGTCTCCTAACTCCCTGCTCCCAGGGAATAACTGTGGGCTACTTGTCCCTGTAGACTCCAAACACTCCTCCCTTCTCTCAGGAAGTGACTGCAGACTCTCCCAGCATCCCCCTCTGCTGCCAATTTCCTGTCTTTATAGTCCCTGCCCAGCTCATTCCTCCTGAACGGGGCTCCCTCACTCAGTCATAGGATTACTTGGCCACCTGATTCCCCTCAGCTGTGGCCTTTTGGTTTCTCAGCCTTCTCAACCTCCATTAATCATTTCAGGACAAGTGTGGGGTGAACAACCCATTATATAGGCCTACCTGGTAAAGAAAATAATGGCAGGAGAATTGTTCCACCTATCACACCCTTTGGGGGTCTTTAAAGAAAGTGAATTTGTGGGAAAATTGGCTATTGGAGAGAGCTTCACCATCATAGCTGCCACCCCCACCATCTCCTGGGACCCTGGGCCTTCATCAGCCTGATCCTAAGAGATGTCCTGACCAGACCTGGCCAAAGAGAGTGACCCATATGACATTGCCACCTCTACCTGCTCTGACTGAATCCCAAACACCATGTGAACCTTTGTCCCCCCAAAATTGTGTCCTTATCCTTCCTTATCTTATTTTTTTTTCTTTCCTATCTCTATCCTTTTTCCTTCTGTGTAATAAGAGTCAGGTTTAATCAGCCAAGACAGTATATTTGGCAATCCTGCTGTAAGCCTGTGGCCAGAAAGAGGAAGCTAAAAGCAATGCCTTAAACATCCCAATTTACAAGCTTGCTAGTTCTCAGAGTAGGTGATAAGACTGTGCTTTGCCTATGTTTTTCCAGCAGTGAGGTTGCAACTGAAAGTCAATGCCAGAGACAGAAACTGAATTTTCTACCTTTGCTTTTATTTTAGCTTTCCTCTTGGAAACGGGATAAGACTTTAACAACAGCAACAACAGCCCCAGCCCATTTCAACTAAATTCTTCTCTTTCCCCCCAACAGGACAGTTATTATCATCTTTGATACCATTTAACAGACTGTCAAAAAGGTTGTTTCATTGTTGTTGTTACTGTTTTTTACCCTCTAAAGACTTTCTCCAGCTAAAGGGAAAGGAACATGGTATATTGTTAAAAAGAAAGCTTTACTTATTTACATTTCCAATGCTTTAAACTTTCCCCTCCACACATCTCCCCCACCTTCTTCTTTGTATCATTAATATAGACTCATAGACTCATAGACTTTAAGGTCAGAAGGGACCATTATGATCATCTAGTCTGACCTCCCGCATGATGCAGGCCACAAAAGCTGACCCACCCACTCCTGGAATAATTCTCTCCCTTGACTCAGCTGTTGAAGTCCCCAAATCATGATTTAAAGACTTCAAGTTGCAGAGAATCCTCCAGCAAGCGACCCCTACCCCATGCTGCGGAGGAAGGCGAAAAACCTCCAGGGCCTCTGCCAATCTACCCTGGAGGAAAATTCCTTCCCGACCCCAAATATGGCGATCAGCAGAACCCCGAGATGCGGGCAAGATTCTCCAGCCAGACCCAAATTGACCATTGATACTAATTACCAGCGATGGCATGTTATTGACCTATTGACTAAAATCACGTTATCCCATCAAACCATCCCCTCCATAAACTTATCAAGCTTAATCTTAAAGCCAGAGAGGTCTTTCGCCCCCACTGTTTCCCTCGGAAGGCTGTTCCAGAACTTCACCCCTCTGACGGTTAGAAACCGTCGTCTAATTTCAAGCCTAAACTTCCCGACGGCCAGTTTATATCCATTTGTTCTCGTGTCCACATTAGTACTGAGCTGAAATAATTCCTCTCCCTCCCTGGTATTTATCCCTCTGATATATTTAAAGAGAGCAATCATATCCCCCCTCAGCCTTCTTTTGGTTAGGGTAAACAAACCGAGCTCCTCGAGTCTCCTTTCATACGACAGGTTTTCCATTCCTCGGATCATCCTAGTGGCCCTTCTCTGTACCCGTTCCAGTTTGAGTTCATCCTTTTTAAACATGGGAGACCAGAACTGCACACAGTACTCCAAATGAGGTCTCACCAGTGCCTTGTATAACGGAAGCAGCACCTCCTTATCCCTACTAGAAATACCTCGCCTAATACATCCCAAGACCGCATTAGCTTTTTTCACGGCCACGTCACATTGCCGACTCATAGTCATCCTGCGATCAACCAGGACTCCGAGGTCCTTCTCCTCCTCCGTTACTTCCAACCGATGCGTCCCCAGCTTATAACTAAAATTCTTGTTAGTCATCCCTAAATGCATCACCTTACACTTCTCACTATTAAATTTCATCCTATTACTATTACTCCAGTTTACAAGGTCATCCAAGTCTCCCTGCAGGATATCCCGATCCTTCTCCGAATTGGCAATACCTCCCAACTTTGTGTCATCCGCAAACTTTATCAGCCCACTTCTACATTCGGTTCCGAGGTCAGTAATAAATAGATTAAATAAAATCGGACCCAAAACCGAACCTTGAGGAACTCCACTGGTAACCTCCCTCCAACCTGACAGTTCACCTTTCAGTACGACACGCTGCAGTCTCCCCTTTAACCAGTTCTTTATCCACCTCTGGATTTTCATATCGATCCCCATCTTTTCCAATTTAACCAATAATTCCTCATGCGGTACCGTATCAAACGCTTTACTGAAATCGAGGTATATTAGATCCACCGCATTTCCTTTATCTAAAAAATCTGTTACTTTCTCAAAGGAGATCAGGTTGGTTTGGCATGATCTGCCTTTCGTAAAACCATGTTGTAATTTGTCCCAATTGCCATTGACCTCAAGGTCCTTAACTACTTTCTCCTTCAAATTTTTTTCCAAGACCTTGCATATTACAGATGTTAAACTAACAGGCCTGTAGTTACCCGGGTCACTTTTTTTCCCCTTCTTGAAAATAGGAACCACATTAGCTATTCTCCAGTCCAATGGTACCACCCCCGAGTTTACAGATTCATTAAAAATTATCGCTAACGGGCTTGCAATTTCTCGTGCCAGTTCCTTTAATATTCTCGGATGAAGATCATCCGGTCCGCCCGATTTAGTCCCGTTAAGCTGTTCGAGTTTGGCTTCTACCTCGGATACGGTAATGTCAACCCCCCCTCCTTTATTCCCCTCTGTCACGCTGCCTCTATTCCTAAACCCTTCATTAGCCTCATTAAAGACCGATGCAAAATATTCGTTTAGATATTGTGCCATGCCTAGATTATCCTTAATCTCCACTCCATCTACAGTCTTCAGCGGTCCCACTTCTTCTTTCTTTGTTTTCTTCCTATTTATATGGCTATAAAACCTCTTACTATTGGTTTTAATTCCCCTCGCAAGGTCCAACTCTACACGGCTTTTGGCCTTTCTCACTCCATCTCTACATGCTCTGACCTCAACAAGGTAGGTTTCTTTGCTGATCCCTCCCCTCTTCCACTCTTTGTACACTTTCTGTTTTTTCTTAATCACCCCTCTGAGACGCTCGCTCATCCAGCTCGGTCTAAATCTCCTGCCTACGAACCGTTTTCCCTTTCTCGGGATACAGGCCTCCGACACCTCCTGCAACTTCAACTTGAAATAATCCCAGGCGCCTTCTGCCTTTAGATCCATAAATATGTTAGTCCAATCCACTTCCCTAATTAGTCACCTTAATTTATTAAAGTTAGCCCTTTTGAAATCGTAAACCCTAGTCTCCGATTTAATTCTGTTAATCCTTCCATTTAGTTTAAACCGAATTAGCTCATGATCACTCGAGCCAAGGTTGTCCCCTACAACCATTTCCTCAACGAGGTCCTCACTACTCACCAAAACCAAATCTAAAATGGCATCCCCCCTCGTCGGTTCAGCAACTACTTGATGAAGGAATTCATCAGCTAGCATGTCTAGGAAAATCTGAGCCCTATTATTGTTACTAGCATTTGTTCCCCAATCTATATCTGGGAAGTTAAAGTCTCCCATGATTACACAGTTCCTATTAGTATTTACTTCCCTAAAAACATTAAATAGTTCTCTGTCCATATCCAGGGTAGATCCCGGCGGTCTATAGCACACCCCAAGCACTATCCCAGGGGAGGCTCTAGTAGTTTTTTTACCCAATGTGAGTATTGCCCAGACAGACTCCATCTTATCTATTCCATCACTTATTATTTCTTTACAGTTTACCTCATTATTGACATACAATCCTACTCCCCCACCTTTACCTTTGTTCCGGTCGTTCCTAAACAGCACATACCCTTCCATACCTGTACTCCAGTCATGACTACAGTTCCACCACGTTTCGGTTATTCCTACGATATCCGGTTTCATTTCTCGGACCAGGAGCTCCAATTCCTCCATTTTGTTACCTAGGCTTCTCGCATTGGTGTATAAACATCTTAATTTATGCCGTTTAGCCTCTCTCACATTAGTTATCCAATTTGGTACGGACACCGTACCGCCAGTATGACCTATTAGTCTAGTATCCATCCCCCCCGTCTTCCTTATGTCCAATCTCTTCCCCCTGGCTATATCTGTTCTTATCTCATCACCCTCCTTCTCAATGTTGTAATCTGGCGTGGAGATTAACTGGACATCTCCCAACCGTCTCCCCCAAATTCTTAGTTTAAAGCTCTTTTGATGAGATGAGCCAGCCTCCCTCCCAGAAGTCTATTTCCTTCCCTACTTAGGTGAAGTCCATCCCGTGAGAACAGTTGTCTGTCCCCGAAAGCCTCCCAGTGGCCATATATCCCAAAGCCCTTCTTATAGCACCACTCCCTTAGCCAACTATTTATCATCACAATCCTGTCAGCCCTTTGCTGCCCTTCTCTAGGAACAGGCAGAATCCCACTGAAGATGATCTGAGCCTCGATTTCCTTAAGCGTCTTCCCCAGCCTGGCATAATCTCCCTTGATTCTCTCTAGCGAGAACCTAGCAGTGTCATTCGTTCCTACGTGAAGGATGATCAAGGGGTTCTTACCTGCTCCTTTTAGGATCCTTTTCAACTGCAGGTCCACATCCCGTATCTTAGCGCCCGGTAGACAGCACACCCTTCTGTTCTCTGGGTCCGCCCTGGTCACAGGCCTGTCTAACCTCCTCAGTAAGGAGTCCCCAATCACATAAACCTGCCTTTGCCTGGTGACAGTGCGATCTACTAATCTATCCCCTGTTCCCTCTAGTCGCAACCCCTGTCCGTTCCTATTTTCCCTTATAATCCCCCTTATGCCACCTATATCCTCCCGGGGCCCAGATTTGGTGCTGTCTCCATCAACTCCTCCCCTCTTTCTATGGGACTAGCCGCTCTTCTCTTCTTCCTCACCCTCCCACCTTCAGTTACCACCTGCTGCACCCCTTCCTCATTATCCAAACACCCAAACCTGTTCCTGAGCTCTATTTCTCCTTCACTGGCCCTCCTTTTCCTTGGCCTGCTTCTCACGGTCACATGCTTCCACTGCCCTTGTTCTCCCTCCGACATTCCCCCCTCACAGACCTTAGCCCCTGCTTCCACCTGTACCCCTGAGCATTCCCCTTCAGCCACTCCTTGCCTTTGCTCCATTAGCTGCTCGAACCCCCTTCATAACTCTACCAGGGTATCTATCTGCATCTCCAAACCTCGGATCTTTTCTTCCAGCAGCTCTATTAGGCGGCATTTCATGCAGACATACCTCTGGTCAGGCACCCCCGCTAGGACCATGTACATACCGCAGCTGCCACATGCAATCATCTGCATTGTGTCCCCCGCTGCTTGGCTCATGGCTGCTGTTGTCTGGGCCCGCCTGCTCACCAGAGCTCTCTGCACCTGGGGGAACAGAGCACACGGGACACCGCGCCCTCCTGCCTCCCCTTCCACCTCCTCCAATGAGACTCCCACTCAAACTCCCCTGTTAGCAGCCCTGTTTGCCGGCTCCTGTGCCGCTGCTCGCAGCTGTGCCACTGCCTGGCTGGGTGGCCGCTTTTATAGGCCCCCTAATCAGCCAAGCTCTGCCCCCTACTCAGGGCTCAGCTGCCCTCCCAGCACACTGCCCCTACAGGCCTCTACACACACAAGCACTACAAAGACAGATGCAAATACAGATACCTTCTCCTCCAATGAGACTCCCACTCAAACTCCCCTGTTAGCAGCCCTGTTTGCCAGCTCCTGTGCCGCTGCTCGCATACAGTTACAAAGGATTTTTAAGAGTGCAATCTGATGTCTCTGTATACTAAATCCCAAATCTTGTTTAAGATTGTTTAATGTTGGACAGTGACTGTGTTATGTTAACTCTTTGGGGCTTATGTTCCATCTAAATTAATAAATCAGGATCACCTTCCCTCACCAATAGGAGAGACTATGATGCATCATGGGAGATGTAGTCTGACTAGGGATCATTACCTATAGAGAAGAATGAGAGCATGAGGCACCTGCACTACAACTTTTATGAGGCATGGTGGTAACATTTCTCAAAATATTTTCATTTTAGGACAAAACTTTCCTTCCTTCCTTCCTTCCTTCTCCAGAAAGTCAAAATTTTCTGTGGAAAATCTCCACAGCCAATTTTGGTGAAAGTATTTTTTTTTTAAATTTCATCAGAATTTTCAAATGAAAAAAAGGTTGTTCCCAGCCTTCTTTAACTGTGATCATGTAGCCTCCCAGGAAGGCATACATGTGGCCAAGGTAACTGGAGTTTATTACTACACACTGACTATGGTAGGAGAAATGGTCAGAAATGCATTCTTTAGTCTTTTTGCTGGCCAGGAACCTCTGTCCTTACCCTCAGATACAGACATAGCTACACTGATCCAGGCTGTGGTTACATCAAGAATGCATTGTTGGAGTGTGCACTGATGAAAGTACATTATACACCAGTGTTCTACAATGGCTACCAGTCCCAATTTGGGCCCATTTCAGTGTTCTGTTCCTTTTCTATAAAAGAGCTAGGCTACATCTACATGTTCAGATACTGCTTAGATGATTGTACCTCACTACAGCAACTTAACTCAGTGGAAATGCTACAGATTACAGAGCCCAGGCTCAAACTAGATGGAGGGTTGTCATCTGTGGAATTCTTTGTTGCCATAGATCAGGCTCAGCCTGACTTTCAAAACTGTCCACCACATTGCAAGACTCCCCACTTGTTTTATGTGCATGTACTTTTATTGTTCAAGGATACACATGACTTTAGATTACATTTGCATAATTCAATCTTATCAGTTACAAACATATTTTGCAGCAGTAGTATCACAACCATGAACTATATCTTTATAGTGTTCTCAGTGACATTAAAAAAAATGTTTACTTGCACACCTCGTGAAGGGATTTCTGTTATAACTATTAAATAACAGGACCCAATACGGCTCCCACTGAAACCACATATATAACCTATATATAACGTATACAACCTTATCTAAATCTGTGGCAAATCCACACCTTGAATACTGTGTGCATTTCTAGTCACCCCATCTCAAATAAGATATATTAGAATTTGAAAAAGTACAGAGAAGGGAAATGAAATTTATAAGGGGTGTGGAACAACATCCAAACGAGGAGAGATTAAAAAGGGTGGGACTGTTCATCTTAGAAAAGAAATGATTAATAGGGGGATTTGATAGAGGTCTATAAAATCATAAATGGTATGGAGAAAGTGAATAGGGAAGTGTTTACTCATTCACATAACACAAGAATTAGAATCATTGGATGAAATGAAGAGATGGCAGGTTTAAAACAAACTAAAGCAAATATTTCTTCACACTACGCTCAGTCAATCCCTGGAGCTTGTTGGCCATGGTATGGTGTGAAGGCCAAAAGTATAACTGGATTCAAAAAAAGAACTAGATACATTCATGGAGAATAAGTCCATCAATGGTTATTAGCCAAGATGGTCAAGGAAGTAATTCCATGCTCCAGGTGTCCCTAAACCTCCAACTGCCGGAAGCTGGGATGGGACAACATGTTATGCATCACTCAAAAGTGCCCTGTTCTGTTTATTCCCTCTGAAACATCAGGCACTGGCCACTACTGGAAGACAGGCTACTGGACTAGATGGACCATTGGTCTGACCCAGTATGGTCATTCTTATGTTCTTATGTAAAGTAAATATATATTCTGACCCAGATGTGTCCCAGATCACAAACCTAACTTTATATAAGGTTCAAAAAGTTAGGGTAGCTGTACAAATATTATTTTTCTGTTCATAGAATCATAGAATATCAGGGTTGGAAGGGACCTCAGGAGGTCATCTAGTCCAACCCCCTGCTCAAAGCAGGACCAATCCCCAACTAAATCATCCCAGCCAGGGCTTTGTCAAGCCTGCCCTTAAAAACCTCTAAGGAAGGAGATTCCACCACGTCCCTAGTTAACCCATTCCAGTACTTCAACACCCTCCTAATGAAAATGTTTTTCCTAATATCCAACCTAAATCTCCCCCACTTCAACTTGAGACCATTACTCCTTGTTCTGTCATTTGCTACCACTGAGAACAGTCTAGATCCATCATCTTTGGAACCCCCTTTCAGGTAGTTGAAAGCAGCTATCAAATCCCCCCTCATTCTGCTTTTCTGCAGACTAAACAATCCCAGTTCCCTCAGCCTCTCCTTATAAGTCATGTGCTCCTGCCCCCTAATCATTTTTGTTGCCCTATGCTGGACTCTTTCCAATTTTTCCACATCCTTCTTGTAGTGTGGGGCCCAAAACTGGACACAGTACTCCAGATGAGGCCTCACCAATGTCGAATAGAGGGGAATGATCACGTCCCTCGATCTGCTGGCAATGCCCCTACTTATACAGCCCAAAATGCTGTTAGCCTTCTTGGCAGCAAGGGCACACTGTTGACTCATGTCCAGTTTCTCATCCACTGTAACCCCTAGGTCCTTTTCTGCAGAACTGCTGCCCAGCCATTCAGTCCCTAGTCTATAGCAGTGCATGGGATTCTTCCGTCCTAAGTGCAGGACTCTGCACTTGTCCTTGTTGAACCTCATCAGATTTCTTTTGGCCCAATCCTCTAATTTGTCTAGGTCCCTCTGCATCCTATCCCTACCCTCCAGCATATCAACCACTCCTCCCAGTTTAGTGTCATTTGCAAATTTGCTGAGGGTGCAGTCCACGCCATCCTCCTGATCATTAATGAAGATATTGAACAAAACTGGAACCAGGACTGACACTTGGGGCACTATGCTTGATACCGGCTGCCAACTAGACATGGAGCCATTGATCACTACCCATTAAGCCTGACGATCCAGCCAGCTTTCTATCCACCTTATAGTCCATTCATCTAGCCCATACTTAGTAAGAATACTGTGGGAGACAGTATCAAAAGCTTTGCTAAAGTCAAGGAATAACATGTCCACTGCTTTCCTCTCATCCCCAGACCCAGTTATCTCATCATAGAAGGCAATCAGGTTAGTCAGGCATGACTTGCCCTTGGTGAATCCATGCTGACTGTTCCTGATCACTTTCCTCTCCTCTAAGTGCTTCAGAATAGATTCCTTGAGGAACTGCTCAATGATTTTTCCTCCTTCTTCACTTTTTTAAAGATGGGCCCTAAATTAGCCTTTTTCCAGTCATCCCCGATCTCCCCCGATCGCCATGAGTTTTAAAAGATAATGGCCAATGGCTCTGCAATCACACCCTCGGATGCAGCACATCTGGCCCCATGGACTTGTGCTCATTCAGCTTTTCTAAATAGTCCCGAACCACTTCTTTCTCCGCAGAGGGCTGGTCACGTCCTCCCCATGCTGTGCTGCCCAGTGCAGTAGTCTGGGAGCTGACCTTGTTCATGAAGACAGAGGCAAAAAAAGCATTGAGTACATTAGCTTTTTCCATATCCTCTGTCACTAGGTTGCCTCCCTCATTCAATAAGGGGCCCACCTTGACTTTCTTCTTGTTGCTAGCATACCTGAAGAAACCCTCCTTGTTATTCTTAACATCTCTTGCTAGCTGCAACTCCAAGTGTGATTTGGCCTTCCTGATTTCACTCCTGCATGCCTGGGTTACATGCTTCCTAGCTTCCTTGTGCTAAAAGAAACAGTTAATCATAAAGGAACAATAATAAATAGAACAAGTCATTGTAAACATGTCTGATCTTAGGAAATCCACTCTAATATTTTTCTAGTCTCAAACATGTGAAACTGAAGATCATATTGGGAGCATAAGCATAAGCTTTCATGGGTAAGAACCTCACTTCTTCAGATGCAAGTAATGGAAATCTCCAGAGGCAGGTATAAATCAGTATGGAGATAACGAGGTTAGTTCAGTCAGGGAGGGTGAGGTGCTCTGCTAGCAGTTGAGGTGTGAACTCCAAGTGAGGAGAAACTGCTTCTGTAGTTGGATAGCCATTCACAGTCTTTGTTTAATCCTGATCTGATGGTGTCAAATTTGCAAATGAACTGGAGCTCAGCAGATTCTCTTTGGAGTCTGGTCCTGAAGTTTTTTTGCTGTAAGATGGCTACCTTTACATCTGCTATTGTGTGGCTAGGGAGGTTGAAGTGTTCTCCTACAGGTTTTTGTATATTGCCATTCCTGATATCTGACTTGTGTCCATTTATCCTCTTGCGTAGTGACTGTCCAGTTTGGCCAATGTACATAGCAGAGGCTCATTCACCTGCACGTCCACCAATGTTATATATGCCATCATGTGCCAGCAATGCCCCTCTGCTATGGAGGAGCACCTGCACTTTTTAAAAAAGATTTTGAGAGCCATAAAAGTCTGAACAAATTCAAAAAACCATAAAACAAAAATATTAGATCTCATAAATTTGTGGAGAGTTTTACAGCTCAAATGACATTTACTGACGAACAGTCCGGCTTTAAGTTGTGTGACCTTTTACTTTATTTTCTTTTTGCATACAATACCAAGCTGAGTGATTTATCCAGTCACTGAGTATTCACAACTAATATCTTTGTTCACTATGTAATGAGCATAAAACTGTGTCACTAAATAAATTTTTTTTAACCTCTAAATATTAAAATGGCAATTTGGCCCATAAAAAATATTCTGCCAAGCTTTTAGACAACTGCCTAATTACACCATGATCGATATATTAATATATCTAAGATTTAATTACAATGGTGTACTTTTTTATCTTAGTGTCTTTAATTATAAATTCATCTCATTTTTATATGTGAGTAGGTGTAACACTTCATTTCACTGGAAAGAAGCGGTGAACAAGCATGTAATTTTTCGATTCCTCCTCAACATACAAGTAATTCTAATCCCTAGAAGAGGAGTATTCTTACTTTTTTGACAAACATAAACAAGTTGTTAGCATACTGTATATTAGTGATGAATGCTCCTAGTCCTTTAAATAAATGCTTCAATCATTACTACATGCATTTTCCACCTGACATAAATCAACACTTCCCTGGAATACATAACAGAATGATACATTGCAGTAAACAATCATAACAATTAGATGGGATAACAATAGTAACTGAACAGATCATGAGTCTATTTTTCTCAAGGACTTTATTCCATTTTTATACTTGCTATATGCAATGGAACAGTCGTTGCAGATATTTACTAAGCCATCTGAAAACACACACACACACACTTAAATAAGAAAGAGACCATGACAAGGCATGGGTATATGACACGGTCCTTACTCCATCAATTTACTTCTCTACAATAAGAGAGACATGGAGGAACCCAAATACAAGTGACAAGAAATTTTAAGTTTCATTAAAAAAGGAAGATATATTTTTGTTTTCAGTTTTTAACAGGTTCTCTGTTGCCTAATTTAATGCCAGATGACATAGATGAGTGGAAAGCTACAAAATCAAAGTATGTCTCTGGTATTTATTTAAGATAGAAAGGACAAAAATCAAAGATCAGAAATTGCTCTGATACTGATAAGCTTAATGTTATTAGTTGGTCTGGAGAAGATCAGTGTGGGTAAAATTCAGCCCTGTGCAGAAGGCCAACACAAGAACTATGAACAACTTAATTGCCACTTAAGTCCTCAAAACAGGGTTTAAATTGATTTTAAATGGTGCTTAGTGATTGGCCTACCTTTCTAAACATGGATGAGTTTCACTCAATGTGAAGAATATAGAGGAAACAGAAGAATAAGGCAATCAATCAGAATCTTCATCCTTCAACTATGAGTCCTTTCATTATTTTTAGAATCAATGTGGTGTGTGTCAGTCTGTAGTTACTGCCATTTCTAGTAAATAGTTAATGTTTGTCCTTCCAGTCCCTTTTGAAAAAGCAGCCATTTTAGATCCACTAAGGAGGGGAATGCAAAATATGTTTGTCACTGATAGGAATTATTAATCTCCCTTCTGCTGTTAACTTTGACAAATAGCATTTTCTGAGATAGTAATTGTAATTATATTGATCTGTCCTTAATGGTGTTTGCATTAGATAATGCTGATGGTATGAGCTCTGAGCAGGCTTTGCACATAATCATGGGATGCTTTAACTTGTGCATATCTTCTCAAAAAACTTCAGTTTTGGAGAGAGGAAAACTCTGTACCATTCATAGAAAAATAGCTGGGTTGGAAGGAGATCTTGCATTAGTCCTATATAGCCTTAACATTTTCACAATTGGTAAATATGACAAAAATTATGCATTAGTCTTGTCACAAAAATGTTGACTGGTTCTTCAACTTTTTTTCCATGAAAACAACAGGAAGTTTCAACACTTACAAAAACTTCACTTTCCCACTGTACTGTGGGGAAAAAAGTAAGACATTTTTCTGGGAAAGTAATTTTTTACCCAAGAGCAAATACTTGAAACAATTTGTCCTTTGGGAAGAATCTCTGATTTTGATACAAATCCTGACATTTTGATATTTGAAGGAATGTGCCATGAACCTTTCCTGGTACCTCTTTCTCCTTGCCCATAAAGTATTTTTCCTTCCCACTGTCCTGGTTCCCTTCTTCCACCCCAGAGATGGTGCCGGAACGTCCTTCTTCAGTTCCCAGTGCTAGCTACTGCAGAATGAGCCAAGGGGCCAAACTCTTTTCTCAAATGTAGGCACAAAGTAGACCTGGCCTGGAAAAAAAAATCAACTTTACAAAAAAATTTAAGGTTTCAGCATTTGATTTCATTCTGCACTGGGACAAAACTGAGACCTTTGAAAGTTTTCACATAAAAGCAGAGGGTGAGCACATGCCATGATAATAGACCAGTGGTTAGGGCACTCAGTTGGGTTGTGAAATCCAGGTTTAAATCCCTAAACTGCCTAATTCAAACCAGTGACTTGAATTTGGTTCTCTCAGCTGAATGTCCTAAACCCTGGGATCTTGGATAATTTTAAGGGGCTTGGACTGTCATTTTCACCACAATTTCCATCCTGGACCTGAGAAAGTTTGGTACAAATTGATATGTGTCCACACAAAGATTCAGTTTCAATGAATTGCAAATTTTGACAAAAACAGCTTTGTTGAGAAATTCCCAACCAGCACAAAGCTACCATGGACTTTAATGATTGTCCTGTGCACACAACGGAAGGCAGAATTTTTTCCTAAGCCTTGCTAAATTCCTTTTGTGCCCCTTTTAAAAAATGTTCTCCCTCTCTGGTTCGACTGGCCATTTTACTTTGTATGGCAAATTTATCTTGAAAAAATATGTATAATTTGAAAGCAAAATATATTTGAGCCACTTTTCTGTTTTAAATACATGGGAATGAAGGAATACCCAAGAAATAAATGAAGGAGTCCATTAACTTCTCAACTGTGATTCCTGCTTTTTACAGGAGGATGAACGCCAAGAAGCTTTGGCTTAGGTTTGGGATTAGGGTTTAACTCCATAGATCAGAAAATTCTGAAACTGGTGAGAAAACGTAAACATTTTGATGTACACATGATGATGTTACAAAAATACAGGAGAGACATTACTCTGGGGATTACAGAGTCAGCCACAGAGGGAAGTATCTGCTCTTCTACTCCCTGTACTCTGGGGATGGGCAAGTAGAGTACAGGGATATGGAATTTATGGTGGGTGCTTCCTTATGTAATATATGGAGATATACCTATCTCATAGAATTGGAAGGGACCTTGAAAGGTCATTGAGTCCAGCTCCCTGCCTTTACTAGCAGGACCAAGTACTGATTTTTACCCTAGATCCCTAAGTGGCCCCCCTCAAGGATTGAACTCATAATCCTGGGTTTAGCAGGCCAATGCTCAAACCACTGAGCTATCCCTCCCTCCACCAGCTTTCTGTTTTGTCATCCATGTGGCAATGATTGTGTCATGAATTGATGGCACTGCAATATTTGAACTCAAGCTGGCGATGTTCAGATTTGGCTTGGTAAACACCATTATGTCTGATTCACACAAACAGTGAGTTCATGGTTTTCCCCACCCCCATTACATTCCAAGTCATTCTCCCAGTCTTATCCTATACTTTGCCGGGTCATCTAGAAAATGCCAGCATTCTAGCAGTGGTGCTGGAACACTTTTAATAGTGGGGTGTTGAAAGTCAGCATCCTTACCCATGTATGTGCCCCCCCCCCCGCCCCAGAGCTGAGGCCGGGAGCAGGGCCCTGTATCTGGGAGGGGGGGACCCAGACAGGGGAAAGGAGGCCGAGGCTGGGGCCACAGCTAGGAGCAGATGCAGGGCCAAGAGTGAAGCCCTGGGCATGGGGTGGTAGCCAGGACCCCGGGCGCGAGGCCGGGAGCAGAGCCTCATGCAAAACTTGGGGGTGCTGCAGCCACCCACGCTAGTATCTGCGCCTATGCATGCTAGCAGTTGATGTTTGTTTGTTTTTTCAATCCAGTTTAGCTGTGGGAAAAATTAACTGCAGAGCATTAAGAAAAGAAAAGAAAAGAAAAGAAAAGAAAAGAAAAGAAAAGAAACATCCTTTCCAATAATAAGCATTTGAAATTGTAAATGTTTTAAAGGTAATAAGAGTATTGCATTGTTTCAAAAGATTGAGGTGTGGCATTGTGTGTGTTTTGGGAAGCTGACTCCAATTCAATAAATTCAAAATGAAGCCTAAAGAAAGATCGACCTTATAACATTTTGGCTCCTCTAGAAACATTATAGTCCATGCATCATCATATGCTGCTTAAAAGAAGCATCTCTCAAGGACTGATTAGAAATGTAAAATGTAAATTGCATAAATATACCTGAACATATTTTTGTAACATTATTAAAGGATGCCTGTCCTTTCATCATAACTCCCAGTTTAAAGAGTTTCCTTTAAAGCTAAGTGTTATAAACTGCAATGTGTGCAAATCCTCTTCAAGAGTAAAACAGATTATAAAAGTAAAGCATGAAGATACTTCATACCATATCCTAAATCCAATGCTTTCCAATCAGACACCAATTGTCTTGACAAGCAGAGAGATAAAGAAATCTCCATCAAACCTTTAGGCTGCAGAAGAGGGTTTATAAGATTGTAAAGAAACTGTAAAATATATATTTTGCATTAACAGTTCATGCATTTGAATTATGGCTTTTTATGCTGACAAAAATGCTCTATAGCTTTATTTGACTTGGACTAAGTCTAGCAATTTTCAAAAATATTTTTTAGAGGGAGGATGATATAGCACAGCTGAGAATTTTGGATCAAGGACATAGTATGATTCCTCCCGGGCATTCAGGTATTAAACATGAATTATAGCAGGTGATTATCCCTGTCACCTTGCCTGAGGCAATGATGTTCAGATTTTTACAGAGCTATCAAAAACCTGCTGTGTCAGAGATTAGCATGATTTCAAGTTATTATCAAGCACACGAGGGTAATGCCTTGCATGTAATCATACTTGGAAGAACATTAGAAACATAGAAAACATCCGATACAGTGAAAGAGCATATTTAGATGGAAGCTGTGGGTGTTGCTCTCATGTTTGTATTTTCAGTTTCAATAAATGGGTTGAAAGATGGGGTCATAAGAAAACCCAAAAATAAGATTTGCATCTCAAATCGGAGTATATTTGCTTTTGTTTGCATGAGGAAAGGCATTAAAAATGTGATGAACAGTTTTAACTCAGCAGGAGTATTAGATTATTTATTATATATCTTATGTTTGAACAGAGCTTTCTATCTTGAATAATCCCCAAAGTGTTTTACAGATAAACAGCACTACTGAAATTCAGCTAACTCTAGAGTGAACGGAAAGCAGTAAATCAGCACATGGTAAAATTATGAGGTGAAGGGATTACATGGAGTTCTCTGTTTATTGTGGCTTAGTGAGTTCCAAAGCAAATCTGAGAAAGCAGGGTAGATGAAGTACTAAGTTTTATTGGACTAACTTCTGTTGGTGGAAGGTACAAGCCTTCAAGCCACACAAAGTTTTTTTTCTAGCGAGGTGAAAGAAGGAGAACAAATTTGCTCAATCTCCATTTGGGGGAAAAGAGGGTTGTTTCTAACTGCCAGGCTAGCAAATTCATCCTGGAAATAGAGAGTCAAGCCAGATTCTTCCTATTTGTTGCATCATGAGTAATAGAGATACTCTGCTTGGGAACAGCAGTTCAGTTCTATCTCATAGGTGTGGATTTTTCACAGCCCTGAGAGACAGAGCTCTGATTATACAGTTCCTAGTGTAGACCAGCCCTAAATGAATGATTGTCCACAGGGATGCACGCAAACACAATCAGTTCAGGATCAGAGTTTGAGAGAGCAGCTGGATCTAGTTTTATATAGGATATTATTTTGCTTAATTGAGTTGGTGTAACAGGGGTTTTTAGTCCATCTCTGGTCTGTGAGGGCTCTTACAATTATAAAAGCCTCACTTTGAAAGCTCATAAAGAGATCTGGCTGTTTGGGGATTTGTCAAGAGGAATTTGTCTTGGGACTACCCAAGAAGCATCTTTTCTTGTGTAAGTGTCTGTCTAGAGCAGTGGTTCCCAAACTTTAACAACCTGTGAACCCTTTTCACTAAAATGTCAAGTCTTGCGAACCCCCTCCTAAAAATGAATATTTCTTGGGATTTTCTCCTTTACCTGAGTATAAATTACAAAAGCAGTGATCTTGAAAATATAAAATTTGTTTTTATGACATGCTTATTACACACTATTTATTATTATTATTTATCATTACAGTATTTTTATTACATTATGAAAATGGCAACACTCTTCCAAGATCTCCCTTTCATAGCTTGTATCACTTTGAATAAGCCTGTTATAAGACAAGGCTCCTATGTTTCATCAAGGAGTATGAGATGTGAGACACCATGAAGGTATTTAAGAAGTCAACTCAAAGAGTTCCTCCTACACAAGCATTCAGGTCTTGAGCAGGCCAGGCAAACAACGCATGTTACAACAAAGCTTAAACTTGTTCTTCATAATATTTTAAAAACAATACTAGCTGCGTGTTTAATTTTAAAAACAGCAAAAAATATCCACCTCCCTTTCCATTTCTTATAAGGAGTCTTGAAGTTTATATCTCCTCAGCGTGATAGAGATGCTTGCTTTGATGTGCTTAGCTCTTGGAAGTCCAGGGGCTCCGGGCTGCTGGCCCTGTGCCGGAGTCCCTAGAGACAGCTCTGTCCGCCATTAGGGATTTTTTCCCCAAGAACCCCCTGTAACATTTCGCGAACCTCCAGGGGTTCACGAACCCCAGTTTGGGAACCATTGGTCTAGAGGCATTTTTCCCTGGCTACAGGATCTTTATAAGCAATAATAATTTTGGTGAGTTTAAAGGGATATTCTATTTTGTTAGGAGTTATGACTTTAAAAAAATGAAACAAACATTTAATCCCAGAATAGTCATAGCCTTGGGAACAGTTTAATTTATTCTTTGCCAGAAGCTCCCCACACAAGCTCTGACTTAAAATATGTCTTCCATTGCTGCTGCCTCAACTCTCTTGATGCTTTAATGATACTTCACGGGGAGCCATAAGAACTGTCTGCCTCTCGGCTCAAGATATCATTGTTGTCTCCTCCTCTGCCATATCATCTCCTGCAGCCATAAATATTATCACTGGAAATCTGTAGAAACAGCTTTTTCTTGGCTCCTGCCTTATCTGCCATCTCAATATTTGTTGACCCACAAATAATTAGGCACAGCCCATAAGCAGGGCCGACGAGGGGGGCAGAAGCCGGTACAAATTACCAGGGCCCAGCGGTCCGGAAGGGGGCCCGGGGCCCGGCTTTCCCCCCCCCCCCAGTCAGCCCTGTTTAGCTGGTTCGCACTTGCAGGGAGGCCCGAAAAAATTCCGGGCCCAGCTTTCTGGGCTTCCCCCCCCCCCCCTCATCGGCTCTGTTTAGCCAGTCCGCCCTTGCTGGGGGGCCCCCCAAAAATTTTTTCACCGGGGTCCGAACCCGCTCTCGGCGGCCCTGCTATAAGAGCTAAGTTATCTGGGCTCTGTCTCCCATTATTGCTTCCCTTTTTTACTTCTATATAATTCTTAAAGGTCAGAATGTCCAAAAGAGCTCAACACCCACAACCGACGCCAGATTTTTAGAAGAGCTCATCATGTTAGATGCTGAGATTTTTTTGAAAATGTGGCCATAAGTGTCAGAATAGAACCTGTTGTGTGCTTGGCACTTTTGAATAGCTTGCCATATTTCAGTGCCTAAATGGGAACTGAGCTTTTCAGAAAACCAGGCCCTGACTCTGGATGATGAGCGAGTGAAAAATCTGGCCTCATATGGACAAAATGGTGCTTGAGCAGTAACTCATCAATCCTTCTTGTAGCTCTGTGAGATAGGTAGGAAGGTAAGCAGTGTTGTTGTAACCATGTTGGTCGCAGAATATTAGGGTGACAGGGTGGGTGAGGTAATATCTTTTATTGGACAAAATTCTGATGGTGTGAGAGAGAGACAAGCTTTCGAGCTTACCCAGGACTCTTCTTCCGGTCATTTCTTCAAGTAGGGAAGTAAATATTTACATCCTCATTTTACAGACAAGCAAACTGAGACAAGAGAGCCAGGAATAGGACTCAGGACTTTCAGACTTCTACTCTGGAACTCAGTCCTCGGGATCAATGTCTTACCATAGTCTGACTCATGTCCGGTAAGGCAGAGATGGGCAACAGTAAGTGTTTGGGGTCAGAAGATTTCCACTTTGGGGAATACGCATTATGTGACTCTAGTTGCTTTATTAATGGACAGATGGAGGCATTCTTCGATGGAACTGTGAAGCTCTTTGGATCACTGGAGGTATTGATAACTAATCAGCTGTTTCTGCTGGAGGTGCTGCTGATCTTGGTGCATGTTTTCAGTAATTGTGGGTTGAATAGCACTGGGTACAATCCTGGCTCCAATGAAGTCAATTGGAAAACTCCCATTGAGTTTAATGGAGGCAGAATTTATTTTTGTGGGTGCTGATTTTATGGAGAATTTGGGAGAGATAACTGGATGTGTGGAAGAAAGAAGGGCTCCAAAATTTACAGATAAATACCAATCACAGAGAGAGCAGGAGAAAGGGGCTCTGGATGATGTCCCTTTATTTATTTATTTATTTATTTATTTATTTATTTTTCTTCTGTTTACCCCAAATGGTCTGTCTCTTGGTTCTTAGCCCAGGTTAAAGAATCCTGAGCACCAGCTGTCCTTTTTCTGTGCAGAACTCTCTCTTCCACAAAAGATGTCACAACATCCCCCATGGCACAAATGTTCTCTGCAAAACTTGTGTTGCCTGAGTAGCAGAAAGGAAGCAGAGATTGGCTGTAACACACATGGATCCCTGCATGGGTGAGTCCCTAATGGGTGTAGAGCAAAGCCAATGTCTATGCCTTCCTTCCTGCACCCTGGTTTGCAGGGAGAATGGAGCTGTTAGGAGAAGGAGCATCAGAAACACATTTCTCTCTAGCTATTGCCAGCTATCCACTTAATAACTGTTGCAGATTAAAGCAGTCCCCAAATTGCTGTGGCTGGGAGGAGAACCAGAGAACCTTATCCCCCTCTCCCCCTCCCCCGGGTTTCTTTTGTGTTCAGCAAAATCTGACCCTTTTAAATTTAAGCACATTTATTTGGTAAGGGGGAAAGTTCAGGAACATGCTAAAGGCAGGCCTTGTCACTCCATACAACAAGTCCAATGGCCTATATATTATTAGCAGTGTTTGTGACTCTTTTGAGTTAAGGAGCAAATTATTCCCACCTTACCACCAATTGGACATAACACTTTTTTCTAACAGGAGAGAACCTAATGTACAGCCTGAATATTAGAGGAATGTGTTTGTTTTCTCTATGTTGGCTGCACCTGGTGAATGTGGGTTGTTATGCTGAAATGTTAATTTACACAAACATGATAATTTATATTTGTTGTTCAGAGTAATTTTGGTACTTGACATCATTGTATTTGCAGCTTGGCATAACCCCATAAGTGCAGGATGAAATGGAATATTTTGCACCTGTGTTCTTAATTAATGCAAATTGTAATAGGTTGTTAAAATTAGATATCTCAAGGCTGGCTTGTGTGACTGGTTCCTCCTCTTTTGTGTGAGTTTACAGAAGTGCTTGCCAACATTTCTTTACTTTTTTCTCCTTGCTGATGTTACAGCACAATAGATAGAAATCACACTGGAAACATTTTTGGCAAATACCATATAATTTCAAGCACAACACCTATACATACAATCGGATACATGCAGTTAGTATTGCCTCATTCTGTTTTAAAACTTAGAGTTATTAAAATTTAGAATGTACCTGTAAATGAAGCAATTTTATGTCTACTTGTAATAAACCCACATGTAACTCTTTGTAATCATTTAGTCAAGTTTGTATGTAAATTCAGCAATAACATAATTTATTTGGTGAGTGTGTAGTCCCCTACTGTTTGCCAGAGATTTAGACATAAATGCATTTATATTTGAATAATTCACATGGTGAGCTACTTTTTTTTTTTTATTGTGTGATACGGATGAATACAGTTCTGGAGGGTAATACAGGAATGCATGTCTTCCTGTCATAATCAATAGCTGCACAGATGATTACAGGTTGTTTTTTTTTTAATAAAAACTTCTGAAGAGGAATAATTAAAAATAATATTAGCAGTATGATAATTCTTAAGTATTGTGGCCTTTGTGTGAATAGTTCATATGGTGAAGAAATGTTGCCTCACTGGTCTTGAGTAAGTGGACAAGGATGTGACTTGGAAAGGGTCATTTTCATTATTAAACTACTTTACCTTTTGCTCCCTAATGATGCACATTTTGATGGTGATTTGAAAATCCTCAATCTACTGACCAAATCTTGAATGTGGGAGTTTATTACTGATTCCAGATACCAGCAAACAAAACAACTACAGGCATTGCTTATTATATTTGTATATAGTAATACATTTTTGTAGTACACTACTCCAAGCATAAATATCACAGCATGCTTCATGGAAGATTATAGCCAATATAAAAGTGTGAACGTTCATCTAACATCTGTAGATATTGATGCAGGGGAAAACATGGGAGTGAAGGGACTAATTTGATGGGAATGACTAAGCATAAGGTAATGGGTTGGTTCTGAGAGAGAATTTGATTTTATGGGTGAAATCCTGGCTCCACTGAAGTCAATAGCGAACCTTTCATTAACATCAATGGGGCCAGGATTACACCCTAAGATTGTGAGAGTTAGATACCCTAGCTTATGGTGAATGTGTGAGTCTTCTAATTAGACAGGATGTACTTTAGGCATAGAAAGATTAGGAAGCCAGTATATGGGTTGAGGGAAGTACAGAAAATCTTCTACAAATAAGTGTAGAGAGAGCATGTTGGGGGCGACGGAAAAACAGAAAAGGTCTTATATTTGAGAACTATAGAGATGTGAGACTTGAAAATAGGACTAAGTAAGGTGGGAAACCTGAAAGTTAGTGATGTATAAAGACAGTCTCTCAAAGTGTTTTGCAGGTTTTCATGGGCCTGTCAGGAAGGACTATTGCTTCCCAAACCTGATACATTTACTTGGGTTGGAAACAGGAGACACCAACACCTCCAGCCCCAAACACAGGGCAGAAGGAGTTTGAGATTGGTTTCAATTCTGATGCAATTGCTCAGGAACTGCTCAGGGCATGCAGACCACTTTAGTTCCTATTAGTGTTAGGGAGGCCTAAGTGTTTTCATGAAGGCTCAGGTTCTGCACTAATCTCAACTAGAGGTGAGAGATAAACTGATTTTTTTTTTAACTTCACTGGCAGTTCCGAATAAAAAGTTTGTTCAACCCAAACCACATCTGAAAATTCTGAAAGATTTCAGAAAATTATCATTTTGTCTGAAATTTCATTTCAGGTTGAAATGCTTTGTTTCATTTCCAAGAACTGTAACATAAAAGCAAAGAAAATGACACACTACATTCACAAAACAGCCAGAGGAGGTTGTGGTAGTTCCCTTATAACTTTTAGCATGGTAGTCAGGGCATTCACTAGGCACATGGGAGACTCAAATACAATTCCAGTCTCAATATCAGGTAGAGAAGGGATTTGCACTTGGGTTTCCCATGTTTCAGAAGAGTGCTATAGCTAAAGGGCTATTCTGGTGTGGGGGTCTCAATCTCTGTTGAAGTTGTTCCTCTTTGTATAAAATTCTGCCCTGCACAGTGAATACTTTATTAGTGATGGAAGAGCCTCATGTAAAGTTCAGAGGTTTAAATATAAAGATCCAAAAGTTCAGATACTTATTCAAATATATTCAAACTTTAAGAAGCCCCATCACTAACAGGCTGACTCCCTTCCTGTTATCCTTTGAAAATATCATCTCTTCTGGGCTCAAACAGATTCTAAATTCAAACTGAGGGAAATGGTCTTTGCAAGGTGGATTTTTAGGTAAACTAGGAATGATAAAGAATGTTCATGGACTGATACCTTAAAAAAATATAGTAATATAATTACTACACCTCTACCCCTATATAACGCGACCCGATATAACACGAATTCGGATATAACGTGGTAAAGCAGGGCTCCGGGGGGGCGGGGCTGCGCACTCCGGCGGATCAAAGCAAGTTCAATATAACGCAATTTCACCTATAACGCGGTAAGATTTTTTGGCTCCTGAGGACAGCAGTGCATGGGATTCTTCTTACTTTGTAATTATACATTAACTGAGGAGGAGAAAAAACCCCTCTAATGTATTGTTTTCCTCCTTGTGGGATTAACCACAGTGTTCAATGCATCTTCAACCTATACATTCATAAACAGATGATTGCAATGTACTTAGCAACGATTACAAAAGACCTGAAGAAGTTCTTGCCGGTCCATAATGGAGCAGCCCTCTTACCCAGCAACATAAGTCTTCACATAGTATTTATTTAGTTCTAAACAATTAGTGACTCAAATTCAAGGTCCTACTCTTAATCTTTGAATTCATGGATAGCTTTCTCAGAGAACACCTTTCCCTGTGAGTGGTACTATGCCAACAGCTGTGTTGACAAGAAGATTGAAACCTGCAGGAGCAAGAATTTTCTCTGTAACTGAGCATTCTCTACAGAACAATCTACTAGAAAAAATCATTATCAGGTAAATGTGAAACCCATCTCTCTGCCATAGTCTTCACTGAGGGTATGTCTATACTACCCGCCAGATCAGCGGGCAGTGATCAATCCAGCGGGGGTCAATTTATCGCATCTAGGAATCGACCCCTGAGTGCTCTCCCGTCAACTCCGGTACTCCACTGGAGCGAGAGGCGCAGACAGAGTCCAGGGGGGCGCATCAGTAGTCAACTCACCGCAGTGAAGACACCATGGTGAGTAGATCTAAGTACATCGATTTCAGCTACATTATTCATGTAGCTGAAGTTGTATAACTTAGATCGATTCCCACCCCCCCACCCCCAGTGTAGATCAGTCCTGAATGATCACTGAGAGAGAACTGAGTTTTCTATATCCTACCAGATCTCTTCATTAACATCAGTCGGCTGTATATCTGGAAAGCAACTTAATACCTCAATCTCAATTATGGATACTACTCATTCTATGAATGTCCCCTTTTCCAAAGTTTAAATCCACTTTTAGTTTTAAGCTTTAATTCCCACTCCAATTATGTGATCATTACAGCACAGATTCTTCTCTACCATTTTGTATATAATCATACATTTGTACTACCTAATAATACTACCTATATGTTCAGATATTAGAGCAGGTTTCAAATATTTCATTGAATTTTTTCCACAGAAAATGTTTTTCCAGCAAAAGGGAAATTTTCAGGTTTAATCAAGGACCTTAATACTAACTACTTCATTTCTGAAATGGACGTTTGTTTTGATTTGTTTTGGGTCTCGTGGGGCACAAAGTTGATGTGAAAACTCACAGATGTGATCCGAAAAACATTAAAGAAATTTTGCTGCAAAAATGAAATCTTGTTTTTGTTTAGATTTTTTGTGAGGAAAAAAATATTCAATCACCTCTTACTTCTATTTCAGGTGCAGACCCTCAAAGGTATTTTGGGCTTGCATTAGGTACCTAAATACTTTTGAGGATCTGGGCTTGATTGTCCTAAAAAAGTGCCTCTGATTTCAATGTGTGCTGGAACAGGCCCTTTAAAAGTCCAAAGGGAAATGACCCTAGCTCAGAGTTAGAGTGCGCAAAGACATGGATAAAGTACACTAAATGGGATAAGTGAAGGGAGGGAAAGGGAAGAAGATAAAATATACCATTACAAAGAATTTAAAAATTGAGAGAGAAAGCTAAAGCAGTAAATTATCAAAGGAAATAAATGTACATTGTATGGAATTCTGCTCCACAGAAAAGGAGGCCATGGCACAGAGGGACATGAGTGGGTAATTAGTGAGGAAAGGAATTGATATCACTGAGTGTCTGATTGAAATGTTTGCCTCAGAATTCATGAAAGAGTCTGAAATCAAACAACACAGAGAGAGTTACAGTTTTCACAGGGAAAGGAAAATGGAATTTTTTAAAAAATTTATTGCCCTACATCAGGTAGAAAATTAGTGATATTCAAAGAATTATGACACCAGGACCAGATCAATTACAACCCGGCATTGTGGAAAAGTAGTAAAAGTATGTAGTTGAAAGTATGTAGTTGAAAGTTTTGATAGTTCACTATAGATAGAGAAGTACTAGAGGACCTGAAGATAGCTAATTTATTTCCTATATTTAAGTAATGATCAAAGTAATATCTATGAAACTACAGACCAGGGAGTCTCACTCCAGCTGTGGGAAGACAATGAAGATAGTGGTGTTAGACAACGTTTAGGTATAGGTAATATTGTAAAGGAGACACAGCCTAAATGCACAAAAAGAGACTCATGCTGCACCAAATGACATGAGCTCTTTGAGTACTTTACTGAACTAATACAAAAAGATGCAGGAGTGAACATAATTGTCCTGGTTTTCAGAAGAGATTTTTATACTGTACTACCACAAAGATATAGCTATAAAGTCTGCACAGGTAGTTTATGTGCTGAGAGATTTTTAGATAAGTGGAGAATCAGAGGGCAGCACTAGCTAGAGTCAAAGAGCTTAAGATGATGAGAGCTATATCTATTTCTAAGATTTGTAACACCAAACTTTTATGGACTATGCAGTCTTTTCAGGGACTTGAGATATTTTCATAATTATCTATGTCCTTGTTTTACTTACGGATATTACATTATAAACTTCTCAAGACAATTTGCTTGCTAGCTGTTCATATCTATTAGCTTGTGAACACATTGCTGGAAACGATTTTGCAGAGAGAGAACATAAGTGAGTTTTCACCCATACTTTCTTTTTTTATTTCTGAAAGTGAATTGCTTTTCCCTATAACATTCCTCCCTAATGCAGAATCTAAAATGAAGGGGAGGTGGGATAGTGCAGACTTTCAATTTTAGCTTCCAGACTGTGAGGAACAGACTAAGGTGCTTCTCTGACAAATGTGAGCTTTAATGCTTCTTCAAGGGGAAGCTTCCCTTCATGATGCATAAGAGCTTAATACAGGACTATCCTGTGGGGAAAATAGTTTCCAAAAGGAAGAGTAGAATGCTTTATGAGCCCCGATTCTTGGCAAGGATAAAAATTATGGCAGTATATGAAGGGAAGAAAATGGTACAAATATATATGTAAAATAAATAAGCCTTTCCAAAAGTAAAAGGTCCAGAAAGCTCAAGGACTGTGGTATATTTTATCAGAATACGTGAAAATAGCAATATAAAAATAATACCATTGCTGTTTTGTTTTGTTTTTTTAAATGCATTGAGTTGTATTATTCTTATGAAAGTATCATTGACCATCTTACATGTTCCAGCATTTTGATGTGTGTGGAAAAATTAGGTAGAACAAGTTATAGTTAGCAAAGCATTTCAGAAGCATTTGGATATTCAGTCAAATTTAGCACACACACTACTCTCCCTTCCCCTCCTTCTGGTAGGTTTGATATCAGGAAGATGGGCCATGTAGGAGCACTTCATGTTGATGTGTCTGGGTATATTATTATATAGTATCATCTTTTCTGTGGATACTCCTACCCCACCCTCCCATGGGATCCTGGAAACCAGCCAGAATCCCTGGTGGTTCAGCTTTGATGTCATTGCACTTGCATTGAGCCAGGGATTCATCACAGGGCCAGCCAATGATCCTGGGAGATCCATCAGATTTCACACAGTGGGAGAGGCTCTCCAACAGGGCAATCTCTGTGAAGCGGTCCGTGTCAAGATTTCCTTCCTCTGTTTATTTCTGCAGGAAGGAATAATCTGGGCCCCAATTTTTAAATGTATTTAATCTCCTTCATGTCTTAAATACCAAAGAAACCACTTTTTAAAAATGTTTATAGATTCATACAGGCCTTGTCTTCACTGTGCAGTTCACCTAAGTGATCAGCACTTGGGTATGACCACTTGAGTTGGCCTCACTGAGATGAGAGCAGCCACACTGTTAACTCATACTTGAGTTACTACATCTTCACTAGTGCTGGACTCACTCACGTGAGGCATGAAGACTTCTGGGAATATATGCCATGGTTCTTAGTGCAGCACTAACCTGAGTCACTCTTTATTTTTTCTCAGTGTGTTGTGGGAGAACTTGTCCCTCCTCTCTGAAAACATGGGCAGAAGTGGCCTTAGCCCACCAACTCAAGAAAGAAAATCAATCCTGCCTTGACATGCTTCAGATTTCTGTCCGTGCCCTTCATTCCAACTGCTGACATGTCATGAATCCATCTCAGAATGATCTGTACTAAATATTGGCATTAATGAAACTCTTTTCAGGAAGTTAAGGCCATAGAGGGCATGAGACACAATATAAGGCATTTTGGCAGTGATTTGTCACTATGAGACTGTGGCATCATGCTTTGGTAAGGAGATCATATGAGCTGCATGCAGAGATGGAGGAGTGGAGAGGGCTCAGAATTTTTAATGACTGGCAAATCTTCCTATGCTGACCAGAACTCTGCAGTAGAACTAGCAGAGGCATGGGATTATGTCGTCATGCAGATCATCAGTGGGGCCAGCACTTCTGCATGAAGAAATCCACCTTTCTGGAACTGTGTGGAGAACTTGCCCTGACCCCTCAGAACTGGGAAAAGCCGATCAGAGGGGCCAGACCTGTCCAAAAGCAGTTTACCATTGCCACCTGGAAGCTGGTCACCCCAAACTGCTACCAGTCAGTGATTAACAAGTTTGGCATCGACAAATCAGCTGTTGGTTCTGTGCTGATAGAAGTTTTGAAGGCAATTGTAACTTTGGTTCACCTGTATGCGGTGAAGGTTGATAATGAAATAATAACAAGGAGTCCGGTGGCACCTTAAAGACTAAAAGATTTATTTGGGCATAAGCTTTCATGGATAAAAAGACCCCACTTCTTCAGATATATGAAGTGAAAATTACAGATACAGGCATAAATATACTGGCACATGAAGAGAAATAAGTTACCTTACAAGTGGACAACCAGTGTTGACAAGGCCAATTCAGTCAGGGTGGATGTGGTCCACTCCCAATAGTTGATGAGGAGGTGTCCATACCAAGAGAGGGAAAATTGCTTTTGTAGTGAGCCAGCCAATCCCAGTACCTATTCAAGCCCAAATTAATGGTGTTGAGTTGCAAATGAATTGTAGCTCTGTAGTTTCTCTTTGAAGTCTGTTTTGGAATTTTTGTTGTTGAAGGATGACTACTTTTAAATCTGTTATTGAATGTCCAGGGAGAGTAAAGTGTTCTCCGACTGGCTTTTATATGTTACCATTCCTGATGTCTGATTTGTGTCCATTTATTCTTTTATGCAGAGACTGTCCGGTCTGGCCAATGTACATAGCAGAGGGGCATTGCTGGCATATGATGGCATATATCACATTAGTAGATGTGCAGGTAAATGAGCCCCTAATAGTGTGGCTAATGTGGTTGGGTCCTCTGATGGTGTCAATCTTGTGGCTCTTCTGTGAACCCTTTCCAATTCATCAACATCCTTCTTGAATTGTAGGCACCAGAACCAGAATCAGTATTCCAGAAGTGATAACACCAGTACAAAACATCTTGGTAAAATACCATCTCTTCTTCTTGGGATTCCCTTGTTTATGCCTCCCAAGATTGCATTAGTTCTTTTGGCCACAGCATCATATTGGGAACTCATTTTCAGCTGATTATCCACCACTACCACCAAATCCTTTTTGGAGTCCCTCATTCTGAAATATGGCCTACATTCTTTGTTCATATATATATATTTACATTTAACCATGTTGTTTACTTGCACCCAGTTTACCAAGCAACCCAGATCGCCATGCATCAGTGACCTTTCCTCTTCATTACTTAGATCTTCCCAATGTTTGGGTCATCTACAAACTTTATCAGTGATGATCTGAAGTTTTCCAGATCACTGATAAGAATGTTACATACCTAGGGCCAAGAGCCAGTTCCTGCAGGACCCCACTGGAAAAACACTCACTCAATGACAATTCCCCATTTACAATTACATTGAGACCTATCAGTTAGACAGTTTTTAATCCATTTTATGTGTGCCGTGTTAATTTGATATTGTTCTAGTTTTTTGATCAAAATGTCATGCAGTAACAAATCTGGGTTCAGGAGATCAAAGGAAATAAATGGTTTATTCCCCCTATCTTTGGTTTGGAGGGGAAAAACAAGAGAAGGGGGAATGAGATAATGTGAGTACAACATTAAAGCACTGAATCATTTTTTGTTAATTGGAAAGAGTAAATTTACATTTTTTGCCACTGAGGCAAGGAAGACATACTATTTTTACATCATTTAGATATTATTAGCCAGCATCTTTTAAAGCTATTTTATCTCCATTTATTATAAATTAAATGCTGAAATAAGGAAACATAGACTGATAGTAAAGGAGCATATCTATTTCCAAAGGCAGTACACAGAAACTGTTAAGAGAACTCAAACAAATGTCTTTACATGCTTTATAACTTTATATTCTAACCCAGTGTAGAACCATTAGTTCACACACTGCAGGTAACAAATAGAAATTTTGAGGACTATTGAACATTTTGTGTTTTCACAGTGGCTCAGCACAAGAAGTTATTTAGCACTTGTGTTTCTATAATTGAGATGCATTGGGGGAAATTCAGTGTTCAATGGCCCCTAAAATTCAAAATTTCTCCTGTGTGGTTAGTACACTGGGCTGCAATATAACACATGTAGGGATAGTGGCTAGCTGAAGATTGCATAAAGGTTTTGTATCTTTGCTTCTTTCTTTAGGTTCCCTGCTTTGTTTCTGCAAGGATTAATGGAATCAAATATCTTAAAGTGGAAATAAACAAAAGAAGTTTAATAGCCTCCTTCAACATCAGTCTCAGCATGTACTTCCCCCTCTCCTCCCGGAACTAATGGGGAAACTTATATTCATGATACTCTCTTTCTCCCAGAAGCAACAATGCAATAACTATTGATTTTCTAGTCCAGCAGTAACTTTCATAGGGAGAGAGGGGAGACTGAAGAACAATGAAGAATTACAAAGCGGGGGGGCAGGGAGGAAACAACATTTACATCTCTGCATATCACTTCTGTGGAGTGCATGAAGATCCCCTTTTGGGCTCCTTGCTCAGGCACCAGGAGCACTTGGACCAGTGAGTGTATGAGGGCATAAAATGTTTACATCCCCAGGGTTTGGCCCTTAAGTATTCTGTGCAGTCTTTCCTCCCTTCCCCCATTGGGAGCCCACGTTAAGATTATAAAGTATAAAAATGTGTCAGTATAATTTAATCTTTGATACAATTACATGCAGAAAGATAATTTAGTAATGGAGATAAATAGTAAGTATTTGGGATTATTTGCTCTTAGAAAATGTACTCTGACTTGTTAACCAAAATATATAATATACATATTATGGAAATACCAAGAATATATTTCATTCTGCATTCTATGCTAGCATCTTATTTCTGGCATAGAACAATTAGTATCTTTGATGTATTCTATCTGTGCCCTGTCGTTTTATTTCTTACTATAGATCAGACTAGAAAATGAACGTAAAGGATGATGCAGCCCATGCAACCTCCAGGCATGCGAGGAAATTTGATGAGGTGCTTCAAACCACCCTTCAATGCAGGGCTGTTCCTTAAAACGTTGAGCTAATCCTTGGGAAGTTTTTCCTCTTGGCTTTAGTGGGAGCAGGACTGGACCCTAAAGCTTTATCTTGCCAGGCACTCAGCACCTTGCAGTACTGGGCCCTTACTGAATGAAAGGAACTGTCTCTCAGATTGTATCAGATTAATTATATGTTTTTACCAATAATGCCTCAATCCATTTATCTGATTTTTCTTATTACAACGGTTATCACTATGGATTGTGATTACTCCTCCATCTGGTCACAAATGACAATTACTAGCTCTCTCCCATAGCTCTTCAGCACCTCAGGCATTATTTAAATAGTTTTGGATATTTTCTACATTTTCAAATGTATTGATTACAATTACAACACAGAATACAAAGTGTACAGTGCTCACTTTATATTTATTTTTATTACAAATATTTGCACTGTAAAAAAACAAAAGGAATATTATTTTTCAATTCATCTAATACATGTACTGTAGTGCAATCTCTTTATCATGAAAGTTGAACTTACAATTGTAGAATTATGTACAAAAAATAACTTCATTCAAAAATAAGACAATTTAAAATTTTAGAGCCTACAAGTCCACTCAGTCCTACTTCTTGTTCAGCCAATCGCTCAGACAAACAAGTTTGTTTACATTTTCAGGTGATAATGCTGTCGTCTACTTGTTTACAATATCACCTGTAAGTGAGAACAGGCGTTCGCATGGCACTGTTGTAGCCAGCATCACAAGATATTTATTTGCCAGATGCACTAAAGATTCATATGTCCCTTCATGCTTTATGTCCATCATTCCAGAGGACATGCATCCATGCTGATAATAGATTCTGCTCGATAACCATCCAAAGCAGTGTGGACTGATGCGTGTTCATTTTCATCATCTGAGTCAGATGCCACCAGCAGAAGGTTGATTTTCTTTTTTGGTGGTTCGGGTTCTGTAGTTTCTTGGAATGTAGTTCTTGCATTGAAATGTAGTTCTTTTAAGATTTCTAAAAGCATGCTCTACACCCATGGCTGCCAGGTTTGTATAATTTTTGGTGGTGCCCAAGCAGAGCTGTCCCGTCCATAGGACGGACCGGGGCAACCACCCCGGGCCCCGCGCTTTGGGGGGCCCTGCGCTTCAGGGGGATGCAGGGTCCAGGGCAGCCTAGGGGGAGTTTCAGGGGGCCTGGTGCCGGCAGCAGCAAGCAACCCAGCCCCAGCCCAGCCCGTCCCGCTCTTCCTATTCCCAGCCCGCTCCTACTCCACCCCTTCCCTCTAGCCCCCACCCAGAGCAACACCGGGAGCCGGCGGGGTGGAGCGGGCTGGGTCCGGGTCACTCGCTGCTGCCAGCGCCAGGCCCCCTGCAAGCCCCCCAGTCTGCCCTGGACCCCGCATCCCCCTGAAGCACGGGACAGGGGTAGGCACCACCATGTTGCGTGACGGACACTTGACAAAATTACCAGACTTAGTGAAGGACATTGGGGGGGAGGGTATTATGTCATTCAGTCATTCAACATGTAAAATAGTACACAATTTTCCACACTGAAAAAAACCCAGTAAACTAGCTAATAAATAATAATAATAAATTCAACTCATATAATTAATGAAAATTGTGTGTATACTGTATATGAGATTATTACATGAGAAATGAAAATGAGCTTGCTTTGGGATTTACAAGGCACTTATATCATTTAAACACATTTGGTACCTTGAGTAATGATAACACTTCTTGCAAATCACATAAATAGGGGACGCATGGTCCCCTTCCCTCACCCCATTGCAAAGGCACAGGGATTCTTGCTGGCTGCCCTAGGGCTGCAGAAAACCCTATGGGTAAAACATATGGAATGAAGGGGATCAATTTATACAGAGGGCTGAAGGGGGACTCCCATAATGAATTAATTAACACTTAATAAATAAATTAAAATTAAATATGTTACAGAGATAAGAACCTGTAATGACAGACTTTACTTCATGAGAAGCTCCAGAGAAAGAAGACCCAGAGGGAATAATGGTAGGGGGGATATTAGGGAGGCCAAAGGGGCTGGTAGAGGGAGCAGACAGAGAACAAGGATAGAGGCAGAGTCACTGCAGGGTTGACCCAGTCTTCTGCATCTCCCCTGTGGGTGGAAATATTGATCACTATCACTATAGGAGGGAACAATAGAATGGAATGCCCAGAAGAATGAATGACTTGAGGACAATTTCCTGAAGAGACCCTTACACTTGCAGAGGTTTTCTAGCTCCGACATTTACATTTCTACACAGGGTGGTTTGGCCCACAGAAATAAAAATCTGCACATCTTCCATGTGTTTTTGGACCAATGGAAAAAAACAGGTACAATTCAAGCAACTTTTAAAATTGCCTATGAAACTGAGTTAACAAAATAAATGAGCTTATAAACAACCAGAAAATATACTTCTCACGGGAAAAAAATGTAAATGGACTTCTTTGCAAAGAAATTGTAAGTTTTCTTACAGGTAAAGCCACAAACTGTCTGGAAAGGAAGAGTAGTTTGAATTACTTGCCTCAGTGAAATTAAATACCCAGATAATTGCTGTGCCTGTGATCATGATGACCAGGACTTGCTCACCTGTGGCTCCCCTCCCCGTGCTGTTGGGGGGGAGGGGGAAGGCAAAGGGGGAGATTGTAGGAGGTCAGGAGCAGGGGAGACATCAGGGAGGGGAGCTGGCTCTGGAGGCACAAAGGGGGTCTCTCTGGAGAGGGGTGACGGGGGGCACAGTGGCTGAGAGGGTTGGGGGGCAGAGGGTTATGTGCATCTCTGTGGGGCGGAGGGAGGGAGTGATGGAGGGAGACAGCTGCAGACCGGGTCTGCTCTGCGGGGAGGGAGGAGTGTTGATATAGACCCCTCAGGAAGCCCCCTCTGTACTCTGTATTTAATGCCAGCCCCAGAGTGCCCATCACTGCTCTTTTTCCCTGCCCCCGGCTCCAGATGTCTGTCCCCACAATCCCCCGGCTGTGTCTGTGTGTCTCTGTCTGACAGTGACAGACTCCTGTTGCTCTCTCTCTGCCCAGGGCTGAGAGCCGCTGCCTGCGGCTCCCTTCCCCTCCCTGCTGTGAAGGCATGGCCAGGCAGCTCTGGTTCTGCCCCCCTGTGACAATGCGGTTCTGGCGGAACCCAACTGAGAGTGCCAACTCAGGACAAATTGCTCAAACAGGGCAGTTACAGCCCAAGGCTGAGGTTTTTTCCACCTCTAAGGCAAACCAAACCAGCCAGACTAAGAGGACTTCGGTCTCACCCCACTGGCTAACCGCAAGTCTCACAAGCAATCTCCTTAGACACTCCAGTTTCCCAGTATTACCACCAGTGCCACTCGTTATGGGGACAAATGGTTATGAAAACCAATACCCCAGTAAAAGAAAAAGATTCTCCTGATCCCAAAGGACCAAGCCCCAGACCCAGGTCAATATACAAATCAGATCTTACCCACAAATCACGCTGTTGCCAATCCTTTAGAATCTAAAATCTAAAGGTTTATTCATAAAAGGAAAAAGATAGAGATGAGAGTTAGAATTGGTTAAATGGAATCAATTACATACAGTAATGGCAAAGTTCTTGGTTCAGGCTTGCAGCAGCGATAGAATAAACTGCAGGTTCAAATCAAGTCTCTGGAATACATCCCCCGCTGGGATGGGTCCTCAGTCCTTTGTTCAAAGCTTCAGCTTGTAGCAAAGTTCCTCCAGAGGTATGAAGCAGGATTGAAGACAAGATGGAGATGAGGCATCAGCCTTATATAGTCTTTTCCAGGTGTAAGAACACCTCTTTGTTCTTACTGTGGAAAATTACAGCAAAATGGAGTCTGGAGTCACATGGGCAAGTTCCTGCATACTTTGCTGAGTCTCAAGGCATATTTGCCTTCTCTCAATGGGTCCATTGTATAGCTGATGGTCCTTAAGCCATCAAGCAGGCTAGGCAGAGCTAACACCAGTTTGTCTGGGATGTCACCCAGCAGCATAGCATAAGTTTGAAATACAGACAGTATAGAGCCAATATTCATAACTTCAACTACAAAATTGATACACACATATAGACAGCCTAATCATAACCAGTAAACCATAACCTTGTCTTAGACACCCCATTTGACCCCCTTTATACAAAATTTGCGTGCCACTACAGGACCTTGGTTGCAACAATGATCTATATGGTCCCAGATTATATCAATAACATCACACCCCCGTAGCTCTCATTGGCCGGGTTCCTGACCAGTGGGCTGTAAGCCGGGTCAGCACTGGGGGACGGGGGATGGAGGCAGCGTGCAGAGCTGCCCTGACTCTGCCGAGACTCTCTGCAGCATGCAGGGATGCCAGGAACAGGTGGAGCTGCTTGTGAGGAGGCAGGGGAGCTGCCCCCGAGGTGAGAGTGCCTCACGTTTCTTACCCATGACAAGGGGGCCCCAAACATTGGTGGAGCTGGGCCAGCTTTATGAGTTTTGATAGAGCATGGGCGCCACGGGCCCGTATAACTCACCGCCTATGTCTACACCTCTAACCTCTCAGATTTTGGAAGGCACTTCAGATTCTTAAACCTTGGGTCGAGTGCTGTAGATATCTTTAGAAATCTCACATTGGTACCTTCTTTGCATTTTGTCAAATCTGCAGCGAAAGTGTTCTTAAAATGAACAACATGTGCTGGGCCATCATCCAAGACTGCTATTACATGAAATATATGGCAGAATGCAGGTAAAACAGAGTAGGAGACATAAAATTCTCCCCCAAGGAATTCAGCCACAAATGTAATTAATGCATTATTTTTTTAACGAGCATCATCAGCGTGGAAGCATGTCCTCTGGAAAGGTGGCCAAAGCATGAAGGGACATACAAATGTTTAACATATCTGACACATATATACCTTGCAATGTTGGCTACAAAAGTGCCATGCAAATGCCCGTTCTCAATTTCAGGTGACATTATAAATAAGCAGGCAGCATTATATCCCATAAATGTAAACAAGCTTGTTTGTCTTAGCAATTGGCTGAACAAGAAGTAGGACTGAGTGGACTTGTAGGCTCTAAAGTTTTACATTGTTTTATTTTTGAGTGCAGTCATGTAACAAAAAAATCTATATTTGTAAGTTTCACTTTCATCAGAAAGAGATTGCACTACCGTACTTGTATGAGGTTAATTGAAAAATACTATTTCTTTTGTTTGCCATTTTTACAGTGCAAATATTTATAATAAAAAATTAGACTATAAAGTGAGTACACTCTACTTTGTATACTGTGTTGTAATTTAAATTAATATATTTGAAAATGTAGGAAAACATCCAAATATATGTAATACATTTCAATTGGTATTCTATTGTTTACCAGGGCGATTGAAACTGCGATTAATCACGATTAATTTTTTTAACCCGATTAATTTTTTTATTTAATCATGTGAGCTAACTGTGATTAATCGACAGCCCTAGTCTCCTAATAATTGAAGGAGAATCCAAGCTGACTTCCCATTAGGTGATGATAATCTGGAGACTTGAGCTATTGATGAAATAACAAGAAAATGACCAATATGGTAATTATTTACTTTTGCTTTCAGGCCAGATACAAAATCTAGGGTACCATATTATCAGTTCACAGTATATTGCAAAAAATACCAAAGAAAGTACCACAGTCTGTCAAAGATATTGATTATTATATTTTACTGAATCCTGCATCAAGACTTGTACTCTTGAAAGCCTTGTTCTGTTTGTTAAGCTCTGCTCGTAAGCTACTGACCTTAGAGCCACATTGAAAACTTTGTGCAAAATTTCCATTCAATGGGAATTCAGTGTGCAGAATGAGGCTTGACTATAGCTCACAAACCTGTCAGGAAGTAGTTAGCTGGAGCTTCTAAGAAAAATGTTTGGAAATGAGATAATTAGTGTAGGATGTGCATAGAACTTAATAATGGAGATGACTGAATACAAGAATGAATATTTATCAAAATTATTTGTTGCATAACAGCAAAATATGACAATGAACCCAAGTAATATTATTCATACACCTTTACCAAATAATACATAACACTTAGAGATCATAGGACAAGGGAAGAGTTGCCTCTGCAGGGTTGCTATTTCCCCCACCCACACATGAGAGTGGGTAGGCAGTGATAAGGGGTGGACAGGACCTTGACTGTCCCTTTAACACACTGCTAAAGCAACTGACAGTCAAGAGAAGGAAGCAAATTTTGTTAAGTAAAAGGCCAGCGTAGATTACATATCACTTTGAGCAAGGAGACAAGGGACCCAATTGTGCCTCAGAGTCTGCAGGTCTGTTCCTGGAGCCATTCAATTTACTCTGTGTTGTGGTAACTCCATGCTCTAGGGCAGTGTGACCTGTCACCTAAATTACATTTTATTGTTAGTATTATCTGCTAAGAATAGCTTAAACAGGACTTTACTGAATGACTATTGGTAGTTGCTTCTGATCTTCAGCACTCATTGTAACCATACTAGATGGTGGAAGTGAGTGTCAAGAAATGGAAATTATCTTAGAGGTGGAAGAGAGATCGTAATGACTCAAATCAAGAGGATCAAATAATTTCCATTCCAGAATAATGAAAGAACTGGTACATGAGATTGCTAGTCTGGTAGAAGGATTTTTAATAAATCTATCTATTTGGGGCTAGTACGATATGACTGGAAAATAGCTAATTTTGTATCTGTCTTTAAGAAGGGGGGGGGGGAGTGATCCGGGCAATTACAGACCTGTTAGTTTGACCTCAGAATATGCAAGCCTTTAGAACAAATTGTGAAGGAAAGAATAATTAAATAACAGAAAAGAGAGTCAAGAAAATAAGTCATTTAATGGGATAGTGAATATGAAGGGGTATGAATACAGAATAAAAGAACTGAGAGTTTTGTACCTTGTTTGCATGTATATTGTCTCTTTATTCATATACATTCAATGAAGAGTTTATACAAAACCCTTTTTGCCCATGGGTTTTTGCACTTTGGTTGTTCACTATTTCTGGTGTATAATTTGTTATCTAAGTCACATACTATGATTTCTGTTCTGTGGCTGGTTCACTGAAACAATTTTAGCAGAGAACAGCAAATAGTGAATTCCCTTTTTTTGCATGGACACATGAGCATTCACACTAAAAACAGCTATTTATGTTGAGACAATTACTGGAATACTGTATCTAGTTCTATTGTCCATACTTGACAAAGGGATGATGAGTAACTGGAAAAGGTTCAGAAAAGAGCTACAAGAGTGACTCAAGGTCTGTACAGCCTGCCTGGTAGTGGAAGGCTAAAGAAATTCAGTATATTGCTATTCATAGATTGTAAAGCCAAAATTGATCATTGTGATCTTATATAGCGCTTCTGCCCTAGTCATGGGGAGAAGATATCTGAGAGTAGAGGGCTATGTAATTTAATAGACAAAAGAAATAAAAAGATCAAATGGCTGGAAGATGAAACTAAACAAATTCAGAATGAAAATAAGCACAACTATTTTACCATGAGTGTAGCTAACTATTGGAACACCTTACCTAGGTATGTGATGAATGCTCCATCATTTGAAGTCTTTAAATTATGTCTTTCTAAAATATATTTTGTAGCTCAACATGAATGTATGGTCTTTATGAAGTTACCAAGTGGCAAAATTCTATGGCCTTTGTATGCAGGATGCCAGACTGGATGATCCTAGCAGTCTCTTCTGATCTTAAAATCTATTAATCTATTTCTGAAATAATAATGCAACAGGAACTCATTTCCCCAAATGTTTGCAAGCTATTATGAACAAGAGGTTCAAATATGACTGAAGTGAACAGCTGTCCAGAAGTTAAATGAATATTTTTGAACGCTGGGTATTTTTTTTTTTTTTGCATTTAACTACATCAAATTATGACCTTTTTTTTAGAGCTGGACAAAAAAATACTATAAATGTGGTTTCTATGTGCCGAAGGAAGGGAGTTTAACCAGAATTTTCCAAAAAATCCTCTAGAGCTAGATGGAAAAAAAGGTGAACAGAAACACAACTCAGAGAGGGAAAATCTCACTCTTGATGCAACTACATATTACTTGCTCTCAAACAAAAGGAACACACTCTCTGTAGGACCATTTTACTGAGTTAAGTCAATTTCGCTGATTTTTTTGCAAACATTGCAAGCAAGTACAATTTTGTCATTATCTTTATGTACCTGCTCCAGGATGGTAATTGAGGGTCACATAGTGTTCTTTTAGCTTACTTTAGCTTCTTCCCTCTTGCTTTCATTCCCCGGAGTTCACTTTGTCCTACTTTTCTTATTAATTATTTGAATTTACTTGCCTAATCTTCACTTCCTAATGTAATTGGAGAAATTGTTTATTCCTGTTCATTCTCTCGACCGTACATGTCTGAATCATGTTAATCTCACCTTTCTTATTCTGATGCCTATTATATTATCTTCCTGAATCATTTCTTTGAAGCTCTAACATTTCACCCCAATTATGGTACTGAATAATATTCTCTCAAAACTGACTGGTCTCCCACTTCTATTTTTGTTACTGCTGATATATTATCAAATGGGTATCACAGTCATTTCATGTTGCCACACATTTATAACAGTATTAAGAAAGCCTTCCTCCAGTTGTCTGGTACAGTATGACCTTCTTCTATCACAGTGGTCTTGCCAGCAGTCCTGCTGTTGTCATCCCTCCTCCTGCTTGGACTTGTGTGAATATATTGGTATTTCCACTACTGTTGTCTTGAAAAAAAAACTTTAAATGATCTCTGTAGGATGTGATATGTAGAATGTATATTTTAGGTGTTGGGACGTGAAAAAATGCCTGCTTGTTTGTCAAGGAAAGAGAACAGCCAGGTGGACAACTGGGTCAGCAGTCGAATCAGGTAAACAACTGAGTTAGCAAATTTATCTTAGAGTTAGGCAGAAACAATTATTGTTTAAACAATATATAATACAATTATATATTGTAATAATATATTTAAGGCAAGCACCTGAATGCGTGCACTTGCATGTAACCCTATGGACCGCTCACTGAAGTCGTGAAAAAATGACATACTTCTTCAACTCAAGAGTCTGTCTGTGAACCTGTGCATTTTGAGCAGCAGGGTAAAGAACTGGTCAATAATCTCCTTAGTCTTCATGCCTTTATTTCAGCACTGCTGAAATTCTGGATGGCATATCACTTAAAACGAAGGGCATTTGTAAAGGGCAGGTGCTCAAAATGTAGAGGTAATTTATTAATAGTTATTTAAAGTTAAAAGTTAAAAATGTATTGATGTTATGTCTTTGGCACTATAGAAGACACAAATATCAAGACAGTCCCTGCTATGCAGAGCTTAAAATCTCTGAGTTGTCCATGTAACATTAATTTTGCCTCTTACTTAATTTGGAAACTGAGACAGGGAATGCCTGTATTGCCACACTGAGCCAACAGCAGGTGCTAGAGGATAGCCATGACCTGTGACAGACCCCAGCTTCATTTGTTGCAGAAACTGGAAGGTGTGTAGCAAATTAGGCAGAGGATTGCAGGAAGAGAAAGATAGTCTCAGTGCTAAGATATCTGAACTCTACCTTGAAGAGTTGGAGTCTGTCTAGATCTGAGGAGAGAAAGATAATTCTATTTCATGGGGGATTCTAATATTTTGACATTTGGTTTGCACTGATTTGGACTGAAAACCAAAAAAAAATCAAAATTCTCCACAAAACAGGACTATCTCTGCATGACTTTAGATAGAATCCCGTTCTCCATAGTACACAATTAGTCCCAAGGAAAGCTGTGGATCTCTGTTTAGTATGCCACTATTTAATGTAAGTAAGGTGGCACAGTTTGTTACTAAATTATTGTAATTACTTGAGGGCTTTAATATATTGTCTTATCCAAATTCTGTTTAGTTTGCTAAGATAGATTACTTATTTGTTTAATACTAGCATGTTGTTGGTTTCATTTCCTCGGTTATATGATAAGATTCAGTAACAGTTTATCAGCCATAACTCAGACATTTGTAAATTGTACCTAAGTTGATATTCAAAATTTTTTTGCCAAACTCTTCTCCTGCAATTTATGTTCTTCTTCAAGCGTTTGTTCACATTGATTCCAATCAGGTATGTGCGCGCCGCATGCACAGTTGTCAGGGAGTTTTTTCCCTAGTGGCTCCCATCGGGTCAGCTGTAGAGCCCCCTGGAGTGATCCCTTCATAGCGCTCAATATATGACCCTGCTGACCCGATCCCCCTTCAGTTCCTTCTTACCGCTCGTGACGGTCCTTTGAACTGCGACCGCTTGCTCTGCAAGTGTCTTCCTTAGTGTTCTCTCCCTAGTTAATGTAGTTGTAGTTATTGTTAGTCGTATTTCTTTAGTGTACATAGTAGATGGATAACACTGCTCTACAGCCAAAATGCTTCTGAAATAACTGTAGTCAAACTTTACTAATTCTGGGTCACTGAGAACGAAAATGATGCTTAAAATTGTTGATTGGCTCTAGTTTTCAAGATATGCTATTGGGTCAGTATATACGACCCTTGACTTGGGAATGGCGGAGGATAAGTGAGTTATAAAGGGAAGGGATCTCAATTTAAACCAGAAATGACTAAAATACATCTTTGACTGGATCTATGAATAAATCTATGACTGGGTTTGGACAGTACTTGCTTTTTAGGCAAAACAATGAATGATGCAATCTGAAGCTGGTATTGCATCATAAATGATATGAATTGCATCATGTTATTCCTAGAAGTCATGGATGATGCAATCATAACGAAGCTTACATCGCTCTGCTGAACAAATTGCCCTATATCAGCTCTAGAAATCATACAGTGTCGTGCTCTCTTATTTGTCAGTGTTTCATTTTGCAAAGGGACACATTTCTGTTTAGCCAAAGTGAGCAGAGATGCCTTGTACTTGTGTGAACAGTGCAGATAACTTCTGCTATGTTTGTGGTGAAGTGACTTTTGCATCACAAAAGCGCAGTATAACCACTGTGGTTAAGAAAGCCTATCACCTTTATTATGGCTGCAAAATTGGAGATCAGGACAAGAGGTGGGCCCCACACATATGCTGCAACACTTGTGCAACAAATCTTCGCCAGTGGTTGAACAGAAAAAGGAAATCTATGCCTTTTGCAGTGCCAATGATTTGGAGAGAGCCAACAGATCATACCAGCAATTGTTACTTCTGCATGGTGCCTCCAGTTGGGAAAGGTGTATCAAAGAAGAAAAAGTGGACTGTGCATTATCCAAATATTCCATCAGCTATACGCCCAGTACTCCACGGAGAAGGACTGCCGGTTCCTGATGTACCAGAATCATTCTCACTTGAGTCAGACGAGGAAGAGGAAGAGGATGAAACTTCTGGTCCTGAATCAATGTCACAGGACCCACATATTCTCCCATCCTCCTCCTCTGAACCACACCTCATAACACAAGGTGAACTGAATGACCTTGTCAGGGATTTGGAACTACCCAAGAGTAAGGCAGAGCTGTTGGGCTCCAGACTACAGCAGTGGAATCTCCTGGCAGGTGATGTTAGGGTTTCCATGTTCCGTGACCGTCAAAAGGATCTTGTCCCATTCTTCTTCATGGAAGGTGATCTTGTAGCCTGCAATAACATCGATGGTGTGATGGCAGCCCTCAACATCGTTCACGATCCAGATGAGTGGAGACTGTTCATTGATTCATTGAAGACGAGTCTTAAAGCTGTTTTACTGCATAATGGCAATGTTTTGCCATCAATTCCAGATGGCCATGCAGTCCATATGAAGGAAACCTATGACAACATGAAACAACTTTTGAGGTGCATAAACTATGACCAACATCAGTGGCAGCTTTGTGGCGATTTGAAGGTTGTTGCTTTCTTGCTTGGTCTGCAGACTGGATACACAAAGTACTGCTGTTTTCTCTGCGAATGGGATAGTCGTGCAAGAGATTCCCACTACATCAAGAAAGATTGGCCACTCCGACAGTCATTGGAGCCTGGGAGGAAAAGTGTTCAGCATCCACCACTTGTTGAATCAAGGAAGATTTTGTTACCACCCTTACACATCAAGCTGGGTCTGATGAAGAACTTTGTCAAGGCCATTGACAAAACACAAGCAGCTTTCAAGTACCTCCGTGGAAAATTTCCAAGGTTAAGTGAAGCTAAGATAAAGGAAGGTGTCTTTGTTGGTCCTCAGATTCGTGAACTTCTTCGAGATGATGCATTTGACCATGCACTGCGTGGCAAGGAAAAGACGGCATGGAAAGCCTTCCAGTTAGTGGCAATAAATTTTCTCGGAAACAACAAGGCAGACAACTACAGGTTGTTGGTGGAAAACCTCCTCAAGGCATACAAAAGCCTTGGTTGCAACATGTCACTAAAGATACATTTTTTGCACTCTCATCTAGATTTTTTTCCACTGAACTGCAGAGCAGTGAGCGACGAGCACGGCAAGCGATTTCACCGGGACATTGCAAAAATGGAGAAACGCTATCAGGGCAAATGGAGCCCATCAATGCTTGCAGACTATTGCTGGACAGTGACAAGAGATGCTCCATTTAATGAATACAAGAGACAAGCCAAGAAGCGCCGAGTAGACACTGAATAGGACTAAACTATGTGCATAATAGTTTTTTGCCTTTTGTTTCGTAATAAATTTTATTTATATAACCCTTTTGCTGATTTTTAAAGTGTTACATAAACAGGACAGGTGAAATATTATCATGTAAAGCAACCATAAACACATGAAAAGACCTAGGTTTACAATTTATGATTAAAACTCTATCTACACAATATACATAGACATAAAATGTAAAAACTTAAATATCTTAGAAACAGTAGCCAATCAGTTGTTTTAATTGTCATATTTGAATTCAGCACCTCAAAATACATAATAAATAGCACATTTTATCTCTGAAGCAGACGATTTCTCAAAAATTGTAGACCAGTGTAATTGTATATGTAAATAGTAAGGTTTGGGAGTGGGGTTTCTCCTCAATCCCTTACCCTCCTTGGGCTTTTGTGCATGTTGTGAGCCCAAGGCTTTAAACCCTGTGGAACCTGCAGTAAGCCTATGCCCACTAGTGACCCCCCAACTCTTGCCTAAAGTGTCTGGGGGAGGCGCACCAGACAGAAAGGTGCAAAATCTGCAGGACTTTCTGCCCAAGGACAAAGGAGTGAGATTTCCACCACAAGCAACTGCTTATGGAATCCCCTCTCTGCCCTCAGCCTACTGCAGACTGCCAGGACCTGGCACTGAGTGCGTCCATACGGAGTGCTCCGGCATCAGTATGTGACACAGTGCTGAGGAAGGACTGTAGTGCGAGAGACCCTCGGCACCGGTGCTCCCCGGCACCGCACATGGAGGCAACGGCCCAGCACTGTTCTCATTTGCCAGTGTCACACAAGCAGCATAGGAAAGCCGACAGTGGGCGCTCACCAGTACCAAAAGCTGCGTGACTGGCAGTTGATGCACTGGAGCACTCCAGAAAGGAGCACTTGGAGCCTAGGCAGCATGAGTCAGTGCCATCGACTTCAGTGACCCATAAGGGACCGTTGAGTCCGGCTCACACCGACTCTCCAGAAGGGCAGTGCCAGGTGGAGAGGATAGAGCTACCCTCAACCCCGGACCCTTTTGAAGCCACCAGAGATTAAATTGAGATGATGGCTCCACAGCCCCTGGGGCTAAGAGACAAGCCTTTGGTACCGACTGTAACGATGCTGGTTCTGGCGGGACCCAACTGAGAGTGCCAATTCAGGACAAATTGCTTAAAACAGGGCAGTTACAGCGCAAGGCTGGGGTTTTTCCACCTCTAAGGCAAACCAAACCAGCCAGACAAAGAGGAATTTGGTCTCACCCCACTGGCTAACCACAAGTCACACAAGCAATTCCCTTAGACACTCCAGTTTCCCAGTATCACCACCAGTGCCACTCGTTATGGGGACAAATGGTTATGAAAACCAATACCCCAGTAAAAGAAAAAAGTTTCTCCTGATCCCAAGGACCAAGCCCCAGACCCAAGCCAATATACAAATCAGATCTTACCCACAAATCACGCTGTTGCCAGTCCTTTAGAATCTAAAATCTAAAGGTTTATTCATAAAAGGAAAAAGATATAGATGAGAGCTAGAATTGGTTAAATGGAATCAATTACATACAGTAATGGCAAACTGCAGGTTCAAAATCAAGTCTCTGAAGTACCTCCACAGCTGGGATGGGTCATTCAGTCCTTTGTTCAGAGCTTCAGTTTGTAGCAAAGTCCCTCCAGAGGTAAGAAGCAGGACTGAAGACAAGATGGAGATGAGGCATCAGCCTTTTATAGTCTTTTCCAGGTGTAAGAACACCTCTTTGTTCTTACTGTGGAAAATTACGGCAAAATGGAGTCTGGAGTCACATGGGCAAGTCCCTGCATACTTTGCTGAGTTACAAGGCATATCTGCCTTCTCTCAATAGGTCAGTTGTATAGCTGATGGTCCTTAATGCGCCATCAAGCAGGCTAGGCAGAGCTAACACCAACTTGTCTGGGGTGTCTCCCAGAAACATAGCATAAGTTTGAAATACAGACAGTATAGAGCCAATATTCATAACTTCAACTACAAAATCGATACACATATATAGACAGCATAATCATAACCAGCAAACCATAACCTTGTCTTAGACACCTCATTTGACTCCCTTTATACAAGATTTGGTGCCACTACGGGACCATGGTTGCAACGATGATCTATATGGTCCAAGATTATATCAGTAATGTGACACCGACACATTTGGAACCATCTAGAGGCGAGTTGGCCATAATGAGGCTATCACTGTCTCCTGCCCGGCACCACTCACCTCGGCACCATTCCAGGGCACCATTGCTATGGCACCGCTCTCTGGCCCCAGGCTCCATGTGGGCTTCTCCGGCATGGCACCGATCCTCAGTGCCGAGAGAGGACTGGCAACAGTCTACGTCACCAGATCCGGGGGAGGGGGAGAGCTTGGCTGCTGCAGGACGAAGCTTCTGCCTCCTGCCCCAGCAGGGGAGATCGGTGGACGGGGGGGCTGAGTGCGGCTGGGGGTCGGAACTGCGGCAGGCCACCACTTCCCGCAGTTCCTATTGGCCAGGAATGGTAAAATGCATCGTCTTCCTGAGCACTATTATCCCTTCCCTGGATTCGGGAGACTGGTATGCCGCCCTCAACATGAAAGACGCATACTTCCATATAGCCATTCGGCCTGCGCACAGACGATTTCTGCGGTTTGTGGTCGACCACAAACACTATCAGTCCATTCAGTCTATCTACGACCCCCCTAGTGTTCACCAAGTGCATGTTGGTCATAGCAGCCTTCCTCCGGAGGAGGCAGGTGCCAGTATACCCTTACCTCGATGACTGGCTGCTGGGGGGCTCTCCAGGGAGCAGGTAGAGTCTCAAGTCCATTTAGTGAGAACCACTTTTGAGAGACTGGGCCTCCTCCTCAATGTGAACAAGTCAACCTTGTCACCGACCCAAAGAATAGAGTTCACTGGGGCAGTGCTGAACTCGGTACAGGTAAGAGCCTCTTTGCTGGAGACCCGGTTCCAAGTCATGACAGGCATTATTCAAGACCTCAGACTAGTGGTGGGCAACCTGCGGCCCGCGGGTCGCATGTGGTCCATCAGGGTCATCTGATTGCGGACCACGAGACATTTTGCTGACAATGACCGTCTGCAGGCACGGCCCCCCATAGCTCCCAGTGGCCGCATTTTACCATTCCTGGCCAATAGGAACTGCGGGAAGTGGTGGCCAGCACTTCCCTGAAGCCTGGCACACACACACATGATTAGAATCGACGTGAACAACACATTTTGAAGAACAACAGTTACGAGAAGGTGGGTAACCAATTTTTACCTGTCCTCTCATTTACAACCTTCCTTAATGAATGACCTTCTCTATTCTTTCATCCAAGTTAATGACTTCATATGTCTTTTGGAATATGTACTGATTATCAACTGCTTATTCTATCCTGCTTCAGTTCTTTATGTAATTGGCACAGGCCACAGGCTTTGTTGGTGTAGGTCAGGGGTTGGCAACCTACGGCATGCGTGCCAAACACGGCATGCGAGCCGATTTTGAATGGCATACGTCTGCCTGCCGCAGTTCCGACCCCCAGCCGCACTCAGCCCCCCCGTCCACCGCTCTCCCCTGGTGGGGCAGGAGGCAGAAGCTTCGTCCTGCAGCAGCCAAGCTCTTCCCCTCCCCCGCTTCTTCCCCCAGCCATGGTGCAGCCTGCTTTCCTGCCCCTCCTCCTCTCCTTCCCTGCGCCGGCCCTTGCAAATGGAGGGGGGAGGAGTGACAGCGTGCTCGCTGCTCCGCAAAAGCCCCGCGGCCCCGCTCTCCCGGCCGGAGCTCCAGCCGGCACGCGGCAGCCCCGCGGCCCCTTGCTAAAGCCGGCCCTGGGTAAAGGAGGCAGAGAAGAGGTAGGGACGGGGCCTTGGGGAAGGGGGTAGAACAGGACATATCCCTTCCAGCCCCCTGCCATGAGCCGCTCAGGGCAGAGGGTAGGGGGCTGGGAGAACCCCCACGAGCCGAGCACCCCAGCCCTCTGCCCTGACCCCCCCCACACCCAGCCTTCTGCCCTGCACTTCCACACACACCCAAGCCCTCTGCCCTCCCCCCCAACACGCAGCCCTCTGCCCTGACCCACCCCACCCCCAGCCTTCTGCCCTGCACCCCCCCCACACCCCCAGCCCTCTGCCCTGACCTCTGAAGCCCCCCACACCGCCAGCCTTCTGCCCTGCACCTCCACACACCCCCATCTCTCTGCCCTGACCTCTGAAGCCCCCCACACCCACCCTTCTCGGGGTGTGGGGGGCTTCAGAGGTCAGGCCCCACTCAGCCTACTGCCGGCCTAGGTGAACAGAACGCCAGGCTGGCAGCGAGCTGAGCAGGCTGGTGGCGTAAGATCAGCATTTTAATTTAATTTTGAATGAAGCTTCTTAAATATTTTGAAAACCTTGTTTACTTTACATACAGCAATAGTTTAGTTATATAATATATAGACTTATAGAGAGAGACCTTCTAAACAACGTTAAAATGTATTACCGGCACGCAAAACCTTAAATTAAAGTAAAGAAATGAAGACTCAGCACACCGCTTCTGAAAGGTTGCCTATTCCTGGTGTAGGTATTGACTTCTGTCCTTCTTTTGCTCTTTAATTGGTCGTGTTTAGTTATTTTTCTTTTTTCTTTTTTTACCATTAATATACTTCTAATTTGTTTCACAATGTCTGTTGGTATTGCCATGCTTCTTGAAATTTCTGTAACTATTAGACTCATTAAAAAAATCAACATTTACAGTGAATTATGTTTTTTTTTGCAAATAAATGACCCCCTAAATATTATTTTCATAGTATAATTTTGGAAGTATCTCTCATAAACAAATTATTGGTTTGATCAAAAATTAAATTCTCATTGTAAAAAATGAACTAATTAGCAAAATTGGTCATGTAATTCACAAAATGACTGAAAATTGGTAAAGATGCCTTATTCCTTTGGGACATAATTCAGCAAAGTATTCAACCACTGTAAATTTAAGCATGCATCAGTGGTGCCACTTCCTCTATAAGCTCAAAGTTGAGCTATCCATAAGTTTTTTGTTTTTTTCCCCAGAACTGTCATTTGATTGGCCAGCTTTGGCCCTGATCCTGCAAATATTTATGTGTGGGCTTAACCTTATTTACATACATAGCCTCATTGCAGTCAATGGGATGTGAATAAAGTTAAGCATATACATAAATGTTTGCACAACTGGGGCTTATAATAATAATTGGGACCATTATTAAGAATGACAGGCTAAAATACACTCAGTTGGGATCAAGACATTTTAAGAAATATCTGTCTCTCTATTCACTGCCCCTGACTGCCTATAAGACACCAAAAAGGAGAGCAATCTATCCAATGCATGTATCTGAAGGCAGATCACCAGACCATCCCAGAAGGAAAAGCTAACTGTTATGGATGATACGGAATATTCTGTTTATCTTCTGGCAACTAAAAGTTTTCCCTTGTAATGTGTAAGAAACCATACATTGTGAGAGATTTTAGCTAGTGCTTTAACTTGGAAGGATGGAATTATAGCACGTTTCTGTGCTTTTCTTCATTCTCTGATGTTCAAGTTACAGTAGCCCATATCACAATTAGTTAAAAAGTACCCATATAACTACTACAGGTTTACATTTACATTTAAAATTAAGTGCCTTGTGACTAATTATATTGTATGGGGGAGAGTTATCAATCATTGACCATAAGAGATACCCTGTACACAGCTATTGAATACTATTATTGAGGCATTAACTAACATTATTATTAATGAGTTTGAGGTTTGCAAAAAAAAATCAAATAACCTTTATTTACAAGCATTGCTCATGTCTGGCAGGGGAAATTAATACAGAAGGAGCTTCTACATGATTTTTGCTTTTAGACTTCACTGCAGCAGCATCCACTTGCTAAACATAGGAACCACATCCTGACTGGAGCTCCAAAAAGCCACCCTGTGTAATAACTTGAAATGTTGCTATATACCACTTTCCCACTTCGTTTCAACAGATCTATTCCTTTAAACATTTTTTTTAATAAAACTAATAATGGTTCAGACCAATGCAGTAGATAATTTCTTTTTTTAATTAATATTATTTCATAGCGCTTACAGGAAATGTCAGATTCAGATAAATGAATATGGAATCCTATGTTTATTCACAGATCAGATACAGCATGATACATATTTCTATGAGTTTTCTACGCCCTCTGATTATACTTTGTTATGATCAAATGACAACCGCAACACCTCTAGAGGTGGTGTGGGGGTGGTGATGTTTTGAAGATCTCTGCATCTTTAGATGCCAAGAAAGATGCCAGTTTGCTTTGGTGGTCTTACTGAGGGTAACACTTTTTAGAGCTACTGTAAATAGATAAAAAAAACACTAACTCATTTCATATATATAGTAACACAACAGTTGTCTGATGGTAATGGCTTTCAGTCACTACCAACATGGACTGAATTCAAACCAGCAACCTAGGAGTAAAAAGCTCTGTATTCCATTGTAAATCAGGGAGCTCATTATAGTAAATCAAGGTCATACAGGAAGTCAGTGGCAGACTCAAGAATACAACCTGCTCTAACTATTAGACCACATTGATTAGCATGGGAGAGGGGGCGAGAGAAGCAACACTTAGCCTGATTTTAATCAGCAGAAGAATACAACAAGTTTATATCACAGTGACTCAAATCTAATACAATTTGGAACAATATTTAGGTTTATTATTAAAGAATATTACAAAAACAACTTTGAGAAATTAAACATCTATTAAAAATTGAATTAATAAGGGGAGTAGCTCTTTCCCCTCCTAAGAAATAACTAACAAACCATAGAATGCTGATAAGAACTATCTTCTTATCCCTCCTTCAATGTTTAGAAATATTGAATTCCAATTTTACAACAACTGGAACAATGTGCTGGTGTGAACAAGACTGAGGCATAATTTATGGGCTAAACTTTATTTGCGAAAAATTTAGATTTAGGTCAACCGAAACATTTCTTGAATTTGGGTCAATTTTGGTGAATTATTTTGGTTCATTTCAACATTTCTTAAATGAAATGTTTAAAGCTTTTGGGCTAGTCACAATGGGACATAGATACTATTTATAAAGCAGTCTTACACCTGTTAGCCCAGTTAGGGAACTTAGTTAAGATGTGCGAGACCTAGGGTCAAGCTGGGACTGAACCCACATCTTACATATCCAAGATAGCCTTCAACTACCTGAAGTGGGGTTCCAAAGAGGATGGAGCTAGGCTGCTCTCACTGGTGGCAGATGACAGAACGAGGAGCAATGGTCTCAAGTTGCAGTGTGGGAAGTCTAGATTGGATATTAGGAAAAACTATTTCACTAGGAGGGTGGTGAAGCACTGCAATGGGTTACCTAGGGAGGTGGTGAAATCTCCATTGTTAGAGGTTTTTAAGGCCTGGATTGACAAAGCCCTTGTTGGGATGATTTATTTGGTATTGGTCCTTCTTTGAGCAGGGGGTTGGACCAGATGACCTCCTGAGGTCCCTTCTAACCCTGATATTCTGTGATTCTATGATTCTAAGATGACTGCCCTCTAGCCAGCAGGGACACTCAATCTCTCCTATTAAAGATATTCTACTTTGTATTACTACAGCTTGGCGGTGAGACCATTCACTGGGGAGGCACCTGGAGTCCAATCCGTACTCTGATTATTTTTTTATATAAAGCAGAACAGTTTCAACAATATAGATTAAGCAAAACACACTCCTGAACTGCCAGGTGATGAGGGCACTTAGCTGGAATATTAGAGATCTGCATTCAAGTCCTTGCTCTAGAAAGGCGATTTCAATTTGGGTCTCCCCCATCCCAGGTGAGTGCCCTAACCACTGGGCTATTGGATATAAAGGGCCTCTCCACCTCAGTTTTCTGAATGGCACCTAAGTTCCTTTGTGAATCTAGCCCTTCCTTGGTTTTGCTTTTAATAGATAAATGGCTTAAAAATGCCCAAAATCTAAATTAAAGCTTATGTTTCACTCAACTTTAAATGAAACAGTAAAAGTTAAGAAAAATGTTGGTTTTGTGTTAATCCAAAATGATATTTTTTTTAATTGAAACTGCCAGCAAACCAAACACTTTGGTTATTCCAACAGCTCTACTTGCAACACCATTACCAATGTTATATCTGTCATGAAGACTTGAGTCCCCAGGACTGTCAATTTGATATCTTCCATGAGAAGTAAATTCACTTAGAAGAATAGAGTGTGGAAGTAAAGCTGCAAGCTCAAGAAATGAGTGCATAGCACCACTCAGAAATAATAATTGAAGGAGGGCAATAAGATGTCTAAGAAACTAATAAAAGTTATCACTGGTAAAAAGGAAACATGACATATATATAGGAACACAAAATATAAAGGGGATTAAGAGGATTATGAAGTAAAGCTGAAAGGGTTTATGAAAACCAAAAGTGACAATGAGAGGAAAGGACGGAAATGAAAAAAAATCTTCATATATAAAAAACATTATCAACAGAGTAGTGTGATGAATATGTAATCCCCACAAAGCACTCAGAATCTTTCGTAAGATAGGACCTCCTGTTCCCATTTGAGCCCATGCCTACAGGAGGAAGCCATTCTATAGCTATGCTTATGCTCCCCACTCCACCAACATCCATTCATAGCAGCTCTGAGGGATTTCAGTCCCAGAGCATTAGTAGAGTGCTGGCCTAAGGTGAAAATGGATGGTTGCAAGAAAACTGGTGTTTGGGCTTTTTCCAGATTCTCCCTTTTGCTGTAACACAAAGGTGATAGCATAAGTGAATTACCATTTATGTTTATTATTTCCTCCTTCGTTCTCAACAGTGGGCTTTGCAAAACAAATAGAAGACAAGGAGCTTTCAGTCTATTTTTAGACAAGTCGGAAAGAGTCAATATAACAAAAAACTGTCCCCCTGCTTTCTTGGAGTGGTGCTCTGTCCCCCTGTAGTGGTGTGTAGGTCCCTAGAGAATGATGTGCCTACTACAGCCTTGGCTAACAGACATGTGTCATTTTGCTTAGGATGTCCCAGTTTTGATCCCCATTGCCAATGCCCATGTGTAGTTGGCATTACACTTCTAAAGGTAACAGTGATATGATCATATCTGGCTTAGGGGTAACCAGTGGTGTTCCCTAAGGGTCAGTCCTAGGACCAATCCTATTCAACTTATTCATAAATGATCTGGAGAAAGGGGTAAAAAGTGAGGTGGCAAAGTTTGCAGATGATAATAAACTGCTCAAGATAGTTAAGACCAAAGCAGACTGTGAAGAACTTCAAAAAGATCTCACAAAACTAATTGATTTGGCAACAAAATGGCAAATGAAATTTAATGTGGATAAATGTAAAGTAATGCACATTGGAAAAAATAACCCCAACTATACATACAATATGATGGGGCTAATTTAGCTACAACAAATCAGGAAAAAGATCTTGGAGTCATTGTGGATAGTTCTCTGAAGATGTCCACGCAGTGTGCAGAGGCTGTCAAAAAAGCAAACAGGATGTTAGGAATCATTAAAAAGGGGATAGAGAATAAGAGGGAGAATATCTTATTGCCCTTATATAAATCCATGGTACGCCCACATCTTGAATACTGCGTATAGATGTGGTCTCCTCATCTCAAAAAAGATATACTGGCACTTGAAAAGGTTCAGAGAAGGGCAACTAAAATGATTAGGGGTTTGGAGAGGGTCCCATATGAGGAGAGATTAAAGAGGCTAGGACTTTTCAGCTTGGAAAAGAGGAGACTAAGGGGGGATATGATAGAGGTATATAAAATTATGAGTGATGTGGAGAAAGTAGATGAGGAAAAGTTATATACTTATTCCCATAATACAAGAACTAGGGGTCACCAAATGAAATTAATAGGCAGCAGGTTTAAAACAAATAAAAGGAAGTTCTTCTTCACACAGCACACAGTCAACTTGTGGAACTCCTTACCTGAGGAGGTTGTGAAGGCTAGGACTATAACCATGTTTGAAAGAGAACTGGATAAATTCATGGAGGTTAAGTCCATTAATGGCTATTAGCCAGGATGGGTAAGGAATGGTGTCCCTAGACTCTGTTTGTCAGAGGGTGAAGATGGATGGCAGGAGAGAGATCACTTGATCATTACCAGTTAGGTTCACTCCCTCTGGGGCACCTGGCATTGGCCACTGTTGGTAGACAGGATACTGGGCTAGATGGACCTTTGGTCTGACCCAGTACGGCTGTTCTTATGTTCTTATGGCTTAGGCTTGCTACTTGCACACTTCAGTAGTTCCACTATGATGTCTATTAAATTCTAGTAAGGTTGCTAATGTTTCATTTGTTTCATTTTTTGTGGGAGGAAATTCCTCTCTCTATATGGCAATAATCCCTTCAAAGGAGAATGGGGCCCATATGGGGGTGGTGAAGCACTGGAATGCGTTACCTAGGGAGGTGGTGGAGTCTCCTTCTTTGGAGGTTTTTAAGGCCCGGCTTGACAAAGCCCTGGCTGGGATGATTTAGTTGGGAATTGGTCCTGCTTTGAGCAGGGGGTTGGACTAGATGACCTCCTGAGGTCCCTTCCAACCCTGATATTCTATGATTCTATGAATGAGCCAAAGAAATATCTCCAGTTCTCATAGCATCCCACAAACTCTTAGTGTTCACATTAGGGAATCCAGTACTTTCTAGCTGATAACAATGTCAGAAGATCACAATGCAAGAACGTGAAAAGGCAAATGGGAATGTCAACGAGTAAAGCTCTTGCATCACTAAGAGATAATGTTGAGAACTTTACAGAGGGGAAAAAAAATAATGAATTTTTGAGTTTACAATCCAGATGTCAGAAATAAAAAATGTGTCCTCAATGTTAATTTTGACTAAGACATGTGAATGTTTATTGAATATAATGCATTTATTTATACATTAATTTATTTCTTTATTTTTTCCCATTTATTTCTATGAAGACTTCTAGGAAAATTACAAAGACTTAAAGAATACACGTTGGTAATGAACTATATCAATCAAATCTTTAAAACCAGCTCCAAAATAATTTCCTTCCTTATCTGCTCATCACAACTTCCTCACCTTTGGGAAATCCTGAGAGAAAGGTGAGCTTTGCACTGTGCCCTGGTGGATCAAGGAGTGCAGTTTGAATTTTAGATTGTTACTTACATTTATTTGGATTATGGTAGAATTCAATGTAGTAGGTACTTTCTAAACTTGTAACAAGATTTACTCCCTGCCCCAAGGATCTCACAGACAAAGAAGACAAGACAAGCAACAGAGCATGGGAAAAGGGGGGAAAATCATAAAATCAAATTAAATATAAATATTTATACTGATGTCCCTCTAGGCACTCTATCTAGCTGGTTTTAGTTGGCAAGTACTTATCAGCCTCAAGGTAAAAGTGGTATTTGAGAAGGGATTTGGAGGAAAGGGTAGCAGCTTTATGGCCCAAATTATACATAAGGAACAGCATAGAAGAAAGTATGAAGAGGATTGTGGGAGACACAGGCAATTAAGCAGTCAAGGATGACATCGTTAGTAGAGCAGGAAGCAGTGTGATGCAACAAGAGTCAAGAGTGGGTAAATAGGGAGAGACAGAGATGTGAGTGATCTTGAAAGTGAGGACATGAAACTTAAGACCTGAAGCAAAGCCAATGGCACCTCACTGAGAATGAGCCAATTAAGGTAACTGCTTGTATCTTTGCCTCTATGTGTGTGTATATGTGTGTTGATGGCTAGGTAGGAATGAGTGTGTAGAGGGGGAAATATATTGAATTAAAATTACTAGACAAAAGGTCTAGTCTAAATGCTATTAAGCACTTAGAACAATGGTCCCCAAACTTTTTACCTGGTGCCCCTCCCTTACCTCTATCCCCACCCCCGCACAGAGCCAAGAGCAGGGTTGTGGCTCGGGGGGGGGGGGATGGGGACAGGGGTAAGGGATCAAGGCTGGAACCGCAGGTGGGGGTGGGAGTGGACCCGGGGCTGAGGCCTGTAGCCACAGCAGGATGCAGAGCCCTGGGAATGGGGCCAGCAGCTGGAATCCCGGGTGTGGGGCTGGCAGCCAGGACCCTGGGTACTGGGGCAGCAGCCAGGACTCTGGGCATGGGGCCGGCAGCTGGGGCCGGGGCCAGGAGCAGAGCTGGGTGGTGCTCCCTCCTCGCCCCCTGTAGAGGCTGGTCCGGGCTGCAGCCTTGCCGCCCCAAATGTTATTCCACGCCCCCCCCTCCCCATAGAGGTGCGCCCCTCAGATTGAAGACCTCTGATTTAGAAGCAAACTTCTTTGAGGTGTGCAAAAATATTCTTATCAGCAGAAAAACTTGCTGAAAATCATAGATTTATGAAAAACTGGACATTTTCCATTTTCATCTTCAACTTGTTGCAAGAAAGGCAAGTGTCAAGAGACAGAAACTTCAGTTATGAGCAAAATTTATAAAAGTTTTGTTAATCTTTCATAGAGTTGTTCAAGCTGCTTTGAAAATTTCATGGGTGTCTTATTACTACTGCCTACCCAAATTCCTACATGCACAAAGGTCTTTAAAGAAAAAAAAAAAAAGCCATACTGTCATGTAATGTAGAGTCTCGCTTAGTCAAATTAGGTAGCAAGTGCTTTCATCTGACGTGGCATACACTTTTTAAAAATATTTCTCTGTTGCAATGAGTATGATTACAAAGATTTCTGCTACATCTAGCAGGATTTTGATTTTACAGACACAGGTCCAATTTTGCAAACACATGAGTAACTTGATGTATGTGGGTAGTCTTACTGAATTCCAAGGAATGCTCACATGTTCAGGTTGTGTTAGCAGGACTGGGACCACAGAGAAAGCAACAGTTATTTTATATCATCTTAATTAGCCATTAGTTTCAGCTGTTTAAAAATGTTTGCTTTTATTTCTCAATCTATAAACCAGCATTTCATTGGTGGCCTATTGTGAAACAAAGCTTCTGAAATCCATTGATATACTATTGAGACAGATTCTGATTTCTATTGTCTTGTGATACATAACACTTCACCAGAAAAAATAAATTTATTTTTAATAAAGTAATATTCTTTAGACAATATTTTGATTGCAATGGAAAGGTGGCTTATTTCTTCTCATTATTGCATCTTTGGTTTATATATCAATTTTCCGTATTTTTTTCTATTGTTCACTCTCCCAGTCCCATCCACCATTCTTGCTTTTTCACCTTTTTTCTGGAAATGCCTTATTTCCCTGTCCTATAGCCTTCTTCTCCAATATATGGTTTCACAACAAAATTAACAATTAAAACAGATCAGATAAACTTTAATGGAATATTTTTTCATTAGAAGTTGTCGACCTGTCAAAACTGAAATGTTCCATGAGACTGTGTCAGTTTTGATGAAAATCCACCAGAAAACAAGCAGATTCCTGTTGAAAACCTGCCTGGCTTCCTGCCAGCTCACCTTCCTAGCTAATTAGTAGCCTACCTGGGGGCTGTTGAGGAACCTAGGCTCCCAGATCATTCGCAGCCTGCCTGGTAGGGGATGATGGAGAGCTAGGAAGCCCTGGGAATCCCAACTCCCAGGCTAGCAACTCCTTGCAGCAGGCTCCCAGGGATTCCAAGATCCCTAGCTCCAGTGCAACTGCCGGCAGGTTGCCTCAAAGACAAGGCTCCCAGTAGAAATGAGAGGAGAATGGTAATTTCAATTTGCAGTGAATTTCAAAATTTTTGGTTTTCATTCCAAATTAGACTACCACCAAATTTTTAAATCTCAAAATCCGCTGTGAAATTATCTGTCCAGCTCTCTTACTCATAACCTCTAATTTTAAGCCTTTGACATTCTTATCTGCTTTTATAGTATAATCACCAAACTACTATTTTTGTCTAATTACATTATCTACACATATTAATTCCGAGACAAAAACCTACAGGCTGTGAGTGTCCTCTTAATGACACAATGACATACATGTTGTGACAAAGTTCCTCCTCTATCTTGGTGGGTCCTGCGCTTATTGGCGGATTTTCCTGCCACAGTGATTCACCATGTGGGTTGGGGAACAGCCCAGATACCTTCCCCTCTGGAAGAACCCACAGTCCAGGTCAATTGGGAGGTTTTGGGGGAACCCAGGCCCGCCATCTACTCCAGGTTCCAGCCCAGGGCCCTGTGGACTGCAGCTGTCTATAGTGCCTCCTGTAACAGCTGCATGACAGCTACAACTCCCTGGGCTACTTCCCCATGGCCTCCTCCAAACACCTTCCTTATTCTCACCACAGGACCTTCCTCCTGGTGTCTGATAACGCTTGTGCTCCTCAGTCCTCCAGCAGCACACCCTCTCACTCTCAGCTCCTTGCGCCTCTTGCTCCCAGCTCCTCCCACTCACACCACAAACTGAAGTGAGCTCCTTTTAAAACCCAGGTGCCCTGATTAGCCTGCCTTAATTGATTCTAGCAGCTTCTTCTTAATTGGCTCCAGGTGTCCTAATTAGCCTGACTGCCTTAACTGGTTCTAGCAGGTTCCTGATTACTCTAGTGCAGCCCCTGCTCTGGTCACTCAGGGAACAGAAAACTACTCATCCAGTGACCAGTATATTTGCCCTCTACCAAACTCCTGTACCCCACTGGTCTGGGTCTGTCACAATGTTTAAAGACACTGTAAGGAAGGGTAGAAGCAGACTGCCCTGGTGAAGCAGATGATTTTAAGTTGCCTTCTAGGTATTTCAAAACACCTGCAAAACACTAATGGAAAGATTTTAAAGTACAGGGGGCTTTTAAAGCTTTATTTTTCTCCCCAAATTAAATCCAGTATGATCCCTTACATTTCATTAACTTGACTTTCATTGGGTTGTTTGGCTCAACATACAGAAACATAAGACTTACACTCCAGAAAACATTTAAATGGAAAAAGCCAATGCAACAAATTGCCACCGTTAATTAATCTCCTATTAGACGAATTAGCGGTTTTCTACAAAAGTCAGTTGAAATAGCTGATTACAAGTGTCACTGGCACATCTTAACACTATATTTCCTTGTCCTCTGAGTATTTACATTATTTTTTGTCAAGGCATTTTTTGAAAAAAAAAAAATTCTCAGGAAAAATATTAAAGGAAGGAGAAAAATTCTCCTCTCCAATATATATGATGGATCATCTTGATTCAGTATTTTGTTCTCCCTCTTCACTGCAGGGATTACTCTTTAACAGCAGTAAAGTCACTCGCTATATCATCTGATTAAATATAACTGTATCTTATAGGACACAACACAATTTAACCTCCAGGAGAAATCTGCACATGGACGAAGAACAGAAATTTGGAGCTGAGATTCGCAGGGCACATCTGAAAGGGAAAAGTTTCCCTAAAACTGGAGGGCTATACTCAGTTCTCATTACACCAATGCAATCCCCAGTGAGGTAACACTTGAAAAAATTGCTTTTGGCTTCTGAATGGAATTATTGAGATAGTATGTGCAGAAAGGAGCTTCCTTTTCTTCTTATGTTTTGTGGTGGGAGAGGTATAAAGAAGGGGGTAGAAGAAGGGATCGCTTTCAAAGCTTTTTCCTCCTCCCAAAATCTGTAGTTTGAAGTTTCCATACTATCACTGCAAACTGGTTTAGAAAGATTTGCTTGGTAGTGAACTGTGGGCTAAAATTTCTGTCCCCATTGAAGTTGATGGTAAAACTCTCATCTTGATTTTGATGGTAAAAATCTCAAAAGCAACAGGATGTCACCATCTTTATAGTTAAGTTCAGGCTGCCTGATTGGTTTCATTGTAATTGCATGGGTGTAACTGACAAGAATTTTGTCCTGTACATTTTGGGCTTTGAATGTTTGAAGGACTTTTTATTGAAGGACAAAGCAAATCTTTAACATTTAACATAAATATTTGTAATTATATTTGTCCTTTGAAAATCAACCTCCAGAGTGTGCAATGAGGTGAAGGGTGGAATGTCAAGAAGAAATCCTTTTTTTTTTTTTTTTGGTATTAATGTGACCTAGTCTTTCCCAGAAATTTATCTGTGTCATATCTAGCATGCCAGGAGATTCAGTGAAACAGCTGAAAGCAAGTCCTGAACAAAGAAATCAGAAGAGCTAGTGACTTAAAGAAAGAAAGAAAGAAAGAAAGAAAGAAAGAAAGAAAGAAAGAAAGAAAGAAAGAAAGAAAGAAAGAAAGCTTTGCATTCTCTTGAAAGCTAAGTACGTCTAGGGGGAAAAACAACAAACATTTTTCCATATTTACAAATGGGATAGTTAGCTACAGTTAAATTCAGAGAAGCAAAGATGTTCAGAGCTAACAAACATTACTTCTAGTTCTGTTTAAAAATGGATTGTTAAAATTTGAATGTGTTATTATTTTCCATTGAGGTTACCTCTACGGTGTGTACATTAAATAAAACAGCAGTAAACCTGCACTAGGCACAAGTAATAAACAAAGATCTACTTAGGTGTCTACTACATATTTCTCAATATGAGATGTATGTAGTATCCTGAAATCAGACCTTATTTTGGCCAAACTCCTATTACTCATAGCAAAGATACCCGTGGCTCTCCATATTCATGCAACTCACTGTTGATGTTAACTGCTTAAAAATAATATGCTTAAAAGGAAGGTGAACATAATTTGGTCCCAGTAAGACAGAACTGTAGGGAAGACCTCAGTCACTCTTGTAGGGATATTAAAGAAGGTACTAACAGTGATTCCCCCAAGTGACAGTGACCCCCCAATAATTTGTCCCCCACACTTTAAAATCCAACAGTTTCACCAGGAACAAAAATCTCTTGGGTCTTCTGTTAAAACTTGTAAGCTACTGTCTGTAGAAACCACTGATTGTATCTATCCTGTGAAAGATACTTTATTACTATGTAAAATTTACAAACAAGTTAATTGACTTTGTTCTTGAAGTAATTGATACAATGTAAACAAACACTGTAAGCCATTAAGTGACTTTCACTTCATTGTAACAGCAACTGCTCCTTGACCCCCACCCTCTGTGATTAAAGGGCCGGGAGTCTCAAATGAATTAGCACACACCCCGAAAGTGGTGGAGACAGTAAATTAAAATATGGTTAAGATATGGAATGTATGTTGATGAATGCTTGATGTACATGAATGGTTAGGGAGGTGCCAGCCTAGAAAGGGAGTATCCATCGGCCAAAGAATGTGTAAAGTGGACCACCAGAACCCCCGGAGGGTAAACTGGGATCCACCCCATCACCTGGAAGGATGAGAAACACAAACTTTGGGCAGTTTGGAGCCACCAGGAATGTGCCCAGGAATGTGCCATCTGCTGATTGAGTCAGCAACAGCAGAATGAAACAGCTCCCATAGACTAACATAGGAATTAATTCCTATAAGAATGGACTCTCAAGACTGAGGATTTTGAGTCTCTGGTTCTGCTGCCAACCTCCAGGAGCATCAGGTGCACCTGACACAGACTCGGCTCCATCCTCATGACCAAGATACCTGGCCAGTAACTTGGCATGAGCAACTTCTAGGCTGGTAACTATAACAGAACTTGAATGAATGATTGTGTGAATGAATATATATATATATATATATATGTGTGTGTGTGTGTGTGTGTGTGTGTGTGTGTGTGTGTGTGTGTGTGTGTGTATAAGGAATAAGTAGTGATAGGAATAAGTGGTCAAACAACATTGTTTACTTTTAGCTTTTGCTTTATCATTATATTTACAATAAATGTGGCATCTTTGCCTTATCCCTCTTAATAAGATCCTGCTGGTTTTTATTCTATTGGTATAACACTCTCATTGCTTCATTTTCTGCTGCAGCAACAAACCTAGCCCTAAGTTCTCTATCAATGCTTCATTATTTATCATTTTAGAAGAAAAAATATATATAACAGCCTAATTTCTTAGTTAGAAGAGATGTCTAACTTTTGACCTGGTGCAAGACTCCGCTGTGGTTCCTAAATTGGTTATGGGGATGCTGTTGCTGTGGCTCAAAAAATGAATAAATTGTAACAAATAATTTGCTAAATGTTGCCTCTTTTTCTATTTTCGTATTCACTTAAAGCTGATCACAATATTTGTGGATTTGTTTATTTGAAATAATTAACAGAAAATGTTCTTGGTGATCTTTAGTCTTTTCAAGATCTGAAATTTGAATAATGTCTGTTAGTTTTGATTAAACACATTTATCTTATGTTGTTTTTGATCCCTGACAGGATGATTAAAAGCAGCTCAAGAATAGGAGTGGCAGCATGGGATGTTGACATGAGGGAGGGGTACAAGTTGGTGAGAGAGACTTTACAGAGATTGTTGCAATCCACCTTGGCCCGTCTATAAATTCTAGTCTTCCCTGTTGTTGCCTTTTCCTCATTAAAATCCTTCCTGAGGACTCACTTCTCCTGTGATGCCCTCAAAACTTATTTTATATTGATGAAAATCTAAAATGTGGGTTACTCAATGCACCTTGTCCTCTCGGTATCTGTTGTTTAGATTGCTATTTGTTGGGGGGAAGGAACTGTTTGTGCTTTTGTGTGTTGCACAGCACAAAGCACATTGTCGGTGCTTAACAAAAAATGAAAACAAGAATTATAAATAATTAAATTCAGGGTTTATGTGTACCTTAGAGCCACAGAGCTATACACTAAAATAACATTTTTGTACAAAATTAGGAAATACATTCAAGTCCCAAATGACAGTTTATAACAAACATTGTTTTCTTTAATAGTGTTTTTACCCTTTTTCCCCTCTTGATTATATGTTGTTTCTTTATATGCTTTATATTTTAACTGGCTGTTGTCATATGAAAACCGGTAGGAGCACAACAGAAACATTGTGCAGAGCTCTGATTCATTCCTATCACTATATTTCTTGTAATCTCTGTATTTGTTTTTGATTGGTATCATTCAGAATCACAGATATTTGTGCATATGTGCACTTTGTCAAAATACCATAAACATTCCACTAGTAGCTTAGGAAAACAATCTTTGTATTAGGCAGCGTGTGAATTGGACAGAGTCATTTATTTGCAAACTGCCATATGTGTTTTCACTTACATAGGTGAAAACAGAAAGGAAATATATTAATGATGCTTTAGCCCAGTAGTTAAAATGAAAGAAAAAATGCAATCTATATCTTTAACAAATACCATCTTGCCCCATTCATAGCCACTCAGAATGCTGCTGAAAAGTTCATGGAGCTGACTTGTTTTAACCACATCACCCTCCTCTTTGCATCCCATCTCTTAATCCCTCTTTTCCCACATCAAGCACAAACCACTTTTCATCATTTTAAGGCTCTTCATGGATTGCCATCTTTTAGTTATGATTGTACAGCGCCTCGCACAGTACAGCTAAAGCCTCTAGCTGCTATTGAAAAACAAATAATAATATTCTAAGCAAAGTGAGGTCCCTCATCCTGCAGTCTATAATAAGCCAAAACTCCCACTGCAGGACTGGACCCTTAATGTATTCATAGCTGTGTAATAATCAACAATGTGTTTCTGGGTCAGATTTGCACTTCTGTCTGAGGCCAGGAATGAGCTTTTCAGGATCCAGGTTGTGGTTGGGGTGTATACAAATAGTGCCTTCCTCTGTAGCCTGGTTTGCATAAGGGCCAGCTGCAATTGAAGTCTCTGTGCTCCCTGCCAGATCCTCAGAGGGGGTGAGGTCATTTATAACCCCACCCACACCTGCTGCACTCGCCTATGGAGACTGCCATATGCACAGAGGTAGCTATTAGGAAGTTCATTCTAATGGATGGTGCAGCATACTCACTCCCTGTGTACACCAGAGAGCTCCTCAGTACCCATGCAAGCTCCTTCTAGGTGGTGGTTCCCTATTCTAAAGGGATGTTATTCTAAAGTCACTGTGTTCTGATTGTGAGCTGTGTGGATCCTGGGCCCAATCCTGTATCCCTTACTCATGTGAATAATCTGTATGCAAGCAGTTACATTGAACTCAGTGGGAACATTTGTGTGAATGAGAATGGCTCATCTGTGTAAGGGTTGAAGTCTTCGTCTCTAATGGAAAAAGTTGCAGATCCAGACCAAATTAATGCAACAACTGAGCTTGAACTTCGATTTTCTTCCATCTTAGCCTCACTGTGCTATTCTAATTTCATTTTTTGTTAAGCAAAACCCAACTTTTGATGTCAGCAAAAATTGGAAAACAGCATAGGGAGAACCAATAAAATTGCAAATTTTGATAGGTTTGCTACACATACAACACTTGCCTCTCAGATCCAGAACTTGATTATTTACTTTCCATACCTCTTCATTACTGCACTCCCAATGGGTGATAAATGTTGCATTTGTTTTAAATAACAAATGTGTCACTCCTGCTAAAAATTCAATACTAATTACTTAATTACATGATTGTAGTATTTGGCAGGAGAAAAACAGCAGAGAGTTGTTTTTTCCCTCTGTTTTTAAATAATTATTTTAAACCAAAATTATTTATTAAAACTAACATTCCTTTACTAGACAGTTTGTAGACTTCAAGAATGTTTTTACCCATGATAAATAAAGTAATTAGGCAATTAGTAATTAATTTGTCATTCCTCTAATTAATTTTTACAGCTGGGTAAATAGTAGCAGAAAGTATTTGTGGAGGAGCATTTATTCATCTGAATAAGGTATTTTCATGCTACCACAGGAAGGAAAGTGTCCCTCTTCATCAAAGTACTTATGTAATTAATGTTAAGCTTAACTTTCAGCAGTTGCTTAAGTCACATCATTTGGGAGCTAAGCACATATTTACCTGCTTTCCTGAATCAGTGTTGATGTGATCACCTAGCCAACCTGTACTTAGACTGGATTTGGACATTTGAGAGAGAGAATTAATGTTGTCCTGTTCCCTTCAGCCCTCTACCCTTTGTCTGTTGTTTTGTCTTTTAGGCACTGGCCCTTTATGGGAATCAACTAACCAGCTAACTTCAATTAAGTTTCCTGCTCCCCTACTTTTCTCCAGCTCTCTTTTGTCTTGTCCATGTACCTTCCCATCCCAAGGACAGTATAACATGATCAGTTCCTACATGAATGAATCTTTGTTCTCTCTGATTCTTACAACAGGGTGCACAAGGGAGGGGTGGCTATTGGCATTCCCCTCACTGTGTAATTGCATAAAAGGTCATGTAGAACCTGGCACTTTGTCAACAATATTTAAGAAACATTATGTGAGTCCCCTTAGCTTCTTTAATCAGCTTCTAGGGTGAAATCCTGGCTCCTTTGAAGTTAATGAGAATTTTGCAATTGACTTAAATGGAGACAGAATTTCATGCCTGTGTCAATAATTTACAATCACTTAGAGTGAGATATGTGTGTGACAAGAAAGTTTGTGTGTGGCTGAGAAAAGTTTGGGAATCACTTATGTAGTTTACCTCACAAAGAGGTATATCAGAGTGGTAGAATGCAATTCCAAATTACTCTTACTACGGAGAACTGCTGTACTCTATATAATATATGTTTAACTGGTATTTTCTTTACAGCGTATTCCTAAATTATGTCAAAATATCCATATTGGACCTGAACTTGTCTTGACTACTATAGTTCCTTCCTTCATTATCACTTTTAATGGTATATTTCCATGTTTGTATTTCAGCTTGTCCATCTCACCTATGCCAGGAAATCTTCACTGGCTTTTTGTCTATTTGTGAAAACAATTAAAAATCACCTTCCTGATCTTCAAGTTTCTCCATGAGCTTGTCCCATCTTATCATGGTGATGGGCACAATATAAAAAACCTACTTACAATAGATGGGACTAGAACCCACTTATTTCTTCTCTTCCAGTTTTCCATCCCACCATACGTGCTTTGTAAATAGCAAACTGTTTTACACTTCATTCTTTTCTACCTTAACCGAAGTATCTTAACCAAAAAAGTGAGACTCCTGGAATGTCTCACTACCCAACTTCATCTTTCCTTTTAATGCATCTAAAACCTGATTCATATAGACTCTGCTTGTGTAATATGGCTATGTTCTTCAGAATAAAGCCTCATTTCACTTCACTGGAGGTAACGGGTACATTTAAAAAAATTCAAAAGAAATTAATATGCTAATATTAGTGTCACTCAGTTGAATTTACTGTTGTGTTTGCTTTAGTATATAGTTAGCGAAATCAGTGCCACAAATGTGCCTCAGTATAACCTAGCAAATTAATCTGATCACCATTGCCCATATTGCTCTCTGTTTATGAAACTTTTCAGGCTCCCTTGGTGGCCTTCTAATGTTTCTTTTTATCATGGTGCTGTTGGTATAAGTATTTGAAGTGCTTTGAATTCTGAATGAGCAGATGTTAATTCTATAGAAGTTATGTTATCCTCCTTGGTGGTTGGGCACATAAGTTCTGAGGGGAGGGATTGTTCAATAAATAATTAACAAGAAGCATTCCTAGGTAGATGAGAGACAGATTCTATTTAAAGTGATTTTGTCACAGTGGTTGATCTGTCTAACTCCAGGGTTATTTCATCTCAAGCTTGTTTCAGTTCTGCTTCAATTAGCATTTTAGTCCCCAGTGGTGCACTGCTGATTAATTAGTTATTGTTCAGTAACTTCATCTCCTGGCCCTGACTTCAGCCACTCAGTAAGCAGTATAGGATGTATTGATCAGCTTCCAGTTTTATAACTCTATAGAAACATGTTCTTATTTATGTTTTTCTTACAGACCTATTGGTCTTTCTTAAAGAACCAGTTCACTATATTGACCTTGGCCCCAATTCAGCAAGGTGCCTCATACTAAGCAGCTGCATAGTCCATTAGACTTCATTGAGTTTATTCATGTGCTTAAAGTTAGACACACGCTTAAGTATGTTGTTAAATCAGCAGCTTTGTCCTGTAGAATCATGCTGTCTAGTTGTTGAAATATCTGGAACATTAGAAATATAGAAACACAGGAATTGGATAAGACAAACTGTCCATCTGTTCAGATATTCTATCTTCAACAGTGGCTAGACACTTCAGAGGAAGATATCAGAAACTCTGCAATAGATGATCATGGAGTAACCTGCTCATAGGAGACAATTCTTTTTAATCCTATTACCCAGGCTTTTCTGAACCCAAAGCAGTGGTAACTTAATTCTTACTCTCCAGGAAATGTCAGGAATAAATTAATGGGGACACAGCTCCCCCATCTGATGAATGATTGATACAAACCAGAGTGCCTTTACCTAAAACTACTCTTTTATTGGGTATCAAGCACACACACACATATGCTATAACAATAGGTTCAGAGCACCCCAAATATTATAGTTACCTAAAGTCTGTAATGGTTTCAGGTGATCAACAGCAGGGCTTTCAGGGACCCACCTTCCGTCCACCTGCTGGGGAGTTTAGTCAGCTTCTTGCCCAGAGAAAATCTCCGAAGTGTATTTTTAAAAAATATTTATAGGTAATTTAAACAAAGCACATAACTCATAGTGACTCCTAGTGGTTCACCATAGTAACCCCCAGGGGATGACTAATTCTCCTATCCTTCAACAAATTGCTCATTATCTCTTGTCATCAATGCATTTCTGGTATTTCTAATCGTAACGACAGTAAAAGTTATATATCAGGGACACTTAAAACCAAGGTTAGCTGTCCAAACATTCTTCCATTCTTATGGTACATTAACACTCCATCTCATCCCTCCCATTCTGATTAGCAAAACTGCAATCATGCATCTGCTTGGTCTTGCCTCTCAGTACCTCACGATTATTCTTACCTATGAGGTATTTGGTTTTCAGCTAGCAATGGCTGGACACACAAAATGGCTGACTGCAGTTTAATTCTCCCATAACAACCCATCATCTAATGATTGGTTTATGTCCTGAAGCATGAAGGTTTCAAAACACAATGTAATGTAACTGATGGTGTTCTCTCTATCCATATAAAAGACTGATTTTTTTTTTAAATCTACTAAGGTCTCAGTTACAGTACAATGAGGTTCAGAAGATATACATTGTGTAAAGAATCATTTTATTTTATCAGTTTCAAATGTGTTGCTTTTCAATTTTGTTATGAGAAAAGGTACACAGGAACCTTGTTATATTTTCAAAATTTTCAGGAAGTTTTAATTACACAGCTCCATGAAAGTCAACTGGAAGTATGTCACTAACATCTCAGGAAAGCTTTTGAAAATGTCTGGGTAACACAATGAGATAATATAGCAAATGAACATTAATTGTAATGGGAATAAATCTTGAAGTTTTCAGGCAAAGAAGTCAATGAGAGTTTTGCCTGAGTGACAACCGTGTGAGAGCTTCAGAGTTGGAACCAATGTTGTCATTATTCTATTGTCCTGTAATATCAGGGCACACTGTAGCTGGAGTATATTTTATGCAAATTTGGGATGCTGCAGAAAAGTGATTTAGTAATCTTCAGAGATGGGCATGCTCTGTATTTGAAGCTTTCTGCTTTTTATGTGTTGATCAGATACCGTAAATTGACTTTTTACAACTGCTTGATTTGATTCTTGTTTAAATTGTGTGATAATGATTTTTTTAAGCTAACTGGTAGGATCATGATTATGGAAGTTTACAGAATCCCAAAAGAAAAAAAAAGTTTAGGAAATGTCAAAGTCAGAAAAGTGTCCTGACCTTATTCTGGATATTTAATTTCATTTTATTATACCATACTTATAAATCTATTTGTTTACTTCGTCATTGTTACAATTCAAAATGTCAAAGCTTGGCCTTGATCTAGCACAGGATAGGTGCAGGCTGCTGAGAATATAAATGCTAGGCAAAAGGTAAGGATCATACACCTGTTTGTGCATATTAATGCTTAGGAACTTTGGAATTTCCACACTGGCTCAGACTTCAGGACATCTACTGCAGTATCCTGTCTCTGAGCAGTGACTAGTACCAGATAAAAATACGAGAAGGCACAGAGGAAGGTACAAGAACCCAGCAGTAAACGGATGTGGTGTGTGTATATATAAGTATATATATATGATCCAGATCCAGTCTAATTCCACATGCAAAAAAGTATTTGAATGCACCAGTTTTGAACTTGCCAACTTTTAATACCTCAGTCCCATGAATAAGGTGCTTACTTGAATAAGGTACTACTCAAAATAGAGATGGCCCAACTGAGTTCCAAGGATTACAGCCCTGGTAAACCTCCACCTGCTTGACACACACCAAGCTGTTGTGTTTGGGTCCCACATACTGGACTCGTGTTCTTTTTTTTTTAAGCTTCCCTTTGTCTGGGTAGGCTGCAGCACTGCCTCTTACTTTGGCCTCTCTGGCACACATCCTGGGCATAGCCTCTCTATTACCTCTTCATGGAAGTAAGATCTTGAACCATTCTGAACCCTCAAGGCACCCTGGTTATTTAAGCACACCCTTTCACAGAGCTCCACCCTGATGGGAACTCTGGTTTACAGTTGACCTCTCCAGGGACATGTAGTAGTTGAAGCACATAACAGAGAGACTCTGTAAAAGTGACTGTAAAACAATTATTCCTTACTTTAGAAAGCACAAGAGAGCTTCAGATCCCCTTCTCCTGCTGCACACCATTGCTTTCTGATGTATTCACTCTCACTCTACAATGGCTGGTGAGAGAGTCCTCCTTTTATAAATTTGTAATCCCCTTGCTAGTCCCCAAGAAGAGGACACTGGGGGGGAGCTGGAGGGAGTATTTGGGGGATGCTGGAGGGGTGGATATGTACAGGGAGCGAATATCTGGGGAGTGCTGGAGAGGGTACCTGCAGGGGCGGTACTCTCTGGAGGGAGGGGCAGTGTCACTCCCTGTCACGGTGGAAGGGCGGCTAGTGCAAGCCCAGTACCCAGCACCAGCTCTCACTCAGCACTTCCCTACTGGACCCCCTCCACAGGGCTAAGAGTCAGGGCTGCAGGGAAATGGACCAACCAGCTGTGGACACAGGGGAGGGGACCAATCAGGAAGCAGATCAACCGGTGCTCTTTCTGAGCTGTAATGTCTGCTCTGCAAAAACCCTGGACTTTGTCTCTAATTTCAAAAATTCACCCAGGAGAATGGACAACCAAAAAAGAGGTCATGTCCAGGAAAACCCAGACATATGGTAACCCTACCTTCCTGATCTACCTCATCAGGTGATTAAAGTCCAACACCAGAAGATCAGTTGTCCAATCTGCCCACGTAGGCTGGTAATTAGTGTCTTGGTCTTATCACCTTCTTTTGTTCAAGGATGCTTCCATGTAAACAGAAGACTATCAAGATTTAACAACCTCTTATTGTTAGCCCCGTGTCACCCCCTTTGAATTTTCAGTTCAACATGCATGTAAAAAGACTGCAGAGAAGGCAAACAAAACCCACATTCAAAACAGAGCTGAAACAAATGCACAGAGAGTCTTTAATATCGAACAGAATTCAAAAATTGTAGATTCCCCAAATTGTCATATAAGGAACAGAAGGGAACTGCTGCACATTTACCAAGTTTCTTCTGCATATCCGTCCTCTTGCCAAATTCTCTAATTTCTTCCTTAACATTATCTCTAAAAATATTTTCATCTCTGTAGCCCTGCCAGTATGACCCTTGTCCAGACCTTCATCATCTCTCGCCTCAACCACTATAATCTGCAGTCTGGTTCCCTCACTACTCTACCTCACTTCAGTATATAGAATGCCGCAGCTACAAACTACCCATCCTCCCTCCAGTGCCTCCAAAAATAATTATTCATATCCAGTAATTCTCTCTCATATGTTAAACTAAATAAACAAGAGTTACTTACAAAAATCCAGTAGCATGTAAAGAAAAGGCCAGAGAGCATCTGAAACATTGATTTTATATCTTAATGGATTCTTGTAAGTAAATAAAATACCCTTTTACATTAAGTTTGAAGTTTAATAGAGAATTATTTGAATAATCACTTTCACCAGGAACATTCTTTGATTTTGTCATTGTTAATATGGAAGGGATCCAACAGCATTGGGGATACCCATGCACATTAATAAAAGAATACCTGAAATTTTGAGCATAACATTACATCAAACCTCTTGGTCTGGGGGAATGTTCAACACACTGTGCCACATAAAATATTGTTTTCATATTTTACATGATGAAAATATTATAGGCCATTTAATCTGCTGTTTTTTTCTAACTTGCATAACGCTGATTTAAATAATCATAGTAGAAAGCCTGACTAACAATGAGGAGACTTAAGTGCATCTTTATAGTTGCTGTGATGAGAGCCAACAAATAGTGCCTGATAAATACAAATCTTGTTGATTTAAATCAGTGGTAGTCGACTTTGCACTGCTGGAGAGACACACTGGCATAAAGCAGAGTCACTAAGTCACAAAATATATTTCACAAGCTTATTATACATTAATGCATATAAAAGTTTATGATAAAATAAAGGTAAATACATTCATCCACAGAATTATATAACAGTCACTTTATTAGGAAGATTATTTTTGGCTGATTCACTGGAATATCTGGTTTTCTACATTAGAAGTTTAGGTCCTATAGCTGTGCTACCAGGAGGTCCCTTAGCTCTGTGCCTGAACAGGAGGTTACCATGGGTATCTCGGAATAGATGGAAATGTTGAGAGTTATTTGTACTGAAAAACTAATTTCTACAAGTCCAACCATATTATGGGCTGGATCATCAGTTGGTATAAATTGTATTCTTGTGAGAGTCACCAGATAGGTGATTTATATAGTCAGGTACTTTTCCTTTAGAGTGTGAGCACTGTTCAGTGTTTCAAGAGTAGCTGCATTGCTAGTTTTCTTTTTGGGGATCTGTGGCAAGCAGCAAGGGAGTTTGCTCTCTGTATTAATCTTTCTAACCAAAGTCCATTCTTGAGGCAGTGTTGCAGCCTGGGAACAGAGCATAGGTGTTTTGCCGTAGATTCTTGGAAGATGTTGCATGTATGCTGTTCGTAATCATCTCTTATAAAGTCATATACTCTAAGGCCAGAAGGAAACGTTACAATCATCCAGTCTGACCTCCTGTATACATAGGCCATAACATTTTGCCTGAAGCTTGATAAAAACGCATCACTGATCTCTCTGTTCAAGGATTGGAGTATATGGTGTAAAACAAGTTGCACAGAAAAGATAACCAAAATCTGCATAATTGATTTCTCCTCCAATAGGAAACCAACCTGCAAGGTCCCAGCATCTGTTATTGCACAACTGAGGGGCAATAATATGCATAGCTCTATTGACTTAATTTTCTGGGTTCATTCTAACAGCTAGTGACATCCCTGGGACCAGTCAATCAATGATCTCTGTGTGGAAGCAGAGAAAAGGATAAAGGGAATTTGAACGCAGATATCTTAACTTTTAGGAATATAGTAGGAGTTAATAGCTCTAATAACGTGAGATTTCAGGCAGGGCCTGGGCAAGTGGAAAGCGAGTGGAACAAAAAAAGCCTGTAAGAGATACTGTTTTTCGACCTTGTGTTAGATAAGAATGGAATACAGACTGTAGCAGGAACTGCTGAGAAAAGTAAGATATCAGAAGGAATATGTATAAACAAGATGTGGTCGTTGATCATTATTGTCTGTAACAAAAGGTATAAATGCTTGCCCTAACTGTTTAACTGTGCATCCGACGAAGTGGGCATTCACCCACGAAAGCTTATGCTCCAATACATCTGTTAGTCTTAAAGGTGCCACAGGACTCTCTGTTGTTGTTTATCTAATGGAGACCTGCCTAGGGAGGGGAACCCCTGCCTGTATGTACTCTCCCATGCATATTGCAAATGCTCGTAACAAAGTTGACTCTGGCTCGTTGCTTCAAACTCAGAGTGAGGACATTGTTTTCTTCCACAGCTGTATGCCTTGATGACTTCATCAGTGCCATGCTGGTCATGGCAACACATTGTACCATATTCCTCATGGACAGGAACACACAGATTTCCTCCAGCTGAGGAAATGGTTCATACTCTGGCAGCATTCTTTCTGAATGGCACTTCAACACTGCCTTGCTACAAACTCCATCATCACTAGTTCTGCAAAGGCTCTATAATCTGTACAAGCAGTTTTAGCAACCTCATCTAAAGCACATATGTAAAAAAGATTTTTTCCTACCACTTGGAGTTTAATATTCTCGATTTATAATTGTCTGATAGTTAAAGACTTTCTGTATGGCAGAGTGACAGCCAACATTTGACTGCATTCTACATCAAGAATTGGTAATTTTCACATTGCGGTCTTAATGCTTCACTATTCAGGTGTGGAGTGTTGCACATATGACAACATGGTTAAAAGTGATGAGAAAGAAATAGAGACCCCCATCCTGTATTCATGAGAGTGCAGTTGCCAATGGGAGCTGCAGGTAGCAGTGGCCAGCGGTGCAGCTGATGTAATAATGACTGCCTGAGTATGTAAATACTCTCCAGCAGAGAGATAGCCGCTACCCTTACAACTCAGGAGGAATCTACCTGATCTTACAACCACCCCCAAAGCAGAGTAGACCTTATGCTCTAAGGGTTCCATGCTGCACTGCTCAGGGGAGGAGGGCTGCCGCCACCTGTCTATCCTCTGCTGGGGGATAATTATGTGGAGACCCTATTCTGGGGTGTGTCTATGGCATGGATTGATTTAATTTGTCTCTGCTTATATTGGGTTGTTAACTTTATTATATAGGGAAGGGGAATGTTATGCCTAGGTCGGTATCAAATGATTGCAGTAAGAAAAAAAACAGCAATTTGAAATTTGTTTGCTTTCACATTTCATTGTAAAGTCTCAGATCAGCAAAAAGTTCACTCAGGTTCATGCACCTTCCAAGCAAACCAGGTTCAAACCACACTCAGCAGATTTATGGGTCTGAATTGAAATAATATCATTTTCACAGTTTTTCCCCGATTTCAATATGAAACAGAAAAAAACCAGTAGTTTTGCTTTGAAATTTTGGATTAATCTGCACGTTCGGATTAATTTTGGATTAATCTACACTTTAAAACACAGCTAGGGTTTACTTGTTGATTGCAAGTAAAGTGTTTTCAGGAACCCCTAGTGAAGCAAATCCGCAAAATTTAACACATCTAGTTATATATCTAAAGCAGCACAAGGTGGCAGTTTTTCAGAACATTGCTACAAGGCATATATAGATAGTGAGGTTCTTAATTAGTTGTCAGTACTACCTTTTTTTATTCATGAAGGTTAATATGATGCTTTCCTGAAGGATGCACAGCTCTAGCGATTTTTAAGAGGGACTGGTTCAAGCAAAGACATGTTAAACAAGCAGCCACCTCATTTCTATCATTGAGTTTACAAGCAATGACAATACACATTAATGAAAACAGGCAGGTATTGAGGACATTTTTTGAAAAAAGTCAAACTTCTAGTGTGTAGATAATTTATAGTTGCACCCTAATCAGTGTTAACTTATTCTCCTGAGGTCTCTCAAACCATTCATTCAACATTAACATGTCATACACAGCTAAAGGAAAATATATTATAAACATGGCAGTTTAATTGGTTAACTAGATAGCATAATATATGTTGCTTTGAATTATGCACATTTAAGGCCCAATACAACTCCATTGCATTCAATGGGAGTCTATTGACTTAAATGAATTGCATCTTGTCACAGTGTAAATTAGGCAGCTCCAGGGTTATGAGTTTTTGCTGAAGCATTTAATTTATATAAAATGTCCCAAACCATGAAAAATATAATATCCCTTTAAAAGTCAGATTTTTTAAAGCCATAAATAAGTCCCTCTCCTGGGGGGGGGGGGGGGGGGCGGCGGGGGGCGGATGAGAAAATTCTTATAAGGGAAATTGCTTCTGTGAATTCCTTTTCTAGACAAAACTTCTCCTAACTCTGTCTCTCCCTGAGCTACTCAAAATGAGATTTTTTTATACTTGAAAGAAGAACCTATAGGTGAACTAAGCCTTCTTCTTAATCCAGTGAAATTAGACCCAACAAGGTCCCCCAGTGAAGTCAGAGGTGGCCATGGGATTGCTTTTAGTATTCAATAGAAATGGATGTGTAAGGTGTGTACAGTGAGGGAGAAAGTTCAGATTTCTAAATTACATAAGAAAATAAGATCTCAGGAACAGCCATACTGGGTCAGACCAATGGTCCATCTAGCCCAGTATCCTGTCTTCCGACAGTGCCCAATGCCAGGTGCCCCAGAGGGAATGAACAGAACAGAATCATCAAGAGATCCATCCCTTGTTGCCCATCCCCAGCTTCTGGCAAACGGATGGCCCTGTCCATCTCATTCACCAATCCTCCCTCACAATTCCTTTCCGAGCTTCAAAAAACTAACAAAGGGCCCCAATTTTGTAGGTCATCTTTAACGGTAGTTCTTTGCACAGATGCTGATACTGGAAGGGACTCTGCTAATGTCCAGCCAATGGGGATCAATGCGGGCAAACAAGGATCTGCCTGCGTGGAATCCATTGTAGGATCTGGGTCCCAGTGTGCCTGCAGAATCAAGCTCAATTCATTTGATTGCCTTTTTGAATCCTTAAACTTTGTTACTGAAATTAGCAGAAACGGAAATTAAAACATAACTGAGGTTTAATTGAGGTCTCTCTGAGATCTTTTAGAAAAACAAACAAACAAACAAAAAACAGTCCAGCTCTGCTTGTGGGTTCTGGATATGAAGGAAGTTAATGCACTAAGAAATCTTTGCTGCAGAGTTTCCTATGTGTATACTGGATTTTGAACTTCACATGTGTGTATATTGTGTGCTTTCTGAAGTGTGCGGATATATTGGTATGTTGCTGATGATCTGCATTCTCCCCCAATTAGCATTTCCAGTGGACATCTTAAGGTAATAAAGAGGTGATAAGCACCATGGGAAGATATTGCAGCAAGGTCATTACTTAGCTCAGTTGTTTTTGTCTTCTTTCAGTCAAATGAATGAACAAGAGTTATTGCTCCTGAAGGCACAATGTGACAGAAAAGCAGATAGTTTTTTTTCCCCACAGGTTCAGTACTGTTTCACTACATAGTATCTAATGATAACCTTATCATAGGTTCTGGCCTCTTGATGTTCTCTAATGGGTGGTGTGATTTATCCATTTCTAACTCCTTGTACACCTAAATGAATGTGACCCAAGAAGTCATTTTAATTAAAACACTCATTGCCTACTGGTTGGCCTTTCTGATATATGCATCTCTACTGTTTCATTGACAGAGAAGCTGGAAATATATGAGAGAATGGAGGTTTTAGAATGGAAGTTCTCTCTGATAGCTAGGCTGCAAAGCAAAAAGCTATCTAATTTATTCATGTTATTGCCAGCCCTAGGAAACAACTTGACCTATACAAAGATCACAGATTGTCATCGTTGCTTGTTATATTGCTTCTTTAACGATGTTTCTTTCCCTTTTCATTTCACAGAATATCTAAATTATTTTCATCCAGGGGGATAAAAGAATTGTTCCATTTTAATTATCAAGTTCTTTATTTCCATGATTTTCAAAGGAACATGTATACCACCTGGTTTGTCAGCATTTCTACAAGTACCAACAATAAGCAGATCATAGACGCACTCAGATAAATCTATGTATATACAATAATATGACTTTTGGTAATATTTTTACTAAAGTATGCAAATATCATTTAGAAAAAGACATGCAGAAATATAAAAGCAAGTTATGTAATATATAGGCTCATTGATACTGGAGATCCTATTGGGTCATGGTATTATATAATCAATGTCAAAGTTTCTTACAACATATGTATTAATAAATCATGATGCTATGAATATAAAATTATACTTACTAAGAAATAGTGCCTGTTATTTTGTTACAAATAGGCATTCACCTCTGCACCTTTGAGAGTTGGCTCATGCCAAAACACTTGAACTTAAAGGGCAACTGTTAATTGATCCTAAAAAAGTTTTCCCTTTCTGCTCAGCTGAGGAGAGTTAACGCACAGTTTTAATACATTTCTTATTTTTACCCTCCACCAGTTGATTTGGATCATGAAATAAATATTGATTTATTCAGAATCACCAGATGACAGCAGGAGAAAGGAATATGAAATATGAATATATATTTAAAACCATAACAGTAAATAAAGCTAGACACTATTTACTTCAGTGCATGCTGAATTGAGTAGGATAAGGTGGAGTAATGCAAGAGCCTCATTTTGATTTCACTTATATTAAACCTAATTTGGAATAACTCCACTGATTCCAATTTTATTCCAATTTTAGGCCCCGATACTAAATCTGGATCTGCGCAGGACTAATGCAAAGTCCATGATGCTGCACACAGTAATAAATCCACTTGAAGGATCAGACTTTTGCATTGGCAAAGGAGAGATCAGAATCAGGCCCTCACATTGTGTATTCCAAAAAAGACCATCCAGTTGCTGGCTGGGCCAGATAAAATACCCATCTCTGATATGTGGCATAAACAAAATGAACAACAATAGCTCATTTAATAGTCTGAATATCTTTTGTCATAGGATTATGTAACATTTTCTCCACACAAGGAAAATAGTGTGAGGGGGTTGAATTGGTGTAAATATTTTACATATGGAAGAAATGACTCTTCATCTTCTGTCAAAACTTCTTTTAAACATGATTTTAAATCATCAACGCTTGTGAAATGAGACATCTCAGAGTTAATCAAAGGAAAAACTAACTAAACACAAATTATATTTAATAGAACTTTCGGTGTTTCACTTGACATGTGAGTACCACATTTTCCCTAACTTGGATGTGTGACTGAAATTACAGTGAAGAAAATTTGTGGTCTTTACCTTTTAATGTTTACATTTGTCAAGGCTGATTCCCCACTCTGGCACTTCAAGTGCAGAAGGTGGGGCCCCCCAAGGATTCTAAAAAATTAATGCTGGCCACTCCAGGCTTGTATTAAACTCCCAAGGTTACAGCTTTTCTCTGACCTTGGATGCGTAGATGCTGCCACCGCCCAAGTGAAAAACCCCTTTGAGAGCCCAGGAAGACATATTCCTTGCTGTGGGGTATCCTCAAGCCCTTTCACCCTTCCCCCTCCCCCCCCCCCCCCCCGGGGAAGAGCTGAGACAGAAAAACAAATGAAATCAGCTATTGCCACCAGCTAATTAAATAACATGCACAAACCTCTTAGGACACAAAAATCCAATTTTGTTCTTAAAAAAAGTAAATTTTATTAAAAAAAAAAACTAAAGGAAGAAAATACATTTGGGTACTTAGGCTATTGCTAGATTTAAAAAGAGAAACTACAATTATTAAGCATCAAGAATAGTTTCTTGAGGTCCAGCTTAAAGGCTACAAACAAAACAAAAGCACCTGGGGTTAGCACAGAGGAGTCCACAAGCCATAAAGAAATAAAAGGGATAAACCTAATCGTGTCTTCCTAGACATTTCCTGATTTACTTACATATCTGGGGTTGTAAATTAGTAGTTTCTAGGTATGATTCATAATTTTTTCATACCTGGTCCCAAGCTTTTTACAGCATAGTCTCTGCCCAGTTCGCTTCTCCCCAGAGAACAACAGACAAACAGAAGAGGAGTCTTTGTTTCAATTTTAAAAAGTTCTAGCCTTTCTACTGGCTCTTGGCCAGGTGCCCACTCACATCCTTTTACCTATGCATAGCAGCGAGACTTTTTAACCCTTTACAGGTAGAGCAATTAAAGAACAGCTACTAAGAGGAATTGTATAGCTATTGGCTGGCTGAGTGTCCATAAAAGAGAGCTACCCCACCCCTTCATTTATCACAACATCAGAACAGACTTTTCCACTTCATCTACCCTCCAATTTATTTCTCAGACTCTAAGCTAACTAAGTCAAATATTCTCTCTATAGGGAAAAGAGGAGAACAACAAAAATGTAATGATGGTTCATCCTGCAATGAATTAAGCTTAACTTTTTTAAACAGGTTTGTTATCCACCATTAAGAAACAAGTAACTAGATGTCTCTCTGTCCCAGGAGCCTCTACTATAGTATCTTGTAAATAGTAATACTTTAGGCCATTTTTTAAAAGTGACTAATGATTTTGGGTGACAACTTTTAGGACACCCAGTGTGTGACACTTTAAAGCAGTGTTTCTCAACCTTTCCAGATTACTGACAAACCCCCAAGTTTCACCCGACTTAAAAACCACTTACTTACAAAATCAGACACAAATACAAAAGTGTCAGAGCACACTATTACTCAAATATTGCTTACTTTCTCATTTTGTCTGTATGAAATTTTAGCTTGTACTGACTTTGCTAGTGCTTTTTATGTATTCTGTTGTAAAACTAGGCAAATATCAAGATGAGTTGATGTACCCCCTAGAAGACCTCTGCATACCCTCAGGGGTACGTGTACCCCTGGTTGAGCATCACTGCCTTAAAGAGGCCTGATATTTGCAATATAAGTGCTCAGCGTTTTCTGAAAAATCAGGCTACTTTTCGGTGCCTCAGATTGGGCACTCAAAATGTTGACATACCCACAATTACTACTGAAAATACTGGCCTTAATGTTTTGTTTGGGCTACTCAGGATTCTTGGTATAGTACTTTTGCAAGTTCTTTTACAAGTGTTAAGAAACTACTAGAAATACTAATGATTAATACCAAAAATAAGTAATATAACAAACCTTTTTCCCTACTTAATAATGTATTAGCAGGAATAACCTTACATTATTAAAGGGAGGAGGTTTAGGGTTTGCCTAAAACTATTCCCAACACCAAAACCACATTGGCCAAGATTCTCTGCTGTGCCAAGTCTCAGAGTGGCGCATAGGGAAAAATATGGACGACAAAATTAGTCCCCTTATTCCCAAATACCAAGAATTTTCAAACATAGTTATTTATATTTGGTAATTTTTGTGGATTAGTGGCTCCTCACAGCTACTGACACTAGAAAATATGTCAGAGACATCAGCAAACAGGGATTGTCATGGGACAAATATCCAATGCATATATTTTAGAACAGTGTTTCTCAACCTTTCCATACTACTGTACCCCTTTCAGGATTCTGATTTGTCTTGTGTACCCCAAGTTTCACCTCACTTAAAAACCTACTTGCTTACGAAATGAGACAAAAATATAAAAGTGTCAAAGCACACTATTACTGGAAAATTGCTTGCTTTCTCATTTTTACCATATAATTATAAAATAAATCAATTGGAATATGAATATTGTTCTTACATTTCAGTGTATAGTACATAGAGAAGTATAAACAAGTCATTGTCTGTATGAAATTTTAGTTTGTACTCACTGTGCTAGTGCTTTTTATGTAGCCTTTTGTAAAACTGGGCAAATACCTAGCTGAGTTAATGTACCCCCCGGAAGACCTCTGCATATACCCAGGAGTATGCATACCCCTGGTTGAGAACCACTGTTTTAGAAAAGTCAATTCCCCTTCAGAAAAATTGAAAGAGTCTGGAGGTTCCTACAAGCAGAAACATCAAAGAAATTGGCAAGGAAAGGTTAGCTATATGAAGTCACCATGATGGAGTGGGTCCTTCAAAAATGACAGTGAAATTGAACAAGGGTCAGGCTCATTGTTCCAATGTCTGGGGCTTCAGCAGAAAAGCATCTCATGGTCCCCCAAGGAACTGGCATGGTGTTCCTTTTGCCAGTGGAACAGGGCCAGTGTTCTTACCAACAGAGGCACTTGCAATACACAGTAATCTGTTTTAATTTCAGAGATTCATGTTCACATTACAGCCTCGGCTTTTCAGTTACCTAAATTACTTAAAGTAAATAAATGAGATTCTCAAAGTGTATGTGAAACTTTGTGAATGTTAATCCTTTATATTGAATACATCTGACTTTACAGATAACCTCAGCTTATCTAATGGACAATTAGACAATGTTTCTCTTGTAATGGAAATGTCACTAGTTTATATGCATCAATTCAACAGAAAGGAAGGGATGGAAAACAGAGTATATGGTTTGTCTGAATACTAAAATAGCACTTTCTTTTCCATAATATTTTGTATTTAATTTGTAATAAATTGGAGCATGTTCTATATTAGTAGAAAATATTTTCATTACTGTAAAGGTATGGGAAGATTGTGCTGGAACAGATAGTAAAAGTGGTATGAACATTTTTCATATCAGTGACTGATAATCAGATTTGTCAGACTGGAGATATTGCAGCTTGATGTCTGGTTTAAACAATTCACAGGTGTGTCTATCTATTAGTGACAGTATGAAGAGTCCCTAGAGATGTTGAGACTGATTCTCCTCAAACAGGTGTAGATCAGGAGTAGCTTCAAAGAAGTCAATGGAGTTACATCCATGGGAAAGTGAGTTCAGAACAAGTTACTTGTTTGTGTAATCATATTCATATAGATACACTGTAGTGTGATGCCATATTATTAGATTCAGAACTGTTCCCCTCCAGAGCGGTTTATAAACCAATGCATTTTTAAAATTGCCACAAGCTGCAGAGAAAAGCAACAAAAGAACAAACATCAAAAACATCTAGGTTACTGAAGGCTGTTAATACCTGTTAGTAAATAGTAATACCTTTAGTTATTTCTTTCTGTATATTTGATTAAAATATATTTACTTTTCTTTAGAATCTTTATCTTCAACAAATAGTATGTCAGAATTCTGAGGCCTAGAACACTGGTCTTGACCAAAAGATAACCCTATTCAGGACATAAGCATATAGAGACTAGGGAAACTAATAAGAGATTATTGTTATAGCTCATGTTTTCTGTTGGGAAAATTAACATGGAAGAATGATTGTGGGGTGAAAAAGGCCCACTGAGAGATATTAAGAATTGTTAGTCCTCTCAGCTGTAAATAATTGTGCCTTCTCACATGAGTCAGGTAAACTGAGACTGTGTAGAAATGACATCACAATTTATGTTTCTGGGAGAATATTCTTGGCAACTAGGTTTCCTTTGTCTAAAACTCTATATAATGATAGTGATATGAAACCTTAGGTTGGGGGAATGAACACTGTGCCTCCCTTCCAGATGCAGGACAAACATATATCCAGTTCTTAGTCTGACAACAAAGGATGGTAATGTATCTATTTATTTCTGTATTCTGTATAGTGCTGTACTAATCTCTGATTAATAATCTTAGATTAAATAATTTCAATTGAGCCTGTTATTTCGACAGTCTCGAGTCATTAGCTCAGACATGCAGTAAGGTGGAATCCATTAAGGGACTTAAACACTGCAGCGTTGAGTGTCACAGCGCCTACAAAGTCACAGAATAACACTGTGATCCACAAAGCCTGTGTTAGTTGTCTAGGCTCCCTACACAATGAATGTACACATAAGCATGAGATCCATAAAAGACAGCAGGTTAGGCAGCTCCCCACCTAGATAGCCAATGGGAGATGCTGATGTGCTAAGCCTCTCTCTTTTCTCAGATATAGGCGCCTAAGTACTGGCAACAGAGACGTGCCTAGCTCTGCTAGCAGCCTATATGTGGGAACCCCTCTCTTAGCTTAGTTGCTTATGTAGTTTCTTGTGGGAATTAGTTAGGTGCCTGTATCACTCGACGAAGAAGCAGAGGTGCCCACCGTATAACTTTGATCCCAAAGGTAAGAGTAATCACCGGGATATGGAGCCAGGGGACTTGACCCAGGGTCTCCTGCCCCCCACCTGGGTGCCCCATATGCTGGTCTACAGATTTATTTCCACACTCTCTTTCTCTGTCCTATCACTATTTCTTTATTTATCCACAGTAGAACAGTAAAGAATGAGGGAGGCTCAGATAAGAATATCTCATAGGCCAGTGATTACCCCCACCTTCCTGAGAAATAGGATTGAAAGTGCGGTCTCCTTTCTCCCCCTTAGCCAGGAGTGGGGAATTGAACTTGTCTCCCATATTCCAGATGAGCACTCTAATAACTGGGCTAAATGTGATAAGGTGGGCTCCAGCATCACCTATTCCTCCATCCAGCTTTTGAATAGGGCCCAATGAGTAGGCACAGTCACAGGGTACCTAACAAGTCAGGCAGCTGAACACCAGTCTTCCCTTGGTTTGTGAATCACTCTGGGACTCAGTGAGGAGATAGGTGTCCATATACCTAGAATGAGGCAGCAGTGCACATGCCCAGAAGCAGGAACATAGGCACCCAAGGAAATTTTATTTTGAAAGATTTAGGCGCTGAGTTTAGGCTCCTACATGATTCGGTGAGAGTTTTGTGGATTGCAGTTGGGGACCTAGACACCTAAAAGTGGGACATAGGTGTCTAAATCTGGGTTTAGGTGCCTAAATAGCTTGATGGGAACCACCAGGTTCTTTGAAGCTCTGGGAATTTGTTTTCAAGTCCACTTAAATAAGAGTTTCTCAGACACCCCCTCCTTCCATTAACTCTGTTTTCCACAGCACTGTGAACACCCTCAGCACTTGTTACAAATACAAATATTAGTAGCCCATTTTTATCACATCTCTGCATAAAATATTACAATAGAAATTACAAATGCACCTTTTTTCCCCTACAGAGCAGCCCTTACTGTTTCCCCAAGCTTTACTTCCAATCTTTTACACTCAGATGCAAAGCAAATAACTAACTAACTAAAGAAATGAAGAAATAAAACCTTCTCTTCTGAAGCTGGTATTTTATGTCTCTTCTCCAGTAATAGTTGGAGTCAAATACACTAAGGCCTTTTGTGCCACCTTATGCACTTAACTAGTTAGAAGACAGCTATCCAGAATTCCAGACACACTCCTGGAATATGTTACCTCAAAATAGAAACTAAGTTTCTTCCAGGTAATACCAGAGCAAGAGACAAAGGTTGAGGTTTTTCAAAGCTGACAAAAGACTAACCACATGATCGGCACTGACAATAATAGGAGTTGTGTGGCTAAATCCCCCACAGTTGACTTTAAAAATTTCAACCGACAGGACAGAATTTTTTCCCACTTACACTGAAATAAATCAGCAGTGACTTCATGAAAGTCAATGGAGATTCATTATGTAAATTAGAGTAGGTGAGTGCAATCTCAGGCCAATATTTTCCTGTCTGAGGCAAACATAAGATCTTGGTACTCCTGGTACTCCAATTTTTTTTATCTTTAACCATGCGTGTTGCCACTAAGTCATGTGGCAAACTCACTCGCTTGCAAGACAGCAGGTACTTACCATGTCACATTTAGCATGCAAAAGAGAAAGAAAGAGAATATTAAAAAGGAATACCAAAATATTTAAAATTGCTTTCTGTTGAGCCTTCTACCCTATTTCTCCACTGCCTGTGCATGGCGAGTACACAGTGGGTAGAAAGCGCTACCAAATCTGAACACTAACTTTTTATTCCCACATTGCACATATGTACAAGATTACACAGAGTGCAAAGCAGACCGGGACACAGAGCCAAATTTTTTAATATCTCTGGCTCAGGTTCTGGAGAACCCAAATTAGGCAGATTAAAATCCAAACTTTTTATGAGTTTCGGGAGTTTACTCACTCTAGAGTGAAGCTCAAGATGACAAATTGGATCTGGATTTTTGTTTGTTTAGGATCATTTCTGCTTGTCACCAGTGGGTCTGTCTGCAATCCTATCTGACTCATTTGCTACTTATATACCTGTACTCATCAGTGTATGTATAAGCAGGCCAAAAACTCAATTAACTATAAGGTTACTATCATTTATGTAAGACAAGGGGCAATACAACTAAAAACAGACAGACTAAGAGTATGGACTTGTATGCCTAAAGGAAGAGAAAGATTCCTATATATATATATAAGAATATTCCAATTCATATATATATGAATTAGCTGTATTGATTTCAGTGGAGTTTCTATAGGCATTCTGGAGCAGATCTTCAATAGGAGTTAGGCACCTAAATACCTTTAATAAACTGGGCCACAGATATCCTGAGGAGAGGCATCGTATAACCTATACAAATAAAATATAGATTTACACTGGTGTAACCGTGATGAGAAATTGGTCCTCTAACTCAGAATACTGTAACTTTAATATATAAATGAAATTTAGACCTTGACTGGTGAGGTCAATTTTGTTGCAACATTCCATAAACTCTAACACTTGTTCTCTTGATTGATTTCCCCTGCCCTGTAATTGTTGGGTCTCCTATTGTGCTGATGAAGTAACAGTCAGTATTTGACATGGTGGTACATGGATTCATTTTAACTAGGAACACTATTTAATTGAAGACATGTTAAAAACAGCTGTTAAAAATCTTCATTAGTGAAGACATTATATTGAAAGAAGTATCCAAGTGTTGTTTAGAACACTTTGTTTTATGAAGCCTTTATGTTTTTATTGAGGCTATTTTAGAAGAGAATTTCCATAACAATATTCCATACCTCAAGACTTGGGATCTGCTCCTACTCCCATTAAAATACCCCTCATTACTATTGGAGCAGGAAAACTGAGGCCTTAACTAGATGTCCAGAAAATGTAAAAGAGTCAGTGAGACTACATCTATCTATCTAATTGTAGCGGTGCAGGACTCACCCCTGCAGCGCCTCCTGTCGGTCTCTCCAGGGAATTAGCTCTTCAACCCAGGAGCAACCTCTGCAGGCTGGTGTCCCGCTTGCTGCTGGCCCCCGTGTCCCTCCCAGATCCCCTTTACCTGGGTTCTACCCACCGCCGCAACCCCCAACCTGGGTTTCCCCACTCATGGGAACCCCCCACCTCACCTCAGTGGCTACTGCCAGTCACTATCTAGCCCCCGTTCACTGGGGCAGACTGCAGTCTGTAAAGGCCACTCATCATTGGCAAGGAGGGTTTTGGACCTGCTGCCTTGGACTACCTCTGGGCTGCCCTCTGCAACCCCAGTACCCTTCTGGCCTTTAACAAGGCCTTAGGGTCGGCTCCAGGGTTTTTGCCACCCCAAGCGGTGGGGGGAAAAGAAAAAAGCCACAATTGCGATCAGCAGCACTTCGACAGCAGCTCCACTGCGCCGCTTTCTTCTTCGGCAGCACTTCGGCAGCAGGTCCTTCCCTCCGAGAGGGACTGAGGGACCTGCCGCCGAATTGCCACCGAAGAGCCGGACGTGCCGCCCCTTCCCCTTGGCCGCCCCAAGCACCTGCTTGCTGCGCTGGTGCCTGGAGCCAGCCCTGCAAGGCCTGCAGCCTGGGGGGTTTCCAGGCCAGAGCTCCCCTGCTCCTCTGGCCTTCCCCCAGCCCTGCTCCACTCTAGGTACCCTGTGAGCTCCTAAGCAGCCAGGCCCTTCCCTCTCTACAGGCAGAGAGAGACTGTCTGCTCCTGGCCCATTGCCCTCTTATAAGGGCCAGCTGAGCCCTGATTGGGACGTGGCCACAGCTGAGCCTGCTTCCCCAAACAGCCTGGGAACTGCTTGCTCCCACCCACAGCCCTCTCCTAGGCTGTTTTAAACCCTTTAAGGCTGGAGTGGGTGATCACCCCACTACACTAATCCTTAGAACTTGTGGAAAATACAACCCTCTTACACTTTTACACACACTCTTAATTAAAAACAAAATGCTTGAGTGTTCAGAATAGACCTTTATTATTTTCTTTAAAAATGTTCATGCACTTTTTTAATAAAACGCTCCAAAAATGTATTGCAATTATTATCATTACCATTATTGATCAATTTCATTTACTTCTATTCCTACCTACCTGTCTATATCATGCACATTGCCATGCTATCTTAGTGCCTTCCCACATGTGTGGATCCTTCATTTGAGTAAAGGTTTGCAGGATTCAACTCTAGGCCCAAATCCTGCAAGCAGATGCATTAGCACAAACTACAGTAGGATTTCAAAGGAGGACATGTTTGTACATCTCTTAATAGGGTTAGAGCAACAGGCAGTAAAATATTTGGATTGTGAAACCTGGAAAAAAATAGATCCTTGTTTCAAAGGATTTATATTTTTTCTTTTATGAAATGTGCATATTTTCACACAGGACTGCAAAAACTAATAGAATTCAAAATACTTTTCATTTTTAAAACACATTTGATAAACAGTAAGTACAGAATCTGATTTAATTGCTTTAGATGATTAATAACCTAAACAGAAAAGAAAAACAAAGCTGCTGCACAGTCACAATAAATGTTTCTGTGGATTTTCATTAAGCAATTTGCTCGCATGCTATTTAGTTTTTTATAACTGACCATTATTTTTTTAGGACCCAAACCTGCAATGAGAGCCACAATTCTTTCATGCTCTCCTGTTCCTCTGTGTGCATGTGGGGAGGAAGAATACATTACCTCACCCTTTTGTGTGAAGCATCTTATTCTGCATTGCAAAAACTACTCTGATCAGCAGTGGGGGTGGAAGCTCCTGGGAAAGTGTGGGGTGGTACTTAAACTCTGCATGGGGGACCTCCAAAACTAGCCTGGGAAGGAGGGACCCAGGGGTTCCTACCTGCTCCCAGGCCCATTCCAGCCCCTCCCTTGGCCTGGAAACAGGTAGGAACCCTGGGACTCTCCTTCCCAGGCCCTGTGGCATCCACTCTAGCCCCTTAAGTTTATGCAGGGGTGGAGCCCCCACAATATTTGCATTTCAGAGGTGCTAGCCACCTCTGCCCTCCCAGTTTCGCTGTCCCTGCTGCATTGCCGGTGGGTATAATAGCACAGCTGCTGCCACCGTACCCCGTTGCGGGTGTGGCAGGGGAAATTTTTGCTTTTTATTATGCCCCACGGAGGTTCCAGGGCAGCTGAGAAGATGGTATGTGCTATTCAGCTTCCGGGGTTCATCAGTAATCTTCCTGGACTCCAGGGGTGTATCCAAAGCTCAGGTTCTTCTTCCAGAAGAGAGAAGAGGAGACGAGCTTTTGAATTTTCCTGCGGGGAGGCTTGGGGTGGCGGAGGGGAGGGGCAGCTGTGGCGGTTCCAGCCAGCCCGGGGCTCCTCCGAGCAGGTTGGAGTGGGCTTAGGGCTCTGGCTAGCCCAAGGCTCCTCTGGCCGTGGAGAGGGGTGGGGCTTCAGCCACAAAGAGGGAGCAGGAGGTCTTGGGGCTCTGGCCATGGAGGGGGGACAGGCAGACTTGGGGCTCCAGCTGCAGTGGGGATCAGGGGGTCTTGGGGCTCCAGCCACAGAGTGGGGGTGGGAGACAGGCAGAAGGGGCAGAGCCAGGGGCTAGCCTCCCCAAAGTGGGGCTCCACTCGCCGCCCATGTCCTGCTGATTTGTGAGTAGGAAGGGCAGGGTTACAGCTCCTCCCACTCACCACCTCTGTTCCCTGCCTACCTACTTGCTCACAATGGGGAGAGCTCCTGTTCTCTACCCCGCAGCCGACATCACAATCTGAGCATGGCCATGAATCATAGAATCATAGAATATCAGGATTGGAAGGGACCTCAGGAGGTCATCTAGTCCAACCCGCTGCTCAAAGCAGGACCAATTCCCAACTAAATCATCCCAGCCAGGGCTTTGTCAAGCCGGGCCTTAAAAACCTCCAAAGAAGGAGACTCCACCACTTCCCTAGGTAACGCATTCCAGTGCTTCACCACCCTCCTAGTGAAATAGTGTTTCCTAATATCCAACCTAGACCTCCCCCACTGCAACTTGAGACCATTGCTCCTTGTTCTGTCATCTGCCACCATTGAGAACAGCCGAGTTCCATCCTCTTTGGAACCCCCCTTCAGGTAGTTGAAGGCTGCTATCAAATCCCCCCTCATTCTTCTCTTCTGGAGACTAAACAATCCCAGTTCCCTCAGCCTCTTCTCATAAGTCATGCGCTCCAGCCCCCTAATCATTTTTGTTGCCCTCCGCTGGACTTTTTCCAATTTTTCCACATCCTTCTTGTAGTGTGGGACCCAAAACTGGACACAGTACTCCAGATGAGGCCTCACCAATGTCGAATAAAGGGGAACGATCACGTCCCTCGATCTGCTGGCAATGCCCCTACTTATACAGCCCAAAATGACGTTAGCCTTCTTGGCAACAAGAGCACACTGTTGACTCATATCCAGCTTCTCGTCCACTGTGACCCCTAGGTCCTTTTCTGCAGAACTGCTACCTAGCCATTCGGTCCCTAGTCTGTAGCTGTGCATGGGATTCTTCCGTCCTAAGTGCAGGACTCTGCACTTGTCCTTGTTGAACCTCATCAGGTTTCTTTTGGCCCAATCCTCTAATTTGTCTAGGTCCCTCTGTATCCGATCCCTACCCTCTAGTGTATCTACCTCGCCTCCTAGTTTAGTGTCATCGGCAAACTTGCTGAGCGTGCAGTCCACACCATCCTCCAGATCATTAATAAAGATATTAAACAAAACCGGCCCCAGGACCGACCCTTGGGGCACTCCGCTTGAAACTGGCTCAGTTTCATTATCATGAAAATGATTCATGGGAATCTTATAATGAAACCCTGAGAGCATTGCAAACTTCTTGGACTCACAGTACTTTATAACTTCTTGTTTAACCGTGGAGTAAGATCAGTCCCTCCTCCCCACACAAAATATTGGTGTTATAATTCTGGCAATAAACAGTGGTGTCTAGCAGTTCAGTTAATTAGAGGCAGAGATTACACTAATGTTATTACTTCATTCAACAATAAATTTGAGACTAATAATAGGATTACAAGGGATTTCTATCGGAGGTTTTAGATAACAAATGTCATTGGGTCAGCAGACCATATTAAAGCTTTCTTGGGCAAACCTAAAGAAATATTTTTTCATAATCTGAGGGAAGAAGGAACATTTTTAATCAAATACATTATCAACTGGGAAACTACCTAATGCAGGCCCTGATATATATAGCTGAAAATCTTTGAGTCCTGATGTTTAAAGACCAGAAGTATGAAACAAATTTTAGATACTCTTGAAATAATGTGTTAGAAATATACTTTAACATGGATATGATTCTGCCATTGAGCCGTATACAATATTGCCACGAATTTCAAAGATATTTTCATGAACAGAAATGACATCATTTAAGCAATCCCTGAAGTCCTTACTCATTTATTTCCTTAGGCAAAACTCCCATTAAAGTCTACCTCATGAAATACCCACATTATTATTATTTATTTGCATAGTTATGTCCAAAATGTGCCAAACTCTGTACAGCAACACAGGAAGAAATCTTCCCCAAAAATTTCTTAGTGCTTCTTTCCAGTTTTTAAAATGTCTCCTTCTTTCAAGATATAGTAATATTTCAACTTTGCCTATAAGTTAAATCTTGTAGAAAAAAAGCATCACTTCTCCAACAGCACCAGCATACCTGTCTGTCCATTGCAGCCCAAGGGATAAGTGATAGATGTTCCCCTCTTTAAAACCCTGCCCACCCCACCCCATTGATTCAGGTTCAGTGTAAGGGAGACACACATTCTTGTACAGTGGGTCAGACTGAGACCAAGTTAGTGAAAGCCTGTAAAGATTGAGGGTTTCATGAGGGCTAGAGTAAGGTCATGCATGACTTTATCTGGCTCCTATAGTCAGTGGCAGCTCCTGCCACACTCTTTCGCTCTTCCTGATGGAGGGGAAGAGGGTTCAAGGATCGTTCATTTGCTGGGGCTTTCTGAGATGAAGTCAGGGTCCCCCATAGGAACCAAAATATAGATTTTCCTTTGTATTCTTTAGTCACAGTGGAGTGAACTTTGCCTTCCACCACCACCTCCTCCTCACCGTAGAAGAACCAGGGAACAGGGCTGGTCAAATACTGACATGTTGAAATTTGTTTGCATCCTTGTTTCATCCAGGATGAAAAGTCCTGAAAAAATTTAATTCAACATTTTTGAAACCAAAACATTTCACTTTGGTTTGTTGAACAGAATCAAAATGTTTCATCTGGGCATGGTTCAACAATAAGCAGTGCTCATCTGAGCTGCCATGGCTCCTGGGAGTTGTAGTTGGGTACCTCCTAGCCCCATTCTCCTTTTTGGGCTGGGATCCCTGGTCATACTACAACTCCCATGATGCATCTTTTGTGGTGGACTGCAGCAGTTAAACTAGAGGAGAAAATATATTTTGCCAGACAATTGCTGACCAATTCTATCAGGGAATGTATGTCTCTCAGGAATTCACTAATGGTAGAAGGAAACTTGCCTCAATGACTTGGGTCTGATTCTCTACTGCCTTGCACCTTTTATATTCTGACCTGAGCAACAGAAAGTGTTTATAAAGGATTCCCTGACATAAGTGACTTCCCAGTTGGAAAAGAGCTGACTGTGCTACCTCTGTGCTGACTCTGTGCTACCTCTGGTGTAGAGTGGTCTGGGGAAAGAGGGCTATCTTACAAAACAAATTGGCCGTACAGGATCTTCCCCTGAGAGAATAGTTTTTGAGTGTGTGTTCAGTAGGAATCCTGTGTGTTCTTTGATAAGTAAAGGACAGTTCTGATCCTTGACTTCAATGGGATTCAGAGTAGCAGCCGTGTTAGTCTGTATCTGCAAAAATAACAGGAGTACTTGTGGCACCTTAGAGACTAACAAATTTATTAGAGCATAAGCTTTCGTGGGCTACAACCCACTTCTTCGGATGCATATAGAGTGAACCATATATTGAGGAGATATATATACACACACATACAGAGAGCATGAACATTGAATCTATCTCCCCTTGTAAGTATTTTCACACTTGCTTCTTATCAAACTGTCTGTACTGAACCATCTTGATTATCACTTCAAAAGTTTTTTTTCTCTTACTTAATTGGCCTCTCAGAGTTGGTAAGACAACTCCCACCTGTTCATGCTCTCTGTATGTGTGTGTATATATATCTCCTCAATATATGGTTCACTCTATATGCATCCGAAGAAGTGGGTTGTAGCCCACGAAAGCTTATGCTCTAATAAATTTGTTAGTCTCTAAGGTGCCACAAGTACTCCTGTTATTATTTCAATGGGATTATTTGCATGAGAAAGGCATACTTGTGTAAGTAAGTGCTTGAAGATAGGCTTTAAATGTTAAGACAATATAGTTGGTGGTTATCTTCCTATATTAAACCACATGGTAGTTCCTGAAGATACAAAACAAAACACTCCCCAGTGAAAAGAAACACATTTAGGTAACCTAGTTTTGCAGACTTATGCCTGTGATTAACTTTACACACTGTGAATTGTCCCATTGACTTCCATCTCATTGATTTCAAGACCATATTTGTTCACCACAAACTGATGAACAAGCTTTCCAAAGCTCACAATCTAAAAGCCATTTGTGCTGGAAGCTCACTCTTCATCAGAATCCGAAATCTCCCAGTGGAGCTTGTGATGGACAAGTCTAAAATATCCCAACACTTCAAAATCACACTACTGACCAAGCAGGAAATTGAAGCGTTTGCAAGTACAGCAGCAACAGAGCAAGGGCTGTGCATCACATAAGCTATCATTATCCTCCAAAAAGAAAAAATCTCAGAAGAAGAGAAGAGAGCTGCTGAATCATGGGTTCTGCTTTAGAAAAGCACTCTGATTATCTTACCCCAGCACATAATATGCTATGCCCTGGGTTCTCTGATATTATGCACAAATCTCCTTGCTTTATGTGGCTGATTTCCACTATAATTTGTAATTTGTATTCCAATAGAGCCCAGAGACCCTTTATAGAATTGGGACCTACTGTTCTAGAGGTGACATAAATGTATAAGAAGAAATGTCCCCTGCCCCTAAGATTGTACAATCAAAAAGAGGTGCACTGATTTTGAAGCACAGTGGGAATTTCTATAGCAATGACGGCTGATTATGCAAACACTCTGGTTCATCTCTTTCACGGGTGGAGTAAAGGGGCAAGCAACATCAAAAGGGATGGAAGTGCCTAAGCACTTGTGAGAAGGACATGACTTGCTAACGGAGGGCTGCCATCCACTTTCCTAAGATGTTAAAATTTTAAACTACACAATAACAATGTTTCTTTGAGATTTTGGAACCCCTGGCAGCAGCTGCTGACACCTGCAGGCTTCAATCTACTCCATCCATGAGAACGTTTTGTTCCCACCCCTTCTGCCCATTATTCTGCTGCATAATCTTCACCAGTCATTCAGTCCCTCTCCAGCTAAGCTCCTAAAAAACAGGCAGGCAAATTGAAGAGCTGGAAGATGGTAGGAAAATGTCCATTAAAAACATATATGGAGGGCAAACAGATTTATGCAGGATGTTGAGGAAAAGGTAAATGAGGTGGCCACTTGCACAGCTACATAGTGATGTTATGTGTGGTCCCCTGATACTATAGAGGAGACTAAGAGTTAGGATATGGAAAATGAATTGTGAAGCAGTACCCTTGAGTATTCTTGCTTCAGAACACATGCAGTATAATAAAAGAAGGAGAGAGGCAATGGGGAGAAGCAAAGCAGCAATTAAAAGAAAAAACCCATCAGAGCAGAAGAAGCAGATGGGGGTGGGGGAAGGAGCCACAGAATATGATTGAATATTTTCTCCTGAAATCATCAGAAGTGCACGGATGGTGGGTGAGAGGAATATGGATGGAGGGATAACATGATGAAATAATTCCCACAACAATAAATCTCTGAATAGTTTGTTTTACTTATTTCTGTTTTATTATTCCTCAAAATAACACTTATTCTCCATTGATTTAATTAAGTTTGCCCTATGTTTTCAAGCAAATTCAAAGGAAGACTAAATGTCCTTAACTGCGTGGTTTTCCTAAGAACATAAGAATAGCCCTACTGGGTGAGACCAAAGGTCCATCTAGGCCAGTATCCTGTCTTCCGACAGTGGCCAGTGCCAGGTGCCCCAGATGGAATGAACAGAACAGGTAATCATCACGTAATCCATCCCCGTCACTCATTCCCAGCTTCTGGCAAACATTGGCTAGGGACACCATTCCTGCCCATCCTGGCTAATAGCCATTGATGGACCTATTCTCCATGAATTTATCTAGTTCTTTTTTGAACCCTGTTATGGGCATGGCCTTCACAACATCTCTGGCAAGGAGTTCCATAGGTTGACTATGTGTTGTGTGAAGAAATACTTCCTTTGATTCAGAAAAGTAGACTTAGACTTCCTTAGGGAACTGATGGGCAGGATCCCCTGGGAGACGAATTTGACAGGGAAAGGAGTCCAGGAGATCTGGCTGTATTTTAAAGTAGCCTTATTGAGGGTGCAGACACAAACCATCCTAATGTGCAGAAAAAAATAGCAAATATGGCAGGCGACCAGCTTGGCTTAACAGTGAAATCTTCGGTGAGCTTAAACTCAAAAAGGAAGCTTACAAGAAGTGGAAATTTGAACAGATGACTAGGGAGGAGTATAAAAATATTGCTAGAACATGCAGGAGTGTAAACGGAAAGGCTAAGGCACAATTGGAGTTGCAGCTAGCAAGGGATGTGAAGGGTAACAAGAAGGGTTTCTACAGGTATGTTAGCAACAAGAAGAAGGTCAGGGAAAGTCTGGGACCCTTACCGAATGGGGGAGGCAACCCAGTGACACATGACATGGAAAAAGCTGAAGTACTCAATGCTTTTTTTGCCTCGGTCTTCACAGACAAGGTCAGCTCCCAGACTGCTGCACTGGGCAACACACTATGGGGAAGAGGTGAGCAGCCCTCAGTGGTGAAAGAACAGGTTAAGGACTATTTAGAAAAGCTGGGCATGCACAAGTCCATAGGTCCAGATCTAATGCATCCAAGGGTGCTGAGGGAGTTGGCTGATGTGATTGCAGAGCCATTGGCCATTATCTTTGAAAATTCGTGGTGATCTGGGGAGGTCCCAGACAATTGGAAAAAGGCAATATAGTGCCCATATTTAAAAAGGAAGAAAGAGAACCCGGGGAACTACAGACCGGTCAGCCTCACTTCAGTCCCTGGCAAAATCATGGAGCAGGGTCCTCAAGGAATCAATTTTGAAGCACTTGGAGGAGAGGAAGGTGATCAGGAACAGGCAACATGGATTCATCAAGGGCAACTCATGCCTGTCCAACCTGATTGCCTTCTATGATGAGATAACTGGCTCTGTGGATATGGGGAAAGCAGTGGATGTGATATATCTTGACTTAGCAAAGTTTTTGATATGGTCTTGCACAGTATTCTTGCCAGCAAGTTAAACAAGTATGGATTGGATGAATGGATTATAAGGTGGATAGAAAGCTGGCTAGATTGTCAGGCTCAACGGGTAGTGATCAATGGCTTGATGTCTAGTTGGCAGCCAGTATCAAGCAGAGTGTCCCGGGGTTGGTCCTGGGGCTGGTTTTGTTCAATATCTTTATTAATGATCTGAATGGTGGGATCATTATCCACATCAGCAAATTTGCAGATGACACTAAGCTGGGGGGAGAGGTAGATACTCTTGAAGGTAGGGATAGGGTCCAGAGTGACCTAGACAAATTGGAGGATTGGGCCAAAATAAATCTGATGCGTTCAACAAGGACAAGTGCAGAGTTCAGGACTTAGGAAGGAAGAATCCCATGCATCTCTACAGGCTGGGGACTGATTGGCTAAGTTCTGCAGAAAAGGACCTAGGGATTAGAGTGGATGAGAAGCTGGATATGAGTCAGTAGTGTCCCCTTGTTACTAAGAAGGCCAGTGGCATATTGGGATGTATTAGTAGGAGTATTGCCAGCAGATCAAGGGGAGTGATTATTCCCCTCTATTCAGCACTGGTGAAGCCACACCTGGAGTATTGTGTCCAGTTTTGGTCCTCCCACTACAGAAGGGATACGGACAAATTGGGGACAGTCCAGCAGAGGGCAACAAAAATTATTAGGGGGCTGGGGCACATGACTTATGAGGAGAGGTTGAGGGAACTGGGGTTATTTAGTCTGGAGAAGAGAAGAGTGAGGGGGTATTTGATGGCAGCCTTCAACTACCTAAATGAGGGGTTCCAAAGAGGATGGAGCTCGGCTGTTCTCAGTGGTGACAGATGACAGAAGAAGAAGCAATGGTCTCAAGTTGAAGTGGGGGAGGTTTAGGTTGGATATTAGGAAACACTATTTCACTAGGAGGGTGGTGAAGCACTGAAATGGGTTACCTAGGGAGGTGATGCAATCTCTATCCTTAGAGGTTTTTAAGGCCCAGCTTGACAAAACCTTGACTGGGATGATTTAGTTGATTTTGGTCCTGCTTTGAGCAGGGGATTGGACTAGATGACCTCCTGAGGCACGGGTCGGCAACCTGCGGCACACATGCCAAAGATGGCACGCAAGCTGATTTTTGACGGCACGCTGCTGCCTGCTGGGGTCCTGGCCCCACTCAGCCCCCCCGCCCACTGATTTCTCCTGCGGGAGGCAGAAGCTTGGTTCTGCCGGCAGCCAAGCTCCCCCCTCCCCCGCTTCTTCCCCCAGCGTGGTGCTTTCCTGCCCCTCCCACTCCTTCTCCCTGCCACTGATCAGCTGATCGCCCTTTCGAGGGGGAGGGAGAGCGGAGCCGAGCCGAGCTGCAGAGTGCTCGCTGCTCTGGGGAGGAGGCAGAGAAGAGGTGGAGATGGGGCGCTCGGGAAAGGGGTGGGAACGGGGCATATCCCCTCCAGCCCCCTGCCGTGAGCACCCCCATGAGCCGAGCACCCCAGCCCTCTGCCCTGACCCCTGAACCCCCCCACACACACCCAGCCCTCTGCCCTGACCCCTGAGCCGCCCCCACACCCAGCTTTCTTCCCTGACTCCTGAGCCCCCCCACACACCCAGCTCTCTTCTCTGACCCCTGAAACCCCCCCACACACCCAGCCTTCTGCCCTGACCCCTGGACCCCTCCACACACCCAGCCCTCTGCCCTGACCCCTGCATCCCCTCACACACACCTAGCCCTCTGCCTTGACCCCTGCACCCCCTCACACACCTCCAGCCCCCATTCTGACTCCTGCACCCCCCACACATACCCAGCCCCCCAAAACCCCATGCCCTGACTCTTGCACCTCCTCCACATCCCCACCGCCACCCTGAGCACCAAACGGGAGCTCCCGCACACACCCCCACATTCCCACCTGCACCCCTGGTCTGGAGTCCCGGCTGCCGGCCCCTTGCCAGCCCTTGGTCCTGCTTGCCCCGCTCAGCCTGCTGCCAAACTAGGTGAACAGAACCCCCGGCCGGCAGCGGGCTGAGTGGGCCGGCGGCGTAAGATCAGCATTTTAATTTAATTTTAAATGAAGCTTCTTAAACATTTTGAAAACCTTGTTTACTTTACATACAACAATAGTTTAGTTATATAATATAGACTTATAGAGAGAGACCTTCTAAAAAACGTTAAAATGTATTACCGGCACGTGAAACCTTAAGTTAAAGTGAATAAGTAAAGACTCGGCACACCACTTCTGAAAGGTTGTCGACCCCTTTCCTGAGGTCTCTTCCAACCCTAATATTCTATGATTCTATCATTGGTTTTAAACCTGCTGCCAATTAATTTCATTTGGTGACCCCTTATTCTTGTGTTATGGGAAGTAGTAAAGAATACTTCCTTATCTACTTTCTCTACACTAGTCATGATTTTATAGACCTCAATTATATCTCCCTGTAGCGGAGTGGTCACCCTGCTCCTGCCTGAAGGGGATAAAGCAGCCCTGGAGAGGGCTGCAGCGGGGAAAGCTAGGCTGATTAGGAAAGCAGCCACAGCTGTGGTCAGCTTAATCAGGGCCCAGCTGGCCCTTATAAGAGGGCTGTGGGCCAGAAGAAAAACAAACACTCTCTCTAGCTTCTCAGAGAGAGAAGGACCTGGCTGCCTACGAGCTGAGAAGGGTACCTGAGGTAGAGCAGTCCTGGGGAAGGGCAGAGGAGCTGGGGAGATCCAGCCTAGCTAAGCCCCAGGCTGCAGGCCGAGTTGAGGGCCCACAAAAAGGGTACTAGGGCTACAGAGGGGCAGGCCAGAAATAGGCAGAGGCAGCTGGTCCAACCACCTTTGCTGATTATGAGTGGTTTACAGACTGCCGTCTGCCCCAGGGAACGGGGGCTACATGATGACTGGCAGTAGCCACTGAGGCAAGGTGGGGCTAGGGGTTTGGGGGTTCCTCTGGGAGGGGAGACCCAGAGTGAGGGGGTACTGAGGTGGTCAGAACCCCTGAGCAAAGGGCACCAGGGTCTGGGAAGGACATGGGGCCAGCGGCAGGCGAGACACCGGCCTCCAGAGGGCGCTCCAGGCTGGAAAGAGTTAATTCCTTGGACGACCAACAGGAGGCGCCGTGCCGGTAAGTCTTTGCCCCACCACACTCCCCTTGGCCATCTCTTTTCCAAGCTGAAAAGTCCCACTCTTATTAATCTCTCCTCATATGGAAGCCGTTCCATACCCCTAATAATTTTTGTTGCCCTTTTCTGAACCTTTTCCAATTCCAATATATCTTTTTTGAGATGGGGCGACCACATCTGCATACAGTATTCAAGATGTGGGCGTACCATGGATTTATATAGAGGCAACATGAAAAATTCTGTCCTATTATCTATCCCTTTCTTAATTATTCCCAGCATTCTGGTCTCTTTTTTGACTGCCGCTGCACACTGAGTGGATGTTTTCAGAGAACTATCCACAATGACTCAAAGGTCTCTTTCTTGAGTGGTAACAGCTAATTTAGACCTCATCATTTTTTATATATATATAGATGGTATTATGCTTTCCAATATGTATTACTTTGTATTTATCAACATTACATTTCATCTACCATTTTGTTGCCCAGTCACCCGGTTTTGAGAGATTCTTTTGCAGATCTTTGCAGTCTGTCTGGGTCTTAACTATCTTTAGTAATTTTGTATCATCTGCAAATTTTGCCACCTCACTATTTACCCCTTTTTCTAGATCATGTATGAATATATTGAATAGGACTGGCGCCAGAACAGACCCCTGGGGGACATCACTATTTACCTCTCTCCATTCTGAAAACTGACCATTTATACCTACCCTTTGTTTCCTATCTTTTAACCAGTTACCAGTCCATAAGAGCACCTTCTCTCGTATCCCGTGGCAGCTTACTTTGCGTAAGAGCCTTTGGTGAGGGACCTTGTCAAAGGCTTTCTGAAAATCTAAGTACACTATTTCCACTGGATCCCCTTGGTCCACATGGTTGTTGACCCCCTCAAATAATTCTAGTAGATTGGTGAGGCATGATTTCCCTTTACTAAAACCATGTTGACTCTGCCTCAACAAATTATGTTCATATATATGTCTGATAATATTGTTCTTTATTATAGTTTCAACCAATTTGCCCGGTACTAAGGCAGGCTTACAGGCCTGTAATTGCCAGGATCACCTCTGGAGCCCTTAAAAAAAAAAAGGCATCACATTAGCTATCCTCCAGTTATCTGGTACAGAATCTGATTTAAATGATAGGTTACAGATTACAGTTAGTATTTCTGCAATTTCACATTTGAGTTCCTTCAGAACTCTTGGGTGAATACCGTCTGGTCTTGGTGACTCATTGCTGTTTAATTTATCAATTTGTTCCAAAACATCATCTAATGATACCTCAATCTGGGACACTTCCTCAGATTTGTCACCTAAAAAAAGAATGGCTCAGGTTTGGGAATCTCCCTCACATTCTCAGCCGTAAAGAACGATGCAAAGAAGTTGTTTAGTTTCTCCGCAGTGGCCTTATTGTCCTTGAGTGCTCCTTTAGCGTCTCGATCGTCCAGAGGCCCCACTGGTTCTTTAGCAGACTTCCTGCTTCTGATGTACTTAAAACAAAAAATTGCTATTACTTTTTGAGTCTTTGGCTAACTGTTCCTCAAATTCTTTTTTGGCCTTCCTAATTGTATTTTACACTTCATTTGCCAGTGTTTATTTAACTTCTACTTTTTAAAGGATGCCTTTTTGCCTCTCACTGCTTCTTTTACTTTGTTTATCCACGGTGGCTCTTTTTTGGTTCTCTTACTATGTTTTTTTTAATTTGGTGTGTACATTTATGTTGAGCCTCTATTATGGTCTTTAAAAAGTTTCCATGCAGCTTGCAGAGATTTCACTTTTGGCACTGTACCCTTTAATTTCTGTTTAACTAACCTCCTCATTTTTGTGTAGTTCCCCTTTCTGAAATTAAATGCCATAGTGTTGGGCCGCTGTGGTGTTTTTCCTGTCACAGGGATATTAAATTTAATTATATTATGGTCACTATTACCAAGCGGTCCAGCTATATTCACCTCTTGGACCAGATCCTTTGCTCCACTTAGGACTAAATCAAGTATTGCCTCTCCTCTGGTGGGTTCCAGAACCAGCTGCTCCAAGAAGCAGTCATTTAAGGTGTCAAGAAACTTTATCTCTGCGTCTCTTCCAGAGGTGACATGGACCCAGTCAATATGAAACTGAAATCCCCCATTATTATTATTGAGTTTTTTTTATTTTAATAGCCTCTCTAATTTCCCTGAGCATTTCACCATCACTATCACCATCCTGGTCAGGTGGTCGGTAATATATCCCTACCGCTATATTCTTCTTATTAGAGCATGGACTTTCTATCCATAGAGATTCTATGGTACAGTTTGATTCATTTACGATTTTTATTTCATTTGATTCTATGCTTTCTTTCACATATAATGCCACTCCCCCACCAGCATGATCTGTTCTATCCTTCCAATATAGTATGTACCCTGGTATTACTGTATCTCATTGATTATCCTCATTCCACCAAGTTTCTGTGATGCCTATTATATCAATATCCTCATTTAATATGAGGCACTCTAGTTCACCCATTTTATTATTTAGACTTCTAGCATTGGTATATAAGCACTTTAAAAACGTGTCTCCTTTTAGCTGTCTGCCATTACACAATGCAACTGAATGGCACTGACTTTTATTTGACAGTTTCTGATCAGACCCTGCCTGTATTTTATCATTTTCCATCCTCTCATCCTCACTAGGACATAGAGATTCTCTATTAATAGATCCTCCCCTAAGGGATGTCTGAACCACGTGCTCCTCAGCACTTGTTAGCTTACCTCCAGCCCTTAGTTTAAAAACTGCTCTACAATCTTTTTAATGTTAAGTGCCAGCAATCTGGTTCCATTTTGGTTTAGGTGGAGCCCATCCTTCCTGTATAGGCTCCCCCTTTCACAAAAGTTTCCCCAGTTCCTAATAAATCTAACCCCCTCCTCCCTACACCATCGTCTCATCCACGCATTGAGACTCTGCAGTTCTGCCTGTCTAACTGGCCCTGTGCGTTGAACTGGGAGCATCTCAGAGAATGCTACCATGGAGGTCCTGGACTTCAGACTCTTACCTAGCAGCCTAAATTTGTCCTCCAGGACCTCTCTCCTATCCTTCCCTATGTCATTGGTACCTACATGTACCACAACGACCATCTCCTCCCCAGCACTACACATAAGTCTATCTAAATGTCTATCTAGCTTCTCACTATAGTATTGAAGAAATATCTACATGAACTAATAAGAAAAGGAAGGAATACAGAGTTCCTAAAGTCTTTCTTATCTAGAACATGAAAAGCTCAGGAAAATAAAATCATTATGAAAAAATAGGGTTATATCTAGATTAAGGTACATACCAACCTCAGTATGGGTTGTAAAATCTGGCCTAAATAAAATAACTTCCATCCAGAGATCACTGAGCAGTTGACAAATATTAATTAAACTTCACAACATCCCTATGAGGGTAGTAAGTATTATTCCTGTTTTATAGATATGGAAACTGAGTAGCTATGTGACTTACATTGTATGCTGCTTCTCTTGCAGCCTCAGTTTCAAAGTTCACTCTTAATTTTTTCATTCCATTTTTTCTAAATGTCATATCGCAATGCTTTGCAATTACTTCTCTTCCCCCACCCCCCACCCCTCAGGCTATTGGGAAGGGAGGCGATAGAGTTACATTCATGGACTGTCATTTTGTATTATTGCTGTATGTTTTAAGTTATAGAATGGATGCAAAGCATAGTGTTGGAGATTATAGCTATATTTTATACATTCAAACAAATCAATAATGAAAAACCCATCAGGCTGGAGAAAATAGAGGGACCCTCTTTTCCATCTCTAAGTTCAAATAATTTCAACTCTCATATTTGTTTACTTTTCCTATACTTTGAAGTTAATTGTTTTAATCTATTTTCCCCAACTTTTCTATATCAAGTAATTTCTTAAATACCTGTTACCCTATTTCTGCCAGCATTTTTTGTTTCTGGCTCTTTGGTTTTCTTAGTTCTTAGTTATTTAGCCTTTGGTCTTTGCTTCCTATTTCATTTATTTTCATATTTTTATCATTTGTTTTTATTCTATAGCTTCTTTTATTACCTTGGTTTACTATGATAGCATGTCAACTTTCACACATGACACTTCATGCAGTAAATTGTCATGTCACTTAAGTTGCCTTAAAAAGCTGTAGTTGTATTAATACATCACTATAATAAACAATCACAGAATTAATGAGATCTTGGTAGTAAAACTCTTAAAGATTCATAATCATGATATTATTAATACTGATATAGCCCTTTACCTCTTTGGACCCCTCTACAAGTAGTAATTAATTAATCCTCACAAGACTCCTGTGTATTATTTAAGTATTATTAGCACCATTATTCAAATTTCCTAACAAATAACCTTGATATGGAAAACAAGTTACATATTTCCTCAAATAAATTTGTCCTTTGTATATACAGCTGGAATATCAGCATGTGGTCTGTCTTATTCGACTACAGAAGTTAATTTTCTAAGTGACCTGGATGCCAGAACTAAGAAGGGCTTCAGTTCACGTCAATGGAAATTTCACCAAAGATTTCAGTAAAAATAAGGATCAAGGGTTATAAGGATCAAGTATCAGACAGAATGTTAAAAGACCTCACCATATTAGATACTGAGCTCTTTACAAAATCCAGCCCTTAGTCCATTGTCTCTAGATATCACTAACCCCATTGCAAACAATGGGCCAATCCTATGATGTATAAATCAAGAGACCTAATCATGACTCCAATGCAACTGACTTCTTCCAAGTTCAAGGCACTTTTAATCAAGCTTAGCGTGCTCAATTAACTCAATCTAAATAAACCTGGATAGCCAATAAATGCAAAATAACAAATCAAACATGTCATATGCAGTATTGTTGTAGTTGTGTTGGTCCCAGGATATTAGAGAGAAAAGGTAGGTGAGGTAATATCTTTTACTGGACCAACTCGTTGTTGAGAGAGAATTTAAGCTCCCAGGCTCAGCTTTTGAAAGTGTTGTGCAGGTTTCTTTATGCTCTGAAAAGGAAGTCTGAAATATACACCTTAACACACTCAAAACCACCTTCACCAAAGTAAATAGCATCATGGAATGGGCCACCCAAATACCCCAGGAGAACCTGCTTCACTACAGAAATAAAACCTCCTATGACCACATATCCCTAGTTGTCACCTACCACCCCACACTGGAACCCCTACAAGGTATCATCAAATAACTACAACCCATACTCGATGGGGACCCCATCCTGAAATAAATCTTTCCTGAACCCCTTCTTCTGGCCTTCAAACAACCACCAACCTCTTTAGCTCATCCTCAGAAGCAAGCTCTGCACAGACCAGGACCCACCAATTCAAAGTGGCACCAGAACAACAGATGCAAAACTTGGAGACGTATCTCCACTGCTACAATGATAAACACCCCCCACAACATACCTTTTAAGGTCCAGGGATTCTATACATGCCTATCACATTTGGTATACCTCATCCAGTGCACTAAATGCCTCAAGAACAACTATGTGGGTGAAACCAGACAATCACTGCACTCTCGAATGAACTCCCACAGAAAAATTATAAAAGACAAAAATATCTTGTCACCTGTGGGTGAACACTTTTCTTCACAAAGCAATCACTCTATATCTGACCTATCAGTCCTCATCCACAAAGGAAACCTGCACAACACTTTCAAAAGATGAGCCTGGGAGCTTAAATTCATAACTCTGCTAGACACTAACAATCATGGATTGAATAGAGACAGTGGATGTATGGCTTATTACAACAATCTATAATCCAATAACAACCCTCCCAGCTGCCCTAAAAAAAATATGGAGATATACCTATCTCATAGAACTGGAAGGGACCCTGAAAGGTCATCAAGTCTAGCCCCCTGCCTTCACTAGGAGAACAAAGTACTGATTTTTGCCCCAGATCCCTAAGTGGCCCCCTCAAGGATTGAACTCACAACCTTGGATTTAGCAGGCCAATATGCAAACCACTGAGCTATTCCACCCCCTTTCTTTTTCCCTGTGACTGGAGGGATATTAACAGGCCACTTCACCTTGAACTGTCATAAGAACATAATAATGGCCCTATTGGGTCAGACCAAAGGTCCAGTATCCTTTCTCCCAACAATGGCCAGTGCCAGGTGCCCCAGAGGGAATGAACAGAACAGTAATCATCAAGTGATCCATCCCCAGTTGCTCATTCCCAGCTTCTGGCAAACAAAGGCTAAGGACACCATTCCTGCCCATCCTGGCTAATAGCCATTGAACTATGTGTTAACTATTTATGTTAAACAATCTGTTCCATCTTGTATTTAGCTAAGATACTCTAAGAATGTTTACCAACCTGAAGAACAGCTCTATGTAAGTTTGAAAGCTTGTCTCTTTCACCAATGGAATTTGGTCCAATAAATATATTACATCACCCATCTTGTCTCTATAAATCAAACAGATTTTAAACTAAAGAAACTGGTAAAACAAAAATATAGAGCATGTGGACTGGTGAAAATGACCACCTGCTAGCACAGGGAACAGTAACAACAGCTGAATTTCCCTTTTAGTGATTGGGACAAGATCCACAATCCACTCTGATGGCTCTTCACCTCTTCAAGCCCATAAAACCAGCAGACACAGCTTTCCAAGAATTTCACCTACATAGCATCTCTTATGCCAATCCTCTGGCATCACAAGGGGATGGGGGAATGGCCAGAGATACAGACACCCTTCAGAAAGTGGTAGGTTGTGGTAGGAAATAGCTGGCTCCTTGGTAGACTCTGGCATTGGGGGAGCATAAAGATGACTTTAAAACACCTTTGTCCCATCCCCAGGTCTTCTGCTGAGTGCTGCTTGGTTGCATTTGGGTATGTAGTCCAGGGACAGTGGCAACTACCAACACCCCTTAATTAAAATATAACATCCACTTAGAGTGGTTTCTTATTCCAAAATTTGTCCCTTGCAACAGTTCTAGGGAGTCTCATTCAACTTTCTCTTTGGAGTCATTGCATACTCCTTTTTTTGGTCCAAATTTTACCATTATGTATGTTGATGTTTTGTTTTATAATCACTATTTCTTTCTTGCTATTAGTTCTTTGCTTGATTCTATTTTCTTTGATAGCCTCCATATTACTTGTGTCCTAGTGATCTAACCATTCTAACTCACAGTACATCTACCTCAATTATGAGTTATTAATGTATTTATTATTATTTCATAGAGACCAGAAGTGTGTTAGGTGCTTCAAATGTTTCATAGTAAAACATGGTCCCTGCCCCAATCTATCCTCAATGAAAGAGGATGACAAACTGGCACAGAGATATGAGGTAAACAAGGATGTAAGTTGAATAAGAATAATCACACAATTACTCATTTTAGTCATGGACACAACTTAGTGTCTCTGTCGATCGATTGATTAATTTATATAAAATAGGTCCATAGCAGCTCGAGACTGTTAACATACAGGTTGAACTTAAAGACCGACATTGTCCATAAAGAGATGGGTGATAAAAAGCCTGAGTCATGGTGCTGTTAGACTCTGGTAGGGATTTTGTGGCAATGCTAATTATTTTTGTTCTATTTATTTTGCTGCTGGGATACTTGATTTGATCCTGGAATAATGGAGATATCTGTTTACTTATTAGCATATTCAGAAAAATATCAAGAATGGTCAAAGCATCGGTTGGACGCTGCTTTAGTGGAGAGTAGTAAAATGCCATGTAAAAATGTACACCTCTACCCTGATATAACGCTGTTCTCAGGAGCCAAAAAATCTTACCGCATTATAGGTGAAATCGCGTTATATTGAACTTGCTTCGATCCACCGGAGTGCGCAGCCCCACCCCCCCGGAGCGCTGCTTTACTGCGTTATATCCGAATTTGTGTTATATCGGGTCACGTTATATCGGGGTAGAGGTGTATTTGTAAAAATAAGAAGATAAAGTTGTGAGCAAATAAATATAATTCACTTATGTACTGCAAAAGTAAATTTACTGGTAATTATCTTATTCTCCTGTAATATTTAAATGTGTTATATGTATTTTCCCTTTCAAACCCTGGTTCTGAAAAAAAGATTAAAATTATTAGTAAAGCAGAAAGTCAGGAGTAGATCAAAGCTGTAGATGTTTGTTTACCTCTTTGGCAAGTTCATTTTAAAAATTGCCATTACACTCATAAATAATTCACTATATTTACCTAACATAGTAGTACAAAATTAGCCATGGTGACACTGATAAAAACCTACATAAAATTCTCCCCGCCCCCTCCTCCTTTCTCCAGCCCTCTGTGGAGAAAGAAGTGGTTCAGGACAATTTAGAAAAGCTGGACAAGCACAAGTCCATTGATCCGGATTCACTGCATCCGAGGGCGCTAAAGGAGTTGGCGGATGTGATTGCAGAGCCATTGGCCATTATCTTTGAAAACTCATGGCAATCGGGTGAGGTCCTGGATGACTGGAAAAAGGCTAATGTAGTGCCCATCTTTAAAAAAAGGAAGGAGGAGGATCCGGGGAACTACAGGCCAGTCAGCCTCACCTCAGTCCCTGGAAAAATCATGGAGCAGGTCCTCAAGGAATCAATTCTGAAGCACTTAGAGGAAAGTGATCAGGAACAGTCAGCATGGATTCACCAAGGGCAAGTCATGCCTGACTAACCTAAGTGCCTTCTATGATGCGATAACTGGCTCTGTGGATGAGGGGAAAGCACTGGGCGTGTTATTCCTTGGCTTTAGCAAAGCTTTTGATACAGTCTCCCACAGTATTCTTGCCAGCAAGTTAAAGAAGTATGGGCTGGATAAATGGACTATAAGGTGGATAGAAGGCTGGCTAGTTCATTGGGCTCAACGGGTAGTGATCAATGGCTCCATGTCTAGTTGGCAGCCGATATCAAGCAGAGTGCCCCAAGGGTTGGTCCTGGGCCGGTTTTGTTCAATATCTTCGTTAATGAGCTGGAGGTTGGTGGATTGCACCCTCAGCAAGTGTGCAGATGACACTATACTGGGAGGTGTGGTAGATACGCTGGAGGGTAGCGATAGGATACAGAGGGACCTAGACAAATTAGAGGAATGAGCCAAAAGAAATCTGATGAGGTTCAACAAGGACAAGTGCAGAGTCCTGCATTTAGGATGGAAGAATCATAGAATCATAGAACCATAGAATATCAGGGTTGGAAGGGACCTCAGGAAGTCATCTAATCCAACCCCCTGCTCAAAGCAGGACCAATTCCCAACTAAATCATCCCAGCCAGGGCTTTGTCAAGCCTGACCTTAAAAACCGCTAAGGAAGGAGATTCCACCACCTCCCTAGGTAACCCATTCCAGTGCTTCACCACCCTCCTGGTGAAAAAGTTTTTCCTAATATCCAACCTAAACCTCCCCCAATACAACTTGAGACCATTACTCCTTGTTCTGTCATCTGCTACCACTGAGAACAGTCTAGATCCATCCTCTTTGGAACCCCCTTTCAGGTAGTTGAAAGCAGCTATCAAATACCACTTCGTTCTTCTCTTCTGCAGACTAAACAATCCGAGTTCCCTCAGCCTCTCCTTAAAAGTCATGTGCTCCAGCCCCCTAATAATTTTTCTTGCTCTCTGCTGGACTGTAGTTTGATAGCTGCTTTCAACTACCTGAAAGGGGGTTCCAAAGAGGATGGATCTAGACTGTTCTCAGTGGTAGCAGATGACAGAACAAGGAGTAATGGTCTCAAGTTGCAGTGAGGGAGACTTAGGTTGGATATTAGGAAAATATCCTAGAAGGGTGGTGAAGCACTGGAATGGGTTACCTAGGGACATGGTGGAATCTCCTTAAAAACCTCTAAGGAAGGTCAGGCATGACAAAGCCCTGGCTGGGATGATTTAGTTGGGGATTGGTCCTGCTTTGAGCAGGATATTGGACTAGATGACATCCTGAGGTCTCTTCCAACCCTAATATTCTATGATTCCTGCCTCCCCACCTCTGGCACTCTCATATTCTTTCCAGTTTATTTATCTTATCCACTTTATGACCTCTTCATTCTTCCCCTCACTGTGTAGCTCACTTTCATCAACTTCTCTTGAGTTCTGCAATCTTCCACTGACTCTAACCCTCTGCAATCTTTGCCCCTACATCAGCCATGCCTGTGTGATTTCCCCCTTTACCTCGCTCTGATCTCTCCCTCACGTTATTCTAGGCCTACCTAACTTTTCCTTTGTCTTCAGTTGGTCTTAGTTTCAGAGTCTCTGCCTCCACAACATCATTGTTTCTGTTATTCAGTTTCCTCAGCCTCCACTTGCCCTCTTTCATCTCTCTTCTTTAGCTGTTCATTGCCAGCCTTAGGCATAAGCAATGCAAACAACTCTTTGGAGACCCATACTTCAGGCATAATGCATATTGCCTCTTTCTGTATTTCAGTGTAATTCCTTATAGCCTTTCATGATGTTCTGAAAGCCTTTCATGATATTCTGGTAAAATAACAGCTCTCACTCCTATTTGAGAGGCATCATGTGCTAACAGTGCAGAAACTCTGGGTTCAAATACACCAATACATTGAAAACACTCAGTTTTATTTCTGCCTCAGAAGCCTTATTTTAGCTCTTAGAACAAGGGCCCAATTTACTAATGCCTTGTGTCAGCATTTACACCTGTACAAAATGAGTGAAAAATAGGTGTAGCAATTTAAACCCACTTTGCGCTGGGGTGAATGACTACACAAGGAGACGGCCAGTGGAGAATTAGGCCTGACAATTATATTGTTTATCTTGTTCATAGCATTATCATTCAATATGTGTTCAAATGGTGCATGTCCCTATCTAACTCTTGAAACATCTAAACTATTATTGTCCATAACACTCGCATACGAGACTCCTAATGGTTCCTGAATAAAGCATTTATCTTGATCACACATTTAAGAATGTCTGGAGAGGTTTGAATATTATAGCCAATCTGACAAGGAAAAAGAATGCAAAAGAGCAAATGGAAAAACAGTACTTGAGCCAATAAAAATCTCAAAAATAAAATAAAAATTGTGTTTCAGGGAGTGGTCTTGTCAGTATGCAGCCATTGGTGTTATAAGGCTCCTCAAAGATGTGGTACCATGGGTTTATAAAGATAAAAACACACCCAAAACTCCACCTACTCTGATATATAGATATGAAGAAATGTCTAGAAAGGACCAAACTTTCTCTGACAAAACTCCATCCTATTTATCTGAGAAATCCATACTAAGTAATTTCCCCTTTTCTCTATATGATGAAAAATTATTCTGCCCCGAGAACTGGTTACAATACTGAACTTTTCTTATATTACCATTAAAGCCTGAAAATACTCAATGCATGGGATTTCTCTACAAATTTCCATTACTCTGTTGGTTCTTGTTTGTTTTTTAGTTACAATTATAACACCATGACAACAAGAGGGTACCTGGCCTCGCTTTTCCATTTCTAATGAAATCCTGGATGAACCTCCTCAATTCTGAGCACAACCAAAAAAGTAGCAATTATAACTACCTGTCCCATCCACCATCCAGTGAATTTTTTTATGGCATGGAACTATGTGATTCCTGAGTACACATTAGTTGTGGTGTTCAAGGGACTACAATTCACAGGCATATACGATCAATAGTCCTTACAAATATGAATTGTCCAACTGAATCAATGGGATGATTCATGTGACTAAGGTCTATTTTTTTTTTCAGCAAGAGTTACAGGATTGGTCCTGAAGCATTTATAGAATTTCTACTGCTACTTCAGTACTAAAGAATGGAAAGGAAAGTCTGATCATAAACTTCCAGAGCGGATTGGAGAGATCAGTTTAAAAACAAAGCATAGAGCAGTAGTAAAAGCAATGTTAATTTAATTTACACTATTGCTGCTCATATTGCTCTCTCTGATCCACTTAGACATTTGATTTTCATCTTCTGGTACTAAAGAACAAGAACACAATTTGCTGCATGTATTGCACAGTACACAGTAGTTGGTAGAAGTGATTGTTATTCCAAATGAGTATATAGCAGGTGATCTACAGTGTCATTTGACAATTAAAAATACATCATAATTGTGGCATTCATATGCAGGGGTTAATCATCTCTCATGAATAAAAGAGATTTGACTTTTATTTTCTTTAATAAACCAAACTCTGAATTTTAATTGGCTTTGCCAAATCCCCACAAATAATTAGTCGAGCTACATCATGCTTTTATTTAAATTAATGACACATTTCCCATTGACTTTAAAGAGGGCAACATAATTCCCAAAAGTGAGATCAAGATCAATGTGGGAAAGACTATGAATCCAAATTATGCAGGTGTTGTAAGTAAAGTCCCTTGAATTAATATTATTTTTAACTAAAACAAAGATTCATTATTAAATGGTGTGATAAAACACATTCATATTCATACACCAAGGGGTTTGTTTAAAAATAAATAATTTTCAAAGGTTTAAAGTTAGTTTCATGTTGGTGTACTAATGTGATGGAATGAGTTTAGAAATCTGGAGTCTGATCTTCTCACTCTTACTCACGACTAGATTGGCATCAGTGAGACTTTTCATGTGAGTGAGGGCTAGTCATGTTCATGAAGGTTTTATGATAAAGACACTGAAGCAGTGCAAAAAAAGGTCCATTTTTTGTTGCCCCACACTTTATATGGTTATTTATGTCAATGTACAGTGAATACTAAGTGGGCAAAAATTGTTGCCAAATCAAAATAGTAGCGTGTTAAACTCATTTTTCATTCACTGGCATAAATAGCTACGCAAGGGAAATTGGGATATATACAAGCAGATCATGATTTTACCAAATGTTGCCATACATTTTGTTTTGAATACCAAAGCCACCTATATACATGCAATTACCTGAATGGCAATGTATTTTTTGAGCAGACATCTTAGTCCCCATGTATATTCCAGAGCCTGGTTTTGCTTTATGACTATTATACATCACTCACTCTCTACAGTTCATCTAAAGATCACACACTTTAAGTTCTCACATTCAAGTCAATATCAGAGGGGTAGCCATGTTAGTCTGGATCTGTAAAAAGCAACAGAGAGTCCTGTGGCACCTTTAAGACTAACAGATGTATTGGAGCATAAGCTTTCGTGGGTGAATGCCCACTTCGTCGGATGCATTCAAGTCTGTTATTTACTTAAAATGTTATCTGGCTATTTTCTTCTTTACTTTTTATGAAAAGTGGAGAAAAAGAAACAGTGCATTAATAGTTTTTAATTGTTAATGCCTTTTGTTTTGAACTCTTGCATAATTAAAAGACATAATCAGATTGTGAAATATAGAGTTCTATCCATAAAATGTGGATGGAAATAGAAAGATGAGCTGAGTAAAGACAAAGACCTTGATCATATATCCATGATAATCCACAAAGGAGCCATTTGCATGAGATCTCCCATAAGACCTCCTGTAAGGAGTTCCACAACCTCGACAGTAACATTTCCCCTTCCTTTAGACTGCATGGTATGCATTTCATAGTCCAGGATCTGTGTAGGGCTAGGGGAAAGGCAGTGTACAAGCCAATGGAAAAGGTGGTGGAGCTCAAAGGATAGGTTGGATGGACCATCAGCCGGAGCACTGGCGTTGGGGGGCTGCGGCTGCACCACCTGGCCTCCAGGAGCACTGGGGCTGGAGGCACTGCTGCCCTGCTCTCCGGGGCTCGCTGCCCAGAGCACCAGCTGTACTGCTGGCTGCACTGCCAAACCGCCAGGAACACTGGGGCTGGCCATGCTGACTGGTGCTCCAGGGCTTGGGGAGCTGTCACCTGGCACTCCGGGGCTGTGGTCGGGCTGTGATGGGGGTGCTCTGGGCTCCTGCAGGAGAGGGGGCAGAAGGGGAGGAAAGGGAAGGCAGAAGGGGAGGGGCAGGTCCTTGGGCACAAGGGGAGGGGCCGGGGGCTAGCCTCCCGCAACGACAAGGTCACCGGACACTCATGCTGTAGAAGAAATAACTCAATGAGTTCATATAGCTATTTTTGGAAAGATTATGAAGGAAGAAAGTTGTGTGCATACGTGGATGTGCTGTGTGTCTGTGTGAAAGCTAAAAAACAAAAATGTGCATTTAGTTCTGAAAGTGTTGAAGGCTAGTTCTCATCTCTTCTGGGAGTGAATTCTATATTCAAGAAAAAGATCTTGGAGTCATTGTGGAAAGTTCTCTGAAATCATCCACCCAATGTGCAGACGCAGTCAAAAAAGCAAACAAAATGTTGGGAATCATCAAGAAAGGGATAGATAACACTGCTCTACAGCCAAAATGCTACTGAAATAAATGTAGTGAAACTTTACTAATTCTGGGTCACTGAGAACAAAAATGATGCTTAAAATTGTTCATTGGCTCTAGTTTTCAAGATATGCTATTGGGTCAGTATATACGACCCTTGACTTGGGAATGGCGGAGGATAAGTGAGTTATAAAGGGAAGGGATCTCAATTTAAACCAGAAATGACTAAAATACATCTTTGACTGGATCTATGAATAAATCTATGACTGGGTTTGGACAGTACTTGCTTTTTAGGCAAAACAATGAATGATGCAATCTGAAGCTGGTATTGCGTCATACATGATATGAATTGCATCCATGTTATTCCTAGAAGTCATGGATGATGCAATCATAACGAAGCTTACATCACTCTGCTGAACAAATTGCCCTACATCAGCTCTAGAAATCATACAGTGTCGTGCTCTCTTATTTGTCAGTGTTTGATTTTGCAAAGGGATACATTTCCGTTTAGCCAAAGTGAGCAGAGATTCCTCGTACTTGTGTGAACAGTGCAGATAACTTCTGCTATGTTTGTGGTGAAGTGACTTTTGCATCACAAAAGCGCAGTATAACCACTATGGTTAAGAAAGCCTATCACCTTTATTTTGGCTGCAAAACTGGAGATCAGGACAAGAGGTGGGCCCCACACATATGCTGCAACACTTGTGCAACAAATCTTCGCCAGTGGTTGAACAGGAAAAGGAAATCTATGCCTTTTGCAGTGCCAATGATTTGGAGAGAGCCAACAGATTATACCAGCAATTGTTACTTTTGCATGGTGCCTCCAGCTGGGAAAGGTGTGTCAAAGAAGAAAAAGTGGACTGTCCATTATCCAAACATTCCATCAGCTATACGCCCAGTACCCCACGGAGAAGGACTGCCGGTTCCTGATGCACCAGAATCATTCTCACTTGAGTCAGACGAGGAAGAGGAAGAGGATGAAACTTCTGGTCCTGAACCATCAATGTCACGGGACCCACATTTTCTCCCATCCTCCTCCTCCTCTGAACCACACCTCATAACACAAGGTGAACTGAATGACCTTGTCAGGGATTTGGAACTACCCAAGAGTAAGGCAGAGCTGTTGGGCTCCAGACTACAGCAGTGGAATCTCCTGGCAGGTGATGTTAGGGTTTCCATGTTCCGTGACCGTCAAGAGGATCTTGTCCCATTCTTCTTCATGGAAGGTGATCTTGTAGCCTGCAACAACATCGATGGTGTGATGGCAGAACCTCAACATCGTTCACGATCAAGATGAGTGGAGACCGTTCATTGATTCATTGAAGACGAGTCTTAAAGCTGTTTTACTGCATAATGGCAATGTTTTGCCACCAATTCCAGTTGGTCATGCAGTCCATATGAAGGAAACCTATGACAACATGAAACAACTTTTGAGGTGCATAAACTATGACCAACATCAGTGGCAGCTTTGTGGCGATTTGAAGGTTGTTGCTTGGTCTGCAGACTGGATACACAAAGTACTGCTGTTTTCTCTGCGAATGGGATAGTTGTGCAAGAGATTCCCACTACATCAAGAAAGATTGGCCACTCCGACAGTCATTGGAGCCTGGGAGGAAAAGTGTTCAGCATCCACCACTTGTTGAATCAAGGAAGATTTTGTTACCAGTGCCATTGGCCACTGTCAGAGGACAGGATACTGGGCTTGATGGACCTTTGATCTGACCCAGTATGGCTGTTCTTATGTTCTTATTCTAAGGGCTTGTCTACATAAAAATGTTTTACCTGCATAACAAAACATGAGTTTAAAATAGTACAGTTAAATCAGTGCAAAGCAGTATGTGGACTCTCATATATTTGTTTGAGTGATTTTTTTCAGTTTTGTTAAAAGTCAATTACGAATAGATTAAGAACAGAAACAAAGTAAGCTACTTTTATGCCAAAATAGAAGTGTCTAAACAGCCATTTGTGCTAGTTTAACTGTACTGGTTTAAATTCACACCTTACATTATTCCCATACAACATTCACTCATGAGCCTCCTCCTATTGCTCAGCATTGAAAACTAACTGTCACAGGCGGTCATGATTGTGGAGGAAAAGTGAGCTCTTATTTAGTTAGGGAAAAGCTCAGGACGGAGGCCTTAAGCAGCCAGTGGGGAAGCAGTTCTCATAGCAGAGCTCTGGGAGGCGGTGTACTATATGGAGATGGTGTGACATTCAAACATTGCTGATTTTAAACCTTTTCTAGCATTATCGTTCCAATTTATTTTGACTATCTAAATACGAATGTGAGATGTTATGTGATGTGAATATACTGTTCAAATCACATACAACAATATAGACACCCCAGTAGCCTAGATAAATCTTTTGGAATAAAAATGGCAATTCTTGTCAATGTGCATTCAAATTATGTGTAAAAATCCCTAACTGTGTTATGAAAAATTTATTGGAATTAAGGAATGTAATGCAAATACTAAATAGATTAAACTGTTGAATTTGCCAGTTCTGAAACACACTGCCAAGAGGAATATTCTGCTCTAGGCAGAGAAATATCTCTCATGGGAGGAAAGTACAGTGTTCCTTGCCTCAATTTCTGAAATACACGTTTCTAATATGCTGCTGAAGGGTAAAATATGTCTCCCAGTGGAACATGACATGATTCTCCTCACTTTATTTTATGCTTCCAATCTATAGCTCCATAGATTGTTCTGAATGGAACCATGTTGAAATTTATGATTTCACCCACCTGTAATTTTAATACACTAGCTATGTGATGATACTCATCAAAGCATGAATACATATGAAATACAATAGAATCTTCATAAGTAAGTAAGTGATAAACACATAAAATGTTGACTTCATAATATTTTGGGAATCTCTCTGTGATAAATATATTGACTTTTCTAAAAAAACCAACATATTATCATAATATTGCTGGCAGAATATTTTGACAGCTTTTCTTCATAGGAGGAAAATTTTTTAATATCCATACAACATAGTACTGTATTTTTATCTTTGAGGTAGAGGTCACTAATAACGTAGGCATTCTTGATTAATCTTTCTTTTGAGCAATAACTATCAAGGATAAATGCTAGGAGCAAAAACAACCTTGGAATTTCTGTGGAAATGATCAGTGAAACATAATAAAGCTTTCTATAGGTGAATTAATCAGACTCTTGAATAGAATAGAACACTCACAAAAAGTCCTTCCATTTAAGGCTTCCCTATTATCTCTGGTGATTCTTATTTTCACATGACAGAAAATACATTCTGCGTATAGAACTGCATATAAAAGAGTTTGGTGAACCATTGTGAAGGCCTGACGGCCATCCTCCCCCAGACTTTGAAAGAAACTAAGGTACAGAAAGGTTAACTTGTTGAAAAGTCATACAGTGAATCAAAGGCAGACCTGGGAATGGGGGCTACTTTCCATGGTGCCAAGTTCTTTGCTCAAGACACCACATAACATTGCCTCCAGATTTGGCACTTCATTATCCAAAGCCATGCATTAAGAGCCAAATCTTGCTCCAATTTATGCTAATTTAAAAAAAAATCTCATTTAGATGATCTTCGTGGGACCAAGATTTGGCCGTTATATATATATATATATATATAAGCACTCACAAGTCAGAAACAATTTGACTTCTGTGACTTTTACAGAAGACTGCCACAATGTATTCTGCTCATTTTGGTACCTATGATGCTTTTAAAAGTGTTTCCTCCAAATTATCCACATTGAAACACATTTAAAAAGTCCCAGTGCTTCCCAATAGTTACATTTGGCATTCGTTTTTTTAAGAGAGCTGGGAGCCTATTTGATTACTACTTCCTGTTCACTGGTCTTCCGGAGAGACCAGTGAAAAAATTCCAATGGAGTCTACTGGATTTTCCACTATAGAAACTAAACTAGTGAATCCTGAAGTCCATACCATATTTTCAGTTTCTGACCTACCTTCAAACTAGTGACTGTACTTAGCTTGAATTACAGTGGAAAGGGCATACCTGTAAGCATATAAAGTAGTTCTTTCAAGAACCTACATGAGAGTTAGCCAATGATCTTGATTTTGGTTATTGATGGGTTTTTTTTGTTTTTGTTTTTTTAAGGAATGCTTTTCTATTAATAACATAAAAAGAGTGTATCTTGACTCCGCCTACCCATTTTGCACAGGCTACTATTCAGAGGTAAAATAGGAAGCAGCAAAAATTGGATTGAAAGTAGGTGCAGAAAACCAAGATTATGAAGACAGGAAACTGGACAATAGATGTACAGATGGAAAAGAAATCAAACAGGTAGTAAAGTTATGCTATATAGGGAGTGTGATGACATTTAGAGGTTGCTGCAATAAAGATATTTATATGAGATTAGAAAAAGCAAATATCACTTTTGGAATGATGAACAACATTTTGTCAACCAGAAGTCTCTCTAGGAGACTTGGTCATAGGTAGTCTGACCTCATTGTTGGAGCAGGAGTCAGAACTGGAGTTGGAGTCCAAATGCCAAAGCCCAGGGTCAACGCAGTGTCAAGGTGAGAGATTGGTGCTGAAGGTCAGAACTGAAGTCAGTCTTGATGCCAGTATTACTAGAGAAATTCTCCAGTCTCCACTTTCTTTTTCTAATCTTTATTCTGAATAAGCAAAAATCATAGCACCTTCAGATGAATGCTGAGGACCCTGAGCGTGCCAATTGAAAACCCATGATTTCTAAAATGGTGATCTGGCGAAGAGCCAGGTACGTGTGTGTGTGGATTGGCAGAATCACATCTCTGAAGTAAATGACAGCAGTGAGCATGTTCAGGATTGGTGGCCATTGAGCATGTGCAGTAGGGGTGACAGAGAGGTCAGTTAACTGAGCTGTTAGCTGGTCATAGCCCACTCATACCTGTCACAACTTGTTTTAAAGGTCAGAGCTGTCAGTAATAATTCCGAGTTAACATCTGGTACTGAGCATGTGTGAATGGGGTAAATGCTTAAGGGTATATAACAGTGGTGGGCAAACTGAGGCCCGTGGGCCACACGCGGCTCATCAGGGTAATCTGCTGGTGTGCCGTGAGTTAGTTTGTTTACACTGACCATCCACAAACAAAGCCACCCGCAGATCCCAGTGCCTGTGGTTCGCCGTTCCCGGCCAATGGGAGCTGTGGGAAGTGGTGTGGGCTGGGTAATCCATTGGCAGGCTGCATGCGGCCCGCGGGGCGCAGGTTGCCCACCACTGATATATAAGGATGTCCCAATAGGACAGCATAAAAGGCCAGCTGCCAGCAGGCAGTTTAATAGACTGAGGCACCAAGAGAGAGCAAGAAAGAGAGAGAGAGAGAGAGAGAGAGAGAGATGATTGGCGAAAGACAAAAGCCAGCAAGGGAAGCCATAGAAAAGCTGCTGGAAAGAAGTCAAAAAAGCTGCTGCAGAGAAAAAGAGAGAGAAGAAGACCAAGGTGGAACAAAACTGACTGATCAGGAGCTGAGCAGCAACAGCAATTAAAGGAAAATACCAAAGAACTTATAAAGCAGCAGCAGTGATTTTAAAGGCATACCAGTGGATTTATAAAGTGAGCTTGGCAGTTTTTAATTTTTAGTGTAGTATCATTTAGAATAGTGTTTAATGTGTGCATGCCTGAAGTGTATGTGTGTGTCTTCATTGTATTTTACTTATGTAAAACTTAAAGTATAACTTAACAATTGCAGTCAGTGATTTGTTACAAACTGGCTACTTATCAAAAAAATGTTATGCTTAGAATCATTTGAACTATATGCTATTGTGGTTTGAATGCTCTTTAAACTTGCTATAAGGGATTGGTGCCAGGAATTTTCTGCTTTGTTTAGGATTTTTAGATTATATTGTAGTATGGATTATAGTTACTTTAATAAAAAGATACTTGCTTTTAGAAAGAATACTGCCTGTGTCAATTACTTTAATGGAAGGTTATATCAGTGTCCTTTAGTGTTTCCTTAACAAACTCATACCTTGGGAAGAATAGCCTAAGGGGATGATAGGCAGGTTATTATAGGGGCATCCCCAAATCCACTTTTCAGGATAACATCAGACAGAATCAGAACTAGGAACCAGGGCCCAGAGTCCAGAGTCAAAACTGGACTACCTGGAGTCAAGGAAGGCGGGAGCAAGGCTGGGACAGGACTGGAACAAGGCTAGGTGCAGGGCATGAGCTAGGCTGGAGTGAGGCTGGGTACAGGAAAGGATCTAGTTGTGCAGAAGCAAAGCAGAAGTAGGGCTTGGAGTGAAGTGAGAACAGAGAAACAGATAATCTGCAGGTATGTGCTATGAGCAGCTGCTGGGCTTAAGAGCAAACCACCTGAACAACTTCAGCTGGCAAAAGAGACAAGTTTACGAGCTACACAGAGCTTATCTCTCACCAACAGAAGTTAGTCCAGTAAAAGATATTATCTCATCCACCTTGTGTCTCTGCAACAAATTATTCTAGTAAGATATGCAACTGAGTTGGAGAATTAGAGGCAACCAGCCACAACTGTACCACAAGAATTCAAAATATCTGTGTATCAGCCCCAGCATGAGCTTCCCTGGTTAGGTATTGGGTCAGCTGTACAGTCCAACAATCTTGGAGCCACTCACCACTGAAGCTTGACTAGAAAAGCCTCTGGATCATCCTCAGTACCTGTTTTGGTCACTTGTCTCTAGTGGTGGTATTTGGCTTACACTGTGGGGTTGCAGCTATACCACTTTCTACTTTATTGCTGCTGCTGGGCCTGGTTCTTTGCCAACCAAATCAGTAGCCATTCTGTCTACAGGACCGCTACCTTCTCCTGTAGGGATGTTCCTTCAATTCCACTCCACCACCACATATGACAATGCCAGTGGGGGTGACCAGGTCCAGTTGAATTTGTGGTTCAAACATCAATACACACTTTCTCTGTAAGTCTTCAGTGGGGTTTTATTTAAACCTCCTGGTAGAGTTATTTCAAGACAACATAATCCTGGTTATCCAAGCAACACTGGAACTATAATTACAGTCTCAAAACAAAGTTTAGAATCTCTCATCTTCCATGCTGTTCAGAACTGGGCCCCATAGGAGGAGGTTCTTTCTGCCTGGGGTCCATGGACAGCATATTTCTCTTGTAAAAGTTCTGTTTCAAAAGAGAAAGTTTATGGAGAATCCTACTAATACAAAGATTAATTTGCTCCAATTTTCTTCCTAATTCTCTCAGTAGTGGCCCAATCCAACTCCCATTGAAGTTAGCGGGAGCCTTTCCATCAAACTGAGTCAGAGTTTGATTAGACCCTAACTGAATAACATTTGATGTCCATTTCATTAGCCAAGAGAGAGGGATGTAATGCTTTTCCTAATGAGTTACATAATCTTGTCTTTTTTTCTACCAAATCTAGTCAATTCAGATTTTACTGAAGCTCTCGTATGGCCCCCTTCCCCTTTCTCCCATACAGGAGATAAAAAGGGGTAAATCCTGTGGATTCTGGGGGAACCTCCCTATATGCAGATAACAGGTAGTATAACATTTCATCCCAGTCACCTGTCCTCTTGTTTGCATGCATTCACAGCATATATTTCAGTGTCCCATTGAACTTTTCACTGAAAGCATTTGTCTCTGAGTGATATGGGGCAGCCTCCAGCTCTTCTACCCCACACATCCTGTGCAATTCACTAAATATTTGGGACATTAAATTTGATCCACCTGACTGAAAAAAGAACACAGGGCTTTAACCACTGTGTCAGCTTCCATATTCAATATAGACTCTGCTTCTGTGTACCTAGTGTATAGTGCACCACTGCCAAATTATTTTTCATTCCCCTTTTGGTAAGATCAAGGAATTGGACGAAAAATTTCCATAAGCACCCTAAATATGCCTCTTTTATTGGAGGCAATAGATGAAGAAGAGCCCTTCTTCCTCTTATGTAAGTTACAAGACCTGCTAGTCTGTATGTTTGGCCACTAAAAATTCCTTATAATCACTCATGTGTCCTCTGTGACCCCAAGTAAGCAGCAATAGGACAGTCATGGGCTAATAGCACTAATTCCCTATGGTGCTTTTTCCCCACAGGAGCATCTCCATACAATCTTACCTCCTCTTCAAAAAACCTTCCCCCATTTTCCCAGAGATGATTCCCTTTATGATTTCTGGGGATGGGTCTGTTCTCAGTTCTTCAAATTCCTGCATGCTGTCCATCTCAGCTACAGGGAGTGAGGACTCCTCTCATGTTCCTGGAGACACCCTGCCTTCCTTTGCTGAGCAAGGACTGGAAATGCCTCCTCCTCTTCCCCCCTCAACTGTTTTTCTGTTTTCACAGTCCCCTCTTGGACAAATGGAACATATTCCTTTTTACTGTGAGTCACTATATTAACAGCTTTGAACGTCATCAAAATATCATTACCTACAAGCAATCCTGCTGGAATGCAATCCAATAACCAACTTTTAAGATGTTCCCACTCCACGTGCACTTTAGCCAAAGGCATAGTGGTTTTACATTTTCACAGTGCTAAGAGTTATACATTCTCCTCAGAGAGCATATTACATTACTCAACCATGCCTTTTCTGACCAGAGAAATCTGGGAAGCAGGGTCCCCCCACCTTAAGCATTCTTTCCCATTCACTTTGGAAACTTTCATAAATTCAGAGGCAACATCCAATGAGTTACACCTTGCAAAATTCATCAGGAGCCTCTCAGGCACCTTTGGATTTCCTGGGTTTATGACAGTTACATTAACCCAGGCTGGACAGGGTGAGGGCTTAGATTCCTTTTGCTTAGGGCAATTGTTTCTCATGTGTTCAGTAAAGTCGTATATGAAACACTTCCTTGGACCATCATCCTGTGAAGGAGATCTGTGATGATGATAATTAGCAAAGGATCGGATATGGGTAGGTTAGTGCATGGGCTCCCAACCACCCTCCTCCCAGGATTAAGATGGGAGCCTTCTTTTACCCTTGGTTTCTGACCTTCTCTTTGTGGCTTGCGCTCATTGGACATCCTGGCTTACACGTAGGAATCAGTCAGATCTGTTACTTCCTGCACAGTACCCAGGGATTTATCCCAAATAACCAGCCTGATCTCCTCAGAGCATGCACTAAGAAAATGCTCTTGTGCAAAGATGTCAAACAACCTATCATAATCCTCTGCCCCTTTTCCCTTTGCTCATTTCTTCATAAGATCACACATCTTATATACATATTTTCTATGATTTCTCTTACCATGCCTTTTGAGGTTTCTAAATCTTAAACTACATACCTCAGGGGTAATTTGAAACCTTTGCAATACAGCTTTTTAAAATTCATCATTCTTCAAAAAGTCATGGAAGACAGGAGAATTCTCAGAGGACTGGAAACAGGCAAATATAGTGCCAATCTAAAAAGAAGGGGTGAGGGGAGGACATCCCGGGGAATTTCAGACCAGTCAGCTTAACTTCAGTACCTATAAAGATAATGGAGCAAATAATTAAGCAATCAATTTGCAAACACCTAGAAGATAATAAGGTGACAAGTAAGTAAGAGTCAGCGTGGAGTCAGTCAAGAACAAATTATCAACCTAATTTTTTTTTGACAGGGTAACATGCCTGGTGGATAGGGGGGAAATGGTAGATGTGGTACATCTTGATTTGAATAATGCTTTTGATACTGTCACACGTGACCTTCTCATAAACAAACTGAGGAAATACAACCTAGATGGAGCTACTATGAGATGCATAACAGGTCGGAAAACCATTCCCAAACAGTAGTTATGCTGGAAAGGCATATCAAGTGGGGTCTGGCAGGGATCCGGTCTGGGTCCGGTTCTGTTCAATGTCTTCATCAATGATTTAGATAATGGCATAGAGTAGGATGATACCAAGCTGGGAGGGGTTTAGGATGATACCACGCTGGGAGGGGTTGCAAATGCTTTGGAGGATAGGATTAAAATTCAAAATGATCTGGACAAACTGGAAAAATGGTCTGAAGTAATTAAGATGAAATTCAATAAGGACAAATGCAAAGTTCTCTACTTAGGAAGGTTCAATCAGTTGCACACATACAAAATGGAAATGACTGACTAGAAAGGAGTACTACAGAAAGGGATCTGGAGGTCATAGTGGATCACAAGTTAAATATGAATCAGCAATTGCAAAAACAGCAAACATTATTCTGGTATGTATTGGTAAGAGTGTTGTAAGCAAGATACGAGAAGTAATTCTTCTTCTCTACTCCGCGCTGATTAGCCCTCAACTGGAGTATTGTTTCAAGTTCTGAGTGCCACATTTCAGAAAAGATGTGGAGAAATTGGAGAAAGTCCAGAGAAGAGCAACAAATTGATTAAATGTCCAGAAAACATGACCTATGAGGAAAGATTTAAAAAATGGACTTGTTTAGTCTGGAGAAGAGAAGACCAAGAGGGGACATGATAAAAATTTTTAAGTACATAAAGAGTTGTTTCAAGGAGGGAGAAAAAATGTTCTCTTTAGCCTCTGAGGACAGGACAAGAAGCAATGGGCTTAAATTGCAGTGGGGGCAGTTTAGGTTGGACGTTCTGAAAAACTTCCTAACTGTCAGGGTAGTTAAGCACTGCAATAAATTACCTCGGGATGTTGTGGAATCTCCATCATTGTAGATTTTTAAGAGCAGGTTAGACAAATACCTGTCAGAGATTGTCTAGATAATATTTAGCCCTCCCACCAATGCAGAGGACTGGACTAGATGACCTCTGGAGGTCCCTTTAAGTCCTATGATTCTATGATCATATATTAAAGCTTGTACAATTTCCATTTCAATAAATAAACACAGTATTTTACCTAAGAGCTTTGTTACAACTGTGGGAATGTTCTTGACCTCTGGAATTTTATGCAATTCACTCAGTCTCTTAAATGTAGTGAGGTATTCTTTCATACAATCCATCTTTTTGGATGCATGGCACAATTTGTTCCAACTGGATGTTACTTGGGGAGAGTTATCTGCTAATTGAGCATTTTATTTTTTTAATTCACATCTCTTGAGCCCATGGTATCATTGTGTCTCTTTCTCTTCTTGCTCTACTTTGATCCAAAGGATTTCCAAGTGCAGTGTTTCCCTTTCCAGCTGTATCCATGCTGAGCTCAGTTGTGAGCTGGAGGATCTGTCTCTTCCTATTGCTATAGCCTCTGGGACCTCACACATGCCCTGGGGATTCATCTGCCCTTCATGGGACTTGTCCTACTTCATGAGAAAGGTTTTCAAGTCATCTGACTTTTTTCCTTCAAAGAATATGCAGCAACTCTTCTAACTGCTTTCAGTTGTATTTAGTATACATTCCTTTGTTCTTCCTGCCCTTGCTGCTGTTCTATTTACTTTATGCTTTCTTTTGTTCTATTTCTTCACCAAAATAAACACAAAGAAAATCAGAACTGTAACCTTTTCTGACTGTTCCCAGGCTTCTCACTCTGAATCATTTAAAATTCTAGTGTACCAGTGCTTGAAGTGTGAACCTCAGTGAACCAGCAAACTGTGCGTAGATCTTACTATCAACTATACCACTTCGATGCTTTCTTGGTGCACCCAAAATCATAAGCTGCTGTGTTACTCTTCTGCCTCAGTAAGGAAGAGTTCTGTTGGAGCTTACACTATGTGTCAGCTCCCTGCACACCAGTCTACCCACCTCACCAACAAACTCCTTGAGACTCTGCCAGTCTTAATCTTGCCTTGCAAATAACATTCAGCGAACCCCAGTTCCCAAGTTTCCCAGAGACATCTCTCTGCAATGTCCAGTTCCTCTTATTGGATACTCACAGAAATTACCAAGTCCACTGCCTCCAAAGAGACAGTGCACACACCAGCCTGTTAGTTTAGCTGAGGACCCACACTTTAATAAAACAACTCTGCATGGTTTATAGTAAAACTGAGCATAGGTTTATTAATAAAGAACATGGATTTAAGTGATCTAAGAAAGAGAAAAAAAGAGACTGGTCTGGTTACAAACAAGACAAAAATTACACTTTTTAGTGACTTTAGCAAGCTACAACCTTTACCTAAGCAGATTTCTCACTTCCATCCAGCTATCAGCATCTCCAGCCCATGGCAGAAGGATCCACCATTCACAGAATCAGAGGATGCTGATCCCTTTTGTCCCCTAAGTGATGGTCCAGAAAATCTTTGAAATGTATTCTCTGAAAAGTAAACCCAGACAAAGACAAAGCTACCTGCTGTTTGTTCTTTGGGGTGCAAGGCATCAAGCCCCTTCTTCATTGTCTGGTCAATTTACAGTCTTGATTGGCTTGATCACTTTGTTTACCTTACATGTAAATGTATTTTCATGGTCCTTTGCTTGTAATAAACAACACTCTTTTCTCATCTGCCTTTTGGCTTAATACAAGCCGACACATAAATCCCTATTCCTTGTCTAGCGCAGGCTTATCAACTGCCTCCAAAACATAGTTTAATAATATTTCCAGCCCACACACATAACTCTTTACACTCAATCCATACATACATCACACAATGATATTTATGACCTGCGTGTCACCTGTTATCATATGTTATCTTACAAGACATATGTTTGCCTAAATATTCTGACAACAGTGGATTTGGCGCATCCTTAGTTGGCATATATGAGCTTTTATAGTCACAAGGCTGAATAACATTACCTTGAAGATAAGCTGAAAGCACATGTTATTATGAAACATTAAGTCTACCCAAGTGGTGGAAGACACTGAGGAATAGAGCTGGGCAAGAAATGTTTTTTCCATCTTATGAGAATTTTTGAGATATCAAAAACAATTTCTGTTCCAAATCAGGACACTACGTCGAAATCATAAAACTTTTCACAAAGTAAGAAACTGAAGAAAAAATAGATTGGGTCATTCTAAATATTGTCTTTCAGTATTTTTGAAATGTATCATTTTGATTTTTGATCTTTAAAAAAACTTGTGTCATTTAGTTATTATATATTTACTTTTATATATACTTAAATTTAGGGGTGCAAAAAAGATGTTTGAACCAGAAACTTTAAAAAAAATCAAAACAGGACTCTACACTTATTTCCAAACAAAACATTTTTCAATATTTTCTAAATGGAAAATGTGTTGAAACCAACATTTTCCTGAACATTGTTTTCATTTCAATATATCAGCATTTTCAAATGAAAAAAACGTTTTGTTGAAAAATTCCCAACCAGTAGGAGGTGGTATGTAATATGTGGAGATATACCTATCTCACAGAACTGGAAGGGACCCCAAAAGGTCATTGAGTCCAGCTCCCTGCCTTCACTAGGCAGGACCAAGTACTGATTTTTGCCCCAGATCCCAAAGTGGCCCCCTCAAGGATTGAATTCACAGTCCTGGGTTTAGCACTCAATGCTCAAACCACTGAGCTATCCCTCCCCCCTGCACAGGGTAAGATGTTAGTGTGTCAGTTCATGGAGGTGTATTGATATCATCACCAGGGCACATGGCACACATCTAACATGCATGACAATCATTGGAAGTATTGTTAGAACAGCCGTGATGCACGCTCTCCACTAAGGCACTTAGTGAGTCTGCCCCCTTTGTGGAGATACTGTGGGTACCAGGGTGCACTGAATCCCATGCAGTTCACCATTTGCCACAGAGAACATTGTGTGGATCAAAATCAGTGTTTGCTTGGAGAAATCCAGCAGGTTTGTTACCTAGATTTTATGCCTTCTATCATTCCCTCAGAGCTCTCCAAGAAAACAGTTTCCCCCTGCAGTTATATCTCATCTCCTAGCTGCTGTGCAGACACACAGTGGGAATGGGAAACAGCAATAAAGCTAGAGGGGAATGTGCTTGCTACTGGGTGAATCTTATGGGATTATGTGTGTGCTTCAGGGAATAAGTCTGGGTGGCAACCTTGTATCTTGTAAACCATCAGAAACTGACCTAATTGATAGAGGACTTTTGGAGGGAGACGGTGGCACAGAAGATGGGACTACCACCCTCCTGACAGTATACTTTCCCCTCAGAGATCTGGAATCCTGTGGTGTTTGGTGGACTGTGCAGGATGATTCCTAGATGGCCAGAGCTTCTTCCAAGGTAGCCTGGTGTGCCACTGATGTGCCAGCATGAGGAAGGAAGCTATAGGGAAATGAACCTGTATTCTCCATACACATCATTCATTATACTTGATGAATAGTATATTGGACTAACCTTAGTGACTGAGATGTACATATATTTCTTCAGTAGGGAGAGGTGGTGATGTTCTTGGCCATCTTATATTTTGTTCCTCTGCAGGATCCTCTCTGTCTTCCCTTTGCCTCCCACAGCATTAATTTGAGTAACTGCAAACTCTGGCATCCTGGATCTCACGGCTAAGCTTATTTGTTTAGTTCGAGGGCCTGCCCCAGAGACATCACTGCTGAAGAGTGTAAGCTCCTTGATCACTATTATATACATTTCACTGCTTTTACTTCCATCAACATCTCAGCCCTGTTCCCTAGTAACTGAGTCTGACCCAGAAACTATATATATGACCCTTCTGCTTGTTGTGCTAACTTTCACACACAGGCTGAAAATTTTCTTTGGATGCACATGCTACTGAGCCCTCATGCATCATTAGCATATGTAAATGTCCATTAGTATATGCTAATATTCTCCTCCTGGGTGTTTCTACCCATCCCTAATTGGGTGGGAAATTTGCACAGGCGTTTTCAGAAGTTCCAGAGAATGCTGAGTGCTCAGGGCCCCACACAGGCGCCCCCCATCTGCCTTCAATTCATACCACAACTTTTCTGATCATCCCTGGCATCAGAGACTAGGTCGGCCAAGCCCCATCTTAGTAACATACAGACAAACAGGGTGAGTGCCAGAGGGAGCATTTTAGCTTTGTAAGGATTATGTTGTTTTTTTAACAGAGAAGCAGAGCCATGCATTTGAATAGGCAATGCTGCTGTGAAGTTTATCTCCTGGCAAGCCGCCAAACTCAATTACAAAGAATGTGTTTAACACTGTGCCTGCCTGTGTGAACAATGCTTTCTGGTTTCTGACTTCCTGTCACTATAATGCAGGGAAGGAAAAAAGAAAAGAGGGATATGGCCTATTTTTCATAACAGCCACCCATTAAATTAGTAAAAATAAAATAATCTTTGTAAATTGATAACCCCTGATAATTTTCTAGGCATGGAAGTCATCTGTGCTTAGGGATTTGAATACAACTTCCCCAATCAGAATTCTCTGCACACACAGACACAATCTTCCCGACCCATCTAAACAGGCCACAATGACTTAATCATTTTTCCCAAATGATTTTTCTCATTAAACTGCACAGCAAACCGGATTTTAAAATTGTACTTGCAGTACAGAGATTGCTCCCTTTGTAGAACCCCAAGAGTGCACGGAGCCTTCAAAGAGAACAAGGGGAAGTGGGAGCAGGGCCCATGAGGTGGGCTAACTGTATTTAGGGTAACCGGCTGTATCATCTGGTCCCCCTGTGTGCTGGTTCTCTGAAGTACTTGCTCATCTGGAATGAAGTAGCTGTCTAAAAGTGCACATAACCCTTCCCAGCAGTCTGAGACTGGGAATGAAAAATTCCAAACTGGATCCACATCCAGATGAAATCTTGGTATGCAGACTGTAACTATCTAACATGGAATTTTGACTAATTCAGCTATGAGCTATGGAAAGTGTTATGAGAGCTTTAATAAACACAGTGTATCATTATTTTACTTTATATTTCATAAAAAAATGGTGTCATTGCACCCAGTGCCCTTTCATATCATTGTAATAAACCCCATAGTAATGAATAATGTTCCTTATACTGCTAATGACTGAGTTAAATGTCCTTGAAGCTGGTAGATATAACTGCTGCCCTTCATTTAAGATAGTAGAAACAGTTAATTTCCTTTATGAAATAATAGCAGTCTCTGAATCAAAACAAGGGCACTTTTAAGGAATATGATTTATTAAGGAGCTTCATTGGTATTATTTTGGGTAAGGCTTTGGGTGGGTGGGAGACAAACAGAGAAGCAGTCAGAAACAGAGAAGAATAATCCAGATACAGCCTGGAGAAGCACAGTGTGTGGCTCTGAGATAAATCTAGAGAAAGGGCTTGTGGCTTCTGGTCCTAGTCCCAGATAAAAGAAGCTTGCACCTGTGAGCAAGGAAACTCTTTCCTATTGTTTGGTTCCTCCTGTGTTTAGGGAAACAGGCCTTAGTATATGTATTTTTTATAAATAAACGAGATTGAATCAAAGTTCCTGACTCCTCCTAATTGGAATAATGAGCAAATCCCTACTTTTGGCTATGCTCTGGGATCAAAGGGGTAATAATACTACTGTAATTCTACCCCAGTCATTAGCCTGGTTTGAACCTGTGATGTTCATTACCAAAACACAGACATTTGCCATTTGAGTTAAAAGAATAATTTCATTACCTCCCAGCAGCAGTAGGCTGTTTTCTTCTATGTGGACTAGTCAATAGAAATGATTATGATGTTTGCTTTACAAGCATATTACATCATACTGGAATAATATTGTGTTAATGATTCTGAGGCTGCAACTACACTAGGAAAATTTTACCCACTCTCCACCAATAGTAAAATTGCATTGGTACTTGCAAAGATGTAAATGGTAGTCTAGATAGGGTTCCGATATTTTCAGCACTCAGTCATGAAAAATTGCAGGTTTCCAGCCAAAGAAATAACTACCATTTACCCTGTTAAAATTGTTAGAACTCAGGTGGTATGGCAGACAGAAAAGAATTTAAGTCAAACTATGTAATATTGTTTTTCTGTTAAATATTGTTGGGGCCCATATGGAGTACTGTGATTTGTATGTAATTTCAACTCTAAAAACATTCTATTGCAATTTGTATGTTTTTGTTAGATGTTTGTTCCAAATAAATTCTATTGAATAGGTATTTTAAAAAAAATACACAGAAATATCTAGGAAAAGCTTAGAGGCATGGTTTCTTTTAAAAGAGTAGGCAATATCTTATCTATAATCTATTTTCCTGTTAAGCTCTATCACAGTGTGACTACATCACACAAGAGACATTGCAATGCACATACAATCCCTTCCACACACAGTTGTTGTAGGTTCTTTATATTTTGTCTATTTAATATATTTGTCACAGTTCACGGCAACTGTCCCTGTATTCCCACTTTGTGGTACAGCAAGGGCACCCACTCCAGGCTCCCAACTCCTAAGCAGTCACCTTTCTTGGGAGGAGACTTATATCTTTCTCCCTCCTGACCAGGGTTTTTTCCAGACTGCACAGTTCCCTGCCTATGCTGTGAGTTCCCCCAACAAGCCAGAGGGCCTGAACACTTTTACTTTCTGCACTTTTACTTTCTCCTCAGAGGCTATGAACGGCTGTAATTGCCCACAGTTATAAGTTACCATACAGCTTTTTCTAAGCAAGCACATTTATTCTTAAGGTGAAAACATTATAGAGAAAACCTACTAAAAACAAGCTTACCTGAGATCACCTGCCCTCCCCAACACCAGCCTTGGGCTCTGGTAGGTGTCAGTCCTTTCTTCCTTTCCCTAAGGACAGAAGGTTCTGTTCATTTTTTGGCTCAGAAAAAAGGCCCTGAGCCAGTTTAAACTCAGATGCCCTTTATTTGTTCATTGGTCTCTGGAGAATACAGTTTGAACCAATATATGTGAGCATCTCCAGGTGGAGGTACCTATCTGGAGATATTACAACCTGAGTGAATGTGCCTAATCATCTCACCACCACCCCCATTCTCAGTTCCTGGAGGGCTGTGGTCATCCTCCCCCATGGAATTACACACAATACCTGGCCCACAATAATACATACATTTAATACAGGAAAATCTCCCAAAGATGTTGCAGGAAAGTGCCATTTCTCTCACAATGTTACCCATACATTGTTAGATGTTATATATAAAATCATCTGTAAAATATTAAGTGTTAAAATACATTAAGTGATTATAATCATATTTCAGTAGTGTGAATATATATAGTTATACATATATACAGGTATATATATATATAGTTTTTTAACCTAGTGCAGTTTATTAACCTAGTTAGAAAATTCATTTGGCATTTTTTGGGAGTTAATGACTATATTTTAAAAACAGCTTATTTTATCCATCTAAGTTTTACATGTTCCTTGATGTTTCATCTGATTTTGGTAATAAAGAGTTGCAGTAAGGTTTTGCTACAAAGACTTAAGTTGGGATAATGGGTTATCAGTACAACTGGTCAAATTATACTCATCAGATACATAATTTTATGGCTTTCATCATATAATTTATTAAGATATTTGATTAACTTTTTAGGTAGTCATACTATTCTTGGAATAATAGAAGTATTTGTGTGATAATGAATGTGAGCAATATTTTTCCTACTATTCCATCAGATTTATTTATTATGTATCCAAATTATGCTAGTGAGGTAGCCAAACTATAGAGCTGAGTATTACAAGTTTAGGGCCAAATGATGGTCACTCTATTTATGTAAATAATTCTATTAAAGCCTCTCAAATCATTAAATATCCAGTGGTTTTACCTAGGGATTAGCTACAATTTTGAGGGAAAGCGCACCACTTAGTTCTGTTCCTGTGCCCCATCCCAGTCCCATCCACCTTTTCCATGCCTCCTAAGGTTCTTGTGGTGGACAGCATCCTTCTTAGCCACTTTTCCTTGCCAAAGGGCCACATTTCAGGTTCCTCTTCATGGCTAGGAGACTGCTATACAGAGAGCCTGGCATTCCTAGAGGAGATCCAGGGGCAGCAGAGGTATCACAGAATATAACAATGGCACATCAACCTCTGAAAATTTGTGAGTACCAGTTGCTCCATGTATCACACTGCAGCAATCCAATCCAGTCACGGGAAAAGAGGTGCTGGTGACATGGAGCCTTTCTATGTATGGCCTTGGCCTCTTGCAGATCTAATGTCATTCACAAGGCTTGTGGGCTGTCCCGAGGTATGGTTCACAAGTAGGAAAACATGCCTACCTTATAAAATGGGGAGGAAAAATTAACTGAGAAGGAGCTCATGGTGGTGATCTCCTCTTTAATGTCCCCCCATGGACTTTTCCCTGGGAGGAGTGATCAGGATCTTTGCTTCTGAAAACAGGCACTACATTTGCTTTTTCCCATATCTTGACATTTCTACAATAGCCCATCAGTGTTAAAAAATGACTGTCAGTGGTACCCACAGGGTTCAGATCATCCAGAAACAGATTTTTACATTCATATTTTAAAATAATTCACTTACCTGCTTTTACTAATATACTGTATTTATTTTTGTAGCAGAATATTCCTTCCTCCTTAAGTGGTCACCTCTTTAGTAGGTTTTATTCTATTGAAGACAAATTTTTAAAAGTAATTATATCAACCATCTTTGAAAATTAATTTTATCCCCATTTCACTGTCTCCTTAGTACTTTTTCCCCTTTATATATTTATCTCCTTTATACTCCCTTAAAATACATTTTACTGTATTAACTCAATTTCGCTTTTTTGCTGTTTATATCTTTTCCCATTTAGCCCTTTATATTTACATTTAGTTACCTCCAATTTTTCTCATTTCAAATAGGAATTAAAAAAAAAACCTCTCAGATCTTTAAGGAGGTCCTTGTGCAGCCACACTGGACAATTCTTTTTAATTCCATTCCTCAGTTTCTAAGGAATTCTAGTCCATTGCACCTTAATTGTAGTGTCTTTTAGGATGGGGCATTAGTTCAATACTCACACTCAGAGAGAAGAGCATCTCCCATTGAGTCACTAGCACTACCGTACTTGCTGCAACAGTGAAGTGTTCGTTGGAGGTCTCCAAATCTGGTACTAACTCAACTTGAGCCTGTTTAGCTTGTTAAATCTGACAGGATTACAGCACAAGGAGATACGGGTGCCTGAATTCAGACAAGTTTGTGGAGCATTTTACAGAATATTGTTGATAGAAAATATATAGACACACACTTCATTTTTTCTAGTAGATTAACAGATAAATGGTCAGCTTAACAGAAAATAATATGTTATAACTTCCCTACCCCCCTAGATAAACAGAAAATATTTGTGCAACTTCTATGGTTTTTTATCTTGAAATTATATAGAATAACTTTGTTAAACAATATACTCTAAATCAGTATTTATCAACAAAGCAGACCCATTGTGCAAAAAAGGGATATTTTCGTCTAATGTTATACATTCTAGCATTTGCAGGTTTGAAAATTCAAAGAATTAAGGAAAAACCTTGGCCAAACAAAAAAAGGCATCTTTGTATTTATATAAACACAGCATTATTTCCAAAAGACCTCTGTTCTCATTTAGGCACCTGACTGAAATGGCCAGATTTTCCAAAATGCTCAGCACTCAGCAGCTTCCACTTGGCGCTGAGCTGTCTTGAAAAACCAGGTTCATAATTTAGATTGGCTACCAAATGCTGTCTCTGTTTTATAGATGAAAAACTGAAGACTAGAGGGAATAAGCACCTCGGTCTTGCAAACAGTTGCCATCTACTCGGTGTAAAGAACATGAGTAGTGTCATTGACTCTGAAGTGCTCATGTGCTTAAACTTAAGCATGTTGATAAGTGTTTGCAGGGTTGGGTCTTACATGTTTTGTTCTTGATCATAAAAGAAAACTGAAAGATCTGGGAACAGATATCAGATATCCTGATTCAAGACAATCCTTCTGATCTAGGCTGAGGCCTTTGGACACAATAAAAAACACACAAATTTAACAATAAAAAGAAGTAATAATAACAGTAGTAGTTCAGGGTCTTGGTGGAAAAGGAATTGCAAGTTCCATGATTTCTGCACCCTGTGTTACACCAGCAAAAGCCATGTCAATTACACTGTAGTCAGTATATATAATAATACTAATAATAACTTATATAGCACTTTTCACAATAGATCTCAAAGACCTTTACAAAGAAGGTCAATGTCAACTCATTATCCCTATTAATGTATACAGCTTGTGTCTTCAGTGTAATTAATATAACTGTACAAGGTTTACAGTTTTGAAAACTTGAGCTAGCTTTGCACATCATTTTGAACACAAAATTTGTTCAAGTGGCTCACAAGACCTTGGACTCCACTGGGTTTTCTCATTCCAAATAGTAAACTTCACATTAGCTGTGGTGTACAAATCAATTTCCCATCTATGGACATACTGCTAGGCTGCAACACAACCCCTCCATGGCCACTTTTCCAGTCTGTGGTGTAAATTAGTGGAAGTTACCCTCTAAGCATTGATATGTTCATCCCAGCGTGGCCTCAACACAGTCTGCTTACATTGGTTTATATGGGGCCACCCCATAAAGATCCCCACCCATGCCATCAAAGAGGTGCAGAAGCCACTCTGCGCACAGCCTTCTTCCAGAAAAGGGCTACTGTAAAGATTAATTGATGTGCTGGACTCACAGATACCCTGCACACTTATGTAAATTAATTAATTCCCTTTATATGAATGATGGAAGTATAACCCAATGGAGGTAAGGCCATTATTTGTGGAGCAAAAGGAGAATAAATGATGCTGGTATTGTGACAGATTTATGTTACCAATTTTCCTGGGGCTTTAGGTGATTAGGCTGAGGCTGCAGGATTTTTAGGGGAGGAGATGAAGGAGCACACCAAGTGACTAGTTTTAAAGCTTTATTAATTAAATAACAGCGGTGAGTGCTGGGTGCACCCCAAGTTACTTGGAGGAAGGAAGAAAGCTTTAGTTCCCGAGCTCTAACCCACTTTTATACTTACACACACACACAACCTAATGCTGGCCAAGCCTGGGTGTAACGTAAGAAGAAGGGGAAGGGTAGATGAGAGTTCTGTCCTGTGCACAGGCCATCTAGGGTCTGCTGTTGATCACCAACTTGGTTCAGCTCTCGGGAGGGTTTTAAGCCCTGGGTTCTTCCAGGGGAATTTTCATTCAGGGACCTTCACCACCTGTGCTCTTGGTACCAGTCCGAACCGGTCTTCCGCGGCTCTCTTAGTTTCCCCAAAACACACCGGCTTCAGGGTCACAAGGCTGTTGTTTTCAACTTACTGGCCTTCGCAATCTGTCTAGTTTTGCAACCTCGTCAGGTCTGTCTGGCTCAGTTCTCCTTTTTCACAAGCTTATGTCTGTTTGGCAGCAGGGAGCTTGTTTGTGTGCGTTGGCCTTAGGCTGCAGTTTCATTCCTTATCTTTGAGCCTAGCTGAATCGTCAAATTAACCCGTTCCTTTCTCCCTTCCTCCCCCTCGGTCTCTTGCAACCTGCAAAGGAATTTTTCACTCCACACTCGCACCTTCAACCCTTCCTAAGATTGTTTCCCATGTATATATATGTGTGTTAGCAATATACACCACCATGGGGTCAATTTTTATTGTGACTGTAACAGTATTTTGCAAGTATCAGAGGGGTAGCCGTGTTAGTCTGAATCTGTAAAAAGCAACAGAGGGTCCTGTGGCACCTTTAAGACTAACAGAAGTATTGGGAGCATAAGCTTTCGTGGGTAAGAACCTCACTTCTTCAGATGCAAGATGAGGTTCTTACTTGCATCTGAAGAAGTGAGGTTCTTACCCACGAAAGCTTATGCTCCCAATACTTCTGTTAGTCTTAAAGGTGCCACAGGACCCTCTGTTAGTATTTTGCAAAAGCTTCTCAGCAATATGCTTAGAATTTAAGCACCTGAAGTGTCAACTGGGACAAGGAAAGCACTTTCAAGACGGGCTCTGTTCTACCTCTTATTGTGTATTTTGAAAAACTATTGTTGATGCTTTACATTTTTATGTAGTAATAAATTTTACTTCTGTGGGCAGCAGGAGTAATTGCTGTGGCTGAACAATAAAATTGACTCTCTAAAAAGTTTTACTCTATGGTATGCTCAATTTTTATAATCTATACATTCCTAGTGATATACATTTTTAAAAGATTCCTGGTGGCTTTACCCTTCCTCCTGCCTCTGCATTTTAAAATATGGATGCTGGTGTCAGAGCACATTGAAAGTAATGGTGTTATGGGAAGATAAGAGTAATAAGGTTGTTTCTGAAACTATATATATATCCTATTCTCTTTAACAATGATTGTTATTGCTTTGAAACTGCTCTGGCAGTTTGCAAGCAATAAAATGAAGTGAAATCTCTTTTCCTGCATTTTGTGCAGTTGTTACACTGTTTTTAAAAGAAACAAAAGGGTCTGTTTAAAAGGATGGGGAGAAATCCCTCCAGAACCAGATCAGGCTAGTGTTTGTTCTATATACATATAGGGCTCTTATCCTGCACATCTCCATTCTCTGATTCTCATTTATGCAATGTATTCTTTACAACACTCTGGCAGTGCAAAGGGGCCACAAAGTCAGAATAAATTACACAAACACCCTAAATTACCCTAAATTACACAAACACCCTAAATTACTCTGCCAGAGTAGTGTGAAAGGGTCTTGGTGTAAATGAGACTCAGGCCCAGTGAACGCCCTGCCTACACAGGTCCAATTGTCCTCTCTAACAGATCTGATTGCAGGATGGGGGCCCAAATTTGGAATATAGAAATGCTCCCTTTTCATAAAGAATGGAGTTACTGCCACTGTGGCCTGTGCTCCCTTTATTTATATTTCATTATATTCCTATTATGAATCATGTTCAATCAAAAAACCCAACCAAACGAAAAGCAATTATTTTATTATTAAACCCAATAATTAGCGTAGACTATGGATACAAGAAATTAACAGACAAGATAAATGACAATTTAGGCTCTTTCTCTCTTTGAGCACAGTCCTGTTGTTCTAACCTTTACCTTCCTTTCATCCTCCCCATTACCTTTGTTTTTCTTGAAGGCGGTTATTACATCTTGCCTTTAGTTAGTTTTTTCACTTTTTGAGGCAGGAGCCATGTCTTCTACCCATTCCTTAAAGTGCCTGACAAATTGTTGGGCACTGCAAAACAATCTCTAGTAATAATAGTAATAATGAGAATAACAAAAATAATCAATAATTAATAATGGTAAAGTGCCTGACAAATTGTTGGGCACTGCAAAACAATCTCTAGTAATAATAGTAATAATGAGAATAACAAAAATAATCAATAATTAATAATGGTAAAGTGCTGGGGAAGAATTATGAAAAGAAGGACATAGAAATCAAGAAAAAATAACCATAATTAACAATAAATATAAGTCATAAAGAGTGGTCCTGGGTGAGAACAACACAATGTGTGTAAAAGAAGAGGCAATGAAGAAAAGAAGCTGCATTTAGAAAGAGAAATGGAAAAGGTTTTTTTCAGATGGGATTGTAATGTCAACTGGTCAGGAAAAAAAAAAGGATTGAAACTAATTATAATTTAAGACTATGGATTTGTCATGGCAAATTTTAGAAGCTATGGTAGAAAGGGCAAAAGTTTCATAAATATACTTTTGAAAATAAAAAGGTCACAATCTTTGCTTTCTACCTCACATGACTTTTATGTTTTCCATGTTTCATGTCAAAATAAAAGCAAAGATCATCAGAAAAACATACCAAATGAAAAACATTTTGGTACAGATTGTCTCCTAGGCTTATGGAACAGGAAACTCCATCATATCACAACTCAGAGTTTCCTATGAATCATCCAATCATCTCATCTGGAGAACAGGAAATGAATTTGGTCCCAAAACTACCACGGGCCAGATTCTGTTACTCTTACTCCCAAGGTATTCCAATTCACTTTAATGATACTTTCAAGAACTAAGGTATTACTCAGGCCTACACTACAAAGTTAGGTCTACATAAACCGTGTTAAGTCGATTTAATAATGTATGTGTCCACACTACCTTCCGTCGACCTGAGTGGCCTGTAAAGATGACTACTTTACTCCACCTCCGCGAAAGATGTAGCACTTGCTTCGACATCCACAGGTCAACATGGGGATAGTGTAAACACTGTTGTGGAACTTGAATGAATTGGCCTCCAGGAGGTGTCCCACAGTGCTCCGCTGTCACCACTCTGGAGAGCACTTTCAACTCCACTGCACATCAGCCAGGTACACAGGAAACAACTGCTTCCCTGTTAAAGCCCTGGGAAGTTTTCAATGTTCATTTCCTGTTTGATCAGCATGGAGAGCTTGCCAGCACCGCTGATCATGGAGACTCCAGGCTACAAATGCACTCCAGCATAGAGTACCCAGGAGGTGGGGGATCTTATTGCTGTGTGGGGAGAAGAGTCTGTGCAGGCAGAGCTCCGATCCAGCAAAAGAAATGCTGAATTTATGCCAAGATTGTGCGGGCCATGGGGGAGAAGGGCTACACCAGGGACACGCAGCAGCGCCGTGTGAAAATAAAGGAGCTTCGGCAAGCATACCAGAAGACAATGGAGGCGAACTGTCATTCTGGTTCTGCCCCACAGACGTGTTGCTTTTATGAGGAGCTGCGATTCTCGGCGGCAACCCCACCACTATCCCAAATCACTCCCAGGAGCCCCTGGCGACCTCCAGCAACAATGAGGAGGACATTGTTGACAAGTAAGAGGAGGAGAAGGGGAATGGGAGGCAGGAAAGTGGAGGATCCAGTCTCCCCGATAGCCAATAACTGTTTTTAACCATGAAGTCCATCCCTTCACAGGACCAGCTGGTGGTGGAGCGTGATGCTGGGGAAGGCACCTCTGGTGAGTACACATTTCCAATCAAACTGTAGGGGATACATGCTATTACTTTTTATGTTTAATCTGAACAAAAAAGTAGGCGTAGTGGGTATTGGTGGCCATTCAGCTACGCAGAGGGTGCTCTCCAAAAAAGACTGTTTATGAGCACAGGGATGACTCAGGAATCCTCCATGGAGATCTCTAGGAAGATTTCATGGAGGTACTCTGCAATCCTTTACAGAAAGTTTCTGGGAAGGGCTGCCTTATTTCATCCACCATGGTAGGACACTTTCTCGCGCCACTCCAGCATTAACTCTGCTGGCATCGTTGCAGCACACAGCATTGCAGCATAAGGACCAGGTCCGTAGCTAGACGCTTGCAGTATCTGGTCCCTTGCCGCCTCTGTTACCCTCAGGAAAGTGATATTGCATATGGTCACCTAGGGGAAACGGGGGGAGTTTTCAATGCTAGCCCTTAAACCGCAAACTATTCAACAAGTAATCCGCCCCTGTTTGGTGAAATATGGGTCACACAACCTCGCTTTCCCAAATGTGCCATGGTTGTGTTTGGAAGGGATCACCATGTATTGCAACCAGCATTTAAAAAAGACGGGCGGCTTCCTGTTTGCCTCCCTTCCCCCGCCCCTCCCCCCGCCCCAACCTGGTGCCGCTTTTGTAAAAAAAAAAAATTATTTGGGAGGCTTTATACTAGTTCCGGTCCTCAAGCACCATCCAGGTTGCTAGGAGAAAGGGGAAATTTCTGTTCCAACCTGTGCTCCCAATAATGTCTTCACAAAAGCTGCAGCACAAGACCTGTCACCCATACCTTGTGGCCTCACTCACTATGGCTGAAGCAGCAAACTGACTCTTGCAATAGCCAGTGGTTGTGATTACGTTGTGACTTGCAGTGAAGTGTATTGAGGGGTGGTTTTCTTATAAAAAGAATTAACCTTGCACCAGAAACAATGTATGCACTGTCAATGCTACCCTTGTGCTTTGTATTCCTTGCAGCTGAAACCTTGTTTGTCGGCACATCCTACACACCAGGACGGAGACTTTCCCAGATTAGAAGGCATTAAAAGAAGACTCGGGAGGACATGTTCAATGAGCTAATGGCGCACCTCAGAGAGTAACAAGACGGAGCTCAGAGCATGGAGGATTACACTGTCTGAGAACTTGGATATGGACAGGGAGGACAGGAGAGCCTGCAGGGAACAAGAGCAAAGAGAAGCTGTGGATTATGAAGGAGAAATCAGACATGTTGAGGCATCTGGTTGAGGATCAAGAAAGGCAGCTGGATGCTAGAGTCCCTCTGCAGCCTATCCTGAACCTGCTGCCATTATCACCAAGTTCCACATCTTCCTCCTCCAAAGTCCTATGAGGCACAGGGGGGCGGGGAGGGATTTCAGTATCCCTTGCACTCAATGTTGGGGAGAGTAAAAGGACCAGAGGGAGCCCATTCCCAAACCTTTGATTGTTATTGCAGTGCATCTGTAATCAAGCTGTCCTTGTTTATTCCCCCCCCCCCACACACACACACATAGTAGTATCAGCCATTTTGCTTTTCTTTGCTGTGTCTATGTGTTTGTGTGTATAATAAAACTTCATGGATTGAGGAGAAAAGGCTCTTTATTCATTCAACACACAGTGGCTGTGGGGGTGAAGTTTACAGGTTGAGAAAATGCAACGAAGGGGACAGTTTGGTAAGGAACAACACAGATAAGTGTCACATTACTCTGGCTTATTGCTAAAACTGGTTTTCAAAGCCTCACAGAGCCCCTCAATGTGCTCTTCTTATTGTCCCAGTGCTTGACTGCTCAAAATTGGCTGCCATGTGATCTGCCTCAATCCCCCACCCTGATGGAAACTTTTCTCCCTTTGTTTCACAGATATTATGGAGCACACAGCAGGCAGTAACAACAATAAGGATATTGCTTTCACTGAGATCTAACCTAGTAAGCAAACAACACCAGTGACCTTTTAAATGTTGAAAGGCACATTCTGCCACCATTCTGCACTTGCTCAGCCTAGTTGAACTGGTCCTTACTGCTGTCCAGGCTGCCTGTGTACGGCTTCATAAGTCTTGGGAGCAAGGGGTAGGCTGGGTCTCCCAGGATCACAATTGGCATTTCAACATCACCAATAGTTATTTTGAAGTCTGGAAAGAAAATCCCTTGCAGCTTTTTGAACAGACCGGAGTTCCTAAAGATGCGTGTGTCATGCACCTTCCCCAACCATCCCATGTTGATGTCGGTGAAATGGTTCCTGTGATCCATCAGTGCTTGCAAAACAATTGAGAAGTACCCCTTTCAGTTTATGTACTCTTTGGCAAGGTGGTCTGGTGCCAAGATAGGGATGTACAATCCATCTATCACTCCACCACAGTTAGAGAACCCCATTGTGGCAAAACCATCCACTATGTGCTGCACATTTCCCAGAGTCACTAACCTTCTTAGCAGAAGTCTGTTAATTGCCCTGCAAACTTGGATCACAACAGATACCACGGTAGATTTACCCATTCCAAATAGATTCCCCGGCCCAGAAGTGGTGCTCAACCATGTCAAGGTGATGCGTGACTATCACCAGCAACTGTGAATTGCTCTACTCTACGTCTTATGGCAGGGCTGCTTGCGTGGCATCACATTGTGCCATGCGGCAGCTTCTGTATCTGTGTAGGATAAGGCACGAGGTGTTTGTAATGCTTACAAAAAGAGTGTGCAGCTGAGTGGGGTCCATGCTTATCGTGCTATGGCGTCTGCGTGGGTAACCCAGGCTTACGAAATAAGACGCAAAAAAGGCTTGTTTTTTTGCCATTGATTTCAGGGAGGAAGGGAGGGAGGTAAATGCATCATGGAAGGCTAACGCCATATTCCCATAACCACCCACTCAAATGTTTTGGTCCCATAAGGCATTGCAAGCCCAACTCTAAATTACACTTGGCTACATGCACTGTGGGATAGCTACCCACAGTGCAGTGCTCCATGCATTGCTAGTGAGGATGCACTCAGCTGACACAACGAGCATAGTGTGGACACTCAAGATCAACTTGTTTAAATCGAGGGCTCGATGTCAACTCACATAAAGTCAACTTAACTTTGTAGTGTAGGCATGGCCTCAGTATTTGGCCCTTTATGTTCCAGCCTCTGCATAGATTTGAAGACTCACTGACCAGTCCCATCTTTGTTGAGGACCCCCAAAATGGATCCCAGTCCTCTTCCTCCAAACCCATAGCAATTAGCATTCTACCTGGGCCTGGCTACTTGCAGCTCTCCTGAAATATTTCCTCATCAGGAAGGTCAGCATCCTTTCACATGGGCAATCCCAGTAGGTTTCTGGTTTGACATGCTGAGGATTGACTGTTCCCATACCTACTATATTATATACCTGCTATAAGGCTTGATAGTGACAGATCCATGGAACTTCAACTGCTTAATTCTCATGTGGATGGTTTCCATCATCCCATAGGTTAGAGTCATAGAGAGAATCTTCCCTCTTTCTGCATGGTTAGAAAATTTTCCATCTGAGGTTGTCCTCCACTCCATGCAGTAGAAAAGTGAGTGTTATATAATGTATAAGTAAAAACAGTTTTAATTTTGTGAACAAAATCTGAAGCAAGATTGTAAAGAATGGCAGAATAAGAATTTGTTTTCCTAAATCTGAACATGTGAGGTTTAATTTCCAGCCCATCTTTAATTGGGCATCCATTTCTGATGTTAATTAGTTGATTGTGGGTGCAGCCAGGGATTCATGTGGCTAAATTCCTGACTGCAGCTGCAAATAATTACAGACACAAAACTGCTCTGCAAATGGTGGATGTAATAATGGGAGACATTGTTTGAAAAATCTGTCCCTTCAAGCAAAACAAAAAACAGAAAACAAAGAAAGACCCTCCACACCCAAATAAATAAGTAAGTAAATAAATAAATAAATAAAAACCAAACACAATTAGAAATAAATTACCAGAATAGAAATTCTTAAAGTAACAGAAAAATGAAGGAACTGTTCTTCATTAAACCAAATCAGACCTTTTTTTGGAAACAGGATGCTCTCCATGGTATTGGTGTTCTTGTTTAGAAATAGCCACTGTTGTCTCGTTAGTTTGTGATGTTAACCTCATTAATAATACCACCGTTGGCAAGCACAGAAAGAGAGCTGTGGGTGCCAAACATGTGGATCAGACAATGGCAAAAGTGCAATTGGATAATATTTTTAGCTAATATTGGTAGATTACTGAAACACACCAGAGCAGGCAGCTAGGTCAACTGGCTTCTAGAGCAAATGACAAAATAAATGTTGTTAATTGCATGTTATGAAACACAGAAATCTCAGGGAGAAGCAAAAAAGGAAAGACCTGACAGGAAATAAACGTTTAATCTTTTTCTTATTATTTACCCAGGTTACACTGATTAAAACAAAACAAAACATTTAAAAATATTGCAAAATAGAAATATTATTAAAAGTCTCTCATATCAACTAGTCAATATGCATCAATTGTGTAGGTGCATTAATATTATTTTTGATGTTCAGTAAAGAAAAATAAAGCATCCCATGGATGTTATGCCCTGTCATTGCTACAGTGGAATGAGAATTTCCTACTGGTATTTTATAACACCGGTATATATTATGGGCTTGATCTTCAACTGGTGGAAATCAGTGAAGCACCACTAAATTCAAGGGGTATGTCAATTTACACCACTTGAGGATTTGGACCATGTAGTGACATTATTTATAAACAGAAATTTGTATTTTTCTTAGATGAAAAATGTAGCTTTTCAAAAGAACCTGTAGCTATTCAGCACAACTTCTCCCAACTGCTCCAAATAGTGCTTTAATTACATTCCTCATGCCTCTTTTTTTTACTTTCAAATCAGAGCTAGGCAGCCATGTTTGGGTAGGAGGTGGCTATAGGTAGTCAAACCAGCCCCAATACCTTTCTTAGGATGTTTTTAAGGACAATGTGATGTATTTCCTCTCCCTTTGGTGATCTTTTCATGTGGCAGGGATGATTTGGAATTTTTTAAATATCTTTTTGAATAAATTTCATGTTGTGAATTAGCATGTTATAATAGCTGATAACCCCCTTATCATCAAATATATCTAAATATGTGTTATCCAATGATGCATGGCTATTAGCATCAAAGGGCTATTATTTAACTTGAGAACAGAATTTCCCATCTACTTATAGCTTTCAAAATGTCTTTTCCTAATTTAAAAATAAGCTTTGGAAAACCTCCTTCCCTCTAGAATTCAGAATGCCTCTATCAGTGGAATTTATATATCAATTCACTCTAAGCAGACCATTTCAGTGAAATAGAAATGTGATCCAGAATCTTCAGCAAACAAATGTCCTTTTTTGTTCATTTTTGTTTGACATTACATTTTAACGAGCGATTAGTTTTCTGTCTCATAAGAGACTTAATTTAGGATTAACTGAGAATTCTTCAGAAAAAACATTTCCTGATAGCATGAATCATTGCTTAGTGAAAATTGTCTTTTAAGGTGTTTTTGAATGACTCGTTTATGGCTTTGGAGCCTATAATCATGTCATTAGTGAGACTCCCACTAAAGTTAATAGGAACTGCTCACAAAAAAACCAACTGTAGGATCTAACACTTACATTGGATTCCAACTGAAGTTTATTATTGCATATTTCTTTCCCTAATTTTAAAATATACACTATTGTATAATATGCCACCATCTATGATTAGCTATCTCAGCAATAACCAGTTCTTGCTCATTTTTACTTGAGGATTGGATCTTAAATCATGGGAACTAATAGATCAAACTCTGCTCAATCTTATACGGGTAAAAATGGAGTTGTTATGGAATTGTAAATTGAGTGCAAAACAAAAGCAAAATTGCCCCCAAGTGTAAAATAGACACATGGAAATATGTAAATATACTATGTGACTCTGTGGGATGAGATGTATATGATATTAGTGTAGTGGTGAGTGCAGTGTAAAACTGTAGTATGCTATCTTGATTGACAGCCAAGGTATGGTCAAGTTGCAGCTCACAGATGACCATAGGGACAACACTGTCAGACACTGGAACAGAAGATGTCAAAGGCAGAGACAGTGATGGAGAGGCATCCAAGCCAAGATGGCTTGCCAAAGAAAATGCAGGCATGAATCCCATAGAGGTTTGGTAAATGTAGGAAATGGGGCCAATGTATAAAAAAGCAACTGTGCAACACTTAGACAGGGCTGACTACGGCACTGCCATCCCCAGACCAGCTGGGCAGCAAATTAGAGAGAAACCAAGGGAAGTTGGAAGCCAGTGAAAGTTGGATTTAAATCATGGTTTGGGTATTGGAACACACTAAGTGTTTTTATATATAAATTGTGCCGGTTGTTGTCTCCCACTAGACTAGTTCTGTACAATGTGCTTTACATATTTCTTTTTCCTACTGCACTTTTCTTCTTTCAATTTTTTAGTGCTCTCCTGCAATGCAAAGACTGGGCAGCATGCCCATGTCCCACATTAACCGGTGTTTTTCTGCATCACTGGTCACAACACTGGCAGCATGCCAGTGACACTGCCTTCAGAACAGTGTACTTCTCTGACCATGCCATTCGGTGGCCTTCCTTCTTGGGTATTGCTCAGGTTCTCAGGGTCTCTTGCTGGAACATGATCTCTGTAGCACGGTTTCCTAATACACAACAAGATCTATGCAGGGCTCAGTGTACAAGTTCTTTTATGCAGGAGATGGCTATGCTTTCAGTTGAAAGCAGGGAGATACTTTAAATTGATGATCATCATGATCTTAGTCATGACTTTTCACCTTTAAAGTATTTCTACAGGAGACTGAGGCCAACATTGTCAAAAGGGGCCACTGATTTTTGCTACCTCCTGTTTTTTGATGGCCCAACTTTAGACAATTTAGGATTTATTTTCAGAGGTAATAAGTTCCCATAGCTCCCATTGACCTCAGTTGGAATTGTTCGTATCAGAACCTCTGAAAATCAGGCCAAACATGTCTAAAATTGATCACCCAGAAAAGGAAGGCATCTAAAATTACAGGATCTTAAAAATGGGTCTAAATGACAATTTGCTGTGGAGCATTTTCCTTTTTCAGCTATCTTCTTTGTGATGCATTCCTATCTGGGGTAAGCTAGCACAAGTCCATTAATTTCAATGGATTTTTACCTGCCTAAATTAGGTCTGAAGTTGAACACACACACAAACACACACACACACACTGATCTAAATTATTTCAGTGGAGCAGTTTGGCCTTTTCCTTCTTTGCAACCCTTGATTGGTTATTTTGTTCCAACCTGGTGACTTGCACCAGTACTTAAATTCTTGAAGAATTTTGTCCATTGTGTTTTATGCAAAAAGCTTAATATTTGCCTTATGTTGTTTCAATGTTGGGTTCATTGAAGAAGAAAAATAAGTTAGGTGTAACAGAAATCTTGAATCTTAGAAGTCTGTATAATCAAATTAGATCACATTGGACCAAAAGTCATCTGCCAGAGGACATGCCCATTGCATAGAAATCTGACTATTACATTGTCATGCAATCCTTGCAACAACCTGCAGCATGTGAGGCAGTAAATCCTTCACAATAACTAGGCAGAAATATGTCCTGTAGAGTATTTTCAAAAGTCATTTTTTTTCCTGTTGCAAACTGGGATATTATAAACAACAGAGCATATAGAGTATGTGACTGTCTTGAATATTTTGTAGTACGCCAAGGTTCTGATTCTGTTGCTTAATAATTTGGGTCACTGTATTCATTGTACATTTTCATTAATACATTTGACAATGGAAGAAATCACATTGTTAAGCAAAATAGAAAAATTAAGGGCTTTTTGGCCTCAGCAAATATTCCGAGGGCATATTTTGGCCTTTTCTAAATCAGAAAATTATGCAACTGTAGATACTAATAAAACCAAATTATTTTAGATACTAATAACAGGTAATTTTGTTTATTTGATGTCATAGATTCATAGATTCATAGATTCTAGGACTGGAAGGGACCTCGAGAGGTCATCGAGTCCAGTCCCCTGTCCTCATGGCAGGACCAAATACTGTCTAGACCATCCCTGATAGACATTTATCTAACCTACTCTTAAATATCTCCAGAGATGAAGATTCCACAACCTCCCTAGGCAGTTAGGAACTTTTTCCTAATGTCCAACCTAGACCTCCCTTGCTGCAGTTTAAGCCCATTGCTTCTTGTTCTATCCTTAGAGGCTAAGGTGAACAAGTTTTCTCCCTCCTCCTTATGACACCCTTTTAGATACCTGAAAATTGCTATCAGTCTTCTCTTTTCCAAACTAAACAAACCCAATTCTTTCAGCCTTCCTTCATAGGTCATGTTCTCAAGACCTTTAATCATTCTTGTTGCTCTTCTCTGGACCCTCTCCAATTTCTACACATCTTTCTTGAAATGTGGTGCCCAGAACTGGACACAATACTCCAGCTGAGGCCTAACCAGCGCATGTCTTCACTGCGTAAATAGTTTATTTGGGAACTGGAAGCTGGTAAATGGCTGACGCCTAATCAGGATTCACTGTCCAGCACCAAATGAGGTAATTCAAATATTGTAAATAATTATTTCAGCACCCATAGTGACAGCACCAGTACGAGACAATCTACATTATGAAAATTATTAATATACAGACATTCATTCTAAATGCCCAATCTGATTCAATTTTACTGAACATATTGTAAGAAAGTGGAGAACTGACTGCATGTTTTATGCCATTTTTTTTCTTTGATTTTACATAGAACCTTATTGTTGGCTTATTGATTTTAAGTACATCTCATTAAGGAGTGGTCCTACTGTTTGTTATTAGCATAGGTGGGCCTTCTGTCTGTAAGAAGAATAACAGACCAGAAATCTTTGTAGTCTGGGATCCATCTTGGAACCCTCAACTCCCTCACAGCAGAGAGAGTGAGAGAATTCAGAGGTGGGCTGAATCTTTGGGGTTAGGCTGAAGGGGGGCAACCCTGAATATTAGTTATTTGACATTTAAATGATTTAGCACCATAATGGAGCAAAAAAAAAATCATTTTTGGTTAGTTCTCCCATTAAAGATAATAATGTTGAAGCCTTCTGCTTTAAAATCTTCCCTGCACATCCTGATCAATTGGTATTCTTTTATTTCTGAGTGCATTCATCTGACCACTCAGAGGATTAATTTGTACATATGCATGCAAAAAAGGGTCAGGTAAGAGGACGGTGGGGAAAAGGGCCCAAACAGATTACCCTTTTCCCCAATTATAAAAAATCTTTATATTGGCGTCACTAGTGTAATGCTGCCACCAGCCGCCAGCCAATTTTTACTTCTGCTACCAAGCAGTAGTTCAGCAGATCACTAGAGTTACCACGGCAATACACAGTGAGTATGATGTCAGATTTTCATATTCATGAACTGTTTGTGAAAACTTTTTGTCCAAAGTCCCTGCACAAATAGGCTTTTCCAAACATTATTCATACATGTCTTTTAACCCCTACTTTTCTTCAGTACATATGTTTACCTTGCTAGGAAATATCAGACTTCATGTATAATTTCTCCACTGGATCCGAGGAAAGTGATGGAGTTCTGGTTGCTGCTCTGTTACCATGTATTTTGTGGAAGTGGGGAAGGAGGACACAGTTCACATTGTGGTCAAACACTAGCGCTGTCCTTATCAGGTCAAGTAAAAGAATACTCATGGTCAAATATGATGATCTTTACATTAAACATATCTTTGGCCAAAGCCTGTGCATAATTTTTTGTGCAGTCACATATTTTGGGAATTCCTTAGACAAAATACTACGTCTAAGTAAAAAAATATCAGAGTAGAGTCATAAATCTGTCTGTAATATACTGTGTTTGGATTATTTTTTTATACTCATTTCCAGCACTAATGATATTCTCTTTGCTGTTAAAAAAAACACTTTAAGCACAATAATGAACCAGTTATTTTATCTATATGTCACCTGTACCCTTCACAATCTACCATGATGACATGTATTACTTTGCCATACACTGACATCTCTCTAAGAGAGAGAGTAGAGCCTGAGATGCTAACTCTCTGAAGGATTGTAAGGATTATATGGCATCTGGATGATCAATACTTTCCTTATGAGATTAAAACTGTTCATTAAAAAGTAATCTGTGTTCATAAGATTTTTTTACAGATAAAAGCTATGTATAAACTATATAGGTTTCTACAGAACCCTATCACGTTGTGTGTCTGTTTGGAGATGGAGTCCTTTATACAAGTAACTTGTTATTTACAGTTCACACATATTTCAGTTAATGTTCTAACAGATGGTTGCCTATGTGTCTTGACATATTCCTCTGTTGTAATATAACATGTTATTATAAAGTAGATTTTTGCCTGCAACATCCAAGCAACTCAATGTACATAATTTTTAGTCTTAAATATGAAAGTTGCTTAATATATCCCAAAAGAATGCTTGTTAGAATTCACAGAATTGTTTTGTCCATAGAACTGACAACTAACCTGTTCAATAGTGAATGTTGTATGGAACTCAGAAAGCAATAATCCAACAAAAAAATTTAAATGATAGCTTGCTAATTGTTGTCAGTAGCTACCGGTGTGGTGCTCTGCTCTTGTTCGATGATGATAACAGTCGGCCGCGTGCATGTTCCCTCTGGGTGCTGCCCCAGTTCTGCGCAGATAGCTGACACAGCAGACCCCGAGAGAACCCCCAAAGACCACAGACTCTCGTAAGGTACAAAGGAACCCGAGCCAGGTTTATTGTCAAACGAAGCACAGTCATAGTTTCCCATAGACTCTACAAGACATACTATGAATTTGTGCCCCCTGGCAATGGACCGGCTCAAGCAGTGGCGGGACTTTCCACTGCCCCCTAGGCCAGACGAAGATGCGCACTCCGGGACCTACTTTTATACAGTAACAGGACAGATTACTCATCCCTACTGACGTATTGAAGTACAGCCCCTTGACTCATTGGGGGCTGTCTCCTCCTTTGATCATGTTGTTTCAAACAGATCTATCCATCATGCTGTCCTTTTGACCCTGTATTTAAGATGCACCTGCTTCTAGCAGCCCTCTTCTTGCCAACTTCTGTGAGTGGGGCCTGCCTCTGGCTCACAGCCCAGCTTTTGCTTAGCAATGCCTGGAAGTACTTTGGTTCAGGCTTCAGGCCTCAGACTGGGCCTCTGACACAAGAGTTTGTTTCAGGACCTCATCTTACTACAGCAAAACTTAGTTCTATCTCCAGAAAAAATCAGTAAGGAAGTGAATCATATTTTAGCTGAATCTCTATAGGAAGCTACCAGACCAGCTTCAGTGACATTGTTTTAGTTTTAGGTAGGATACTAAGTGAGTAAAAAATCAGTGTCTGATCTTAAATAATAGGTACAAACACAAAATATGAAAGAAAAATAATTGTGACTGTTTTTTAGATACTTGTGTGCCACAGCATACAGTATACCGATATCTATCTAATTATTTTTTTCAGCTACTGGTAAGAAGTACAACATAAAATTCATTTGGCCACGTATGTACAGTTATCTCACTTAAACAGGTAGATACTGAAAAACTGTGAATAATAGATGGTAAATGAAGGACATAAATCCACACCGTGTAGAGGTCAAAGCATAGGGGTTTATTACACACAGCGCTGGCGGAGTGTCACCTGGCTTATTAGGCTCAGAGACACTGTCAATCAATTGATTACAATGAAATATATAGATTTTCCATGGGCGGGGGAAAGTGACGGGGTAGGCAGTTCCACACCCTGGGATAGGTTTTGCAGCAAGACAAGATAGCACAATAGCCAATGGTTAAAAGGTTACACAATGTCTCCGCCCATGGTCTCAAGTTAGCAAATTAACATTTGATTAATACTTTGATAAAATGTTATTAGTATAAAATATATATATTGAATTCTGATTTGGGGTCCATAGGAATGGAGTAACTCCTTTGATTGTCCGACAGGTACATGTCTAGGGGATAAAGCAAAGAAACAGTGAAAGCATATGAAAATAGAAATTGTCTCCTTTATGTCTTAAGGCAGGGCATTGGTCCCTTGGAAGGGAGGTGGAAGGATGCCATATCATTATAGTGACATGTGCCAATATTTCATAAACTCAAGGTTGGATCTGTGGGAAGACCGTTTTCCCTTCAGGAGAAACACAATAGGAACAGGGATCCTTTGTTCAATTTGAAACATTGGATGAAACATAATTATTCAGTTATTGCTTCAACAGCTGGCATTTCTACTGACCAAGCAGATCTTAGCAAAGGCAATGTTATTTTGTTTACCCCAGCTTTCTCTTAGCTGATCACTATTAGCTAGGCCTCTGGTCTCCAGACCAAACTCTGGACTTTGGGTTTGAGAAAGAGCTGGCACAATCCATATACCAGGTTGTTATATAGCATGCACATGGATTTTAACCCTTCAGTAAAGAAAAAAAGTATTATTGTAAAATGAATTGAATATAATGTTATTGAATAGTGCTAGACTGACATCCTGGAAGCTGAAATCCTCTCATTCCACACAGAACAAATAAGGCCTAGGCATTGGCTAGTACTCATTCTCCATGCTTTGAATCCAGAAGTGGACGGCATACCACTGCTGGGGCCTGATCCAATGTCCATTGAAGTCAAAGGAAAAACTCTCATATTTCAGGACTAATGGGTCCTGGAATATTCCCCCACCCAGAGACTCCACCTCTGACTTGTGCTACAGGTAGTAGCTGGGAAAGAAGAAGCAGTGAGCCCAGCAGACCTTCTGAGATTTTGCATAAATCTCCTTCAGCTTTCTTGACATCACAGCCTGCACATCAGCAAACTCTGATGCACTCCATCACCTCACTACTAAAGACTCCAGCTTATTGACTCTTTACTGTCACTTGTTTTACTAATGTTGGTGCCATGAATATCTGTACGTTTCCCCCCATTTCACCATGAGTACTATCATCCACCTCCTGATCCTTAACAGAACCATTTCCCATTTCCTTTCCCTTCCCTCTGTTCAGTTTCTTCTATGCGCCTTCTTTCTCTTCGTCTTTCCATGGCTGATAATAGCTACTGTTTAAAAAATGTGTGTCTCTGGGTGTGTATTGCCATCTGTCTTATAAGGGTGGGGAACAAGCACCTCAGTCTCAATTGTGGAAACGTAGCACAAGGAGACGGATAGGCAACCTGTCAAGTGGACAGGTTCCAGGATTTACAAGTCAACATCAGCAACCTAAACTCCATCCAGAGATCAACAGGTAGCCAATGCATGTTCTCAAGTGCTAGTGTTTTGGGCTTCTCGTGAGATACATTATTTACCATGTGCATTTCTGTATTCTGCACCCATTTCAGCCTTAGGCCATATCTAGACCACAGGCACTACAATGCCATAGTTACAGTACCATAGTTATGCCACTGTAACCACATACAGTAGATGCAGACTACAGCATCTGAAGGGGATTTTCCATCAACATAGGAACTCCACTTCCACAAGCAATGGTAGCTAGGTTGATGGATGCATTCTTCTGTCAACCTAGTTGCCTGTACACTGTTGGTAGGTCAGCATAGCATGGATTTTTCACAATGTAGTTATGTCAACCTAAGTTTTCAGTGTAGACCAGGCCTTAAAGTGTTTTTTAAGATACAATACATGAAGGTACAATACATGAAAAGTGCATTGCAGTATTTAATTTTGCATATATGTACAAACACACTTATAAGTTCATGTATATTCAAATATACATCACAAATAAGTTAATTCACCACTGTTTCATTAAAGTTTTATGCCAATTTCAGTGGAGTCACATCTGCATAAAATTAGACTAATATGATAACGAATCAGCCCCCAAAACTTTAGACATGCATGGGAGTTAAATCATTACCAAAATTTTGCAACCTTTGTCTTCCCTTCCCCAGTTTGCTCCCCACGGTTTGTTATTCTTGTGTCTTGTCTTAACTTTAACTCTTCAGAAAATGGACCCTTCTTTTTCACTTGTAGTATGAGTCACCTAGCACAGATTTGAGCACTAATAGTGATTTATGGGACCCTTTAGGTCAAAAGGCTCAGGCCAGCACAGACCATAATCAGATTAACCAAGTGGAATTTGTTATTACTGTTCTGTTTCATCTGAACCTTTGTATTTCTTCTGTGGTTTATATCCTTAAATTTGCTTATTATATTCATGAGTTTATTGCTTAGCTGGGTTATTTTCCCTCCTCTATCCAAACTACCTCTTAATTAGTGATTCCATAATATTAGATAACACAGAAGAATAGTAGTGAAACTTTAAAGAATGACCTTTACAGTGTACACTGATTTAATGACACAACTCTTGGCTCTTTTTTATGGAGGTTTTACTTCCCGTGATTAGGGGATCTTCTGATCGATGGACAATATGGAGAATTCCTTGGTATTCCATTCTGTTAGAAAATATGCTCAATATTGGTCCATATTTCACACCTTCCACACCGAAAAAGTGTCACTTTTGCAATTCATCCAGTCCCCAGCACTTTGAGGATTGGGAATCCTGAAGTCACTCCTAATTGCTAGTTCATACCCTCCACACTAGAAAAGTTCAAGAGTTACTTCTGTAATTCATCCAGTCCCCAGCACTTTGAAGACTGGGAATCCTGAAGTTTCTCCCAAATATTAACATCCCTCATGGCAGCACGGAAAACTGCTGCCATGCCAACCGTCCAGCTTACATCTATTTTCAACTGACAGCATGCACACATCTCATGCTGATTTTGCCTAAAGCTTTTCCCATTCTTTTGACTTTCAACCTATATAAGTGAACAATTAGAAGGCAATATAACAGTTAAGATCATAAACCTTTACAGAAAATAAATCTATAAGATTTATTTTCTATCTTAATACTTATAATTTCAGACACTTTAGTGTTGTGTAATTATTCCTGTGAGGTGCAGTGTGTGAGCTGTTTACATGAGATGAATGGAACCATGAACTTATGAGTACACGCTCCATTACACTCATAGTGTATTGCTCCTTAATTTACATCTTGCTTTGGGTCATGCAGGGATTATTCTGGCAGTTTCTATATAGCTGTTTCACATTCTGTAGATTTATCTCCCAAGGCTGCTTTTACTTCTCTGAGATGAAAACCATTTGGTAGAAAAAAAATTTACCATGCATTTGTCAGATAAATTTCCTACTTATCTTATGTTGCTTATGGCAACATAGTGGTTTAAGGGAGGAAGAGAGAAATGTAAAGACCATGACTTACTTTAATCGAAAAGTAAAATATAGAGCTTGAAGACAATTAATATAATTACATTTTTATGAGCAAATATGTAAATATATTATGAAAAATGTTCTCTTAAACAGCACACCCAATATGAGAAAAAAATCTCAGTAACACTAGCCTGTGCAAATCTATAGCATGTTTTCTAGAATATTCCTTCTGCCTAAGGAAGCTGAAAACACTATCATTGGCATAAAATTGATAAAAGTAGCTAAATGAACCCTAAATATTTTAGGAAAATTCTCCCTTATACAAAGTACTATTGTATGTGAATAAACACTGATGTATGTGAAAACAAAACAGTTTCTGCATGTAACAAGGGTCTGACACAGCAGAATGGAGAATTCAAATTTTCACTTCCTCCAATTTTGGCTAAACCATATAATTTACTTGACACCACGTAATAAGGGTCTGATCACAAGAGTGCCCCCGAGAGACTGGATTTTCTTTTCTGCTCGAGTCCCATGATCTGGGTCAGGATGACAAAGACCACTATCACATGTCAGGGGTCCATATTCACTGTCTCCAATTGTTACTGATACACTGAGAGTTCAAAAAGCAAAGGAAACAAGAAAAACTCTAAAGAAAAGGGTAAACATTGATTCATTTGCCTCAATTACATTATGAAGACAGATTTCTGAATTAGAATATGATTCATGTAAGAGTTAATTTTCAAGGCAAAAATTGTGGTCCCTTTACCTTCCAGCATGGAACACTTTATTGCTTAACTTGTAGCATTAATAATAGGGTCATGGTGGTGTAAATGATATACTCAAGAAAATGTGGTCAAAAGATTTTCTGAGGCAACACTCCAATTAAAAGCAAAAGGGTATGTGTTAACATTGATGTTCAGTATTTCTAAATGTATAACTAAGGATGTTTAACCAATTGTGGCCTGTTTCAAAATCTTAGATGACTTTTTTATCTGTTTTGCCTTCAGCATTTTTCCAGAAAATTTTTCCCATGAGACGCACAGAAGAGTTATTTAGGATAGTAAAAAAAGGCTAGAAAAGGAATGGGTTGGAATCTAGAAAAATAAAATTTAGTATCAGGAAACTCACACTGGGAAAGGGTGAAACCCCATGATTTTTAAAATACGTTTGGCCAAAACACTAGAAAATGTACTGTAAGGAACAATCCTACATTAGCAGGGTGATGGACTGGATGAACAGGTACTTTGCATCTTACATTTCTGTGATTTCCTCAATTTGTCCCTCCCTATTCACTAACATCAGATGCTACAGGCAAGTGCAAATATGTGTGACATTGCTCTTTTTCACAACTCTCTGAAGAAGTAACCTGCATCAAGTCTTTTCTATCATAATACAGACACATTAGTTATTGAAAATTACTCTCCAAAATGGCTTAATTTTAAACATTTACAGGTGAGAAATAATCACATTGCACAAATCTATGGTACACCAGCAATGTACACTATTTCAGAACCGTTGGCCTTACTTCAAAAAATGACATAGCTGAAAATGGCTAAACCCAGATTTACAAATAAAGAGAGATTAGAGCAGTTTGAATTATTTAACCCAAAACAGAAAATTGAGAGAAAGTGAAATATAAAATAATGAATTGTATCGTAAAAGCATATCAGGCATAAACACTATCCCAAATGTAACATATACAAAAAGTAATACTTTTATAAAACATACATAAACAATATCTGGGATTTATTGCTACAGGGAGGCATTGAGACAAACAGTTTAGCAGAATTCAAAAAGGCTTTGTTATTTAATAAAAGATGAAGAACATTTGCAGCTACTACCTGTACAAGAGACCACATTACCAGCCAGCTTCCTTCATTGAGACCATCCTAAAGTAGCCTCAAACATATTCAATATAATTTTATCCCACACTTATCAAAAAAACCCCATTTTAAGCAATCAATATTTCTGTCCCTTTAGCAGTTGCTTGAGACAGGTTTCAGTGTATGATAGATCAAGAAGATGAAAGAAATGTGAATTATCATGCTTCATGGCATTCATGGTATAAAGCAGCATTTCTCAAACTGGGGTCCGCGGACCCATGGGGGTCTGCGAGGGTATTCCATGGGGGACCGCGGGCCTCGCTGATCAGCTACTCCTCCACCCTCCCTCAACTACTCCCCCTCCCTCCCAGCATCTCCTGCACGCGAGGGAACAGCTGTTCATTGGTGTGTAGGAGGCACTGGGAGGGAGGGGGAGGAGCGGGGATGGGGCACACTCGGGGAAGGGGGCAGAAAGAGGCAAGGAAGAGAAGGGGCAGAGATGGGGCTTTGGGGGGAGGGGAGAAGTGGGGGCAGGGCCTGGGGCTGAGTGGGGGCCTTTGGGGGTCTGCAAAATTTTTAAAATCAAAATGGGGGTCCTTGGGTTGCTAAAGATTGAGAATTGCTGGTATAAACATATCACCTACAGAGGCTGGGATAGAATCCATCCCCTCATATGCACACACATATGCCAGGATAGTGTATTGTGCACAGGTTATGTGCACTAAGTTTTTTTTGTTCACCTGTCTCTTAAGACTTAAGTAGTCATGGCAGGATCCTGAATTGGTGGGTCTGCCCAAATACAGTCAGAATAGATTCATAAATAAACTTAGGCGTGATTACACTTAGCATTACCACACCTAATTTTTAGGCACCTAGAAAATCACTAGGATTCACAAAGCCTAAGATCAGTGCCCAGTGTCCCTAGGTAATGAATGGAAAGAAATAGGCACCTCAGAATGGAATTCACAAAAACCAGCAAGCTAGGCAGCTCCTCGCCTAAGATAGGCCATGGAAGATGCCAAGCTGAGGCATACTAAGCCCAGACCCTATCTCTCTGCTTGGGAGTCTCAGCTCCAAATCCTCTTTCTTCTTGTTACCCACCTACCTTGTTTCAGTAAGATGTCGGGGGAGGGGAGCAGGGAGGAGCGAGAAGAGGAAAAAGGGGGAAATTCTCCTTTGTAACATTTTGTCCAGTGGTTAGGGTGCTCACTTGGAATGTGGGAGACTTCCACTTTAAGTCCCCACCACCGCTGGAGGGGGTAGAAAGGATATGAACAGGGATCTTCCCCCAAGTATCCCTTGCTGGGAATTCTGAGGGTTTGACCCAGGGCCATGGAGTGTGGATTTTGCCTCCAGACTGTGCCTCTGTGGAGGAGGGTGTTTTAGCTGTAATTGGGTGTAAAAACATATGATATGCCTCATGTATGAGCAAGGTTGATGTGTTTGTTGTCATGCTTAGCCTTGTTGAACAGATAGTTTTGGAGGGGATTGTTGTGCAGGGTTTTTTTTTTTTTTTTTTTTTTTTGGTCTCTGTGGTGCCGCTCTGAACACCTGTTGCTCAAGTTACCACCTCTTACATCCCTCCTGCTTTGGGGAATGAGCAGCTGGCTAGAGACCTGGTGAGATATAGTATGGTCACTAACACTATTAGAAGGATCCCTTTGGACTATAAAGCATGTCTTGTCCTTTCATGAACAGGTTTTAAGTTGATAAAACAATGCTTCCAAGGTTCTAAGTTTCCCCTGGAGTATAGGATTAGTAAATGTGAGTACATTGTGTTTGTTGCTACTGAAGACCTGTCCTGTTTTTTTTCTTCTTTTTGCTGTGGGAGTCTGATATATTTAGTTAGCTAGTGATCTGAGAAGAGGCAGCCTGCCCCTGAGAAAGGTGACCCTGAGCCTGGGAATATGGGAGTGTTTGTAACTACAACAAAGCATGGGGTGGATGTAGCTTGGACTGGGTCTCAACAGGCTTCAGATGTTTCTGAGGATGTGTTAGTGCCCCTTTTGCAACCTGGGGGAGAAAGTTCTACTGATTCTGTGGCTCTTGATTCAGTGGACTCTTGGCTTGAATCTGCCTGTGGAATAAAAGATGATTCTGTTGTTTTGGATTCTTTGGCTGAGGATTCTGGCTTGTTGGAGAAACCCCAATCCCATAGTAAAAAAAAAAAAAGGCTATGGAAATCATTGGGGGCCCTAAGTTCTAAAGGTGTTGTGAAGTGGGCTAGTTTGGCCAGTGGAGTTGGGGAGGACACCACTGAGGGTGCTGTTGAGGATGGTTCTTTGACTGGAGGCATGAGGAGTTCTCAGGGATTAGTGTTGCCCCCTCATTTCCAGCAGCTTCCTTTCTCCAGTCTCTGAGGTTCCCTCCCTCAAGGTTGTCATTCTGAGTCTGAGATTGTGGGGGATGATGAACTCATAGGTTCTTTGGGTCCTGAACTCCCTGAGGGGGGACATATCTCAGACTCTATTAGTAAGTCTCTGGATGAGATTAAGGGGAAATATGGGTAGAGGTGGCAGGTTGTTTTCTTGATCATAATCTGTTTCTGCTGTCTGCTCAATATATATGAGGTATATCTCTATGTCTGAGTTTGACAAACAGAAGTGGTATAGACTGAGAAAACTGATGACTGGAGTGTGTGTCTCTGACCAATGATAATGTTGGAAATTAGACGCTATAGGAGATTTTAGTGTTTTTGTTTGAGGTTTTGGAAGATTTTTTTTCTGTTTTTGTCTTCCTCTTATTTTTTCTATTGACTGCTGGTCTCATGGATAATTTTGAATGCAGCTCACCGAATGTGAATGGGTGCAGGGATGTTAAAAATAGTTATGGCTCTTTTTGAGTACCTGTCCCAGAGGAGGGTGGATATTTCATTTTTGCAAGAGACGTGTGTGGATGCAGGCAGCTGAACAGATTGGTTTGCTGATTGGAGATGGGGGCGTTTTTTGAGTCGTGGCTCTACTGTGAGAGCAGGGGTTGCTATTTTGTTTGCAGACAAGGTGAAGCCTGCCTTGGTAGTTTTTCAAGAAGTTATTCCAAGCCACTTATTGACAGTCTGAGCAACTTTTGAGCAATATCATATATTTTGATTAATGTCTAAGCTCCTAAAGTAGAGAAAGACAGTTTGTTTGGTTTTGTTTGTTTTTCAGGGGTTTGTGTGCTTTGTTGGCAAATTGTTTGTTGAGTAATATTTTAATTTGGGGGTACTTTTAACTGCACTCTTAAGGAAAGATTGGATAGGAATAATTTGGAACTGCATCCACTGTGTGACGAGTGACTTTTAACTCTTTTACAGGCTTATGACCCGACTGACATGCGGCAGCATTTTCAGACTTGTGTACAGCAGTATACCTGGTTGAGTGCGAATTCTGGCTTTTTCTCTATGGCCCTTTTGGAATGTTTTCGTGTTTGTACTCATCATTTAGTTGTATTATCCCTAATAGGATTTTAGATCATAGGCTGGTCTTATTTTTGCTAGCCCTTCCCTCTAGTCAACACCATCACCCATATTAGTGTATTAATACTCTCCTTTTACAAGATATGAATTTTCAGGACTGTTTTTATTATTTCTGTGGAGGCTAGGTTGTTTTGAAGGATATTTTTTTCTCTTTGAGGCAATGGTGGGAAATGGTAATAGTAAATGTTTTTGTCAGCAAGACCTTTCTCAAATGGATGCACCTACTCAGTTTTGTATGTGTGTAGCCTGGAAAAGAAACATGCAGAGCGGAAGGTGATTGGCCACTTCAAGATGTCTTTGAGCTAAGTGCTTTTGGATCCTGTGGGTTTTTGCTAAGTTTTTTTTTTTTCTCAGACCTGTATGCTCTTTCAACATTTCCTTGAGGAACTCCATGTTGGATGTGGACTGGCTTGAGCATGACTTGGTGCTCTCAGAATAGACTTCTGTCCTAAATGCCTTTGCTCCAGGGAAGGCACCTAGTATTGATGGTTTGCCTATTGATGTCTACAAGGCCTCTTGGACACGTCTTGGGCCTGTCTTGCTCCAGGTCTTTCAGGAGAGCACCAGGGAGAAGCTATTGCCATTCAGTTAACACTGAGCTGTTCTTATCCCGTTGCTTCATAGCGGGACTTGGAGATGTGAGGAACTGGAGACTTGTGCCCCTGCTTTTCTGATAATGTGACTGTTTATTACACTTGAGTGCATTTTTCAGGTTTTGACTGAATGTCAGTACTTTTTTGAGCAGGTTTCCTCAACTCTTATTAATTGGGATAAGAGTGACATATTCCTGCTGGGATTTGGGTGACTTTGCTGTGGACATTACTGTGAAGTGATAAGGGCTTTAAGTCACTGGGACCAGAGGATTTGGGGTCAGTATTGAGAGTGAGTTATGAAAAAGTTGGAAGGGAGTTGCAGAGGTGGAAGTGGTGTTTGCCTCGACTCTCTTTCTGAGGCTGATTGTTCATAATTAACAATTCTATTAAATTAATTATATTAATTTTGTAACATAAGAATTCAGAAGATGCTTTTGGACTCTTTCTGGGATGGCCATCATTGAATGAGCAAAACATTTTGTATCTGCCTGTTGTGGAAAAAGGATCAAGGTCTTACTGATCTTTTGAGCAGAGTCATTATTTTTCAATTACAAACTCTGCAGCAGTTGTTGTTTTTGGAAAAGCCTGTTCCATGGACTTAACTGGCCTTCAAGCTAAAGCCAGAGGATAGGTGTCTGGAGTTCCCATGGCTGCTGGCTGAAACCCTTATTTATAACCGTGCCATGAGTATTCCTACTTTTGCTTGTACAAATCTAGTCTCTTCCCTTATTGCATCAGGTATAACAAAATTGGTTCTTTTTATTGATTTTTGATAATCTTACATAGATTTCAGTGGATATTCTTGTGGCTAAACTTGGTTTTCATTCTGTTTGTTGAGTTTTTAGCAAAAGACAAATTAACCCTCCCTAGAGGCTGTATTGCCAGTCTAAACAGGTGCCACCTTGCGCTGAAAGCCATCCCTAATTGTACTAACATTTCTATTCTTTTCCCTGTTGCTCCTGCTATGGATTGGGATGTTGATAGGTGTAACAGTTTGCTAGCTTTTAATAGTTTTTATTAATTCACTTTTGATGGTTTAGGTCATAAATTATTGTATATGCATGCAGTAAAGAGCTGTCATTTTCAGATCATCCTGGAGACAACAGCATATGGGTGAAGACGCCAGCTAATCTGTATATAAGCCTCTAATTGTAACAAGTATGGGCATTAGGGACCCCAGGTCTTGAACCCTGGTCTACAGGTCTCTTAAGCACTAGTAAGCACTTACTTGCCACCCAATAATATATTAAGAAATGCTACTGCAGACTATGAACCCCAACAGAGGATGCCAGTCCTGGAACTTGATTGGCAGAATGCTGACAGATCCTAATTGGTCCACAGCTTCTATATAAACCCAGCACTAGAATACAAAGTTGTCCATGCAACTGGGATCCATCCTGCTCTGGACTGTGTGTGCCTTGAGTGTCCTGCTTCTGCTCCCCTGTCATTACTGGCATCCAACTTGTAGTTCCTATCTTTGCCTGCCTCCAACCTCCTGGTATCCTGACCTGCCTGACTGTTGACTCCTGTCCTGTGACAATAGACCCTGACTCTGACCCCTAAATCTGGTTTCCCATGACCTGGCCTTGACAGAAGATGATCTCCAATGGAGGATTCTTCATGGTACTATTGCTACAAATGTTTATGCATTGTTTGACTCCAGAGGTGTCCATGTTGTGTCCTTTTTTGTGATGAAGAGGAGACTGTTTTGCATATATTACTTACCTGTTCCAGGTTACACTGAAGTAAAACAACTAGTGACTGTATCTTTCAATTATTGTCTCTTGATTCCACTCATACTGTATTTATTTTCACAGTTAAATATAGGAAAACAAATAGATATGTTGAATTGTTACCCGGGGTTCTTTCAACCCAAAGCTCTTGGTAACTTTTACTCTGTGCGAGGAGGTGTCAGGAAATAAATCAGGGGAGACACGGCCGTCCGACCGATAGATGGCTGGCACAAACAGGACAACACAAGAGTGCTTTCACTTAAAGCTAAACTTTACTTAGACTCAAGCACTTATACACGTCCGCAACAAGATTAGTAAAGCACCCCCAACCCTTGATAATTACCAAAGCTGAGTGTGGCTCTCAAGTGGCACAGTGGCAGCCCGTCTGCCGATGGGGAACACAAGACGCATCCCGAAGGAGAGACCAGTCCTGAAGAGTCCCCCCAAAGGAGTCCCCTTATTTATACATTAGTAATAGAATGACATGTCCCTTAAAGAAACCTTGTTAAGTAAGCAGTTTCAAGCAAGAGGTTCCGTCTGATTATTGATTAACCAGGTGTGGGTTTTTCCAGAGTCTGCAGCTTTGAGACCCCAATAGACATTCCTGCTCTTTTAAAATGCATGTATCAGCAACTTCAACACAATTCTTATCAGGAAGGACGCGGGGTCAAGCTGCCCCTTCCGTGGCACCCCAAAACTCCCTCCCCTCCTGCCTTGGTCAAGCTGAGTTTGCTGAATGGCCAATTTACAGCTTGCTGACTAGATTGCTTTTTAACAATAAGCCATAGTGGTTTTAGACACTTTACTGGTTTGCCAAAGTCTCCCCGTACAGAATACCTTGTGAACTTTATTTTGGATCAAGAAAAGATGGCTATTTTGAAAAGGAGAAGATGAAAATTACCTAGCACTGGAGTTGCTGACGTTCTTTATTTTCTTAGCTTTATTTTTTGAGGGTTCTAGTTGTTTGACTCCTGTGTTTGGAGTTTAGATGTTTACACATGATTTGGATCCCTTTATTCAGCAGTGGGCTAGTGGAAATGCTGTTATAGATGGGCAATTCCTTTTTTGTTAACATTTTATGCACTGATTTTATTAAAAATATTCTTAAAGGTCAAACTCTCTTTTTCTGGCCCTATGATTCTTTCATTATTTAATCCACAGTGGGACAGCTTCAACAGGAAAGACTGAGAGCCATACATCAGACTATCCCATATCCCAGCAGTTAAGGCATTCACCTAAGTGGTAGCAGAGTCCAGTTCTAATGCCTTCTCCCCTTAAGGCGGAAGAAGGGGGATTTCCAATGTCCTAGGTGAGTACCCTAACCACTGGGCTAAAAGTCATAAGGGTGGCTGGTCATCTTCTTACTAAAATGTCATACACATCTAATACCAAGGGAGGTTTGGAGCTGAGAATCCCAAGCCAAGGGAGGCACCTATTTCTCAAAGAGGGGCATGGCTTAGCACATACCCTTCAGCTTCATATTTCCCATTTTAAATGAGGACCTGCCTAACATGCTGGTTTTTGTGACTCCCATTCTGAGACATCAGTCACTCTGCATCATAGTATAGGGAGTCTAGGCACTGAACTGTGGTTCCCAGGGTGTTTTTTTTTTCTAACCACCTAAAAGTTAGGCATGGTAATGCTCAGTGTCACCACACCTAAGTTCCTATGACTCCAGGGTCCTATACTACATGAAAGGCAAAGTGTAAACAACATAGGCCACGTACCATTATCACTCTAAACTGAATGGTGACTCTAAGATTATTCAAATAAAAATGAACTTTTTGTTAGAGCAGTGAAATTTTACAGAAAAGCACAAAACGAGAAAATAAAAGTACAGTAGGATGTAGAGTGACAGAATTATACCATCAGAATCACATCTTGTGCAATGTTTCATTAAAGGATGCATAAAGGTATTTTCAGATATGTATGTTTCTGTAGATACCATAATGGTATAACAGTCATGCTATGTCCTTGGTAATGTTATGCATTTGAATTGATTAGCTTGAAAGATAGCTCAAAACTGCTGATTTTTTTCAGTAGAAACCTTTATTTCCTGTACTGCTCTAAGGAACTAGTTGTATTAGAAGGGCTCTTGAACAACAATATTCATTTTTTCTAGCACTGTTATAGGTTTCACATATGAGTCATGTTCACTCCAAATAAAAGGATTGTCATTGAAACTGAAAGCTATTGTGTACTACCAGCAAGTAACTCCTTTCTTTCTTCATCCCCTATGATCTGATTGCCAAAGGCAAGTCAGAAGTGTTGTTGTGAGGCAAGCCATAAACTCAAGTCTGCTTGGAAAATATAAATTGGAGAGGTAATAACTATTTGATTAATTGTTTTTCATGGAGAGAGAGAAAATTTAAGGAGCAGTGCTTAATTTTAAACTGAAATGTCTAAACTTTGTTGTCCTAGTGCAGGGGTCAGCAACCTTTCAGAAGTGGTGTGCCAAGTCTTCATTTATTCACTCTAATTTAAGGTTTCACATGCCAGTGATACATTTTAACGTTTTTAGAATTTCTCTTTCTATAAGTCTATACTATATAACTAAACTATTGTTGTATGTAAAGTAAATAAGGTTTTAAAAATGTTTAAGAAGCTTCATTTAAAATTAAATTAAAATGCAGAGCCCACCGGACTGGTGGCCAGGACCCGGGCAGTGTGAGTGCCACTGAAAATCATCTTGCGTGCCGCCTTTGGCACGCATGCCATAGGTTGCCTACCCCTGTCTAGTGTATAATGAGTGGTTCATTATCCTATGTTCAGGCTCACAAATTAATCCTCTGGCTTACAAACTTTTTGCCAAAGGACTAATATTTAACATTATTTTATATTCTTCCTCAAAAGTTAATCAGTGCTCAAAGAGATGTATTCTGATTGAGTTTATTCCGAAATGTTCACATATTTCTCATAATATAAAATAAAAAGTGCCATAAAGTAGCTTTATCATTGAAACTGAAGTGGTAGAGTTTTTTCTTTAAGAATTTAAGTGACAAAGAAATATTGCCTTGTTTATGAGGCAGTGAAAAGAATACCAAGGATAAACCATCCTTTGGCCAATTTTAGACCAGATATCTCTTTTGGATTCTTACCCACATTAAGTAGCACTTAAACCCAAAAAGAGAACTTGATGCATACTGGAGATCTTGTTTTGAAAACTGGACTGTGGCTGATAGTCCTAGATAAAAACTATATTAAATTAGAGTTGAGACTGCAACATTTCTGTAAAGTTTTTTCCTCATAAATTGATACGTATTAAATTTCCCAAACAAGTCTTACAAACCCAGGAAATGCAGAACTAAGAATAAACTATTAAAAAGACATATTTGGGTAAGGCAATGAAATTTGTTTGGTCACCTTAACTGTACATTCTTCCCTGCAGTGATAACATGAATTATGATGACCATGTACTATTATTTCAGCCCCACATTAAACTGACTTTTAAATTTGTGTTCCTCATGGTGTCACTACAGATTAGTCCTTGACAACAAAGATGGTTACCTTCTTTCCTGGGAGCACCTTGTCTTCACTCTCCTTAGGAACAGTGGGAATCTGTCTCTATTTTGAAAGAGGTCATTTTTGCTCATGGTAGCCCTGTAACTTCATTCCCACTAAGGACTAAAGGAATGGTAACCATTTTTAAAGAGGGAGAATCTTCGTGGAGTTCTCCATGAAAGAATATTGTTAGCCTCTGCTGCAGGAGAGAGAGAACCTTTCATTTATGAAGAATAATGGCAAAAAATAAGCATTATTCCCACAAACAAACTAATAATAATAAAATACTCACATATAGGCTACACACATGATTTCAGTTAATTTAAACTGCTTGGGAAGTTTGAAGAGTCTGCATTCTATTACTAAGATTATTTGGTTCAAAAAATAGTTTGTCATAGCATGCTTCATTTCTCAAAGACCCCATTTTAATTAATTTTAACTCAGAAATTAATTAATGGATTTACTTAGATCTTCAGAAGATTCATTCTGTGCCCAAGGACTAAATGATTTAGGGGAGGATATGCTTTATTTCTTATGTGCAAAAAAGTGAATCCTTTAAGTCAAAAAAACCTAAATGAACCCTAATTACGTGAACACTGTTTGTGGTTCCATAAATGAAACGGTTTAAGACTTTATAGGTTCAGAGACAGTTTAAGTTATAACATGTTTTCAGTGTTGCCAGCTGTCACAATTTTATTATGAGTCTTGTGATACTTTTTGTGTTTTTTTTTCTAAAGGCCCAGCTTCTGGAGTCATGTGAGTTAGTGAGAATATCAGCGTTTTAAATTTATTTACAAAAAGTTTCTAGACCTCATGGTTGCAAAGAAAAAAGCTTGAATATGTTTATGTTGCAACTCTGTTAACATTTCTCTCATTCAAGAAAATAAGGTCTATTTTGTAACTGGTACACTTTGACTAATGAAAGAGATGGTTTACTCATATGATATTGTTTTTCAGATATTAAACCTTAGGTGCTAACCAATAAATCTAGATTGCAGCACTAGCTATGTAACCTTTAGTAACATTTATGCTGAAATGTTCCAAGTTAATATTAAGGTATTAAAGATAAGAATTTAATAACATCCAACTTAGTTTTCAGGTTTGACCCTCTAGGTTGATTATAGAAAATTTAATTAGTAGGGGACACTATGTGACACTTTGAATGATACAACCAAATAATTTCTTAAGCAAGCAGGCTTAAATAAATATAATTACTTAAGCAAGCAGGCATGCAATTACTACTTATACAATACTACAATTATACTCACATCCAAAGATGAAATGGTGTATCAATGGGCGAGCAGTACTCTGACAACAGAGTGAAGTACAGTCTTATAAATTCTGGAACCTAACCTTACCCTTTTGATGTTATTTGGAGCTGTCATGCAATCTGGAGCTGTCATGCAATCTATCAAGGCTACTCCTTTTATACTCCATTATAATACTAATTAACATTAAACTGTCCCATTATCATAATTATATTTCTGCCACCTCCTTATTGTCTCATAACATTACACATTATTTAAATTAACAACTGCATCAAGGTCCTTCACATACTATCAGTAGAGCTAGCATTTTAAGAAAACATTCACAAGTCTCAGAAACGCTTATTAAAAATCTTGCTTAAATCAATTATACCAAAAACATAATGGTAACATAACGCTGGGTCATGTTCTTACTAGCTCTCGCTTTCCCATCACACTCTGTCTCCATCTTTCCTTTCACTTTCAGTTCCCTATCCTCCTCTTAACTTAGGCCCCAAACCTAACTTCTACTTATTTCTTAAACTAAACCATCCTATAGGTGCTTAAAGTGGTGTCTAAATAACCCATAAACCACAAAACATCTAATTTTTCAAGGCAAAATTGCAATAGAAATTGCTCACCTTTTGTGCAATTGGTGATAGTTAAGTCTATGATAGAACTGAATGGCCATACATATTACATACACTTAAATCTGAGCTTTGGGGGGCAAATGTAACCCATACATCTCAGAAATATATAGCTCAATACAGTGGTAACCGGGTGAACTTCCTGTGGTATGCAGGAGGTCAGACAAGATGATCTAAAGGTCTCTTCTGGTCTTAAATTCTATGAATCTTTACTCTTCTGTTCAACTCTTGAACCTCTCAAGACAAAAATCAGAATCCATCCAGATAGTGATGGTGTCATAGATGCTTAAACAAATATAATCTCTCTCTATGCAAAAATGGTGTCATATTCTTCACAAACTTCAACTCTTCCATATACCGTTCAATATCCATCATAATAATGTTGCTCTATTTTCAGAGTATAAGGGGAAATGTGATATCAGTTTGTAGTTATGAGTGTGCATGTCCATGTTTTTTTTTAAATCAATACAACATTTCTTTTATTCAATTCAAAATTTGAATTTAAAACAAATAGTTTCTCCCCAGTGATCCTGTACACCTCAAATTCCACTTCCCCTTTGGGTCAGTTAAACCAGGTCTGCTGTTAACTTCAGATATGAAAAAATTATTGTCCCTTAATACAAATATCAGAACACTAAGGCTCCAATACTCAAATCTGTTCAATGCAATGAAGGTTTTAGTATGGATATGAAGAAATGGGATCTCGCATACTTGTCCATCATGGGAAGAAGGCAATTTCAGAAAATAAATATTGCAGCTAAACCCACTGAGGTCTCTGCAGCTGTGGAATTCACTTCCCACCTTAGCTTATTGTGGCCTGAATCTATTAATTTTCCAGCCCCATTGTAAGCACCTTTATTCTTGTATGCATTTTCTGAACAGTTTTGGGGGTAGTGGGAGAGCTTTATGAGAAAGCCAGTAGAATTTGTAAGTTTATTAATGTTTTTAGACAAAGATCCAAACTACCCCCAGTTTTTTTTCTAAACTGGTTTTCATTGGTGCCACTGAATAGCCCATATTTTAACATTGAAATCCAACAGCAACACTTTGTTCTGACACAATTAAAAGACCATAATTTATATTCTCTCTCCTAGTCTCCCACATCTATTGAAAATTGCATGGAAACATTAGACAATTGCTCTACTGATGAGTCTTGCAGGGTTTTTATCCCATTTCTAAATAACTTTAAAAAAAATCTTGAAAGGAGCTTATTACTGTCTGTCAATTTATACCACAGCAAAAATATCCTCCTTAAAAATTGCATAGATAATTAAATGGCACCCTTGTAGCAGGATTTTGTGTGTGTGTGTGTGCTACAGTGCATGTCAAGACGATAACTATGCAAGTACCTCCACAAAACATGTCATTTTAGTCGTTTGTTTCTGAAAAGTCTTACAAAAGTCTGGTGTTCCTAATATAAATAGTAACTAGTTTTGATAATTAAACTGATGTCAGATATTTGAAATCTGAAGTACTAACGAAATCTCCTGCTTCAATCATGCCTCTAAATAAGTTATTATATTATTTTCTATTTGATTTAATTTTACTTTCCTTTTTAAATAAATGTCTTCAGTAGCTGGGTAGAATAAATTAGGGATGGTAAATACAGCATATAAATTCACTTCGGATACTTATTCCAGACTTACCTGAACTGTATTAAACTCTTGGTTCGACAAAACTGATTTATAATCTTGCAAGTGTAGGCTCCCTGGTAAGACTTCTGGCATTTCAACATCTGTTCGGTCCATTGATGGAGGCTAGCTCCAAAACAAAAAACTACACATGTGTAGAGTCAAAAAGTCACCCTTCTGGTATCTTGTTTTATTAAGGCATAGACAATTCCAAAATATCACTACATGAGCCAAAGCCCAAGCCTTCATCCTAGGAATGTCTGCTCCTAGGGTTACTTTCCCCACCAAAACCTTCTCCCTAAGTTTGGCTATACCTGAAGTTCTTCTCTAAGGACCTCTCTGTCCCCCACTCTAGTTCCTTCTCCCAGAGGGCTATTCTACTACTACAGTGCAAGAATTTGAATATAATAGAAATCCCATCTGTGTTTTATTTGGGATGGAATATAATAAGTACTGTCAAAGCAAGGCAGCACTTATCAAACTATAGTTCCCTAAAAGTTTCACTACTGCCCAGTGAGGTAACAGGAGACTCCTGTCATCATATCACCTGTCACCCTTGCATCCTAAGGTCAGAGGTCAGCACCAACTGCCATCTTCATACTTACCTGAGTTCAAAAACTGATGTTTGCTAATGTCCCCACAGCCTCTAGTCACTTACAAGTGGCCCAGTGCTGACTAGTACCTAATAGACATGAATGAGTCCTTCATCTGAAACAGTTTGCCCACCCCAGTCTAAAAAATAGGTGGATACCAACCTTATATCTTGTTGTTATCCTTTTTCTTGGTCATTTCTGATTCTATATTACAGAGATATTTGTCCAGAAGAGGTACTCAGATATTTTCTTTGACTCAAAAATATCTGTTTTCTTTTTCTTAAAGGAAAAGAGAAAATTAGAGCTGTCAAAAATCCAATTTTATTTCCAAGGGAAAATAGAAGAAATTATTCATTTCCCCCCTTCTTTTTCTCCATTTTTCCCCTTTTCCAGAGAGAACATAAAAAAGGGAGTGAAAGTGGGGGGAGGTGGCAGGGAGACAGGATTTTTTCTAAAACATTTCAACTCTGACAAAACTGTATTTTTTATTTAAAAAAAATCAACATATTTCAACTAGCTATACTAGGAATATAATTTAGGAAGAAAAAGATGCCTGAGCAGCACAGCAATCAAATAATAGTGATAGTATATACAGCCTGTGCTATTAATTGTCACATAATTTCTCACTTGATCAGATAAATCCACAAATAGTCCTTATACTCTTTATCCTTCATATTTATATTTATACAGTTAATTTCAAGGTTTAGTTCATTTTTTCCTTTATTGTTTCACACAGATTTATCTCTGTAGAGCAATCAAAGCAGGAAGAGATATAAACATAGAGATGTATTGACCCTATAAGTGTCTTGAGTAGGGCCAAGGAATTCTAAATTACATGGTCTGGCATGACTATGGGAATAATTTGGTTTAACATTTTTGTAGAGTAAAAAGGAAATATATGCCATACGCTGAATGTAAGATATGGGATAGAGTTTGCAGGCTGCTGAAAGGTCTGAGGATAATTTCAAGAACCCTTAATTTGTGTATATTCTAATGGCTGTAGTAAAATGAATAGGGAATGTACGGGAAATATTGGCATTTGGCACAAGGCTGGAGCTGTTCTACTTTATGCTGGCTACCTCCCATCCCAAAGGGTTGTTATTGCAGCAGGCTATCGAGCAGATGTCGATGCTTCTAGGCCATGTCTTCTTTGTCCTAGCCCTGCATGTGTACTGAGATATAAAGTGGTACAGGAGCTGTTACAGCAGCCCTGTACCACTCAGAGATTCCCTTGCATGGATGATCACTAATGTAGTTTGCTTTCTGCCAATGGATCTGCATGAAGCGAACAGAATAGGCTGCTGAATCTGCACTATTGCTGGTGTGTACACACATTTTAGGTACCCCTAGACCAATGAGGCCATACGTTGCTATGAATTTTTGGGCAGAATTCCTTATTTATTTCAATAGTGAATTCTGCTTGAAAACTGATGGCATGGTTTAGCCTATGGATAGGACAGATACAACATTTCAATACTCCTTCCATTATTTTACAGTAGGGACAATGCTATGTTTTTCACCATCATTGCCAGAATGATGATCACCTGAAATGCTGTTATAGCAGATGGGAATATATTTTGAGATTATCCAACCATCTCTGTAAAGGTGAACGTGAAAATGTGATATGAAATGTTCCTTTTTTCCCCTTGCAAGGACATTTTTTGGACTCTCCCTGGGATAAAATATTAAAAATGACAAAAGTGTTATTTTTAAACATTGCTTTGCAGTATGGTAAGATTTTGTCCTAAGGTATGAGAATAGATTTTGGTGCCATATGGCAGTAGGGTTGCTATGGGAATAACTCATTGTTACTGAACTGTAGGGTAATTACTCAGAGCAAATTCCAGTGAACAGACTTAATTCATGTCCTTCTTTTTCTTTGAGATTTAATCTGATTTTTTTTTTTAATATGTGTGCTGTAACCACAAAACCACAACTTCTTCTGAGATGAAAAATGTATCTGTTCCCTGGATACTTCAGAATGCACAAATAAAAGGTAAGTGACTAGAGAAGAAATATGAGTTCACAATTAAAATTACAAAGGTAGGAAAGGTGTCCAAATACCTCTACAGGATGGTGTTGATAAGTAACAGGTTCATAGTTCTCATGGGCTTTGACTATAGAGGGAAATGTGATCCAGTCGAGTGCCCAAAAGACACAAAGTTACAGAAGTCTTTGAATATCACTAAAGGACAGTACTCTTCTTTGGGGGGTTGTGGGAGAATGTATAATGCTATTTAGTATTTACATATGCTTTTTAGGTGTAACTGAACAATAAATACAGTAGTATTCACATTTATCTTTTTTCAAACCAGGAAAGCTTTTTATTTCTTTTGTAAATTCATATACAATTTAAAACCATGTTTTAGTTTATTCTTCAAAATACAAATGATATCTAGCAAGGATTAACATAGTGTACCATGTCCTGTCACAAATATTTGTCAGAAAATGCCACATATAAACCAAAGTTGTTTTCAGTGTTGTTGTAGCCGAGTTGGTCCTAGGATATGAGGAAGACATATAAACCAAATAAGACTAAACCTTTATTCAAGATCCAAATGAAAGGATCTGAAAATAAAATAAAATTGGTTTTATACAGGAGACCTATGTAGGGACAGAATAATGGACTCCTTCCCTGCAACGCAATGCAGCCATTATATGACCAATACATTGATCATATTTCACAAACCCACCTACCATAATTCTTCTTATCCTTGACCATAATCCAGCTCTACCACTGTGGACTCTCAGAGAAATCCAAAATGGAACAGTGCATATCCTCCTTCAATGCCCACATAAATGTGCTGTGTATTGCTGGGTATTTTGGTGGGAAATGGATCTTTTAGTTGCTGAATGGAGTTCATTTGTCCTAAAATAAAGCAGGATATTCTCTCCATGTGTGTGGAATTCCCAGTGCTAAAATGGGAATACTTGTACATCAAAAAGGATGAAATCTTACACTATAGCTGGACATTAAGGGCTGTTGTGGTATAGTGAACTGAGCACAGAGCTGAGAGTCAGCAGGTTTGTATGCAGTGATCCAGACCTTTGCTAGGCTATGCCTACTGTGAGAAGAAGCAGAGGCAAACCAATACAATGGAGATAACCTTATAAAGGAAACACTCTGAAATTTGGCAGGAACAATAATATAATATAAATAACAGAAGAAGAATATAAAGTAACATCAAATACTTGCTTAGAAAATAATAAATTGTAAATTACCATCACAATAAAATAACATTTTTTTTCAACAACAGGCTGTGATACCCCCAAAGAGAATCAGCTCCTCCTCTCCCGGGCTGCAAAATCCAGTTTCACCCCCTGCTGTCCCACTGTCTCCTCTCTCGGACTTGTGAGTCTCCTTTGCTTTGATGATGTGATGACCGCACCTCTTTCTACCAGGTCCATCTGCAAGTGACAGCTCCTCAGCTGGAGGGCCACACCCATTCCCCAGGTGTCCAAGCTGTATTCCCTCTGTCAATGTCTCAATGGTCAGCCTCACCAGTTATAAGCTTTTTTTTGCCTCCTTCTTCTTTAGCCGCCTCCCAACTGCTCCCTTTGGATGCATCCTGAGCCCCTCCTCCCCACCCCCGCTGCCCTCTCATTGGTTGTGCCTTTCCCAGGACAACATCCTCTGCTGCCGCACCACAGCAGCAGCAGGTGCTAGTGCCAAGGCCAGGGTTACTCCAGCTACACTACTCCCCAGGAAGTATGATCCTGTGGTTAAGGTACAGGACTCATGAGATATAAGTTCAATTCCTGGCTTTGTTACAGACTTCCTGTGTGACCTTGGAGTAGGCATTTAGTCTCTCTGTTTCAGTTCTCATGGGATACATTCATTAATGTTTGTAATGCACTCAGTTACTACAATAGAGCAGACCATGTACGTACGATTCTGTTTCTGACCCACTGTATGATATTGAGCAAGTCAGTTAACACTCTGTACCTCAGTTACTCTCTATTAAAATGGGCTTAACAGTGCTTTGTAAAATACTTTGAGACCTACAGGTATAAAACGCTATATGGAGGCCTTGTGTTATTTATTATGATATGTGTTGTGGACAATCAGCTTCTGTGTTAATTTTCAATTAACCTACTGAATGTAATGTGTTATCATAATGCAGCTGAAGTAAAGAATAAAGGCAATGTATTATTCTGTGTATCGAGAAGAGGCTGTTAAGTAAGTCTGTGCCAAATATATACTGCATAACAGACTTTAACATTTGATCAGTAGCTTGTTCTAGCACTAAACCTGACATTGCTAACAGAAAGAGGAAGGAAGTGAAATGATTATGGAAGCTTATAATCAATAAATAATGAACAGCGATAATGTATTGAACAGTAAATCAATGACAGCAGCTTGTACCCATTTTCATGTTGTCACAAACATAACAGATAACTAGACATGATCAATATGAAGCTAATTTCTAAAGCCTCTAAGAAATTATTGATTTTATGAATATTTATACACTCAATACATCAAAGTGTCATAAACTCCTTTTTGAGCAAGTTAGAAATTGTCTACATTGCTCACTTATGTACATTTAGACAAAGTCATGGACTGTGCATTTTAACATCAAAATGAATAATACTTTTGCTAGTTTGAATGCAGAGATCTGATGCTCTACAACATTTTCAGTCATTCACAATCAATATGGGTTCAAAGGAAAATATGCCATGCTGCTATGTTGATAATTATGAATTTTCAAATTATCTGTACTTCTTTTTCATGCATATCGTCTCTTGTTGAGAAAAGGTCCCATGAGAATGAAAATTTGATACACAAAAATGCTCAAATACTAAACATTTCTCTGGAATAGACTTTTATAATAAATATATCACTGCACAGATGCCAAAAAAGAAAGGTGCAAGATGTTTATGTAAATAGTAATGAGCAAGTATGCTAAATAATGTTTTAATGTAATCAGCCTCAATACTGTAAATTAATTTGTCTTTTTTTGTCTTCCACTTTAAAGTCACAAAGAAAGGTTGACTGTCATTGTTACTTTAAAATTAAATGCAGTGTAGAAACATATTTTCTCCCAGTTTTTTCTTCATATTATTTCTTTAATTTAGAGATTTATGGAAGGCATTACACAGCAAGAAATGCAATTTGCGTTACAGTATATGACTGAGACTCACAATACTAGTCTGATCTTGCTGTTTTATATTGATTTTACTGTATGTATTTCATTAAGCCACCAACAAAGTATGCTCTTCTAGATTCTTTCTAGATTTCATCAAGTCAATAAATTCTCCAGCTGTGATATAAATACTCCCATACCACTATGTATTATCCTAACATTTCACATGGGAAAGGATCTCACTTCCAGAAACACAATAAAAATGTGATGACATTGAACCAATAGCTTGTATTCTTAAGTACTTTTGATGTTTTTCATGCTCTTTCTCTGATAGATAATATTTCCTGATGAAAAAATAAATATATGCATGTTGATTATGTGCTGAAGTTTGAAAGCTGTATAAATTACATTACAAAGAAGAGATAGGTCAGTCTGTTGAACTGCTAAACTATGTTTTATCCTGAATATAATACAGAAAATGAAAAGCAATATTTCACATGAGTACAGTTACAAGTTCTGGGTATGATGGGGGAATCACTTAGTGAAATTCTTTTTGCCGGTGTTATGCACAAGGTCAGACTGGATGATCATAATGATCCTTTTTGTCCTTAAAAATCTGTTTTTCTGTTTTAAATGACATTTATCACTGCTACATATAAAGTGCTCACAAATATGGTGACTAATTGAAAAGGAAGTGTTTAAAGTTTGCGGAACGTTGATGCTTTGCAGTATAGAAACAGAGAACAAGAAGTGCAGTGTCCAATGGTTAACAATCATTTTTGTCCCAATATCAGACATAGATATAATAAATTTGCCAGTTGCACACAGGTAAGGGTCCTAGTCTTCCATAGAGATCCATGCAGGCAACTTCTCATCAGCCATAATGGGAGTCAGCCTGTGCAGAGCTCCTTACAGAATTGGGGCCAAAGAGAATTTTTCCCTTTATAAAGTAATTTGTCACAAACCCATTCACTATCTGATTCCCAAATACAAGAGAGCATTTGCTTACTTGACCTTGACATAATTGGAGACTTAAGCTTAATTGTGACTGGAACTGCTGAGTTCTCTGAACACTGTATCCATGTGCCCTCTCCCTCCATGTGCTGGACAGACTGGGGTATGATTTAATCAGCACTGGAGAGAAGATAAACTTCCCGGCACACACCAACACAAATTGTATGGTTCTTCTAAACACAGGATCTCCAATTCTTCACTGCCTTGGCCCTCATACAGTCATTTACCCTTTTGCAATTTGAATGTAAAACACCACCAAATCTGAATGGTAAGACTTTATACCCACTTTGTGCTCACTTTGATCAGGTGTAATTGACCATACAAGGCAGTAGAGAATAAAGCCCGGAACTTTATAGATCCTTTGTGACATTAGTTCATGCACCAGTATTTACTTTTTTCACAGGAGAAATGTCAACAGTTAAGGAAAAAAAGAAAGACCTGGAAGGTTGCAGATTCACAGAAATTCATTTTAGACATGAAAAAAGAAAATCATGTTTCATTTTTTTTCCATATAAAGCATGAAAAATGGTGGAGTAGTAGTTGAAGGACATTTTATGGATTGTTCTCTAGTTGCTAGCATTTTGTTGACTGATCACTCATCCCAGACAGTGAAACAACACACCATAGCTGCAACAGAACCATCTAAAAGAATAGATCAGCACACTGAATATTACTGTACTGTATATAATGATAATACTCGTGTTACGGGATCTCACTGCCAGACTCCACAAAGCCTCATGACAAATAAAACAAGGCCGGGCACAGAAAATAAAGTTTCTCTTCTTTTGACAGATGCTGCTAGCTTAAGAAAAAAATCTTAACATGTAAGGAGGTATATCCCTGGAACCAGTATAAACTGTCAAATGGGAAGTCATTTTTAACTGTGCCACCTTTAAATGTAGTGTTTAACAGCACCTTTTTCTTACTGAGTTCCTTCAAGGCCTTTTGCCTGAAAAGATTCTAAGATGCATTGTCTACATTTGTAATTTCTTAAGAAACTGGTTTTAGAAATAATCAGTGGTGAAGCAATATGAGGAAGCTTGACCTGCTGTTGCATGTGTCGTACCTGTTCTGTGTATAGACAAAGGCTATTAGATTCATAGATTTCAAGACCAGAAGGACCCATTGTGATGATAGAATTTGACCTATTGTATAACACAGGGCATAGAACTTTCCCAAAATAATTCTTCGAGCATCCACCACAACCATCCCCAAGGATGTTATTAGCATTAAATTCACTTTCATTTCATTCTTTTAAAGTTAGTGTTTAGCTATAATTGCCTCACAGTTAGGGCTGCAGTTTTGGTCATGGCTTCTTTGCAAAAGTCACTTGGGGCATGGCACAAGTCACCGGGGTTTTTCTACACATAAGCTGGGGGCTGAGTGTAGGGCTGTGAGCATAGAACTCATGAATTCCATTCTTTGCTCTGCCACTGACTTATTGTATGGCCCTGCATAGGTCAATTATACGTGGGCCAGAGTGTTCCTGAAAATATCCTTCCAGGGGCCACAAAACTGTGAATTTCCTCTTGTAGAGATTCTTCTGAATTCTTTTATCAGAGGAGGTAGGATTTGTTCCTTTCTCCCCATCATGGAAGAAACCGGGGTTCTGGCCCATATCTCTCAGATCCCCCAGGCTCCATATGAGCCTTGAGGATTTGCTGAGTCTATCAAACAACCCCTCAGGGGGCCTATGTCTCTGTACTGGCTCTGAATCTGAGCTTCTTCTGGGCTCTGCCCCCTCTCCCCTACAAACAAGTTTAGAATGAAGCCTCACTGCCAGAGACTCACCAGCTAATAGCTATTGCTTTCAGGCATTCTCCAGTGTGGAATGGGTACTGTAACAAAATTACTACATCCTCCTAATGTTTGTAAGGTTGTTTTTCCAGGAGCTAGTGTACATGGTGAGCAGTTCATCTTGTCCTGCAAATCAGTATCTCAGATTACATCATGTGTAAAATAAAAATAATAATACCTATTTACCGACTTCTGTCAAAAATATAAAGGGAAGGGTAACCACCTTTATGTATACAGTACTATAAAATCACTCTTGGCCAGAAGCACAAAAACCTCTTACCTGTAAAGGGTTAAGAAGCTCAAGTAACCTGGCTGGCACCTGACCCAAAGGACCAATAAGGGGACAAGATACTTTCAAATCTGGGGCGGGGGAAGGCTTTGTTCTGTCTGTTCCGTGTGGCTCTTGCTGGAGACAGATCAAGAAAGCAAGCAATCCAACTCCTATAGAAATAGTAAGTACTAGCAAGGGAATGAGTTAGATTATCTTTTGTTTTGGCTTTTGATTTTCTCTGTGCTGAGAGGAAGGTGTATTCCTGTTTTTTTTTTTCTTTTCTTTTTGTGACTTTAAGGTTTTGCCTAGAGGGAAATCCTCTGTGTTTTGAATCTGATTGCCCTTTGAGATTATCTTCCATTCTAACTTTACAGAGGTGCTTCTTTTACCTTTTTTCTTTCTAATAAAGTTCTGTTTTTGTTAAGAATCTGATTGGGGTTTTTTTAGTGTCCTAAAAAACTCAAGGTTGGTCTGTGTTCATCTTGTTTATTCTCAAGCCTCCCCAGGGAAGGGGGTGTAGGGCTTGGGGGGACATTACGGGGGAGATAGGGCTTCAAGTGGCCCTCCCTAAATGTTTGTTTGAATCACTTGGTGGTGGCAGCATTTACCTAATCCAAGGTACAAGGGAGAATTTGTGCCTTGGGGAAGTTTTAACCTAAGCGGGTAGAAATAAGCTTAGGGGGTCTTTCATGCGGGTGCCCACATCTGTACCCTAAAGTTCAGAGTCGGGAGGGAACCCTGAACTACATAGAAGTGTTTTGAAGATTAATGTTTATACAGTGCTTTAAAAATTCACAGTGCTATAAAATAGTTATGTTTAATATTTTATGGTGAAATACAGTTTTAAAGAAATAATAAAATTGGGCATTGGTTTGTACACAAAATAATTTTTCTCTCATGATATGGGGTTTAGATCTTCTCAAGATCTAGGGAAGATTGGGTGAAAACTTGCAGATTTTTGCCTTTTTTCCGAATAGTCACTATTATTCTCTGCGCAAAAGTTAAGCTTCGCTTTCCTTACTGAACATGGATGCCCCTGTGCTACCAGGAAACAGGAGAGAAACTGAGTGAAGCACGTGAATGTGGTGTAGACATGTAGGGATACTGGAGCAAGTGAATGTGGGAGGCCAGGAAGGGATGCTGGAGGGAACAGATGAATATGGGGGGAGTGTAATCTGGGAAGAAAAGAGTGTGTTTGAGAGAGGAAGTGACTGTGGCAGCAGGAATGGGCACTTTGGGAACAGGAAGGGACATTTTGGGAATATGAGGGTTAGGAAAAGAGAATTCAGGAGGACAGAAAACAGACAAGAGAATATGTAAGGGACAGGTAATAAATGTGGTGTGGGGATCAGAGTGGAATGAAGGCAATGAGAGAATGAGTAAAGGGGCATATCAGCAGTAGAAGAAGAGGACTAGAGCAGGAAGGCATGACAGCTCCCCCATTTTGGGAGTTAGTGAAGGGAAAGTAGAGTCCATCTCCAGATAACTTCTGGGGAGGACCACAAAAGTGTTCGTTTTGAGAGCACTATGTTTGCAATTTTTAATTTGAGATGATGGATGGAGGAAAAGTGGGGACATATATCTGGGGTATGCCTCAAGAAATGTATGTGTGTGGAGGGGGAAGGAGAACTGGAGCAGGAAATGGAGAAGACAGAAATGGTCTGGCAGAAAGCAAATCTAGACTGGGAATTATTAAATGACTTGGGCCTGGGTAAATATCACTCGGGAGTGATTACATTTTTGTGGGGAACTGGCACTCCCATCTCCATCCTATTCAGTTCTGTCATATCCATGTCTGTAGGACTTTAGCTGAGAATGAACAGCATTAAACACTGATAGAGACAACTTTAGTTAATCCAACCCAACTCTCCAGTTTTCCTGGGCATGGAGAGACTCACTTTGGGGAATTAAATCTCCCATTGAGTTTTTAAAGTTTTTTATGTCACCAGTTCTTCGTTAACCACCCAGGGTTCCATTTTGCTGTACTTAAGACACTTAAGATAAGTTTGCTCCATTATTTATAAGAATCCAATCAACTCATACAAAGAAATGTCAAGTGTTTTTGTTTGTATGTTTGTTTGTTTTTGTTTAATACGACACAACACATTTCCAGCCTTATCCTTTATTTTTGGAAGAATTAATTCTAGATTCTCTTCTAACTAGTTCAGATACATGTCCAATATATCTCCTGATGTCTGCCCCCTTTGCAACAATCAGTGGTGTGATGGAGCTGGATTCTAGCCACAAGTCATTAGTGGAGAATTCCCCTGTCAGAGGGAAACTCCTCACTGGTGCATCTAAGTCAGATCTAAGCCCTTCTTTACCCCAGCACAAGGGTTGTGGCAGTGGTGGGGATGAGAAGCGACAGACCTCTGCTGCACGAGGACAATCCTTGATTGGGGTAAGGACCCTCCTGCATGGTGTATCTAAGAACTGCCCAAAAGAATCTCTAAGCATCATAAGAAGCAAGACTAATCCCAAGAATCCAGGAATTTGTACTAGTTTCCTGACACACACACCTGTCTCCTCAAGTGCAGGAGATAATCTCTCCATTAAGGTGTATTTCCCGTATGGTAGTCACCATCTGGAATTCCTTGCCACAGGACATATAATAGAATCCATATTATTGAGCTACAAGAAAATAAATATTAATTCTTCTGCACTTTGCTGGTATAAAAGAGATAGATGCTTGCTCACATGCAAGTGCCTGAATGAATACAGAAGAATTTTTTTTCTCTATGGCTTGTTGTTGTTTTTTTTTCCTTTCCGTGGATCATTGATCAGGGATTAGTTGTTAGCATTATGTGGGTATATCCCACATAATTGAGTTTGTATAACTACAGCTGGGTGGTCATTGGTTCACCTTCGTTTTCCCCATTGTCTTTCTCTACTATTTTATTAAATGAATGTCCTTAGGAGAGATCAAAAATAGGTCCTGAGGTTAAGAGAAATTATGGTATCAATATTGTCCTTATTTTGGACATCATATTTGTGTACATTTGTCAAACTTCAGTATATCTATTTGGGGCAAGAAGATTATTATTTAAATAAAAAAAAAAAAAGTGAATGCCTGTGCTGCTTATATCCCTAGTGAGCCATTCTTGTAATGTGTGATAGTTCTAAAACTAGGGAATTGAGTAATCTGAGATGGCTAATTTAAAATAACTTTAAATAAAACCTTAGACACTCTTTAAAAATGCATTATGAGACACATTAGTCAATTCACTTTTCATGTTTTATGGTTATTTCACTCTCTAAATTGCTAATTGTTAAATATGTCATATTTGAGAAGCTTTCCTCCTCATAATCTTTCTCCTCCTGCTGTTTGATTGCATTAAGAGGTCATAATTCTTTGTTTATGATCTTGCAGTCTGTTACTTGGAGTGTCTGAGATATGTGTGTGACTTGTTAGTTTCAAGTAACACAGAGAAGATAGGTTCTGGCCAAAAATATTGAATTTTAATGGTGAACAATCCTAACATCCACAAAATAGTTGAAAAGTAAAAACACTTCATACATATTAGTTTTGGTCTTATTCTATTTTTGACTGATCACAAGTCCTGTTTATGTATTAGTTAAGGTAAAGCCAGGGGCCCACTAATGAAATATTTGATCAAAGTTTTATTGTCTTTTACTTGTTTCAGAATGTATTTAGAGTAACATGGTTATATAAAAAGTTGGAAAAGAAAGGATGAAAAATATCCTTTTTCTGATACTTGAAATTGAATAAAATAAAATAAAATAAAAATAAAGACCTGTATCCAATTAGGGCTTTCCCTGCACTCCCTTGGAGATGTTACTGTTTCCCCTGCCCTCCTTTGGTTTTTGTCATGCAGACAGAAAGCAGAAGGCCAGAGTCTAAAGTGCAGACAATGCAATGTTTATTGGGGTTACCAAGTAAGCATAATCCACAGCTCTGTACACTGGTAGAGCTTTTCCCTGTCTCTTCTTCTTCTTCGTAGGCTTAATTAAACCTATAGTGCAGGGATTCCCAAACTTGGTTCGCATCTTGTTCAGGGTAAGCCCCTGGCGGGCCGCAAGATGCTTTGTTTACCTGAGCATCCACAGGTACGGCCACTTGCAGCTCCCAGTGGCCACAGTTTGCCTTTCCTGGCCAATGCGAGCTGCGGAAAGTGGTGGGCCGGCCCGCACCGCTTCCTGCAGCTCCCATTGGCCAGGAATGGCGAACCGCAGCCACTGGGAGCTGCGAGCAGTCGTACCTGCGGATGCTCAGGTAAACAAAGCATCTTGCGGCCCGCCAGGGGCTTACCCTGAACAAGATGCGAACCAAGTTTGGGAACCCCTGCTGTAGTGCATGCCCCTGGGCTCATCCCTTACAATGTATGGTCATATTCCAGTTTGGAGGGTCTTGAGTCTGGGGGCTTCAGTACCACCTCTTTTGAACCCCAGGGGAAGGGTAGGGAGTGAGGTTGTGTTCCAGCAAGGGTCATTTTTCCTTTGGCTTTTGGAGTTTCTTATACATTTTCCTCCCCCCCTGCCCCTTGCCACTCCTGACTGGTTGCTTGATTGCTTGACCTTGGCTCAGAAAAGGAGTCATGTAGCCTTCAGGTGTATGCTCATATATTAAACTACTACCAAACCCAGCAACACTTTTACTCTATTCCTTATCTTTTCTCATTGTGCTATAAACCCTGTCTGGCTGTGGGCAGATGCAACACACAGTGCCTTTAAATTAATGGAGATATCCTATCTCCTAGAACTGGAAGGCACCTTGAAAGTTCATCAAGTCCAGCCCCCTGCCTTCACTAGCAGGACCATAGTACTGATTTTGCCCCAGATCCCTAAGTGGCCCCTCAAGGATTGAACTCACAACCCTGGGTTTAGCAGGCCAATGCTCAAACCACTGAGCTATCCCTTCCTCCACCTTTGTTCTTTGTTCACACATGTTAGTAAGGATATAAGAATACCATCAATCAAACAGGCAAACAAAACCCCAAATTTTATCTCAGGCAAGTGTACAGGTCTCAATGCTATATTACCATCACTAACACATACATCTGCTAACATTACTGCCAACAGATGCTTACTTCATTGGCAACCCAATTACTAGAAACTATGACCCTGATTCTGATCCTGAAAAGACCAGTTTCCTCTGTGCCCATGCAGAGCCCTTCTGACTTCAGTGAGTTTCTGCACTGATGGAAAGTTTGGCCTTCCCAGCTGGTGGGATCAGGGTCTATTTTAGCAAAAATGGATTAGGGTAGGGGCTGGTACCAAGTTTAAGACAAACCAAGTGAATTTCACATCCTTCCTCCCAAATCAAGCTCTATCCTAATTGCTGCTTTTTTTAAAGATTAATTGCTAACTGAAAAATCTTCAAAAGACACTGTATTTATAATAGTTACCATAATCAGTCCAAAGGTTAATACAATCTTTAAATCACAATACCAGGAAAACAGAGAACAAAACAAAAGTAATACAATTATTCTCACAAAAACAATCCAGCTGAGTCCATATTTTATCAGTAATCCTACACTGCCAAAAGCCCTAGACATTTTACAGCAATTTAAAATACCACAGGATTTTCTTCTGATACTGGCTTATGTCTGTTACTGATGTCATCCATAATTGTTACCATTTTCCCTTGTTCCAAAATTCCCTTAACACCGTCTAAAATCCTGCTAGCTAAGTAAGTCAGCTCAGTACTCAGCCCAGTAGCAAGCCAGAGGCCACCTCGTGACAGGTTCTGAGAAAGAGCAGAGAATTTGATCAGTTAATGTATAGATGATTTTTACTGGAGCAGAGTTTTAGGCCTTTAAATTGTTTTCATGGCACACTGCACGGATCTGTCACCAATTATCAATATTGATATACTGTTACTAATAATTGTTACCAATGGTAATAATAACATGAAATTCAGCCATCTCTGGGACCGAATTTGGCAGTTGCTTAAGGCGCAAATTAAGCAAAGCACTTAACCATGTACTCTTGTCTCACTGAATTCAAATGAAGTTCAGCACAGGCTTAAATAATTTGCTGAATCAAGGTTAAGCAGCATAGTGACACAACAGTAAAAGAAAAGAGGAGCAGAACACTGTGGGTAAAAACAAAATTACAATTAATGTTCAAAGAACAATATCGACACTACAGTTGCCATTAGACTGATTCTGTTTCATTCTTTTCAGCTCCAGGAAAATATTCTTCTCTTCACTTCTGCCCAAAACTTCCAATGGCCTGTGGTCAGTTTTCACTGGGGTGTTTAGCCTCATGAATGGAAAGACCAGGGTGTCAAGGTAAAAAATACATTTGGTAGCACTGTGAATACACAGTGTGCCCTGAAGGCTGTGCTTACTGCTGAACCCTTTTCTTCTTTTATTGCTCTAGCAGATTTTCAGTTGTTTGACTTTTTTATTTGTAAACTGTTTAAGAATAAGTGATAAATGCAAAATGTCAACAGGAAAAAGTAATAATAAACAGCACAATTTTATTTGTCCAAAGTTACTAACCAGAACACCTGGGGCATTTAAGGATCTCTTTATAAACCTCAGACAAACTCCTTGGGCATTCTCATAGGAGAATTTCAGAGCTGCATTCCTTCAGTATTGAATTGTAAATCAGATTATGTATAGTGTGAATCAGCAGCCATTGAGCCAAAAATGGAATATCTGACACTGTGAATGAGCAGACAGAGCACAGGACAAAACAACTTAATATTATTGTGGCTCAGAAAAGCAGGAGACTGTGCGATAGTCCAAACACTTAAAATAATTATCAGGTAGAGGGAAAGTTATCTAATCATGGTTAAAGCACAGGATTGGGAGTCAGCAGTTCTGGTTTCCGTTCCTGGCACTGCCACAGACTCTATGTGACCTTGAGTTTGATTCTCAGCTCAGTCATAGAACCATAGAGATGTAGGGCTGGAAGGGGTCCTTAGGAGGTCATTTAGGTCTCCCCCTCACTCCCATGCTGTGTCATTGCTTAAGGGTATGTAAAGTGCCTTTGATCCTGATAGGTCGTTTTCATCAGTCCACCTAAATTCCTTATTTCAAGAGGACTACTAACTGAATTCATGTAGGCTTCCCCCCCCACACACACACAATCAAAGCAGCAGCTCCAGATTAGGAACAGCTTTGTGCCGCATTCCCAGAACTGCATGGCAACAGCATGCTCTTTTAAAATGAAAGAAGGATGATGAGGAAAGGGTGGATGAGGACTGGAATTTGAACAATGTTTGTGAGAGAAGTAGTCACAGAAACACAGTCTGGCTGGAGAGTGGGAACAGAGATGTGTCTAAAGAACAAATTCACTTTACTTCCACTACATATGTGAACACTCTTATACATGAAAAGTAGAGGGTATAACAGGGAGGCAGATTCTCAGACCTCTATGGGTGGAGTTCACTACTTGCTGCAAGCAGAGTATGGCATATAGTCCAAACCTACACTGTTCCTTGGGGTTGGTTTGATGAATAACTGTAACAAGCAGCAGCCTGAGTTTGGTCATTCCTAGCCTGGTTCCTACGATTTTCTGTGTTCATCATTCACTCTGCCTAAGAAGAACATCCCTACCCCTCTTATACTACTATACTGGAACCAATCATAACCTGATTTCACCTCAGAGTGACTCAGCAAAGAATATCTCTGCATCTCTATGTAGGGTTCAAGCTCTGGACAGCAGGATGACTGTATCAAAGAGCTCTTCATCCTCAGGCATTGTCTTAGTCTGCCATCCTGTTACACAATCTGCTTTTCACGTTCAAGAGTGTTCCTACAAAAATAGAGTAGAATATGTTCTATGTCTATATCAAGGTGTTCTCTCCTAGCAAAGGAATGACCCACAACAGGAATTCAAATGGTCTAGAGCTCTTAGATGCCAGGGTTATATTAATGTTAAAGTTACTGTTCTGACTGTGGGCCTTGGAGCAGATAGAGCAGATTTAATTGGCTCACTTCCAGACTTAAATAATGTATAGGATGAGACCTGCCTATGAATGTAAGATACTCCAAGATCTAGATGAGTACCTCTCAAATACACTCTGCTCCTAACAACATAATCGGGGAATAATGCCTTATTATTCTGTTTTGTTTGTTTGTTTTACTTTGAGTTATAACCTTGAACCTTAGGGAAGGGACGATACCTCATACCTGAAGCTAGTCCCTTATATTAAGGAGTAACGAGGCTGCTTCAACCAATCACTGAGATTTTTTTATCTGACACCTGAGCATCTGGCTGCAGATAAGATGTGGTCTCTTTCTAGATTTGGTCTCCCAGTGATGATGCCTGTCAGAGACTTCTTAGGCAGGTAGGAAGAGGGACCTGCTCTTAGTGATTTTTCAATTTTCATTCTTGACTCATTGCCAGATCATTTTTCTGATGATGAATCAGCAATAGAGGAGCCCAAGGAGTTGTATGAGTCAGAGGCCAATTAAGCACTGTTTCTACTCCATAATCAATCACCAGCACCCAAACCAGGCGGAGACAGGGGACATCACATATCTGCATGCTCCTTGGATTGCTCCCATCCTTCCCAGGAGAATTCCTTCATTTGGCATGGGCGCCCAAAGCACAGAGATGCTTCTAGCTGGATGTGTGCCTAAGAGTGAATAATTTTGGTGTTAAAAAATCCTTTTTAATTCTGATTACTTTGCAATCACCCTTCATCAATTAGCTGATTTCATTATTTCACTTAATTACATAGGATTGATGATAGTGGTAAACTAATATGGAGACAAAGTAGAAAATGATAACCTTAATCCTGTGTTTTGAGAATCTAACTACTGGTGTTCAGGGTAATTGCACTGCCTTAATTCTCAGAGTGTATTATTTCATTCAGTCCTCACATCTGCTGAGTCTCCTGTGAGGCAAAATAGACCAAATGAAGGATAACATCAATCCCTGGATCTCATAAAGTTACTTCAGAAATGACGTTGAGCCCAAATCTTTAAATGTGTAAAATTTTATAACCACGGTGTCCAGTGGATAACATTTCCTCCCTATATTTGTGGAAGTTTTCTGATAATACAAAAATCTAAGAGTACATTAAACTAGAGATGTAGTAATTTGCCCCTAATACATACGCTAACCAACCTGCTGTGCTTAAACTGTCATCAGCACAGCAAAATATCTCATCTTTAACCATATATCCACCTACAGAATAATGTATTCAATTACAAAGAGGCCATGAGAAGATATGATATTTCCCCCCTACTATATTTTGCCTTCAGTCCAGGAAAATTCCTCATATAAAAGTTTATTACTAACTTGGTGTCTTATTTTGAAATGTTCTTAATACCACAATATTAATCCATCTCTCACAACCCACTAATCTGGCTGTAGCAATGTCAGATTAGTGCTTCTGGGACCAGTATTGTTGATGAGTAGCAGGGATCACTGCTCCTGGAAATTACACATTTCAAATGGCATAAACAGTGACATGAACCAGTAAGCAGTGTTGGCATTAGTAAGACAGGCAAATACTGTCCTTATGGTTTTCTTTTTTGGGATCTGAGCGGTGAAAGTGAAGCATGGAGACTAGAAAAACATAGCCCCCCCAAAAAGTAGCCTAGAAAGAGGGACAAAGGGAAAGTGGGTGGGTCAGCTTTTGTGGCCTGCATCATGCGGGAGGTCAGACTAGATGACCATAATGGTCCCTTCTGACCTTAAAGTCTATGAGTCTATGAGTGATGGGGCTTCCCCTGCAAGGCTAGTGAAGGTATCCAATTAGTCATGCTTTGCACCTGGGGAGGTAAATAGCTTGTTGGCCCCTGGCTAGTGGGGCAGAGCTAAACTATAATAAATAGACTGAAGGAGCTCAGGTGAAGTGGGAGATAGTAAGGTCCCTCTGGTTGAGAGAAGCCCATCCTTAGGGGAGGTTATAGATGTGTGTAGGCTCCTGCAACGGAAGCCCTGAGATACAGTTTGTAAGTAGAGAGGGAAAGACTACAGTAGCATAAGAGGGTAGGAGAACTATTAAGTTTTGTCTGGACTTGTTTCAGATACCCTGGAAGGAGTCTAAACTTAGGTGACTTAGCGGGAGGGCTGAGCCATAGAAGACCTGGGGTTGAAAGCAGGTGGCTAGTGGAAGGTGCTGGAGCTTCAGATAGTGACAACATCCAGCACTGGTGCAAGAGAGTGCTCTGAGGGTGAGTGAGCCCTGTCACAGGGAAAGTCTTTAGGGAGAAATGTAAATATTATCTTTTTTTTCCCCCCTGGGCAGACTGTTTTTTATCTCCAAATGGAAATTAAAACTCTCCCCAGGTTGCATGGCAATCAGAAACCACCATGGTTTTCCTGGAAGGAAAAGTGGTCTGATCAGTGTAGCAGGGTGACTTTTGTGTTTCTCCCTGAAGACTTTTCTGCAAATTCCCACGTCATAGGCTATTTTTCTGAGAACTTTTCTAGTCAGAGCCATCCCTAGAAAAATAAAAATGGCTGATATCTGCAGGTGCAACTGAGGCCTCTTTCCAGAAACTGGCTTCTGGAGAAACCTCTGTTCCCCAATCTCCCCATCTGTAGCGGGGTGGTCACTGGCTCCTGGCCTGAAAGGGGTTAAAAGCCAGCCCTTGGAGAGGGCTGGGAGCCTTAGGCTGGACTGATTGGGAGGCAGCCTCATGCCCCAAACAGACTCAGCTGGCCCTATAAAAGCCAGGGAAGCCAGGAGTAGACACACAGTCTCCTCTAGCTGTGGAGGGAGACTGGCCTGGCTCTGGGGAGCTACAGAAGTACCTGGAGTGGAGCAGGGCTGAGGGAAGGCCAAGGGAGCTGGGGAGCTCTGGCCTGGAAACCCCCTAGGCTGTGGCCTAGTATAAGGCCAAACAGGTACTGGGGGTGCAGGGGACAGCCCAAGGCTAGGCAGAGGCAGCAGGTCCAAACCCAACCTTGCCTGTGATGAGTGGCTTATATTGCTGTCTGCCCCAGGGAGCGGGGGCTAGTTGGTGACTGGCAGTAGCCTGTGACTGAGGCGAGGTGGGGATAGTGGGTGGGGGTTCCCTGGGGAGGGGAGACCCTGAGAGAAAGGGGTTACTGCCACAGGCAGCACCCCAGATAACAGGGCACCGAGTCCAGGGAGGAATGTGGGGGCCCAGCGGCAGTGGGACACCGGCCTGCAGGGGGTGCTCTGGAGGCTGGATGAGCTATTCCTGAGATGACCAGCAGGAGGCACCGCAGGGGTGAGTCCCACATTGCTACACCATCAAAGAAGAAAGTCAGGAAGGGGAAGGGACTCCCTGCACTACCCTACCAGGCCAACATCCATTTCTTCTACTCCTTGATCAATTGTCCCTCATGGAGACACATAGGGAAGTTACTCTAGCCTCTACAGAAAGAAGGAGCCATGATCCAACAAACGATTGGTAGTGTAAACAAGAGAGGGAATGCATTTAGATGAAACATACTCCATAAAGCCTCTCTTTAATCTATCTTTACTGCTGATATTGCCTAGAAATAGGGGACATCTGCATATATATTTCTGGGTTTAGAAAGTAAATACTTCTACTACATTAATTTTCAGCTGCTCAGAGACCATACCCTTTCAATATATGGTAGGATATTGATTAACGGTTTTAACCTTTAAAAGAATTAAAAGCCAGTGCAATTAGAGATTATAGAGTTAGATAGGTGAAGCAAACTTTATTGAGAATTTCAAAGATAATATATGAACTTCACCAGGTTCTGTGACACATATTAACATCATTCTTTTATATACCTGTAGTTTATGCAAATCTCTCTCCCTCAACAAATAATTCATTTCCATACAATCTTCTATTAAGTTTTTAAATTAGTAGATATTGTTGCCAGTTTCTGATGTACCAACTGAAGACACCTATATCTAAGCAAGATATCTGAACTCACAGTGGCTTAAAGAGCTGTTTCTCTAACTGACATTTGCTTTTCAAATGACTACTTGGATGCAATATTGATGTTAGCTATATGCGTTGATCAGTTTACTGTTTCCTCTAGTTTTAATTAAAATTCTATATACAGTACAATAAATGATCATTGGTTTTGCAATGCTAGTACATTCCTAATCCAAAAATCAATGGAGTTCTGAGAAGTAGCTTTTTAAATACTGATTAACTGTACAATAATTGTCAGATATTACTACACCATTAATATTTCAAGTGCATTTTAAAAACTTAATATAATGTTCAGGAGTGTGGCTGAAGGAATTCATCCACAAATATTTACAATCCTAGGGCAAAGAAAAACACTAAAGGAAGACAAGTGTAAATATAATAATTTTTCTGATTTAGTCCTTCTCCTTGGACCAGTTTTTCAGCAGGTGTAGCTGAACACGGTTCCAGTGAACTTCAGAATACCAACCCCAGTTTATAGCATCTGAGCATTAGGCCCTTGTTGTTATTCTATAATGAAAAAGTGTATAGCACAGTAATATCTGAGTGCTTATGGATAGTAATAAATAACATATGGACAGATTGCACCACAAGGATACATACACAGAGGGAAATCCTCTATGGTTGTCCCCCTTATTTGAAAGGGAAGGACACTTCTGTGGCATTGCTGTTCCCCCATTCCCACCCTTCCATCAACATCTTACTGCCAGATTACAGTGGACAAGCAATCTGTGAGGAGGTGAGGTGCGGAGAGACCAAACAGGTGGCTGGGCAAACCAGGTTCCAGGCTGGGGAGAATTTGCACTGAATTCTTGCTCCCTTTACCTAGCACTAACAAGAAGGAAAGTTAATACAGCCAGAGGCTCTCTTAATGTTCCTATGGTGCACTCTTACTTGAGGAGACTTCCGAGAGGCAAATGCCGCCTGTTGTGTTTCTGGCAGCCTGACACTAATACAACCCCCACTGGCCAGATAAACTGGTATCACAGGTTCTTTGCATCACCAGTGCAGTGCTAACCAGCCAGATCTGAGTCAGTATGTGGTTTATCCTTTCTGTACACCATTTATGTATGGTTTTCAAAAGTGACTTAGGCCCTTATTCTGGGCCTAAGTCTTTTGTCTTACAAAATTTCAATACTGTAAATTTTTCATCTAAAAACAATAGACTTCGAACTAGTGCCTTGCTGAGGAGACAGTATTTCATTTTCAAATCACACTTGGAATGGTACCACATTTTTCACTTGTAATTCCATTTCCTTTATTTTTGTACTGTAATAAGGCCATTGCCATTTATGTACTTTATGAAGATTACAAGATAACCATTCAGCTTGTGAAAGTGTTTTCATTATGCTGCACTTACTTTATAATTTGCTCCTAGTCTTTCCTTAATTTGTTTATTGTCGTCTCAGCCCTGTTCTATGATACATGGGCTTGTACTTCATGCTGTGCATTATAAAATCACCTCTGGTTGTTACTCATATGTGCAGTGAAATATTTTTACAGTAAAGCCTTGTTTTTTTGAAAGTATGAATTATTGCATAGAGAATGCACACAGAAGACAACCAACAAATGCCCAAATCATGTGCTTAGTTTACTGCAGGGAGGGGGAGAGAAGAACAAATGTGAGACAGGGGAGAAGGGGTAGGAGAGTTGAAGCCAAGAAAACCCTGTGAAGTTTCCTCTACAGATTTTCCTCTGAATTCTTTAGTAAGGGAACTGGGTTTGGCCCCATGGAAGAAACAAGGAGAACACTCAATTTTACCAGAGTCTACATGGAACTCAAGCCAGGTCTACACTACAGACCTATATTGGTATAATTATGTCGCTCGGGGTGTAAAAAAATCCACACCCCTGAGCAATGTAGTTATACTGACCTAACCCCCCGTGCAGACAATGCTATGTTGAAGGGAGAGCTTCTCTTGTCTCCATAGCTACTGTCTCTTGGGAAGGTGGATTAACTATGCCGATATAAGAAGCTGTCCCATCGGTGTAGGAGCGTCTTCACTGAAGCACTACGGTGGTGCAGCTGCATCAGTGCAGCATTTAAGTGTAGATCTGCCTTCAGGTAATCCACTGGTGGACAGAACTCTCAGTCTCGAGGTCATGCACTATTTTATGGCCCCCGGTGGCTCTCCCCGCAGATACTTATCATTGTGACACTGGAGAATTTATCCTGAAACTTCATTAGAAAGTTACTCATTTATATTTAGAACTATAATTCATAAAATTAATGTGTGATGACTCCTAGGGCTTTCTCAAGATTAGTGCTGTCTGTTCAAATCACCTTTACCTATAAAATGGTTGCAGTGAACCTTAATTTTCCCTTTAGAAAAGAATGATAATTGCAAGCAGAGACAGTCTATAATCTCACCAGCAAAATTATCCATTTCTGACAATAGGGGTTAGAAATGAATACTGCTACATCAGTAGTGAGCATGGGTGTCATGAGTACCAGCATCAGGGCAGACTGTTAAGAAGTAGGTCACAAACCCCAAACTGCTTGTGTTTTGTATACTTAGATTTCACCAACCAAGTATCAAGTATGAACTCCTCAGGCACTAAACAGCCTTGATATAGTCATAGGCAGTCCCCTTGGACTATCTTGCCATGCAGGCAAGTTTTCCTTTGTGATAGATAACCCCTTACACCAAAAATCACATGAATATTCAGGTTACTCCAGTCCCAAAGGATCAGTCACTTACCCCAGATCAGTTGCACATTAGGTCCTATACCAAAGACAGCACTCATAGCCAATGCTATAATAAATGAACTAAAGATTTGTTACCTAAGAAAAGAAGTGAGTCATTTACAAGGTTAAAGTGGGTAAACATACACACACTAATGAGTTAGTCGTCTATTCCAAAAAGCAATAGAAGCTACTGTAATGTGCAAGCTCTGTGTCCTTTAGGGTAACCCAGGACAAGCAGTGGGGAACTCTTGCTTATGTTTAGGAATCTTTGCCCCTCAGAGTTCAAGCAGAGTAGAGATACACTTCTGTCTTGAAATGGATTTTTATTCCCTTCCTCCAGAGTTCAAGCTGATGGGAAGAGGGGGTGGGGAAGAGATCAATCAACAAAGTCTTTTTCTTTGATAATGAGGAGTCCTTGTGGCACCTTAGAGACAAACAAATTTATTTGGGCATAATTTTCTTTGATGTTTCACAATTGCTCACTTGGTTTTAAAGGGCCTTCTTTGTAGGCAGGACCTAACACCTTCTGTAGATAACCAGCATTTCTACATTAATTAATGCTTCTTTCCTGTTTGACTTACACAATTAGAGAATTATAATGCAAACACTTTATATAACCTTACAACATGAGGTAAAGATGTCATAATTAAGATTAATACATGCAGCATTCTACAAGCATTCCATAAAGTCTAAAAGCATTTTTATCAATGTAATACCTATTTTAACAATACTAACATACAGATGAGCTAGACTGGCTTCTAGCTATGCATTTGTCAATGTTCAGTTAAGGCCTAAGGGCCTTGTCATGAGCTGGCACCTGGTCTGCCAGCATCACAAGGGGTTGTACATGGCTACACTTGCTGTTGAACAATACTCAGCACTGTCTCAGCTGCACCTGTGGCCGACACCCATTGTCAGCACAGGGTAGTTTTTCTAGTGTTGACAGACCATTAAGGGCTTTTCTACATATGCTCACTTCTATTTTTTTCATTCTGTAGTTTTGTAGCCTCAAAAGCTATTCAGAGACATTAATCAATTTCTTCTAATAACAGTAATCACATTTCTACTCTATTTATGGATGTCTTTTCTATGTTCCATAAAACTACATTTTTTACTAAAAAGACCAAATAAAATGCACACACTTACTGTGTTTATAGTTTCTAAAATGGCTTAATGATCTAAGTGTTGGCTTTGTATAAACTGATCTCTAGAACCACAGGTTTACATGCTATAGTGTCAATTCATCCAAAGTACAACATATAAAATGAGTACCATGAAGTGTGTTGTATGAGAACGTGCCAAATTAAATCTTAATCTTCTTTTTTCTTCCCCGAAAAATAATATTTTTTCAGCTCTTTGGAGGTTATTTTAATAGTTTCCACTGAAGTTATCTGGAGCTAGTCAAGGTGAATTCATAGGCTCATGTGATCTAGTTGTTTAGCATTACCTCAGTATTATAGACCCAATCCTACTGCCACTGAAGTCAATAGTAAAACTCCAATGCTACAGGTTCTTGTCCATAGATGTTTGAGATGATAAACCACAGAAACTTACATTTATGGCTCATGGGTTCTCAGCACCTCTCACACCCAACTCCCACTGAAGTAAATGGGATCTGAGGGTGCTCAACACCTCCTCATCTCACAAACTCAGTAACTCATGAATTGGGGGCGGGGGGAGTTCTTGTTGTATGGGACAATCTCTTCTGTTTGCTGCTTATAACTACTATATTGTTACACTTACAAAGATGTAACTTTTAACAAATGTTACTTCTCAAAACAAGTTTTCATTATCTTTGAAATAAGTATTCACTGACTAGAATTGGTATTCAATTGAGGCTTGTAATTCAAAATTGATTGTGCTGCAGTCAACATTTCTAACAACAAAGGCTTTTGTTTGACAAAGGATTTGGGCTTCAAATTTGGGGAATTGATCAGAATGACAATTAGTTATGTAAACACCAACAGGGTTGTAAAAGCAGGGTGTTTTAAAGTTAAAAAAAAAAAAAAATCTATGTTCCATCCCTTTCAGCAGACTTAGGGGAGGTCTACACTCCAAATTTACATCAGTGCACCACTGTAGCACATCTGGTGAAGCTGCTCTAAGCTGACGGGAGAGCATTCTCCCATTGGCTTAATAACTCCACCTCCATGAGAAGTGGTAGCTATTTTGGTCGGAGCTCTCCCGCCAACATAGCACAGTCTACATGGGGGGTTAAGGTCAGTATAGCTACGTCACTCAGGGATGTGGATTTTTCAGAACGTGCAAACATAATGAACAGTCATGGTTTGCCAGCATCATATTGATTTCAGGTTTTTATTCTTTTGCTCACTTTAAATAATAGGCTTTGTCTTCACTACCCGCCGATCCGGCGGGTAGCAATCGGTTTTTCGGGGATCGACTTACCGCGTCTAGTGAAGACGCGGTAAAATCGATTCCTGATCGCTCTGCCGTCGACTCCGGAAATCCACCTCGGCAGGAGGCGGCAGCGGAGGCGGCGGCAGCGTGGCAGCGGTCGACTTTCCCGCGTCCTCACCGCTAGGTAAGCCGACCTAAAATACGCAACTTCAGCTACGGTATTCACGTAGCTGAAGTTGCGTATCTTAGGTCGGACCCCCGCTGCAGTGTAGACCTAGCCATAATAATAACAATTAATAAACCATAACAAAATATTCTAGTGTTGTTAGCCAACAATTTATCCTTTTTTATATATTGCTTTTTTATTTCTAATTGTTGCCTTCACTTCCCTACTGAACCAAGATGGGATTTTAGCCAAAGTTGCCCTCCTTTTTGAATGTGGCATCATGGTGTGATGGATCTGCCAACCATATGACAACAACTCCCATTCCCACTCCACCTCCTCTTCCTCCTAGACAGGTAAGGGGAAAGATTCTGGACCAGGAATTGGCTTGGCTCTGTTTTGAGGGAAGAGCAACATGGCTAGCTAGGAGCTGCAGAAAACCTGCATTCAGAGCAGATTCCTCAGGAACCATATGCAGAGTCCTGCATGAACAGGTTGTGACTGGGTGCAAGTCTGTGTGGTTGTGGAGGATAAGCAGTGGTTGGACAGGGAGCCACTGCAGAGGGGCCCCAATGAGAGACACTAATTGAGCCTGGCTTGGATATTTGTAAGTGGCCATTTGCTTGGAACGGAGACTGGCCTGGAGAGGTCACCGGCACAAGGTCTGAAGAGCCCTGACTTTCAACTGAATGCCCCAGGACACAAGCAAGAATGGCTATTGCTCATTCTGAACTGTAGCTGATTAATCAACTGTACCCAGGGTATCTACAAACTTTCCATTTCCTGTCAGCCCTAATAAAATACCTTTTCACTTAGCCATATGTCTGAGGGGTTAGTGCAGGGGTGGGCACATTTTTTGGCCTGAGGGCCACATCTGGGTATGGAAATTGTATGGTGGGCCATGAATGCTCATGAAACTGGGGGTTGGGTGTGGGAGGGGGTGAGGGCTCTGGCTGGGGGTGTGGGCTCTGGGGTGGGGCCAGAAATGAGGGTTCAGGGTGCAGGAGGGGGCTCCAGGCTGGGTCGGGTGTTTGGGGTGGAGGGGTGAGGGCTCCAGTTTGGGGGGTGAGCTCTGGGGTGGGGCTGGGGATGAGGGGTTGGGGGTATCCGAGGGTGCTTCATGCTTGAACTGAGGGGTTTGGAGGGCGGGAGAGGGATCAGTGCTGGGGCAGGGTAGCAGGCTCCACGCAGCGCTTGACTCAAGCAGTTCCTGAAAGCCATCGCATTTGCATTTCCCCCCTTCGGCTCCTTCGCAAATGCATGGCCAGGGGTCTCTGCGCGTTGCCCCATCTGGAGGTGCCGGCCCTGCAGCTCCCATTGGCCGCAGTTCCCGGCCAATGGTTGCTGCGGTGGCTGCGCTTGGGGCGGTGGGAGCATGCGCAGCCCCCTGGCTGCCACTATGCATAGTAGCCTGAGAGGGGACATGCTGCTGCTTCCGGGAGCCACAGCATGTGCGGAGCGGGGCCAACCCCTGACCATGTCTCTATTGTGTGGCGTTCTTGATCTTTAAATATTGCTGGAGCCCAGTCTTCATGTGAAGGAGCCTCAAACTGATGTCTCAATGCCTCTTTCAGGACAAAGGGCTTGTCTTCACTACAGATAGATCGATGCTTCTGCAATTGATGAATCAGGGATCGATTTAGCAGGTCTAGTGAAGATCCACTAAATCAATGGCAGAGCGCTCTCTGGTCGACCCTGGTATTCCACCTCCCCGAGAAGAGTAAGGTAAGTTGACCGGAGAGCGTCTCCCATTGACGCAGTGCAATGAAGACCCTGGGGTAACTCGACTTAAGCTACGTTGACTCCAGCATAACTTAGGTCGACTGACCCCAGTAGTGAAGACAAGCCCTTTGTAATCCATCTGCACTGTCTTTCAAGAACAACACCAAAAAAAGTCTACCTTCTCTTCCTCAGAATGCGGATTCATATTTTGCAACTCATTCAAAATATCCTATCCAAGCTTGCCAATCATCCTCAATCCCTGTAAATGGTTCAGGCATTTAAAAAAAAAAGGAAAAAAAGAAAAAAAAAAAAGGTCTTTTTGGCCTGCATCTTCCTATTCCTGAGTTTACTTACTGCATGTTTCCCTCTTCCTTACTATCATGAATTCATTTGCTGCTACATGGCGATATCACCAGCTACCACCAGTGTTATATTAACTTGCAGTCTCCTTTATTAGCACAGTCAAGTACAGACAATCCCTGGAAAAGTGACATTATCAAACACATAGCATCAGCCAGCTCAGTAACTGTGTTATACTATACATTGACTTGGTCAAAAATTTTAGATGGAACAGTTTTCCACTGGAAAATGCAGTTTTGTCAAAAATCAGAAAGTTTTGTGGGAACTTGTTGATTTACATGATACTTTCAATGGATAAGTGTTGAAATCAGTCACTTTGGCTCTCATTTTGTTTCAATAATGTCAACATGTTTCATTTCAATATGGTAAAAATGTTTTGATTTTCATTTAGATTTTTATATTGCAATAGTAATTTAAACATATTATAGATAGTATTCTATATTCTATTGTAATATTTCACCACTATTATAACCATGTTTTTACCTTATGAAAATGAAATGTGTTGACATGATTAGGAAACAACAACATTTAAATGTTTCTGAACTGACTTTTTTTTTTTTTAATTTCCACTCTGAGCAATTTTGAAATTTCAACTTTTTGTTCCAGTGAAGAATGAAAACAAGTGTCAAAATGTTGGTATTTCCTACAGGATGGAAAGTATGCTAAGTATACAGCACAGGAACAGAATTATGCTATCACTTGAAATGCATAATTGATTTACAAAAGTGGTGGAGACATCTTGATGTGCATTTAGCTGCCTCAGAAGCATGGAAGAGCATCAGTCATTTGATCACAAGATATGGCCAGTCTTTGCTGGCATAATTTGTACATAGGAACCCACTAACCACATTATCCCACTATATCCTCTACCCATATAGCATCGTCTTTTTGTATAACCATTACAACCACATTTTGCATGGCCAGAGACCTTAGCAATCAACCATATAAGAAGCACAAAAACAGGTGGACACATCCTTGTCTATCGGAACCATAAATTTAAACACAAGCAATGTGTAAGGCTGACAGTAGTAGCTACCCGGAAGTGGAAAAGAGGAAGCAGGTTTATGGATGCTTCCATGGTATCCTCACCTTTGCTGCTGGTTGGCCTCAAAGAGGAGCACACACTGCACTCTTTTATTACTGTTAAAAGGTGGCATAGCATCTATATTACCCGGGCATGGTAGTAAGCTCTGAGAGACTGTGCCTATAAGACTCAGTACATTCCTAAAAATACAGAATGTTAAACAGAGAGAAAGAGAATAAGAAAAGGAAAGATGGGGTGGGGGGGGAGACAGAGACTAAAAAAACCGAAAACAAACTTGTTTCGCATGTTAAGCATGTTTGGCCCATTATCATTAATGTCTTCCCAGAATTTGAACTACTGGCTGAAAACCAACTAGCAGATATTTACAGAATTTGTTCAAAGAATATTAAGCAGAAAAGAAAAGCAATAAATCAGTAATCACTCTCGGTGGAAGCCCACTGATGACTTTCATCTCCGCAGGTGAAACATGACCCACTGCAGTATCTGGGTTAAGATGTGCACTGCAATACATTTCATGTAACATTGCTTTACATGCCTCAGCTGTAAAGCAGTCAAGTGCGAGTACCTCACTTATAGCATTTTTTCTGTTGAATTGTTCATAGATTAATGTACTCTAAAATGTGATGCCATCAAATGCTTTTAAAAGGTATTATATGTATAAGCTTTGGCTGCTTGATAAAACAGATACTGTAAATCTGAAACTCAGTCTTTACACACATGTAAGCACTCATTAAAATATCCTCACTTGCTGGAGAAATTCATGAGAAGAATTTTATTTAGACTAGAACCAGCCCTTTTTGTTTTGGATACTATAGAATAGATACAAACATAACTAACTAGTAGAGTTGATCAGAAAATGGGCACTTTTTTAAGTGGAAAATTTTTGGACTTTTCAGCACCAAAACATCCAAAATCAAAATATTTCAGCTGGAAACCAAAATATTTTGGATTTAGAAATACCACTACAGTGCCTCATCAGAGTTATAGTTTAGGTGCCTCATGCTCAGATTTACCTCTACAGTGTGGTCTCGCTGGTAGGACTACATTTCCTATGCTGCATTACAGTCTCTCCTTTTGGTGAAGGGAGGCGTGGTATCATGAGTGTGCTATATTCAGAGTTCACCATGGGATATGAAGTCCAGCTGGAAAGCACAGCCAGCAGACAAGAACAAGGATGAAGAAATCCAACTACAACTCTGAGGAAGTACCAAAATGGCATATCCAAATCAAAATATTCTATGTTTTGGCCAAAATACTTCCGTTTTTGGAAACAAATTTAAAACTGTATTTTCAGGTATTCATTTTTTTCTTTATTTTTACAAAATAATTGAAATTTTCTCTGGCAAGCAGATACTTTGTCCTTACCAGCCCTACATTGCTGTGATTTGGTGATTTTGAGGTTCTGTTATGGACGCTGAATCAAACTAGAGAACACAATAAACTATTGTTTCAGAGGCTAAAAGCAAAAAATTACCTGGGACAGAATACAGCAATACAGAACAGCCTAACACAATATTTCTTCATTGCTAATGTAGGCAAGATGATATACAACTTCAGATTCCAAAACTACCTACGCTTGATCAAAACATAATGAAAACTAGTAAAATGGAGCAAATTCATGAGCTGGAAATGTGTGAGGGAGCAGCACCAAGGATACAAGGCCGCATTGTTCAGAGACATAGTCAGTACCTGTTGGGCACCATTACTCTGCACCGCTGCTGCCTTCCATCCTGGACTGTAAAGCCTGACTCATAACTTGGCTGTTAGCTTTTCTACCCCAAGATGGTGACCTGGGCAAACAGGCAAATGACTGACAAACACATGGGATGGGTTTAAACAGCAGGCCACAACTTTATTAATTATACCTTATAAACAGACATTACCTTGCCCACCCCAGGTCTCTTGTACTAGGAATTTAATTGGTTCCATTGTAGCTTACCAGGTTTTTACCACAAACCACACAATAGCTTGGAGTAGACCCTCTACCCATCTATCTCAGGACTCAATTCAGTTGTAAAACCTCTCCCCCCACCCCGCATAAGGAGGATGGAGTGACAGAGGCCATAAGGGAGTGGGGGAAACCTCTATACACAAAGACTTCAAGCTTGTCGCCACCTATGAGTGCAACATCCAACAGTGCAATCCTGGGTCTCATTTGCTTCTTGGAGCTGTCCTGTTTAGTCTTTGCTGTCCACTGGCCACTAAAAGCACAAGTAAATAGCATGGATGCACCCCATTATTGGTACCCGTCTCATGCCTGACCCAGTCCTTAATGGTACAAAGCCAAATGTCAATCCCAGCATCTGAGAAGCGAACTCTATCCTCCTTAAAGAGCTCAGGGACATTGTATCAGATGCCCCTGTGTGTTATCGCACACCCTCTTCTCCACCTCACAAAATTACCCTTTCTCCTTCATGGTTCACACTTTTTCTTGCCCTGCTAATGCAGGTTGGCTCAATAGTGCTCCACCTAACTCATCTTGCAAGCATCTCTGACCAAATCAATCGAGGCCAAGGCCACGTCTGTGTAATCATCTCCACATCTCTCTCTATCCTAGTCCCTACTTTTCATCCTATGCAGCCCTCACAGTCCCCAGGAAATCAAGTGGCTGTAGCTTGACCTCAGTGAGTGCTGGGACCAGCTCATGATACATCTACCATCAAAGGCAAATTACTTCAGCCTTTGAAGCTCAGTTGTGATCCAGCTGCCTGATGTCTGGCCACAATCTCTTATTCAGCCTAACATCAACAAGCAGCTCACTGATCACTGGAAGAGAGAGAGGCTTAGCTTAGACAGGCTTAGCTCATACAGGATGCAAAGCCCAGGCTTAGCTCGGACAGGCAAGGGGGGAGCACATAGCAGCAGCACACTAGCCCTCTCCCTCTTTACCCAGCCAACAGTAAAGCAGAGAATTGAAGAGGAGGCTTGTGGGGGACAGCTTCCCTCCCTACCATGCATGTGTTTAGACTTGTCTCATTCCCTGGGTAAAAGGGACATTCTTCCTCCTGGTCATGTGTAACATTTGCAGCACCTGGGTCACTAACAAAATAGGAATTCCAGACATTCCTGATAGATCTCTTGCGATATGATGAGAGTTCAATGGATCTACTGTCCGTCCTATTATGTCTCCCCCCATAAATTTGTATCTCCCCCTTATGTTTTTGTCCACTCACCCATCCATGCTCTGTCTTCACCCACTTACTTATCCCTACTCACGAATTGGGCATAGTTGGGATGCAGAAACTCAGGTATGAAAAGTGTGTTTTCAATAACTTCTTTTGTGGTCCCATTGGCTTTTGTGATGAATGTTTTTCCCTTGTTCCCCACAGAGGGGAAGGTGTTCCATTCTTCCCATTGCCAGATATGGAAAGCAGAGGTGATGGGTATTTTCTTTGCTTCTCAGTGGTAGATAACAAATTAAGATTTTTTTCTGTCCCACCCCAATGTGGAAAACTAATAATTCCTCTTTCACACATATATGGGAGGTCATGAGAGGGAGTGGCTATAGGGACTACATCAGTCCTCCCTTCTGTGGGAAGGTAGATGTTTAATAGAGCTGGTCAGGAATTTTCCACTGAAATGTTGAATTTTTGCTGCAAGTGTTTGATTTTTCATTAGGAATATTGAAAACCAAATATGTTCAACATGACTCTGTATCCACCTGAGTTGCCAAAGTGGATCATGGGAGTTGTTGTTTGAGTGCCTCATGCCCCTGTTCTCGTCCAACAGGCTGGGTTTTCTGGTTGGATGCTAGCTCCCATGATGCATCATGGCCTCCCCTTTTGGCTGAGCAATTCTGCTGCATCATAGGAAATGTAATCTGATGGGAAGCTTAGCCCAAAGAAGAGAATGGGTGCAAGAGGCACCCAGAAATATAACAACTACTCTGCAAAAGCTCAGACACAGATTTATGTTGAACTGAGCCAAAATGAAGCATTTTAATTTGAACATGTCCAAATGTTTCATTTTGATTGAAAATATTCAATACTTCCAAACTGGCATTTTTTCTGAACTTTACATTCTGCCAAAAAATTATGATTTTTCTCCTGATTCAGAATATGTTTCCCATGGGACAGAAATTCTATTTTGTGTTCAGCTGTAGTGTTGGAGCCTATTGCAGCTATAATGTCACCAGGTCTCTGTGGTAGATTGAGGAAAGGTGATAATCTCTGCTTGATCTGCCTCCTCCAATTCTAGAACAGAAAGAGACAAAGGAGAGCAGATCTGAATTTTTCCTCTGTTTTAGCTCTGTAGCCATGCCAGGTACCAATCCAGCAAACAAATGCTGTTTTCCCAGCAATCCAAACTGGGCCTTAAACAATCCATCCTCCAGACCTGAAGAAGAGTTCTGTGTAAGCTTGAAAGTGTGTCTCTCTCACCAACAGAAGTTGGTCCAATAAAATATATTACCACATCCTCCTTGACTCACTGAAATCCAGGTCCAACATGGCTATAAAACCACTACAAACCATCCTCACAATATCATAAGTCCAATCGTGTTGGTGGAAGATACATTTCCCCCCTCAAATATTTTCAGTAATTCACTCTGTACTATAAAATAAAATTGTGAGACCATCCTTTTGGTTCAATGGCTTTAATTAAGCTTGTTTTTCACTATCTTGCTTAGGCTGATCCTGTGGTTCATTTAAAGAATTAACAAAAATACATAAAACTAAACAGTTTTCTATAAACTTATCATTAAAAGATACAGATTTCATTAATAATTGCTTTACTTCACACAACCTCATTTATGTCACAATTTTCTATTAAATTTAATTATGTTGTAACATTTTGTTGCCAATAACAATTTTTATGGAACTCTATTTATTACTGCATCAAAGAGATGTTATATTGTCTGGAAGAGATGTTTGGATTTGCTTGATCAGCTGTTTTAGTAAATGAAGTCTGCAGGAAAAATGTCCTTCAAATTGTATGTACTCCAATCTTACCTAGTAATTGAATACTTGTTTTTCTTTCTTTATCCCCAGTGTATTCTGTAGAAATATTCGGTTTTCTGGTATGTGTGTAAAATGGCATGTTAAATGTTAATATTACACTGTTGTTTAAAAAAGATTGTTATGTGAGATAGGTTCCAAAATAAAGGGGAAAAAACCCCTAATGACTGGTCGTTAAAATCATGAAAGCAGAGTCTTAATACTTACAGCGGTGTTTATATTTTGATAGGTGGCATGACAGTGTTTACTTCACACCCTTTAAAGAAAGATTACTAGACATCTCCATTTCATTTCTTAAAGCATCTAAATTATTTGAAAATTTTGTGTGAAGCAGAACTTCAGTTTTAAAAGTCGTACCCAGCACTATTATATTGTCATATCTACTACATGTTAAAGCAAAAAAACATAATGTTATTGTGAAGGGGCAGAAAGACTGAAGCCGGGCACAGCAGGGGTTAAAGAACACCTGGGGGTTCAGCTAGCCCCACCCTGTGATACCTGCAGCCAATGCCAGGCCTGGAGGGAGGAGAAAAGAAGGGAGCGTGGCTCAGTCAGGGGCTGACTGGCAAAGAGGCAGGAGCAATCTGTATGCCTGCCTGAAGGCACAGACCAGCAACCTGCCTGCCAACACAGCCACTCTCCAGTCTTCCCTGGCCAAGGGGATCCTACAGAGAAGCCCCAACTGCAAGGCAACTGGACTAGTGGGGCCACGCCCCAAACTAAAAGGACTTGCATAGGGAGCAGGTCAGGAAAACAGGCCCTGAAGCCCCGATTCATGGCTGGGAGGAAGATCCATCTCCCCTGTTTAGGGGATGAGCAACACAGGACCCTGGGCCAGGTCCTGAGGGAGAAGGAGTGATCAGGTCCCCCTACAGCCCCCCCCCCCGCCCCCTCAACCAATGATCTAGCCACTAGGCTGCCCAGTCACTGAGGGCCCTATCACAGTTATAAACACTTACTTTTGTAATGGCAAGTAGTAATTGCTCTTGTTTGTTGATTAAAGTGTGACCCATCAGACACAACACCATCATGCTGCATACATTAGGGGACCAATCCTGCAGTCATAGCAAGCAAAACCGCCATTGAAGTCAAGGGGAATTTTGTCTGCATAGGATTGGGCCTGATTTTTATATTATCATCTTCATAAATATGCATAGCAGAAAGATTTTTCTAGAATTATCAAGTCATAATTATAACTTGGTTGCCTTCATCATTTACTCTAGGACAATTAGTGCTCCATTTCTATTTGATAAGGATATTTCTACTCATACAAGGAGTTCGATTTACCTATTGCTGGAAACAAACATTTTGCAGTACACTTACTGTAAAGATTCCAGTATAATATGTATTTACAAAGAAAAAACAGCATTTTTTCTTTTGAAATGCATTTAGCTAATTGAGCTTCATCTTTATGCCCCTACCCTGGAGAAAATGTTATCACAAATTTTAAAAAGAGGTAATTTGAATGTTGGAATCTTTCACATGTGTTACACATTCTGCCTAATCAAAATGGCTAGTCTTTGATTATTTTGGTTAATAATTATAATTTTCACTTATGTAGAACCTTTCATCAAACACTCTTGAAGCATCTTAGCCAGACTCTCTGCTGTTCCCACTATTTTGAAAGAAGCCAGTGACAGCTCCCTAATCCTGGGTCTGATTTTAGTCTCAAAACAAATCTAATCTTTTCTCAATGGCTATGGCCTCCATGGGGCTGGAGTTCACCAGGAAGCAAACATGTTCCAGCCATGCTCCCATCCTTCCGTCCCTCCCCCACCCACCCTTTGCATGATACTGCAGGTGGAGGGTGGTACAGGGACAGCCACACTAGCTTTGCCAAATTAGCTAGTAAATCCTATAGTTACCACTAAACATATCCCTAACCCTTTTTTCTATCTAGAAAGATATGACAGCTCTTTTGATGTTGGGGAAATCCTCAGTAGTGACCAATCCCTTCTTCCGGGGAGAGAGAGTGAACCACACATGACAGATGCTAGTCCCATCACTTCATGCAATGCTGGAATGAGCTCAGAAATGATGGTGAAGAGGGTGATTAAGAAACTGAATAGAATAGAATAGAATATAAAATGAGTAGTGCAAAGAGGTCAGAGCATGAGAGAGAATTTGGTCAATTGTGTTTGGGAAAGGTACATCTAGAGTGAAGCTGGCTGTATATATTAATCTAGACCAATATGTTCTACAAGTAAGAGCTATGGCAGGGAAGGGGGAAGCTTTGCAGATTCGGGCTAACTAAATCTAATTCTTCAGACCAAGGCTTAGTGATGGGCACCACAATGTGACAGAACAAGGAGTAATTGTCTCAAGTTGCAGTGGGGGAGGTCTAGGTTAGACATTAGGAAAAACTTTTTTACTAGGAGGGTGGTGAAGCACTGGAATGGGTTACCTAGGGAGGTGGTGGAATCTCCTTCCCTAGAGGTTTTTAAGGTCAGGCTTGACAAAGCCCTGGCTGGGATGATTTAGTTGGTGTTGGTCCTGCTTTGAGTAGGGGGTTGTCTAGATGACCTCCTGAGGTCCCTTCCAGCCCTGATATTCTATGATTCTATGATTATTGAATGTGTTAATTTCTTTTGACTTCAGTTATTTCCAAACATCATGCATGAAATCCTGGCCCTATTTAAATCAATGAGAGTTTTGTTATAGTCTTCATTGGGGCCAGGATTTCACTCCATTGTGTGTCTCCTTTTAATCCTGGCCAATTCCTTCAAAAAAGAGTGGACAATTACCAGAGACCACAGTAGCATAATCAGAACTCACATAACTGGAGTTTGTCTTCAATTAAATATGGAAAAATTGGAGCACATAGATTTGTCTAAGGCTTTCTTCAGATTTATACATAAACATGTCAGGAGAAATAATGCAGCTACTCCTTCCAAGCACCCCAACATTCATAAAAGTCTTTCTTGATGTGCCTAGTTTCTCAAAAATCTGAAGAGCAGATTATATCTTTGAGTAGAATCGTCCATTCATAATACATGCATTTTCTTTTCAGGTATCTACTAGTGAAAATTAAGCATTGATTTGAGCTTCCCTACTATAAACATTACTTCATAAAAAAGTTACCAGTTAAAGAGATGGTTAACAATAGCTAACTAACAGTTTCCATAATAGTACATTGGTTTTGCAGTTCTGTTTACTGCCTGAAAGAATGTCTGTTAAATCCCTTCTTTTCAAAAGTCTTATAAACTAGCCTAAAAATTGTTAAAGCTAAAATTTGACAATTTCTCAGCTGAAAGAAAGAAGGGGAGAAATTTTTAATTTTATCAAAAGTTTCAAAGAATAATTTGACCATTTATAAGATTTAAGTCTAAAAATGAAATATGTCCTCTTTCAGCTAACTTTTTGCACCTCAATAACCTAAATAAGCGATAGTGTCAGCACAGTAATTACTTTTTATTTAAAAAAATCATATATGTTTTAGCACAGCTTCTCCATGTATAAATGAACAGGATGAATGTCTTCTAAGTACACATGACTTAACCGACAGTCGCAAAGCAGCAGGAAGACAATGGGAAACCACTCTGTACTTTCTCCCACAAGAACTATTATGGCAGAACAAAAGCAAAGTGATCCTCATGTGTTGCTGATTGGCAAGACCTCCAGGATAGAAGACATGACAAATTATACTGAAGAGGAATTGGTTCTGGACATTAAGGATCCAGGCTGTGGTTATGATGGCAATGTACCAAATTCTTTGGGAAGTACATTGCCTGATGTTTGCATCGAGAAAAAGAAAGATCTTAACCTTTGTAAATGAATGATCATTGTAAGGAACATTGAATGTGAGGGCTATGTATGAAGAGATGCTTGCCATTGTATCCAAAGAATTGGAAAAATGTAAGATAGACATTCATAGATTCTCAGAGCTGCATTGAAAGGGTAAGAGTCATTTCATGATGATGGATGGATATGCAGTGTACTATTCAGGATCTGAGAAAATGGGGTTGCATTTATCTTATCCAAGGAGAGATCGAAGTATGTGCTTGGATGTAACCCAATCAACAATAGAATCATTACAATTCACCTTTGAGAAAAGCTAGTCAATATGTCGATCCTATAGGTTTATGCCACTACAACAGCAGCTGACAATAGCATGATTGAGTTCTATGAATGACTTGAAGAGATACTCACAAAAATACCAAGAAAAGTGATCTTTAGGACTGGGGACTTGAATTAAAAAGTTGAAGCTGTAAACTCTCAAAAAGAAAAGTAATGGGGGGAAAAGGGTCTGGGCTCACAAAATGAGAGCAAGGCATTTACTGAATTCTAATCATCTCCTCATTACAAACACCGTATTTGCCCAACATCCTAGAAGTTTATACACATGGTATGACAAAGAACCAAATTGACTAAGTAATGATATAGCAGTGCTGGAGATTGTGGTGGAATCTCTATCCTTAGAGATTTTTAAGGCCTGGCTTAAGGCCTGATTGGGATGACTTATTTGAGGTTGGTGCTGCTTTGAGCAGGGGGTTGGACTATATGACCTCCTGAGGTCTCTTCCAACCCTAATCTTCTATGATTCTATGATTCAGACTTTCCCAAATGTAAACTGTTGGTCAGACTGTGATGGGATTGATCACAGAACCCCCTTGGGAGTGTAGGGATATTAAAGAAGGTACTAACAGTGATTCCCCCAAGTGACAGTGACCCCCTCATAATTTGTCCCCCACACTTTAAAATCCAGTTTCACCAAGTACAAAAATCTCTTGGGTCTTCTGTTAAAACTTGTAAGCTACTGTCTGTAGAAACCATTGATTATATCTATCCTGTGAAAGATACTTTACTACTATGTAAAACTTACAAACAAGTTAACTGACTTTGTTCTTGAAGTAATTGATACAATGTAAACAAATACTGTAAGCTGTTAAGTGACTTTCACTTCATTCAACGGCTCCTAGGACAGACCTCCCACCCTCTGTGATTAAAGGGCCGGGAGTCTCAAATGAATTAGCACACACCCCGAAAGTGGTGGAGACAGTAAATTAAAATATGGTTAAGGTATGGAATGTACGCTGATGAATGCTTGATATACATGGATGGTTAGGGAGGTGCCAGCCTAGAAAGGAAGTATCCATCGGCCGAATAATGTGTCAAGTGGATGACCAGAAAACCCCCGGAGGGTAAACTGGGATCCACCCCATCACCTGGAAGGATGAGAAACACAAACTTCGGACAATGTGGAGCCACCAGGAATGTGCCACTTTGGACAGGAATGTGTGCCATCTGCTGATTGAGTCAGCAACAGCAGAATGAAACAGCTCCCATAGACTAACATAGGAATTAAATAAGAATGGACTCTCAAGACTGAGAACTTTGAGTCTCTCTGGTTCTGCTGCCAACCTCCAGGAGCATCAGATGCATCTGACACAGACTCTGCTCCATCCTCATGACCAAGCTACCTGGCCAGTAACTTGGCATGAGCAACTTCTAGGCTGGTAACTATAACACCTATACAGAACTTGAATGAATGATTGTGTGAATGAATCTATCTATCTATCTATCTATATATATATGTGTGTGTGTGTATAAGGAATAAGTAGTGATAGGAATAAGTAGTCAAACAACGTTGTTTACTTTTATCTTTTGCTTTATCATTATATTTACAATAAATGTGGCATCTTTGCCTTATCCCTCTTAATAAGATCCTGCTGGTTTTTATTCTATTGGTATAACAGGAGCTGCCACCTGATGTGCCCAGACTACTTCTACCCCTGCTTTCCCTGCCAGCTCGGGACCCCAGCACCCTGTCTTGCTGAGCCAGACACTCCCATCTGCTCCAACACAGACCCAAAGCTGCAGGTTTACCTGAAAGAGTTCCTGTCTTTAACACTCGGATGCCCAACTCCCAATGGGGTCTAAACCCAAATAAATCCGTTTTACCCTGTATAAAGCGTATACAGGGTAAACTCATAAATTGTTCGCCCTCTATAACACTGATAGAGAGATACGCACAGTTGTTTGCTCCCCAAGGTATTAATACATACTCTGAGTTAATTAATAAGTAAAAAGTGATTTTATGAAATACAGAAAGTAGGATTTAAGTGGTTCAAAGTAGTAACAGACAGAACAAAGTAAGTCACCAAGCAAAATAAAATAAAATGCGCAAATCTATGTCTAATCAAACTGAATACAGATAAGATCCTCACCAGTTCCAGAATGCTCCCTTTTACAGACTAATCTCCTTTTAACCTGGGTCCAGCAATCACTCACACCCCTTGCAGTCACTGCCCTTTGTTCCAGTTTCTTCCAAGTATCCTGGGGGGTGGAGATGCTCTCTCTTTAGCCAGCTGAAGACAAAATGAAGGGGTCTCCTAGGGGTTTAAATAGACTTTCTCTTATCAGTGGAGACCCCCTCCTCACTACTATGCAAAGTCCAGCTCCAAGATGGAGATTAGGAGGCACCTGGGCAACTCACATGTCCATGCATGACTCACAGTTTTTACAGGTAGCATCCATTGTTCACATGCTACCTTGAATGTCCTCATGTAGACTTCTTATGTCGATTGGAGCATTCCAAGATCCATTGTCCTCTAAGTGTTTCTTGATTAGGTACTTAATTTCAACATTCCTTTCTCCAGGAACTGACCAAATGCTCTACTAAGGTTATTTAGAAATCAAGCCAGTACACAGCCAACATTCATAACATTGAATACAAAAATGATACATGCATACAAATAGGATTAATACAGTCAGTAGATCATAACCTTTGAGATATGTTACATGGCATATGTAGCATAAAACACATTCTAAGCATATTTCAAAGATTAAAAGATTTAAAAGTTTGGTAATTTAAGTGTGCGTACAATGTTGGCACACAGTCAAGGGCAGTGAGATGACAGTTTTAAGCAATTTAACCTATGCCCAGTGCGTTGGTAGGCAGAGTGTGGACTGAGGTTAGTAAAAGGTCACTCCAAAACTAAAGGGAGGGGTCACTCAGGCATGCTCAGTCCAAAACAAGGTAAAGGTCACCACCCCATAATAAACATCCCATAATATCAAAACTTTTTGTGCAACATCTTTGATTGACAGTCAAATGTAGCTGTTATGATGATATGATAGCAGGTAAGTATGGACCAATCAGAGAGGGTCTGAAGGTGATTGGAGGATAGGTATGCTAATACTAGGATTGAAAAAATAAGCCACCAGAACAGGCCAAAAACTGTATACATTACAGACGTGACATGCCTGTACGTGCCATTAAGATCTTAGAAGAAACATTGCAATGATTCCATGGACATTTCATGAAATCTGAACCTGATACAATTTCAAAACATAATTTCAAAAGTTCGGAGTATTTTCTTAATTAAAAAGATTGTGACTGTTCAGCTTAGAGAAGAGACGACTAAGGGGGGATATGATAGAGGTCCATAAAAGCTTGAATGGTATGGAGAAAGTGAATAGGGAAGTGTTATTTACCCTTTATGTAACACAAGAACTAGGGGTCAAACAACTAAATTAATAGGCAGCAGGTTTAAAACAAACAAAAGGGAGTACTTCTTCACACAACACACTGTCAACCCATAGAACTCATTGTCATGGAATATTGTGAAGGCCAAAAGTATAACTGGTTCAAAAAATAATTAGATACCAGTAAGTTCATGGAGGATATTGTCAGTGGATATTAGCCAAGATGGTCAGGGGCACAACCTAATGCTGTTACTCTTAAACTTCCAATTGCCAGAAGCTGGGACTGGACAATGGGATGGATCACTCAAAATTGCCCTGTTTTGTTCATTCCCTCTCAAGCATCTGGCACTGACCATTGTCAGAGACAGGATATTGGGCTAGGCTGACAATAGGTCTGACCCCAGTATGGCCGTTCTTATGTTCTTTACTGTGTGTGGTACTGTTAAAAAGTATCAAATAGTCAAGATACAAAAATTGTTCAAGGCTTCAATTTACCATATAAATGCTGGATTTTTCTAGACTGCCAGCCAAATAAATAAATTATTGTTTGTATTAAAGCAGCACATTGAAGCCTCATCCTTGAACCTTGGGCTCCCTTTGTACTAGGCACTGTCCATATGTGCAGTAAGAAAGTACAGAGCTTGCAATCTAAATAGAGAAGACAAAAAAGGGTGGGAGAAAAGAAGTATTTTTAATGAATGAGATGTTTTTGTGCATTTATGCATGTGCAGACAATATAGAGTCCATGAGGAAAACTGGTGTTAATGGAAAATTGAGAAACAAAATCCCTGCTGGAGGGTCCCTCTCAAAGGAGTTTGCTATCCATTCTACACACTCCAAAGAACAAGTTTTTTTTCTTACATTAGAGAGATTAGTATGAGAGTTTTCTATCATTCTCTTCCAAGGAGAATAACATGCAGATACTATGGAATCACTGGAAGCTCTAGATGTTCAGATGACTTCCAGCTTAGTGGCCCAGCTCAGGTGAGACTGCCTATGCACTGGAAAAGACTGTTCTCTAAGCAAGAAACAAAGGAGGCAAAGACTGGAAAATTCAAAATGTCCTTGTGGTAGATTAGCATGTTTCTGGAAACAGACACCCCATGCCAGATTAAAAAGGCTTTCATAATAGAAGGCAGTTGTCCAGGGCACCTGTAGCCTTACAGTGGATTTTTTCTGAAGAGTCTCTTTGTCTGCATTCCTCTAGCAGGAGCTGGAGAAGCAGGAAGTGAAGAGGACTGATATATGGTGGAATGAAGGCAGTCTTAGCCTCCAAGGACTTGTTGATGACTTGTGTGGGGAAGCCATTGTCAGGGAAATGCATGGACACAGACTCTGGGTCAAAGGTGAAGTAATCTGCAAGGGCAGATTATTCCTTCATGGACAAAGAAGGTGTGAAGAGTCAGAAAAAGACAAAGAGCTGAAGGTTGTGTTGGCAAGGGGAAGGAGAGACTTGTTCATCTGGCAATTTTTCTTGAATGTCTAGTGAAGAGTATTTAACAGGAAAATATAAGATACATGCAATTCAAATAAATTTATGTTAGGTACATAAATGGGCTCCATCTACCTGAAGTCATATAAAGGATTAGGTGAATATCCATCCGTGAACAAAACTGGCTTTCTACCCATTCATAAATATGTATAGCTTTGGATAAGAGATGAGCATGGAGAGACACTATTAACCATTGCAGACATCTGGAGTGTATAAACTCCAGAGAATTAAGGTAAATATCAGTAAAATTTTCAAGAGAGTAAGATTTCTTAAGCTATAGACGAGCCTCCTGAGAAAAGTGATAGAAACCCCATTCAGAACAAGACTTGAGAAAGCACTATCACAGTGTGTGTTGATACACACACCAATAAGGAACAAGCCAATATTAGCAGGCAGAAGGATTATATAACCCACAAGGTCATTTTCATCTCCATCTTCTATAATTCTTATCTGCATTTTAATTATCTCTTATTTAACACTTTTAACATTAACTTACAAGTTGTTAAATACAGTAATTACAATGCAATTGGTGAAGTAAACAGAAGATACAATTAGTGAAAGTATTATTACATGGTCATTAAAGTGGTTTTTTTTTAAATCTATTTTTAAGCTAGTATTGTACCAGGATTTCGTTGCTACGCTAGAACAAGTATCTGTTCTTCTACTTTGTGTATGTCTCAAAGGGAAAACTTCTGGCTTATTTCTCTCATGACACCCTATATGCATGGCACAAATTCCCTCCTAACTTCATCATACCTCTGTATTATCATCTTCCAATCCCTCCTTATGTCTTACTCTTAGCATGAAGCTAGAGAACAGTGACAGTTTATAATAGTGGTGAGCCACATTGTGCACACAACTAGTCTACATAAAAGCATTATTGCTTCCTCCTTCTCTCTCCCCAACCTATTATTAGTCAAAACTGTAAACTCTTTGGAGCAGAGCCTAGTATAACCTAGTATAATATGGTGTGGCCCTTATCTTTGATTAGGCTCTAATATAATACAAACATAATAATAAGATTAAGTATTTTATTTGACATATGTTTTCTGAATACATCTACTGTTACACCCCTTTACTAGGGAACTTTCCTGCTTTTACAGTTGCAGGTCTTCTAAAAATAAATTGGATAAGGGGTATCTGAATTATGATGCAGCTCTTCTGCTTAGTAACATCTCGTTATTTATAAATCACCCCGTCCTCTGCTATCTGCATTGTCACCTTATTGAACCCAAAATTCAGTTTAAGCATTTAATCCTGATATTCAGAGTCCCTAGTGGAATAGCTCTAGATAGACTTTCAGAATGAGACCTTCTAAAAACGTTAACATGTATTACTGGCACGTGAAACTTTAAATTAGAGTGAATAAATGAAGACTCGGCACACTACTTCTGAAAGGTTGCCGACCCCTGCTCTAGATACTTCTCTATTTTTCTTTCCATGACCATGATTTTGAACATACATATATTCCCCTCAAACTATAAAGCTGTTGACCAAAAGAGAGAGGCATGTGACTGTTGGAGACAGAATTTCCCCAGAAACTGGGACTAGGCTGGAACTCAATACCAGAAGAAACAATAAAAATAAATAACCACAACTTCTCCCCCTTCAGAATGTAATGCAGAACTCATCTTTTCAAGTTGGCTTTCCCCGAGAAACATCAGTAAATAAACATTCTAAACACACACACACACACACAAAATTAATCCAGACTGGGAAAGAAGGGAAGGTGATTGAGAGTCATTTTATTGTTGTTTCCATTTTTAAATACCTGAGAGTTGCTCAGAGTTTACAGTGATGGGGGCCATGTACCTATCTACATAGAGAAGAAGTTCTAAAAATGCATATCTTTCAAACAGGGAAATAAAATATATTAAGTTTGGGAAGTAGTGAGTACTCAACAAAATAAAAAGATTTAAATCTGTATCCCCTTGATGACTGCAGATAGTGCATTGCCAGTGGAGATCCAATGAAAGAGAATTGTAAACCTGGCTGACCTTATTAATCCATGACAAATCACTGACTCTTTGATTTTAGTATTCAAAGCAGCAATTAAAGATGGGTTTGGTTAAATGTGGGCACCTGTGAATCCAAGCATAATTTTGAAATCTCTGTGTATAGTAGGTCAATTATTATGGTTCCCTAAAATGCTTCTAATAGGTGGTTGCTGTTCTCCCATTCTCAGAGAACATCTGTAATAATCACTTCTGAAAAAGTTAATTTGTTGCCCTGTTATATACAGCGTTTGCAGACAATATGGACACCAGTACTCCTCATCATGCCTTTTAACGTACTATGCAATGAATCACTATTGTTTCATGCATTCAATTAATAGCTGGGTACAAATTAAACATTTTTTCCTCGTCACATTTAGCTATCAGCTACTGAAAGTTCAGAGTGATATTAAAATTCAGTTTAATTACAAACTTTCACATTTCCTTTTTCACTTCCTATGCTGAAATATTAGATGAGAGCCAAGTAAATAAGTTTATCTATTCAATTTGCTACCTGGATATAAGACTAAATAATGTATTAGTTTAGTATTTTGTCTTTGAATATATATTGGATAACTTCAAATGACTGTCTTTAGAACTGCCAACATTAAATATTTGTGTGAACCTTATTTATTTACTGCTTAAACCCTATATATTAAAACTATATGGCTTGCCACTGTAGTGACAATAAAGGCAGCAATGGAAACTGAGTAATCGTGTCACAAAAATGATCCTATCTTATTTTTATTTAATTCAATAAATTTAGAGTGAAGACTAACCCAGTCATTTTAAGAATGTGATGAAAAAGAGTAGATTATGAATGTGGAACAGGACATAGAGATATGTTTTTATGTGAAGCTATGTTGTTATATATGGAGATACACCTATCTCATAGAACTGGAAGGGACCCCGAAAGGTCATTGAGTCCAGCCCCCTGCCTTCACTAGCAGGACCAAGTACTGATTTTGCCCCAGATCCCTAAGTGGCCCCCTCAAGGATTGAACTCACAACCCTGGGTTTAGCAGGCCAATGCGTTTTTATGTGATGCTAAACACAAGAAAGAACAAAAGTAAAGATTCTGCAAGACAGCGTGGTTCTTGTATTTCTCCTTTGTAGAAGGCCCTAAATTTTTCTAGATTCCTATATAAAACACAATGCTGTGGCATTTGAATGGACTTATGAAATTATAAAATATATGAATAAATATATGGAATATTTCTGTATCTCTTTCTGATTTCTCTTCACACTTCAGGAATGGACCTTTGTTGGAGTGTTTGCCCCAGCATTCTTGGAGAAATCTCCCATTGTTGCAGTCCTGCCAGTGCACCTCCATTTGTTGTAACAAGAGCAAGACCATTAGTCTTATTAGAAAATGAGACACTGGCATTTTTACTACAGCTGGTTGAAAATGTTTGGACTCCCTGTAGTTTGTAACCACTATTTTGCCCAGACCCGCTCTTACATTGCAGCTCAGTCCCATTAACCACTGTCACATCTGAGGAAGAACAGCAAGATCAAGGATCAACAGTATGAAATAATGCAGAGTGTTACGTATAAATAGGGAAGCGTGGCTCTTATGTGTGAGCAAGTTAACATCCATCCTCTGATCTGGCTACTTATGTACTTGTTTTGATTTGATTTGTTTTGTCCTTGACAAGAGCAATATAATTTTAAAATAGACTCTCTTAGATGGGTATTTGCAAAGCATATTGCAATCAGGATGCTGCAGAACTACTGCTTTTACTAAAGACCTGTATCATGATCTTCACTTTTCAGTAAATATTATGGTAATATTCAAACTATTATTTTGTGAAATTTAATTACAAATCTTCTCCATTTTAAATAAGTATAATTGATTCTCTGTCAGGTGCTGTGAAGAAAAAACGGTCATTATTCTAACGTTCATCTCAGTTTGGACTAAATGTTTCCCTGGTTGAAGAGTTGGGAAAAATTGATCCCTTGATGAAGAAATAGATTACATTTCTGTAGCTAACATAATATATCTGAGTGTTCATGTTATTTTTTGAGTTCTTCTGTAATTTCTATTACTATATCAGTGTCTATTTTCTATGTGAAGGAATAACAATAGTATTAAATATACACAATGGTCAAGAAGTCTGTTTGAATATACTAATCCAAATAACAGGGTTGAACATCATGGATTTCTACTGGGGCAAAGATGAAGCTGTTATCCTGAGATGTCTATTGTTCTATGGTTGCTACTGTTTGAGCATTTTAGCCAAAACCCTTTCCCACTGAGGAGGACTGGATGTACCTAGTGGACTCACTGTATTATTCCTGCCTTAACCCTCCCCAGATTTGCCTTGCCAAACCATTCTGAGCTTTGTAACATGCAAACACTAAGGACTTTCTGGACAGGATTCCAGCATTCTGCACACCCTCTCTGTTCCATGTAGCAGACCCATACCAGTTTTATTGTGATAAGGGTGCTCCATGTCCATGGAAGGCTCTGTCAGTGTCGGGATCGCCTCACTTTCATGAAAAATTAAAATCCTTAGTCTCTCCTACAGTGCAATTACCCTCTCTTCCCTTTCCTTATTATGAGCATGACGGTTACAAGAAATGAACCTATTTGAAATGCTTAGCTAGAGAGCCTGTTGGGGATAGGATATACATATTTAAACTCTCTCTCTCTCTCTCTCTGGGGCTATATCAACAACCCCTCTCCCCTCCAGGACCCATTCACCCACCTGCTGCCCCAGGCCAGTTTCAGAGCCTCCCTACAAGGTCATTGTGGTGGGACCCTCTGCCTCCCACAGTTCAGTGATTTCAGCCCCTAGCCTGACTCTCCCCCACATCATCCAGCCCTTCCCACCTTTGAGACTGGGGAGAGCTCAGCCAGCCCTCTAGGGCCAACTCATCCATTCCTGTCAAAGGGGAAACAACTTTCTGAGAGAAAATCACCCACACTCACTCCCATCCTCCTCTGCTTCTGCCTGGAGCAAGCAGTGTTCATGTCACCCCAAAAGTTCTTGTTACAGCTTTGTGTTAGAAGCCCAGTTCCTGGGGGACCACTACTGCCTGCCTGCTACATGTGCTCTCTTCTGCTGCCCTGGCTGCCTCTGTTGCACCTCTGGGTTAATTTCTAGCTCATCCTCATTGAGAATTTGGTGATGCTCAGCCCCTCATGGGGTACCACAGCCACGTATAGCCATGGCATACTCTTCTGCTGCTTGCCTTCTTGCAGCAGTTTTCCCCCACGGTGCAAAGCAATACCCCAGACAGAGTAAAGAGCTTATCATTGCTCCCCTTGAGCAGGTGGGGTCCAATAGGCTTATGTTGCACACTTCTGTAGAGGAACACATTCATTTTCTTCAAGCTGACGAAGAGACTGGATTCCCAAGAGGGAGGAAACAAGGGAGTACAATCCTCAAAGCGGTCAAGGGTTTTCTTTCTCTAGCTTCACCAGGTGAAGCCTCCCCATCTCTGAAGCTGCAGGAGGCACTCTGTAAAATGTAATGTGAGTGAATGGTGGGTCTATTTTAGACTGACCAGAGTAATTACTGGTTAGACTCAACCCCTAAACATGGCACCTCCCTTTCAGGCAGGAACTGTCTTTTTGTTGTATTATGTGAACTGTGCCTACCAAAATGGGGCATGTTCCCTGATTGGGACCTCGAGATAGTACCATAAATAATAACAATAACAATTAATATTATTTAATAATTCTTCCATTAGAATTGACTGTGCAATTGTTTGGATTCATCAGGAGTTATAAGCATATAAACTGTGACAAAGTTCTGTTCTTGACTCTGTGGGTCCTGCGTTTCCTGACGGATTTTTGCTAGCCTCAGAGGCTCACTGTGACCCTCCACATAGCCCTTCTCTCTCTAGAGGCAAGGATCACAGTCTACTGAGCCATTTTCATCATAAGCCAGCAAGGGAGGTGAGGAGAAACAACCCTCCCTCACACAGTCTCTGTTGTCTCCCAGTAACAGTGATTAATCAGGGAGGGGAGGGGGGAGCCCGAGCCCACCCTCTACTCCGGGCTCCAGCCCAGGGACCCTAAACTTAGCAGCTATGAAAGCTGACTTTTTGGAAATAGGGCATGTACAATTCCCTGGGCTACTTCCCCACAGCAGCCCCCACTCAATATCTTCTTCACAATTACCTCAGGGCCCCCTTCCTTGCACCTGATATGGATTCGTACTACTTCGTTCCTTCAACAGCACAGCACAGCTCCCTCCTATAGCTCCTGACACCCACCCTGCACTGACTAACTGAGAGGCTTTTAACTAGTTCCAGCCAGTCCTTAATTGGCTTCAGGTGTCTCAATCAATCTAGCTGTCTCTCCTGCCTTCTAGAAGGATCTTAATTGGCCCCAGGTGTCTTGATTAACCTGGAGCAACTGCCATTTGGTTACCATGGTACCAGGGATTTGTTTAGCCTGGGGCTAACATACCTGTTCCTCACTACTTTACTGTAGCCATCTGGCCTTGCCCCATCACAAAACATGTAATGGCAGAATTTGGCTCCTATCTATAAAGGGGCAATTTTTGAATTGGTTTTAAAACTGGTTCAGCTACACTGATTTTCAAATTTTCCAGAATATACAGGCCTGTAGAATATTTGCCATTCAGCAAATTTATAACCTGTAAAGGAAAACACTCTAAAGCTGGAAGTAGTCCTGAACATCTGGTTTCTTTGGTTTTGTCGTCTTCCTTTTGCATTCAAATCCCTTTGAAGTTTGTTTAAAACTCATTCTTGTTAATCCTTAGTAAATTAATAAGGACTTGGCTACAATGCTTTATCTCAGTGCTGAATTAGCAAAATTAACATTTATAGCCATCATTAAAGTTGATTATAAATAAGCATATATCTCACATTTTACAGACCGCAATTTCAAATCAAATGTCTTTGTCTTATTAGACTCAGCTAATTGGTACTTTATAAACCCGATATTTATAAAATAAATAGTTCTCCTCAATTGAACTGCAGTAATTATGCACATTAATGAACTCTCCTCCTGGAAGGAAGCAAAGAAGGTGCAATTCATGAGTCAAAAGTATTTCAATAACAAAAAAGGAAGCAGCAAACCTCTGAATGGCAAAACTACTGCTAATTAAATCACAGTTTTTTATGATTTCTATTAAAACAAAATGCATTACTTTATTTCCATTTGGATCTGATCTATAATAATTTCCTTCATGAAGGCATTAGCATTTTGAATCTACTTTACAAATGTCTTCTAGCAGCAAAACAATCTAATTTGGAGTCATTGGCTTTCAACTTTGTTCGTCATTTGCCTTAATTTAAATATTTTCAATATTAATTTTAAAATATCAGCTTTTGAAAAATGACACTATTAATAATTTAAAGGAAATGCTCATGATACATGATAATGGGTAGTCTGCAAAGGTGTATGAAGTCATTCAGTTGAAGGCCATTGTCAAATACTGATACCACATTTAACACTGGATACTATGGTGAAAGCTGTCTAAGAAATTGTATGTAATACATTTAAAATAATTATATAATTTAAGAGCAGATCAGAAGTTTATGAATAGAAACAAAGCCATGAGAGTGTATTGACTGATTCACTCTGTAGTTGTCAGTTTATATTTATAATGTGTAAACGATACCCTTTATATAATACCTTATGGTTTGCTAGCATCACTGCATGAACATGTTTGCACTGCAGAGTTAGGGTAGGTACACACTGCAGTCGGAGATGTTATTATAGCTCATGCATGCATACTTATGCTAGCTCTAATCTAACCAGTACTGGTTTGCCTACATGAGCTGCAATAATGTAGTTAAAAATAGCAGTGAATTCGTGGTGACATGGACTTTAGTGTAAGCTGTACTAGCCTGCCCAGAACTTGGTTACATGCTGTCATTTGGGGGGAGGGATAGCCCAGTGGTTTGAGCCTTGGCCTGCTAAACCCAGGGTTGTGAGTTCAATCCTTGAGGGGGCCATTTAGGGATCTGGGGCAAAAATCTGTCTGGGGATTGGTCCTGTTTTGAGCAGGGGGTTGGACTAGATGACCTCTTGAGGTCCCTTCCAACCCTGGTATTCTATGATTCTTAGTCCACGCCAGGGCCCAAGCTGCCATGTTTCACTTCTATTTTTTAGACACTCTGACTAGTTAAAGTTAGTATGAGCTGCAAGCATACCTCTGACTTCAATGTGGACATCCTTTTAGGGTATGTCTACCCAGCACACTAAGCCAGGGCTGTAATTCAGGTTCAAGGCTCCTTTCTATCCACACAAAAATTAGTCTGACTTGGGCCAGAAATTCCTTAAGAAGCAGGTCCCCAGATCTTTCTGGGGATGGTGAGGTCAAAGCCCAAGTCACAGCCTAGGCATTTTGTAGCTTGGGTGCATCTTAAGTTCGGGTCACCAGACTCGGATGTGAAGAGTCACCCATAATCCCCTAGGGCCCTCAACCCTGCAATTCCAAAGCTTGCCACTAACTTCCCTGTCATTAGAAGGAACCTTCTAGTGCAAATGAAGCTGTTCAGTGTTTAACCCTTCATTTCCATGTGGCTACTTAACTAAAAACAACACTAATGTGTATTCACTATGGCCTGCAGTCAGATGAAGTCCTGTATCAAGCACACTGCTAGCTTGCCAGAGGAACACAGCTGAATTCTGGGTAACCTGTGGTGTGAGAGGAGCAAGTTGTTCTACTTCAGCACCTGGGGACATGAGGAAACAGACTGACAGAGTGAGACGGGTACCCAGAAGTCACCTACTACAGGACAGGCCCAACAAGGAAAATAACAGAACACCACTGGCCATCATGTACAGCCCCCAGCTAAAATCTCTCCAGCACATAATCAGCAATCTACAATCTATCCTGGAAAACGATCCCTTACTCTCATAGACTTTGGGAGGCAGGCCAGTCCTCGCTTACAGACAGCCCCCCAACCTGAAGTAAATACTCACCAGCAATTACACACCACACCACAGAAACACTAACCCAGGAACCAATCCCTGTAACAAACCCTGTTGCCTAATCTGTCCCCATATCTACCATCAGAGGACCCAACCACATCAGCCACACCATCAGGGCCTCATTCACCTGCACATCTACTAATGTGATATATGCCATCATGTGCCAGTAATGCCCCTCTGCCATGTACATTGGCCAAACTGGACAGTCTCTGCGTAAAAGAATAAATGGACACAAATCAGACATCAGGAATGGTAACATAGAAAAGCCAGTAGGAGAACACTTCAATCTCCCTGGACATTCAATAACAGAGTCAAAAGTAGCCATCCTTCAACAAAAAAACTTCCAAAACAGACTTCAAAGAGAAACTGCAGAGCTACAATTCATTTGCAAACTTAACACTATTAATTTAGGTTTGAATAGGGACTGGGAGTGGTTGGCTCACTACAAAAGCAATTTTCCCTCTCTTGGTATTGACACCTCCTCATCAGTTATTGAGAGTGGACCACATCCACCCTGACTGAATTGGCCTTGTCATCACTGAGCACCCTGTAGTGCTTGACAGTCTGCTGAGCAAGGATGGTGACATTATAAGCCCGTGTCTCAGGCACCAATGTTACCCGGGGTTCTTTCAACCCAAAGCTCTTGGTAACTTTTACTCTGTGCGAGGAGGTGTCACCCAAAGCTCTTGGTAACTTTTACTCTGTGCGAGGAGGTGTCAGGAAATAAATCAGGGGAGACACGGCCGTCCGACCGATAAATGGCTGGCACAAACAGGACAACACAAGAGTGCTTTCACTTAAAGCTAAACTTTACTTAATCTCAAGCACTTACACACGTCTGCAACAAGATTAGTAAAACACCCCTAACCCTTGATTATTACCACAGCTGAGTGTGGTTCTCGAGTGGCACAGTGGCAGTCCGTGTGCCGGTGGGGAACACAAAATGCATCCAGAGGGAGAGACCAGTCCTGAAGAGTCCCCCCTATCTCAAGCTTTTCCCCCTGATTTATACATTAGTAGTAGAATGACATGTCCCTTAAAGAAAATTTGTCAAGCAAGCAGTTCCAATGGGCAAGCAAGAGGCTCCTTCTGATTATTGCTTAACCAGGTATGGGTTTTTCCAGAGTCTGCAGCCTTGAGACCCAATAGACATTTCTGGGGGTACATCCTGCTCTTTTAAAATGCATGTATCAGCAACTTCAACACAATTCTTATCAGGAAGGACGTGGGGTCAAGCTGCCCTTTCTGTGGCACCCTAAACCCCCCTCCCCTCTTGCTTTGGCCAAGCTGAGATTGCTGAATGGCCAATTTTCAGCTTGCTGACTAGGCTGCCTTTAACAATGAGCCATAGTGGTTTCAAGCACTTTACTGGTTTGCCAAAGTCTCCACCAACAGAGGAGAGCCAACCACTGGGTGAAGGGCAAGAAGTGAAACTGGGGCTGAGACTATGCTACCAGAGCAGCTACAGTAAATCTTGGATCTGTTCTTGTAGTACCTATTTGGGGATAGCCTAGTATCACAACAAGCACCAGAGCCAGATAAGTTTCTGTCTCTATGTTTGTTTATTAGTATACAGATGGGAGGTATTTCTGGCTTATGGGCCTTTAACAGGGTGGTTTACTCATGGGCTAGAGACTCTGAGGCGGGAGCAGCCTTGATTACACCTGAGGGAAATAAGGTGATTTAATATAAAAGGCAGGAGGAAGCTGCAGGGGTGTGGTTGGTTGAGAGATAGCATGGAAGCTGGGTGAGAGGGTTTAGCTCCAGACAGAGTGAGCAGGGAACTGGCAGTGTCAAGTAAAGCTTGTGATTTTTGAATTTATGTTGGATTATTTTGTGATTAAGGGCTGTAATTAGTACTAAACCAGACCTAGAAAGGGCTCTTGTGACCCAGAACAAAGACTTTCTGGTGTTCTTAATGGACCCATAAGAGCAGGGCTACTAGAGGCAGGACATGGTAGAGGGACCCCTGGCCATGAGAGGAAGCATGGGAGATGGCCAACCTTGTTACAGACTTCTGCAGTCATCAGGATCTGTTCCCATCAAGGAGGGAGGATGGAAGCTCTATTTGGGAAGGAAGCTCCTGGAGAACCAACCGAAGCAGTGGGAGGTGCAGGTGGAGCTGTGGACGCAGTCTTAGAAGAGCAGCAACAATAATTACTAGACATCCTATGAAGGAAAAATAATCTGTGGTCACGGGGTTCAAGTAAGAAAAGGAGCCCAGAGGCACAACCCAGGGTCTTCTGTGGCTGTGGACAAAAAGGGCACATAAGAAGAGTTTGCTCATATATGAGCTTTGCTAAGAACGTAAGCCCAAGAGAGCAGAGAACCTCTCCAAGAGAGTGGAGAATACCTGTACAAGCATCACCCAATGCAAAGATGCAAACAATAGTCATTTATTTTGGGGGTAGAAAATCAGATAATATATAAAGACACTTCCCACTTAGGAAACTGAGTGGTGGCCCCAAGAAGGTAGAAAAAAAGGAGATGGTGTCCTATGGCACTGATGCTTATGAGGCAGGCAAGGTGGCCATGGACTTTGCAGATGATCAGCTGACACCTGGTAGGGTGCTTCATGGAGCTGAACAACAAAATGGTGGGCATAGAGACAAAGCAGGAAGAAGAAGGGATAAATACAAGGGTGGGACAGTCCACCGTGGGTACCTAGATCCTGAAAGAAAAGGTTATGGGGGATGCGGTGGCAGAAGCAAAAAGGGCTTTGGGAGAAGCTAGTGGCCTTAGAACAGGCTCTGCAAGCAGCTGTTAATGAGAAAGAGTTACTGCAGGAGGAACATCAGAACACTGAGGAAGAGAAGGATTGCCTCCAAATTATGGTGAGCATTCTTGAAGGGGACATGGAGAAGCTGAGGACCCAGGCTGTACAAGAACATAGCCAGCAACACTGATGAGATGGATGAAGTTTAGACAGGAGTGGAACTTGCCCCTCGGGTGAAGAGGTTGGGGTTAAACTAGGACTGGGGCTAATCCAACTCTGATTACAGGACAAGCCCCAACCATGAGGAATCAGGTGATTACTGTATAAAAAGAGCTAGGTTTAAGTGCTGACAGGGCCTAGCTGGCGAAATAGCTCCTTAGCTGTTTTCCACTGGCCTGGAAAGAAGTTCATGCTGCCACTCGAGAACCTCCAAAATATCAGTGTTCTCAAGAGTTAGTCCTGCCTGACAAGATTGAACAAACATAGCTTGTAACTAGACCACTTGTGGTTGTTACAGAATGTAAATATCCATGTAAAATAAAATGTTGAATTTCCACATGGGGCCACAATTTATTATTTGTAATGTTAAAAGTGGCACAAACTTTAATGAAGTCATCAGATGCCCAATGTCAAATACTCATAATAAAAATTTACACACTGGCATCACAGTAATTCATAAACTGTGAATGACAGTACAGAATGGATAAAAATACATAACAAATATTTTCATACATTTCATGAAAGTGTTTACAGAATTCATGATACCTAATAGCAATAGATTTACAAAAAACTTCTCACAGCTGGCCCACACTCACACACAGAACAACCTCAAAAAAATTTCATTTCCCCTCATGCATGGGACTGTGCAAACCTATTATGTAGGTGCAATCAGTTTTTGAAATCAGAGAATGGTTTCATAAACCATGGCAACGGGGGTAAGCAGGGTCTCCTAGAATAATAGTAGGGACAGTGACTCCATTTATAACAATCTCATTTGGAAGGAATAATGTCCCAGCTTCTCCATGAAGGGTATAGTCCCTATCTCCGGAACACCCTGGCATCTTGCCAGTGCATCCCATTTTAGTGTCCACGAATCTGCCCTTGTGATTGACCAAGGCCTGCAAAATGATGTAGTACCCTTTGAGGTTTATGTACTTATGTTCTCCTTGCAATTGCAAACTATAGGCATATGAAGTCTCATCAGTGGCCCCAGTGCAGTTTGGAGAAAAAATTCTCTGGAAACCAGCAATTATTTTAGGTAAATTTCTTATGCCCACCCCTTTTGGGTAAATCACAGTCTTGATGGCCTGAAAAACCTCTCCTACAACAACCCCCACGGTTGAACTGCCAACTCCAAACTGTTTAGTCTTGGACCTGTAGCAGTCTGGAGTAGACAGCTTCCAGATGGCTATAGCAATCCGCTTCTGAACAAGCATGGCCTCCCTCATGTGGGTGTCCTGCTACTGGAGGTAAGGGGCAAGCTAATCACAAACCTCCAGGAACATCTGCTTCTGCATCTATAAGTTCTGGACCCACAGCTGATCATCCCAGATCTGCATGACTATGTGATCCAACTAGTCTGTGCTTGTGGCCCTTCTCCAGAAGTGCTGATCTACACAAGGGGAATGTGTGGCTAAAGCAACAACAGGCATAAGCAGCATCAGCTGGCTTGCAGCTGGTATGTTAATATTCTTCTCTGAGCGGTGTCTTTGACAGTTCATGAACTGCCAACAAAAATGCCCACCAGGGTCTCACAGATGCTCCGTCTGTGTCCTGAAATAGGATTAACAGCAAGAGGTAGAGAAGTTATTCCATTGGAGTGGAATATTTGTTGGCTGTGGCTGCAGGGAGGACATGGTCACAAAATGGCTCAGCAGGCTAAAACCACCCAAAACACTTCTGGACAACTTGCACAGGATGGACAGACAAGTTCTCCCACAACCAACTATGGAAAAATTCCCAGAGCAGCTTCAGCTGCTAAAGGCACTAGGAAACCTGGGATACAATAGTCCAAACTCACAGAAGCTGAAGTTCTGATTTAGGGCTGCATAGTCCAGTATGGATACACCAGCACACTTGTGTAGCCCAAGTTTCCATTGCAGTGTAAACTCTCAAACACAGGCTTAGAAACACAATTCCAGAAGCCTGGGTCCAACAGACCCAGGCTTAGTATGCAGTGCATAATCTTAGAGTCTCTTTCAAAGTAATCTCCTAGACTTGGACATTGCATTTAGAAAGGAGAAATTTAGAAATTTCAGAATCTGAAATCTGTCCGTTTCATCTAAATGCCTATCTTATCTCTCTTACTCAGACCTGTGGCACTTTCCAAAATGGGGTAAAATAAAGGCACATCCTTGAATCCACATCCCACCTTTCAGGGTACCCACTGTTCCAGTTTGCCTGAGCCCAAATTTAATTTTCTGTGTGTCAGTACAAGAACAAGATACAGGGAGACTCCTTGTGGATTTATAAAGGGATGTCCATGAAAAAGGGGGGAAAATGTTCAACAAGCTTGCTGCTCTTACTTCTGTTTCCAGCCCTCATCAGAAAGATACCTAAGAGAGACAAAAGGACAAAGAAAAACAGATATTTTCCATTGTTGTATGCAGTGCTGTGGTAGCCATGTCAATCCCAGGATATTAGAGAGACAATATCTCTCTCACCAACAGAAGTTGGTCCATTACAATATATTACTTTACCCACCTTATCTCTCTAAAGAAAAGAAGGGCAGAAATGCCAGAGAGGACAGAAAATAAGTTCTCCAAAAGAACTCCCACTGTCCTTGAACTAATTGAATCCACAGGCAGATGCACCCTTGTCTCCAGAACAACTAGAAACAGGTGTAGTCTACTGCCAGCATCTCTGCCCAGGAAGGGAAGAAGACAACTAGTTGTTTAGCTTTTGCACCCCTTTCAGGGATGGTCACTGTTCTTACCCATTGTAAAGAAATGAAGTGAATTGTCAACTGAACAGTGGCAATCATGCTCCCGTCCATCTAGGTCCTTATATGGCCCTTATCATCATAGTATCTTAGCACCTCATAATCACAAACATCAGGGGAATAGTTGGCAGGCCAAGATTAATGCCAGAGACGCACATCATCCTCTAATCATCCACACAGCGATCAGGAACAAAGGAGATCTGCCTAAGGCTACATTGCTTTTCTCATGGACCACTCTCCATGGTGGACTAGTCTTCAAAGTGTACCTCTTTACAGTCAAGATTTCAGGAAGTTGGAGGGTGAAGTTTAGCCCTATGAGAGGGTCAGAGGAAATATGTCTTCCAGGTATTAGGTGCTGAATTCCAGGCTACTTGAAAGAGGAGGCAAACCCTGGCCAATGGAAGAATGCAAAGGAAACTTCCTGAGGGAAACTTCATAAAGTTTCCTGTCCCCTATATAAGTATTTTCTCACAGAACTATACTTTGCATCATACTTAAAAAAAAACAACTGATGCCCAACAGTCACAATATCTGTGGCTAATGAAAGAAAATACAGTATAAAACTGATCTTGCTAGAGTTGAAGTCAATGATAAGTTTACCACTGACTTTAGTGGAAGAAAGATCAGACATTGTGTCCTGTTTGATTAAGAGAAAAGCATATGCAATATGCATTTTAAAAATAGAAAGTAAGTTTACATGGATGCTCATTTTTCCTTTATGTGCATAATTATTTTGACATTCTGAAGGAGAAAAAAATCAAACAAAAATGTAATAATACGGTTGGTTAGTTTTCTATTATTTGTGCTAATTTACTGCAACAACTGATAGCTATTAGGGAAGAGCTAATTTAATTTAAGAGTAGTATATAATTAGGATATTTAATTACAGCTTATATGAAAACTTGTAAAGCATATCACACTAAGATATTTGAATAAAGGATCATATCCCTCGGGCCATCCTCTCATCAAATACAGAGATTCACCATTCCCGAAGAAGGGGAGGAGCCAGAATTCCCAAACACAGCAGAGAGGCAGGAGATGCCACAGCAGAGGCATTGTTTTCATCCTGCCACACAACCAGTTGCAGAAATACTTGAGTTTTCTGTTTTTCCTAATGACGGGCTGGGATTCTAACTCACTCACACTCTGCCTTTGTCTATCAAAAGGATGGAAAGCACAGAGAGGGGAGAAGTAGGGCTTTCCTGGTTTAGTTTAGCAAGGGATCTTGTGGGTCTACAGTAGCAGATAATGCAGTATACCTAATCATTTTGCTTATGTATATGTACACGTATATGTGTTATATAGCTGGGGGCTGGATTTGGCACCTCTTATGCATACCGAGTAAGGAATGGGATTACTTGTGAAAGTACTACCCAGCATGATGAAGCATTGAAGAATCAGGCTTTCGGAGTCCATCTTTTGAGTGCTTATATGGCCATTATTATAATAGTATTTGAGCACCTCACAATCTTCAATGTATGAATCCTCACAATGCCCCTGGGTGGTAGCCAAGTACTATTTTGCTGGTTTTGCAGAAGACGAGCTGAGGCACAAAGAGAGGTTAAATGTCATCCAATAAGTCTGTGGCAGAACAAGGAATTGAGCCTGGTCTCCATACTCTGTAACTAGGACCCTAACAATTGGACCATCTATTATAATTCTTCACTGTAGGGATTCTCTGCCTATCCATACTGGGAATCACATCTCTTGTTGTACGGTAGACATACCATATATGGAGCACCATTGATTTCATTAGAAGTGTGTTCAAGAGGAACAGATTGCAGTCAGGGTCCAGTCTGCAAACTTTTCATGTTCCCCCACCTGCAGTTTTTATCTCAGTCCTTCTTTATGATAAAGTTGTAGTTTAGCCAAGCGAATGCACAGTGGAGGGGGATTTGACATGCACATTGTTTAGTGATTCATTTTTCAGGATCAATCAAATAATTTTTACAAAATTATAAATGTAAAAATAAGGGGGCAAAGTACATTTGAAGGCCAAACTATAGATTGCACCTCAGAACTATTAAAATCCCAGTTGCCACCATGTAGCCTGATCCCTCATGCTTTAACCACGTGAGCTGAATGAAAAACTTCGGAGTGATCTGGCCTTGTTTTTCTGTTTGATTTACAGTAATACATTGGTACACAGGAAGGACTAAACATTTATTCTCATTTCTTAATTGTAAAACTTTTTTTCATGAAAACTGAGAAAAGAAATTATATCCAATTATCATGTACTCTTTTTATAACTGTAATTATGCCAAATTATGTAATTACAAACATATTATAAATAACTTCAATCATTTTCTGACAGCTTGTAATTAAGTAATTACAGTATGAATTTATGTGATTGTAATACACAAAGATGTCTGTCTAATACTTGACTGTCTCCAAGAGGAGCATGTAAGTTGGGTCTTCCCCTGAAGAACCAGAGTTTTTGTTTTAGACACAACCTCCATATTAGTGCAGTCCTTTGATGGATGATACACACTTGTCTTTGAAATGTCTGTTAGAACATTCAAGTCATCACTCCACTCACCTGTACAGACACCAGCCTTCTAGTAAGTTATTCTGTGCTCTCCATCTCATTGCATGCACTAGGGCTCATAGTGTATCTCTTCCCCTTCTGGAGGCATCGTATGTATTCCTCTGGTGCCTCAACTTGTTACAGGAGCTGAGGGTTTTTTTCTGTCTGAGTTTAATAGCTTCTTTCTCACTTTCTTCTATGCAGAGCCGCAGGCTTGTAAGTCTCATATACACTCTTCTATCTTTTTAGTCACATTGGTCATGCTCTGCAATTCATTCTGGAGCAAATCATTCTCAGGCTCTAGGGTTTGTTCAAGCCCTTTCAGTTCCAACTCCTGGATAGGAAATGGGCTGTCAGAAGTCCTTTTCTGAAGACAGCTGGAAAAATACTGCAATTTGTAGTGATACAAAACCGTAACAGGAAGTTAGGCTGGATGAATGATGACCCTTAACTCAGAAGGATGTTCCTGTGAATGTTTCCTGGGAGGCTGCTCACAAAGAGACTGGAAGACAGCCTTATGCCAATTTACCAAAGGTGCAAGCCAGGTGCTCTTGATTATCTCCTGTGCAGCTGGACCGATTGCCTTACAAGATGTAGAGTTTGTTCGGACTTAACAATGTGTTGAGGACTATGAAGGGGTGTATTTGCCAGATGAGCTACATAGCACATTGGAGAACACAACTCCTGGTCTCTACATATGGCAGTGATGAGAAAAAAATATGGCCAAGGGTCTTGCAGACTACCTTGGGGATGCTAAGCTGGCAGTGCCCTTCTGGCTGGAGAATATAGTCAAGGGGAGGTGGCTGGACCAGCAGCCATAGTGAAGTCATCTAGGAAAATTGCCCTGATGGGCTCCCCAATATAGGCATGGGCAGAAGGTAAAATTTGCCCTAGCACCTGGCAAGGTTCTGTGGCAGGCAAGGTATGGGAAGGAATGTACACCCTCCCCCCCCCCCTTTAAGGAACAGGCTGGAGCCAACATCCAGGGACACCTTAGGGGTAATCAAGGAGGCCCTTGGGAAGATGAGGAAGATGAGTTTGGAAGGAGGAGGGGTGGCAGGAGAAGCTGGGGAAATCCTATAAAACTAGGGACGTCCAGTTTACAAGATATGGTGGTCTCTCTTTCTGGTACCAGAAGACAAGCCTTACCAATTTAAATTTTCCTTATAGTCCATCAGACTTTGTTTGAGGACTTTAAGTTTGGGAGCCCTGAGACAAGATCCTGAAGTGAAGACTTTATGAACTGTTCGTTACTTCCCTGAAAGCTTATTAAATGAAACATATTTATTTTGTTTAGTTTGTTTTGGCTTCCCCTGGCCCAGATGCTTTAGGGGAAACAGTTTGTGCCCCAGTTGGGGTAAAGTACAGGTCTACAAGGGAGCACAAAGGGACAGGTCATAGCTTTACAGGCTCCCAAAGCACTTTGCAAAGATTATACTTGGATAGTTAATGTTGCATAATTTGCATTCTGACCTCTGGCCTTCACACCCCTTTAATTTTCAAAACTGTATCATTTTGAAGCTGAAATTTCCCAGTGCTTGAAAGTGAGATTATTTGGAAAGTTTAAATTTTCCTTATCTGCGTGTTTTATGAGTATGTGAGTGTGAGTATGAGTATTATTGTTGCTGTTAATATTAATAATGATATCATTACTATATAACATTTTTACATAGCATTTAGAGGCCTCAAATTCATTAAGGCAGGCACTGTACAAACATATAGTCAGTGACAGTCCCTGCTCCTAAATACTCACAGCATAATATTATTAATGCAAGGTGCATTCACAGAGCATAACCTTCAGTGATTCATAACCAGTTTTCACTGGAATAGTGAAAGGCATTTTTATGCAGTGAGAGCTATCACTATGCTATAATGGGGAGAGTTGGAAAAATACACTTTCCCCATTATGAATAAAATATGGCCTGGAGATAACTTCTTAGCAGAAGTACATTTGAGTATGCCAGTGAAGTCTGGTTATGATTTGGCTAAGATTTGAACTATTGAAAAATCACATTTAGCACATGCACAATGCATTAAAAATGATAGCACACATTTGTCTAACATGGACAGGCAGAGTGGTTAAGAAGTACAAGACCTTTCCAGTGTTAGACCCACAACAGGAATAGGGGAGCAGGCACATACCGTACACAGTGTTGATATATAATACTCTAAATACTCTTTATTGCTTACAAAATGAACCTCACTCACTGCACGTTCATACCCCAAGCATACTACACCAGAGTCCGAAAGTCAGAATGAAGTGACAATGGCCAGTTGAGGTTCAGTCCGATCACAAGTTGCGGGGAGCCACCATTACCACATCTTAATTCCAGAGGGCTCTGGATCCATGAACGAATCCAAATTGCGAGTGTATCACACATATTTTTATAATCCATTCCATCACATCATCCATTGTCTGGGCCCTTCACCCACAATTTCAAAGAGATAGTTCTGGGCAAACTGCCATAATCCAAGATGTTTAGAAACAGCCCCAGGCAGGTCACTATGACCCAAGATGTTCTTCTTTCCCCAGTTCTTGTTTACAACTGCAGCAGATACATTGCAACAGGTACACTGCAACAGATACATTATCATGGCAATGCCCCCAGTGTTATTTACTTATCTGGTTTTTCTCCATCTTTCTCATAAACATAACAAAGTTGTTTTGCACAAACAGCTCTTGACCGCTTAAAACCTCAAATTCTTGCTTCGGTTGTAAACACGCAACTCACGTCAAGCACACTTCATCCGCACTGGACCTCAAATGCCCTATAAAATATTACAAGGATATATGGATTATATATGGATATATATATGTATCCCAACACCACCATGCCCCTTGCTCAGCCTCCTGAGATCTTGGGTCCAGACCTGATGGAGTCCCTACTCTATGAACGCTCCTCTCTGCAAGCAAATGGGAAGAAACTGGTCAGAGAGGAACAGGAAGCAAGCAGACCCTTGCTCTTATCATAATATTTGAAAAAAATAGCTATAAAGCACCGCTGAAAGGCAGCCACTTCTGAAATCCATCTGGTATGCAGTCTACTGAACAATCGTGTGGGAAGAGAAATTCTGGCCAAGAACACTGGGACAACCCCTAATGTTACTTGAAGTTCCCTGGGCAATTCAGACCTAACATTTTCAATGGGCATCCACAAAAGTGTGCAGACACTTTTGCTCATAACTATTTGAAAATGTGTACCTTCATGCATAGCAGTCAAAACTTTGTTTATTAAGGTATCATCGTAGAATCATAGAAGATTAGGGTTGGAAGAGACCTCAGGAGGTCATCTAGTCCAACCTCCTGCCCAAAGCATGAAATTGATCTGTTTAGCAATTGCCTTTTAAGTCTGACATGTCCTTTTAATGGTTTAAATTCATGTGTGATTCATGGGTATCATAGGGTGGGGGAGGCTGAGCCTTCCCAAACAGCCTGGTGTGGCTCCGGCCCCAGGAGTGCCTGTGAGTTTCCGCTCTTTCGTGGCCCAGGCTGGGGTTTGGCTGGGGCCGGACGGCCTGCTGCAAGAACTTGGGGAGGCTAGGGCTGGTGCCTGCCTGGCACTCTGGTAGGGGGCACTGTGGCGGTGCTCCGGGGCTGGGGTCAGGGGGCTGGCCTGAGGTAGGGGGGCCACTGGCTGTGGTGGGGCTCTGCCGCTTTGGGCTCCAGTGGGGGAGGGGGCACAATGGGAGGGGAAGTGGTGGGGCCTCGAGCGGAAGGGGAGGGGGTAGGGGCTAACCTCCCCCAACTGCCAGTTTACCCGCCACTCATGTTCAAATTAGATTCACTGTGACCCTTATTGATATTTAAATATTAACCATACCTAAATAATTTAAACCACAAGTGAAGTTAACACATGTTTTGAGTTCTTAAGAAACTGTACTAGAAATATATTACTGTAAAATAATGCACACGTAAAATGGACATTTTCACAAGTCTAAGACCACATGGTTTGATTGTGGGCAATCTGACACAATGTAAAATAACTATATAGTAACAGTCTAAGGCAGTGAATCAGCGAGCATGCATATACATAATTTTACACACTTGGGTAGTCCCATTGAGTTCAATGGAGCTTCTCATGGATAAAATTAAGCATTATTTGCTAGACTGGGCCTAAAGCAATAACAATGGTTTTCTCGGACACTTTTCCTTGCCTTGCTTCCCTGATCAAGCAGCAGTTCTGCAAGGTGGAGACTGTCAACTAGAAATCTTCTAAGACTATTTTGTAAGCCTGATCAGACCTCAACTGGACCAAACCCACGCAACCAGAGCCAAAGAGGGTCAAGTTATTTTCTGATCATAAGCGTAACTTGACTGCTATATTTGGGGGAGGAGATGGTTCGGTGTGCATATGTGTGTCCCCTGGCTGTCTCCGCTGACCTGGAGTGGTACCTGCTGCCAGTGATGGGGGTGGGGTGGGCCTGCTTAACCGGGGAGCCCCAGCTGCTGCTGCTGCCGAGGGGATGCCACATGCCAGGCCCCTGCTTCCTTCCCACATTCCCCTATTCCCATCTCTTTCCCATCCCATCCCCATTCCTCACTTCCCTCTGCCCCATCCCCTCCCACTTCCTCTCACCACTGTCCCCTGCCCATATCCCTCCTCTCCCTCCCACATACCCTTCCCCTTTCCCCATACCCTTCTCTTCCCACTGCATCATCCCCACCCCACCCCATCCCTTGCCCTGCTCTCACCACAGGCACTCATCATTGTAACAGAAAACAGGATGGTGTCCATGTAGGGAACCCAGCACACATAGAAGGGGAAGATCACCAGCACTAGGACCCAGGAGTGGCGTCCAGCTCTACAGTCAGTGAGTTAGAGTGGCCACTCTCCCTCACCTGACAGGAGAAGCTTCTCGGTCCCCCTCCACTCCCTGCCTGGATCTGATTTGCAGGGAGAGGGGCTGAGTGAGCTGGAAACATGCTGGGGGTGAGGAGCAGTGTGGGAACAACTGAGCCCCACCCCGCAGCAGGCCGAGCAGAGCAAGCCCTGGGCAGCTTGGTGCTTGCAGAAATTGTGGGGGAGGGGAGGCAGTGGAATATAATGACCCCCATGTCTCATCTCTATTTGGGGGGACAATACCCCCCATCCTCCCCAAACTATGCCCATGTTTCTGACCTAACCCCAACCCTTTCCCCAAACCTGAGTTAGCACCACCACCTGTCTCTGGGGTTGGGTCTCCTCCTCTCCCATAGGGTGCCTCAGTGGCTGTGTGCCCTGCTGTCTGGTACCCCTGCTGCACTCTGTGTGCTGCAGAGTGAGAGGTGTTGCAACTTCTCGGCACTCTCACTCTGCAGCACATGCAGGGTAGAAAGGTGGCAGGGGCTGGCGGAATAGAGGCCACATAGCCACAGCCACACCAACCCCGTGGGCATGAGGAGGAGAGCCAACCCAGCTCTAAATGGGTCCAGTTGTTTTTCCCACCTGACCTGACTCCAACTCTTGTAGTTGGGTCCTGCTGGGTTTGGATCTGGTTGCAGGGCTCTGGTGTCAACTATAACTTTCCCTGTGCACATTCCACTTTGTTATGACTATTTGTTACTTTGTAGGAACCAACAATTGTTCTGTGCTTTGCAAGTGACAAAAGAAAGACTGCCCCTGGCCTCAATTGCTTGCAAGTTCAAAGACAAACAAAGAAAAGAGAAGGCACATTGAATAACCCAGACAACACAATATTTCCAATTTATACCTTCCTATAAAAATAAGATGTGACCTCAAACAACATTTGCACTCTGGTATTGTGTAGGCAAGCCCCACATTAGTGCTGCAAACCCTTTAAACATATTTCTTAATGACTCTCTTTCTTCTAACAAGGTCTCTGAAAAATCCCTTTTTGTCCCTAACTAAACAGACAATCTACAATAACACATAGTTCATTACCTAGCATATTTTTTCATCATATTTTCAGCTTTTTCCCTACAATAGTCATGTAAATACGTGAACCATGACACAGAGTCATTTATTGTACCATGTGACTTTAATCTTTATATTGTAGCTGTACTGCTTGAGTGGGGTTTTCATCAGCATTAGACTTACACATTTGAATGGAGAGCAGCAGCCTTATTCATAGCAAATTCAGTTCTCTCTTCATTCCCAAGCACAGTTGCTCCAGTCCCAAGCATCCTGCAACTCCTGTATATATTTCTGATACATTTTGTGATCAATTAGCAATCTCAGTATACTATTTAATCCTAAACTGTGTATAGTTATACCACAATCAATAGCCAGCCATAGAAATAAATCAATCTTATTTATTCCTCTACTTTCAAATTCAGGCATGATGATCATTTTCCAATTATATTTAAATAATTCCATAAATTGTCTGAGCTATTGAAACTGATACTTACACGAAATACACAGGATGCCTGATCTTGTCTGATCCTCAGCATCTTGTGGGATGTGCAAAGACTCATCAGTTTCCAGTGATAATGGCACCTCTATTGCCATTAGTCTCAAATGGGAATTTGAGGCTAATGGCAATAGAGGTGCAGTGGCTGAGAGGTTAAGGCACTTGACTACGAATACAATCCTGAAGTTTGTGGTTTCAAGTGCATATTCAAAGGCCATCTCCAGTTCACCCAGCTAAAAACTGGGTACCTGATCCATTGGGTTAGGGCAGTCAGATGTGCTGCGGGTCACATTACTCCTTTGTATACTGTTGACTATGAAACTGATGTGGCTTAACCATATCGTGCTGATGACCCATTGGCTTAGGGGAACTTTGATCATTTTCCTGGAGAGATTGAATATGTTGGGATACCAAATACTTTCTTCTCCAACACCCAATTGCATTATGGTATCACATTCCTCTGTTTAATAATCTCATTTGATTTGCTAACCTGTCTTTACAATTGAGGATGAAGCTTTCTGTACTGAACATTCTGCACTAATCTATATTCATCCCCCAAAGTGTAACCTCCTGGTTGCTACATTTAATAGGGAGCAATTCCAGGTAGTGTATTCAGGCATGCAGTATTCATTAAAACAAACACCTACACAAGGGATGCATCACTTCAAGCTTGATCGGGGGGAGCTGCATTCTTAGCTGCACCCAGCAGGAGCTATAAAATAGCTGGTTGTGGTTCCCTGCTTCTGGGCTTGGTTCTATGCCCAGAAGTCAATGGGACTAGTCTGAGAGCACAGCACCATTCAGAGTAAATAGGGATGGTAGAATAAGACCCAGGAAGATCATGCAGTCAGTAGGTTAGCTGTTGGCACAACCTGAAGGTTCAAAATCATTTTAAAGTATGTACTTTCCAGAACCAGGTTTCCAGACCTTTCACAGCACCTGTTACAAAAATATTCATCAAATTCCACCACTTCATCAATCATTCAGCTATAAGTTCATTTTTTTCTAATAAAGGTACTAGAAAGCATTGCAACCTCTCCAAGTATGGGCTCTTGTGCCAGGCTAATCAACTGTCTGCTGAACTGTGTCTGAGGTTTTAGACCACATCATAATACAAGACTGTAGAGTTTGAGTAATTAATAATATTCTTGTTGACTGTGGCTTTGGGCCATTGTCTTTCAAAAACTATTTAACATTACAGTAGTTTATAAATTGGTCTCAGAGTGTTATTTTATAATGTAATTTGTCAACCCCAGTGAGACTTCAGTGCTATTCATTCTACTGGGGTTTTTTTTTAATCCTTTGTCATTGGAAGTTATTTTTGTCTAAACTAATTATCTTCTTTTCTAGTGATTTGTTATGTATAATCATGTGCAAATTCTCTCTCTCTCTCTCTCTCTCTCTCTCTCTCTCTCTCTGTGTACGTTTGTTTGAAATCAGATGGGTGAGCAGCAATGAGATGGGAAAGCCAGAGCAGTCATTATAAAAATGAAGTGGCAGAAACAACAGAATGGCAGGATATAATTATTTGGAAGTGTTCTTTCTCACTGTGCAATTTCTTCTACTGTTGTAACTCTGGAAACTGCTTGGGGACACAGCCACAGTGATAATAGCATCACCATCATTGTATGCCAATTCCCACCTCCAGAAAATATTGCCAGCCAGAACAGATGTGCCGTGTAGGAGCACAGAGTGCCACCACGAGTGTGGCTGTAGGGACTTCAGTCATGGTGGTGTTTTTGTGTATTTATTCTGGAGGAGAGAACCAGATTCATTCTCATAGAGGAAAAGTGGAAGTGGGACAGGGAAGACCCTGCAGCCTGATTTGAAAAATGGGGAACTAGCACTATGCTCCATGACATATAACCCTGTTCTGCGACCATATTCCAAAGATAGGGTGGAGAGGAGAAGGTTCTTAACAAACCCCTGACAAACCCCTAACTATAATCCAAGAATTCTTGCAGTTACCAGACCCATCCAAACACCCACCCACTGAAAGGTCTATTATAGTATAACTGCAAAGTGACAATGTGAGAATTTTTTTAAAAAGAAAAGAGATTTTGGAAGCAGTTCAATTATTTAAGGAGTCTGTAGCCTTCCCAGAATAGACATAGCAGCACGTTTATTCTCTGTCTTGGTAAGAAGACAGAGTATGCGTATTTAGCCAAGAATATCTTTTGCTTTGCTAAGGTGCATCTCTTGAGTATGGAAAAATGTATCAAGGACAAATTAAATTATAGGCTAAGCCTTAGGAAAGCACTGCACCTGGAGGAATCAGTGTCTCCTACCATGCCTGGAACAACTGTGGGGAAAAGATTCTTCAATGTGGAAGGATTTTTCCCCCCTCCTCCTTGTAACAACCTTTTATGTACTTGAAAACTGTTATCATGTCCCCTCTCAATTTTCTCTTCTCCAGACTAAATAAACCCATTTTTTTCAATCTTCCATCATAGGCCATGTTTTCTAGACCTTGTATCTTTTTTGCTGATCTTCTCTGGACACATCACAATTTCTAAAGTCGATTGTCCTTATTCTGCTACTCTCACTCCTTCCTTTCCTTAGAATCATGAAATCTATCATTTCATGATTACTTTCACCCAAATTACCTTCCATCTTCAGATTCACCATCAATTCATCCCTGTTGGTCAGAATCAAGTCTAAAATGCCTGTCCCCCTTCTTACTTCCTCAAGTTTCTGAAACAAATTGTCCGCAATTTGTCAAATAACTGACTGGAAATTTTATGTTTTGCCAAATTACTTGTCCAACAGCTGTCTGGGTAGCTAAAATACGCCATTTCTGTCAGGTCTTGTGTTTTGGATATATCTGTTATTTATGCTAGAAATGCCTCATCCACCACTTCTGATTTGGTGGTTTATAGTAGACCCCTACAATGATGTCATCCTTATTTTTTACCCCTTTTATCTTTACCCGGAGACTTTCAAGTGGTCTGCCTCTCACCTTCTTCTGGACCTCAACACAAGTGTATATATTTTTGATGTATAATACAACACCTTCTCCCATTTTTATCCTGCTTGTCCTTCCTGAAAAGCTATATACCTCTATACCAATATTCCAGTCAGGAAATTTCTCGCACTTAGTCTCTGAGATGACACCTAAGTCATAATTTAACTTATGGACTAATACTTCCAGTTATTCCTATTCATTCTGCATACTCCTTGCATTTCTCTATGGATATCTAAGATGATGAGTAGATTTCCCCCACTGATTTCCCTCTTATTGCTCATGTGACCCTATTGTAAAATTCCATGTCTCATTCCAACTTCTAGCCCTCACTTAAGGCTGTCTTTTTTATGCTTATCTGTGGGGTTTTGTCACCTGCCCACTTTCAGCCTTGATTAAAGCCATCCTCACTAGGTTGGTGAGTCAGTGAGAGAAGATGCTCCTCCACTTGGTCAGGTAAATCCCATGTCTTCCCATGGACATTCTTGCCAAAACAGCATCCCTTGGTCGAGAAAGTCAAAGCCCTCCTGTTGAGATCATCAGCACAACCATGCATTCCTCTCTAGGATTTGTGTGTCCCTGTCTGGGCCCTTACCGCCAACTGGGAGGATGGATGAGAACAGAGCCTGTGCCCCTGACTCCTTCACCTTACTCCCAGAGCCCTGTAGTCACTGCTGATCTGCTCAGGTTAATACCTGGTAGTTTCACTGGAGCCCACAAGGATGAGCAGCATGGGGTGGTAATCAGAAGGATGGATGTGCCTCATCAGCCTTTCCATAACATCTCGGGTGTGGTCTCTAGCCAGGCAGCATGCCTATCAGGACATAAAATCAGATCATCAGGCCTCTGTCCCCCTCAGATGGGAGTTCCCAACCTACAGCACCCTACATCTCTTCTTCCTGGGTGCAGTGACCGTGAGTCTCCCAGCCTTGGGGTCAGGTGTCTCTTCCTCATCAGTCATTGGGTTTGCTCCTCACCTCCTATTGCCAGTGCAGCATACTGATTCTTCTATGGATTGGGAACCTGTGTGAATGGTGGAGCACTGTCTACTGCCCAAGGTGCCCACAGCAAGTCTCCTTGCCATATAACAGCCAGTTCTCCTTCCTTTTCTGGTGCTGCTGTATTCATCTGTAGCTGGCTAGCATCCTCCATCCCAGAGGTTTCCATTTGCATTCTGTCGATGACATCCTCACACTTCCAGATGTTACACTGATCAGCCATCTTCTCTTGCAGCTTTCATAACTGCTTCTTAAGGGACTCCACCAACAGATACCTGTCATACTGGCTAGTTCCCCCTGCCTGCCTTTTGTCAGCATGGACATTCAGACTGCATTTCCAGCTAGTCAAGACCAGGATCTGGGTGGAAGCCTCCAGGGTCATGATGCTTGTCTGGCAGGGGGACCCATAGGTCCAGGCAGAGGAAGAGCTAGCAGTGCTGTTGGTGACATGCTGTGTTCCTCCCATTGCTGGTTCTTCTTTGTAGAGAACCAGATGGCTAACTCCCTTAGTCTTCCAGCTGCCTTTTTCCCAACAGAGACATACCTTACCAGCCACTGGGCGCCTGCATGCTTTAATCAGTTCAATATCTAGTGAGTAATTCATTTGTGTGAATAAAGGATTTCACTGTTGGGCGGGAGATATATGGATGACACTGTGACAGAGGCTGGTGACACTTGCTAGTGTTAGTGAAAAGTAATTGAGTTAGGGGCCAATGGATGTATAAAACAAAATAAAATGTATAAAATAAGGTAGTGGTGGTAAGATGGTTAGATGTAGAGCTAGTTGGCAAATGTTCAATTAATTTTTTTTTAACAGAAAGTGACAGTTCATCAAAACCAACACTCTGCCTGATTCAGAGCAGGGACGTGACCCTGAGTTTCCCACACTCCAGAAGAGAGACCTAGACATTGCACTCTTGGCTATTCTGGAGTCTCTCTGTTTCTTGTTTTTCATGAAAATTTTCAAAGGGTCCTGGTTTTGTTCTGGTGCAGAACAAAACGAATTTATGAAACCTCAATTTTCGTGAGATGAAATTTTTGTTTTCCAGCCACCCCTAGTTAGAAGATAGGCTACTAGAGTAATTCCTTGTCTTCCAAGTCTTGACTTTATTGAACAGTCCTAAAGTTAGGACTGGAGTCCAGGGGTCTTGTTTCTAGATAAGCACAACCTACTCTGTTTTGTACATGTATTTCACATGGTAAGATTGCACAGAGTCAACCTGTTGTATATTCTACCTGTACTTCTATAAAAAGAAGATCCAAATTATGTCACAGAATGCATCTTTCTGTTGGAAACCTCTGTATTTAAATCTGTTTCCACAGTCTTTTGAGATTTGTATTTTTTCCTCAGTAATCTTTTTTGAAAGTTGGTAGCCAGAATGTATTGTGCAGGAATTAATCATAAATAAATAAAAAACCCACAAATGTACTTCGGAAGTCTAGTTATGCACAAAAATCATAGAGAAGTGAAAGCTGATATGGATGGAAAATATATGACAAATCTGCATTTCATTTTATTAATAAGGTGCTTATTTGTGTCTTTTTTTTACATTAATAAATAGGTTTTCTTGGCTTACTGGCCTTTATGTTATCTTAAGATTCCTAGTGTTCTTACATCAATCAAAGTATGGTACTATGAAATGAAAATGGGAGGATTTATAAACATTTTCTTGTGCACGTTCAGGGTATTGGTGTTGATGTAATATTACTATAACATTGTGAATACATAGCGGCACTGCTATGGGTACCCGCATGGCCCCACAGTATGCTAACATTTTTATGGCTGACTTAGAAAAACGCTTCCTTAGCTCTCGTCCCCTAAAGCCCCTACTCTACTTGCACTACATTGATGACATCTTCATCATCTGGACCCATGGAAAGGAAGCCCTTGAGGAATTCTACCATGATTTCAATAATTTCCATCCCACCATTAACCTCAGCCTAGATCAATCCACACAAGCGGTCCATTTCCTGGACACTACTGTGCTAATAAGCGATGGTCACATAAATACCACCCTATACTGGAAACCTACTGACCGCTATACTTACCTACATGCCTCCAGCTTCCATCCAGGACACACCACAAGATCCATTGTCTACAGCCAAGCTCTAAGATACAACCGCATTTGCTCCAATCCCTCAGACAGAGACAAGCACCTACAAGATCTCTATCAAGCATTCTTAAAACTACAATACCCACCTGCTGAAGTGAAAAAACAGATTGACAGAGCCAGACGAGTACCCAGAAGTCACCTCCTACAAGACAGGCCCAACAAAGAAAATAACAGAATACCACTAGCGGTCACCTTCAGCCCCCAACTAAAACCTCTCCAGCGCATCATCAAAGATCTACAACCTATCCTGAAAGATGATCCCTCACTCTCACAGATCTTGGGAGACAGACCTGTCCTCGCTTACAGACAACCCCCCAACCTGAAGCAAATACTCACCAGCAACCACACATCACTGAACAAAAACACTGACCCAGGAACCTATCCTTGCAACAAAGCCCGATGCCAACTCTTCTCTTACTTAATTGGCCTCTCAGAGTTGGTAAGACAACTCCCACCTGTTCATGATCTCTGTATGTGTGTGTATATATATCTCCTCAATATATGTTCTATTCTATGCATCCGAAGAAGTGGGATGTAGCCCACAAAAGCTTATGCTCAAATAAATTTGTTAGTCTCTAAGGTACCACAAGTACTCCTGTTCTTATAGTGAATACACAACTTTATAGATAGAATTTCCCCCAAAAGGAACAAAGGGAATCAAAGTTGTTTTACTAAGATATCTAATATGTTGAGAAATGGTCAGAATAGTAGGGCGGGGAACATTGAAAAAATCTATATTTCTGCTTATGATCTCTCTTCAACTTTATTGCTCCTGGGCACTAGGAAGAGAGAATGAAAACACTTTCATAGTAGTGAAAGTTGATCTCAGTGGGTTTTGCCTCTCCTTCCATGAAGTTCATGGTCTAATGTTCCTCACTTGAAGTAAATTTGTATCACAAAACAGATCTAAATTTATCAATTAAGGACTTGATTACCTGCTTTCCCCCCATGCATGAAAACCCTGGAGAAGGTGGCTGCTGTTGATGGAATCATTTCTGGGTTTTTCTTGTGGAGACTTCTCATTTATTGTTGCATTGGGATCCAGGATTTGCCACCATAACGAGGTATGGGTCTGACCTTGAACCCTTTGTGCCACGATAGGTCTCTGTCATCCGACCTGGTAGCACGGATTCAGATCGCGAGGAATCTGTAGAATGATAATTTAGGCTGGAGAGTGGAGGATAATGAGTGTAACTGGTCCAACACCTAGTCCAGCCACTCCTCCCTTGACCTGTATTTAAGGAAATGACTGGCAGAGCATCTGCCAGAAGGTCTCTGGGGAAGGGAGCAATTATGTCATGGAGGTGACTGGACTACTTTTCTTGCAGAAGGGGGAAATCTACACAAGGAATATCTCCTCTGTGCAAGGAGTATCCTGTCTGCATGCAGGTTTAGGGATAAGATTGGGCCCTATGCCTTGCGATTTTACAATATGTGTCAATTAAATAATGTGCATTAAATTAAAGTAAATAATGCATAATGTGCATTAAATTTCTGCATCACCTCATAGTTCATTATGTGTGTGAGTCTGCTACCAAGTATTTATCTCTTTCCTTTTGGCAGCCATTTTTCACCAAGCTTTTTGTGCCTCCTCAAAGCCCTTTTTTAACTCATCCTATTTTTATGGTCATTTAGACAGAGTACTCACAAGCCTAAGTATGTCCAGAGCTATTAGAAAAAAAATCATAACTATATCATATATTACTGCACTTTAAGATGAATGTGATAGAGATACAGAACTGTCATCTCACCTCTTACAATTCCATTTTCACTTGCTCACAGAATACAGACCTGTGGCAGTAAATACGACCATATATCAACCCCTGGGTATTCTCAGCTCCCCAGAGCTTAAAGATCCCATTTTCTTCTTGGAAGTAAGATTATGTTTTTGATCTGAGGTTTTCTTGTGTTTTTCCATCTCTGTCTCAGATGGCATGTTTCTCTGCAGTGTACTTGTAAAAGGTAAATCCTGACTTTCTAGACATATTGAGCCAAATCATCCCCGGTATAACCCTGACTTCTGAGTTACCTGAGGGATAATGTGGCACATTACATTTGATATTTTCAAAGATGCACAATTATTAGAGTTCCAGTACTTTTCAAAATTATCTATAACAGGCTTACAAGTCCAAACAAACTTTCTGAGTTTTTTATGTTGGTGAATTTTCATCTTATTCCCAATATACAAATTGGTGCCAGTGGGCAGTTGAGACTGCCTGTGGATGTATATGGTAGTAAAGTAGTTTTTCCCACAAATTCCTCCCTTCTGCACAGCTACAGAAGTAGTGGCAGATCTTTAAGGAGTCTTGAGGATTTCACTGTATTCATTACCAGCTCTTCTCCTCTCCGCCCCCTGCATTACATTGTTTTCTTTTCTTTTCCATAGCAGTGGATCTTTAATCCAGACAGCTAGATATTTTTAATATGGTTTTGTGTTAGTGAAAACAAATTTTCCATTCAAAAATATTGTATTTGTTTGGGTTTTTGAACAAATTAGAAAAGAGAACTCAACTGAATATATGGGCTGTCTGATATTACAAAATCTCCATTACAGATCACAAGGCACTAACATGGAGCTATCTTAGTGCATTTCTTTATTTGCTCTACATTAGAAATGTGATCTTTTGAGGAAAAAAGAATACATCTCTGGATTTCAACATCATCCAATTTGGGTTATAAAGGACAATGTCCTGATCAAAAGTAGATTGAGTCATAAAAATACAATACTAAGTAACACTACCATACACCTTTAGAAAAGGGCACATCAGGAAAAGAGAGTTTGACCAACATTTAATAATATCACTCTAAACCAGAAAAAATTCCTTGCTTCTGAATCTGCAGCGGTGTCAGGGCCGGCTCCAGGCACCAGCTTACCAAGCAGGTGCTTGTGGCGGCCAAGGGAGAGGGGCGGCACCTGCGGCAATTCAGGGGTGGCAGGTCCCTCACTCCCTCTAGGAGCGAAGGACCTGCCGCCGCTGAACTGCCACCGCCGATCGCGGCTTTTTTTTTTTTTTTTGCTTGGGGTGGCAGAAATGCTGGAGCCGGCCCTGAGCGGTGTAGTTGTTACTGAGTTGCCAGACTACATGTTTGTTCATATCTCTCAGTGAAAAAAAAAGATTCATATGGAAAATGGAGCATTTAGGAACATTTTGCAGCTCTGGGACACTCTCTGGAGGACTTTGACTCTGTAAAGAAGTGGAAGAATTATGTAGCGGTTTGGGCACCAGAATTTGTTAGTTATTTTAGGAGGAAAAATAAAATCCTGGACACTGGATTAATAATTCATTCTAATCTATTTTGATTTATAATTTCATGTACAGAAATGGATCTTAATAGTAAAAGCAGCACAACTTTCATGGTCTCCTCAGAAGAGATCTCAGATCCAAAATAGCCAAATGCTTGTCCTTTTATTAAGTATAACTCAGAGTTCAAAAGCTCTGGGTGAAATTCCACTCTAGACACATTAGACACACTGACTACATCCTTCTAGAACCACTGCAAAGGAAGCCACCTTATTGCTGGTCGAGACCCACTATGCCTTTCACATGGTCCCACCAAAGGGATCACTTAAAGCTTTAAAGGCACTGATGTCCATACAAAGTGACCTCACCTTCCTAAGAAAATATGATAGTACCTGTGATCTCCCAGATGGCATAGTGAGACAACTTATGAAGTCTTATGAAGCTGATCACTAAGCACTAATGGTGTATTTCTGAAGTGCCAATCTATTAAATGCCTCCACTGCCAGAGCCACAGAGTGAGAACCATGTTTGTGAAAAGGCATAATCTACTTGGATTCCCTTACATAAAGCATAGAAACTTGCCAATATTTTTGGCCTAAGATACTTTTTCAAAAGTACATCAACTAGCCTATGTTTCTGATTATTTTATTTTCCACATGTAACTTTACAAAGGGTTAAAAATTAGCTTGAGCATCTGGGTCCTCAGTTCTTCAAGGATGTAGTAGGGCAGCTACCCCACTCCCTGAGAATTTAGGCTGCCGCAGGCCAGTGGGCCTGTGCAGACGGACAGCCAATAAGAGAAGGGCTTATTGGGAGCCAATCAGAGCCCAGATTGGAGGCAGCCAATCAGGGCCAAGCTCAGCCCTATAAAAAGGCTGCTCAGGGAGGGAGCAGTCAGTCTGTCCCAGGCCTTTGACAGGGGAAGGTCTGTCTCCAGAGGTGGGAGACTAGCACCTGGGACAGTGCAGTGCTGGGCAGACCTGGGGGAGCAGAAGGGAACTCCAGCCTGGTGTCTGCCAGGCTGCAGGCCCTGAGGGGAAGGGCCTAGCTGGTGCAAGGGGCCGAAGGGGAAACGGCCCAGGGACGTGGACAGATGGAGGGAGAGAAGGAGGGCAGGATGGCTGCCACTAGAGGGTCCCTGGGTTGGGACCCAGAGTAGTGGGCAGGCCTGGGTCCCCCCCTTCCCCCTTGCCTTACACCTGGCCAATGGGAGTGTCTGTCTTGGGCTGCACCAACCCCCTGCCAAGAGGGGTGTGACTTTGGGGGTGCAGTTGCCCACATTGGCTGGGGCGCAGAGAGACAGTGGATTGATCACCCCCTGCCCCGGAAGGGGGTGAGGATGGACTAAGGGCACTGCCGGAGGGCAGTGGCTCGAAAAGAATGCTGTGAGCTGGTGAGCGACGCGGGCTCAGATGCCAACCGAGGGCGAGACGATGGACGGGGCACCACCAGGAGGGGGCGTTCCACTGGACAGAGCTAATTTCCGGAGACAACCAGCAGGAGGCACCAGGTGGTGAGTCCCAGCCTTGTTACAAAGGAGTTAATTTTTATTCTCTCAGAAGTATCTTCTCAGTCTAAAAATACTGGCTCACAGTGTGGGAGACTTCACTGCAGCAGCAAGGCAGGAACTATAAGCCTCAAACATCATCCTGCTTATTTATTGAACTTACTGTAATGGCAGGCAGGGAGCGGAGTCATCTCCTTTCTACTTTGATTCTCAGCTCAGCAGCAATGATGGGGCCAAATGAAGTCACTTTCTGTCATGCACCAGCTTCACCGCTTTGTTCATCTTTCAACCTTTTGTTCTGTCATTTTTCACTGTGCCTATCCAATGCATTCTTGTCTTCCTCAGTTTCTAGATCCTGGCACACTGGTATGTATTGCCATGTAAGTTTTTCTTTTGGGGTCCATTCTTGACATGTGTCCAAACCATGTCAGTCGTCTTTCTGGAATCTTCTGTAAAAAGATTATTTCTTGCCCTACCCATTTTTTATCACTTCATTATTTTTTGGTCTGGAAGCTCTCAGTATTCCCCTAAGACAGTTCATTTCTGATGTCAATATCTTGTGTGTGTTGGCTTTCCTCTTATGTCAGCATTCCAACACATGCAGCAGTAACAGCACAACAATTCTCGTGTACACTTGTTTTTGTTTTTATCAGAATGTCTTTAGCCTTCCAGATCTTGCAGAGTTTTTCCAAATGCAGTAGGAGTTAGTCTTCTTCTTCTTTTTATGTCATCTTCACAATTCCCATTATTCAATAATAATCCTCCAAGCTATACAGTATTTTCCACTTGTTCTAGTTCTGTGTCTCTGACTTTGATCTTTACTTCTTCCTCCTGTATTCTAATTGCCATAATATCTCCATGCTGATCTTCAGTCCAAATTTTCTGCTTTCCTGGTCTACCTTGTAAGATATTCTCTGTAAATCCTCCTTAGTCAACACTGTGAGGTCAATATCATCTGTGAATCTAAGATTGTTCATTGTCCTCCCACATAACATGACACCTCCATTGCCTCTCTCAGTATTAGAGCCGTTACTGCTTCCAGTACCAAACAGAACAACTCTCTTGATAGTGTTCATCCTTGTCTCACACCTATGGTCATCCTGAACCATTTCATCAACTTCTTGTCTACTCTCACAGCATTCACTGACTTGCTGTAGATGTTTTCTATCAACTTGATCAATTTCTTGGGGATGTCACACATTCTAAAAACTTGCCAATAGCCCTTTCTGCCAAATGCTATTAAAAACCAGGAAGTGACAACTTAATCAGAGTGGCTGCAAGCAGGTGAAGAACACACAGTAGAAGTGATGCATAGGCTATTCAACAAACAAGAGCAAGTGCCAAGTGAATGGGAAATAGTGATAATATTACCAATGTATAAAAAAGGAGATAAGAGTGAGTGCAAGAACTACAGAGGAAACAGCTTGTTGAGTATCCTGGGAGAAGCATTAAACAAGATGTTGCACAGGAGAGTAAAGAGGTACTTGGTGAGGAATAAGCCAGATTTAGACTAGGACAAAGTACAATAGATCAGGTATTTGTAATAAGACAGATACCGAGTACGTAGAAAACCACCAAACTTACTACAACAACTTTAGAGACTTCAAACAGGCTTTTGGTAGTATTTGGCAGAAAGATAGTGGTGGTATGGGAGGCCCTGCTAATGCTACATGGAGTGCCACAAGACAGTCTTTCAAAAATACAACGAAGTAGCTGAGTGTTAGGATGAAGTGCAGGGGAAAAGGTGGCATCATTCAGGAGAATGGAAGGGATCATTTGATTTTGAGAATACAGATTGGAGTAGATGACGATCCTATTGTTAAAAAGAATCACAACTTTGGGTGTAATATTTTTCCATTTGATCATGGTCTGTGTGTATCTATGATAGACCAGTATTGGTGAGAGACAAAGGAGGCTTGTTCAGTAGAGTGTGACTGGCAACAAACTAGGGAACTATCACAGCTCAAAGTGTTCCCCTTTTCTGAATTTACATTTAATGATTTTGTAAAACCAGCAGGTATTAGAAATAATCTGAATGTCATTAAATGGAACCTTCCTTCCAGGTTTAGAGTAATTCTGTGCCAAACAGTTCAATACCTTTCTACAAAAGATATTAAATAATAATGACACTGTAAGTCACCTTAAGTGGTTCCTACAAAGTCCAATTGAAAGTGCTTTGTAGCATCCTGTCACTGACCCCAGTCCTGAACATAAAGGGTCTCCTCATAAGGGATGAGATATAATTCACTGTTTATGCAATCTCAGCTCTGAGCCTTTCCTGATCAAAGGAGGCAAACTGTGCCAGACTGTTAGATGTGTTGGATCTGTGATGTAAATTATCTGCTAAACACTGAACAGATATAGTCAAACTTAATTAGGAGCTTACATACTGGATATGATGTATGATTCAAAAGGTGGAAGGCCAGTGTTTGAACTAATAAGACAGCCTGCTCTTGGAAAATTAAAATGAGGTGATCTTTTGTAGTCCAATTGCAGTAAAATCTGAAGAACCTTTTGTTAATAGTTTGATCAGAAAATGTAAGTAATAAATAGCCATGCTATTGCTTTTTTAACAATGGATGCTTTTCCTTACAAGTGTATATTGAACAAAGTATATTCTAAAATTTCACTTAACAGTCAAACCCAGGTTTTATATCTCTGGTCTAATTAAAAAGATAAACATTAACATTGTGTTGTTACCTCAACTACAAAATTATGCAGCTTGAAAAACATTAGTTAAGGGGAGTCCTGGTGGTTGGTATTTCCAAGTGTGACATGTAGCATATGCTCCCATTGTTTCTATGTTCTTGTATCATTATCTGCAGTATGAAGAAATATAGAAAGATATCTATCTGCTCTGCTTCAAGACCCTTGAGTGCTGTAAACAGTTGGTGAAAAATAAAGATTTGTCAAGAACTACCTTGACAACTTAGAAAGTTATGTTCTGTGTGGCACAGCCTTTGTTCTTGCCAACTCCTGCAGAAGGAATAGCAGACCCAGTAACACCACATGTCCTCTTTGTAATCTGTTCTTTTGCTCCAACAGAATATACAATTTTTGTTCCTGACTTCATCGCTGAATTTTTACATAATAAAATTAAAAGTAGTAGTAGGTTTAGAAATACACAACCAGATTACTGTATGCCAGGGTATACTGTATACTTACCGGCTGGGTAAGCACCCTGGTGGGCTGGGCCGGTTTGTTTACCTGCCGCGTCTGCAGGTTCGGCTGATTGCGGCTCCCACTGGTGACGGTTCGCCGTCCCAGGCCAATGGGGGCTGCAGGAAGCGGCGTGGGCAGAGGGATGTGCTGGCCGCCGCTTCCCGCCACCCCCATTGGCCTGGAGCAGCGAACCGCAGCCAGTGGGAGCTGTGATTGGCTGAACCTGCAGACACGGCAGGTAAACAAACCGGCCCGGCCCGCCAGGGAGCTTACCCAGGCGGGCCGCGTGCCAAAGGTTGCCAATCCCTGCTGTATGCTTATTGTATGTATTGCAGAGTTGAATCTTACATTAGCAGATCGGTAAACTTGACAATTCATGAATCTTCTCTATCCCTAAATCTTCTCTATCCCTTGTTTTGTTTTTTCCAGAAACAAAGAACACACGGATACTTTTAATCCAAATATAATTTATTTAGATTAAGAGAACACCAAAACCAAAAGAGACAGAAAGCATTCAGTAACATAGAATTGCCTACCACATCAACCCAGTGTTTCATTTAACCAGAATCCTATCTCCGTACTAGATGCTTCAGAGACAGATCCAACAAATCCTGAAGTGGACAAGTAATAACCTGTCCAAAGGGGAAGTTTATTTCTACTCCAGTCTTTTTTGTGGTTAATATATGCCTTAAAGAACAAGGGTATGTCCCTTTAAATTGTTATCCTATGTACTATAACTGGATTTTTTCACAATCCATATAAATTCAATTATTTCTGAATTCTTCTAAACAATTGGTGTTGGATATATCTTGTGACAACGAGTTCGACAGGTTAATTCTGCACCATGTAAAATGTATTTCCTTTCATCCATTTTAAATTTGTTGCCTTTCAATTTCATCAACTCCTTGGTTCTTGTAATATGAGAAAATGTAAACTGGTCTTCCCAATTTACCTCTTCTACAATATTTCTTACACTCTGTGATTTAGTAATATTTGTACTTTCATTTCCCCTTTTGTTGTCTCCTCTCTAAGATGCAGCCCCAATCATTTCAATTTCTACTCAAACACAAGTATCTCCTGTCTCTTTGAATTTTATTATCTATTTCTGTACTGTCTATTTCTGCCATATATTTTTATGATGCATGTTATTGTAATTGTATATAATTATTCCAGAGGAGGGACTACCATTGTAATAGGATTAAAATATTGCCATATTAATTTCTATCTCATTTGTTGTATATCCTGGGCGAAATCTTAGCCTCACTGAAGTCAATGGCAAAACTCCCATTGATTTTCTTAGGAGCAGAATTTCACCTTCTTATTTATATTTTATTTTGGCATTTTTGACTGCTACTGTACACTGAAATGAGATTTTAACTGAACTTTCCACAATGATGTCAAGGTTTCTTCCCTGAATGGTTATAACTAATGTAGAACTCAGCAAAAATAAGAGTAGCTTGAAATATTTCTTAAAATGTGCATTACCTTCTGTTTGTTAATACTGGATTTCATTTACTATCACACTGCCCATTCTTCTAGCGCTGTTGGAGCCCCAAAAATGTTCGTACTGTCAAAGTCTTGACTAACTTAAGTCTCTTTGCATCATTTCTGTATGATGCTATTTCACTGTTAATGTTCTTTCCATACAACTAATAAATATATTAAACAATATCAATTCTAGCTTGGAACCTTGTAGCCTCTCATGCTCAACCTGGTGCCATGTAGAAAATTAACCCTTTCTTTCTTTCTTTCTTTCTTTCTTTCTTTCTTTCTTTCTTTCTTTCTTTCTTTCTTTCTTTCTTTCTTTCTTTCTTTCTTTCTTTCTTTCTTTCTTTCTTTCTTTCCTGTTATTGTTATATCCATCATTATATTCTGCCTATCATGCCATGTCTACTTAGTTTCCTTAATAGCTTCTTATGAGGGACTTTGACAAAGTCTTTTGTAAAACAATATATATAAACAAATCAGTTCTTCCTTATAAACTATTTTAGTGACATGTCCCATGAATTTACACAGTAAAGGAGACACAGCCTGCCTTTACAGAAACTCAGCTGGCTTGTTCCTATTATAACATAACATGTGCGCCTAAGAATTTTATAAGTAAATATTTCATTATAGTTTTAACCAGTGTTCTCAGTACAGAAGTATGACTCCATTCTGAGGGTCAAGCCTAGCACTTTTTTTAAAGATGGGTACATCATCTTCTGTTTATGTACTGTACATGTGGTCTCTCCTCTGAAAATTTGCAGTGAACTATTGGTGGCCATTTTAAATGTCTATACCCAATATTTTTTTTAAAACAAAAAGTCTGAATAAGAATCAGCCCTAAGGATTGGATTTGTGTATAAAAAGATTCCAGTTGTGTGAATTGTATTATTACTAATTAATATAATTTGAAACTGATAATTAGAAGTAGATAAAAATATAAAAATAGAATATTGTATTTAATATAATATATCATCTTTTAAATTACCACCTATGATTAAACATACGCTTCAAACATACTCAACTGGTCACTTGTTAATGGTGCTTTATTAATCCGAAGAAACACAAAAATACTGAAATGGTGAGAGCTGTCTGTGGACCTGTCTGTAACTGAATTTACAATTTAATCACGAAGCCATTGTTAGCTTGCTCACACATAAATGTGCATTCCAAAAGGAGCTTAAATGTAGGCTGTAATTAAAGCCTTGTAAAAACAGTTAAGAGAACAAAAATGTTATAAATAAATATTTCTATTGTGGAAGACACACTTTGGGGATTAAGTGGAAACATTCTAAGCTGCTTTCTGTTTCTCGCCTTGCTTGCAAAACGATAATTCTTCTGGAGTCATCGCTGGAGCTCAATGGAACAGTACATATTTTTCTCACAGAAGAAGACTAATGTCTTCAATGGTTTGCTTGATTGAAAGAGACAGTCTAAAAGCGATATACGGCAGCTGTCACCAAAATAATGATAGTAGCAAAAGCACATGGATAATTATGCATATGAGATAGGCCTGTATAGATTACTACATAAACAGGAATAATTAATTATAATGGATTCAAACATCATTTTAGTTTGAAAATTGCCCATTAATATAAAAATGGAAATGTCTGCATTTGGAGGATTACTCGCTTTAAATCTTCAGAGTACCCAGAGCATTGTCTAGAACAGGGGTGTGCAAACTACAGCCAGGGGGCTGCATCTGGCCCTTCAGACGTTTTAATCCGGCCCTCGACTCCTGCCGAGGAGCAGGGTCCAGGGCTTGCCCCGCTCCGGAGCTCCAGCCAGGGAGCAGGGTCGGGGGCTTCCCCACTCTGCACGTGCTGTGGCTCCGCATGGCTCCTGGAAACAGCGGCATGTCCCCCCTCCAGCTCCTAAATGTAGGGGCAGCCAGGGGGCTCTGCATGCTGCCCCGGCCCCAAGCGCCACCCCCTAGCTCCCATTGGCTGGGAACCAAGGCCAATGGGAGCTGCAGGGATGGCGTCTGCAGATGGGGCAGCATGCAGAGCTTCCTGGTTGCGCCTCTGTGTAGGAGCCTGAGCGGGGACATGACACTGCTTCCAGGAGTTGCTTGAGGTAAGCGCCACCTGGAGTCTGAACCCCTGAACCCTCCCATGCCCCAAACCCCTGACCCAGCTCTGATCCCCTTCCTGCCCTCTGAACCCCTCAGTCCCAGCCTGGAGCACCCTCCTGCACCTGCATCCCCTCATACCCAGCCCCACCCCAGAGCCCGCACCCCCAGCCGGAGCCCTTACCCCGCTCCCTGCACCCCAAGGCCCTGCCCCAGCCTGGAGCCCCCTCCTGCACTCTGAACTCCTCATTTCTGGCCCCACTGCAGAGCCTGCACCCCCAGCCAGAGCCCTCACTCCCTCCCGCACCCCAACCCCCAATTTTCATGAGCATTCATGGACCGCCATACAATTTCCATATCCAGATGTGGCCCTCGGGACAAAAAAATTGCCCACCCCGGTCTAGAAGACTTATAGATAATGTCAAATGATTCACATATCTTCCTTCTATTTCCTGCTCCCCTTTACATACATCCATGCAGAGTCTGCACATACACACACATACATACACCCCACAACTGTTGCAAGGTAACAATGGCTCCTGCTTCCCTTCCAGACCGAAGCTGCTGCTTCCTGCCACTGTCCAGCTTCTTGGCTCTGTTTCCTCTCCTTTCTGCTGCTCCTTGGGTGATGTTGGAGCTGCCAATGCAGCTTCTCAGTGCTCCTGTGCAGGAGCATCACCAATGTCTTGCCTAGATGTATTATTAATGTAGTGGCCTCTGCTGGCTGCCAATAGGTAGTAGAGGCTCCAGCCGCACAAGCATCTTCCATCACAGATCTTGTGCCTGCTGTTTTGTGAAAGGGTTAAGCTTCAGCAGGAAATTTAAAGTTGCTGCAGGACACTGTGCAAAGCAATGCTTCCCATTCATTCAGATTCTCACAGGTTGCGGATACTGAGATAGAGAATACAGGCTGGCTAGACTACAGAAGTATCAGTATTGTGTCTTATCTTATAAGGCATGTCTTAGTAGTTAAATAAATTTTCATAAACTCAGACTCCATCCCTGAAATACTATAAGGGAGCAAGAATGGAGAGCGCTGGCAAAAAAACACCAAACTGCAAATGTTTGATATGTTTGATGAATGTGTTGCTGGCTAAAATAAGGAGAAAGTTACAGTAAAAATGGGTTCTGCTAATGCTGTGCAACTGCAACACGCAAATTCCCCTCCAGCCATAACAGCCAATGAGGAATACTTACCAGACGTGGGAAGGGTTCCATCATCAATTGGAACTGTCTCAAAAACAGGAAGTATTTATTTAGGGTTCATGTGCTGCCCAGAAAGAATTGCACCACCGGAGTCATTGCTGGATTACAAGAGCACATATGGTTACAGATACTACTAGCATGTGAAGGGTCAGATTCACTCTCAGAAGCACAGGGAGGACAGTGTTCTGACCTAGTGTCCTAATGGCATTGCCTTCTGAATTCACCTCCAAAGGTGGGTGATGAGAGTGCCTTTAAAAGAAGACAGCTTTACAATCCTGGTAGATCTTCATATTAGCCACACAAACAGAGGGTGCCTGGGACAGGTGTGTTGCTCAACCTGAAGTCACCACATACAAGGCGGTCCCTGCCTGCTTTTGAGGGTGTGCCATCCAGGTCCCGGCCCGCTGGTAGAGTGAGTATTGTAGGTGGCTTGTGCTATTTGGCCCCCTCACCGAGACTTTTTAGCTATTAGTGCAGACTTCCTGGGTTCTGCAAGCTGGGGTGGAAATTAAAGGGGAAACTGAGTCCATTTTTCTTATTAAAAATAATCATAATCAGATTATGAGAGGTTCTGGCCACATGTGTGTGTCACTGAAGTTCTTGCTGGATGATTAATTTCATTGTTTGAAAGCATTCTAGTGATACAATATTTAAAATATGTAAAGGACACCAGTCTGCTCTTATGGCATAGTCATTGGACATGTATTTATTGTTACAACTCTAGCTACAGAACAATGATGCTGCTAATGTTAGGCTTCCAAGGGCAACTTTCCATTATATTCTGTTGGCCCATACTTGTTATGTGACATTTCTGATTAATACTGTCAAGGCTAATCCATCATGAAACAATCTTTCAGATTATATAGTGAGACTCTGGCCTTATCGCATGCACACCAATGTACTTCAGATAATGGTATTCTCTGTTGAAGAGATGATCAATGGGCTTTTAGGGAAGAAATTTATTACAGAACACATGGTGTGGACCAAACTAATAATAAAGAACTTTCAATTCACAAAAAAGTTCTAAATCTAGCCACATATATCTGAAGAGTCACAAACAGATTTAGTGAAAGGATAAATGCTGGTAGAAATTTGATAGCCATCATAGCTTAAAATATTTCTTTCCTTTTGAAATCAGGATATGACTGCATGACAAGACAGTGGATTCAAGGACCCTGCATACAGATGCAGAGTTATTTTTTCTGAAATACCCTGTTTTCCAGCTCTAGGACCATACACTGAGATGTGGGCACTAAACCGGGTGTAGTCCATAAAACCTAACCCAGTAATTCAAAAAAGGGTTGACTGTGTATCTAAGACACAGAGTCCGGGACAGGGATAGAAGTGTGTGGTGGTTTGGGGATCTTTGTAGAGCTTACGAATTATTTTTTATATTGAGGACTCTGTGTATCTGAGTCAGACTACATATTCCATGTTGACTGTAAGGCTGGTCTTTGCCTTTTTCTGCTGTCATTTGCCTTCTCTGCTGTAATTTCCCTTCATATTGAGCTAAAACCCACAGGAAGGAACAGAAAAAATTCTTACATCTGGCACAGGGCTAACAATTGAGGGCTATTACACTATGAAGATCAACCATTTAAATGGAGCACCTTGGACAAAGAGATGACTGCTACCCAGGGCATTCCAACTTTTCAAGTCTGAATTCTAGAAAGGTAGTAACAAAGCAACACTTGGTAGGAGATTTTGATCACCTGATGAGGCTGATCAGGGAGTCACATGACAGAGGGGACTGGAGGTCATAAATGAGAGGGTCTCTGAGCAGCCATTTTGAGAGGTGGAACTGACATTTTATTATCTGAATGAGAAGCCATGTGTAGCAGAGTAGAAGAAGGATCCTTAGAGGACTCTGGCCTAACCCCAAAGAACTCTCTACAGTGGTGAGAAAATGAAGGCAGGGAAATGCATATGTGTGTTCATTATATTGTATAGATTTGTGTATTTTTTGTGCTATGTAAATAAAGAACAATGGAATCCTGTGCAAAGTCTGCCTGTGTCTGACTGTCACTGTCATGTATTCCTGAAGAGAGAAACTATAAACCATAAGACTCACACTTTTGCTGAGATTCTGGGGAACATGTAAAAGCTGTTTGGGAGATGTGGGAGAGTTGGTTCTAGTTTCAGTGCCTAGAAAATTGGTCTGTGGTGGTCTGCCCTGGCAAGAGGGACGTCAGAAATGAGGTGTGTACTCACAGAAAATGCCTACAGGCCCAAAGCCAGGGACAGTGTCTAAACTGGTTACTTCATTTAACATCCGACGAAGTGGGTATTCACCCATGAAAGCTCATGCTCCAATACGTCTCTTAGTCTATAAGGTGCCACAGGACTCTTTGCTTCATTTAACAGTTAATGAAAACCCAAGGATAGGAGTGACTTGGGACACAAATCCTATGTATTCATGCTGTTTTGAGCAGGATTGGGGCTTCACATTCACCTTTGGTACTAGAAGTAGACTTTCTGGATACCCTTTATGTAAAGGGGGATGGGAGAAAGGTGGAAGTCCTTAAGTGGTTAACAGAACTGTAACAGCAGCATTAGGAATCCCAGGCCGCAGCTTAATAGCTTCTTGCAGCTGCTTCAGAGGATTTTAAAATAAGACCCCCATTGAACCCCAGCCCTTTCCTGTCCAAGCTTGAATCAATAGATGACCCAAATCTAGGAAGAAATGTTCAGTTGAGTACTTTCTTACAATCAGTAGCTGATGCACACCCATTGAGAAGTAACAAAGCTATTCTTTGTTTTGTTCCTGACTAGTTTACTGCCAGTGTCTTCAGCCTAAACCAGGGATCAGCAACCTTTGGCCCGCGGGCCGGGCCAGTTTGTTTACCTGCTGCGTCCACAGGTTCAGTCGATCACAGCTCCCACTGGCCATGGTTCACCGCTCCAGGCCAATGGGGGATGTGGGAAGCACTGGCCATCACATCCCTCGGCCCACGCCGCTTCCCGCAGCCCCCATTGGCCTGGAGCGGTGAACCGCGGCCAGTGGGAGCCACGATTGGCCGGACCTGCGGACGCGGGAGGTAAACAAACTGGCCCGGCCCACTAGGATGCTTACCCTGGCGTGCCGCGTGCCAAAGGTTGCCGATCCCTGGCCTAAACCAAGGCCAAAAACAACTTGAAAGCCCCTTGCTCTCTGTATTCCCTCTTATATATATTTTTGTCATTCCTCCCTTAAACTGCAATCAAGGTAGTTCTGAATAAAATTATGTATTTTTCTTTGTTAATAAAAAACTAAAAAACAACCCTCCCCCCTCCTCACTGACTTTAGCTGAAATATTCACTGACAAACTTCTTGGTAATATTTCACTTTTGGAAAACCTCTGCAAAATCAGTAAAGGGCAAAAATGTAACTTGTATTTTGCACAGCTCTGGTCATAATATGTAATCTACTAGCCTTTAACATTCAGTTATTAATCCAACTTTCCATAGATCTAGGGGTTTAATACTGATGGCTTATTTACACTTTATAGAATATTTAAATATTCCTAACATAATACTCTTTTTTGTTCCCAGTGGGAAATTTTTTTTAATGTAATCATTTGTTTTTAGTTAATGTCCTTCTTCTGAAACTTGTGCATGTTGGTTAGAAACACATCATCTTGGATAGTCATAACACTTTAGGCTCTTTTTTATAATGATTACTAGAACACTATGAGAAACAAGCAGTTGTGTTTAGTTTCTTAGTAACTCAAGTTAGGCTAAAAAGAGTTGAGGCCTCTCCACAGGCTGAAAATCCGCAGTCTCATTTAATCCTAGTGTTACCGAAATATCGGGTCCGCCTAGCTGAGAGCCAATAACAGCCAGACAGGGATAAGGAAGAGTTGCTTTATTCTGCAGAAGAAAGGAGAGCTTTGCACCTTGGTACAAAAACTCTGTCTTACACACCTTTTACAGATCCTTTATACACATTCAGACAAAGGCCCTTGCCGTGTTAACACTTGATTGGTAGTTGCCAGACCTGTGCTTCCGCTATCTGGTCAGTGAAAACCAGTTTGGGACCAGCTCCAACTACCTCAAGGCCTTGAAAGGGAAGACAGTTGAAAAGTTCAGGCTACTGTGTACTTGAGGTGTCTGCTTCCCCCTAATGGCCGCTGGCTGCCATAACGGCTGCTAGCTATTGGGGGGGGGGGTCGCTGCTGACTGTCACACTAGGAACCTTGAGAATGACTTGTAAAACACTTTATTTCCTCTTTTGTGAGACTTAAAATTGCTTTGGTAATACAAATTAAAAGTTCACCAATGACATCTACATAGTAATGACAAGACTGGACATTACAAGTGGAAAAACTCTTATCCCACAAACCCACCCAGGGACCTTAGACATGCTTCCCAAGATACACAAATAACCCAGGCAGCTCTGTTAGATCTGACTAGGGCAATCTTTCCAAAGGAATATCGGGACCCATAGAAACCATCCTTTAACCACTCACCACACAAAGGGCCAGCCTCCTCCAGGACACAACTGACTTCCTCCAAGAACTCTGCAACATTAGCTACCTCCCTCAGAACACCATCCTTACCAACATGGATGTCACCTCCTTACCCATCAACATCTCTCACAAGACAATGAAGAACTCTCAGATATCCATCCCGAACATATCACCAAACTTTTAAACAATTTTAACAATTCAACAACAAACACTTTGTCCCAACCCTGGAAACAGCCATGGATACGAGGATGTATACCCAATATGCCAACCTCGACATCGTCCTCCTTGAAGAATTTCTGATGATCCAATGATATACCTGAGATACATCAATGATAGTTTAATCCTCTGGACGAACGACTTAAACTCTCTCCTAGATTTCCACCAGAACTTCAACACCCACCACCTGTCTATTAAACTCTCTCTAGAACACTTCCACACCAGCATCAACTTCCTGAACACAACAATCATCTTCAACAATGGAACCCTACAAACAGCTATTTACAAGAAACCCACAGGTCACCACACCTACCTTCAGAGATCCAGTAATCACCCCAAACATAACAAAAAATGTGTTAGCTATAGCTAGGCACTCAGACACCATGTGATAGATGCACGTATAGAGACCATGCATACCTATTTTCCATATGTCTTGAGTTTTTACTTCATTGAGGCAACATCACATCATACATCTTTTCCCCACTAAATTAGCTACTCTGGTTTGCTGCTGGGATGTTAAATGGCAAATGTAGGCTGCTATTGGTAAATCAGATACAGTGGCAGCTTTTGCTCTCTTGTTATTTTCTGTCATGATATGCTGACAGGTAGTATTCTTTACTACCACTTTTAAAACAGTGGTCTCAAGTACTACCTCTGCCAAATGGCCTGCAGCTAGCACATCCTTTTCTCTTTTGTTGCCTGCCTGAATGACTGCTCATACCATTAGCTGTGCTTTTGCTATGCACTCAGACAACTTTCTTTAATATGTTAATTTTGGCTTTCACACCTTTGATTTAACCAATACTGTTTTTAGATCCCTTATTTCATTAATTAATGAGTCACTTTTTGATGCTTCCTTTCCCTTGCAGGGAGGTGCTTTCTGGCCTCTGTAGGGTGATTGCACTGAATTACAGTCTTAGCAGGGGCTCCATTCCCCAGCTTCTGCTATTTGTCTACATCATCACTTACAGCAGTGTGTAGCTTCTCAAATTCTAGCTATGTCTACACTTCAGATCTTATAGTGGCATAGCTGTACCACTGCAGCTGTGCCACTGTAAGGTCTCCTGTGTAGCCACTCAATGCTGATGGGAGAGAGCTCTTCTGTCGGCATAATTAAACCACCTCCAACAAACAGCGGCAGCTATGTCAGTGGGAGAGCATCTCCTGCCAACCTAGCACTGTCCACACCAGTGATTTTGTCAGTGAAAGTTATGTCACTCAGGGGGATGTTTTTTTCACACCCTGACCGACAAAAGTTTTACTGATAAAAGTGCTAGTGTAGACACAGCCAGGGTCACATCTGCAACCTGATGATCTTTAAAATAAAGTTGCATCACAGTCCGAATATTGTTATTCTACAGTCCTGTCAGCAGTGAATGGAGGAGCATGTTTTGTACAAGGGCAGGGTCATATCCTAGGTCAGAGTCAACTTCTTGTGAAGCAAACAATACTATGTCTCAAATCAAGTGTTCTGACTAGGAAACCCTGAGGTTTCTCTTTTGGATTTTGCACTGCATTTGATAGTAGCTGGTGAACTGGTGAAGTTCAGTTGCATCTTTTTCCAATAATAGGACCGTAAGATGCTCCTCGATTTTGGTAAGCTCGAGTTGTTTTTCACCTGCCCTAGCCCCCAAGTAGCTCCTTATTACAAATTCCATTACCTCAGCCTTAGTGTAGCCCCTTTGAATACCACTTTCAAATTGATAGGCCAAACTGATTAGGCTTAACCTAGGATTCCCAACTCACTACTTGCTTAAAACCAGACCCCCCTGCCCCGCCTCTACCCCCAAGGCCCTGCTCCCATTCACTCCTTTGCTCCCTCCTCCACCCCATTGCTCATTGCTCTTCCCCTTCCCTCTTCCTTGTGTCTCTCTGCTGGAACCTTTCCACCTTCCTTCCTCTCCCCCAGCTGGGCTCCTTCTTCTCCAGGGCTGAACTGGGAGCTGCAGCCTGACACAGAGCCTGCTGCCTAGGAGATGCAAGGGCTGGCGGGGGCTGATGACCCAGCAGCACTGATCCTGGCTGAGCATGGGATGGTGCGGGTTGATGACCTGGCACCTTCCCTCCACTCCCCACACCCCACCCACGGTAACTGGACTTTTGGTATCTGGTCAGTACATCTGACCAGACACTGGCAGGTCCCATTTTCGACCGATTTTCTGGTTGAAAACTGGGCACCTGAAAACCCTAGTAATCTGATTTTTTTTTGTAGAGAATTCCCTTTCCTGTTATTTTAAAGTCTTTATATATAATTGGTTTTGTTTTCAGTGCTGCAGATTTTCTACAGGAGCTTGACTTCTAATTTCTATTTGCTTTCCTGAACAGTATTTCAAGCAATGTTACTATTTCTGCATACTATTTCTGAATTGTTTCTACTTCAGTTGTTTCAGTTTGCTCCTCTTTTGCTGTATCAATGAGGTGTAAAGTCTTTTTTTTTTAATGCCAGCAATGCAGACAGTCCCTGATCTTCCAACTCTTCCTGCTCATTTAAGTGACTTATTAGATATCTAATTAAAGCAAAATGGCTTTTTGCTGCAGTTTCACTTTGACTCATGAATGCTCAGAGAATCAGAAACTTCTCTTAAATGCTCATCCTTTGGCTGATATAAAAGTCCTCCTACCCCATGTGCAGATCCTCTAACTCTCTCCCAGCCATAGTGCTTGCAAATAATTAAGTTGTTCCTGGCAGCTTTTCTTGGAACCATTTGCAGCATCTTCTAGGTAAGTTCCTCTCTCAGCAAGATCAGATAATTGCAATTCAGCCTCTCCTGCCTGTGATCGCCAAATATTACATTCTCAGACCATTTAGACCTTTATTAAACTTAGTATCAAAAACCAAGTACAGCTTGTCCAATCCCCATTGCTGCTTAGTTCTTTCAGAGCAAACAACTCTGCACCTGTGTAATGAGAACTGTCTCTTTCATAGACCTATACTAGAAAGTGATATAGAGCCCAAAACAGTGGCAGCAACAGCAAAGAATGGTAGGAGGAGTTAACATGGAACCACCTAGTCAGCTGCACTGTAAAATTTTACAAAAAATGAGTCCAATGTCCTGCTCAGTACACAGGGCCTTTTCCCAGCCCATTCTCCAGCTGAAAGTCATTTTGGGGCTCTTTGGAATTTTCATCATGCACTTTTGTCCGTAAACAGTGTGACTTTATTTCTTTATAATTAACTCATTGATTCTTATGAGGAAGTGGACATTGAGACCATACACAACTATTCTGTTCCACTTTACACTTCTTTATTACAGAGGAAGGTTGGTTATACTATCTAGCATTCCACTATAACATATAGATATTGTATGTGCCTTTAAAGAGTGAGACAAAGTGAGTGAGATAATATATCTTTTATTGGACCAACTTCTGTGGTGAAAGAGACACGCTTCAGAACTGAAGACGAGCTCTGTGCAAGCAAGAAAGCTTGTCTCTTTCACCATAGAAGTTGGTTCATTACAAGCAAGGCCGGCTCTAGGCACCAGTTAAGGAACCATGTGCCTGGGGCGGCAAATCTGAAGGGGCGGCTCTCCGTCCATTCTTGGGGCAGCACTCCGTTTTTTTCCCCCCCTTCTTCAGCGGCAGTTCGGCGGCAGCTTTTTCATTTTTCCTTCTTTGGCGGCAGTTCGGTGTCATTTTTAATTTCTTCTTCTTCGGCGGCACTGCTGCGGCCGCTTTTTTTTTTTTCTTTGCTTCGCCACTTGGGGTGGCAAAAAAGGTAGAGCCGGCCCTGATTACAAGATATTACCCACCTTGTCTCTCTAATATCCTGGGACCAACACAGCTACAACACATTAAATAGAGAGTCAGCTAGTGGTGCTCACTATGTTCCGAGTTTTAGAAACCAGTCAGAGCTGTAACATGTAGTATATAGGTAAGTAGGCCTAATACAATAGAGGAGAACATAGGGCTGTCAGATGTAGAAGGGTATTTTCCTTCCCCAAGGTGAGCCAATTCAGGCAAGGAGTGGGCTGCCAGGAGCTTCAGTCGTGTGCAATTCCTAAACTCCATTAATCCATTCATCATAACTTCCATCTTGCAGAGTTTATAAGATCAATTCCTGCACTTCCTTGAAGCTTCACTCAGTGCAACCTCACAGAACAAAACTGGCCTTTAGTGAGCTATGATCTTTGGTTTTCCAGAGTTTGGTAAAATGCATTTATTATTTGTATCTATTTACTGGTACTTCTGTGGCCTTTATCACCATAATATCTAAGTGCTAATTTGTAAACCCAGACTATTTAATCAGACCTCTAGAAACAGAAAGCAAAACACAGTCCTTGTGCCTAATGAGCGTATGGTCATTCCTTTGCTGCATTTTGTGACAAATCCCATATATCCCACAATGTTGTATCTTTTGCAAGTGAAACTGCTTTCTACCATCCACTATCCATTTCATATGCTTTCATGTACTGTTACAGGGTAGAATAAAACACTTTAGCATACCGTCTGTAGGCCCAACTTGGAAACTTGGAAAAAATGCAAATTAGTTTATCCCTCTTGTTTTGTGTCCTGGCACATCATTACCCTTCTCAAGGTTTTGACCTATTGTTCTAACAATCCACCAAGGGCTAATGCTGATCCCCGTGCTCTTCCCTGCTAGTTATCTTAGTTTGCAGTGTTGTTGTTTTTTGGTCCACTAAAATATATTACCTCACCCCACTTTGCCTCAAAGATATCTAAATGGCTGTTTGACTACACACACATGTGAATTACCAGTGAATGTTACCTTTCTTATAGATTTCAGCGCCTATGGGATTGCTCCAGGCCCCAGCCTCAATAAAGAGTCTTGTTATCAATAATACTCTATCTTATTGAGACACAAGCAGTCCCACAAACTCATTGGCTACTGGAACTTGTAGTGCACAGAGGTATAGTAAACAGAAAAAAAAGATAGGCAAACAGCCTTTCTGACTGCAAACTAGTCAGCCAAAATAAATGAACAGCAGTTTAGTGCAGGGGTCGGCAGCCTTCGGCACACGGCCCATCAGGGTAATCCACTGGCAGGCCCCGAGACATTTTGTTTATGTTGACCATCTGCAGGCATGGCCCCTCGCAGCTCCAAGTGGCTGCAGTTCGCCGTTCCCAGCCAATGGGAGCTGTGGGAAGCGATGACCAGAGTCCCTGCAGCCTGCGGCTTCCCACAGCTCCCATTGCTTGGGAACGGCGAACCGCGGCCACTGGGAGCTGTGGGGATCCGTGCCTGCAGACGGTGTACATAAACAAAATGTCTCATGGCCCGCCAGCGGATTACCCTGATGGGCCACGTGCTGAACGTTGGTTTAGGTTCAGGCTTGGATGTAAGATTTAATTAGCTTTAGGGATGGAGTTGTAATCTGAGAAGAAGCAGAAGATACCACTGTAATATATAGCAGGTGTTCTCAAGCTTTTTCTTTCTGAGGCACCTCCAACATGCCACAAAACCTCCACCTGTGCCCACCTGTGCCACAACAACTTTTTTTCTGCATATCCAGTAGATTAAAAGCTCTATTAAATTAATAGTTATACAGCTAAACACCCACACATATATAATATGAAAAGAGAAGGATAATATACGTACAAAAAAATGAAGATTATTTTTGTTTTACTTCCTCAGTGTGAAACTTTTTGCTGGTGCTGACCCAGAGGCTTGGTGGCCTGCTGAGGTGAGTCATGGGGATGGGGCTGAAGCCCAAGCCCCACTACCTGGGGCTGAAGCCTGGTTTATTTTGGGGAATCCCCTGAAACCAGCTCGCAGACCCCTGAAGCACTGCAGCCCCCAGTTGAGAACCGCTGATATATAGGAATTGGGCAGTATCCCTTTAAATAGTTGTGCACTGTCTAGTGGCACCTACTGTGTTCTGTTTCAGGAACAATCCAGAGTTGCAGTGTGTAGTTAGGCCTTGTATGTCTGTGTATAGTTCATGGTTATGGCACCCAACTGAACCCATGTGTTTGTTCATGTTATTACAGTATAAAGATACAACAATCACTTTTATGTGGAATCAGATTTTGAGACAAAGACTAGAAAAAAGTTAAGAGCTAAAGTAAATGTCACTAATCTATCTAGATTCTACTCCAGTCCTCTATGCTGTGCTTTCAAGTAGTTTTTGATGCCTTTACTGATTTTTTTTTAATATTTGAAAGCCTAAAAAGCTATTGTATTTATTTTTGTTCTCTCCCCTCTGAGAACAAGAAGGTTGCAAGTAGAAACTTAAGACCTGATATTGTAAGTTGTTCTCCTGCACAGAGCCCCCCAGAAGTCAATACTGTTGTATTCAGGTGCAGGGATACACATGCACAGAACAACTTGCAGGATCAGGGCCCATGTAAGTAAGATCCCAGGGCTTTGTAAGGGATATATGGGTCAGATATGCCTTGAATGATTAATGATGCCTCTGGCCCTCAAAAATAAGAAAAGCTATCCCACCTCTGTTTATTCCAAAATAGGATGCACCTATGAAGACGATAAGAAAATGGTTGACTTCATATGAGACACTTTGTCTAAGGACCCACTGATCACCCAAGGTCGGGAGTTCCTCTCCCTAAGAAGAGAAACTAAAATACTAAAATATTGGCTAGAGTATTGTTAATCATCTAGGCAAGAATCTCTCATAATTTGCATATGTATAAAACCTCTTTCTTCCTCCAAATCTATCTTAAAAAGTACTCTAAGTTACCAAGCATGAGTCACACCCTGCTTTCTTATGCAAAGTGTTTTTACCCCAAAGTATAAACCATATTTTGTTTTCCTTGTAAATTACATGTTCCATGAATAATCTTTCACCCCAAATTTGGATCTGCAAATTTGTTTACCTTGTGAGTCAGATCTTCTTCCTTCTATATGTCAAAATGTCTCTTTTTCTATTGTAAGTCCTAAATAAGGTGAAATGCTTATGAACAATGAAAGAATGTATAGAGTATGTCCCCTACATTTAGAAGATAAGGATTTTGTTGGTTTTCAGTGTAAATACTTGTTGCATTCTAGAAGTAGTAGGAATTGTCTGGCACAATGAAGAAGAAATGTTAAGATATAAACGAGGATATAATTTTGGGATACTAAAATAAATTGCTTAAAATGGGGAATCCCAATGGATAGCATGGGCTAATAATGAAATACAGTTCTTGAAATGAATCAAACTTAAAAAGTATCCGATAAAAAAGGGTTAAAAAAATGTGTTTTATATCATTGCCATATACTGAATACCAATGGAAGCATCAGAGAAATTCAGATGAAATCTGAGCATCCAGTTGGCACATGCCCTATGAGAATAAGAAGGTGGCACCATCCTACAAGCCCTGAAACTAGTGTATATAAACCGAAGTCACTATGTGCTCAAGAGAGTTGACTGAACCCAATAAGAAGCTGAAAAAGTGCAACCAATGCCTGGACTAGTTATGCGGAAAGGACTCTCCCCAACTCCAGGGTTAAGAGGAAAAAAATAAGGGGTGAAATTTTATTTAAAAGATTGTATTTCCTCATATTCTTTAATATAAATACCTGTATGTTATCTCTCTGAGTCTACACTCTCTAGTGAGACCTCCAGTAACCATATTTAAGCTTTTAATGCCTTTATAAAGAAAATTGTCCTAAGAGAGATTGAAAAGAATTGTTTTAGGCAATTGCTCTTAATATGCTCAACTTATCCCTTTGGGGTCAATCTAGTCAAAGAGAAGTAACCACACTCTTTAAAATGCCTTAAAGACAAGTGCAGCCTCAGAAGCATGAAAAATGTGCTAGGTACTAAAGAATTGAAAATTGCTGATCATAAGTAAAAGTAATAAGATCTCTTAGTACTTTGCATTGTTCCTTGATATAACTTTTGAGCCTCAGCTGTAGTCTGTGATAATTGCTTTCAAGACTGTATTGTGAGTGCATAGTACACATAATTGGTTGTGTCCACATTTGAGTGGTGAACTGTTGATTATATATTAATGTAGTTCTGGTTGAATTAATACATAGTTGGTTGGTTAAGAATAAGCAAGTGTTATGATTCAAGAGATACTGTTCAAGTTAAAAGTTGACCTGAAAAGAACCAAGTGTTAAACTAGTAAGCTAATGTTCCCTGGACTCAATAAAAGGGGGTTATCATATTGGATCCTATTATATATTGCAAACCTTTTTAGATTTCAGCTTTAAAATCTGACACTCTGGCAAATTCATAAATTTGACCTCCTTTCATGTTTACTCTTAGCAAATTTTAGGGTATTTGGGGGTGAATGAAGATACACTATTGTGATAACTAGACTTGCAATTTTGCCCTATGCAACTCACTCACAAAGAAGTGAGTGAAAAGTCACTAAAACAACAAATTTTGATGGGAAAGGCGCAAAAACAATACAGATTGAATTAGTCCAAACAAAAAGGCCTGCTGGTATAATTCTAGGACTGCATTAAGATCATAACTGCTAAACAAGAACAGCGTGACACCAACAATCAATGAATCAAAATGGGCGTGTCAGAAATTAGTCCTAACTGATGGACAAAATAATGAGAGGATGGGCTGTTCCACCCTATCACAGTTCTCAAAAAGAGGCTTTGGGGGGAAAGCTGGTTATTGGCACGACTGATTGTGGCTGACTAAAGAAGCAAACTCCATCATGTTTCCCACTTCCACCATCTCCTGGGACTCTGGAATCCAGTATGACAACAATTGACCTTCTTTATCATACTCCCAAAAGAGGTCCTGACCAGACTGGGCCAAAGAGAGAGGGAGCCAGATGACATTTCTACCTCTACTGGTTCCAGCTGAATCCAAAATACCACCTGGGATGTAAAACTTTGTGATCCCACTCCACCCAAAGCCCCCTAAATAGTGTCCTTTTTCTTCCCTATCTTAATTCTTCTCTTTCCTAGCTCTCTCCTTTTTCCTTCTGCCTTATAAGAGTCTGGCTTAGCTGATCAAGATTTTATATTTTGCATCATTGCTGTGAACCTGTGACCAGAAAGAGGCACCTAAATGCAATGTCCTAAACAGCCCTATGCTTCTTCTGGGTTGTTAGGTGTCTGAGAATATATCTACACAACATTTTAGAGTGAGCCTCCCAGCCTAAGTCAACAGATTTGGGGTGGTGAGTTTCATGCTAGTGCTCTAAAAATAGCTGTAGAGACAGAACTTTAAAGTTGTGTCTTGGGTTGGCAGAGGGCTGTCACTACAGCTATTTTTAGAGCACTAGCATAAGCCTTTCTAGGCCAAGTCTGTCAACGTTGGCTGGGAGGCTTGCTCCAAAACACTGTGTTGATGTACCCTGAGTAGCTTGCAAAACCATGTTCTGTGACTGTTTCTCCATCAGTGAGGTTGCCAGTTAATGTCAACCTCAGAGACAAAAGCTGCATGTTCTATCGTTGTTCTTTTCTCTCCCCTGTTTATGTGTTTGTCTTGTTTTGTCTTCTAGTAAACAAGGTTGGATTTTAACAACAGCAGCAACAACAAAAACTCCAGTCCATTGTAAGTAACCTCACATTTCTCTAAAAAGGACAGTTATAACCATCTAAGGGGCTGTGAAAGAAGGTTTTGTTTTCCTTCTAAAAACTGTCTCCAGCTAAAGGGAAAGGGAGCAAGGGATGTTAAAATGAAAGCCTTATTTAATACTTTACATTTGAAATGCTTTCACTGTTTTTTCGCCCTTCTCTTCTGTATCTTCAATAAAAAGTTAAAAGGATTTGTAATGGTATGTTTGCCATGGTACTAAGCAGTCTGAGGTCTCTGTATACAAAACCTTCTTTAAAATTGTTTAATGTTGGAGAGTGCCTGTGTTATGTTAATACCTTTGGCTCTATGGGCTCATATATTTCATCAAAATTAATATATCAAGTCTAGGATATCTACTTTAAACACTAGGGTAGGGGGATATTACACATTATAATTACATTTTACCCTACTTAAAACAACTGTCAAATATGGTCAGTGAATCACTGGTTTCATAACACTTTGTATTTATATTCTTTTCTTGTGTTGTATCATTCTACATTATTCCAGTTTGTTTCTCTAGATTGTAAACCCCAAAGGGCAGAGAAATTTTCACTTGTATGGCACGGCTCTTCTCCTGGACAATGACAGACACACTTGTTATGATATAAACAAAGGGTAAATACACAATCAAGAAACAAAACTGTAAATAATTTTAAAAGTTAACAGTTATCATTTTCATAGACTACCCCTGTGACAGTTACCGCTATTTCCTTCAACAGCCTGGAAAAAATGTTAAATGAAGTTGTACTTCCTTAAATGACATTTAAGTATTTTAAGAGTTATTGTTTTAAAAATGCAAATGTTTGTGTATTATTGGGTGATAGCATGGAACGGCTTAATGCAGAAGACAGGATTAATGCAATCCCTGAGAAGTACAGTGAGCTTCAAAAGACTGTTGAACAATGTAGCAGGCACAAATAATCTTTTGGGAAGTGGAATTCCTAGGATGTACCTGGGAGGAGGGTATTGCAAACTGCCACCTAAGGACTCAGCCTTTGAAGCTTCATCCTTTGTCTGCTACCACCTGCTACAAGAGGACGAAACTTTCAAAGACAAATTATATAAAAAAGTAACTGACTTACTGTTGAGTGTGTTTTTTTCTGAGCAAAAGCAGTCATGAATCCTGGTAATCACAGGAAAACCCCTGGGTGGGATTTGAAGGACTGTGTGCCATCTAGAGCCCTTGTTGGAATCAGGGGGTGATCTCTGGTAAGCTTATTAACATGCATGCACCTTTTTTTATTACTTTTTAGTATGTTTTCTCTGTAATGCTTTTACTTTTAAGAATAAATGTGCTTGCTTACAAAGAGCTGTGTAGTAGCCTAACTGTGGCAGTTACCCGGTGTACTGTCTCTGAGGAGAAAAGTAAAGGAGGCTGGCTTAGCAGCCTGACTTCTTTGGGGAGGACACGGTATAGGCAGGAAGCTGTGCAGTATGGAAATATCCTGATCAGGAGGGACAGAGACATGGGTCTCTGCCCAAAAGAGGTGATGGCTGAGGAGCTGAGAGCCAAGCCTGGGTGTTGTAGTATCATTAAACAAATTAAATTTGATTCTAGGAATCCTCATTACTATTGCAAAGACATTGTAGTTGCTATATTAGTTATTTTAATCAAACTCCAGTCCCATCCCTCAAAAAATAAATGTATTTTGTTCTGGAAGATGCTGCTGCTTCTGTTCCTCTTTCCCACAGCAGTATTTCACATTCAAGACAATAATGCTTTGCACTTCTATAGTGCTGTTCATGTTTAAAACACTTTATGGATACTGTCCTAATGCCATCGATGACAATAGAAAAACTCCCAGTGATCTAAATGAGAAGAGGACTGGGCTGTATCTTATCACAACACCCCTGAGAATAGGTATATAAGTAGGTAGGAGTATCATTTTAGAAAGAGAGGGAAATGAGACACAGGATTCTGCTTCTTCTCTGTTAAATCAGTGTAAATCAGAAGCAATATCAATGGACTATACTGGTGTAAAATTCTTGCAAGGTGAAATTAGAAACAGGCAAAGAGGGATTTGCCAAAGACAAAGAAGGTGTTTCTAGTATCACTGGGATCAGAACTCCTTATTGACACACTGTTGCGTAACATAGAACCAACCAACTGCTTTTCCACCAGAATGATGGCCTAGCTCCATTCTTTGGAGTTTATAGCAAGTAATTGTGTTCTTAAAAATTACTAAAAGTGTTGAAGTAATAGAGTGTCAGGGTTACAGGGCTAGCTGCACTTCTGACCCTTTCCTGGTCTCTGAGGGTATGTCTACACTACGAAATTAGGTCGAATTTATAGAAGCCGGTTTTATAGATATCGGTTTTATACAGTCGATTGTGTGTGTCCCCACATAAAATGCTCTAAGTGCATTAAGTCAGCGGACCGCGTCCACAGTACCAAGGCTAGCGTCAACTTCTGGAGCGTTGCACTGTGGGTAGCTATCCCACAGTTCCCGCAGTCTCCGCCGCCCATTGGAATTCTGGGTTGAGATCCCAATGCCTGATGATGCAAAAACAGTGTCGCGGGGGGTTCTGGGTACATGTCGTCAGGCCCCTCTCCCTCCGTCAGAGCAACGGCAGACAATCGATTCGTGACTTTTTACCTGGGTTACCTGTGCAGACAACATACCACGGCAAGCATGGAGCCCGCTCAGCTCAGCTCAGCTCACCATCACCATATGTCATCTGGGTGCCGGCAGACGTGGTACTGCATTGCTACACAGCAGCAGCTAATTGCCTTTTGGCAGTAGACTGTGCAGTATGACTGGTAGCCGTCATCAGCTATCTGGGTGCTGGCAGACATGGAGCTGCATTGCTACACAGCAGCAGTTCCTTGCCTTTTGGCAATGGATGGTGTATTACGATTGATATCCGTCATCGTCATATTCCTCAGTGAGTTCAATCAGAGGCACCCGGGAAACTTCTTCAGCAGATTCCTCTAAGAAATACTGAACCAAACTTTCCACTGTGGGCATCTGATTCTTCATTTTGTCTCCTGGAGACCCGGCAGTCCTATTGAACCGTCTTGGCGATGATGGCTAGCAGTCGTAATACAGCATTTTCTGCCAAGCACCCAGAAGATGCCGATGACTATCAGTCATGCTGCACCGTCTGCTGCCCGCTTAAGATGTAAAAATAGATGGACCAGATTTGTTCTGTATTCATTTGCTTCCCCCTCCCTCCGTGAAATCAACGGCCTGCTAAACCCAGGGTTTTGAGTTCAATCTTGGGGGGGGGGCATTCTGTGTGACAGTTGTTTGTGTTTCTCCCTGATGCACAGCCAGCTTTGTTGATTTTAATTCCCTGTACCTGTACGCCATGTCGTCACTCGCCCCACCCTCCCGCCCTCCGTCAGACACTAGTTTCGCGCCTTTTTACAGCCCAGACACCATAGGACTGGGATCATGGAGCCCGCTCAGATCACCGCGGCAATTATGAGCACTATGAACACCACGCGCATTGTCCTGGAGTATATGCAGAGCCAGAACATGCCAAAGCAAAACCAGGACCAGGCGAGGAGGCGATTGCAGCGCGGCGACGAGAGTGATGAGGAAATTGACATGGACATAGACCTCTCACAAAGTACGGGCCCCAGCAATGTGGAAATCATGGTGTTACTGGGGCAGGTTCATGCCGTGGAACGCCAATTCTGGGCCCGGGAAACAAGCACAGACTGGTGGGACCGCGTCGTGTTGCAGGTGTGGGACGATTCCCAGTGGCTGCGAAACTTTCGCATGCGTAAGGGCACTTTCATGGAACTTTGTGACTTGCTTTCCCCTGCCCTGAAGCGCCAGAATACCAAGATGAGAGCAGCCCTCACAGTTGAGAAGCGAGTGGCGATAGCCCTGTGGAAGCTTGCAGTGCCAGACAGCTATCGGTCAGTCGGGAATCAATTTGGAGTGGGCAAATCTACTGTGGGGGCTGCTGTGATCCAAGTTGCCAGGGCAATCAAAGACCTGCTGATATCAAGGGTAGTGTCTCTGGGAAATGTGCAGGTCATAGTGGATGGCTTTGCTGCAATGGGATTCCCAAGCTGTGGTGGGGCGATAGACGGAACCCATATCCCTATCTTGTCACCGGAGCACCAAGCCACCGAGTACATAAACCACAAGGGGTACTTTTCAATGCTGCTGCAAGCCCTGGTGGATCACAAGGGATGTTTCACCAACATCAACGTGGGATGGCCGGGAAAGGTACATGATGCTCGCGTCTTCAGGCACTCTGGTCTGTTTCGAAAGCTGGAGGAAGGGACTTTCTTCCCAGACCAGAAAATAACCATTGGGGTTGTTGAAATGCCTATCGTTATCCTTGGGGACCCAGCCTACCCCTTAATGCCATGGCTCATGAAGCCATACACAGGCAGCCTGGACAGTAGTCAGGACCTGTTCAACTATAGGCTGAGCAAGTGCCGTATGGTGGTGGAATGTGCATTTGGACGTTTAAAAGCGCGCTGGCGCAGCTTACTGACTTGGATAGACCTCAGCGAAACCAATATCCCCATTGTTATTGCTGCTTGCTGTGCGCTCCACAATATCTGTGAGAGTAAGGGGGAGACATTTATGGCAGGGTGGGAGGTTGAGGCAAATCGCCTGGCTGCTAATTACGCACAGCCAGACAGCAGGGCAGTTAGAAGAGTACAGCAGGGCGCGGTGCGCATCAGAGAAGCTTTGAAAACAAGTTTTGTGACTGGCCAGGCTACGGTGTGAAACTTCTGTTTGTTTCTCCTTGATGAACCCTCTGCCCCCCCCCCCCCGGTTCACTCTACTTCCCAGTAAACTAACCACCCCACCCTTCCCTCCCGCCCTTCGAGCACCGCTTGCAGAGGCAATAAAGTCATTGTTACTTCACATTCATGCATTCTTTATTAATTCATCACACAACTAGGGGGATAATTGCAAAGGTAGCCCGGGATGCGTGGGGGAGGAGGGAAGGAAAAGGACACACTGCAGTTTAAATCTTTAAAACTTTAACACTTATTGAAGGCCAGCCTTCCGATGCTCGGGCAATCATCTGGGGTGGAGTGACTGGGTGGCCGGAGGCCCCCCCACCGTGTTCTTGGGCGTCTGGGTGAGGAGGCAATGGGACTTGGGGAGGAGGGCTGTTGGTTACACAGGGGCTGTAGCGGCGGTCTCTGCTCCTGCTGCCTTTCCTGCAGCTCAACCATACGCTGGAGCATATCAGTTTGATGCTCCAGCAGCTGGAGCATCGACTCTTGCCTTCTGTCAGCAAGCTGACGCCACTTATCCTCTTCAGCCCGCGATTCAGCCCACCACCTCTCCTCTCGTTCATATTGTGCTTTTTTGCACTCTGACATTGACTGACTGCCTCCACGCATTCTGCTGTGCTCTGTCAGTGTGGGAGGACATCTGGAGCTCTGAGAACATATCATCCCGAGTCCGCCGTTTTCTCCTTCTAATCTTCACTAGCCTCTGTGAAGCAGAAACATTTGCAGCTGGTGGAGGAGAAGGGAGAGGTGGTTAAAAAAGACACATTTTAGAGAACAATGGGTACACTCTTTCACGTTAAATTTTGCTGTTCACATTGCATAGCACATGTGCTTTCGTTACAAGGTCACATTTTTCCTCTTATATTGAGGGCCTGCCGGTTTGGTGTGAGAGATCACTCACGCAGTGCCAGGCAACAGATTTCGGCTTGCAGGTAGCCATGGTAAGCCACAGTCTTTTGGCTTTTTTAACCTTCTTAACATGTGGGAATGGTTTCAAACAGTAGCGCCCTCATTTCCCATACCAAGCACCCATTGGGTTGGCCATTTAAAATGGGTTTGCAATGTAAAAGGATGGGCTGCAGTTTCCGGGTTAACATGCAGCACAAACCCAACTACCCCCCCACACACCCAATTCTCTGGGATGATCACTTCACCCCTCCCCCCACCGCGTGGCTAACAGCGGGGAACATTTCTGTTCAGCCGAGCAGGAACGGGCACCTCTGAATGTCCCCTTAATAAAATCACCCCATTTCAACCAGGTAACCGTGAATGATATCACTCTCCTGAGGATAACAAAGAGAGATAAGGAATGGATGTTGTCTGCATGCCAGCAAACACCGGGACCATACGCTGCCATGCTTTGTTATGCAATGATTCCAGACTACATGCTACTGGCCTGGCGTGGTAAAGTGTCCTACCATGGCGGACGGGATAAGGCAGCCCTCCCCAGAAACCTTTTGCAAAGGCTTTGGGAATACATGAAGGAGAGCTTTCTGGAGATGTCCCTGGAGGATTTCCGCTCCATCCCCATACACTTTAACAGACTTTTCCAGTAGCTGTACTGGCCGCGATTGCCAGGGCAAATTAATCATTAATAATTAAACACACTTGCTTTTAAACCATGTGTAATATTTACAAAGGTACACTCACCAGAGGTCCCTTGTGTGCCCTCAGGGTGTGGGAGCACACCTTGGGTGAGTTCGGGGGTTACTGGTTCCAGGTCCAGGTTGATAAACATATCCTGGCTGTTGGGGAAGCCGGTTTCTCCGCTTCCTTGCTGTGAGCTATCTTCATTGTCTTCATCATCACCTTCCTTGTACCCCAAACCCGCTTCCCTGTTGCATGTTTCTCCATTGATGGAGTCAAAGCACACGGTTGGGGTAGTGGTGGCTGCACCCCCTAGCATCGCATGCAGCTCCGCGTAGAAGCGGCATGTTTGCGGCTCTGCCCCGGACCTTCCGTTTGCCTCTCTGGCTTTGTGGTAGGCTTGCCTTAGCTCCTTAATTTTCACATGGCACTGCTGTGTGTCCCTGTTATGGCTTCTGTCCTTCATGGCCTTTGAGACCTTTTCTAATATTTTGCCATTTCGTTTACTGCTACAGAGTTCAGCTAGCACTGATTCATCTCCCCATATGGCGAGCAGATCCCGTACCTCCCGTTCGGTCCATGATGGAGCTCTTTTGTGATCCTGGGACTCCATCATGGTTACCTGTGCTGATGAGCTCTGCATGGTCTCCTGTGCTCTCCACGCTGGGCAAACAGGAAATGAAATTCATAAGTTCGCAGGGCTTTTCCTGTCTACCTGGTCAGTGCATCTGAGTTGAGAGTGCTGTCCAGAGCGGCCACAATGAAGCACTGTGGGATAGCTCCCGGAGGCCAATAACGTCGAATTCCGTCCACACTACCCCAAATCCAACCCGCAAGGGCCGATTTTAGCGCTAATTCCCTCGTCGGAGGTGGAGTAAAGAAACCAGTTTAAAGGGCTCTTTAAGTCGAAAAAACGGGCTTCGTCGTGTGGACGTGTCCAGGCTTAATTCGATTTAACGCTGCTAAAGTCGTAGTGTAGACCAGGCCTGAGTGCACCCCCTTGCATGTCAGGCCTCATGCCTCTGCCTATCCTATGGTAGAATTCTACAATTGCCCCACTCTTAGAGGGGCTACAGGAGCCAGTGTATCAACCAGACTTAACCTGCTGGTCTAACTGAGTTTGGGAAGTTCTTTCCTTTGGGAGTCTGTGACCAGTGGTATTCCATGACAAAACACCTTCTTAAAACCAAAGTATTCATTTTAATAGTAGTAACAAAATATTAGAGAGAGGATTTTAAAACAATAAAGAGTGTTCACGCATCTATATTACCTAAAGGCTTACCATACCCTGATGTTAACCTAGACATATCTAACTTCGTCAGATATACCAATGAATGCATGTCACATTCTAGTTCCTCCGAACAACTACCTCCCCCTCTTGTGAGGGAGTACCTTCTAATCCTGCCAGAGTACTTTTGTTCTTGTGAGTTTCAAGCTTTGTCCCTTCTGGAGAACACTTGGTTTTGTATGTTGGCTGTGAAGGAAGTAAAACCTTTGATGCTAACAGTTCAGTTATTAACAATCCCCAATGGTTTGCAGAGAGGTGGCTTATCCTGAGCAACTGTATCTCTTCCTGCTTTTTTCCCCTGATACTCCCGCATCCTATTAACTATCCCAACATATGCATACAGTAAATGTCCTAATAACTGGGTCAACATAGAGTTTTAAGACCTTGTTAGAGAACAGCTCCAATCATCACACAGAATTTAGGAAAAGCTAAGAAAAATACATAATTTTATATGGAAAGATTTTTGTGTGTATAAATGTTATGAATGCTGTTTTATTTTTTACTCAACCCTTTTGCATAAGAACATATAATAAGTTTCCTACAGCTTTGCTCTCCATGCTCACTCATATGGATACTGGACTGTAATTCAGATTACAATGGGGCATAATACTATAATGAGTTTATGGTCACCAAAAGGTGACGGCAGGCTGCAGCTACTCAGATCCTGAAGGCAAGGAAATTGGCCCTAACTGTGCTGAATTACTGAGCACGAGCACCTCTGCAAAGCTACTATCCAGGTCAAAAAAGCAGCCCTCTGAAAATACTACTTGGGAACAGAAGGCTCTATAAAGTATATTTTGCTGCTTGTGTCTTTTAAAAGGATTGATTAATAGAGGCCAGAGCTCAAGAATAAATGCTGGGAAAAGGTTGACTTGTTTTCCTATTTCTACATTAGATAATTGCCCCAGTAAATAAGTTCCTTTAGCTTCCATGCGGCACCCTTTCTGGGATAAGAAGGGGAAATCTGTTTAGATTTTAACCTTATAGCTACAGAAGATTATGCTGCTTTTTTGTGCTCTTGAAATAGAGAATCCAGTTCTCCTGAATAAATCAGTGTTACCTGAGTCTGTTTATCTGATGCTGAAAACACGGTGCAAAGTAGGAAATAATTGGAATACACTTTTTGTTGACTGTTCAATTTGTAATGGTGAGACAAGGCGGGTGAGGTAATACCTTTTATCTACACAGAGCTGCTCTTCAGGCCTGCTCTGGAGAGCTGTGTGTAGCTTGAAAGCTTGTCTCTTTCACCAACAGAAGTTAGTCCAATAAAAGATATTATCTCACCCATCTTGTCTCTCTATTATCTTGGGACCAACACGGCTACAACACTGCAAATCTGTAATGGTGTCCATTGCCGGGGATGTGCCTTATGCACATTAAAAACAATGAACATATAAATTATAGAAGATTTGTAGTAATTTTAAAGACAAAAACTATGATCTGTTGATCAAATGACTCAGTGATTGGCTACATGTCTGTAAACAATAGGGTTTAAGTAGACTTGCTATGCTGACTTGGGCAAACCTCAGAGCAGGCAACAGGCTGAGGGATGTGCTGGCCGCTGCTTCCCGCAGCCGCCATTGGCCTGGAGCGGTGAACCGTGGCCAGTGGGATCCGCGATCGGCCGAACCTGCGGATGCGGCAGGTAAACAAACTGGCCAGGCCCACCACGGTGCTTACCCTGGCGGGCCGCGGGCTAGAGGTTGCCGATCCCTGCCTGAGAGTCATGAATGCGCTCAGTACTATAGAGCAAAGGGAAAAGACACAGTACTTGTTCCATGGAAGCTGTAATTTACACTGACCTGAAAAATACAAACTATGGGGGCCAACTCTAGCTCTCACTGATCTCAATGTGAAGTGAATAGAGACTTAAAGTGGTAAAAGGCAGACTCAGAGCTGTAATCCAGTCATTTTAATTTTTTCCTACATCTTATGTGTTGATCAGAAGCTAGACTGCTTCCCTCCCCTTATCAGAAACTGGGAAATAACAAAAACAACAAGGAATCTGGTGGCTCCTTAAAGACTGAGGGATTTATTTGGGCATAAGCTTTCATGGGTAAAAAAACCCACTTCTTCTCCATCCCTCTGAAGAAGTGGGTTTTTTACTCACAAAAGCTTATGCCCAAATAAATCCCTCAGTCTTTAAGGTTCCACCAGACTCCTTGTTGTTTTTGTGGATACAGAATAGCATGGCTACTACCCCTCTGATACTTGGGAAATAATAGATATTGCAATATAAATCTTCAACAAAAGGCACAGATAGATCTGATTGCCATCCACATATAGATGGTGCTGTAGGCCAAAATGTCTCTCTGTCTCCCCTAGCAACACAGACAAGAAAGGACAAATTTTGATGGTACTCTGTGTGCAAGAGCACTTGGGAAGGAAGAGCAAATACTTTTTTCAAGCGTATGGGTATTATTGAATAGTACAAACAGCCCAAGAGTAAAAATTGGATGCTTAACAGATGGATATTCTTGGGGTTAAAGACACTGGAGTGAGAATTAGGAGATATGGGTTTATTTCCCAGTTCTGACACAGCCTTTATGGTTGACTTTTGTTTGTAACCTGTCCTTTAAATCGGCTTCTGTACCCAATGACTGGAAGTTAGCTAATGTAATGCCAATATTTAAAAAGGGCTCTAGAGGTGATCCCGGCAATTACAGACCGGTAAGTCTAATGTCGGTACTGGGCAAATTAGTCGAAACAATAGTTAAGAATAAAATTGTCAGACACATAGAAAAACATAAACTGTTGAGCAATAGTCAACATGGTTTCTGTAAAGGGAAATCGTGTCTTACTAATCTATTAGAGTTCTTTGAAGGGGTCAACAAACGTGGACAAGGGGGATCCAGTGGACATAGTCCATTATGCCCATTTATTTATTTATTTATTTATTTATTTTTATAGTGTACTTAGATTTCCAGAAAGCCTTTGACAAGGTCCCTCACCAAAGGCTCTTAAGTAAATTAAGCTGTCATGGGATAAAAGGGAAGGTCCTTTCATGGATTGAGAACTGGTTAAAAGACTGGGGACAAAGGGTAGGAATTAATGGTAAATTCTCAGAATGGAGAGGGGTAACTAGTGGTGTTCCCCAAGGGTCAGTCCTCAGACCAATCCTATTCAACTTATTTATAAATGATCTGGAGAAAGGGGTAAACAGTGAGGTGGCAAAGTTTGCAGATGATACTAAACTGCTCAAGATAGTTAAGACCAAAGCAGACTGTGACGAACTTAAAAAAATCTCACAAAACTAAGTGATTGGGCAACAAAATGGCAAATGAAATTTAATGTGGATAAATGTAAAGTAATGCACATTGGAAAAAATAACCCCAACTATACATACAATATGATGGGGGCTAATTTAGCTACAACAAGTCAGGAAAAAGATCTTGGAGTCATTGTGGATAGTTCTCTGAAGATGTACACGCAGTGTGCAGAGGCGGTCAAAAAAGCAAACAGGATGTTAGGGATCATTAAAAAGGGGACAGAGAATAAGACTGAGAATATATTATTGCCCTTATATAAATCGATGGTACGCCCACATCTCGAATATTGCATACAAATGTGGTCTCCTCATCTCAAAAAAGATACTGGCACTAGAAAAGGTTCAGAAAAGGGCAACTAAAATGATTAGGGGTTTGGAACGGGTCCCATATGAGGAGAAATTAAAGAGGCTAGGACTCTTCAGCTTGGAAGAGAGGAGACTAAGGGGGGATATGATAGAGGTATATAAAATCATGAGTGATGTGGAGAAAGTGGATAAGGAAAAGTTATTTACTTATTCCCATAATACAAGAACTAGGGGTCATCAAATGAAATTAATAGGCAGCAGGTTTAAAACAAATACAAGGAAGTTCTTCATGCAGCGCACAGTCAACTTGTGGAACTCCTTACCTGAGGAGGTTGTGAAGGCTAGGACTATAACAGGGTTTAAAAGAGAACTGGATAAATTCATGGTGGTTAAGTCCATTAATGGCTATTAGCCAGGATGGGTAAGGAATGGTGTCCCTAGCCTCTGTTAGAGAATGGAGATGGATGGCAGGAGAGAGATCACTTGATCATTGCCTGCTAGGTCCACTCCCTCTGGGGCATGTGGCATTGGCCACTGTCGGTAGACAGGATACTGGGCTAGATGGACCTTTGGTCTGACCCGGTACAGCCGTTCTTATGTTCTTATGTTATGACTTTATATTTAGGCCCATATCCTCAGAGGTATTTAGGGACCTGTCATCGATTTCAATGGGAGATAGGCATCTAAATACCTTTGAGGATCTGAGACTTAACCTTTGTTGCTTCAATTCCCCATCCTCAACATGAGGATAATTCTTCCCTATCTAAGAGGTGTGGCAAGGCTCAATCCATCAATGATTGTGAGGTGTTGAGATACTCCAGTGATGAATCACCTGAAAAAGCCTATAAATAAAGGATGTATTTATTTAGTGAAGGTGGAGTGGAACTATTTGATCTGTTGTGGTGACATCCTACTGCAGGAGGTAGTATAATGTACTCTCTATATATGTGCAGCATTACTCTCTAGTTCTTTTCCCAGAGGGGATAGGAAACCTATTAGCAGTAGCTAGGAGAGATAATTTTAGCTCAAGTGGTAGAGGTGTATGATTTTGAAGATGAAAGACCAGGGTTCCACTTCCACCTCTGCTGGTGTGTCACTTATATAGTAATTGTGTCTGTTTGCAGCATGTGGATTACATATAAATCCCTAATACAAGTCCTCTCTAGTACGGATTTTACTGTATTACTAATTAACACTTTGTGCTTTTACAAATTTAAAGTATTGTTCAACACCCTTGTAAATAACAGTGGTGACTCTTAGAGAGAAAGGGACACATCCATTAACACCTTTAGAACCTGATTCACACCTTTATTACTCCAGTGTCACTCCATTGGAGTTAAACTGATGTAAACCTGAAGTAATACAACAGTAAATTAGACATTAAATTGTACTGCTTTGTGTTAATGCTAAAACTCTGTTTATTAAAATGGACTGTTGTTTAACTGTGTGTAATTCACACTGGGGATTAACACCATTACACATGTGTGACCAAACCTCTGACTTGCTAATAACATGCTGTGCACAATGGAACTCTGCTTTACCCTCCTTTAGACCTTACTGGATCTTTTATGATCTCTAGATCTTTAAAAAAAATAACTTTTAATATATTGTACACGATCATGTAATTTTCAGTGATCATTCTTCCCACTCTGCCATCTACCTTAGAGCAAGTTGTCAGACACTGTGTGGCTTTCTGACAGTCTGCAAAAATGGTAGGACCATCATAACATTACTTCAGGGTCCTGAGAGATCCTATCACTCATATCTGTTTATTGTTCTGCTTTTGTCTTATTTGTAGGGATTTTTTGCTAGTTCCAATTTCACTTTTGTTATTTTGGCTTACAAGTCATAGATTTTGGTACAAAACAGTGGCATACACATTATTACATTTCAATTTGTATTATTGCAAGTATTGTGATTGGTGTATTATATAGCAATACTTGTAATATTACAAAGCTGCCCTCACTATCCTTAATTAAACTTTTTGGGCACAAATGACATTTTTGCTGATAAATATTACTCTCAGATTCAGTTAATAAATTCTGTTAACTGTTCATTCAGTTAATAAATATCTGAAACACATGCTGTTTAATTCACATTGTTCCATTTTCTTAAGTCAGAACTTCTTCTACATGCACTATCTGCTTTCTTACTGCTTTCTCCATTTATAACTAAATAAGATACTGCTTTTGCCATATTCAACAGTTTCCATCATTCCTTCTGGGCATTTCATTTTTTCCCGTTAAGTTGAAGTCACAACCAGTTCCGTCAGGCTGTGACTCATACAGAAGAAAAATCCAAATCAAAACAAATTAACCGCAAATTACCAGACATGAACATATGTTAGTGGGAAAATATCAGCAACATGAAGAGTAAAGCAGATAACATCCACTCCCACATATTTGGAGGAGGGACACAATGTGTCACCTCCATTAGATTTACTTTTCATACTGCAATACCTATTCCCAAATTAGACACCACACCCCCCCCCTTTTCACATCGTAAGAAAAAACAGTTTGCAATAGTGTAACTATTGTGAATGTTTTAATACAAACCTAATAACTGGTGACCATAGTAAACTGTAGGTCATGCACTTAAGTATGGTATATAATCTTACTTTTAAAAGAACTTGGGCCAAATTCATCTTTGGTGTAACCCTATTGGCTCAGCAAGGATAGACTATCTACCCCAACCAGAGTTGGATTGCATGGACATTTGATAATGAGGGGAGTAGGCTGATCAGTAAGTTTTTAGTGGATGAAAGGAAAAATACATAAGATAAACAAATAAATAAACTTTAGTTTCTATCTTAAAGATAATAGCTAGATCAATATAATAATTGGTTGCAAATAAATTAGAGCAATTAGTTAGTTCTCTCAGAGCTGGCCCACAATGAAATGGAAATCAGAGGGAGATAGAATCATTTACATATACAGCCTGTTTAGGGAAAGCCCATTGCTAAACTTTCTGCTCTGATCTGCCAGGTGAGGAAATCAGTCTCATGAACTAAAAGTAGCCTTCAAAGGTGGGGATAAAATGCCAGAATCAAAACTGCAGTAGGTGCAAGAGGTGGAGTCCACAAAGGCTCCTAAACTCCAGTTTTATTCTCCACTGCAATCTACAAAACTCCCACCAAATTCTGTAGGTGCCTAATCTCACTTGGTGCCTACATTTTCAGGGTAAAAGTTCCCTCAATGCCTAAGTTTCTGCCTCTGGGCATGTGCATTGCCACCTTGTTCTAGGCATCTGGACACCTATCTCCCACCTAAGCCCCAGAGTGATTCATGAACTGGGCAATCCATCCACCTAAGTCATGTGCAGGGCGTAGTCTGGTAGGTGTGCTCAGTGGCTGCCTACCATATCGGATCCCATTCAAAAACTGGCTGGAGGAGGAGGAAAAAGTGGTGGTGCTGGTGCCTACCTTATAACTCTCTCTCTCTCTCTCTAGCCCAGTGACTATTTCAGTATTTATCTACAGTGGAACAGTAATAGGGCCAGACAGAGAGAGTGAGAATAACTCTGTAATTCAGTGGTTAGGGCACCGAGGTGGGAGTCCCAGAGTTCAGTCCCCCTACTCCAGTCACTCTTTCATTATTGATCCAAATTGGAACAGCTTCAACGGGAGACTAAAGACATTCCACATCAGAATATCCTATAGGTCAGAGGTTAGAACCCTTTCTCAGTTGTGAGGGACACCTGTTCAAATCCTTTTTTCTCCTTTGTCAGACAGGGGGAGATTGAACCTGGATTTCCACCATCCCAGATGAGTGCTTTAACCATTGGACTAAAAGTTACAAGGTGGCACTACCTCCTCCTCTTCAGCCATTTTGTGTGGAACCAGGGGCTTGCCTCGCTCATTCTCACAAGAAACACCGTAGGCATGTAAGCCTCCTGATTCCAGGACAAGCCTTCATGAATCAGTAGCAGAGACAGGCACCTAACTCCTAAGGACCATTTCCATTTCCTTTCATCATGTAGGAAGCCTAGGTCCTGACTCAGGCTTTGTGCATCAGGTTAGGCACTGTGACGCCGAGCATTGAAAATATAAATTTGTAGATCTGGGCCAGGGTGAAAAAAACTGCATTGCCTCTCCAGTTAAAACTAAGTGTCTACAAATCCACTAACCCTATTAAGAAGGACTGTCATTACTTTTTAGGAAAATATGTATAATTTTTTCCATTGTATCTCTGAAAAATATTGCTAGATAAATGTATTTCAGGGGAATTTGAAGATGTCTTTTTTAATCTTTAATAATCACTCAAGATTCAGGTTGGGTGGAGAGAGGGTTCAGAACTTTCCTAATTGCAGGAGAACTCTGAGCTTGCTCATACTTCTGGAAAATATCAACTTCACAACAGGCATGCTCTGAGGTTTGAAACAGGCATTTACCCTAGTCCAGTAGTTCTCAAAGTTATTTGACTGATTTCTTTGTGTCTGTAGTCATTTACGCTCCCCGCACCACAAGTACATGTACCACCATCCAGTTCTGAAGGCAAAACGGAGAGCAGTGGCTGCTGGCCAAGCATCTAGCTTTGAAGGCAGCATATGCCCGCAGCAGCACAGAAGTAAGGGTGGCAACGTGAAAAGTGATATTCCTCAATATCAGGTTTCTCAGCAGATTTAGAAGTAAGGGTGCAACAGCGCAGAAGTAAGGGATGCAATATGAAAAGTATGAATATGAAATATGAATTGGCCTCGTTAGCATTACAAAAAGTAATTTTCCCTCTGTTGCTATTCACCCCTCCTTGTCAACTGTTGGGAATCGGCCACATCCACCCTGATTGAATTGGCCTCGTTAGCACTGACCCCCCACTTGGTAAGGCAACTCCCATCTTTTCATGTGCTGTATATTTATACCTGCCTACTGTGTTTTTCACTCCATGCATCCGATGAAGTGGGTTATAACCCACGAAAGCTTATGCCCAAATAAATGTGTTAGTCTCTAAGGTGCCACAAGGACTCCTCATTGTTTTTAATATGAAAAGTGATATTTGTCAATATCACTTTTCACAGCAGACGTAGCACCCCACTGCCACACCTACTTCTGCACTGCTGCTGCCACCCCAGGGCTGACAGCCAGAGCCCCACCACCTCCAGGTGAGGGATTGGAAGGGAAAGAAAGGAGAGCCCGAGCCTGGGTGGTTGGGCTCCAGCTGTCCCCTTTATCCCCACCTCCTGCCCTTCTGCACAAGCCCCAGTCACCCAGGACTGACAGCCAGAGCTCTTTAAAAAAAAGAGTATATAGCTCGCACCTCCCTTGACACATTCCAGTGACTCTCTTGGGAAGCCTGCCCCATAGTTTGAGAACAGCTTCCCTAGTCCCTGATACACTAAAATTGCTTCATCTCCATGTGCATATTCAGCTTGTTTGTATGGTGTGTATCTTCCTCTGGTAGCTAGACCACATTGTATTTATACAGACGTAGCCTACTACTGCTGCCAGCTGATGGAGTTACTCCTTTTTCACCTTTAGTGGTAGAGGTATGTGCATTAATGTTAACATCATAGATTCAAACCCTCTCAAAGACCTGGGGAAAGAGGGAGAAAAGGTTATTACACATAGTCACAACTATACTAGCACCTTGATCCTTACATCTATATCTTTATATGCAAACTATATTTTTCAAATGTTGCAATCTAATGAGCATGCCCTGTGTTCTTTGGCATTCTTTGCTCTATAAGCAAATATGTCAAATAGTGAGATTGTTTACCCTGGGAAATGCAAATCCCTAAGGAAACTGGTGTTCTTCAGTTTAGAGTGCATTGAATGGTGGTGTATTATGCAGATTCAAAAAGGGCACTGTAGATATATCAAATAGATTCATTAAGTGGCATGGTCTGACTACTACTGGGGGGGAAAACATCTTTTTTTCAAAACTTATGTTCCACTTGTTCCCATAGTAATCAAATCATTCATTTATATCAAGGTTTCTATTTTGTTTTCTTAAAAAGTGATTTTTACTTTTAGTAAATCATTTTTGTCATTTTGCCTTCAAAATGCAAGGTATAACATTTACTAAATTATATGTAGGGACTGTGAAGTAACTACGGTACCCTACAAAGAAACTACATGTAATTTCACAGGTGTTATTTAGACACATTATAAAGATGTAAAGAAGACACTACAGAAGGAGTTTAAGGAGGAGCTGATCCAAACATATGGTCAAAGAATAAAATGCTCAATTGTTTGACAGTTTGAAAAGCAACTAAATCATCAGGAGTAATATAGAGGATTGAATAATGACTCCTGGTTTTGACTGATGATGGTACAGTCAGTAATATAGTATGGAGTTACAAATGTTTTATATACAGGAACATAGGAGTGGAAGGGACCTCCTTGGTCATCAAGCCCAGTGCCCTGTTCTAGCAGGCAAAGCTATCATATAATCCCATTCATAAAGTTATGAAGCGCAATCTTAAAATATTTAGATTGTTTGTTCCTAGCATTCCGAGTGGAAGGCTGTTACATAACCTCACTCTTCTGATGGTTAGACACTTTCTTCTAATTTCCAGCCTAATTTTAGTCATGGTCAATTCATACCCACTTGTTCTTGTGCCAATTTTGTCCTTTAGACTTACTTAAAAGCTCTCCTCCCCCCTTGATGTTTTTAGAGACCAATCCTATCCTCTTTCAGTCTTCACTTTGCTACGCTAAACAAACCAAATTCTTTTTCAGTCTACTCTTTATTCCCCTGATCATCCTAGTAGCACCCACCACTGCTATTGAAGTTAATAATAACTTCAGAAGCTCTGCAGCTCTGAAAAATCAGACTACTTTTATAGGTACTGTACCTAATAGGGATTTAGATTTCTAATTTTGGACACTCAAGTTTGTCAGTTTTGGCTGGTTTACAAAAACCTTCTGTATTCCCATTTCTGAGAATTGCAAATTTCCTGCTTGGGTGAGAGTATAGCTTTGCTGACATGTATTTCTTTAAAGTCATATGTGTTTTATCAGAACATACATCTGTTACATTTTTCATCTAATATGAGCAACAGTATGTTTTCATGTTGAATGACTCATATTTTAATTAAGAGAAAACAACAAAACAAGAGAACAAAAGTAAAGCCTCCAGAACAGAACACCATGTGTCTAGTCTCTAACATGCCGCATCTGAACTGAACATAAAATAGTAGCTGCCTCCAGTGGACATTGCAGTCCTAGAAAATAATAATACAGTACACAGACAAGAAAATCTTAACAATTACACATTGTAGTTACATTGAGGGCACTTAAAACCTTTCTACCAGTTGGAGAGAGATTACCAGGTCCAAAACCAGGGAATTTCAGTAACTGGCAGAATGTTTTATACTACAAGGCGAGTCTCATCTTACGCGCATTTAACATGCACGAATTCACCTTTGCGCGGTTGGCAAAAACAAACAAACAAAAAAGAGATAAAAATAACAATTTAAATACTGTACCTGTAGTGTGGGCGATTCCGACCACCATTACACTCAATGTAATTTTGACTATACGCGATTTTTGCTTTACGCGCTGACAGCGGAACGTAACTCGTCTGTATAATAAATGTTTTAAATATGAACACTCTACCTACAGCACCCCTAGAGTAGCCATTAACAAAGCCAATGACCATTTATATTTAATAACTGTAGAATTATTTTGGTTAGAAGGATTCTACTTTACTCCCCAGCACCATGGGTAGTTAAGTCTGGAATGCATCCAATAATGCCCACTCCACAAGCTCACTTTTTGAGCTTGCTCCTTTTTCACACTTTTATTATAGTTATAAAATTTTACACAATACTTATCCTGTTAAATTAATTGTTAAATATTTTTAAAAAATAATATTTAATTCATTCCCATAGCAGATTCTCTCTTCTGTCCTCATGGACTAGTGAAAATAATTGATTAATACCTATAACATTATTTCATGATTTGGAGTGATTATTGGATGTATTTAATGGTAGATTGACAGCTGACAAGCGTTTGGGATAATCAATCAGTTCTCACATGATGCAACAGAATGGTCTAAAGGACCTCCATTTTTTTCTCCTGCCTGAAAGTTCCCACATTCTTAGGCTCCAAACTACAGCCATAGTGGCTTTTTTTGTTTCCCCAGTACACTTTGTAAATCTGGTCTCACATTATGGATGACCCTAAGTGGGTATACTAAAAAGGGGAGGGGACATTTGTGTTCTCCATGTCTACTGAAGGTTGGACAAGAAGTAATGAGCTTAATCTCCAGCAAGCAAGCTGTAGGTTAGATATTAGGAAAATACTTTCTAACTATAAGGATAGTTAAGCACTGGAATTGATTTCCAAATGAGGTTGTCCATTCCCCATCATTGGAGGTTTTTAAGAACAGGTTGAACAAATACCTGTCACGGATGGTTGAGGTTTGCTTGGTCTTGACTGAGTGCAGGGGGATGGCTTCTCAAAATCCCTCCCAGCCCTATATTGCTATGATTCTATGAAAACATATTACAGTTGCAAGCACCAGGCTTTCAGAGCATTTAGATTGATACAATAAATAGAATTATATATGGTAGAACATTCTACTGATTGAATGAGAATTTTATGCCATTGAATTAAACAGCAGCACCCATGCGATATATATTTTTTATTTCCTCCCTACTATACTACACATTTTTGAGAAATTTGTTATTGCATGTTATATTGTACATGTTATATTGTACATACTTTTACTGACTATTAGGGTGCTTTAACATTATTGAGAAATTACCTTGTTTAGTCAATCTCAAGTCTCATAAATGTGCATAGAACAATAGTTGTTTATATTAAATTTGCTCTGAGAACTGCTGGTCATGTTTGCTATGAATAACATAGCACTTAACCACTGTTACTCATGCTTTCTATTAGGAGACATAGCACTCTAGGAATTACTGTGCTTGTGTTTACAAATGCACAACTGAAATTAATTTACATGAAAACACAATTTCATATTGTTCATGTTGGAGTAAAATGGTTTAATATTACTGTAATTTCAGATTCAATCAAGGCATAATTATTGCTTTGCAGTAGCAACAATGTAGTGATGGCTGAGGATATACTTTCATTCTGAGCCCCTATTTTCAGCCACTTACAACTTCCTTGAAAATTACCCTTTGGGCTGACATTTCTCAAGCTTGTACGTAAAGAAAGTGGAGAAGTTGTTAACTTTCTCAAAAGTTGTTCCACTTAGTCATATTTTTGAGATGCTGAGTGTACAGTTTCTTTGTTCTTGAATAATTTTCTTGCTAAAGTTCAGATTTGGCACATACCTAATACTTAGGAAGGAATGTGTGCTTTGGTAAATTGGAAATTCATTGGTTGAGATTAAAGAAGTTTAAAATGATTGATAATGTGATAGTGTGTATATGCAGTCTGTAATTTTCTTCCCACTTTAAGTACACCCTGGGTTACTGGGGCCTTATCTACACCGTCTGTGTTTAATCCACAGTAACTTGAGTTAGTTCAGTGTGGAAATGCCTGCATACACATGATGTGATTCATGAAAATGCAGCAACTCCACATTTACTGTGAACTCTGGAGTCCTCTTTCAAAGTGTATTGTGTTCAGTGCAAATTGAGTTAGTGAGATGTATTGTTAGTGTGAAAAAAAAAATATGATTGCACTGTCCCACACTGCTTTGCAGGCATCTGTTACTGAGCTGTCTGGTGAGCTGTGTGCTCTTCACTTCTCTCGGGTCAAGCAGTTACAACATGCCTTGAACAGCCTTTTGGAGCTGTGCTGAGATCCTGGATCTCATCACCATTTGTGGAGAAGTGTAGGTTCAGTAAGTTCTTGGGGCCAGCCACCAGAAGGTTTATTGTGTGGGTGCAGGGTAGTGTTGGTAGACTGTGACATACAGCAGGTCAGACTAAACAATTTGGTGATCCCTTCTGGCCTTAAACTTTAATACTCTATTGCACAGCTGTATAGATCTTAGGCAAGTCTACACTGCAATGTAAGCCCAGGGTTAGTAGGACTTGATTCAGCTGATCCTAGGTTTCAGAACCTAGAGCTTGTGGGCAACAGAGGCCAATTTATAAACATTATTTTCAGCTGCACTGGAAAAGTTCATGATGCTAGGGTTTTCTGATGATCAAGAATCTATATTCATAGATAGGCTGGGACACTATTCCCACCACGTGACATAGGCATAAACAGAGTTACTGTCCTGACTGGGGGGACCTAGTGTATACCCTTTTGCCTTGACTTATGAAACCATATTCTGATCTCAGAGGTCCTGAGAAATGAAGGTTTAATTATACTCTCAGCAGGTGTAGAACTGTGGTTGAATGTGCATTGGGCTAATTGAAATCCCACTGGTGTTGCATACAGACTAGGGCTGTCAAGCGATTAAAAAAAGTAATCACGCAATTAAAAAATTAATCACAATTAATCGCACTGTTAAACAATAATAGAATACCATTTATTTAAATATTCTGGATGTTTTCTACATTTTCAAATATATTGATTTCAATTGCAACACAGAATACAAAGTGTATAGTGCTCACTTTATATTTATTTTGATTACAAGTATTTGCACTGTAGAAAAACAAAAGAAATAGTATTTTTTAATTCACATAATACAAGTACTGTAGTGAAATCTCTTTATCATGAAAGTTGAACTTACAAATGTAGAATTATATATGCAGCATTCAAAAATAAAACAGTGTAAAATTTTAGCGCCTGCAAGTCCACTCAGTCCTGCTTTTTGTTCAGCCAATCGCGCAGACAAACAAGTTTGTTTACATTTGCAGGAGATAATGCTGCCCGCTTCTTGTTTACAATGTCACCTGAAAGTCAGAACAGGCATTCACATGGCACTGTTGTAGTCGACGTTGCAAAATATTTACCTGCTAGATGTGCTAAAGATTCATATGTCTCTTCATGCTTCAACCACCATTCCAGGGGACATGCATCCATGCTGATGACAGGTTCTGCTTGACAACAATTCAAAGCAGTGCGGACTGATGCATGTTCATTTTCATTAACTGAGTCAGATGCCACCAGCAGAAGGTTGATTTTCTTTTTTGGTGCTTCGGGTTCTATAGTTTCCACATTGAAGTGTTGCTCTTTTAAGACTTCTGAAAGCATGCTCCACACCTCATCCCGCTCAGATTTTGGAAGGCACTTCAGATTCTTAAACCTTTGGTCGAGTACTGTAGCTATCTTTTGAAATCTCACATGGTACCTTCTTTGCATTTTGTGAAATCTGCAGTGAAAGTGTTCTTAATATGAACTACATGTGCTGAGTCATCATCCAAGACTACTATAACATGAGATATATACAGAATGCGGGTAATACAGAGCAGGGGACATACAATTCTCCCCCAAGGAGTTCAGTCACGAATTTAATTAAAAAGAACAGGAGTACTTGTGACACCTTAGAAACTAACAAATTTATTAGAGCATAAGCTTTCGTGGGCTACAACCCACTTCTTCAGATGCATATAGAGTGAAACATATATTGAGGAGATATATATACACACATACAGAGAGCATGAACAGGTGGGAGTTGTCTTACCAACTCTGAGAGGCCAATTAAGTAAGAGAAAAAAAACTTTTGAAGTGATAATCAAGATAGCTCAGTAATTAACACATTATTTTTTTAATGAGCATCATCATCATGGAAGCATGTCCCCTGTAATTGTGGCTGAAGCGTGAAGGGGCACACGAATGTTTAGCATACCTGGCACATAAATACCTTGCAATGCCAGCTACAAAAGTGCCATGCAAATGCCTGTTCTCACTTGCTGGTGACATTGTAAAGAAGAGGGCAGCATTGTCTCCTGTTAATGTGAACAAACTTGTTTGTCTGAGCGATTGGCTGAACAAGAAGTAGGACTGAGTGGACTTGTAGGCTCTAAAGTTTTACGTTGTTTTGTTTTTGAGTGCATTTATGTAACAAAAAAAATCTACATTTGTAAATTGCACTTTCACATTAGATTGCACTACAGTACTTGTCCAAGGTGAATTGAAAAATACTATTTCTTTTGTTTATCATTTTTACAACACAGAATACAATATATATGAAAATGTAAAAAAGACATTCAAAATATTTAATACATTTCAATTGGTATTCTAATGTTTAACAGTGTGATTAAAACTGCAATGAATCATGATTATTTTTTTTAATTGAGATTAATTTTTTGAGTTAATCCCATGAGTTAACTGTGATTAATCGACAACCCTAATACAGACTCATCTGGATTCTAGTATCAACAATGGTGTCTATGTTACTGTTGCTCGCTGTGCTCTTCACAATCTTTGTGAAGACAAAGGTAAGCTATTCCCCCCTGAATGGACATATAACTGTGAGAGGGCCCTGAACTGGTACACTCAGCCTAAAATGGCACCTAACCCAGCTGGAGCTGGATGCACAAGGCTTTGTATTCATGGATGCTTTGTATTCCAACATTATGGACTTTCATGGGCCACTGAAAGAGGGAGAATAGTACCTTTATGAATGTGCTTCAGTGAGTGCAGTTGTTGATTGACATGCATTGTACTTTTGAATGACATGACTGCTAATGAAATGGGGGGAGGTAGGAACAGTATGGATTGTACCTGTACCAAGACATGGGTTTTGCATACAACTTCCCAGTTGTCCCTGATCATGTGTTTACCTTTATTTTTGATGTATACATTATATGCAGTGATGGCAATATAATTTTTTTATAAAATAAAAACCTTTATTTTTTACACATGTATTGGAAAAGTACAATATTAAAGCATTGCCTTGTGGACCAGCTGTCATTAGGACCCCTAAACCCTTTAAAAGTAACCACAAATCAAATGCATAAACAAGTGCAAACAGTTAAAATATGTACATTTGCTTACTATTGTTTATCCCCTGGCCTCCTGTTTTCCTTTCCCTACATTCCATGTTTGCTGTGCAATTGGTGTTGGGGCAGGGGGTGGAGGTATTCATGGGGGAAGAGTTCAGCACTGAGGACTGCATGAGGCACATTTTTCCTGTCCAGTTGCTCATAGGGCCCAATTGCATGGGCCACCGAGCCATGGAGTTTTCAAGCTGTTCCTGGAATGCAGAGCAGGATTTCACGGAGGAGTCACAGCCCATGGTGCGGGCATAGTGGGAGCCTGCACTCTTGTGACCATTAGACACAGCCGCCACTCAAACAGTTCTCTCTATTGCACTCTGTCTTCCTCCCTTAACTGCAGTCTCTTTTCCAGGAACTCCAAAGCAAATGCCTTCTCCCGTGCCTCAACCCTGTCCTCAAGATGAAAAGCCAGCTTGAACCTTTCCTCTGGCATGTCTTTCCTCTTGCTGCATGTCCCTTTGCCTTTGGTACTTGACCTGAGTGTTGGCCCTGTCCAGAACTTCAACCATAAGTTCATCACATAAACACTTCCTCTTGGAAGGGTCTGTGAAGGTTTGGTGAACCAGGCTTCTGCAGCTTGAGTGAGTTGTGGAGGTACTGCAGCCTGTGGAGGTTGAGGTTGCCTGGAACAAGACAGGACATTGTCTTTAGTAGCTCAGTGTAAGATCACAGAAAAAGATAATTTTGGAATTTCAGGGACAGAAAATGTTACTGTTTGAAACGGAATTTCAATAGATTGCCAGAGGGCTGCTTCACACCACAGAAGCTCCCTGAACACAACTGGGTTAATCTCCGTGAACGAAGTGCTGAGAGAATGGTAAGTTAAATATCCCAACTTTTTATTTTATTTTTCAAAATAATTGGAGTTTGGGGGAACGTCGGTGGTCATGTTGTGCTACTTAAGCCTTCTCTATAATATTGAATATTGCACATTTTGGGGGAAATAACAGCTCTTGTGTGCCTGATTGGCAAAGGGAGGTGGCTGCCAGTTTATTCCAAGCTGCCAGTGGGAAACCAGGCATATATGCTACCCCAGAATTCAAACCAATGGAGACTGAACAGTGAATCTGTGAGTGGAATTGGCAGGTGAGCTACTGATGTGGCCTTGAAAAATGCACCCTTTCCTGAAATGTGAATAGCTAGCTGGAGTTCCTACTACAGGAAAAGTTTGCAGCTATCAGCACCCAGGATTGGATCAGAATTCATGAGGGAGTCAACAGGACACTGCATTTGCCTCCACATAACTTAGTACCTTGGTTTCCTGTTATGGCTGCATGCAAGTGCACAGAATTCCACTGCCATTTCCTTTCTCTGCCTGGCAAATTTATGGACTCAGTTCAAACTCCAGTAGTGTTTGAGACGAATGACTTTCTCACCCACAGGATGAATGGACTACATTTATGAGAAATGAACTGCATTTGAAAATGGACTATATTTGAACCTCTTCCCCTTCTCCCCTGTTCTTCCTGGACAGTTCAGTTCTTTCAGGCAGCTTGTTACATCATTGGATTGTTATCAAGTGGCTTACGTACAAGGAAGGTAATATAAGGTTCTTATTTTAACACACTGGAATGTAATAGCAAAATGTGAGACTTCTCAATGAAAATTAACTTTTACATGCTTGTTTTACTGTCTGAGTTTTCCCATCTCCATTTTGAATTCCACATGGTGATGGGAATGCCAAAATGTTGGCATGCAAGCTGCCATGAGTGGATACATGCTGCTATCTGGAGTTTATATCTTTTTGTATTGGTTCATGCAGCAGAAATCTCTCCCATTTCTATGTTAATAAACACAAATAGAACCAGAAATTTACCAGACTCCAGGGCAGCTTCTCAATCTTCCATTTCTTCGGTGGGGCATTCCTGTGGAGATGGGGGCGCATTAAAAAGCTTCTCTGAGTATGGCCCCAGCACATGCTGCAGCTGATCCTATGGCAAAGCCTCCTCTGGGACTATTTCCATCAGCAGAGTCACTTCATTTGCTGCCTGCTGCTGGCGCCCACTGATTTCCATGCTGGCTTCTGAGACAAGCAGGTTACTAGCCTGGCTGAGCAATGCACTGCTGGTGGCTCAGGGCTCAGTGCAATCTCCAGCACCCAGTCAAACTCAGTGTTGCAGTGGAAGTATGCTAGGTATATCGCTCACAGGCTGATGGATCAAAACCATCCTCTGTTCACATGCTCTGGTCTATGCGCCAGTCTCCTGGGAGTGAGCCATTTAGTGTGGCAAGGACCCACACAGCTCCACAGGGGCAGGCCCATTGCCTCCAAGACTGGGTTTCTGGCACAGGCATCCCCTGTCTCTCTCCATTGGTCCCTGCAGTAAATCTAGCCAAGCCAGATTCCTGTGGGAGGCTTGTACTGTAGCCCTCCAAGGTACAAAGCTCTCAGTGAGTACCTTCAGTGACGCAGGCATCATTTTGAAAACGTTTAGTCCCCTGGCTCACAAAATCTGGAAGTACTTAGGTTAGTGCAGCTGTGGCCAAAGACTGACAATATCACACATCACTGATGACTGCCCTCTGACCTGATTTGATGGTGATCTTAGGGTTCTGCACTTTGCTGATGAGGCTGCCCCAATTTGGCTTGGCAAGCTCCGCATCCAATAAAAAGTCAAACTCATCATAAAATGTGCATGATGTCAGCAACTTGCCAGAGGTATGGTTGTGGTCCTGAGTTTTCTGGTATTTGGTCTTGAGTTGCTTAATCCGTTCCCTGCACTGGTCGGTGATCTGGTAAATTTCCAATACTGACAACTTCTGCATTATTTGCTGAATGCATTGTCATTCCTGGTACTCTCACTAAAATCAATTGTTTTGCTGGCCTTCCGACAAAAATTAACTAAAATCTGACTGTGCTCCAGTGACCACAATGCAGTATACTTTGTAAAGGACTTCTTCTGGTCAATATCCATTTCAAACATCAAAGGTTCTCCTAGGGTGCATTTGCAGTGTGTCACTCAGAATAAAATGGAAGGGTTAAATACCAAGCTGCTATACTAGAACAAGTATGTGTGGGGAGGGGTGGGGGACAGGTGCTTCCATTTCCCTGGAGTTGATTTGCAATTCTAGGGAGAGAGGATAAAAGAAGTTTGCCCATAGCATTGGGGGATAGTTCTGACAGGTTCCAAGGACCTGAGTGTGGGGGCAGAGGGACAGGGTGGCTGTGTGTACATTCCAAAACAATAGGGCTTGAGCTCCCTGTCCCTTCTGGATTCAGGCTCAGACCCTCTGCTTTCCCAGGGTCTTAGAACTGAGCCTGAGATATTTGTGTGTAGACCGAATGGCAGTAAGGACTTAAGCATGATTCTGAGCCTGAGCTTTTATTGCAATGTAGACATATTTGTAGTGGAATTTTACAGGTTTATGTAGAGAAAGATTGGGAGAAACCACTGCAGAACTTAATCTGTTTTTTCTTCTGCACTTTCAGAAGGTCTGTGTAAGGGACTAGAACCTGGATATATAGAGCCTGGGATTGCTGATATTCTCACAATATCATGGGGGGGGGGTATTGCAGACCTGCAGCCAGGGAGCACTGTGGAGAGTAGGTGCCACAGGAAGTACCACCCAAGGGAGCCAGAGTGACAGTACACTGTGGCCCTTTGATAGGCCAAGTGCCCATTTAACCTGGGCTTGCCCCAGTTGTCTGGGGAACCACATAGACTTTGGCCCGCCATGATGCCAGACTTTGCCTTGTCTTCTGGTGTCTGATCCCAGTCTGACTCTGACCCTGATTCCTGATTCCAGCCTGGTACTGCCTATGACCTGTGGCCCGACTCTGATCCCAACTCTTGCTTACTGAATCTAGTTCTTGCAATTCCTCTGACTCCTGTTCAGCAACTACAGTCTCTGATGTACAGACCCCAGTACAGCTGTAACTGCTAGGCCAGACTGACTATGTCTGCAGGGGAGATAAAGTAGAATCTAAGACTGAAAAATTTGGTCTGGACATTGAATAATAGCTGCATGGCTGCTGAATGTTGTACAGCTTGCAATTCCCTTCCACTCCTGTAGCACTTCTGGGTAGACCATACTGATGAATAACTTTACAGAGTATCTCACTGATCTGCCCTTTGTCTTTTTTTAATAAGGACATTCTCTGCCTCCTAGTCACCCTGCTCAATATAATGTCATCAGAAGTCAGGACAGCTTAACGGGCATGTAGAGAGGATTATTATGCAGCTCACCTGAGATGCCTCGAGCTATCTCCTCTGACACCATATCAGCACCGCCAAGAAACAGTAAAACTGCAAAGCCAAACCAGTAAAATGTACCAGTCTTCTTACTTTTCTACTGTCAATATAACTGCTGATAATGTTTGTTACATTTCACAATTCTGTGCCATATGAAGGACATAAATCCACACCGTGTAGAGGTCAAAGCATAGGGGTTTATTACACACAGCGCTGGCGGAGTGTTACCTGGCTTATTAGGCTCAGAGACACTGTCAATTAATTGATTACAATGAAATATATAAATTTTCCATGGGCGGGGGAAAGTGACGGGGTAGGCAGTTTCACACCCCAGGATAGGTTTTGCAGCAAGACAAAATAGCACATTAGCCAATGGTTAAAAGGTTACATAATGTCTCCGCCCATGGTCTTAAATTAGCAAATTAACATTTAATTAATACTTTAATAAAATGTTATTAGTATAAAATATATATGTTGAATTTTGATTTGGGGTCCATAGGAATGGAGCAACTTCTTTGATTGTTCAACAGGTACATTTCTAGGGGTTAAAGCAAAGAAACAGTGAAAGAATATGGTAATACAGATTGTTTTCTTTATGCATTAAGGCAGGGCATTGGTCCGTGGGAAGGGAGGTGGACGGATGCCATATCATTATACTGACATGTGCCAATTTTCATAAACTCAAGGTTGGATCTGTGGGAAGACTGTTTTCCCTTTAGGAGAAACACAATAGGATTGAGAACTGGTTAAAGGACAGGGAACAAAGGGTAGGAATTAATGGTAAATTCTCAGAATGGAGAGGGGTAACTAGTGGTGTTCCCCAAGGGTCAGTCCTCGGACCAATCCTATTCAATTTATTCATAAATGATCTGGAGAAAGGGGTAAACAGTGAGGTGGCAAAGTTTGCAGATGATACTAAACTATTCAAGATAGTTAAGACCAAAGCAGATTGTGAAGAACTTCAAAAAGATCTCACAAAACTAAGTGATTGGGCAGCAAAATGGCAAATGAAATTTAATGTGGATAAATGTAAAGTAATGCACATTGGAAAAAATAACCCCAACTATACATACAACATGATGGGGGCTAATTTAGCTACAACGAGTCAGGAAAAAGATCTTGGCGTCATCGTGGATAGTTCTCTAAAGATGTCCACACAGTGTGCAGAGGCGGTCAAAAAAGCAAACAGGATGTTAGGAATCATTAAAAAGGGGATAGAGAATAAGACTGAGAATATATTATTGCCCTTATATAAATCCATGGTACGCCCACATCTCGAATACTGTGTACAGATGTGGTCTCCTCACCTCAAAAAAGATATTCTAGCACTAGAAAAGGTTCAGAAAAGAGCAACTAAAATGATTAAGGGTTTAGAGAGGGTCCCATATGAGGAAAGATTAAAGAGGCTAGGACTCTTCAGTTTGGAAAAGAGAAGACTAAGGGGGGATATGATAGAGGTATATAAAATCATGAGTGATGTTGAAAAAGTGGATAAGGAAAAGTTATTTACTTATTCCCATAATACAAGAACTAGGAGTCACCAAATGAAATTAATAGGCAGCAGGTTTAAAACAAATAAAAGGAAGTTCTTCTTCACGCAGCGCACAGTCAACTTGTGGAACTCCTTACCTGAGGAGGTTGTGAAGGCTAGGACTATAACAATGTTTAAAAGGGGACTGGATAAATTCATGGTGGCTAAGTCCATAAATGGCTATTAGCCAGGATGGGTAAGAATGGTGTCCCTAGCCTCTGTTCGTCAGAGGATGGAGATGGATGGCAGGAGAGAGATCACTTGATCATTGCCTGTTAGGTTCACTCCCTCTGGGGCACCTGGCATTGGCCACTGTCGGTAGACAGATACTGGGCTAGATGGACCTTTGGTCTGACCCAGTACGGCCTTTCTTATGTTATCTTATGTTATCTTATGTAGGAACAGGAATTCTTTGTTTAATTTGAAACATTGGATGAAACATAATTATTTAGTTATTGCTTCAACATCTGGCATTTTTACAGACCAAGCAGATCTTAGCAAAGGCAATGTCATCTTGTTTACCCCAGCTTTCTCTTAGCTGATCACTATTAGCTAGGCCTCTGGTCTCCCGACCAAACTCTGGACTTTGGGTCTGAGAAAGAGCTGGCACAATTCATATACCAGGTTGTTATATAACATGCACATGAATTTTAACCCTTCACATACCAGACACGACAATGTGACATGGTCTTGGATTGGTATGTGCATTATCAATTTTAACAAGTGCACGGATCAGTCATAACCCATTTGTCCAACTGCTGGCATTATTAAACTTGAACTGCTTTCTTGATGCAGTTTAATCATTTAATCATTTTGTAAAGTGAAGTCATGTCACTTCAACCTATTAGAATTCTTTAAGGGTGTCCATAAATATGTGGACAAGGTTGATCTAGTGGATATAGTGTATTTGGACTTTCAGAAAGCCTTCGACAAGATCCCTTACCAAAGGCTCCTAAGCAAAGTAAAGAGTCATGGGATAAGAGGGAAAGTCCTCTCATGGATCAGTAACTGGTTAAAAAATGGGAAACAAAGGATAGGAATAACCAGTCAGTTTTCACAGTGGAGAGAGGTAAATAGTGGGGTCCCAAAGGGTCTGCACCAGGACCAGTGCTGTTCAACATACAGTATTCATAAACAGTCTGGGGGAAAAGGGGTAAACAGTGAGGTGTCAAAGTTTGCAGATGATACAAAATTACTCCAGATAGTTAAATCCAAAGCCGACTGCAAAGAGTTGCAAAACTGGGTGACAGAAAATGGCAGATGAAATTCAGTGCTGATAAATGAAAAGGAATGCACATTGGAAAACATAATCCTAACTATACATACAAACCGATGAGGTCTAAATAAGCTGTTATCATGTTGAAGTCATTGTGGATAGTTCTCTGAAAACATCTGTTCAATGTGCAGCGGCAGTCAAAAAAGCTAACAAAATGTTAGGAACCATTAGGAAAGGGATAGATAATAAGGCAGAAAATATCATAATGCCACTATATAAATCCATGGTATGCCCATACCTTGAATACTGAGTACAGTTCTCGTTACCTCATCTCAAAAAATATATTAGAATATGAGAAGATACAGAGAAGGGCACCAATAATAATTAGGGGAATGAAACAACTTCCATATGAGGAGAGATTAAAAAGACTGGGACTGTTCAACTTGGAAAAGAGATGGGGTGGGGGGGGATAGGAAAGAGGTCTATAAAATCATGAATGTGTGAATAAATTGAATAGGGAAATGTTATTTACCAGTTTGCGTAACCCATGCACCAGAGGTCACCCAATGAAATTAATAGACAGCAGGTTTAAAACAAACATAAGGAAGTACTTCACAAGTGCAATCACCCTGTGCAACTCGTTGCCTTGGGATATTGTGAAGTCCAAAAGCATATCTCGGTTTAAAAAAAAAAGAATTAGATAAGTTAATGAAGGATAGGTCCATCAATAGCTATTAGCCAAGATGGCCAGGGATGCTACCCCATGCTCTGGATATCCCTAAACTCTGATTGCTAGAAGCTGGGAATGGATGACATGGAATGGATAACTCAATGAATTGCCCTGTGCTGTTTGTTCATTCCCTCGGAAGCATCTGGCAATGGCCACTATCAGAAGACAGGATACTGGGGCAGGTGGACCAGTGGTCTGACCCAGGATGGCTGTTCTTATGTTATTATTATTTTTCAGTTTCTGAACACTTTTAAAGTTTAAATTAATCAAGTATATTTAAGCATTTTTACTGATATTGTTCCTTTAGTCACATAATTTTATTAGAGTTTTGAACAAATATACAATATTGTCTTATTCCTGTATTATAAGCCTTTGCAATCAAAACACACCAGGCTGGGTTAGGCTGTTTGTAACTCCTGGAATTAAGTCTGTACACTTAAGTAAACGTGATAAAGTTATGGTAACAACATGAATCAGTGAAGTCAATCCTTTATGTGATCAATACTCCAACTCTCCCAACCCTCCCCCGCACAATGCGTTATCCAATAAAAAATGCTGGATGAATAAATTGAAAGAGAGGTGAGGAGGAAGGAATAAGCAGCAGAAAAAAAGAAGGTTATAGGAGGTGAGGAAGAACATAATAGAATGTAAGAACAGAGAAAGGAGAAACTGAAAAAGAGAGAAGTGGATGGAGAAAAGAAGAGAAAAAAGAGCTCCTCCTTTGGTAGGATGAAAAAATATGGACATCTGCTATGGAAATATATAGGACAGCTCATCATACATTCACTTCAAAGCTTGTCTTCCATTCAGTAATTATACTACAAAGGGATTACTATGACCTGTAAAATGTTACTGACATTCCAGTGAACTTGTGTCATATTTGATACTTTGTTGGCAGAACAGATGGTTAATCATGCTCATAGTACTAGGCATATTAGGGAACATTGAGGAAGTTAAACAAATGGCTTTAAGTGTCTTATAATAACTGAGGTACCTCCCTACTTCAGATTTTGAGGGGAGGGATAAGGAGACAAAGAATAAAGACAGGTTTTGTTCTTCATTGACTTCCATTGGAGATCTGATGACCTTGGCAGTCACTCCTATAAGAAATTAAAAGAAAAGATGATAGACATCCCCCAGAAAACCGAGAAAAGTATGACATGGCAATCGAGAATAATTCTGAGATATTCCCACGGGTTGTCATCCATATGGAAACAAATTATAACAGTGAAGGAAAAACCATATTAAAGAATGACTAAAGAGATTGTGGAAGAGAGCTGAACATTGCATCCATACTAGTAAACTTGTCAAAGATCCTTGTAGAACAAGTAAAGAGAAGTGAAGACTGATATAGGAGACTGACGGATAGATAAACAAATAGAAAATAGGAAGCTTTTGCATTCACAGGCTACTGAAATAGTAACCATATACACAGAGAGGGTTCCAACATCCTAGATTAAAAGATATGTTAGATGGTACTCAAATTTAGTGAAAAGAGTGGAAAGGGTACTTTTTATTTAAACTAAAAAGCTTTGTATGTGTCCAACTTAAAAATAAGACACAAGATAGAATTGTTCTGAAATAGAAAATGAACAATATAGAGAGTATTAAATACACTGTATATAAGTTTGCTAGGAATATTGGAAATGAGCAAGAAGTGGAAGTGATGCTGAATGATGGAGATGATAAAGTAGGAATCTTTCTGTCAATATAGATGTGTGTAATCTAAATAGGAGAGCTAGAAACAAAACAAAACAAAAACAAAACAAAAAAGGAGGTGGAGAATAGGAATTATGTATCAAAGCTATCTGTTCTGGGTTTTACTTTGAAAATATGATCACCTTTCTGTGAGTAATAAACTAGAGACTACTGTTAAAAACCAAACCAGCATCCTAAATTTAATTGAGGCCATTCCTATCTCTACTAAAATGAGAGGACTCTAGCAACAGTGGAGCTTATACGGTTACCACATGAGATTTCATTTGTCTCTCAGGGAAACCTGCACATTGTAGAGCATATTTTTGCAGGTGTTCTCTGTCAACCTGACTGCAGGGTACTTCTATTGGTGGGGACAGAGTAGGGGGATTAGTAGATCCTCTAGTCATCATTATTCCCATCTAGAAAGCCAGCCAAAATCTTGCCATATATTCTTTATGTACTACAAATGAACCAGCTCTATATTAAGGGCAAATCTTCAGACACAGGTGAGGGCAAGATTTGCCCCATAGAGAAGGTATTTCTTTGTGTGCATTGCTTCTTGTTGCAATAGCATTTAATGAAGGTCATCATAAATTTTACAAGATTAATTAAAATTACACCATTAAGCTTTGTAAACAAACAAAATATCAAAAGTGGCAGCAGAGGACGCACTGTTGAATGCAGCCAGAAATCTATTAATTAAAACTTGAGACTGATGTGAAATCATATTTCATGGGATCACCAGATGGACATGAAATTCAACCTTCTGATGACATCACAACTATGAAATATGTAGGTACTTCTATATTTAGTGGTACTCTGGCTATGCATTCAAATGCAGTGCATACACTGCAGAAGGGATTCTCATAATACAAAGTAAAAATAGACATGAAGTGTGAAAGTCTGCTATTAATTTTTTCTTGATAGTATTAAAAACAATCTAGAAAAGGAATATATTTAAATTCTTATATACAGAATTGGATATAATCACTGATATATGCCAAGTTGGAAAATGGATAGATCTTCACTAGGTGATAATACTGTGCTGGGGTTGACACCATGTTAAAACCTCTCTGAGCTGTAGCATTTAATTTCAGAAAGGGGAACTACATAAAAATGAGGAGGTTAGTTAAACAAAAATTAAAGGGTACAGTGCCAAAAGTGAAATCTTTGCAAGCTCCATGGAAACTTTTTAAAGTCACCATAATAGAGGCTCAATTTAAATGTATACCCCAAATAAAAAAACATAGTAAGAGAACCAAAAAAGAGCGACCATGGCTAAACAACAAAGTAAAAGAAGCAGTGAGAAGCAAAAAGGCATCCTTTAAAAAGTGGAAGTTAAATCCTAGTGAGGAAAATAGAAAGGAGCATCAACACTGGCAAATGAAGTGTAAAAATACAATTCGGAAGGCCAAAAAAAAAAAAAATAATTCAGGAACAGTTAGCCGAAGACTCAAAAAGTAATAGCAATTTTTTGTTTTAAGTACATCAGAAGCAGGAAGCCTGCTAAAAAACCAGGGGGGTCACTGGATGACTGAAGTGCTAAAGGAACACTCAAGGACAATAAGGCCACTGTGGAGAAACTAAATGAACTCTTTGCATCGGTCTTCATGGCTGAGGATGTGAGGGAGATTCCCAAACCTGAGCCATTCTTTTTAGGTGATAGATCTGAGGAACTGTCCCAGATTGAGGTATCATTAGAGGAGGTTTTGGAACAAATTGATAAATTAAAAAGCAATGAGTCACCAGGACCAGATGGTATTCACCCAAGATTTTTGAAGGAACTCAAATGTGAAACTGCAGAAATACTAACTGTAGTCTGTAACCCATCATTTAAATCAGCTTCTATACTAGATGACTGGAGGATAGCTAATGTGACGCCAATTTTTAAAAAGGGCTCCAGAGGTGATCCCGTCAATTATAGGCCAGTAAGCCTGACTTCAGTACCGGGCAAACTGGTTGAAACTATAATAAAGAACAATATTGTCAGACATATAGATGAACATAATTTGTTGAGGAAGAGTCAACATGGCTTTAGTAAAGGGAAATCATGCCTCATCAATCTACTAGAATTCTCTGAAGGGGTAAACAAGCATGTGGACCAAGGCGATCCAGTGGATATAGTGTACTTAGATTTTCAGAAAGCCTTTGACAAGATCCCTCACCAAAGGCTTTTACGCAAAGTAAGCTGCCATGGGATAAAAGGGAAGGTGCTCTCATGGATTGTTAACTGGTTAAAAGATAGGAATAGGTATAAAGGGTAGGTATAAATGGTCAGTTTTCAGACGGGAGAGAGGTAAATAGTGGTGTGCCCCAGAGGTCTGTTCTGGGACCAGTCCTATTCAACACATTCATAAATGATCTGGAAAAAGGGGTAAACAGTGAGGTGGCAAACTTTGTGGATGATACAAATTACTAAAGATAGTTAAGATGCGAAGATGCTACAAAAGATGCGAAGATGTGAAGAGCTACAAAAGGGTCTCTCAAAACTGGGTGACTGGACAACAAAATGGCAGATGAAAGTTAATGTTGATAAATGCAAGGTAATGCACATTGGAAAGCATACTCCCAACTATACATATAAAATGATGGGGTCTAAATTAGCTGTTACCACTCAAGAAAGATCTTGGAGTCATTGTAGATAGTTCTCTGAAAAATCCACTCAATGTGCAGTGGTAGTCAAAAAAGTGAACAGATGCTGGAAATAATTAAGAAAGGGATAGATAATAGGACAGAAAATATGTTGCCTCTATAGAAATCCATGGTACACCCGCATCTTGAATACTGTGTGCAGATGTGGTTGCCCAATCTCAAAAAAGATATATTGGAATTGGAAAAGGTTCAGAAAAGGGCAACAAAAATGCTAAGGGGTGTGGAACGGTTTCCGTATGAGGAGAGATTAATAAGACTTGGACTTTTCCGCTTGGAAAAGAGACGGCTAAGGGGAGATATGATTGAGGTCTATAAAATCATGACTGGTGTAAAGAAAGTAGATAAGGAAGTGTTGTTTACTACTTCTCATAACACAAGAACTATGGGTCACCAAATGAAATTAATAGGCAGCAGGTTTAAAACAAACAAAAGGAAGTATTTCTTCCCAGCACAGTCAACCTGTGGAAGTCCTTGCCAGAGGATGTTGTGAAAGCCAAGACTATAACAGGGTTACAAAAAAAACTAGATAAATTCATGGAGAATAGGTCTATCAATGGCTATTAGCCAGGATGGGCAGAAATGGTGTCCCTAGCCTCTGTTTGCCATAAGCTGGGAATGAGCGACAGGGGATGGATCACATGATGATTACCTTTTCTGTTCATTCCCTCTGGCACTGGCCACTGTTGGAAGACAGGATACTGGGCTAGATGGACCTTTGGTCTGACCCAGTAGGGCCGTTCTTATGTTCTTATGTACTTAATATGAGTTCATGGCACACAAAGCTAAATGCATGTAAGTTTTGTTTGTTTGTTTCAGGGGGGTTTACTTTCAAGAATGAAGCTAAATCACTTTCCTAGGAAGCCTGCCTGACCAGTTATTTAGAAGAGAGGATTCCTTTTGATAGCCTGTCATATACATTATGTGTCATCATGGTTCCTGGGCAGTACTGCCAAAACAGGGTCTGCTGGACTTCTTTAAGATGTGATTAGCATACTGTGAGATCTACGTTATGAGATATTGGTGCATCACAGCACTTAAATGATTCGGGAAATAATTTTGCTTTCTGCTGCTTTCCAAAAGACAATCTATATGGCTTCATAGTGCAAATGGGTTCAGTGGTAAACTTGCTACATGTTTCATACAGATTGTAATGGAATATACAGAAACTCCTGAACATTCAAATATATGCTTATGGATATTTCAGGTCATTTCAAGGGCATGTTTGTGATTTGTTTTCTCCATGCTCCTCACAGACAGTTGTTTCACAGCTAACATATAATTTAATCATATTAGTTCTGGGTGTCTGGGTGTAATTTCTCAGGATCAGTTTCCCTCCTCAGACTTGACTTTGTGGTGAAATGCAGTTGGCTATCCAGACACTTGTCTTTTCTTAAAGTAAGTCCTGTTTGTATCATGATACAAGCAGGAGAGGGATTCATCTTGACATTGGTTTAGTCTCTGAGATTCATGATGTGTGGTTGTCTTTCCCTTCTCTTCCTGAGCATTATAGCCAAATTCATCTTGGAGCAACTACATTTAAGTCAAGACTAAAAGGTCAAGGTTCAAGTCAATGAAGTTACACCAGGGAAGAATTAGGTCCTAATTGTTTCAACCTGTTAGACATTAGGTTAATCTGTCTATTGAAAAACAGCTCTATAAATATCTGTTTATTCTTGCTCTGTTGCTCTGTATACTTTATTTGCTGTTCAGTAAGTGCCGTCAGTATGCCTCTTAAAAATAAAACCTTATTATAGTAAATGAATGACATATTACTAAAATCAACAGTATATTTTTGCCTTGTTTTAACTAGTCATTTAAAATTGAAATGGCCCAGTATAAAGTATTTTTTGTGGTATTGTGCTGATGGTATTTTTTATTTCTGCTCTCTTCTGTTGCATCAGTGTCAATTGATTTTAATTCATTGTGCTTATATATATATGTGAGGGGTTTTCCAGTTTAGAAATATCATTTTCTTCTTCCTAAAACAGGTCATTTATTAACTTTTATATTATTCTAGAGAGAAAGTTCACTTCTAGAATGTCACTACTCTTCAGTGTCAACATTTATTTTAATTTTTTAAAAACAAAATATGCAATCCTCTTTTATACAGAATTGTTATTAGCAAATTAATTCTGTGCCGTGTAGTGATAATGTGATAACCGCACAGCTGGGAGCAAACCAGATTGCTTCATTTCTCTGACCCACTTTAATATGCAACATTTCGATGTATCATTGTTACTAAGCAAAGTCCCATTGAAATCAATGAGGCAAGTCAGCCATTCATGTCAAGGGAACTCTGCATAATACAAAATAATACATAATGGAATGAATACCTAAATGAATACCTAAGCTGCTCATGGAACAATGTACTGATCCCATAAGACATAATAGCAAAAAATTTATTTATTCTACTGCATAGTAACTCCTGTATATTTTCACACAATCGAACATATTATCACACACACAAAAAAAACATACATCAAAAGAACATTATTAGAATATTTCCATTAGCCTCATTCTCACAAACAGCTGAACTGTTTTAGATAAAATTTCTCAGAACAATTCAGCCTGAAGGATATACCAGACATGGGAAGTTTCATCTTGAATGGTTAAAGTTTGGCAAAGTTATAGACAACTGAAAACAGATTGTTGGGCAACCTTAATAATAGGTTGAACTGCCACACCCACCTATAATATTACTATATTACTGCATGTTAATATCACAACACAAATCTTGTCATTTAGATTATGGCAGTTCAAATTATAGATATTTACTTCTGTCTTTCCTCGCCTATGTTAAGTCCAAGCTTAGTGCATGTGAGAATCCACCCCAGCACCTTTTTATTTACAACAATATCCAGTGATAATACATTATATTCTAATTACAGTAGGAAGAAAACAACAATAGTCTCTTCTTATGTACTTTACAATGGACATTTCCACAGTAAATTATTCATAGCACATTGCTGATGCCACCTGCAAGCAGTGCGAATAAAACTCACACCATCTTGGTTTCGTTTAAAGGCCTTTGGCTGCAGTTTTATTGTATTTGACCATATAAAACCTTCACTCAGATTAACAACTCTGCTAGCACAAGACCCCTGCAACCTTCCAAGGACTCTTGCCTCCCAAGAGACAAAAACAGATGCATTCTTGCATTTTTCCATCAGAGCACTGGACCTAGCTGCCCAAATCATGCAAACAGCATAGTCAACGAAGGCATATTTGACTCTGCCGAGAACAGGGTTGATGCCATCATTTACATATCTCCTTTTTGGTGTATAAAAATAGTGGATCACTTGGAATTCTCCCAGTGCTTCCCGTAACATCAAACTCACAGGGAAAACCCATAGCTGAGACAACAGTATTTCCCCAAGTGGACCTGTTGCCTCTCCAAGTTCAACCAATTTCTTCTGAGCCATATGTGGAAATTTATTTTCAGTCTTATTGTTGACTCTAGAGTAATGACAGACAGACAATTTAGAAACGAAGAGAAAATTCCTGCCACAAATAAGACACTATTTTAGCTCTTTCATGTTCCCAGACCAAGGTCTAGAGACTCTCCAGGTATAATGGTGATTGATCCTTTTCCTTCCAAGAGCTACTGTTAGCATCTTTGAAAGGGGACCATCACAGATTGTAGCTCTTGCCTCTGTCCCTACTGACATTTGAAAAAGCTGGAGTTCTTGATACTTTGGAACCATAGCAAGATTGGAAGTTGGGTGTAAGTGGCTTCTAAGCATAGGAAGGAATGGTGAGTGTCCATTTCTGCCCCCATCTCCTTGCACACCCAAACCTTCCAGGACAGCCCCTGTGACCTGTCTGGTTTAATCTAACCAGTCATAGGGCAGGAAATCCCATGTGACCAGTTTCCATGGAAGTTACCCTTGGTGATATTAATGAGGACCCCATCCTTGCCACAATGGGCAAAAAAAAAAAAAAACCAACCCACTGTCACATTCTGTACCTCGAGGGAACACCCAGCACTCCCATGTTCATCCTTATAATATGATTGTGTGGTATCTAATGCAAAGTTTGTCATGTTGGGTGTCTTCAAAAGGCTCATGATGTACTGAGCATTGTTGTTATGGTAATGTTATAGTAACTGTTGCTATAATAATGTTATAGTAATGTTATAGGTTATAATTTAATGTATATAGTTATGAGGCTGAACATGTGTCCTCATGGCTTAAAGAAAACCCAGGCAAAAACTCTCCAGAAGCAGAGAGGCAGTTCACACCTCATCAGAGCATGTACGGGACAAACCCAGCCCAGCCTCATAGGAACAAAGGACAGTGGCCTAGGTAACAACAAAGGATCTGTTGGACTCTCGAGTGAGTCACCCCCCCCTTCCTTTGGTCAGTTTGGGACAGCAATGAGGTAATTCTCACCTGACTCTGAAGGGGCGGGGCAAAGCCAAGAGGGAAGAAAGGACATGATAAAAGGGATAGATGTTTGCCATGTTCTTCCTCTCTCTTCCACCTCCATCTACAGACATCATCACCAAGCGATGGAAGCGCTGATCAAAGGGGAGAGCCTGGCTGAAGGGCCACCAGCCAGCTTGTGGTGAGAAGCATCTAAGTTTGTAAGGGCACTGAAAGTGTTAAGATCAGCTTAGAATGCTGTCAAGGCTGAATCCCAACTCTGTCATTCCAGGTGCAGAAGTAGGGCCTGCAAGGATTTTAAAAATTAATACTTGGCACTCCAGGCTTGTATTAAATTCCCAAGGTTACAGCATATCTCTGACCTTGGCTTGGTAAATGCTGGCACCATCCAAATGCAACAAAACCCCCTTTGAACCCAGGAATGAGCACTTGGGAATTCCTCCCTGTGGGGTGCCCTCATGCCCTTTCAAACCCCCCTTCCCCTTCCCCCCGGGGAAGAGCTGGAAAAGGAAATAAAGGAAATTAGCTGTGGCTACCAGCTAATCAAACAACATGCACAAACCTCTTAGGACACCAAAAAATCCAATCCTGTTCTTAAAAAAGGTAAACATTATTAAAAACAAAAAGAAAGAAAATACATCTGGAACTTAGGCTTTTGCTAGATTTTAAAAGAGCAATTCCAAAACTCAAGCACTCAAAATAGCTTTCTTGGAGGTTCAGCTTAAATGTTACAAGCAAACAAAAGCATCTCGGGTTAGCACAGAGGAGTCCGAAAGCAATAAGAAATAAAAAAAAATAACCCTAATCACATCTCGTTAACATTCTGATCTACTTACACATTGGAGTTCAGATAAGTTGTTCTAGGCATGATCTGATGACTTATAATCATACCTGGCTTAGCTGCTTATAGCATGGCTGCCCTGTCCCTTCAGCCCAGAGTGAACAGACAGAGGGAAAGTTTCTTTCCCAATTTTAAAAAGTTTTACCTTCCCGTTGGCTCTTTTGGCCAGGTGCCCACTTTTTTTCTTTACCTCGGGGACTTTTTAATCCTTTGCACTTAAAGCAAATACAGAACAGCTCCCAGAAGGGATTTTACAGCTAACTCTCTGGCTGGGTGTCCATCAAAGGGAGCTAACCCCTCCCCCCACCCTTTATTTATTACAAATGCATTTTGCTTTTATATCATTTGACCAAATCTAACTTGTTATGCTTTGACTTATAATCATTTACAATCTCTCTCTCATAGTTAATATTTTTTGTTGTTTATTCTACCTGATGCAGTGTGTTTGGTTTGAAGCATGTCAGAGACTCCCCTTGGGATAACAAGCCTGGTACATATCAATTAGAATGTTAAATTGACGAACTCATATAAGCCTGCAGTGTCCAGCGGGCATAACTGGACACTGAAAGACGGAGGTTCCTAGGGGAGTGTCTGGGACCGGAGATATTGGCTAGTATAGTTCGGTTGCACAATCCAAGGAGCAGCTTACATGCCAGAGGCTATGTGTGAACAGCCCAGGAGTGGGGGTCCTCACAGCAGAGCAGGGTCAGGCTGGCTTCCAGAGTCAAGGATTGGAGTGACTTAGCAGATCACCGGTCTGTATAACACCTGAGGGGAACATCACACCAACCAACCAAAAACAAAAAAACAAAAAAACATAACCCCATGGAAGTAGGGATCTGCATATGCATAGTAATAAAATTGAATCCTAAAAATAGTAATGGCTACAAGTCGATTAATCGCAGTTAACTCATGCAATTAACTCAAAAAAATTAATCATGATTAAAAAAATTAATCACGATTAATTGCAGGTTTAATCGAATTGTTAAATGATAGAATACCAATTGAAATGTATTATATATTTTTGGATGTTTTTCTACATTTTCATATATATTGATTTCAAATACAACACAGAATACAAAGTGTACACTGCTCACTTATATTATTATTTTTATTACAAATACCTCGATATAACGCTGTCCTCGGGAGCCAAAAAATCTTACCGCGTTATAGGTGAAACCGCGTTATATTGAACTTGCTTTGATCCGCTGGAGTGTGCAGCCCCCCACCCGCCCCACCCCCCGGAACACTGCTTTACCGCGTTATATCAGAATTCACGTTATATCGGGTCACATTATATCGGGGTAGAGGTGTATTTGCACTGTAAAAATGATAAACATAACAAATAGCATTTTTCAATTCACCTTATACTAGTACTGTAGTACAATCTCTTTATCATGAAAGTACAACTTAAAAATGTAGATTTTTGTTTTGTTACATAACTTCACTCAAAAACAAAACAATGCAAAACTTTAGAGCTTACAAGTCCACTCCGTCCTACTTCTCGTTCAGCCAATCGCTAAAACAAACAACTTTGTTTACATTTATGGGAGATAATGCTGCCCAGTTCTTATTTAAAATGTCACCAGAAAGTGAGAACAGGTGTTTGCTGACATTTTTGTAGCTGGCATTGCAAGGTATTTATGTGCCAGATATGCTAAACATTCATATGCCCCTTCATTCTTCAGCCACCATTCCAGAGGACATGCTTCCATGCTGATGAAGCTCGTTAAAAAACTAATGTGTTAATTAAATTTGTGACTGAACTCCTTGGGGGAGATTTGTATGTCTCAGGCTCTATTTTACATGCATTCTGCCATACATTTCATGTTATAGTAGTCTCGGATGATGACTCAGCATATGTTGTTCATTTTAAGAACACTTTCACTTCAAATTTGACAAAATGCAAAGAAGATACCAATGTGAAATTTTGAAAGATAGCTACAGCACTTAACCCAAGATTTAAGAATCTGAAATGCCTACACTTTAATGGCACTGTTTAACAATGGAATACCAATTGAAATTTATTAAGTATTTTAAATGTTTTTCTACATTTTAAAAATATATTGATTTCAATTACAACACAGAATACAGAGTGTACAGTATTCACTTTATATTATTTTTATTACAAATATTGGCACTGTAAAAATGATAAATAAAAGAAATAGTATTTTTCAATTCTCCTCAGAAAAGTACTGTAGTGCAATCTCTTTATCATGAAAATGCAACTTACAAATGTAGGTTTTTTTGTTACATAACTGCACTCAAAAACAAAACAATGTAAAACTTTAGAGCCTACAAGTCCACTCAGTCCTACATCTTGTTCAGCCAATCACAAGGAGAAACAAGTTTGTTTACATTTATGTGAGATAAGGCTGCCCACATCTTAATTACAATGTCACCTGAAAATGAGATCAGGAGTTTTCATGGCACTGTTGTAGCTGGCATCTCAAGATATTTATGTGCTATGAGATTCATATACCACTTCATGCTTTCGCCATCATTCCAGAGGACATGCTTCCATGCTGATGTCACTCGTTAAAAAATAATGTATTAATTAAATTTGTGACTGAACTCCTTGGGGGAGAATTATGTCTCCAGCTCTATTTTACTTGCATTCTGCCATATATTTCATGTTATAGCAGTCTCGGGTGATGATTCAGCACATGTTGTTAGTTTTAAGAACACTTTCACTTCAAATTTGACAAAATGCAAAGATGGTACCAATGTGAAATTTTGAAAGATAGCTACAGCACTTGATCCAAGATTTAAGAATCTGAAGTGCCTACCAAAATCTGAGAGGGACAAGGTGTGGAGCATGCTTTCAGAAGTCTTAAAAGAGCAACACTCCGATGCGAAAACTACAGAACTCGAACCACCAAAAGAGAAAAACAACCTTCTGTTGCTGGCATCTGACTCAGATGATGAAAATGAACTTGCTTTGGATCGTTATCAAGCAGAATCTGTCAACAGCATGGACGCATGTCCTCTGGAACAAGAAGTAGGACTGATTGGACTTGTAGGCTCTAAAGTTTTACATTTTATTTCTGAGTGCAGGGTTTTTTTTTAAGTCATTCTACATTTGTAAGTTCAACTTTCATGATAAAGAAATTTCACTGCACTACTTGAATTAGGTGAATTGAAAAATACTGTTTCTTTTGTTTTTTACAGTGCCAATATTTGTAATAAAAAATAAATATAAAGTGAGCACTGTACACTTTGTAGTCTGTGTTTCAATTTAAATCAATATATTTGAAAATGTAGAAAACATCCAAAACTATTTAAATAAATGGTATTCTATTATTGTTCAATACCATTATTAATTGCACGATTAATCACAATTATTTTTTTTATCGCTTGACAGCCCTAATTTTTTTTTTTCAAACTTGGAAAATGGAAAATTGTTAAGGAAAGGAAATTTATTTCCTGGTTTCTTAGAAGTAATTCAATTTATAAAGGCTTAAAAATGGAAATAAAGTATCTTGCAGTGTCTTGCTTTTATGAGAATGTTCAGAGCAGAAAAATCACTGACATTTTCTGGTCTCGTATAACTAACTTAATTATATGACTATATTGTATTTGTTATCTTCAACTCCCTTTTGTCATATTTACAATTAACCTGATTAACCTCTAATTCACGAGATTCATACTGTATCTTTTCTATTCCTTTCAGAAATGCTAGTGATATTTTTTTACTGTCTATATTGCAGAATTATCATAACAGTATCAGCAGATAAAGGACTCAGTCTTCCTCCTCCACTAAAATCAAAGGGCATTTACACATGTGAGTAATCCCACTGAAATCCAGGGGCCTGTTTACATGCGTAAAGTTACTCGTGTAAGTGTTTGCAGGTCCTGGCCCCAGGAAAAATTGGTACTTACAAAGAAATAGATTAGTTGACATGATGGTCTGCCAAGGGATATGCAGGGGATAACAGGGAATTTCAAGCAGGAACTTCAGTGAAGCCACACTCTTCAAGGCGGTTGATACGTAAACTTTAAAAGGCTCCAAGATGCACACTGCTCCATAATGATGGAATAATGGTTGTGAATAACTTAAAATGAGAGTCTCAAATAATAATAATAAAAACTCTCATTATGTTAAGATATTGACAGGTGGTTCTTGTGCACTTACTGAGCCAAAAGGCTTAAAGAAACGTGTGTTTATATAAATATTTATTTAAATATGTACATAGTAAAAAGTGCCTATTCATATGCTCTATTTTATCTTGATTCAACGTTAAAATGCAATGAATTATTATCCAGACATAGCTAAGATGCAGCAGTACAATTCAGTACAGTCCATTACTAGCAAACCAAAGAGCTCAATAGCTCCTTATCCCCTTTCAACAATTCCCCACCCATAGAAAACTCCCCGCTCCCACATTTTGCAGGATTGTGGAGAAAAACGAAGTTTGTGGTATGGCCAGAGCATTATCAGATTCAGGTTATTTTGGACCACTGGGAGGGGGAGAAATTCCACCGGGCCCTCACAGAGAATGCTCTGTCAGAAAGCCCCCCTGGGGACTTGATCTTAAGCATTCTACTCATCTTACCTATGTCAGTGTGACATAAGGAAAAAGAAGATTTCTCATGTAGATAGGCCTTTAGAGATAAAAAAAAAAAAAAAAAAAAAAAGGAACTAACTTCTATCTGTTAACCTCTGGGGTTCTTTACCAGCTGCAGTATCTAGATGATTTCAAGTTGCAGCCCCATGTAGAGTGTATTACAGTAGCCCCATCTTTAGATTGCAAAAAGAATATAGGCATATCCATGTGAACTAAGTGCCTAAGTGGGAGCATATATAAACCTTTGATAAATGTTGTTCTTTACAATAATGTTTACAAATATAAAAATTCAGTTTTATCTCCTTTGCATCCCATTTACATACATTACAATCATGTATTTTCATTCACCATGGGATAGCATGTGAATGTTTCATTTACCTTTGCTTTCTAGTTTCTTTATATTAAGAAAAAACAAATTAATAAAAAGCTTCCCTATGGTGCTTGGACAAATTGGCTTCCCAAATACAAAAAAGCCTGGAGTTTTATTAAATACATTGATGTCCTGGCTCTGGGATATATTAGAGTTTTTAATTGTTTTTGAATAGATTTATTGGTGAAAAGTGGGTCCTTTGATATCACCATTCAAATAACTGCAGGAGACAAAATGAACCAAATGGATCTGCACGCAATGGACCAAAAATAGCTTATTTTTAACTGGACAAAGACAAAGTTAAGGATCATCTCAAGCTATTATATAATTATCATGGTGTGGTGTGATGGGGTTTATAAGCCTCACACTGGAATGGAAGGGGTTAAGGAGCTGATTTGGGCTGGAGTGGCCCCTCCACACCTCTAAATCATGCCAGGTTTGGAAGAGGAGATGGGAACCAGAAATTTCTGGGGATAATTGAAAAAAGATTCAAAGATTTCAGAAATATAGAAGCAAATTCAAAGAATTAATGGAATTTGAAGTAAAAGTAAACTCATACCTGGCCTTATTGTAAACAATGAAACTGAGGTCTCCAGCTTCGGAAAGGCAGACATTTCAGCAAAAGAATTTCAAAAGTCATTAGTGATATGAATCAAAGCAATGAGTTTAATGAGGAAAAACAAAAAGAGGTTTATTGAGGAAAACAGTAAGCTCTTAAATGGTTTGAGGGAATATACTTATGATGTGTTAAACACAAAATTTAGCAAGCCGGAGATTATTGCAGACATTAGAAAAAGGAAAAATGCAGCTCCAGTTAAAGATAATATAAGTAATTAAATGCTTCAACGCTTGTCAGAAGGGAGTCTAAAGATTCCATTACAATTATATTACATAATGATATGTGGGGAAAGTATTGTTGCCAATAGAATGGGGGGGGAAAAAAGCATTGGTGATAGCAGTTAGGAAACCAGGCAAAGTTCATACAAGAACTGATGCATATAAGCCTATTGCCCCCCATCATATGTGGGGGAAGTAATGGAAAAAATTATAAATGTAAGACTAGTGGAATATTTGGAGAAAAATGATATTATAATTGTGACATTACCCAGGGCAGGGCCAGCTCTGGCTTTTTTGCCGCCCCAAGCAAAAAAAAAAAAAAAAAAAAACCTGCGGCGCGGCCGGAGCGGCAAAGCAGGAAAAAAAAAAACCTGTGGCGCGGCCGGAGTCAGGGTGCAGGAGGACTCCCTGTGCTGCTAGCAGGGGGAAGGGGGGAAGAGAGAGTAGGGGGGTGGCCAGGGCTTCAGCGGGGCACTCGCCCCGCGGCCCCGACCGCTGCGCCGCCTGTCGGGAGGGCTCCGCACAGCACCGGTCGGTGGGGACGGAATGACGCGGGCTGCCCTGCTGGGCTTGCTACAGACCTGGCACCAGCTGGGGCAGATGGAGCGTGCAGCCCGCTCCCAGCAGGGCGCTCCTCTCCTCCGCCCCCTACAGGGCGGCCGGATCGGCAAACAAAAAAATAAAAATAAAAAAAGCGGACGTGCTGCCTTAGGATTGGGCGGAATGCCGCCCCATAGAATCTGCTGCCCCAAGCACGAGCTTGCTCGGCTGGTGCCTGGAGCCAGCCCTGACCCAGGGTACAATCTGGGCAGATGGACAGTTGTGTTCTCAATTCTCCAACCTGGGTTACCTTTCACACTGCTTCACTGTGAGAGCAACCACTCCTGGTCTGCACATACACAGCCTCCAGCATGTAAATCACTCCCAGTTATATTGTATGAGAGTCATAGCCAGCCACTCATGAATTACATTACAGGATGACACCAGCAAACTCCCAGTCCCAGATTTCCCCCCAGAAATGTGCATCTTATACTGCCCAGCACCATTCTGGACAATGCAAGCTCATACAATGTTGCCACATACATTTTAAAAGGACAAGAATGCTCAGCAGATTATGAGTTTTCCCATGATATCTCACAAGGCACACTTTGTACAAAATTTACTATAGTCTTATAAAAAGGGTGAACATAGGGTACAGACTGTCACAATAATTGAGGTACAGATTGGTTTCAGAAAAGGAAGATGAACAGTTGACCATATAATGAGACTAGAAATTGAGGTACAAAAAGAGCATAAGGACTGAAAATTTTATGATAACTGTCTTCCTGGACATTGAAGAAATATATGACATGTGATGAAGGGAAGGCCTGCCTTATAACCAGTCAGAATTGGAATAAAAGGATAATGTTTTGGTGGATAAAGGAATTTTTTAGTGACAGAACTATACATGTCAAAGTGGGAACAGCTTTATCAAAAACCTACAAGCTTACAAATGGAACACCGCAAGGGAGTATTATCAGCCCTACTTTGTTTTGCATTATGACAAATGACCTCCAAGAAACTGTGCAGATGAGAAAAGATATTTCCCTTTTTGCAGATGACTGTGCATAGAAGACTTTAAAGTAGTTGTGGAAAGGACAGAGAATTTGCAAGTAGAGAAATGATTGTGGATTTTAATTGTCCCTTGCAAAAACTAAGGGAATATTTTTAACCAGGTAGAAAATTAGGGAAGCCTGGGACTTCTTTATGGGGAAAAAAATCAGATAGTTCAAGAGTTTATGCTGGTAGGAGTAGTGTTTGATAATAAATTAACATGAAAAGGTCACATAGATAATATCATACAACATTGTAAAAGTAGGATCAACTGACTTAAAAGTATAGCTGGAAACAAATGAGGGGCAAATAAGAAGGCACTACTGGTGATGATGTATAGATCATTGATAAGATCAGTTTTAGACAACTGATGCCATGCTTTTGGTTCAGCCTCAAAACTAACTCTTAGAAACTTGGAACTACTTCAGGCCCAAGCTCTGCAACTAGCATGCAGCACAATGGTAACAACACCTGTGTGCATGCTACAAATAGCCATGGGACAAGCAGCTATACATCTAAGGACGAAAATATTAGAGCTAAACTTTTAGACAAAGGTAAAATGGAATTATGAAAAAAGAACTATGCAGCAGATTTATGAACATTTCTGGGAGCTTAATACACAAAATTATATGGATTTCTACCCACTTCCTCATACCATCGGGTCAAAAACAAGTAAAGGAAATATGTGAAAAAGAAAAATTGAGAGAACTAAAAAAAATTAGACATGGGGAATCAAATTACAGCTGGGTAGTTATTTAACCGCTTGGATTTGAAATTGTATGAAAAAAATGAGGAAAGGAAAAAACACATGACCAATTAAATTTCTGAATTTATTTATGAAAAATAGGGCCAGCTTTGCCAAGTCTATCGATGGCTCAAAAGTTCACAGCATGGGTAGAGAACAGTCTTTCGGGTAGACAATTTTAAAGTGTGATCACAAAGGAGCTTGCAAAGGAATGAACAGAACTATGGGATGAGAAAACAAAAGGACAAAAGTTTTATGATGTATGCTCAAAAATCGAATATAATACGACACTCCAGCCTCATGATAGAAAAAGTGAAGTAACCATTATTTAGAGTGTTAACAGATCATTGTGCCTTAAATGATAAGCTAAATGTATTAAAGAGACATAAAGATGGGCTGTGTAATGCGTGCAAAACCAAAGAAACTGTTGATCATGTTCTATGGAATTGTGGGAAATATTTTATGGGAGTAAAGTTTCTTTGTGAAAAATTGAGCCAGTTTGGAATCAAAAAAGTTTCCCTAAAGGGACTAGTGAGAATATCAGGGCAATGAAATAGTGAAGAAAAAAAAAAGTCTTGCTGTGTTTCCTTAAGGATACTAGACAAGTGAAAGGATTAAAACAACAACAACAAAATATCCTTGGCTAAAAATGAATGAAGATGCTGATGATCATAGTCTCAGATTTCAAACAAAGACAAATATGGCAGAAACCTTGGGAATTGAACAGGCTGTTGAGCCTGCAGATTCCCTGAGTTCAGAGTTGTGCTGCAGCCCAGTGAACTTTGAAGTGGACAGTGATATACCCAGGGCCCCATATCCTGGAGGGAGTTACCTTCAGGTTTTTCTTTTCCTTTCATTTGTTTAACCTCGTTTGCTGTCTGCAGACTGTTTTGTCATTTTACCACAGACCCCAAAAGGGAACAAAACAGCCAAGAGGCCTTGGCTGCAAGTGCTGGCCCACTAGAAGACACACCCCAGAGCCCCTCCTGGGGTGGGAGTAATTGGACTTACATGAGTATGGTACTCACATAGCTCCTAAAGGGGGTACTCTAACACAAACAGATTCATTCATCCACTCTTACTTGTATAAGTATCAATTTAAGACCTGTCATCTTCATTAGACTCTTTAGAAAAATAATCTCTTCCCACCATCAAGGAATAAGTACAGCCCCAGAACTGGAAAATAGATTACCAACTACTGGGTCATCATCACAATGAAATTGCTACTTGCTTACTCCAGTTGGAAAAGTATTTCTCAATACTTTCCATTAGAAAATTACTGCCAGCGTTTTCACTAAATTGGATCCATTTTTTGCCAGTGGGAACGTTACAGTTGTTCAATATCACTTTTCACCACTGAATCTTTGTAAAAATTGTTCTTCTGCTCTTTGTGCTTCTTTTACCTTTAACGACGAAAGGGTCTAGACTATATGTACCCATTCAACATATTCATATGAATTTCTGATCTTCATTATGTGTATTATAAATTGCTCCAGGACCAGCTGATATCAATTGACACTCATTGCTTGTAGTTGCTTTTGGAATTCACTTGCTCTTTACCTGATGTTTTTAACTTGTGACCATATAAAATGTGTCTGGCCTGGCACCATTCCCATCACTTGTATTTCTTGTTTTATGTGCTTCCTGATTTTTTTACTGTGCCTCATAGTAGTTTCAACTCCTGCCACATATATTCCTATTTAGTATATTTAATGCAAATTCTTTAAAAAAAGCATTCAGCACATTTCCCTTTCACAGCCCTCCATTTTAATTTGACACTTGCACATATTTTATTCCACCAAAATCTACAGTGAAATATGTATGCATTTATGTGGGTATAAATGTATCTATACAATATCTCTAGAGCCTCCATAAAATCATAAATTGGAAATTGAAAAGAACTTCTGGGACATGTAGCCTATCAGCTGCTAATACAGGATTGTTTCATACACTACATTTCACAAGCTCATTATCCAGTCTAATTTTAAATGTTCCAGATGATGGAGCTTCCACTACTTCCTTTGAAGAATTGGACTATTTCAGTCTAACAGATCTCACTGTCAGGAAATTCAGTCCAATTTTCTCTCTCAACTTCACCCTATTACTCTTAGTCATAATCCATTGTATCATCTCTTCACAGTGGTCATTGTCACTGAGGGGAGAAGCAGTGGCCTCAGGAAAGCAGGAGCTGGGATACCAGGCCATCCTGCTGGCCATGATTTTAGAATCCAAGATTGGAATTTCTGCAGGAGGGTGAGTTACAGCTCCTTTCTTCACTCAGTTTTGGGAAGCTCATGACATGGCCATTATTGGCTTCCAGCTGGCAAGACAGACTGGGAGATATCATTCATTCTGGCTGCCATTGTTAAATAGAAGCTGGAGGAAATAAATGTGGCATAACTTCCTTCATACTGAATGATCAGTTCTTAAATCAAAGATAAACTGTTGATATTATTTGATTAATAATGCCACATTTTTTTCTCACAGGGGACCCCATTTGAGCCGCTTTCCCTCACATTCACACTGCATAACATCCTTGTGGCAACCACAGCAATTGTTTACATGAAAAAGCAGTGTAAGGAAAGTATTTATTTAATGTATTTGTAACTGTATTTAATGTAGCGTAGTATCTGAAAATATGGAGAAGAGCAGTGTGACCAGCCAGCCCCCTCTCAGACTATCACCATGTTCTCTGTTGTTCACTGTCACTCCCACAGGCACTGAGTTTCTGATTTGCCCAAGGGCAGGGCCGTCTCTAGCTTTTTTGCCGCCCCAGGCAAAAAAGCCTCCAGCTGCCCCCCGCCGGGGAGCGCGGCAGGGGAGGGCGCTGAGCCCGGCCGCGGCCCAGCTCTCCCCGACCGGCCAGAGCACCAGGAGGAGGGCGGCGAGCCCGGCCGGGGCCCCGCTCTCCCCGACTGGCCGGAGCGCCGGGAGGAGGGCGGCGAGCCCGGCCGGGGCCCCGCTCTCCCCGGCCGGCCGGAGCGCCGCGGGGAGGGCGGCCCCGCTCTCCCCGGCCGGCCGGAGCGCCGCGGGGAGGGCGGCCCCGCTCTCCCCGGCCGGCCGGAGCGCCGCGGGGAGGGCGGCCCCGCTCTCCCCGGCCGGCCGGAGCGCCGCGGGGAGGGCGGCCCCGCTCTCCCCGGCCGGCCGGAGCGCCGCGGGGAGGGCGGCGAACCCAGTCGTGGCCCCGCTCTCGGGCCTGAGCGCCGCCCCCCTCCAGGTGCCGCCCCAAGCACATGCTTGGTAGGCTGGTGCCTGGAGCCGGCCCTGCCCGAGGGTACTCGACCCCCATTCTGCCCCAGACCCCGTCCCCACTCCACCCCTTCCCCAAAGCCCCACGCCTTGCCCCACCTCTTCCCATTCCATTGCACCCCCTCCCCTGAGCACATCCCACACTCACTCCACTACTGCCCACACTCCTCCCCCTCAGTACCTCCTGCACAGTTGATCAGAGGTGGGCTGGAGGCGTTTGGGGTGGGGGTGTGTGTGAAAGAGCTGCTGATTGGTAGGGGCTGCTGGTGGGTGCTGAACACCAATTATTTTTTTCTGTGGGTGCTTCAACACCCATGGAGTTGGCACCTATGATCAGTCCACAATCCGTAGTTTGCCTTTGTAAATAAATGACTGTTCTCATTACTTTTGGTCAATGCAGAGACAGAGTGATTTCTTTCCATTAATACCCTTCTAGGAGTGTATGGGAATGCTAAGGAAACCTTTGCTTATGCCTGAAAGGTCACTTCTCTGTCTGTGCCTTAGCATCACCATTGAACCCAGAAGAGCTTGAGCTGGAGTCCCATTGGTATAAATGAGAAGGACCAGCTGAAATATTGTTTTGAGAGCTCCACAGCTTTGGAATTAGCTTCCCCTTTCATCCAAAATAGCCCAAAGCTGATGATCTTCAGGACATATTACAAAGTCCAAGATGCTGGTGGAATTGTAAGGGTAGGTAATTGTTTGAAGGGAAAGGGGGGGTTGAGTTTTTAAGCTGCCTGTGCTATTGGTGGTCGAATATTTCAAATTGTACAGCTGTATTTAGGATGTGTGTGTCTGTAAATTATATCATATAGAGAATATGGATAAACAATTTAGAATTTTTATAAATCTAAAGTTATACAATATAATCTATAAATAAAATGTTTTGACCGGGAAAACAAGTTACCTGTTATGCAAAAGAGTTAAATTTTCATAAAGAGATTTAATGAATTTGGTATCTAGAATTGGGTGGTGATCCACACTGGAGTTTGCAAACATCAGGTTTTCACTTTGTACCACTTCCAAGGCCCTGACTCCAGGACTCCACTGATGTTTTTCCTGTAAAGCAAGAGAAATGCTCTATGTTGTCATGGCTATTTATATTTATTCATTCTTCATTTTCTGAAAGAAAGAAATCTGAAGGAAGAATCATGCAGAGGGAAAATATATATTTTGGCTCAATTTTCAGGAGTGGTGAGCACCTGAAAATCCATTGAAGTAATGGAGACTGTAGGTCCTGAGTACCTATGGAAACCATAACAATAAGTTATTTTACATAGGTGAGGAAATTGAACCTTTTAGTGCCAGGGATCTTTGTGTCCTCACCACAAACTATATAGACATAAAGGTTGAAATCCTGGCCCTAATGAAATCAATGGGAGCTTTCCAATTGACTTCAGTGTAACTAGGATTTCACCCCAAATAGTTAAGAACTAAAATCACTTTGAGTAGCGTATTACATAACCTCTCATGGGGTTCATCTGGTTCTATGAGGATTGGCCCAGTGCAAGAGTGATGTTCCAGTTGCAAAGCATTCAAATACACTCTTATGCCATTCCCAGAAGCAAGAAAAATGGGGCATGTCCAGAGGAAGGGGGGATATCCATGATGCCCCTATACCTGTGACAGTGTCGGGACTCACCACCGCAGCACCTCCCGCTGGCACATCTGGGAATTAGTTCTGTCCTCTGCTGGTGGTGTCCCATCCGTCGTCTGTTCCCCTCTTGGTGTCCAGACCCGCATTGCTCCCTGCTTGGCAGCGTCCACTGCTCTGGTCTCACCCCCTTCTGGGGGGTCTGATGATATGAGCAGTCCTCCATCTGCACCTGTTCTAATGGTCGGCTGCAGCCTCAAAGTCTAGACCCTTTGTCACATGGGCCAGCCACAGCCTGTATCAGGCCACAGTCCTCCTCAGCCAGGTGTAGTACAAGGGGGAAGGGGAGGACCCAGGCCCACCCACTATTCTGGGTTCCAACCCAGGGACCCACTAGCAGCAGCCCTCCTTCTCTCCCCTTGTCAGACTTTATCCCTGCGCACCCACTCGGCCCTTTGTAGCAAGGTCTTCAGCCTGGGGTTTTCCTTGGTTGGAGCTCCCCAGCTCCTCCTGCCCTTCCCCAGCACTGCTCTGTCCAAGGTGCTACCTTTCAACCCAGGAGCCAGTCCTCCTCCATTGTCAGTCAGGGAGAGATTGCCTTTCCTCCTGCTAGGCAGCCTTTATATAGGGCCTAACCCAGCCCTGACTGGCTGCCTCTGCCCTGCCCTGATTGGCTCCTAACAGGCCTCTGTTGATTGGCTGCAGGCCTGGGCAGCCTCAAAGGCCTGTTCCAGCCTTTTTCTCAGGGGGTAGGGCACCACCCCACCACAATACTATAGTGATATCTAGCTGTTGTTTGCATCTTGGAGGCAAACATTGTAGATGCTTCATCAGCTAGGCCTTGTAGGCACTAACCTTAGTGGGTCTCAATAACGACTTAGATACATGGTTAAGGAAAAAGTTTTTATTAGGGCTGGCAGGAAAGGGGAAAGTTTGCAAATATTCTAGATACAAAGGCTTAAACAATTACAGTTCAAAATTAGCAACAGCAGTTCCTGTTTGGGTCCCCGGGACAGCCCAGTTGAGAGTCAGGGCTCTTCAGACCTAATGCCTGGGATGCCCTCTCCAGTCTAGTCTCTATTCAAGCAAATAAGCATTTGCGGGTGTCTAAGCCACACTCAGCTTTTGTCTCTCATTGGGGCTGCTCCACACTGGCTCCTTGCCCAGCCACTGCTGTTCCCCCATAAGTCTCACAGAGACCTGCACACATCTGTGATAATTGGCACTTGCATCCTGTTCCACCTGTGGCTCTATCCACGGTTTCTGGGGCTTCTCTACAGCATTCTGCTTCCATACGTATCCCACCCCCCCAAGTGAGTTCAACCATTTCCTGATTCAAGACCTTTTCCCTTGCCTGGCCAGGGGAAGGTGAAGTGCAACAGGTAGAACGCTGATGGGAAATGTAATTCTTGCTTACCTAGGGGAGAGGGGATGTACAGTGGGGAGAGCACTGCTTTGCAGATTCATCACAGGTTAGAGCAGCCCTCAAGCTGTTATAAATCAATTCACGGGCACGGGTCCAAGATCACAGCAGTGTAAATGTAGACTGTAAGCTACCCTTTGTACCTTGCATCTGACTTCTGCTTTGTGCAGTTGAGCCGGGGACAAAGATTTGGGCTTTAATCTCACAGAAAGATCAAGTTTAATTTTATAAATATATGTATTTTCAGAATAGGTTAGTTTAAGCATCTTCTGTGAAGATTAATACAATTGTCTTTTGTGGTTTCTAAAAGTCAGTGTGGAAAATATTTGGGTGGAGATTAATATCATGGATCCATGGTCTTCGTGAATTTACAAGTGACCTCAAGTATCCAGCTATTAATTCTGTAGCTCACAATTAAATTACTGTCCACCTTTCAAAGAATGCCAGGGAACCAATCATTCACTCAGTAGTTCTTTGTCTCCCTATTCACTGATGATTTGTAGAGTGTACTTTTTTAAATTTAAACTGTATATTTCAATGTCAATGGAATTACAGTGTTGATCAAATGGGTTTATCCAGCTTGTAGGAATGTAAAAAAATGAGTTATGATATTCAGAAATTGTGTGGTTCATTCATCTGTTCATTGAGTAATATGGTGTCTGGATTAAATACCTCCTTGAGCTATGTGCATAATAGATATAATTCATGAAAATGGGAACAAAAAACTAAAGTCATTTCTAATTATTACAGTTTATAAGACTTTCACTAAGACATTTCAAGATGAATGTAGGATAATGTCTTGTGATTTAAAGTCACCACCTGCCTCAATTTATTTGGGATTTTCAAGAAATTTAAAGGATGAAAAATGAGCAATTTATAGAAATTTATTCTCCTGAAAGGACCTAGAAATTAGACTCTTAACAATAGAGTGGACAGTAGACTGTATTTTAGTAATATTTATTGAAATATGTTTCTGTTTGTGACTCTGTGATGGGGCGTGTACACCACACAGCCACTGAATGGGTTGATGTGGGCCGGAGACCAATTATGTTACCTGACTGCACCAAGAGTGGGAGCCAGGCTTTAATACTAACCAGTCTGCTCCAGGTAGTCAGGAGCAGGCTGGTTACTATAAAGAGAGGAAGTATGCAGCAGAACTGGGCTGGATTGCTGATGCTGAGGCGTGTGTGTGAAAGTAAAAGTAAAAGTAGAATCAGAATCAGAGGATGATGATATCAGCAAAAAGGCAAAGCTGAGGAAGGAAATAAATCAAAATGTTACAATTGAAAGATCCCTAGCCAAAGAAATAAGATTAGGTGATGTTGTTGCCCGCCCAAAAGGGCACGAGGCGACAACAGTGGTTCGTGGCCCGGTGTGCTTGGCACCAATAAAGACACCGAGGGGAGAAAGCAAGCCAAGTTTATTTCAGAGCTCTGAAATGGCACTAGGAGACCAGCATGTCTCAAATCCAGTGCAACAAATACAAACAAATTTTACCTTTTATACTCCAAACTGTTTGCATACATCTCTTTGTCTGGCTGTTCCCCCTTACCCCTCCCTTCCAGACAACTGTTACAATAAACTCTACATAAGCTTGTGAGAAAACTTTCCCAGTCTCTGCGACCTTGGGTTAGACATCTGCAAACTAACTACCCCTCCTTTCCCTTGCTCCTTATCTCTATTATTTCTGCTAGTGTGAGTGAAACTGCAGCCATCTGCTAGAAATGCTGACCAATACATTTCTGCTTCAGCCTGCTTCAGAGCATGTAAGCAGTTAGCATAGAAGTAGGTGAGAGTTCACAAGATGGAGTTTGGGGGTTCAGGTAGGCCCAGAGCAAAAGAGTTTCATCTACACTTTTGGCCTTCCGCTCTCCCGAGTTACCTGGTAGCTATGCCTAGTGGACCCCAACAATGTTAACCCTGTGAAAGTAGCTGATTGGATTAAAAAAAAAAGATCATAACATATACAGCCAGGAGTCTGTAAAATGGTGATTTTTTTAGTTGAATATAAAAACTAAGAGCAAACTGAAAATTGCTAAAAAGTGAACTGCTAGGGAAAGTTAAAATACGTTACCAGCTACCAAAGTATTTGACTGAAATGAAGGGGACAATGTATGGAGTGTCATTAGAGCTGACCAATGATGAGATAACCAAAAGCACAGGAGAAGATAAAGTGCTAGTAAGTCATTTATTAATTAGTAAACAAGGAGGAGAAAGCCAGCCATCAACAGCTGTAGCAATTGTATTTAAGGATCAGACTCTGCCTGAGAAAGTAAGACTGGAGTTTCAGATATTCAGAACCAAGCCACATAATCCCCACTTCCCTAAGGTATTAAAAGTGCCAATGGTGTGGGAATGTAGCAACTCTTTGTAAAGGGAAAATGAGATTTGGTAAATGTGGGGGAGAGCATTCTTATGAAAACTGTATGGAAGGGACTGAGGTCAAATGTAGTAACTATGGTGGTAATCACAGTCTCTCAGATAGAGGGTGTGTTGTGGCAAGACAAGCTAAAGACAAAAATTGTTAATAACATATCTTATGCAGAAGCTGTAAGGAGATTCTAAAAGCATCAGGTGGAGAAGGAAGAGACAATCAGCACAGGAAAAGGAGAACTGCAGACAACCTCATTCTATAAAGAATATAATAAACAATGCAAAGGGAATATGCAATGATATATTAGTAGTGAAAAAAGAAAGGTTTATTGTATATCTAATAGAAGTGATAAATTATATATCACAAACTAGGAAAAATCAGGAAAAAATGAAAATTATAGCCAGGGCTATACGTATGTTAGCAATCTGTCAGTGGAACCATATTCATGCAATTTTGAATGAGTTTAATGGTGAAATATGGCTAGTATGGGGATCACAATCTTTTGTTGGAATATGTGCAGTCTAATAGCACATGGTCAAGAACTTAAAAAAAAATCCTGGAAATGAAAACTAAACTATATATCATATGTATCCAGGAAATATGGTTAGTTGAAAAGCTTGCTTTTAAAATTCCAGGGTATATTGCCTTTAAGCAAAACTGATAACTAGGAAGAGGACAAAGCTTTTGTACTTTCATAAGGGAAAGATTAAACTACATAGCAGTAGAGAATGAAGAAGTAAGCCTATAATATAATGCTGTTAGGATCCCAATGCAGAAGAGAAATATTTCTTTAGGGATTTATAATATTTGTAACCCATGTGGGAAATTAAAAAATTCAGAACTACAAGCAATAGTGAAGAATGCTAAAAGACCATATATTATATGTGGTGAACTAAATTGTCATAATAAATTGTTGGGAAGTAAGACAACTGATAGACAGGGTGCATGCTTAGAAAATTCATTGATGAAAACAATATAGTGGGTTTTAAATGATGGCACCCCAATTAGATTTAGTGCAGCAGATGGTAGTGTTTTCTGCTGAGATCTGGGAATTATAATAGCAAATAAATGCAACTGGGAAATATATAAGGAAGAAGGAATGAAGGAGTGATCATTTCCCTACACTTATTACTTTTCAAAGGTACTGTAAGGTTGCAGGTAATTACCCACCTGGAATTTTAAGAAAGCTAACTGGGAGCTATTTACAAGTAAATGTGCTGAATTTTTGAATAACCATTGTGTGACTAATGACATAGAGAATTTAAATGATAATGTAATAAAGGGATTAATAGCAGCAGCTACTGTAGCCAAACCTATGATACTGAAGTACCCCAAAACTAAAAACGCATTCCATGGTTGAATGAAGAGTTCAAAATTGAAGTTAAAGAAAGGAACAAAGCCTGTTTAAAAAAAGGCAAAAAAATGCAATGAATAGTGATGATCTAATGAAGTATAAAAGAAATAAGGCGATAGCACAAATAATTATTTTTTAAAAAATCAATGAAAGAGAGTTGGAGGAAGTATTGTGGGAAGATAAATGAAAATACCAAGACATCAGAAATATACAGGTAAATTAGACGAATGAATGGAATTCTTACTAAGAGTATCCACATCAGGTCTTATTGAGACTGACAGCATAGTTAGAAGTTCTGATAACAAGAAAGCAGAACTTTTAGCAGAAACTTTCCAATGGGAAAGTAATGATGAAAATCAAAGTGAAGTTTTCCACCAGATTAAAAGATAATTCATTGGAGAGAGTAATGAATTTTATACTTGGTGTAAACATGAACGTATGATGCTGAATGAATGGTTTTGTATGGAAGAACTTGAGAAAGCTATTGATATCAGCAAGAACCCCGGTTAAAGATAATGTATGTAACATAATATTTAAAGATCTCTCTGAAAGCAGTTTGAAGATTCTCTTGGAATGATGTAAGATTATATGAGGAAAAAAGGAGTGATGCTGGTAGGGTGGAAATATGAAAACCAGGCAAACTGTCCCAAAAAGTGGATGCCTGTAGACCAATTACCCTTATGTCCTCTCTGGGTAAAATTACGAAGAGAATGATGAATGGAAGATGTGTTGCCTATTTGTAAATCAGTGGCATTTTAGATGAAGTGCAGAGTTGGTTTATGAGAGAAAGAAGCACCATTGATCACACTGTTAAATTAGGAACAAATACAAAAAAAAATATGAAGCACAAGGGTTTCATAATAGCTGTCTTTCTACATATTGAAAAGGCATATGACATACTAAGGAGGGAAGGCTTGTTGTACAAAGTAGGTCCACTAGGGATAAAAGGAAGAATGTATGGGTGGATTAGAGAATTTTGGTGTAAAAGTACCATGTAGGTCAAAATTGGTAAAGGCATGACAAATGTGTGTGTGTGTGTGTGTGTACTAATATTATATAGATATAGATAGATATAATATTAAAAGTGGAACACCACAGGGAAGCTGAACCTTATTTAATATTATGATAAATGATGTCCCAAAACAAATAAGTGCTGGAGTAGGTTACCCTATTTTCAGATGGTTGTGTTGGGAGCAGGTATGTTGAGGTGCCAGAAAAGAGAATCAACAAAGGCCTCTGACGGAAATTTAGGAGGTTTCAAGTTCTCCATTGCTAGCCTGATCTTTACAAAAAGGAAAGTTACACAGGAATGTAAACTGTGTCGGAATGGAGAACAAATAGATATAGTTAAAAGGCTCACATTCTTAAGAGTAATATTTGATATTAAATTACTTTGGAAAGAGCATACAAACTATGTTAAAGATAAATGTACAGGAAGGATTAACCTGGTTAAAAGTCTTGCTGGGACTAACTGGGTGCAGGGCAGATCAGAAAATATTGCTGATGGTATACAGAACCTTAATCAGGCTGCCAAGCTTTTGAGTCAGCATCAAAATCAGAACTTAAAGAATACAATCACAGGCAATACAAAATGTCTGTGGTGCATTTTTTACATCACCTCTATGTGCTACCAATAGCTTCTAATGAAATGTCAGTTACACTACTCATGAAACTACTGTACATGAAACTACTGTACCTAACCTTATGGGCCAAAGTTAATGGGAACTGCAATGATGAAAGTCCTGAACAAATATATGAGGATGGTTGGGAATCTGATAAGCAAACTATAGCATATGATGCTAAAACTCAACATGCTGTTTGCGTTAAAGTGTGGATGAAGGAGTTGAAAGGCAAGTTAAAGCTGAACAAAGTCAAAACTTTGTCATAGGAAAAAATAGTTGTGGATGGAAAGTTGTGTGTCCAAATGTGGATTTAGATTTATTTTATAAACTTATGAATAAAAAAGAGACAGTAGGTATTAAAAATGAAGTGTGCGAGTGTATAGATGAAAAGTGGAGATGGTTTTTTCAAATATATACGGATGGGTCCAAAAAAGAAAACAAAAACAAAAACAGGAAGAGTAGGGATACTGTATATTGTATACCAAAACTGTGAATTAGTACCTCTAAAAGAATATCTTATTATATAGCTGTCATAACAGCTGAACCAGTAGCAATAATGCTAGCATTAAATTGGATCTGGGATGTACACCTAGAAGCAGTGATCATTTTTTTGTATTCAATCCTCAGGCCTTATGGTGATAAAGGTGTTCTCAGTATGTAGAAGTGATGTAATGGAATTATATTTTTAATAACTGTTAGTTATTACAGATAGGGATACATGGAGCTAGGGTTGTCCCTAGACCAAATGGCAACCCAGGTGAGGAGTGTCTTCAGCGCCCCTCCCCCTCTCCCATTTGTTAAAATTTTGAATACCTTATTTTTATTGCATTTGTAGCTCATTTCACGTCTTTGATGCATGATTTGCATGCATTATTTATCCCTGTCATATAAGACTATAAATGTGTATGCTAGAATCTATAAATCTGTATTTATTCATGCTATATATAAGCAAATAAAAAATGTTTCCTCTAAGCTCAATCCACATATGGAATACCTGAAACATAGTTAAAAAATTATATTTTCCCTTTTGTCACTAACAACAAAAACAGCATCCTGAGCCCGGCACTCCCCAAGCCTGGCGCCCCAGGTGATCACCTGGGTTGCCTGCCCCTAAATCCGGCCCTGTATGCAGCATTGGCTTGGATCCGAACACAAATTGGGATAATAGGGAATGAAATGGCAGATAAAGTAGCTAAAAATGCTGTAAAAAGCAGGACTGACATAGAAATACATTTGAGTACACAGGAATTTAAAAGCTTAAGAGAAAATTTTAAGAGGAATGGCAAAAAAAAAATGCATTAATGAAAAAGAAGAAGAAGAAGTTTTTTGAATTGTGCCCTAGAGCTGAAGATAACGACATACCTGGATAGGAGTAATGAAGTGCTTGTATTTAGATTACTAACTAGCCATTGTGGTTTAAACAAAAATATTTTTGAATAAATAGAGACAAGTATGGACTATGTGCATTCTGTAAGGTGGAAGAAACAATCACCTTTTATTGATATGTAAGGGCTTTGATAAAGGAAACGAAAAGCTTTCTGAGGAATTCAAACTTCTTAAGATAACAAAAATTACATTGTTCTTTAGTAAAAACATTGGAGAAGTGGAACATTATTAAAAAGGCATTGTTGCATTACCTGAAAGACGCATGGCAGAGCGAGATAATAGAATCTGTTCAGTATTGAGGAATTATAGTTAGTGGCAGCTATAGACTATTCAGACAAGTCTCCCTCACTGTATAAAAAACAAAAGGTAGGGGAGAAGGTGTCAGCAGCGAGACAATGTACAGTCACTTTCTGGAAGGGTGGGGTGAGGTGAGGAGGAAGCCCTGGGATCTGACAAAGCCCTGGAGCAATATAGAGGAAATTATGGAGATGAAGGCCGGAGAGAGGCTGAGTGAAGGAGCCAATGGAAACTGCAGCAAGGAGTGGGACTGAGCAGAACTTGTCTGATAGCTTTAGGGTCCCTGAGCTAGAACACAGTGTAGTGGGAGGGCCCAGATTCCCCTACCAGACACTGGCAAGGAGGCATGAGTCTAGAGAAGGGTAGAAGAACACTGGAAACCACTGATGCAAGAGTGTGAGGACCAGGGGTCTGGAGTTGGGGTCAAAGATCCTCTTGTGAGGACATTGGACCACTTTATGTTGGGCCGGAAGGGGTGGACTAAATCATGACCTGGGCATAAGGCTGAGTTACAGGAAGAAAGACCACCACAGCAACAGAGCAGTTGTCAGCAGGAGGCACCAGCCTGTAAGACAGTTGTTATGCCATGCCTGGCTATGAGGAGATGCTCCTAAGGTGAGTGAACCCTCTTCACAGGCTAGCAGAGTTCTTTAGACACTGCATGCTCATACCCTTCTCAGTGAACTAGCAAGTGGGAGGAGTGGAGGGCAGAGGAGCTAGTATGTATACTCTGCCCCATAAAGGGCTGTTGCCTCTTACTTTGGGGAGGAATAATGTGCCAACAACAGAGAATTATGCTTCAGTGGGGTATCTGAGTCACAATACCTCTTCAGGCAGCACAGTTTGCATATCATCCCTTGTGGAGATCTAGCCACAATTTAGCCCTTTACTTGTAGCCCCACTGAAGTCAATGAGACTGTTCTTAAGTGAAAGATGTGGCCTGTTGTGGGTCATTATTTTGGCAGTCTTGGGTATAGAAATTGGGTTTATGTTGCCTGTTGAATTACTTTCAAGAGGCTAAGGCCTCTTACAAAATAGGAATTCAAGTCACAAACATAGATGCTTATCCCCAAGCAAACAGCTTCATTAAAGTGGAGTTAAATTTGATCGGACATAAAACTAACCATTTTGGAAAATGCCTTAAGGAGTTTGCCTTGTATGAAAATGACCTAAAAGTATATGTGAAAAGCCTGGAAATCCATAGCTAAGGTTCTATTTAATAAAGGACCAGCCAGGGGAGCGGCACTACTTGGGAGCGAAAATGGGGTAAAGCAACATCAGTGCTCTCCACCTTCAGATTCCCCTCACATGGAATGAGTAGTAACTGATTAAAATATACAGATGACTGGCAGAGGGATAAACAAAACTAATGCACTAAGCCCCAAAGTGGGTGGGGAGAGGTATATGGGAAATAAACTCAGGCAACATACATATACACAGAATTAAGCTTTTAGTCTGATTAGATATAGTTTACCATTGTGAGTTCTGGCACATTTATGTTACTGATTATCCACATGGGGCTGGTTAAGTATAGATATATATGGAGATATCCTATCTCCTAGAACTGGAAGGGACCTTGAAAGGTCATCGAGTCCAGCCTCCTGCCTTCACTAGCAGGACCAAGTACTGATTTTGCACCAGATCCCTAAGTGGCCTCCTCAAGGATTGAGTTTATAACCCTGGGTTTAGCAGGCCAATACTCAAACCACTGAGCTATCCCTCCCCTGTCTTGTGATGCCATGGGTTGACATGAAAATCTTATTTAACTTTTAAAAAATGTTTCCTACCCATTGCGGTTGCTAAGAAAACCTTGACAAAATGATCTGAGTGTAACCAATGCAGTGACGTCTGCCTGCGGCTGTGGACAGCCTGAAAAAATAGCTCTGAGATGTGGGCATTTGGGTTTTTTCTTAAATAAATTGGTTTAATATGTTTGGAAACTATATTCTTGGCCTTAATCCCAACGACCACCCATTTGACCCTTTGGCTTTTTTCTGTGACTCTGTATGGCTGAAACACATTCATAAAAGACAACTTTTGTGAATTAAGGTGGGTGAATTAAGGTGGGTGTACAGGCAGCCAGGCAATTCCCTATTCTTTAAACATACATCGATGTTCAAAAGCATAAGTTATTCTAGATAGTGACCATAATTCTGTATGCTGAATATGGGACACCTGGTAAAATTACTCATATTCAAGCATGTTCAACAGCAATCAATCAGAATTATGCAGTACAAATGTTCAAATTAACATCAAGTTGATTGAGCCCCTATTAGAAAGAAATACTGTGTAGTTGGATTTTTTTTATTTACCTTCTTATCTTTAAGGCTGTCGGGTTCTCCGCCCTCCATGCCTCGCTGGGCCCCCGCAATGGCCCCACCTCTACTGGTACCTGGTGCCGTATCTTCCCAAGGCAACATGTGGGGGGCACGCAGGGTCACATGCCCTCCTCCCCATTTCTGCCAGGGTTCACACCAGAGTGTGTCCAGCCTTTTGGCACTGTGCGGGAGGGAAGGGATGGGAGCTGCTTCCAGCCACAGGGAAGGAGGAGGGGGATAAGGGATGACCTGGCCCATGTCTTTGCAGAGCTCCTCTCTTCTTCTCCTCCCTACACCCCGTGGCTGGAAGCAGCTTGTCCCTTCCTGCCTGCATAGTATCGAAAGCAGCCTCCAGGATGCTGCTGGCCTCCAACATAACCCAGCCACCTCCTGTCCCTCTGGCTACAGCATGGGCAGAAAGCCCTAAGGATGCATTATGCACCAGGACCCAGGAAACGTGACTGCAGGGGCTTCAGAGAACCCAGCCAGAGAGGTGGATCAGCAGGAGAGGGTACCTAGAGGACGGAGCAGCCCCACGCTCCCTGGGGGCAGGACCCAGGGTGTGTGTGTGGGGGGGAGAAGGGGCAGGTGAACAGGGTGCTAAATCTCTGGCCCGGGGGCTGTTGTGGAGTGTGCAGGTTTGGGGCGTGAACAGGCTGGAAATCGCTTTCCCCCCACCACTCCAGAGCTTAGCTAAGGGGCAGAGAGGCTTCCCCGTGCCAGCACTGTGCGGGTCTTTGGCACAGGCAGGGCTTAGCTCCTCCTGGCCAGCATCCCAGGCTAGAGGGTGTTGGGCTTTCCTGGGGTGCCAGCCCAGCCAGAGGCAATGGGGGAAGGAAGGAGCCTGCCAGCCAGGCTGCTGGTGAGCTGAGTGCTCTGACCAGGGGCTGGTTCTCTGTACTGCACTGGGAGCAGGACATGCCCAGTCGGCGGGGACATGGAGGAGCAGTGGGGTTGGGTTGGAGGGGGGGGGGCAAAGTGGCAAAGCAGGGAGAGGACAGTGGGAGGGGGAGAATGTAAAGGGCTGATGGGTGGGTAGCAGAGGCAACAAGTAATTTCCTCACACTCACCAGCCACCACCAGCTCGCAGCGCACAGCCAGTGCCAGCAGGAAACGGGACAGGGGCAAGGCCCTGCTGGCTCAGAGCTGGCACGCAGTGGGGGCTGTGCAGATGGACCACCAGGGTGAGCAGCCAGCCCCATGTGCTGCATCTTCGTCCCGCCACCAGCCTTGCACACCCAACCTCATTGTCGGCAACAGGACACCCCCGCTCACCGCTGGTGGGAGGGCTGCTGGCAAGCAGGAAACCAGCCAGCATCAGGACCCTCCAGTACTGATGGGAAGGAGACAGAAAATACGGGACAATTTGCCCGTTTTTAAGAAAAAGTTGGGACACCTGCAGGAGGGCTCAAATACAGGACTGTCCCTTTAAAGTGGGACATCTGGTCACCCTAATTCTAAATAAAGACAGCATAAACCTTTCTAACATAATTTTTGCAAAAGATCTGATTGTTTTAATGCTGCGATATGGTTTACAGTGGTTTCTTTACTAACTATGTTCTCAGCTTTTGAATTCATGAAGAGTTCAGAGATCCATAGTAAAGATCTGATGGTATCACAGAACGCTTAAGACTAAGAAAACCATAGCTTTTGAAATTGCAGTCCCAAATCTTATGTCTTTATTAAGAGTGTGCATGGGGCAGCTTTGAGATTAGAAAATCAGATTTACTCATCTGTGCTGGGTTGAAGTATTTAGAGCAAGTTTGAGCTTTCCTGGACATCAATAATTGTGTGTGTTTGTTTTTAAGCACTTAAAATGGAACAAATTCATCTCCAGAAGCAAAAAGTACTGTACAGTTCTCACTTTCAGTGCAAGACTACAAGAAATACTGTGAAAAATATTTCTCAGTGTGAATCACAGTATGGCATGACTACTATTTCTTCTGGTGTTTCAACTATTAAAATTAATAAAATTTCCTTTTAATGTTAATACTAGTGCTATATGGACTGTTTGATTCAAATTGCAAAACTGCTCACAAAGAGACTTGGTTTGAGTCAAAATATATATGTGTAGCATCATTGGTATACTTGAATTTAGTTTGTGTCTGTGTCCAGAAAAATTTCTAGTGACTTTATTTGTTTGGTTGTATTGTGGACGTGTGTGTGTTCTTTCTTTCTTTCTTTCTTTCTTTCTTTCTTTCTTTCTTTCTTTCTTTCTTTTCTCTTGACTCTTTTTATATTATAGAAAAAAAAATAAAGTAAATTTCAGAGCAGTCATTTAGAAACAAATTTTAAAAGTTTCATTCCAAAAATGTTGAAAAAAATGTTTCAATATTACTAAAATACATGTAATTTTTTCTAAACAAAATTCCGTCAAAATAAACTCACTACCACAAAGTTTTGATTAAATGGCATTTTGTAATGGAAAATGTTCCATTTGAAAAATTTTGACCAGTTCTAAAATCGATTATATTTTTATTGAAACAGAAATGTAGGCATAGACCTGCGTGAGCTAATCACTTACCCATGAATCTAATAAATAGCTTTGAAAGTTTAAGAAAATAAAACTAATCAAATAAAAGGAACATAGATTCTAAAATCTTGCGGACAATTTTCAGAAATTAAGAAACTATATTGTTACATTAAAGACACAAGCAGCATCAAGCATTAAGTAACTTCTGATTATAGTAAGGTGATTCTGAAATATATATTCCAAAAAGCAAACAAGTATAAAGCCCTATTATACTACATAGAAATGAAACACTTGAAGCAGCCTAATAAATAACTGTCTTCCCATGTAAATTTTTTCTTGTTTTCCCATTAGCCTATAAAAGAAAAAAACTTAGCCAATGACTCTAGAGACACAATTAACTGTATTTACATCTAAACCAAATACCCAGAGAACTTAACAGAACAGGATCAGAGAAAGATTTCCGCCATTGATATGAAGACCATCTACTGGTCAGAAAGTATTGTGATTATGCATTTAAACTGTATACTAGGGACCATTGTTCACATTCCTGGGACTACAAAAACATTGTTTTGGAACTTTTTAGCCCTCTCTCTAACCAAGGTGTGGTCCTGGGAATAGAATTGTGTCAGAGCTCTTTGACCCTGCATCTTCTCTGAGATGATATGAAGGCCTATACCCTATATGGGCAGATCTGACAATAACCAGGAAATTAAGATATTTACAAGTATGTTAAAAGATTTTGAGTTCATATCAAAATCAGGTGAAGCATAGGTACATGTTAGCCAAAGCCTATGCAATAGTTCATAAATTTTAATCTATTAGGAAAGCTGAGGGACTGGAGTGGTATGTGTGAAAATAACATATGGATGAGTATCTTAGAGTATCAAAACCTGGGTTGTATTTCTTGTTCATATTTGAAATGAGGTTCGGCATGTTTGTACACATCTCAGACTGATGAATCAGTAGGCTTCCTTGAGAAAACAGAAGATTTGAGTATGATGCATGGGGAAACAAGGATTAGTATGGGATAATTTGCCCTAGTTGCTTATTATTACCATGATTGCTCTTCACCCAAGGAGCAGCGACAACTGCAGGGTAATTATCTAAGTGAAAGAAAGTATCAGGAATCTTTAAATCTGGATTTAAGAATACAGTTCTGAGATTTAAAGGGCAATTATTATAAATGAATCTGTATGTTCATATTCTGCCATAAAGGTCACAAACAACACAACTCCTGAGAGGAAAGTGATATTCCCTTTCCCCGGGATCATAAAAGTATCATAGGAACAATAATTGGTAAATAATTGCATAATTAACATCTGATTCCACATAAAATGAATTTAATAAAAGACATTAATTTAATAAAAGACATTAATTTCACTGAAAAACTTCAGTATTAAAAGTAAAATATACAACATTTCTAAAAAGTTTGTTTAGATACAGGAGCCATTATTGAAATATATTAGTTATTTTCTTCTATAATATGAATTCCACATAACTCACTGACATGAGATATATTTGACTTTTATCTGCATTTAGGGCCAATTTTTTAAAAGAGAATTCCAATATTGGAAACCCAATTTTGCATTTTGACTAATTATTGGTGCTCAACTGCAAGCACACTTCACACCCCCATCCCCAGCATAATGTTAACATATAGATGTCAATCACCTGATTGCATCTGATGCAGTCTGATAGTGTGTATAAATGCCAGTAGTTCATTGAAATTTTTTGCCATGAAATTGTAGGTATTTTTAAAAATCGGGGCTTCACAAAATAAATATATTTAAATGACAAATACATCCCAGCTTTCCTGCACTGGAAATAAGATACATTAAATGATATATTAGATCTCCCCCCTCCCCCATTTTCTAGTTTCTAACTCCACTGATTATAGCTAAAGGAGACAGAGATGTAAGTATAAATATTATCCTATATATAGCTTAGTTCTCTTACAAGACCAACAGGATAGTTTATTTATTTAAACACTACCATACACTGTGAAAACATCAACATGATCTCTAAGGACCTCACCAATGTAAGGGTACTTCCATAATACAATAGTGGAATGTCACCATTGTAGTGTGATTTTTTTTTTTTTTTTTTTGGTTGTTTTCCCCTCAACTAGCAAACACTTTCAAAGGTCATGATTTTTTTTAAAGGAAGATTCCCAAAACATAAACAGGATAAATTTACTTTGTTGGCATTTATGGGGTATTATGTTTTTCTTGTTGTTGTTGTCCCAGACAATATGGGAGGAAAGGCAAGATGCAAGGTCAGTTGTTTAATTGGTCTGCAACTCTATAAATTAAACTCATGTGGGAACTAACTGGCAATAATTTCTACAAGTGCAGATCAGTATTTCTTCCTTAACCATTTCCATCCAGTGGAGAGCTGCTCTCAGCCCCTCCACAGCTAGGACCCCACTGCACTCCCCTAGTAAGAGAGTTAAGAGGCTGGACCCTCGTTGTATGAGACATTAGGTGTTCTAACTCCTCACCTTTCACAAACTTCCAAATCCAGTTCATCAAGGAACCAGACCCCCTATGGAATGAGTACCTGCTCTAAATACCTGCCTCAAGAAAGTTCCAACAATTAGCTTGGCTGCTTCCACCCATCCGAAGCTAGGTTCCTAGACAGTTAATTCTGGCCCAGATCCACAAAGGGATGTAAGGATTGTGACACTGAGCACTGCAATACCTACCTTTTGATGCCTGGAAAATCACTAGAACAACTATGGGTTGACTGAGTTAAGTGCTTACAGTGAATGGAGAGACATAGGTGGCAAAGAGTGGGATCCATAAAAGCCAGCATGCTAGCTGAGGAGCTTCCTATGCTAGCGAAAGGGAGATGCTGACAAAAAGGATATGTCCTAAACCCTGCCCCACTCAGAGTTAGGTGCCTAAGTGCTGGCTTCACAGAGTGGCCCCTACCTCTACTCATCCACATCCAGGAACTTCTCTTCTGGAATAAGACAGTTTAGGCTTTCTTGCAAGTGTAACCTACCTAGGGAGGTGGTGGAATCTCCTTCCTTAGATGTTTTTAAGGTCAGGCTTGACAAAGCCCTGGCTGGGATGATTTAGTTGGGAATTGGTCCTGCTTTGAGCAGGGGGTTGGACTAGATGACCTCCTGAGGTCCCTTCCAACCCTGATATTCTATGATTCTATGATTCTATGCCAGCTGAAGCCAGTAACAACAAGGGCCTAGGGGTTCCTTTCCATTGATACAACACAGAACCAGCTCAAGCCCCCACCCAGTAACCTGGGAAATTTACACACCACTCCTGGGCGCCTCTGAGAGGCAATACTTCCCCACTTGCAAGCACAGAGTCTGAGTGTAGAAAATAGACTTTTAATTAAAGGAGGGAAGTAACTCAGCGTTAATTTGGGAAAACACCTCAAATAGGGTTCATAAACGTAAACCATGAGTAAAAGACCCACCCCCAAGTAGGTTGGGCAGTTCCTTTTCCCCTCAGCACTGGAATGGGTTACCTAAGGAGATGGTGGAATCTCCTTCCTTAGAGGTTTTTAAGATCAGACTTGACAAAGCCCTGGCTGGGATTATTTAGTTGGGGATTGGTACTGCTTTGAGCAGGGGGTTGGACTAGATGACCTCCTGAAAACAGCATTCAGAAAAAAAAAAAAGCAAAGGAAGTTTTTCTGTCTAAGCAGGAAGGAGCTCTCCTGACATACATAGACACAAATGTTCACAGTGAGCCTTCCGGCCCCAGTGAGGATGTGAGTGGTGAGGAGATGCCTGATCTTCCAGTTAGTCAGAGTGCAGGTGACCTGGCAGCTACTGCAGCATCTATATCTTCATCTCAAATGGATGTAACCATGCACATTCCTGAAGAAAAGTGTAGATCAGAGAAGAGTGTGGTGGAGGCGCAAGAAACAGCTGCTGCTGAGTTTAGTTCCTTATGTCTAGATGATCCAGGACTGTGGACCCACTCGAGCAGTAGCCTGAGGGACTTCCTTGTACTGCATGGGTCACAGCAAGTGAAAAACTTCATGTTCCCCAAAGACAATGAAAAGAGAAGTTTCCATCCAACAAGTTACTGGCGTGAAATCCCCAATGGTGACAAAGTGGAGAGGCCATGGCTTACGTACTCAAAAACCCAGAATGCTGCATACTGTTTTTGTTGCAAACTCTTCCAATCTAATGTTTCAGCCACATTGGGTTCTACAGGAACAGAAAAATCTGGCTAGAAATCTGGCATGCCACGAGAAGGCAGCAAAGCAGAATATAAAGCAAAGCAGTGAATATAATAAAGGTAAGCTAGTCCAATGGGCTACAATTCTGATGTGGGCCACTTTTAATCTCTCCTATTGAAGTCGCTGCAGTGTGGATGAATAATAATTTAATAGTCACTGAGCCTAGTGGCTAGGGCCCACAACTGGGAGATAGGAGACCCAGGGTCCAGTCCCTTCTAATCTGGGCACACCTGGCCACTTGAGAAATTCCCTGGCAAAGAAGTACTTACATTAGGGCCAGTGATCAAGGAGCCATACCTGCACTAGTTTTGAGTGAACTAGTGAGCTGTGGTGGTGCAAGTTGTTGGATGGGCGGATCACCCAACTACGGCAGTAGTTATGTACTCAGGCAGCTAGCTCCACTGGTGCAGCTATACTTCTATTTTAGGTAGCTAACTTGATCAGAACTAGTGTGTGTATGTCTCCTTGAGCTGTAAATTACACCTCCAGCTTCAAGTGTAAACATACCCTAACTCATACCCTAAATGGGATCTAACCTTTAATCATATGTTTGCTTGTACAGGCCTCATTTAGGACTGCATTCACTCTGTCCAGCATTTATCCACTTTAAATTTCCTACACCCTGTGATCTATCAAGGAGCTGAAAACATTAATTTATTAAGAACACCCACATCACTTCTGCTTGTTGTCATTGTTCTACATACCACAAATGTTATGTATGTATATTTTGGGCCTGTAAGGATGACAAACATTTGGAGTTAATGGGCTGGAAAATTAGCTGTATTCAGTTGAATAATAATACTAAAAAGGACTTTGTCACAATTCCTCTGTGTGCTGGGAGATACCACATAATGAAGACACTTTAAAGATAGGAGGTAAATGGATGAAAGGGAGTCTACAGACTGTGGAACAAACATACACAATCCCACACAACTGGAAATGACCTATATCACTAGAAAGACCAATCACACTTAATTATAAAGAATGGGGTCAATGTTAGACCTTGGGCAGATGCATGAAACTTTATGGACGTCAGTGGAGCTAACCTTGCTTTGTGGGAAGTCTGAATCTGGCAGCTGTGATTAGGTTCAATCACCACGGTGGCACTTCCTACTGGCCGTCTTGGGAATTAGCTCTGCACCCCCTTCTGGTGGTTTCTTGTCCACCATCACCTCTGATCCTGGATCCAGGTCACTCCAAGGACTGCGGCGTCCTCTTCAGGACATTGCCCTCCAGCTGTGCCTCACTCTGTGCTCCCTCCTTCCATGGGACCTGAAAGTTGGCTGTCCAGACACTTCCCTCAGTGGTGACTACAGCCCATTGGGTCTGGCCACTTCCTCAGTGGCAAGGGAGGGGGAGCCACCCACTACTCCTGGTTCTCGCCCAGGACCCTGTAGATGGTCATTGTTTGCTGCGTCCCCTCTGACTCCTCAGTTTATTTCCCTGGGCCACTTCCCTGGGGCCCCCAGCACCTTCTTTGCCCTTACCTCGGGGCTTCAGCCCGCCAGTCTTAGCAGCTAGCCAAGAGCTCTCTATAACTTCCCCGGTCCCTGCTGACAGCATCGCTCTGTCCAGGGTGCTGTCACTCCTCCTTCCTCCTGCTGTCAGCTTGTTCTACTATCAAATAGCTTGCAATATATTATGTTCAGGAACACTGGAAATACTGATGTTTTTGACAATCCAGCTAGGGATTAGCTAATAATGCTTTACATGGAAGGAGTTGGAGCAATATTTCTAGGTTAAAGATACAGCAACTAATATATAAATTCCCAGTCTACTGAATGCAATGGAAGAAACATACATAGTTTACTATGCATATCAATGATCTCTCAGAAGCCAATAGTTTCAACATTAACACCTAGGGAAGGTTTTGTTGGCCTGCTTATCATCAGAGCAACTTGTTATAGCAAAAAGGTTCTGATCTCATAGGAGAATCAATGTGAACAAAAATCTATTTCTTCCCATATAGAAACATTAAATAAATAAATAAATAAATGCCAGGATATTGTCAGTTTGGAGATGGATTGAATGGTGCCTGAAGGATAGATTATTATGCAGAATCCATAACAAAAGTATACAAAAGAGCCTTCTGACAGGAGCAGACTTCCCATCTAAAAATGGTATTGAAATTACAGTGGCTATGGAAACTGTGACTTAAGATGCAGTAGAATTATATTCAAGGCCAAGACAGAGGGCAATGTCCATAAAATATGTACCATATCAAAAGCCGAACAGCAAATTGGAAACAGCAAACAGCTAAGGAGCCTGACATTTGCTTCTACTATGGAAGCGGGTCAGACACCATTACAATGCTGTATAAACTGTAATAAAAAAGGATGCATCTGAAATGTATGCTTCCCAGAAAAGAGCAAGGGAAAGAATAAAATGCTCTTGCTATTGATATGGGGATAACATTATGCTAGCTAGGAGAGAGATAGGTCAGAAATATTTCAATAAAAACAAAAATGTCAGAAATAATATTTTTCCAACACACTACGGACAGAAGTAGGATCCTGATCCTGGGCTTAGAAGAATGATCAGATTTGCAAAAGAGAACAAATGAATACCAGGTCTGTAATGTGAATCGCATTCTTGCTCCACAATCTGAATATTATAAACACCAAGGGCCTGATTGTCTGCTGCTCTCCAGCTTTATATGAATTTACACTAGTGCAACTGAATCAGAATGTTAGCGTATCATGTCACTTTGCACAGGTGTGAAAGACTACTCAAGGGCAAGGCAGCATTGAACCAGGCCCCCAGATTCTCATGTGAGTACGTGAGAGATGAGAGCAGTCTTTTACTAGGGGGAGATGCTTACTTCCTGTCATCATTCTGGGGTACAATCCAGACCAGCAAGTGTCACTGCCTACCCTGTAACCCTGGGTGCCTCAGGTGCCCTGCTGCTCTATCTCACAGCCTGGACACCAGCTGCCAACAGCGAAGCAGGTCACACCCTGAGTGTCTGTGTACTGTACATTCCTGGATCAGTAATTCTGATTCCAGAAGCCTGCCTACAGCACAACAACACCAGACTTCCACCAGCCTTAGTTACTACTTGCAGGTTGACTCCAACACACCCCAAGTCTTAAATATTCCCAGAACCAGGGGCCCTGAAGTGTCAAACCCTCTTCTTGACCACTCAGAGAAATAATTAGGTTTGAGTGCTCCTTTAAAGATGCAAAAGCACATTGCACCTTATTAACTGAACTGGGGTAAATACACCCTTCCAATCAAACACAGCACTCCATTAGTTTATAATAAAAATAAAACAAATTTATTAACAATAGGACATAGGTTAAGTGATGCCAAGTAAAAGGAATAGAGTCAGAAAGGGTTACAAGCAAGTAGAACTGAAAACATGCATCTAAAAGTCTAAAACTTAATCCAGGGATAGGCAACCTTTGGCACACAGCTCGCCAGGGTAAGCACCCTGGTGGGCCAGGCCGGTTTGTTTACCCGCCGCATCCGTAGGTTCAGCTGATCGCGGCTCCCACTGGCCGCGGTTCGCCGCTTCAGGCCAATGGGGGCTGCAGGAAGCGGCGGCCACCACAGCCCTCGGCCTGCTCCGCTTCCCACAGCCCCCATTGGCCTGAAGCGGCAAACTGCGACCAGTGGGAGCCATGATCAGCCGAACCTGCGGACGTGGCCAGTAAACAAACCAGCACGGCCTGCCAGGGTGCTTACCCTGGCGAGCCACGTGCCAAAGGTTGCCGATCCCTGACTTAATCTAACAAGGTACAGATTTTGTTCAAGATGGTGTTACTCACCAATCATTCTTCTTCTCAACCATGGGCAGCATGACTCCTCCTTTTGGGGAGGCTGCATACTCCCGGACCATGGCCCCATCCCGAGTCCTGCCCCCACTCATCCTCCTACTCCTGAAGTTCTGCCCATCCTTCACCCCGGCCCCAATCGGCCCCCTCCTCTGTGCCCCCCACCCCCGCTCATGCCTCCTTGCCCCCTCCCCCAAACTGCAGTCACCCGTCAGCCAGCCACCTGCTCACTGCTTGCACGAGCCTCTTCACACCTTCCCATAAGGCTGCCATGCAGGCGGAGTGGGAACGGGAAGAAGCGGAGCCTCGGGGCAAGAGGACGAGTGGGAGCATGGCCTTGGGGCGGAGTGTGGGGGAGCATAGCCAAAGCACCCACCCTTTCAATGGAAGTATGCTCCAAAGGAGGCAGGCCAGCAGTTTAGGGAAGCTTAGAATTCCCTGGCCTCTTATACCGACCACCTATATTCTCAGCCATGGCTGACTTTCCCTCAATTAGGACCTTCCACAGAAGTACAAGGTGCAGGTTTCCCTTATCTTCCTAGGTAAAAGATCTTTGCCTAAGCAGGTTTCTCACCTATATTCAGTTCTCAGAGACTTCCCCCACCCTTGGTTGAAAAATCCATCTTTCTCATCTTGCAAGAGCTTTGTGCCTGTTTAGCAATGGATGCCAAAATAGTGTTCTGTCTCTACTTATATCTACTTATATCTCTTTGTGACCCAGTGGGCATGGGGCAGCCTTCACGGATAATGCCAAGGTCAGGGCAGGCTACAAAAGGGAGAGCAGATACTCCCCAAACTCCCAGAACTGGTGGTTAACACTGAAGTTAAACTCACCAACCAGTCACAAACTGTGCTTCTGATCCCCCACACTGGTTATCACACAGCCCGTTTATTGCATTCCAGTTCTATGGCTCCCAATCAGCACCTAAGTCCAGTACAGTGAGAAGTTATTTAAAAACTCTGCTCACATATACAAAATGTTATTCTGATCCCAAAGGGTCATCCACATTACCAGGTCAATATTAGTTTGGATCTTACCCAAAATACCATGCTGCCAGCCAAACCTTTAGTGTCTAATACTAAAGGTTTATTATAAAGAAAAAAAGAACAAGAAGAGAGTTTTTAAATGGTAAAGCAATCAGATACATACAGAGACTTAAATATCGATATGTCAGGTTCTTAGCAGTATTGTTGAGTTTGCTGGCTTGAAAATCCCTCTGGAACACATCCACAGCTTGGATAGGTCATTCAGTCCTTTGTTCAGAGCTTCGTTTGTAGAGGTAAGAAGCAGTAATGAAGACAAAATGGAGATGATGTAGCTGCCCTTTATATTCCCTTTGCCATGTGGCTTGCACTTCCTGTGTCCCAAACACATGCTTCACTGCACATGGCATGGAAAAGCCTTAGAGTTCTGTCCAAAGGCATGCCCCTACATGCCTTGTTAACTCATAAGGTGTATCTCCTAGCTCTTTTCAATGGGTTCATTGTACAGCTGATGACCCTTGATGAGCCATTGAACAGGCTAGGCAGTGCTGATGCCAATCTGTCTAGGGATGTCACCCAGAAACACAGCACACGTTTTGAAATACGGCATACCCTACATATCTATAACTCATAATACAATACAAAGGTGATACAGACATATAAACAAGATTATCATATTTGGTAAATTATAACATTTTTGCAGATACCTTACACAACATATCTGGTCAGATTCATTGCAATTTTATAATATTGGTATCAATAACATCACAAAGTGTTCAGCATATTCCATACAGCGTCACAACCTTGTTTCAAGAGGAAGAATGCTGTTCTTTCCTTCCTGTGGTCTTTCCACCTCCTGCTGATTTGAATGTAAATGGGGCTTCCATTTTGGGGGTCAAATGTTGGTTAATTTCATTGGAGACAGGTAGATAGTTGTGATATTCCCTCCTATCTGGGAGATACTATTTCTCCCTTTGTTTGGTCACAGATGGTAAAGCATAATATTAATAAGACTCAATGAGTCCTTATGTAGTGTTAATACGTACATTTTACAATGACATTAATCACCAGTGTGTCATAGGCTTTCATAAAACAGAAGACTACTGGCAAAGTCCTTTGGGACCAGAGTCCAAAGATTAGACTGTCTTTGCTGCCCTTTTTTGCCTATATCAACATTTGAACTCTCCCATCTGGACTGCATAGGGTGCCCTCCACCTTCTAATGGTTAATGGGCAGTGTGTGTGTGTGTGTGTGTTTGAGAGAGAGAGAGAGAGAGAGAGAGAGAGAGAGAGAGAGAATCTGTTAGTAGTAATATCACACGTCTATAAACCCATAGTGTAAATTACCTTTGAGTATTAACTACAATCTGATATAAAGTCATTTGATCATTGATGTTATGTTAATTTTGTGATTTGATAACTGATTGTGCTTATGCACTAACTTGACCCATTGTTAGTCTTACATTGTTCTCTTTGCAGTCATCCTATTTTACATTGTATTGTTTACTCCTTGATTTGACTAACTCACTTTATATTGTAATATCAATGTCAATAATCATGGTTTAATACACTAGGGAAGAATAAGAAACTATATAACTTTAAAGTTAGTTCTCTTGAATAAAATTGTAATAGCACACTATTTTTTCTGATCAATGGGCAATGAAGTAAATTAAATATTCATAGAGCATTCGATTCATGTCCTAAGAAAACCCCTTGGTATCATTTAAGTGAATAGCACCGAAAAGAAATACTCAGGATATACCCTGGTGAATGGGCAAATACAACCCTTAGCCCAACTAGAGTTTCCATCCCTACTATCAAAAGGAGGTGAAATAGTTCCTGGGGTTTCCAGAGTATAGGTGCTTAGTCACAGTGTCTTCCACTGTAATAGTCCCCCTCACCCCTCTAATGGGCCTCCTGAAGAACAAGGCTCCCCTTGTACAGATACATTTGACCAGTCAAGAATAGCTTGTGCAGTAAACCAGTGCTGCTGAGCCCAAATTTCACAAAATAATTCATATTACAAACTGATGACTCTGAATGGGCCTTGGAGCAGTTCTACTGTAGGTGATGGAGGATGGAGAATACTCCATAATATATCTCAGTAGAACCCCTTTCTCCCATGGGAAAAAAGAACTCTTCTGTGATAGAAATGTCCCAGTTAAGTGGGCAGTGGAATCATTACAATACTACCTCCTGGAATCGCCCTTCATCCTTTTCTTGGACCATGTCACCATTAAATAGCTGCGACCTATGAAAAATGAGAACTTCAGATTCACATGCTGGTATCTAGCCCTGCAGCCATTTTCTTCTGTGGTGTGCTGCCTCAGGCCTCTGGCACATGATAATGTGCTTTCCCCCCGGGAAGGAGTGAATGTATATTCCACAGAGTGCAATTTATTGCAGATACTAGATTTATGCCATACTATAACAATTTATAACCCATTAAACCTCCCTCCCTGCCTTTTGTCCTATGGCCACTTCACCTTGAATGGTCCCTTACATTATGTGTTAACTTCTTATGCTAAACTTTGTTTGATCATGTATTTAGTTGTGACACTCTGAGTAGTTTTCCCAGACCTGAGGAAGAGCTCTGTGTAGCTTGAAAGTGCATCTCTCTCATCAATAGAAGTTGGTCCAATAAAAGATATTTACTCATCCATCTTGTCTCTCTATCCCTTGTCCTGGGACTGACAAAGCTAGACTTATGACAGTTTTAATTAGATGATCACTACAAGTTGTTGATTGTTTTTGTTGTGTTTTGGGGGACGGTTGTGCAGAATCCCTGCCTTATTTTGGGTGGAATTCATCCCTGTGTGGAGGACTGGATCAAGTGAAACTTAACTGGTGCATACAGCGTTTGCTGGCTGGCTGTACAGAGAGAAATTTCAACCTCCTTATGCTAGCTGGACCAGAGGTCTGTAGAGAAAGAGGCAGTGGGACTGAGTAATAAGAAATTGGAAAAAGACCTGTAGAATGAAAAGTCTTAAGCAGCCTTAATTGTAATAATTGCCACTCTGCTCTCTAATTAAATTAATGAAACATAGCAATCGATCTAGTGACCCTTGTGATTAAAGTTGCAAAAGGTTACAATTGAAAAGCTTTATTTTCAAACAGACATAGCTTTGCAAAACATTAATCTTTGGAGATGAAAATATTCATTCTTGGTCTCAGAGTGTGTTATTTCCACTCTTGAGCAGATGCACCAAATACTCTTGCTTGTCCAGGCAACTGGAAGCACCATTTTTTTTTCTTTTCAAATGAAATCATTCAGTTTGGTGATGAAGATCATATATAGAACCTTAACCCAAATTTTCCCTCTTCCCCTTAAAATACTCTGGTCCCAGATTGGAAGCTAAAGGAAAATATAATCTTTGCTAGCTTTTTTGTGTACTCCTCTGAAGTTTACACTGTTTAATTTAGCCTTTTAACTTAGCCCTTTAACATGAGACTTCAGTCATTATTTAAGACTCACCTACAAGAATTCTTGAGTAGAAGACTCACATTACCATCAAATTGTACCACAGAATCTCTATGGATAGAAATTTCATGCTTGAACAAAGTTAAGGACACAAACATTTACAACTTTTTTTTTTAAAATACATCAGAAGCAGAAGGTCTGCCAATCAGTCGGTGGGGCCACTTGATTGAGGTAGTAAAGGAGCACTCAAGGAAGACAAAACCGTTGTGGAGCTCAATGAATTTTTTGCATCAGTCTTCACTGCAGAATATATGGGGGAGATTCCCCATATCCAAACTATTCTTTTTAGTGGATAAATGTAAGGAACTGTCCCAGATTGAGGTGTCAATAGAGGAGGTTTTGGAACAAATTGATAAATTAAACAGCAATAAGTCACCAGGCCCAGAAGGTATTCATCCAAGAATTCTGAAGGAACTCAGATATGAAAGTGCAGAACTACTCACTGCTCTTCAGCCAAAATGCTTCTGAAATAAATGTAGTCAAACTTTACTAATTCTGGGTCACTGAGAATGAAAATGATGCTTAAAATTGTTGATTGGCTCTAGTTTTCAGGATATGCTATTGGGTCAGTATATACGACCCATGACTTGGGAATGGCAGAGGATAAGTGAGTTATAAAGGGAAGGGATCTCAATTTAAACCAGAAATGACTAAAATACATCTTTGACTGGATCTATGAATAAATCTATGACTGGGTTTGGACAGTACTTGCTTTTTAGGCAAAACAATGAATGATGCAATCTGAAGCTGGTATTGCATCATACATGATATGAATTGCATCATGTTATTCCTAGAAGTCATGGATGATGCAATCATAACAAAGCTTACATCACTCTGCTGAACAAATTGCCCTATATCAGCTCTAGAAATCATACAGTGTCGTGCTCTCTTATTTGTCAGTGTTTGATTTTGCAAAGGGACACATTTCTGTTTAGCCAAAGTGAGCAGAGATGCCTTGTACTTGTGTGAACAGTGCAGATAACTTCTGCTATGTTTGTGGTGAAGTGACTTTTGCATCATAAAAGCGCAGTATAACCACTATGGTTAAGAAAGCCTATCACCTTTATTTTGGCTGCAAAATTGGAGCTCCGGACAAGAGGTGGGCCCCACACATATGCTGCAACACTTGTGCAACAAATCTTCGCCAGTGGTTGAACAGGAAAAGGAAATCTATGCCTTTTGCAGTGCCAATGATTTGGAGAGAGCCAAAAGATCATACCAGCAATTGTTACTTCTGCATGGTGCCTCCAATTGGGAAAGGTGTGTCAAAGAAGAAAAAGTGGACTGTGCATTATCCAAACATTCCATCAGCTATACGCCCAGTACCCCACGGAGAAGGACTGCCGGTTCCTGATGCACCAGAATCATTCTCACTTGAGTCAGATGAGGAAGAGGAAGAGGATGAAACTTGTGGTCCTGAACCATCAATGTCACAGGACCCACATTTTCTCCCATCCTCTTCCTCTGAACCACACCTCATAACACAAGGTGAACTGAATGACCTTGCCAGGGATTTGGAACTACCCAAGAGTAAGGCAGAGCTGTTGGGCTCCAGACTACAGCAGTGGGATCTCCTGGCAGGTGATGTTAGGGTTTCCATGTTCCGTGACCATCAAAAGGATCTTGTCCCATTCTTCTTCATGGAAGGTGATCTTGTAGCCTGCAACAACATCGATGGTGTGATGGCAGCCCTCAACATCGTTCATGATCCAGATGAGTGGAGACTGTTCATTGATTCATCGAAGACGAGTCTTAAAGCTGTTTTACTGCATAATGGCAATGTTTTGCCATCGATTCCAGTTGGTCATGCAGTCCATAGGAAGGAAACCTATGACAACATGAAACAACTTTTGAGGTGCATAAACTATGACCAACATCAGTGGCAGCTTTGTGGCGATTTGAAGGTTGTTGCTCTCTTGCTTGGTCTGCAGACTGGATACACAAAGTACTGCTGTTTTCTCTGCGAATGGGATAGTCGTGCAAGAGATTCCTACTACATCAAGAAAGATTGGCCACTCCGACAGTCATTGGAGCCTGGGAGGAAAAGTGTTCAGCATCCACCACTTGTTGAATCAAGGAAGATTTTGTTACCACCCTTACACATCAAGCTGGGTCTGATGAAGAACTTTGTCAAGGCCATTGACAAAACACAAGCAGCTTTCAAGTACCTCCGGGGAAAATTTCCAAGGTTAAGTGAAGCTAAGATAAAGGAAGGTGTCTTTGTTGGTCCTCAGATTCGTGAACTTCTTCGAGATGATGCATTTGACCATGCACTGCGTGGCAAGGAAAAGACGGCATGGAAAGCCTTCCAGTTAGTGGCAATAAATTTTCTCGGAAACAACAAGGCAGGCAACTACAGGTTGTTGGTGGAAAACCTCCTCAAGGCATACAAAAGCCTTGGTTGCAACATGTCACTAAAGATACATTTTTTGCACTCTCATCTAGATATTTTTCCACCGAACTGCGAAGCAGTGAGCGACGAGCATGGCGAGCGATTTCACCAGGACATTGCAACAAAGGAGAAACGCTATCAGGGCAAATGGAGCCCATCAATGCTTGCAGACTATTGCTGGACAGTGACAAGAGATGCTCCATTTAATGAATACAAGAGACAAGCCAAGAAGTGCCGAGTAGACACTGAATAGGACTAAACTATGTACAGAATAGTTTTTTGCTTTTTGTTTCATAATAAATTTTATTTATATAACCCTTTTGCTGATTTTTAAAGTGTTACATAAACAGGACAGGTGAAATATTATCATGTAAAGCAATCATAAACACATGAAAAGACCTAGGTTTACAATTTATGATTAAAACTCTACTATCTACACAATATACATAGACATAAAATATAAAAACTTAAATATCTTAGAAACAGTAGCCAATCAGTTGTTTTAATTGTCATATTTGAATTCAGCACATCAAAATACATAATAAATAGCACATTTTATCTCTGAAGCAGACGACTTCTCAAAAATTGTAGACCAGTGTTATGGTATGTAACCTATTGCTTAAATTAGCCTCGGTATTAAATCAGTGGAGGATAACTAATGTAATGCCTATTTTTGTATAAGGCTCCAAAGGCAATCTTGGCAATTACAGGCCAGTAAGCCTAACTTCAGTACCAGAACAGGACTGCAGTAAAGAACAGAATTATCAGACACATAGATAAACATGATACATTGTGGGAAGAGTCAATGTGGCTTTTGTAATCACGCCTCACCAATCTATTAGAATCCTTTGAGGGAGTCAACAACCCTATGGACCTAGTCCATACAGTGTACTTGTATTGTCAGAAAGCCTTTGACAAGGTCCTACACCAGAGACTCTTAAGCAAACTAAGCAGTCATGGGATAAAAGGGAAGGACTTCCCGTGGATCAATAACTGGTTAAAAGACAGTAAACAAGGGATAGTAATAAATAGTCTTTTTTCAGAATGCAGAGAGGTAAATAGTGGGGTCTGTGATGCTGACAGACCAAGTGACAGCTCATTGCAAGGTTCCCAGGCCTCAATTAAATACTGACAATTACATATCTGGAATCAGTCTGTCTCACTGTGTGTGAGTATTGTGTTTTTTTGGTTTTTTTTTTTTAAGAATTAGAATTATTAGAATGTGTTTAGACATTATTGAATGTTTGTGAGTTGCTGCATGCATTAATCTCATTTATAATATCTGTATCCCATATTGTAAGGTAATATTTGACCATTTGTCTTTTCTTGTATCTGTGATTGTGAAAACCACTAGTCAGGAGATAGACATTAACTAGCATAAAGTACTAGATCTGCAACAGAAGCTGTTGCATCCTGGCCAACTGGGAAGGCCCATCAATACCAGATGGATTATTGTGGAAGATTAAAGAGGACAAAAGACTTTGCTTTGCTGTTCTCCCCCATGAAAATGAATCATGCAAGTGAATTATTCTTGTCATCTGAATTTACAGCTCAAAACACATGGGAGGAGGGGAATAAAAACCCCCTAATAAGAAGGAATTTTATCTTTATCCTGCTTGCATTCTGGGTGGGGGAGAAGGTTTTCTAAGCATAAACAAGAGCTCCCCAGCTGTTTATCCATGGTTAGCCCTAAGGGACATATAGAACTTGCTTATTATAGAAGCTTCTATTCTCCTTTGAAACTTAAGATTGTAATTCATTTGTGTATACGTTTTAAGCTTGTAAACAATTCTCTTGTTTACTTTTCCTATATAATAAATGTTTAGATAGTTTATTATAGGATTGGCTACAAGTTTTGTTTTTGGTGTTAGATCTAAGGCCCTATCACAAATGTAGGTCCTACTTGGATAGCAAGAAAAATAGGAATACCCAAGAAGACTATCTGTGACTCCATGTTAAGGCTATTCTAGTGCCTTAGGAGTTTACACAATAATTGGTTGCTAAAATCTAAGCATAGAACTTGGGATTTGGGATTTGTGTCCTGGTTCTTAACAGTCTGCCCTTAGGTAGGTACTCATGCTCTTGAATCACTGAAGGACAGCTTGACAGTGTCCTTCAGTGATTTGTAGTGGGACCAGTGCTGTTCAACATATTCATAAATGATCTGGAAAAAGTGGTGACCAGTGAGGTGGAAAAATTTGCACCCAATACAAAATTATTCAAGATAGTTAAATCCAAAGCTGACTGACAAAGAGATACAAAGGGATCTCTCAAAACCGGGTGACTGGGTGACAAAATGGCAGATGAAATCAATGCTGACAAGTGCAAAAAATAATGGAAAAAAAAATCCCACTATACCTACAAAATAATGGGGTCTAAATTAGAAAGACATCTTATACATCTAAACATCTCAAGAAAGACATCTTATACTCATTGCGAAAAATCTACTCAATGTGCAGCAGCAGTCTAAAAAGCTAACAGAATGTTAGAAGCCATTAGAAAAGGGACATATAATAAAACAGAAGATATCATAATGCCACTAAATAAATCCATGGTATGTCCACACCTTGAATACTTCATGCAGTTCTGGTCACCTCATCTCATGTCAGAAAAGACATATTAGAATTGGAAAAGATGCAGAGAAGGTCAACTAAAATGATTAGAGGTGTGGAACAGCTTCTATACAAGGAGAGATTAAAAAGACTGGGACTGTTCATTTTAGAAAAGAGATGAGTAAGGGGGGAGGGGAATATGATAGAGATCTATAACATCATGAATGGTATGGTGAAAGTGAATAGGGAAATATTATTTATTTTCACATAACTCAAGAATTAGGGATCACCTGATTAAGTTAATAGGCAGCAGGCTTAAAACAAATAAAAGGAAGTACTTCTTCACATAATTCACAGTTGACCTGTGGAACTCATTGCCATGGGATGTTGCAAAATCCAAAAGTATAATTGGGTTAAAAAAAGAATTAGATAAGTTCATGGAGGATAGGTCCATCAATGGCTATTAGCCAAGATGGTCAGTGATGCAATTGGGAGTGGACAACAGGGGATGGATCACTTGAAATTTCCCCATTCTGTTTATTCCTTCTGAAGGTCTGGTACTGGCTACTGTCAGAGACAGGATACTGGACTAGATGGACCATTGGTCTGACCAAGTATGGGCATTCTAATCTCAATCCCTCATCAAAGCTCCAGTGTTCCTGGAAATTGTATTGGTCTCATGTTTTAAAAACATACATAATAGAAATATCTTCTTGGTTGGTAAGTAATAGGCACATGTTATTTACAAGATAGCTATATTTATCCATATTAATGTTCTTCCCTGTGGAGAATATTAAAATGTGTTATATTCCTGGAGACCTAGTCTCTCATTGTATTTGATTTAAAATCAATTTTATGCACACATGCCTGCACCTTAAAATAAAAAGGACTCCATTAGTATGGAAGCCTTTCTCTCACATATTTCAATATCTCTTTTCAAAAAAGAAGCAAAATATTAGTGAAAATTCAGTCAGTTGGACAGAACAGTCAAATATTATGTGTTTTCCAATTTTAAATATAAAAAGCAATGAGCAGCAATTCTACACAGCAATTCGACACCCGTGGTTAGCCTGGGTCAAGTGTGCGGGGCAGTAAAATTGCGGTATAGCTATTTGGGCTAGAAAGTTCTCACCTAGAGGGGTCCCAGACCTCAAGCTTCAGCCCAAACCCAAACACCTACACAGCAATTTTACAGCCTGAGTCCAAGTCAGCAATAAGTGTTTAATTTCTGCATAGCTATGATGTAAGAACCTGGGACTAGGGGGGTTCTGGGCCATTGACACTTCTGCATTACCACTAGACGCTTAGGCTAGCTTTCTGTTAGAGGACCCTGTGAAGGTAGGAAGTACCACCCAGCAGGGCCTGAGTAGTGTCCCCCCACAGCCCACTGATTGGCTGAGGCTTCACAGGGTTCCTGTTTAAATACAGACTGCTTACCTCTGCTGCAGACCCTAGATGGCTTCTGACCCTGGTTTGTCCTTAACTTTGCTATCTGATTGCTGTCTATAACCTGGTGCCTGACCCTTATATCCAGACCGGGCTTGACCCTGACAGTACTATCTGCCTATCACCTGAAACTTGGTGCTTGACCCTGACTTCCTGATATCCTGACCCAGCTCGACCCTGACCCTGCTATCTGTCAGTCACCTGCAACTTAGTTCCTGATCTTGACTTCCTGGCATTCTAAGCTGGCTCACTTCTGATCCCACTATTTGTCTCCTGACTCCAATTTAGCAGCTGACCTGTGGCACACAGGCTGCCAATGGCCTGGCCCTGACATCTTCATCGGTTTGCCAGGGTTTCTGCTTCCCAGAACCCCACTGACAGTTTGTGGGTCCCCAGCTTCCCCAATCTGTGGTATTAAGAGACTGAAGAAAACCAGGGGCCCTCTTTTTCAAGCAACTCTGAAGCTCTGCCACCTTTCCAGCTAGAATAATTTCAGCATCTAGGACAGGGAGGCCTCATCAGAATCTTTAGGCTGGTTTTGACTGATGCTGCAAACTCCTCTACTCCCATCATAGTCCTCAGAGCTGAACTCCATTTGCCACTGGTCAGCTGAGTAGGATCATTGCTGTCCTCTGTCCAAATAAGGTAATTGTACTCTTAGGTCAGCTTTTTATGGTGTAAAGGGATTGGGGAACAGTGACCTACTAGACTCACCAGAGTCCCTACTACTCAGCGAGGCCATCCCAGCAACAAGCTGGGAACACACAGTCTCTCCTAACTCTCTGGGTCTGTTCAGGACTACTGAGCCAACCTCAATGATCATCATAGTGAGGGTGACCCCAAGCCCACTCATTGTCTAAGCTTTGTTGAGCCAGTTCCTACCAGGGTAATCTCCAAAATATTGGTCCCAAGCACAAAAGTTAGTGAAATTATACATCAATTTCCCCAAACAGTTAATATGCAAATGGGATTCTGCCTTGCTCAGTCCAGCAGATGCTAGCAGAGAGCTCACTCAGTTACCTCCCTTATCTCGTAGGCTTCTGGCCACAGGGCTTACCTAAACTATGTATCAATGGAACCTTAATGTAAAATGTTACCATGTTCACAATTCCTTACTAGCTTGAATTATACTTTCTCCTGTGATTTCCAGAAATACCACCTTTCACTCTGTTTCATCTATACTGACTCTCATTTCAACTGCTGAGCAGTATTGCCTCATAGGCTAAATGAAAATTGTCAGGCACCATCATGATTGGTAACTCCACAGCTGTTCAGTTCCTTAACAGGACTTAATTCTCATCTAATAAGCATTGTGTGGCCCAACAGCTGAAGCAGACCACTCCATATTGTGGGCAGTAGAAGCATAGTGAATTCAGCAGCGCAGTGAGTGACAATCAATGAACAAGGAAGAGTATTATTGTTCTTGCACATCATTGTTTTAGGACCAGATTTTCTAAGGCACAAAGGGCAGTTATGACACTCACAGAGAGTCACTGGGATTTAGGTGCCCAACTCATATACGTGCCTTAGAAAATCTCCTCTTTAGTGACTCCTCAAGAGCCCAACGTCCTGCAGTAGCCCAAATTATAGGAGCAAAGTAAAAACACAAAACAAGGCCAAATTTTTAAACGAGGACTAAAACTAGATTAACAGTAAAATACAGTACTGTGATTTATCCCCCTCCCCAAAAGAAACTACCAAAAATTCAATACAAACACTTATTAATACAGTGTGGATCTTACATCTTGATAATCAGTATGCCAAACATGTACCTTACGATTGTCTCAGGCTTTGCAAGCCTAGCCTATGTCCAACATGAATGAAAATGTCCAATACGAATGAAAGTTTAATCATATTATGCCAGTTTAACTCACTAGCCGACAGCTCATTGAAGATCTCTTTAAAAAAGATTCAGCTTTCTTGAGCTGCAAATGATTTTGTAAATTTCAGTATCATTAACATTAAAGCATTGACATTGTTACTAATAACCTTATATAAAATGGCTGTACAAAGACTGAGTAATTTACTCAGCTAAGTCAGAAGAGGTGGCATTGGAGGAACCCTAAAAATATATGAAGGCCAGACGGCTATTAGGAGAAAAGTATAAAGCTTGAATTCCATATAGCCAAAGAACGAATGACTAGACAAAGATAATTAGATTTCAGCAGTGGGATCCAGATCAAATAGGTCTCAGTCATGCATTATAGGCACTGGACTATATTGGCAATGGTGCAGTGCATCACTACTCCAGAGACAGATGAAAAGCAAGGGTATCTCTGGGAGAAATTGTGCTATTCAGGGTGCTCCTCCTGTGCATCTAAATAACTTGGGGGAGTGCAGGGAGTACAAAAACTTCTTGTGCCCTTCTCTCCCCTTATACCCTCATAGAGCAGCTTAGCACAATTAAATCTACAGGAAAGATACTATACTACTGTCTTGTAAATAGCGATTGATTTCAATGGAACTGCTTGTGAAATAAGATTCAGCTCAACATGAGTGTGGAAAAAATTGAGCCTTGAGAAAGCTACCCGGAGAGAGGGAGCTGGACGTGATGTCTCTTATTTCAAAATATTTTTCCATAAGATCTCGGCTGCATCCTACAGTAAAACAGCCAAGCAGCAAATTCTAATCAAGGCAGCCATTCTGTGTCTGAGGAAAACATGAACATATTCAAAATTAATATCCTCGTCCCACTATGTAAGTAAGTAGCACATTTGTCTACTTGAACTCGACCTACTTGCCACTGGTGGGATGGGTAAGTAGGAATTTGAATCCTATGTACCTGAATGTAGTACTTGTAAAACTTAAACGGAAATAAATGGAATTAATTAATCTGATGACAGTTGCCTGGAGAGTTCCAGGGGGAGAAAGAGATCTTTACTCAGCACATTATTGGTGATTAGGGACTATATAAATCCTCATCCTCAATCACCCATTTCAATATTATATCCAAGGCAAAGTATCCCAAAAGCTGGCATGCAAATATCGAATTACAGGTCCATTTACAAATGAGAATTCCAGCAGACCTAAAATTTTGTTTAGTTAAACAAGCTGCAGGATTGCAGCAGGGTTTTTTTAATATGAAAGTTATTCAAGAGTAACAATATGAACATATGCAATAATTCTAGGGAGGAAAGATATGTGATTTATTAATTCAGTTTCCATTACACACATTGCTAATGTGAATTAGTGACTTATTGCAGGAAATAAAGGGGTTTGCCTTGTCTGTGTTTGGTCATTTCTTGTCTAATGAGAGGAAAAGAATACACTATTCAATGTATTATATGATCTTTATTCTAAACCACCAGAAGGCAGCCTAAGCTGTTGGTTGGTCCTGCTAGTGAAGGCAGGGGGCTGGACTCGATGACCTTTCAAGGTCCCTTCCAGTTCAAGGAGATAGGATATCTCCATTAATTTATTTATTTTTTAATTTATTTTATTAGGAGCCCATTTTGGCAGAAATAGGCAAAGCTACATAGTAGCTCCCACAGACCATTCCAGAATCAAAGATGCTTCATCTTACATCTGTTTAAGTTAGTTTTATTTTGTTACTAGAACATTATCTATTGAAATATTTGCCTTTTCTTTGTGAGATACATAGTAGCTGGACAATCTGATTTAAAAATGGAAATCCCTTTGGTTCCTTTATAGAATTGTTCATGAGTCCTCACATTCATATTCATTGTATTAATTATTTAGAGAAGGTATGTAAAGAGGCTAGTTAGCTAAATGCCCGTAAGAAAAAAACAAAAAAAAAGCAGCTTAATAACCAACTAAACTGTTACTGAAACAAAACTTACCAAAAAATTTCAAATGTCTTTTGCAGGTAGCTATCTGTAGTTTAATAGCATCAGACTCTTCATAACAGTTTTTCCTATAACACTGCATATTCGGAAATTAAGGTAATTGCCCAACTTTTTTATTTATTTACTTATTTATTTATTTTTACATATTTGCTTTCCATGAGAGATAGTGGGTAAACATTTCTGGGTAATACATTAATTGTATATATATAATTATTGTTGATATTTGGGTAGATTAAACATTATAGAACTGAAGTGTCTTATATATCCATCCGCAGAGGTACTTGTTTTCATGTCAGCCTTGTTTGCTTAACTCCTTATAACATCTTGTTCCCTAACATAATATAATATTTTTTTGTGTGGCCTCATATTTCTAAGGAACTTTTCTAGGGTTCTTGATTTGAATGGTTCAGTTTCTTATTTGATTTTGAGCTGATCAGGTGTTTTGCTCAGAAGAAACCATATTCAGGAAATGCCTGATATTCAATTGGTTTTTTTATCCTTTAAAATGACATGGTAGGGTTTTATTTTTAATAAAATCATAGCGAACTTTAAAAACATTTTATACTCATTTTTCAAATAAGGCAGTCTGATTTGTCTGATTTGCTGCAGTAAACTGAGAGTTGGTTACCTTTGAATATGGTCTTAGGAGGTAGCACAGTTAAATTTTCAATATTCTTTCATTTTCTTCCATATTTTTTTATGATCCAGATTCTGTAACCCTTCTTCACATTGAGTAGAACTTACTTATGCACAGGGCCAGCCTTAGGGAAAATGGTGCCTTGGTAAAACTTGTATTTTGGCACCCTGGCCCCTGCTGTCTCCCCGGTCTCTCCACCACACCTATCACCCACTAGGCCCCGCTCCCTAGAGGGACAGTCCTGTATTTAAGCCCTCCTGCAGATGCCTCAACTTTTTCTTTAAAACAGGCAAATTGTCCTGTATTTTCTGTCTTCTCCCCATCAGTACTGATGGGTCCTGCTGCTGGCCGGATCCCTGCTTGCCAGCCGCCCTCCCACCAGCGTTGAGTGGGGGTGTCTAGTGGCCGACAATGAGGATGGGTGTGCAAGGCTGGTGGGGGGAAAGATGCAGCACATGGGGCCAGCTGCTCCCCCTGCTAGTCCATCAGTGTAGCCTCCGCTGTGTGCCAGCTCTCGGCCATCAGACCCTTGTCTCCTGCGGTGGTTGGTGAGTGCAGGCAGGCACCAGGTAGCATCCAGTTACTTGCTGCCTCTGCTGCCTACCTATCAGCCCTTTACATATTCCCCCATCTCATTTTCCTCTCCCTGCTTCCCCCCCCCCCCACAAGCCCCAGATATCCCCACCAGTGGGGTGTGTCCCGCTCCCAGCACTGTGCGAAGGACCAGCTCCTGGTTGGAGCACTCAGCTCACCAGCAGCCTGGCTGGCAGGCTCCTTCCTTCCCCCATTGCCTCTGGCTGAGCTGGCACCCCAGGAAAGCCCAATACCCTCCGGCCCAGTGCGCTGGCCAGGAGGAGCCAAGTCCTGCGTGTGCCAAAGACCCGCACAGTGCTGGCACGGGGAAGCCTCTCTGCCCCTCAGCTAAGCTCTAGAGTGATGGGGGGGGGGGGGGAAGCGATTTCCAACCTGTTCACACCACAAACCTGCAGGCTCCACAGCAGCCCCTGGGGCAGGGGCATAGCACCCTGTTCACCCATCACCACCACCCTGGGTCCTGCCCCCTGGGAGCATGGGGCAGCTCTGCCCCCTAGGCACCCTCCCCTGATGAGCCACCTCTCCAGCCGCATTCGCTCAAGCCCCTGCCCTCAGGTTCCTGGTGCATAATACATTCTTAGGGATTAACCCGTTCCTGTTCGTGTTGTAGCCAGAGGGACAGGAGATGGCTGGGTTATATTGGTGGCCAGCAGCAGCCTGGAAGTGTTAGCTGCCTTTCAACACTTTGCAGGCAGGAAGGGACAAGCTGCTTCCAGTCACGTGTGTGAAGGGGGGAGAAGAAATGATCTCTACAAAGACACGGGCCAGGTCATTCCTTCCCCACCTCCTCCTACCCTACGGTTAGAAGCAGCTCCCATCCCTTCCCTCCTGCACAGTGACAAAAGGCTGCTGCTGGCCACATTCTGGTGTGAACCCTTGCAGAAACGGGGAGGGGGGAATGTGACCCTGCATGCCCCCTCCCCCCCCCCCGTGTTGCCTCGGGAAGATGCGATGCCAGGTACCAGTAGAGGTGGGTCCATCCCAAGGGCCCAGCCAGGCGGGCAGAGACTGCCGGGCATGGAGGTTCAGGTCGGTCGGCAACCCCCACTGTGTGAGAGGTGTATGGGAGTGTTTGTGTGTCACCTCTCTCCATGTGTGTGTCATCCCTCCCCATGTGAGCCCTAAACTTTTAAAGATAAGGTAAATACTGTGTAGTTGGATTCTTTTTATTTGTTTTTAATGGGGACTCAGTCAATTTGATGTTAGTTTGAACATTTGTACTGCATAATTCTGATTGATTGCCATTGAATGCACTTGAATAAGAGTAATTTTACAAGGCGTTCCATATTCAGCATAGGGTAATATGGTCACCTTACCACTTCCTCCCCCCTCCATTGCCTCATGCTCCCTTCCATGGGCTCAAACCTCAAGGCCACTCCAATCCTTGTCTCTTGACCATGGTGCCCCCCTGACCAGTGCACCCTGGTGGTCACCCACATGGCCCACCCATAAGGTTGGCTCTGCTTAAGCAAGTATTTGAAGAATGTGGCCCAGTTTTTGGACATCTTATCATTTATTTATGTAGCAAAGTGATGACTCAACGGTGCAGCACCTCCTGCTGGTCATCTCAGGAATTAGCTCTCCAGCACTTGGAGCACCCTCTACAGGTCAGTGGCTCACCTGCCGCTGGCCCCCATGTGCCTCCCAGACCCCGATGCCCCTCTTTCCTCAGGGTTCTGCCCCAGCAGTATTTTTGCAACCCCAGTACCTGTTTTGGCCTTTGACCAGGCCCACAGCCTGGGGATTTACCAGGCTGGAGCTCCCCAACTCCTCCTCCTCCCTTTCCCGACCACTGTTCTGTCTCAAGTACCCTTCTCTCCCAGGCAGCCAGATCCTTCTCTCTCAAGAGCTAGAGAGAGATTGACTTAATGGCTGGCTCACAGCCCTTTTATAGGGCCAGCTGTCTCCTAATTGGGCATGGCCCCAGCTATGGCTGCCTGCCCAATCAACCCTTTTCTTATTGGCTCTCAGCCCCAGCCCTCTCCAAGGGCTGGCTTTTAATCCTTTCACAGGAGCAGGGTTACTGCCCCGCTACAGTTTAGTTTTGTGGGATCATTCAGGAGAAAGATTTCAGAGTAGCAGCCGTGTTAGTCTGTATCCGCAAAAATAACAGGAGTACTAGTCTCTAAGGTGCCACAAGTACTCCTATTTTTTCAGGAGAAAGAGTAGATTTAAATCTTATATGTGGGTTTAGTTATTGTATTGATGGTTTTGTATCCAACTTTTATTCCTTGCCTGAACCATCTATACATATTCGTGGGCAGAAGTAATATTGTAGATTGGATAGATTTAGAATTCTATTTTGACCAGGTTCACAAGACAAAATACTTGCCCCCAGGATTTTACAATCTAAACTGATCACCTTAATTCTTATTGCTTCTTCTTTGGGTATTTAACTATATATTCTCTTCTATTCTATAATGTCTTCCTTTTCCAAATATCCATTGGTATTTTCCTCTGTGTGTCTGTGTGTGTAATCTTTGGCACACTTGACATCTGTTGAACTGATAAGTGATTTTATGAGCACTTTGGGCAGGTATTGCAAACCACAAGTCAGTAGTTCCTAAAATTGCTCAGTAGTGAGTGACTGCACTGTGTAATTCTAGAAAGACTCAGACAGGAAAACTTTATAAATATATTCAACAATGAAACACACTGATCATGTGGTGTAATTGGAAATTAGACTGTGAACAGGTGTGTGTGTGTGTGTGTGTATAGATAGGCATAGGGAAGTACAAAAGGTTAAAAAAAAAACCCAAACCTTTATTAATTGCTGGAATACCCTAGATAATCACAATTTCTCTTAACACCTCTTTTCAGTGCTATTTCTATTGCTAATTTGCATATTAAGATTCTTTAGCATGTGCTAGTGTAACATTTCTTTAGAGGGAAAAAAAAGAAATGCTTCCAATGTTGGCATGTCCTTTGCTGTTATTGGTGTCATGTATTCCACTGCTTCCTCATTTATTAGTTGCTATTTGTTACAATCAACTCCAGCTAAGAGTCTCACTGGTCTGTTTTCTTATTCACAGTATTTCTGTTGTATTAAAATGAGATTGTTTCTTTTTGCAGGAGAAATAAGATGAGTGCTTTACATGCGGATTTCATTTGACACAATTCAGTTTCATATGGAATCTCATAATAATAACTTTCTATTGTATTTATTTTGCCAGTACCATCTGTTCATTGTATAGTCTCATTTCCCTTTCTGTCACAATGGCAAAATTCCCACTGACTTTATTGGCAACAGGATTTCACAGTTTCTTAAAGCATGCTAGAATATGCAAAAGGAAGAAAAATGGTATGAAATTATAAGAATTTTTTATTTTGATTTCAAAAACATATAAACTCCTACAGCAGTTCTTTCAATAATATTCTTCTCACAATTAGATACACAATTTAAAAATGAATTACTTAGTTTTCATCCCTAAATGTAATAAACTATGCACAGCAGCATAATCCTAAATCCCAGTAGCAAACTATTGATATCAGCAGGCAGGGTTCAGATGACAGTTTTATTTGTTTTCTCCTGAAACAGAAATGTCCCATAACTTTCATCAAATATTCTAACTAATTGGACATCTTTCCTTTAAAGATCATGCCATCTGATTTTTTTTTATTTTAGGAAGTTTCTCTTTTTCGTATAACTCCAATGTCTGATGCATTATTTGCATTTTTAGGCTTGGAAGAAAGTGAACTTCTCACAGTGGGGTTCTGAGCTTTCTAAAGGAAGGGAATCTATACTGTCACATGAGCTTTGTGGAAAAGCATAACAGCTTGTAAAAGCTCACAACAGTTAATGAATAAAACATGAAACCTATTCACGAACATGCATTGCCCTTTAGACTAGGGGCATCCAAACTGCTGTGTATAAGAGACATCATCATTTTTTCTTAACTCTTCAGGAGACCTTGCAGTGCAAATTACCTCTCTACAATGCCCTTTTGCTTAGTTTTGTTTGAATAATTGATACTTTCATTGAATCCAGCAAGTAATTCAAGAAGTTATTTTCCAAATATTCATGCAACTCAACAACACCAATCATGGTTACAAAAGTTCTAGAATATTGAGAGCCACAAAATACAAAACTATTTAGGCAATATTTGTCCCAATAGCTACAATATTAAATTGTGCATCGTTTTTTGGCAGTGCCTTAAGTAATAAAATCCATGTGTTACTGCACATACTTAAATTTTAAAGGGCATTTTTAAAAAAGCATATTTTTCATATAATTTAGAAAGAAAGTCTATAATTCAAGATACTGATTAAACTGCCAAAGTGAGATAAGGACCCTAACTTTAATGTGTGTTCTTGCACAAAGTCTCACTGGGCTCATCAACCCTGACAGCTTTACTAGGCTCCATTAACCATTAGTTAAATTAGCCATAACTTTTTAACATTATTGGCTAATTGCTTTGTGAATCTGAGGTAACTCCAGAGTATACTAAAGCTCCATATCAATACAATAAGCTTTTACTTCGCAGTGTGATATCACACTATTTAAATCTTGATTGATGGCTGATTTTCAGAAGCCAAAATGAACTTTATTGCATTCCTAAACAGCAAGAACTGAATGCAAGAGTGAGGATTTTATTGTCAGATTCAAATACAGCTTTCACTGTGCTAAAAATATTTGTGAAGGTGACCAGCTGAAGTTTGCAGAAGCAATTATTAAAGAGTATCTCAGCTCAGAAACATTATCGCCGTTACTTAGGGATGATGATTCCTTATCTGCTTGTTGACTTTTGGAGATTGTTTTAGTCTTCCAAACTAATACTGTATTGTGATGCATTAATTCCAAGTTTACTGTTCCAGCAATGTAATTTTCTAGTTCTTTCTAAAAGCTTGACCAGAAGTTATGGGCTTGAAACAGTAATTACAATCTGAAATACTTTGGCCTGTGTTTGGCATAAGGTCTGATAAGTGATCATAAGAGTTCCTGAAATTATTTTTAAAAATTCAGGTTTGATTTCCCCTCTCATGTAGGCCCTGAATCAAAAGTCCCTCCCTATTAGCCAAGCACTTAACTATATTCTTAACTTTAGGCACATGGAATCATAGAACTGGAAGGGACCTCAAGAGGTCATCTAGTCCAGTCGCCTGCATGTTTATGTCTCTTTGACTTCCAGGGTTAAAGTTAAGTATTTGAATAGACTGTGGTCTTGTCTATATAGGAATATTTCTTGTACATAGGAATGTACAACCTAAGATGTGAATGTAAATTGTAATCACTTATTCGTGTATATGAGCATCATTTATTAGTTGTGTTTATCTTGCTTGGGAAGATGTCTGGCTTTTTTGTTTAGCTTAATCTTACAAGAGTGTCCACCAGAGGGGTTTATATCATTATAATTATGTTGTTTTAAATTCACACCTTACCTTATACTGAAAAAAACTTTTTCCATGCAGACAAGGCCTTAAGCATGTGCTTAAGTGCTTTCCTGACCTGAAGCCTTATACTGGTTTAACAATGGAATTATTTCTAGGGGATAGGAGGGAAGCAGTAGATGTGATATATGTTGATTTTAGTAATGCTTTTGACACAGCCCCACACAACAACTCCATAAGCAAACCAAGGAAATGTGGTCTAGATTAAATTACTATAAGGTGGTTGTGATGGGACCCCCGGGCTGTGCCTTCTTAACTCACTAAACTGGGTTGTCTCTCACAATGCCTTACTGGTGACAATCAGCAAATCCCTCTAGGTGCTGTTACCACTCAATACAACCACATGTGTAGCCCCACACCCAACTAGATTGCATGAATGCTCTCAGAGCTACTCACAAATCACACAGAGAAAGACATCAGCCAAATCCCCCCAGCTCCCAGCCTTGTACCGTCTTGCACTGCTCAAGACCCTTTCTTGAGCAATGCAAGTGTATTAATTGGTTCATCAATGGAAAGTGGGCATACACCAGCCTTTGTAACCTGAGCAGATTTACCAAGTACTTCAGTCAAACTCACTGGTAAGGATAAACATTAAAATAAGTATACATGGTTACAAAAAGATAGATTTTCAGAAATTCTTAGTGATAAGCAAAAAACAGAGTAGTTACCAAAGGAAAATAAAACATAAGCATGCAGTCTAAATTCTCACAACCTTAATAGACTAGGCAATATTTGGACTAAGCAATTTTTTCTCACCCCACTGGATACAAATTGGTTACACTCTTTCATATGCAGGCTCCCCCTGATAGCCTGGGGACCAGACTCCTCAGCTCCAGCGTTCTTGTTGCCTTCAGCGTGGGTAGTAGAGGAGAAAGGAGAAACCATGCCGCCCCCATCCTCTATTTTATATTCTCATTCCATGTGCTTGGAGAACACAAGTCCAGGCATGTCTGATGGGCATTGCTGAGTCACCAGGTTGAGCAATTCCCCTGTTGTGACCTTCTGCAGGCGAGTCATTGAATTATAGCTCCCTTGTTGGACAATGGCTGTTGATGGTTGTTTGATACCTGCTTGAGTGTTGTTATCTCCCTTGTTGTCGTCTCTGGGTATCTAATATCTGGGCGATTCCCCAACTCACAGCATATTTTAGTGACAACCATACAACACAATCTCATGACTTTGTATGCACTAATAATATACATATTTAGATAGATCTATGGTTTTCAGTGGATCATAACCTTTCCCATGATACCTTACATGGCATGCTTTATATGAAATATCACAGTTATATATAAATGATGAATAATGGGGATACAGTGCACTTCCACGAGATATAGAGTGTCACAGTGGGTGAACTACTAGTTGAAATATGGTAGGTACTCTAAGAGCAGTTATCAATTAATTACTGTCAAAATCTCAGGGCATATCTAGTGTGATCTCACAGGGTCAGTGCTGAGTCTGATATTTTTCAACATTTTCATTCACGGTTTGGATAATGGAGTGGAGCGTTTGCTTACAAAATTTGTGAATGACACCAAGTTGGGAGGGGTTGCAAGCACTCTGGGGGAAAGGATTAGGATTCAAATTGACCTTGACAAATTGGAGAATTGGTAAGTAATCAACAAAACGTAGTTGAATAGAAACAAGTGCAACATACTACACTTAGGAAGGAAAAATCAAATAATCCCCATTTTGTAGTTGTGTAACTGGCTGGGTGGTAGTACTGCTGAAAAGAATCTGGGCGTTATAGTGGATCACAAATTGAATATGAGTCAACAATGTGATGCAGTTGCAAAATAGGCTAATATCATTCTGGCGTGTATTAACGGGAGTGTTTTATTTAAGGTGCAGGAGGTAACTGTCCCCCTCTACTCAGCACTGGTGAGGCCTCAGCTGGAGTACTGTGTCCAGCTCTTTGTGCAACACTTCACAAAAGATGTAGACAAACTGGAGAGAGTCCAGAGGAGAACAACAAAAATGATAAAAGGGTTAGAAAACTGGAACTATGAGGAAAGATTAAAAAAAAAACTGGGTATGTTTAGTCTTGAGAAAAGACAGAGTGGGGACCAGATAACAGTCTTCAAATATCTTAAGGGCTGATAAAAAGAGAGTGGTAATCAATTGCTCTCCATGTTCACTAAAGGTAGAACAAGAAGTAATGGGCTTAATCTACAGCAAAGGATATTTAGGTTAGATATTAGGAAAAACAGCTATAAGGGTAGTTAAGCTCTGAAATAGATTTCCAAAGGAGGTTGTAGAATCCCCATCATTGGAGGCTTTTAGGAACAGGTTAGAAAAATATGTATCAGGGATGGTCGAGGCATACTTGGTCTTGCACCGAGGGACTGACTAGATGATCTATCAAGGTCCCTTCCAGGCCTACATTTCTATAATTCTATGATATACCCCAGAGCAAGTTAAAGGCAACACAAGCCCCTGACATTCATGACACTATGGACAAATAAATCTAGATGTCTCTCTCCTTTTTAGTTGTCCTGATTTTTCTAAAGCTTGACTTAAATCTAGTTAGAAGTCAATATTCCTGATTTCATCACTATTATTTGTTTCCAAAAATAAGTACAAAGAATGCATGTGTTTTACAAAAGAAAAATGATAGAATACACTGCTCTACAGCCAAAATGCTTCTGAAATAAATGTAGTCAAACTTTACTAATTCTGGGTCACTGAGAACGAAAATGATGCTTAAAATTGTTGATTGGCTCTAGTTTTCAGGATATGCTATTGGGTCAGTATATACGACCCTTGACTTGGGAATGGCAGAGGATAAGTGAGTTATAAAGGGAAGGGATCTCAATTTAAACCAGAAATGACTAAAATACATCTTTGACTGGATCTATGAATAAATCTATGACTGGGTTTGGACAGTACTTGCTTTTTAGGCAAAACAATGAATGATGCAATCTGAAGCTGGTATTGCGTCATACATGATATGAATTGCATCATGTTATTCCTAGAAGTCATGGATGATGCAATCATAACGAAGCTTACATCACTCTGCTGAACAAATTGCCCTATATCAGCTCTAGAAATCATACAGTGTCGTGCTCTCTTATTTGTCAGTGTTTGATTTTGCAAAGGGACACATTTCTGTTTAGCCAAAGTGAGCAGAGATGCCTCATACTTGTGTGAACAGTGCAGATAACTTCTGCTATGTTTGTGGTGAAGTGACTTTTGCATCACAAAAGCGCAGTATAACCACTATGGTTAAGAAAGCCTATCACCTTTATTTTGGCTGCAAAATTGGAGCTCAGGACAAGAGGTGGGCCCCACACATATGCTGCAACACTTGTGCAACAAATCTTCGCCAGTGGTTGAACAGGAAAAGGAAATCTATGCCTTTTGCAGTGCCAATGATTTGGAGAGAGCCAACAGATCATACCAGCAATTGTTACTTCTGCATGGTGCCTCCAGTTGGGAAAGGTGTGTCAAAGAAGAAAAAGTGGACTGTGCATTATCCAAACATTCCATCAGCTATACGCCCAGTACCCCACGGAGAAGGACTGCCGGTTCCTGATGCACCAGAATCATTCTCACTTGAGTCAGACGAGGAAGAGGAAGAGGATGAAACTTCTGGTCCTGAACCATCAATGTCACAGGACCCACATTTTCTCCCATCCTCCTCCTCTGAACCACACCTCATAACACAAGGTGAACTGAATGACCTTGTCAGGGATTTGGAACTACCCAAGAGTAAGGCAGAGCTGTTGGGCTCCAGACTACAGCAGTGGAATCTCCTGGCAGGTGATGTTAGGGTTTCCATGTTCCGTGACCGTCAAAAGGATTTTGTCCCATTCTTCTTCATGGAAGGTGATCTTGTAGGCTGCAACAACATCGATAGTGTGATGGCAGCCCTCAACATCGTTCACGATCCAGATGAGTGGAGACTGTTCATTGATTCATCGAAGACGAGTCTTAAAGCTGTTTTACTGCATAATGGCAATATTTTGCCATCGATTCCAGTTGGTCATGCAGTCCATAGGAAGGAAACCTATGACAACATGAAACAACTTTTGAGGTGCATAAACTATGACCAACATCAGTGGCAGCTTTGTGGCGATTTGAAGGTTGTTGCTCTCCTGCTTGGTCTGCAGACTGGATACACAAAGTACTGCTGTTTTCTCTGCGAATGGGATAGTCGTGCAAGAGATTCCCACTACATCAAGAAAGATTGGCCACTCCGACAGTCATTGGAGCCTGGGAGGAAAAGTGTTCAGCATCCACCACTTGTTGAATCAAGGAAGATTTTGTTACCACCCTTACACATCAAGCTGGGTCTGATGAAGAACTTTGTCAAGGCCATTGACAAAACACAAGCAGCTTTCAAGTACCTCCGTGGAAAATTTCCAAGGTTAAGTGAAGCTAAGATAAAGGAAGGTGTCTTTGTTGGTCCTCAGATTCGTGAACTTCTTCGAGATGATGCATTTGACCATGCACTGTGTGGCAAGGAAAAGACGGCATGGAAAGCCTTCCAGTTAGTGGCAATAAATTTTCTCGGAAACAACAAGGCAGACAACTACAGGTTGTTGGTGGAAAACCTCCTCAAGGCATACAAAAGCCTTGGTTGCAACATGTCACTAAAGATACATTTTTTGCACTCTCATCTAGATTTTTTTCCACCCAACTGCGGAGCAGTGAGCGACGAGCACGGCGAGCGATTTCACCAGGACATTGCAACAATGGAGAAACGCTATCAGGGCAAATGGAGCCCATCAATGCTTGCAGACTATTGCTGGACAGTGACAAGAGATGCTCCATTTAATGAATACAAGAGACAAGCCAAGAAGTGCCGAGTAGACACTGAATAGGACTAAACTATGTACAGAATAGTTTTTTGCCTTTTGTTTCACAATAAATTTTATTTATATAACCCTTCTGCTGATTTTTAAAGTGTTACATAAACAGGACAGGTGAAATATTATCATGTAAAGCAACCATAAACACATGAAAAGACCTAGGTTTACAATTTATGATTAAAACTCTGCTATCTACACAATATACAGAGACATAAAATGTAAAAACTTAAATATCTTAGAAACAGTAGCCAATCAGTTGTTTTGTCATATTGTCATATTTGAATTCAGCACATCAAAATACATAATAAATAGCACATTTTATCTCTGAAGCAGACGACTTCTCAAAAAATGTAGACCAGTGATATCAATATTCAAACTGAAGCATTTGATTTATACACAAAGCAGTATAATACACCTGGGTATTATCCAAATGTTTTAGTCTGTTTTGGCACTGCAGCTCAGTTTCAATCAGAAAAACATAACCTTGCAGGGTGCTTTTGTTTGCACATAACACCAGTTCTGACCTTTATAGGTAAAGAATTCCAATAGCAGGAAATGCTTCAAGGTGGTTTTGTAATTTGGACAAATATTTCTGAGGGACTAAGCAGAGATTATCAAACTCATTTCTCTTTTGACCTAAAGCAGATCTCTTAACCTAATTCTTCAGAATCCAAAAACTGGTGCATTATTCCACTAATCCTCCTAGTCTCTCAAATTATTGAAAGTCCATTATCTAGTAACACAATCACAAACTGAAGACCCATTGGAGAGACTGTGAACTCTTTGAAGTCCAGATAATGAAATATCTTATGTTGTGGTACTTTTCTCATGATTACAGCCTTTTACAGTTTTCCTTTGTTTTTGAGTAACAGAAATGTCCTCTAATTTGAGATAAATTCCCACAATAGATTTACATATTTAAAATATGTTTGGGGTTTATATTATTCTTATAAGCAGCCCTGTACTAGGTGCAGAAGAAATATCCCTTGGAAAAAAGGAGTTAACTTTAAGTCATTGTTCCCCTCATTTTGCACTAGTGCTCACTGGGAGAGTTTCAAGAGTGACTGGGAGACAGCAGGGGTAAAATATCTTTGGGATGGTAGCACTCCATGTACACTAGTCATAGGACTGTATGGAATTTTCTGCATATATGATAGCTCTTTTACATTATTGCTATAAATTCTGACACTTGAAGAAAAAAATCTCTCTGATTGAAACTGATTACTGATGCTGAAAACCCTTCAGTAGAGTATTGTTGCCAGTTGACATATATCAATGATATAGTGTCAGTTTCTAGGACACTATATAAAGATGCTGAACTTATCAGCTGACTTACCCAGATGTCAAGTCACAGGATACTGCACAGAGATTCCGAGCTATTTTACTGACTCACCCTGGCAGCTAGATCCTATTAGTTCCAACCCAGGAATATAAAATATATGAGTGTCTCTCTGAGGTAGAGGGAAATAGAGGTAGGGATAGAAGGTTTGGTGGGAGCAGTACTGGAAACAGTCAAGTTTAGCAAGTTCAGGCTGAAGATTGTTGTTCTTTCCCATATTCTACTCAATTTTCATAAAGGATTCGGATAACTTTGTATCAGTGTCCTGAACTTTTCACAAACCTAGCAGTTGAGCCTAATTTGAGATTACATATTTACATATAAATGACCCAAAATGAGATAATGGTGGTTTAGATTTTAGATTTTACCCTCATCATTATGTCAGGAACAAAGGCCTGATAAAATGCCCATTTTAAGTTAATGGAAATCTTTCCATTGGCTTTAATGGACCTCAGGTCATGATCTAAATGACATGATAGATAAATAGATAGATAGATTTTTTTTTAAAATGTTATATTCAAATTTTGGCTCTGTGACTGGCTTTTTCGCTGGCATTGAACAAGTCATTCAACCTCTCTGTTATGAGAATGAATAGGATGTTATGAGAATGATTTAATATTTCCAAAGTATTTTTAAAGATTACAAAGGCTATGAAATTGCTAAGTATTCTTTTTTGCTTCTTATGCAATCCTGAGGTGATGGACTAAAGAGTCCAAAGAGATTACTTTAAAGACCTTAAAATCTAAGAATAGGAAGGGTAGACATCTGATGTTTCCATTTTAATTAGATGGACATATGTGACCTTATCAGCCTGTAGCTAGTACGTATGTCAAGACAAAGCCATTCACTATTCTTCAGAAACTACTGTGTGCCTTTTATCTATGATATAAAGGATTTCCATGAAAGCTAGGCAGATGTGTAACTCAGATGAATCATCTATCTGTTTCTGACAGTGGGTTATGTAATTTTGATGCCATAATTAAACTCGAGACCTTCATTATATGTGTACTATTCTATTGCATTAGCAAAAAGGGAAATACGACCTTATTGATATTATTGGAATCCCCAGTGTAATGGCAGTGATAGACTGTACTTGTGCATTTGCAGTTCCTACTGAGAACATGGATACCCTATCAGTAACAGATAGCAAATGTATTGACAGAGAATAAATCTATATGAAAAGTAGTTTGTGATGACAGAATACCACAGGTAACCTACCTTCTGTATACTACCTCCTATATAATCCAGATATCTGCAATCACTGAAACCTGATCTACACTTAAAATTTAGGTCGACATACCTACTGTGCTCAGGGGCGTGAAAAATGCACACCACTGAGAACCTTAGCTATGCTGATCTAACTCCCATGGTAGATGCAATTAGGTGACAGAAGAATGCTTCCATCAAATTAGTGACCATCGCACAGGGAGGTAGTGTTCCTACAGTGATGGAAAAAACTCCTTTCATCACTATTGTTTTTGTCTACAATATGGAATTAGGTCAGCATAGCTATGGCACTGCAGCTATGCCACTATAGTCCCCTTAGTGTAGACATGGTCATACTTACCCATCCAGTTCATGGTAGTGATAGAAGTATTTGTGTCCTTCAAGAACTTTTTTCCAGTTTCAAGTGTAATTATCATTCTTAACTATGAGCTAAATTCTTCATTTCTTCATACCTGTGCAAACAAATGTGTGGTTACAATTGTAAAGTCAAAATATAAACACAGTTATCACCTCACAAAGCAAATAACTGGAGTTACTCAGATACTGCTGCTGTGAGGTTATCTTTAATTTAAAAAAAAATAGCTATCACTTTAAATACTCATTCATTGATGTTCTGACTTTTCTTCCTCTTTCTCTAACTTTTATATTTACTCTTAATCGTTGTGTAAAATACTGACTTCCTATAGACCACTTTGCTCAAAGAACTATTTGTACTAGTAGCAATTTAATTAATAGGAGGATATTTTTCTTTGTCATTTTGCAATTTGCTACAATATAGCAGTCTGCCAACTGTAGCAAAGAGAAGTGATTATAATTTTAAACTTCTCTTCTATGACCTAGTGAGGACTTACCACATTAAAAAAGTCTGAAGCCTGAATTATTTTTTTATTCTTTAATCAGAAAAAGTTTCCCATTGACTTCAAAACTCCGATTTACCTAAGAAGAGATTGAATAAGGATGTCTGGGATTGGGCTGTATATGTTTTATTGTTTTATTTGTTAGATCTATTTATGGTATTCTTGTTTATTGTACTAAATACTTTTTGAAATAAAAATGTCATACATAAATGAAAAAAGAACACCCTTTACCACACACACACACACACATAGTCCTGCCAATCAGATGTATGACTTCTCGGAGTTTTTCAATTGACTTCAAAGGAGCCAGAAGTTCACCCTTTATTTTAATAATATATTACCAATATAAAAACTATTGAGTCAATGTTTCATTTGGCCCTAAAAGAAAAGTTTTCAGTATTCTCAGCAAAAAATTTTTAAACATGTTTCAGGTTGAATGAAACATTTTGTTTTCTCTTTTGTCACTTTTTTATTAAGAGCATAGGAAACTTTGCAATCACCATTCATAAAACCTCCAGAAAATATGTGACCCCCTTTAGATCCATAGCAACATGGTGAGAAAACATGGTGAGAAAGCTTCTGAGCCACTGGATTATAAGGCACTTTGGGATGCTGGGGAGAGGTCTCTCAGACTGTCCTGTTGAAGTTGTTCCACTTTATATAAATACTAAAACATGCATTGGTCTGGAGAAAACATGAGAATAACTCTATAGCCTGGTGACTAAACAGGACACCCAGGCTCCAGTCCCTCCTCTAATTAACACATTTCATGAAAACAGAGTTCAATTTTTTCAACAGGAAATTATCAGAAATCAGTACATTCACATAACATGATTAGATTTAGTCAAATCAGCATTTTCTAGTGAAAAACTCTTCCATCGGGACTACTTGTGTAAGTAAATCGCCATTGGCATGAATAAGGTGCAGCCTCAGTTTAAAAAAAAAGTTATATATATTAAAGTACTCAGATTTTATTCCCTGTTTAATTTTTTTTCTTCTAAATGTGTATTTATTATAGCTAATCCAGCTCCCAATTTTTCAGTGTGTTGAACATCCTCTATGAGGTCTGCACTTACTTAACTCTCACTAAGGATGAGCAATTAAAAGAAAGCATTCTGGTCCAAATTCAATAAGGAACTTAAGCAAACACTTAAGTTTCAGAATGTGTATGCATCCCTATTCAGAAAAGACCTTAAACCCAAGGATTTAAACTTGTTTTTAAAGCTAAGCATCTGCTTATGAGCTTTGCTGGATTGGACCAGTTCTATGAAGGTTCATGATTTTAGATATTGTCATCACTAAATTATGAAAGCCTGTAACCAAATAGGTTTACATATTTGGTTCAACTGACTGAATGTTTATGACAGAGATCTTTTACTGACTGCCATGGACCAGAATTTACAGCTCCTTAATTAGACATGAGGAAGCCTGTGCTTATTTATCTCAAAATCAGAAAGATGCTTTGTTAAAACAATAATACTAGATATAAAAGCTGAATAGGTCAGTCTGTTTCTAGTGCATACTAGCCTTACATGGCTTCTACCAGAAAAGGAACTCCATATTTTACATTATTATTATTATTTGAAATCAATACACTTGGTTTTAAATAAATCTTACAAAATAAACTTAATCTACTGTGATCTTTCCTAGTGCCTTAATCAAAGAGCAGCTGCTATAAAGATGATGATGTTGGGTGTTTCTGCATGCATAGTGAAATGAAGGAAAGTAGAATAAGTAGCAGGCTACTTTAAATACTTTTCAAAAGTATTAAGTATTAATTAGATGCTTCTGGATGCACAAAGAGTCTAGAGACAGATACACTGTAAATGTAGATCTTTTGATCTAAAGCATACACATAATTTGCTGGAAGAATAAAGCATTGCAAATTTAAGCACACATTGAAATGAAAGGATTTGGGGCTTCATCATTAAAGAATACATTCAGCATTTGCAGATTAGCCCATGGATGAGTGGGGTAGCACTGTACTAGGAGTGTTTTAATTCATTCTCTGGTTCAAGCCTAGTTCCAGGTAGAGTAATGAAGTATCTGCATTAGCTTTTTGCTAAATACAGAAAACTGAGTTTGCTGGAGCATTGTGGAGGTAGATAGATGTAGGCAGAGAATTGTATTCCAATTTTAGAGGATTTTATTATTTGGAATCTTGCTTTCATTCTAATTCAGAAAGAAAACCAAAATTAAAAAAAAAAAAATCAGTGAAAAGAGATGGACAGCAAAGTCTACCTTGTGGGCTGTCCTGGGGCCATAGACACTGGGAGCTCTGAGGTCACCAGCTATAGGAAAGTCCACTGGCAGACTGTACTGGAGCCATGGACCCTGTATGCCTGCACTCCCCAGCAGCCCTCCAGGTATGTGCGGAGGAGTCTGGCAGGAAGCGAGGCATTTTTACATCAGAAACCTGCTTGACAGGTAGTGTTCCATTGGAAACCTATTCTCCCCACCGCCACCGCCACTGCCCACCCTCCCTGAGGAATGTGATCAAAATCAAACCCTCTGCACAGAACTTTTTGATTTAGACAAATTGGCAAATTCTGATTACCAACTCGTTTGTTGGATTTTTTTCCAGCCAGCTCTACAAATGAAGACAAGGATCGGCCTGTTTGTGTCCTTTATTGACCTCAACACAACTGTCCATTCTGAGGGGGTATTGGGGGTGCAGCCCTGTTTCCCCCCACATATCCTGACCCAAAAGTCGGGTTTGAAAATATTTGTTTGCTTGTCCTTCAAGCTATTCTCATTTGTCCTTCATCTAACACTATCTTTCGTTCTTAACTTTTGTGTTTCTCCAATACAATTAATTGATTTGTTTATTGAATAAAAGCAAACTGTATAACTTGCAACAAAACTGATTTTTCAGCAAGGTCATGGAATCTAGTGAATTTCACATGGGTTTAGGAGCCAGGAATTTCTCAGTTGTCATCCCATGTCTACCACTAACACCAATAACTTGCTTTGTGGCCTGGGGTGAATCATTCAGGCCTATAGTAACTTTGGGGGGGTCTACCTTGAGAAATCTAAGGTCTGATTGTCAGGGGAGCTGAGCACACCAATTCCAATTGAATTGAATAGGAACTGCGGGGTCTTGTATCTTACAGTACACACACAGAGAGACATGAGAGATAGAGGTGTATGCATATTTAGTTACAGTGTGTGTGTGTGTATAGAGTATTCATTTTTAAACTAGAAAACAAAAGATCTAAATTGAGTTTTCTAACTGAAGCAGATGAGTAATCTATGACAGAAAAATCACTAAGAAAAAACAACTTTCACCTAAGTCCTCTATACCAGGAACTTGCTGTATTGATCATATAAATGATGCCATGGAAAATTGCATGAAACTGAACCAAAACTAAGTAAGACTTGGTAGGTATGAAACGTGTGGGTGATAGCTGTATTGTTTTTTTATAAATATTGTGTGTACCTCTGTCTATATCATTATTATCACACTGCCTGCTATATGCCAGCAAAGCTTTAACTCACTGCTGCATGGTTTTACACATCTCCAGGAAGGCAGCCAATGACTCTAACTCAATTGCTGGTGCTTAATACAGTAGACAATACAGTGAATCCATTGCAGGAAGTTTACTTCCAACTACTCTGGTGAAGAGCATAAACTGGAGTTACCAGATTCAGGGGTCCCAGTTCAGACAAGGAACTTTGAAATGAATACAAATATTTCCTGTGAACCTAAGAGCAGGTTCAGACTGAGACAGAGGCTACAATGTAGTTCCACAGTGCTGGGGAATGTGAGACAAGAGGAACCCATCAAACTTTCTAGGAAAGTATAAGATCAAGTCAGATGTGTGTATCTTATGCCTCTTGTTTTAACCCCTTCCCTCTCTGACTGCATTGTCCCTATGGATAAATAATAACACATTATTATCAAGAGGGTGTTCTGTGTTACGTCCTTTTTCATACTGATCATGTTCTCCCAAAGGGAAGTCTATTGCAAGGTCCAAACCCCAGCTGGACCTGCTGAGGAGACAGAATTGGTGAACAGGGGTGCTCTGACTTAGGACCCCAGTCTAAGAGTGGGGGTGAACTATGGGATCCCACCCTCAGAGTAATATTGGTATGTTGCCTGTTACTTTAAAGGCATTCCCATGGAGAGAGAGAGCAGGATTAAAGGTACAGCTAACCCTGAACCATAAGAGAAGGTCATATGTGGACATATAGCTATATCCCTCACACAGATTCAGCTAACTATGGGGGAATATACGGTAAAGCATAACTTGGGGTGGGGGGATACACTTCATAGCTTTTGTATGCAGAGTGCACTGCTCCCATCAGGCGCTACCTACATTCCCCACCCCACATACAAAGTTCCCTATGTGCCACCTTCCCATGCCCCTCTATTTCAAGTCCCTCACCTGTGTTACCATGCCAGGAACTGGGTCTCCCATGGTCCTCTCCACCACATGCCAGGGGCACTGTGTATTCCCCATGTCCCTGCGATGGGACTGAAAACAGAAGGATTAAGGAGAATCTATAGGCCCAGTTGGTCCTGTCCTGCTATTCCTGTAGCAAACGTTAGCCATGAAGGAGAAGTTAAAAGAAACAGACCTAGCCCAGTTTAAGGTTGATAAGGGAGCAGAGCTCTGCTTCTCTTGATGGGAGAGAAACCTGGTTGAAGCCCAGAGAATGAGCTACGTAGCCGACTGGATAAGCCCGTGCTAGAAGGGATGACTAGTCCTTGGGCGATCATCAGAATCATAGAATGTTTGGATCCAAGACATGACGAGAAGGATGGGGTCCCATTGAAGGTTCTTGGCTGACCCTGTTTTGACCTTTTTGTTTTTGATTCCATCCCAGAATGGAAAGGACTGAAGTGTGCATTGGCCAGAGGATGAAAGCACCATTATATCAGACAGAGATGGAGCCCCACTGCTGGATGAGTTGTGCCCTGATGGGCCATGAAAGAGTACCTCAGAAGCAACCCAGTCACTATTTTGGTGGAAAATGTGAGCAAAGATATAGCCCTAAGAAAGGGGCTTCCTTTAAATTTTTGAATGCGTAGTAGCCAGAGAGACATCCAGGGTGGGTTCCCTGGGATCAAGGGTTCCGCTCTCGGTGACAGAAAATCTTAGTTCAGGGAGACTGACATCCTCAAGAGGCACACCAGTATCCTCCCTTGCCAGGGTTCTGGAGGCTCAGGAAGTCACAGAGGCCATGGACTGCTCACACCAAGGAACTGGGGTTGCTTGGGTGGGATTCAGCTTGAGACTCCTCAAACCATCTAACCCCTGGGGTCCAGATCAAGGAGATTCCATGCCAAAGGGTCTACCAAGGTCCCGGGGTTGGTCTTGAAATTAACCACCAGGCTCGGGAACTTTGTTTGTTTCCTTTTTGTGTGGCCATCTGGAGTGCAGGGACCATGATCGGCCATTCATGGAATGTAGTTATGGGCAAGTCTGGATTGTATAGGTCCAAGCATGACGGCCGGGGCCAGCTAAAATGACCATCTCTGTTAACATCAGTGTGATGGAAATAATGGACCTAATGGACTCGGGGTGTGACCAGACTCTCATGAGGGAGCCATTGGTACAACTCCAGGGCCTCCACGGGGCACCATCTACCAGCTGTCTATGAATGGGGACATAAAGCCACACAGATTCAACCAACCATAGAAGGAGCATACAAGGTCCCTAACAGTAGGCCTATCTGTATCTCTCACCTACCCAGTCATTGTCAGCTGAGACTGGAAATATTTTGGAGACCTCCTAGAGAAGTTTTTGAAACCTCCAGAGAATAAGGGGGTCCCACCACTAGCTTCCCCATGATTGATGGCTCATGGCTAAGTAGACCTTGCCAGTGCAGTGGAGGTAGCCAGGCCAGATGAAGGGAGTTCCAGACAACCAGAGACTTCTTTAGTACACCAGTCCCACCCAGAGACATGGGTTGCCCCCTTATCTGAATCTGATATCCTGATGAGGTTCTCTAACTTTGTTGAAGAGCAAAAGAGAGATGAGACTTTAAGCCAGACCTATGTCCTGGTGGCCATTTTTAATGGGGATATGGTGTATCCCCAGCAAGCTGAGACTTCCCCATTTTGATATCCAGGGTGAGCATGTAGTGAAACAGAGTGGCCTCCTTTCAAGACTGATGGATAGGAACCCAGAAGGTCAAAGCCCCAGACTGTATTTTTTGCTGTCTGCTTCAGCATGAAGGCTGTAGCCAAAGACTACTCATTGCTCTACTCTGCCCAGAGGGTTGGTTAGGGCCATAGAGTGTAGATTGTTTCCTGCCTCACCCAGGAGGTCAGCCATAGACTGTGTGCTGCTCTGCCCTGCCCTGCCCAGAGGGTCGGAGCCCTAATCTACTAATGGACCCTGTAGCGGGGTGGACACCCGCTCCTGCCCTGAGGGGTTGGAAAAGCCCTGCAGAGGGCTGGGGCTGGGCAAGGTAAAAGCCTGGCTGATTGGGGGAAGTGGCTGCAGCTGGGCCACACCCTAATCAGAGCCCAGATGGCCTGTATAAAGAGGCTGGGAGCCAGGAGCTCAAAAGTCTCTCTCTACCTTCAGAGAGAGAAGGGCCTGACTGCAGGGAGCTAGACACAGGGTACCTGGAGTGGAGCAGGGCTGGGGAAAGGCTGAGGAACTGGGGAGCTCCAGCCTGGAAAGCCCCTGGCTGTGGCCTAGTATTAGACCAAGGGGTACTGGGGGTTGCAGAGGGCAGCCCAGGGCTAGGCCAAGGCAGCAGGTCCAAAACTCCCTTGCCAGTGATGAGTGGCCTATACTGCAGTCTGCCCCAGGGAGCGGGGGCTAGTTGCTGACTGGCAGTGGCCTAGTGCTGAGGCAAGGTGGGGATAGTGGGTGGGGGTTCCCCAGGGAGGGGAGACCCAGATCTGTGGGGTACTGCCAGGGGGCAGCATCCCAGTAATAGGGGGCACCGGGTCCTGGGAGGGACATGGGGCCAGAAGAGGACAGGCGGATCACCGGCCTGCAGAGGGTGCTTGAGAGGCTGGTGAGCTAATTCCCTGGATGACCAGCAGGAGGCGCCGCAGGGGTGAGTCCGGACTTCTTACAGACCCCCTCCCCCTTACCATGTGAGATAGTGAGAGAGAGTGGCCTCCCTCCAAGCCTGACTGGGAGGGATGCCCACAGAACCACTACAGAGCGATTGTACCAACTGGAGAAGGAGGTGCAAACCCAGTACCTGGTTTCCTGACTCTACTGCAGGAAAATCTTGCACTTGGTCCATGGTGTACCATTTGCTGGGTATATGGGCAGGAGAAAAAAACCTAGCTTGGATCCTGGTCTGGTTTTTCTGGTCTGGGGTGTGAAGAAGGTCCTGATCTTCTGTGCCTCATGCACCAAATGCTATCTAGATACTTGCTAGTGATTATGCATTATGCCATAAAATATCCTGAGGCCATACTGTTATGCTTCTTGAATGCAAGCGCCATCACAGCAGAACTAATGTAGATATTTGCCCAGGTGGGGGTGCTTCAGGAAATTCTGATGGAACAGGGGACCAGCTTTATGTCATAGGTACTAAAGAAGTAATGCAGACTACTGGCGATCAATTTTCTTGGTACTTCCATCTACCATCTCTAAATGGATCAAACACTAAAAAATCATATTAAAGAAGTTTGTATCCACAGATCCTTATCACTAGGACCGGTTGTTCCTTTGCCTCCAGTTTTTGGTATGGGAGGTCCACAGTCATTCACAGACATCTCCTCATTTGAACAGTTCTGTGGGAGACAATCTCAGGAGATTCTGGACTTGGTATGGAAAATGTCAGAGGAGCAGGGTCCCTGAGCTGAAAATGTTGTCCTCAAATGTCCTCATCCTTCGCAAGAGGCTCGAAGCCTAAGACATCTTTGGAAGAGAGAATCTCCTGATTGCTCAGAGTGCTTAAGAGGCTGCCTACAACAAAGAGGCCCTCCTCTGAGTGTTCAAACCTGGAGGGTCAGGTGATCCTGTTTCTCCCTACTTTGGAGTCAAAAACTTTTGGCCTAATGGCAGGGCTCTTATGAAATTATCCACCAGGTAGGATCAGATACCCTGAAAAAAGAAAAACAAAATAAATTTATCACATCAATCTCTTACATCTGTGAAAACCTGGGAGGACCTATTGATAGTTCCCTACCCTCCAGAATCAGAATTAGGGCCACAGATACACACCATCCTGTGGGCCAGGATGTTGGCTATCGGGGACAATCTCACACCATAACAGAAAGTCCAGGCCCAGCAGCAGGTAGCCTCCTCCTCTACTGTATTTTCTGTGCAGTCTGGGCAAACCTATTTCATCTCCCACCACATCCAAAAAGAGCCTGGACAGCATGTCTGGGATATCTTGGCACCCCTTCCACAAAAGAGAAGAGAGTTTGTGAAAGAGGAACTCCAATCTGTGATGATCCTTGGGGTCCCATAGTGACTCCAGGAGTCCAGTCATGTTGGTCCTTGAGCTGGATGGGACCACCCTAGTTAGCACTGACTTTAGAAAAGTCAAATCCATCACAAAGTTTGGTGCTGGATACTGGCAAATCTCACTCACTCAGGAATCCTAAGTAAAAACAGCTTTTGTCAGTCCTTAGGCCTCTATCAGTTCCAGACCACACCATTTAGTCTCCGTGGGTCTCCACAATGTTCAAACAGCTAATGGACCAGGTCCTCCAGCCCAACAGCAATTGTATGGTTTTCCAATTCTGCACCATTACTCCCCTGGAAGAGTGTCTCATGTCCCCCTCCAGCACATGCGAGGGGCTCTGTGTCCACTGCCATTTCTCTCCTTCCTATTTTTATCCCCCCGGGTTCCCTCCCCTCACCCCAAGTCCCAGCTTTCCCTTCTCCATCTTCCTCCTCCTCCCTCCCTCTACCAGAGCTCTGCTTTCCACTCTCAATATCTGGGTCCCTGCTTCCATGCCAATCCACCAAAGTTCCCCTCTCTGGGTCCTTGATTACGCCATTGTCACTGCTACATCCCTCCAGTCCCTGCTGCTTCTTCAGCCACCACAGCTCCATCCTACAGTCCCTGCTGCTCTCCTACCCCCTTATCTCTACCCACAGGGTACCTACAAACACACCTCCTTACAAACCTTCCTCATAAGGCTCTTTTTCTGTTTGAATCCAAGGTATGAATAATCTTCCAAGGCAGCCAGTTAAGCTACTGCCTTTGTTATGCGTAGGTAGCAGCAGGGGGTGGGTAGAGATATTCTTTTGCCTGCAGCACTGGACACTCTGAGGACCCTGATTTTTCTCTAAATCAGGATTTGCTGGCATTCCAGCTTCCACCAAAATCAATAGGTTATGTCCATTGATGCCTAGAACATTCCTTGAAATTATGGAATTGATAGGATGTGGCATTCAATAGTTATTGCATTACAGACAAACAGAAAATGCTGTTGAGTTAACTCTAAGGTCGCATTTGGCATGACCAATCACATTTTAGTCTTGAAGTTAACAATGCCTAGTAATGTTTTCTAGTAGGAGTTTACACTGTTGCTTAAATAGAAGGCTACAGCATTAATGACTAGAATTTTTTTAAACAAGATTTTGCATATTAAAAAACATCATTTGTCTAGTTAGTTGTTTTTATTTATTTATGTTTTTTTAAAAATTTTACCTAGCTACCTTTTTATTTATGAAAATAGGGGCCTTTTGCCAACAGTTTTGAAACCATTGGAACTACCTTTTGGTCCCTTTCTTTTGGTAATCTCATTCCTTTGGTAAAATAAGTCCATTGGTCTCCTAAAAGTAGGGCTTGTCTATACTTGGACATTTACTGAAATAGCTATTGTATAATTATTCCAGAATATTTACTTCTGTGTAGTCCAGCCCCAGTTTGCACTACTCTTCAAAAAGGCATGAGTCCCAGTGCCCTCATCTCTCTAATTATCAGTGCAGCAACAAAAAGGAACCATATTTGGGTTTGACATGAAAGTACTGCAAAATAGTACCAGTTGTCAGAACTGAAGCTGCTGTTGCTGCTGTTGTTTTGACTTTGCATTGTCTACTTCTAACTGTGATCATGAAAGAAGAGAAAGGAAGGTATAGGACCTAATCCAAAGCCTATTGAAGACTTTCTTTTGGCTTCAGTAGCCATTAAGGAACAAATGATGCTCTGAGTACTGCAGCTAACTCTTATAAATAGTGGCTTGGAATAGCCAGAGTAGCAGCAGGAAAGTAGTTTGACACAGATGATGAGGGATAGAGTATCAGGTAGCATGCTATCACCGTAATAACCTAGAGATGGTGATGATTCACACTATCTAGTGGCATGGGACGTAGTGGGGGTAATAATCTCAGGATGCTGAAACCAATTCTCTCGATGCACTAAATTATTCTTGCTGAACAATAAATTCCCAATCCTGGGAAGTACTTAGCAGTGCTATTAAAAGCTGTATGATTTTTTGAGGATGAAGTGCAATAATGTTTTCCTTATATATTCAAAAGAACCTGAACCTGTTGTTGTGGTGCTGTAAGTCAAATAGTTGCAGTCCTGGCCCCAAAATATATGTTATGACCAACTATAGCAGTGGAGCTTTCTGTCAAAAAAAGCAGCACTCTACCCTTGACTAGAGCAGAAGTGCACACACAGGCTACATCTGCATAGCAATTGAAGGTGTGATTTGGAGCTCATATAGACATACCTAGATCTTGGCAAAATCTTTTTCAAAAGGTTTCATTTTGGAAAAAATTTAATGTTTCTTTTCATTTTGAAACGATATTTTGATTTCCAATTTGGCCATTAAAATAAAACACACACACAAAGGTGAAAAACACCTGAATCAAAATGAAAAACTTTGCCTTCCACAATAAATTGTTTTGAATCAACCAGAATATTTAGTTTGCCTCTAAATGAATTGAAAAAAACTAAAACAAAAAAACAAATGTTTTTCACAAACTCAAAACATTTCAGTTGAGTCAAAACAATTGCAGGGTTGTTGGGTTTTTTTTTAACTTTTTAATTTGGAAAAAAAAAAAGTTTGCAATTTGAATGGAACTGGATTTTTTTCTGGAGTTTTTGGTTAAGTCCCCAAACCAAAAAAATCATTTTTTCACTGAGCTCTAAACATACACAAACTATCTTCAATCTAGTTATCTTGCTAAAAGTAGCAGTGAAGACATGGTGATGCAGGTTTGAGTGTGGGCTAGCAATGTAAGTGTAAGGAATGAGGGACTGCAGCTGTATCTGGGATGAGATACATAACCACAGCTGAAATCCCTAATTGACCAGATTTCCTGATTGGCTGAGCAACATTTCCAGGACTGCTCTTAAGTGCAGCAGTAGTACTTTGCCAGTGGTTGCTCAATGCACATGCCAGCAGCTGTGATCTCTCCTATGTTTGCATTGCTCCTAGCCTTGTCCAACCAGGATTCTGTCTTGTTCCTAACCTTGCTCCTGCCCTGCCCAGATGCTTTATCTTAAACACACTTGATTAGAAAAAGCAATAAAACAAGTTTATTAACTATAAAAAGATAGACCATAACATAAGATAAGAATGGCCATACTGGGTCTAATGAATACTTCAATACCTCATTGCTCAATGGAACCCCCTCTTCTCAGATTTTCTGGAAGCTGCTTATGGTTGGGGGTTGATCTAGTGATGGGGACAAATCCAGCTATCACGTGACTGGATTCCTTTTCATTATCTTAAGTGCCTTTGCTACATTTCACACCTGTTTGGAATCCCCAGTAACAGGTTTTCTTGAAACTTGTTTAAGGTGTGGGGAGGGATTTCTGCAGGGGAGGGGGAAACACCCATTATATCACTGTTTTGACTGTTCATTGTCCCCCCACTCACGTGTCTACCACAATTCACAACTGTTAAAGATCCCTTTTTACTGATATGTTGGAGTGTGTTTAAGGTGTGTCATTGGGGCGGAGGGATGAGGTAGGGGAGCAGCAGTTACTGTGTGATTGCTTGCATGTTCCATGTGTTTTTGTTTGGTTTTATGTATTATAATTATTATTCCACCATGTGCAGCAAAGACATTTATAAATAGAGAAATCTGTCCTTTGTTTACTATTTTGAGAACCTGAGTTATGTGGGAAATTAATAAATGTATTCAAGTACAGAAAACATATCCAGAACTGTCTCCATCCCTTTTGTGTACCCCTAAGACTTCCGATACTTCTGAACTTTGAGAGAGATTTAGAAACACATTCCCAGTCATCCCTGCAAAATTGTCTATGCCATTCAATGATATAAAGTACAACATTTAGGTCTCATTACAGTACCAATGAACACCTTTAGTGTTTAGAGAGTGGGTTTTTGTAATGCACATACTGAGGATGGCCAGAACACATGATGCATGACAACAGCATAAGTGTGTTTCTTTCCATAACAGTTTCCCCAGTTTTCCACCCTTCACAGACAAAGCAGTACAGCAGTGTTCTGAAAATACAACACTGAAGTAGGCCTACAGAAACCATTAAGTAATGCTGTCATGGGCTTTACTCCACATATTTGAAATGTGTAGTGTATAATACCTTTTAAAATGCAGCTGTGTATCATAATATATGGTTTGATCTGTCCCTATGCTTCAGTGCACAGACGAGAAATTAATCCTTAAAGGTAGAAGTCAACATGGAGCTTTGCACTCGTCCACCTCTCACATTTACAGTGACACAAATGAATGATTGTAAAGTTACCTATGAAGTAGTTGCAGAAATCTGCTTTGCAGAAATCATGTCACTTTTCAATGTGCACAAGGGACTTTGCATGGTTGTGTGTTCAACTCAGGTTAGGTGATTGTACTGTTCTCTTCCATGCACAACAGTACATTGAAAAATGAATGAACACTTTATGGAACATGGCAACATTACAAACCATTACAATTAACAATCCATACAAAGGTAAACGATAAGGTCAGTGAGTGCATTCGTTAATTTCCTCATTAGCCTTACTGAATGATGTCTCTGTTGTGTATTCAGGGAAAGAATTAGGCACCAGGTGAAATGTTATGGTTCTCTTTGTGAGGCAGAATTTCTGAAATTTCCACATTAAGGATATGTTTTCTTGTACCTAAATTCACACCTGTACAGGAAAAAAGAGACAGTGAAATAAAATCTAAATGTGAATGACACTGTAAGTTAGGTGATCAAATTGTAAAATTATAAATGGAACAAATACAAGTAATTCAGTGTCTAACTCAATTGTAACTTGCATAGGAGATCACAATACCACATAAACACACAATTCTGTTCATGTCCAACTGGCAGCAACGTATTTCTCACAGCAACATATGAAAAAAAAATAGGGCTGTCAAGCGATTAAAAAAATTAATCACAATTAATGGTACGATTAATCACACTGTTAATAATAGAATACCATTTATTTAAATATTTTTGGATGTTTTCAACATTTTCAGATATATTGATTTCAGTTACAACATGGAATACACAGTGTACAGTGATCACTTTATATTTTTATTACAAATATTTGCACTGTAAAAAACAAAAGTAATTGTATTTTTCAATTCACCTAATACTAATACAGTAGTTCAATCTCTTTATCATAAAAGTTGAACTTTCAAATTTAGAATTATGTACAAAAAATAACTGCATTCAAAAATAAAACAACGTAAAATTCTAGAGCCTACAAGTCCACTCAGTCCTACTTCTTGTTCAGCTAATCGCTCAGACAAACAAGTTTGTTTACATTTGCAGGAGATTATGCTGCCCACTTCTTGTTTACAATGTCACCTGAAAGTGGGAACAGGCATGGCACTTTTGTAGCCCGCGTTGCAAGATATTTACATGCTAGATGCACTAAAGATTTATATGTCTGTTCATGCTTCAACCACCATTGCAGAGGACGTGCATCCACGTGGATGATGGTTTCTGCCCGATAACGAACCAAAGCAGTGCAGACCAACACATGTTCATTTTCATCATCTGAGTCAGATGCCACCAGCAGAAGGTTGATATTCTTTTTTGGTGCTTCGGTTTCTGTAGTTTCAGCATTGGAGTGTTGCTCTTTTAAGACTTCTGAACGCATGCTCTACACCCCGTCCCGATCAGATTTTGGAAGGTACTTCAGATTCTTAAATCTTGGGTCAAGTGCTGTAGCTATCTTTTGAGATTTCACATTGGTATCTTCTTTGCATTTTGTCAAATTTGAAGTGAAAGTATTCTTAAAAGGAGCAACAGAGAATCATCGAATCATAGGGTTGGAAGGGACCTCAGGAGGTCATTTAGTCCAACTCCCTGCTCAATGCAGGACCTAATCCCCAACTAAATCATCCAAGCCAGGGCACTGTCAAGCCTGACCTTAAAAACCTCTAAGGAAGGAGATTCCACCACCTCCCTAGGTAACCCCTTCCAGTGCTTCACCGCCCTCCTAGTGAAAAAGTTTTTCCTAATATCCAACCTAAACCTCCCCCACTGCAACTTGAGACCATTACTCCTTGTTCTGTCATCTGGTACCACTGAGAACAGTCTAGATCCATTCTCTTTGGAACCCCTTTTCAGGTAGTTGAAAACAGCTATCAAATCCCCCTCATTCTTCTCTTCTGCAGACTAAATAATTCCAGTTCCCTCAGCCTCTCCTCATAAGTCATGCGCTTCAGCCCCCTAATCATTTTTGTTGTCCTCCGCTGGACTCTTTCCAATTTTTCCACATCCTTCTTGTAGTATGAGACCCAAAACTGGACACAGTACTCCGGATGAGGCCTCACCAATGCCAAATAGAGGGGAATGATCACATCCCTGGATCTGCTGGTAATGCTCCTCCTTATACAGCCCAAAATGCCATTAGCCTTCTTGGCAATGAGGGCACACTGTTGACTCATATCCAGCTTCTCGTCCACTGTAACCCCTAGGTCCTTTTCTGCAGAACTGCTGCCTAGCCACTCGGTCCCTAGCATGTAGCAGGGAATGGGATTCTTCCTTCCTAAGTGCAGGACTCTGCACTCGTCCTTGTTGAACCTCATCAGATTTCTTTTGGCCCAATCCTCTAATTTGTCTAGGTCCCTCTGTATCCTATCCCTACCCTCCAGCGTATCTACCACTCCTCCCAGTTTAGTGTCATCTGCAAACTTGCTGAGGGTGCAATCCACGTCATCCTCCAGATCATTAATAAAGATATTGAGCAAAACCGTCCCCAGGACCGACCCTTGGGGCACTCCACTTGATACTGGCTGCCAACTAGACATGGAGCCATTGATTACTACCCATTGAGCCCGATGGTCTAGCCAGCTTTCTATCCACCTTGTAGTCCATTCATCCAGCCCATACCTCTTTAACTTGCTGGATTATAATCCGAGACTGCTATAACATGAAATATATGGCAGAATGCAAGTAAAATAGAGCCAGAGATACAATTCTCCCCCAAGCAGTTCAGTCAAAACTTAAATAATGCATTACTGTTTTAATGAGCATCATCAATATGGAAGGATGTCCTCTGGAATGGTGGCCAAAGCATGAAGGGGCATATGAATGTTTAGCATATCTGGCACTTAAATACCTTGCAATGCCAGCTACAAAAGTGCCATGCGAACATCTGTTCTCACTCTCAGGTGACACTGTAAATAAGAAACGGGCAGCATTATCTCCTGTAAATGTAAACAAACTTGTTTCTCTTAGCGATTGGCTGAACAAGAAGTAGGACTGAGTGGACTTGTAGGCGCTAAAATTTTACATTATTTTGTTTTTTGTTTTTGAATGCAGTTATATAACAAAAAAAATCTACATTTGTAAGTTGCTCTTTCATGATAGAGATTGCAGTATGGTACTTGTATGAGGTGAATTGAAAAATACTATTTCTTTTGTCATTTATACAGTGCCAATATTTGTAATAAAAATAATATAAAGTGAATACTGTACACTTTGTATTCCGTGTTGTAATTGAAATCAACATATTTTAAAAATGTAGAAAAACATTAAAAATACTTAATAAATTTCAATTGGTTTTCTATTGTTTAACAGTGCCATTAAACACGATTAATTTTTTAAATCACAATTGTTTTGAGTTAATCATGTGAGTTAACTTACCTTAATTCACAGCCCTAAAAAAAAAAAACCCTAAAAAAATCCCACACCGTCACAATTTCCCACAAACAATTTCCTGTAAAATATGTGAGAAGGCAAGATACTATAACCCAAACAAGAAAATGTTTTTAAACTACAAAAATATGAACTCTGAAGTGTGCCCCCTGTTTAATCTCTTTGAATAACTCTCATCTTTTTCAACTAGGAGGAATGTTGAGGCAAGATGGCTTGTGGAGCCATGTGGGGGGTTTTCTGATTTGGGTTGCAGGGGCTGGTGACTGTATATTTCCTATTACTCCCATAGACCCCAGCGTTACCATACTGGCTGGCTGGAGAGATATTGGGCCCCAGAGCTGCTAGTGTAGTAGCACCCTGGGCTGCAGATGGAGGAGGAGGAGAAGGGGCTGATGAGCTGGTGCTAGGGCCTCGGCAGCAGACGGACACTGAATTATACCTGAAATGAAGAGGGCAAAAAGAAAACCTTCTACAAATACATTGGACCAAGAGGAAGACCAAGGACAGAGTAGGCCCGTTACTCAATGAGGGGGGAGTAATGGGTTGGATCACAGAAACCCCCTTGGGAGCTGCCACCTGATGTGTCAAGACTACTTCTATCCCTTCCAGCTCAGGACTCCAGCACCCTGCCTTGCTGAGCCAGACACACCCATCTGCTCCAACAAAGACCCAGGGTCTGAATTACTTGCCCCAAAGCTGCAGGTTTACCTGAAAGCAGCTAACAGAAGTGTTCCTGTCTTTAACACTCAGATGCCCAACTCCCAATGGGGTCTAAACTCAAATAAATCCGTTTTACCCTGTATAAAGCTTATACAGGGTAAACTCCTAAATTGTTCACCCTCTATAACACTGATAGGGAGATACGCACAGTTGTTTGTTCCCTCCAGGTATTAATACATACGCTGAGTTAATTAATAAGTAAAAAGTGATTTTATTAAATACAGAAAGTAGGATTTAAGTGGTTCCAAGTAGTAACAGACAGAACAAAGTAAGTCACCAAGCAAAATAAAATAAAATGCGCAAATCTATGTCTAATCAAACTGAATACAGATAATCTCACCCTTAGAGATGCTTCAGTAAGTTTTTTCCTCAGACTGGACCTCTTCCAGGCCTGGGCACAATTCTTTCCTCTTGTTCCAGCTCAGGTGGTAGCTAGGGGATTCTTCTCTGTTCTGTTCCACCCATTTATATATCTTTTGCATAAGGCGGGAAACCTTTGTACCTCTGGGTTTCGACCCCCCCTCACTGGAAAAGCACCAGGTTAAAGATGGATTCCAGTTCATGTGACATGATCACATTAAGATTCCAAATCACCATTAATGGCCCACACTATGCATAATAACAATAGGCCCTCAGAGTTATATTTCATATTTCTAGTTTCAGATACAAGGGTGATACCTTTATACAAATAGGATGACCACACTCAGTAGACAATAAGCTTTGTAATGATACCTTACAAGAGACCTTTTGCATGAAGCATATTCCAGTTACATTATATTCACTCATTATCAATTTTTTATGAAATCATATAGACTGCAACGTCACAGGGGGAAAGACAATAACACAAAATGTGAAAATGGCAGAAGTGCTAAATGACTTTTTTCTTTCAGTTTTCACCAAACGTAGTAGTAGTGATTGGATGTCTGACATAGTGAATACCAGTGATAATGAGGTAGGATCAGAGGCTAAAATATGGAAAGACCAAGTTAAAAATTACTTAGACAAGTTAGATGTTTTCAAGTCACCAGGGCCTGATGAAATGGATCCTCGAATACTCAAGGAGCTGAGTGAGGAGTTATCTCAACCATTAGCAATTATCTTCAACAAGTCATGGAAGATTGTCACAGGCCAGAAGCCTGGAAAAGGGTAAATATAGTGACAATCTACAAAAAGGAAAATAAAGGACAACCCAGAGAATTACAGGCCAGTTTGGTTAACTTTAGTACCCGGAAAGATGAGGGAGCAAACAATTAAGCAATCAATTTGCAGGCATCTAGAAGATAATAAGGTGATAAATAAGAATCAGCATGGATTTGTCAAGAACAAATCATTAATTGATCTTTGACTATTAGCGGGAAATATGCCCATGGCCTGTGATGGGATGTTAGATGGGGTGGGATCTGAGTTACTACAGAGAATTCTTTCCTGGGTGTCTGGCTGGTGAGTCTTGCCCACATGCTCAGGGCTTAGCTGATCGCCATATTTGGGGTCGGGAAAGAATTTTCCTCCAGGGCAGATTGGCAGAGGCCCTGGGTTTTTTTTGCCTTCCTCTACAGCGTGGGGCATGGGTCACTTGATGGAGGATTCTCTGCACCTTGAAGTCTTTAAACCATGATTTGAGGACTTCAGTAGCTCAGACATAGGTTAGGGTTTATTACAGGAGTGGGTGGGTGAGATTCTGTGGCCTGCGTTGTGCAGGAGGTCAGACTAGACGATCATAATGGTCCCTTCTGACCTTAAAGTCTATGACTCTATGACTCTATGTCAAACCAACCTGATAGCTTTCTTTGAATTGGTAACATGCATTGTAGATCGGGGTAGAAGCAGTAGATCTGGTATCTTGACTTTAGTAAGGCTTCTGATACTGTCTCATATGACTTTCTCATAAATAAACTAGAGAAATACAACCTAGATGGAGCTACTATAAGGTGGGTGCATAACTGGTTGGAAAATGATTTCCAGAGAGTAGTTCTCAGTGATTCACAGTCAAGCTGGAAGGGCATATCGAGTGGGGTCCCAAAGGGATCAGTTCTGGGTCTGGTTCTGTTCAATAACTTCATTAATTAGTTAGATAATGGCATAGAAAGTACACTTATATAGTTTGCGGCTTATACCAAGTTGGGAGGGGTTGCAAGTGCTTTGGAGGATAGAATTAAAATTCAAAATGATTTGGACAAATTGGAGAAATGGTTTGAAGTAAATTGGATTAAATTCAACAACGATAAATGCAAAGTATTCCACTTATGAAAGAACAATCAATTGCACACATACAAAATGGGAAATGACTGCATAGGAAGGAGTACTGAGGAAAGGAATCTGGGGGTCATAGTGGATCACAAGCAAAGTATGAGTCATCAGAGTAACGCTGCTGCAAAAAAAGCGAACATCATTCTGGGATGTATAGCAATAGTGTTGTAAGCAAGACACAAGAAGTAATTCTTTCGCTTTACTCCACTCTGATAAGCCTCAACTGGAGTATTGTGTCCAATTCTGGGTGTCACATTTCAGGAAAGATGTGAACAAATTGGAGAAAGTCTGGAGAAGAGCAACACAATTGGTTAAAGGTCTAGAAGAAGACTTGAGGGAAGATTGAAAAAAAACTGGGTTTGTTTTGTCTGGAAAAGAGAAGACTGAGAGGGGACATAACTGTTTTCAAGTACATAAAAGGTTGTTAAAGGAGGAGGGAGACAAATTTTTCTCCTTAACCTCTGAAGATAGGACACGAAGCAATGGGCTTAAATTGTAGCAAGGGTGGTTTAGGTTGTACATTAGGAAAAAAAAGTCCTAATTGTCAGGGTAGCTAAGTGTAACACTGACAGACCTCAGTTGCCAGCGGGCGGGATTGAAACTGGGACATCTACAGCTTAGTGCATCAGCCTCTACCGCACAATCTAAAAGCCAACTGTCTGTTTGCTAAGGCTGTAGAGCAGACTCATTTTATCTCTGTCTTTAAGTGGTCTCGGTGCCACTAGATGGGACAGAACACCACACCCAGAAGGTGTGTGGGTTACATAAGCACTGGAATAAATTGGCTAGTGAGGTTTTGGAATCTCCATCATTGGAGCTTTTTTAAAAGCAAGTTAGACAAATACCTGTCAGGGATGGTCTAGATAAAATTTAATCCTGCCCTGAGTGCAGGGGATTGGACTAGATGACCTCTCGAGGTCCCTTCCAGTCCTATGATTGTATGATTCTATGCTTAATACTAGGGGCCCTTGAGAGCATATGGTTAAGTTTATCGTAAAATGGACATGTGGCAGAAGCCCTCCTGGATTGTCTCTTGGAGTCATGGGCCTTCCTGTACCTGCATTTCAGCTGCTTCATTTTTTTTCTGCACTGAGTAGTACAGTGAATGCCTGATTACACCAGCTTGTTTGCAATGTCACTGCACAGGTGCATGTTAAATGGTCCATTTTCAGAATGGAGAGAGGTAAATAGTGGTGTCCACCAGGGGTCTGTAGTGGGACCAGTCCTATTCAATATATTCATAAATGATCTGGAAAAAAGGGATAAACAGTGAGGTGGCAAAATTTGCAGATGATACAAAACTGCTCAAGATAGTTAAGTCCCAGGCAGACTGCAAAGAGCTACAAAAGGATCTCTCAAAACTAAGTGACTGGGCAACAAAAATGGCAGATGAAATTCATGTTGATACATGCAAAGTAATGCACATTGGAAAACATAATGCCAACTATGCATATAAAATGATGGGGTCTAAATTGGCTGTTACCACTCAAGAAAGGGACCTTGGAGTCATTGTGGATAGTTCTCTGAAAACGTCTGCTCAATGTGCAGTAGCATTCAAAAAAGCGAACAGAATGTTGGGCACAATTGAGAAAGGGATAGATAATAAAACAGAAAATATCATATTGCTTCTATATAAATCCATGGCACACCACATCTTGAATACTGCATGCAGATGTGGTCACCCCATCTCAAAAAAGATATATTTAAATTGGAAAAGATTCAGAAAAGGCAACAAAAATGATTAGGGGTATGGAACGGCTGCCATATGAGGAGAGATTAATAAAACTGGGACTTTTCAGCTTGGAAAAGAGATGACTAAGGGGGGATATGACAGAGGTCTATAAAATCATGACTGTTGTGGAGAAAGTAAATAAGGAAGTGTTATTTACTCCTTCTCAAAACAAGAACTAGGGGTCACCAAATGAAATTCATAGGCAGCAGGTTTAAAACAAATAAAAGGAAATATTGTTTCACACAATGCACATTCAACCTGTGGATCTTCTTGCCAGAGGATGTTGTGAAGGCCAAGACTATAACAGGGTTCAAAAAAGAACTAGGTAAATTCATGGAGGATAGGTCCATCAATGGCTATTAGCCAGGATGGGCAGGGATGGTGTCCCTAGTTTCTGTTTGCCCGAAGCTGGGAATGGGCGACAGGGGATGGATCGCTTGATGGCTACCTGTTCTGTTCATTCCCTCTGGGGCACCTGGCTTTGGCCACTGTCAGAAGACAGGATACTGGGCTAGATGGACCCTTGGTCTGATCCAGTGTGGCCTTTCTTATGTTCTTATGTTCCTGCTACTCTGGCCGAAATTGTGCAGGATTCAATCCAGATAATTATTAAAACTCTGGTATGTTCTAGCTAACTGCCCTCGAAGCTGTAGCCATTGTCACATGTAGTAGTGAATTTTACACACTGAAGCAGAATTCAGGTGAGAAGTGGTCAGTGAAGTGCACTATGACCACTTCAAAGAGAGGGAAAGGATCTTTATAGATTATATCAGGGTCAGGAAGAAATGAGTACGGTGCATTGTAGGAATGGGAATAGAGGACTTGAGAGGAAGCTTGAGACCTACTTCCCGACCCTCATCCCATTCACATTGTAAAGTGGACTGGGTATGAGGTCATGCCACAGCTAATTCATGCACTTATCCACATCCCTCAGGTGAGGTAGCTAACTTGGCATCTATACACCTTGAGACACTCTTCACCTGTTTCAGGTGACAATAGGGGAATTATGGCACAACAGCATGTCTGGACATGTGTAGAGTCCGTAGTATAGACATACCATTAATCTGCTCTGGTTTACAGTGGGGACTAGCCTGGTGCTGGATGGACTGGGGGAATGCAAGACGGTTTAAACCAACTGTTCCTTGTTCTTTTCCTGAGTTGTGCCAAGTCAGCTCATATGATCAGTGTAATTCTGTATGATTTAATATTTATGTACAGTTTAAGTTGTCTTTTTTTTTTTTTAAAGTTGATATATAAAGTTTTTTTTTAAAGTTCCTTGTTATGCTATTTATTGACCAGACCGTTTAGGATTAAATCTTGGCATTACACACAGTGTAGAGAGCAGCACATACTTGCATATTCTATCAGGTGTAAACATTGCAAGAGAAATATTGCTGTCACAGGCCAGGATAACACATGGTTGGATGATTCACTCACTGTGAGGTGCTTGGTACTGTACATTTTCTGTGGAGCAATTTACACATATATTTGCCAGCATCTTGCACTTGTTCCTATGACTGGAAAAATGCTTGCTATTTTTCATGGCAAAGTTTTTTCACAGTGATGCTTTTTCATAGTGGTTTCCTACCCCTGTAATCACACATTCTGAGACAGATTTGTGTGGCTGATGTTCCAACCTAGACGTATGCATTGAAACACTATTGTATGCAGTAGTAGCATATTAGAGCTGGTCAAATTCCCACTGAAAAATACAGTTTCATCCATACTAATTTATTACAGGAAAATGTCAGTTCAAATTACAAATTTTAAGTTTTCACATGGAAAATATTGAAACCAATGTTTTCATTTCAAATCAAAATCCCCCCCCCAACGCCCCCCGCCCCCAATTTAAGATTGTTTCAATTAGTGTTTTTGGTTAAAAAAAGATGACATAGTTGAAATGTGGCTGTTGGGGAAAAACTCATTTCAAATTAATTTGAAACTTCCGGTGGAAAACAAAGAAACCAACAAAAAACCCAAACAAAAATCCCTGAAAAAATGATAAACAAATATTACTGGTTTGAATATTTTGATGGGGAAAACGTTGGTTTTTCTGACGAGCTCTATAAAACATATTTATACCTACAATGCAAAGGTACTCTGAGCCACATCCTCAACTGAATAGATTTAATAGAGTTATGCCAATTTACTCAAGCTATGGATCTAGCCCTACAAAGAAACAACAGGATTTAGACCTTCATAAATATATTGGAACAAAATCAGTCTGATGTAACTCCATATATATATGGGACAATATGTGTATTTGTATACAATATGTGTTTGGGTGTATACAATGTGTGTGTGTGTGTGTGTGTCTGTCTGTCTGTCTGTCTATGTGGTAACTAACAAAATCATGAGACTGTTAAATATAAAATTATGCTCATGTCACATTTAAGTTGGAGATTATAAACAAATAGGAAATTAAAGATATGATTCTCAGAGCAACTCATTTTGTCCGTATTTCACATAAAATTACATCTATTTACACAAGGTGAAGGCAATGGAGAATTAGGCCTGCAGTATTTTGCCTTTGACTTCAGTAGGATCAGGATTCAACTCAGAATCCATGTCCATGTTTCTATAGCATAATTGAACAAATACCACAGAGCTGAATTATAACATCTTTATAACCTCATTTTGCAACGGAATAACATTAATTTACAAGTTATTGCACATAACAATATATACCATTCTTATCCTAACTTATTAATTTAAAACAATGATTGTAGTGCCCATTAGCCATCAGTATGATAACCATATCATTTTAGAGTGGTAGCCATGTTAGTCTGCATCAGCAAAAACAACGAGGAGTACTTGTGGCACCTTAGAGACTGTCATAACTATAAAAGGAAGGGTAACAGCTCTCTGTGTACAGTACTAAAATCCCTCCTGGTCAGAGACTCCAAAATCCTTTTACCTGTAAAGGGTTAAGAAGCTCGGGTAACCTGGCTGACACCTGACCCAGAGGACCAATGAGGGGACAAGATACTTTCAAATCTTGGGGGGGGAAAGGCTTTTGTGTGTGTCCTTTGTTTAAGGGGTTGTTCGCTCTTGGGACTGAGAGGGACCAGACATCAATCCAGGTTCTCCCCATCTTTCTAAACAAGTCTCTCTTATTTCAAAATTGTAAGTAAAAGCCAGGCAAGGCGTCTTAGATTTACTTTGTTTTCTCAACTTGTAAATGTACCTTTTACCAGAGTGCTTATCTTGTTTGCTATACTTTGAACCTAAGACAGAGGGGATTCCTCTGAGCTCTTTAAGTTTGATTACCCTGTAAAGTTATTTTCCATACTGATTTTGCAGAGATGATTTTTACCTTTTGCTTTAATTAAAAGCCTTCTTTTTAAAAACCTGATTGATTTCTCCTTGTTTTAAGATCCAAAGGGGGTTTGGATCTGTATTCACCAGGAGTTGGTGAAAGGAAGGAGGGGGGAAGGGTCAATTTCTCCTTGTTTAAAATCCAAGGAGTTTGGATCTGTATTCACCAGGGAATTGGTGAAAGGTTTCTCAAGGCTTCCCAGGGAGGGAATTCTTAAGATGGTGGCAGCGGACCAGAGCTAAGCTGGTAGATAAGCTTAGAAGTTTTCATGCAGGCCCCTACATTTGTACCCTAAAGTTCAAAGTAGGGATACAGCCTTGACAGAGACTAACACATTTATTTGGACATAATCTTTCGTGGGCTAGAACCCACTTCATCAGATGCATGAATTCTAATGAGACAATTGAATTGAATATAAAATTGAATTGAATTGTCTTTAATTGAATTGTCTTGTTAGAATTGGTAAGGCATCCCCCATCTTTTCATGTATTATATTTTCCTACTGTGTTTTCCACTCCATGCATTTGATGAAGTGGGTTCTAGCCCACGAAAGCTTATGCCCAAATACATTTGTTAGTCTCTAAGGTGCCACAAGTACTCCTCATTGTTTTTGCTCATATCATTTTAGGCACATATAATAAACCACCAATTTGTTTAACAAAAAGAGCAAGAACCAGGATATGTAATTGTAGCACTAATTAAATTAAAATATTGTAAGTATAGTAGTAGAAGGGATGACAATGTGGCACAAGCACAAGATGTTAGTCTTGTAGAAACAAACAAAAATCAAAATGTAAAACAGTGATTTTAGCTTCTTCTTTTACTTGAAATAAACTCTAGCCTAAATAATTCTATGAGACTAGCAACACAAACAAACAAAATGGTTTAGAAGCATTGACTGGATGGACCAATACAGCAGCATTTCCTCTTTAAACTAATCTATTTAGAAACAAAGTAGATAACCTGTGAGACAGGGATTTGTTATTCATACTTCACAAAAGATACCATGCTAGCACAAAATGAAATCAGAACCAAATACTAATTATTCCATTTCCATGGCAAAGAACTGTTATTTAGAGCTAAGCTTGTAAAGGATAATTGAAAAGGCTTTATGAGAATTCACTTTCCTTACTAGTTTCAGGTAGTTTTCCTTTTCACTGAAAGATAACAATTAATGGGCAATGTCACGTTTACAGAAAAATTTTGTTCCAACATTACATGTAATCTTTATTGTTTCATTATGGACAAGAATCAGCCCTGATGCAACACAAGTGCACAATATGGGAGGGTGCAAGAAGCAGAAACAGGCCCCAGTTTTCCACAATGTCTTAGCTGAACTTGGATACACTGCAAGGTGGTGTCTGCAGAAAATCAATTCTAGCCCTCTGGTCTTCAGCCCTCAGTACCTGCAGAAGTTAGAGCAGATGGGTCCTGCTCTAACTTCTGCTGCTGGCATAAGCTCCTTCTTGATGCACATCTCCAAGTGCTCCCACTGGAGCTAGGTGGCTCTGTGCTGTGTTTTACCCAGGGCTGGACATAACAGGCACAATTACAATCAGTATTTGGCTACAGAGATTATCATAATTAAACCTTTATATTTTTCATTTGCGAATAGTTAACATTACCACAGTATTCATAGTGATCCCTACCGTGAATACCTATTGCGTACAATTATGCAAAAGATAGGCTGTGTTGGATTGAACTGATTTTCATGAGGACTCCTGTGTGAGAGTAGTGAGCACTAGAAGCTGGAGCTGGGCAGGAACTAGATTTTCCATTCTGTAGGAAATGCTGCAATTTGGAAATTTTCCATGAAATGAAATTTGGGGGAGGAGGGGAGTTTCACGTTTTATATTCCCTTTTATAATATACAATTTTTAAAAATGGAAACAAAGTGTTATTTCAAAATGGAAAATCAAAACACTCCGTTCTAAAAAGGTCAAAATGGGACATTTCAACCTTATCACACAGCTCTATTTCTTTAAATTAAATTCTGTCAATATTGACATGCTTCTGCAAAATATTTAGTGTCTGACATACTGACATTTTCTGATGGAAAAATGTTCTGCTGGAAAATTTCTGACCAACCTGCTGTACTAGAAATGTATTTTCCTTTGCTATTGAGTCTTTGGCTACAACTCTGGGAAGATAATATTGTTATGAGCACAGTTGCCAACTTTCACGCGGTAAATAAGCACCCCGACTTTCACAATAAGCCAAAAATCAAGCTAATCCCATTTCAAAACAAGGCCAAAACAAGCCAATCCCTAAGAACCTCAACACTCTATGTCACTAGATCCCCGTGTGCAGTCTGGGACCGTGGTGGGCCCGCTGTGCACCCCTGACTCTCTCCCCGCCTGGTCCCTTTTTGCCCCTTGCCCCTGCTTGCTGGGAGCCAATCCAAAAAAAAAAAAAAAAAAAAAGAAGAAGCAAGAAGCTACAACAAGCTACAAGCCAAAAACTAACCAATAAGCAACTCACCAGCCAATTAAGCCAAAAACAAGCCCAATTTCTGTGTTTTTTTTTCCCCCCATGGGTTTGGCATGTTTGACTATGAGGTTGGTATGGAGATTGAAATATAATCAGTTGGAATTCCCAAGGGCAGGTATGATATAGTTGAGATTCTTGGGTCTTGTCAGACTTCTAAGTGACAGCTGAATTAATATATTTTTTAAAAAATATGAGAACTTCTCTATATAGAATGGAACTTTTCTAAACATACACAATGAAAGGGATTTTCACCTTCAGCATCTTCAGTGAGACAAACAATCCATTTTTGAGCCTATACTTAACTTTGCACTTTGCATTTAAATTAGAATTCAATTAGAAATTCAGTTAGTTTGATGTGGTGCAAAAGGATCAGAAAGGTGGCATAACAAGTGAGCTGGGGGGGATTTCTTCACTGATCCTTGACTCCTGTTATGGCCCCATAGGCAGAATGTGCTATGTGATATGTCAGGTATTTGTTAAAAAAACATTTATTTTGGATCAGATGCTAATATTGATGTAGAAAGATTATTTTTGAATGTAGAAAGTTAGCAAGTGATCCAAATCTATTATTACATTTGGAAGTGTTGTCAAGGATAAAATATGCATGCTATTCACAAACTGGTAGTACATCAATTTCAAGTTTTTGAATTACTTTCAAGTACTTTAAATTGGCACAGCTACTCACTTGAATAATATATATCCCTAGCCCAAGAAATAAACAAATTAAACTAAATAAAAACCCATCTTATCTTATGTTATTCCATCCAAGAGATTTGCTCTGCTGTTCTTTGGAGCAACTCAACATATGCTGTGGCAATGAAGCAATGCTACCGTATCTATAGTACCTTTTTAGATCAACATGGTTCTAAAAATCTGATACCAGCAACGGATACCGTAGAGTAGAGTAGAATAAAATCTACTGTAGAGTAAAATAAAATAGAAAATATTTAAAAGAATATCTAAGGGGTTTGTGATTTCCTTGTCACGTTGTTACAAACACTTAAAAGAAGGAAATTAATATTTAAGTCTAAAACTGCCTATAATAAATATTAACATATTGGCCCCAATCTACTTGTATGGCCAAGCTGTGATCATTGGATAGGATCTCAGGCACAGTGTGTGGAAAATGTAGCTTTATGTCATTTATTCTCACAATTCTGGGACCAGTTCATTTTTAATGAGCATCAATTATTATTAAAAATATTTCCCCCATAAATGGACTGGCATAATCCACATAAAACCTTGCCCAGGGTCGCTGAGGCCTCTCCCCTGGGTGCAAAGAACTGTTAATAGAGCATGGCAACTTGACTGGCAAATCACACATTGTCACACAACAATCTCAATTTCCCAATCCATTCCCAGCCACCACACATAACTGTGTGTGACCCCCTTCCTGCATATAATGCTAAGATGTGCTCCATGTAACAACTTTAGCACCATTGGTCTACTTACTGGAGGCATGGTCACCCGGGATCCTAATAATAAGCACCCATCCTGGACTCCTGAATATTCCTCTCAGGAGAAATAAGGGTGGAGCTCTGCCCTTAATCCCACTGTCCAGCCATCTGTAACAATTCTCAGCACTCAAGACAATAATGGGTTTCTCTCTCTCTCTCTCTCTCTCTTGTGCTATGGACAGTAGTTCAATAAGGAGGTACTTTGGGCGTAATCAGGATATCATCAAGATATACACAGACATGTGGAATGTCTTGGAATAAAATTGTCCATCATTCTTTGAAAAATACCTAGAGCCGATGACTCTCTGAATGGGAGGCAGTTGTAACAAAATAACGTTTAGGGAGTATTGATTGTTTCTAAGAGTGTAGATTTATTGTGCAGAGGGTTTTGGTGGTACACATGACTTAAATATTTTTTTGTTAAAGTTTCCCCCCCAGATATGGTAGCGTAGAGGTCTTCAATCCTGGGGAGCGGATATATAGCCACCTTGGCCACATGATTGACCATGAACTTGTACCCCCACATATCCTCGTCTCCTGTCTGATTTCAACACTGGGACAATAGAAGCAGCCCAGTCTGAGAACTGGAGAGGCTCAATAACACTAGCTGCCTGTAACTGGTCCAGGTTTTGGTTTAATTTATGGCACATGGCGGTGGACTAGGCTTGAAAAAATGTGGTTCAGAGACTGGATCCACATAAATTCTGCCAGTGGTCTCTTTCTGAGTAACAAGAGCCTCCCTGAACAACTCTGTGTTCTTCAAGAAGTTCTTCTATGCTTAATCATAGAATCTCAGGACTGGAAGGGACCATCCATGTCTAACCTGCTCTTAAAAATCTCCAATGACAGAGATTCCACAACCTCACTTGACAATTTATTCCAGTGCAAAACTACCCTAACAGGAAGTTTTTTTCCTAATGTCCAACCTAAACCACCCTTGTTGCAATTTAAGCCCATTGCTTCTTGCCCTATACTCAGGGCTTAAAGAGAACAATTTACCTCTCTCCTCCTTGTAACAACTTTTTATGTACCGTACTTGAAAACTGTTATCATGTCTCTCCCCCCACCCCAGTCTTCTCTTCTGCAGTCTAAACAAACCCATTTTTTTCAGCCTTCCCTCACAGGGCATGTTTTCTAGACCTTTAATAGTTTTTTGTTGCTCTTCCCTGAACTTTTTCCAATTTGTTCCATTTCTTTCCTGAAATGCGGCACCGGGAACTGGAGAAAATACTCCAGTTGAGTCCTAATCAGCGTGGAGTAAAGCGGAATAATTACTTCTTGTGTCTTGCTTACAAAACTCCTGCTAATACATCTCAGAATATTTGCTTTTTTTGCAGCAGTGTTGTACTGATGACTCATATTTTTCTTGTGATCCATTATGACCCCCAGATATCTTTCTATAGTACTACTTCTTAGTCAGTCATTTCCCATTTTGCATGTGTTCAACTGATTGTTCCTTCCTAAGGGTACGTCTATAACCAGCCGCTAGTTCGGCGGCTGGCAATCGAACTTCTGGGTTCGACTTATCGCGTCTTGTCTGGACGCGATAAGTCGAACCCGGAAGTGCTTGCCGTCGACTGCAGTACTCCTGCTCGGTGAGAGGAGTACCGCGGAGTCGACGGGGGAGCCTGCCTGCCGCGTCTGGACCGAGGTAAGTTCGAACTAAGGTACTTCGAACTTCAGCTACGTTATTCACGTAGCTGAAGTTGCATACCTTAGTTCGATTTGGGGGGTTAGTGTAGACCAAGCCTAAGTGGAGTACTTTGCATTTGTCCTTATTGAATTTCATCCTATTTACTTCAGACCATTTCTCCAATTTGTCCAGATCATTTTGAATTTTAATCCTATCCTCCAAAGCACTTGCAACCCATATCAGCTTGGTATCCTCTTCAAACTTTAAGTGTATGCTCTATGGCATTATCTAAATAATTGATGAAGATATTGAACAGAACCAGACCAAGAACTGATCCCTGAAGAACCCCACTTGGTAGGCCCTTCTGAGTAATGGGCCAACGCTGCCAGTGGTCTTCCTCATGCTTCTAATGTATTTGTAAAATATTTTCTTGTTATCCTTTATATGTTTAGCTAGTTTAATCTCATTCTGTGTCTTGGCCTTTCTATTTTTGTCCCTACATACTTGTATTATTTGTTTAATTTGTTGTCTCTACATACTTGTGTAATTTGACCTAGTTTTCACTTTTTGTGGGACTCTTTTTTGCATTTCAGGTCATTGAAGATCTCCTGTTAAGGCAGCTGCTCTTGTCATACTTCCTGTCTTTCCTATGCAGTGGGATAGTTTGCTCTTGTGTCCTTAATATTGTCTCTTTGAAAAAACTGCCAACTCTCTTGAACTGTTTTTCCCATTAGACTTGCTTCCCATGGGATCTTACCTTCCAATATCCTGAGTTTGCTAAAGTCTGCCTTCTTGAAATCCATTAACTTTATTGTGCTGTTTTCCCTCCTACCAATCCTTATAATCATGATCACTTTCACCGAAACTGCCTTCCACTTCCCAATTCTCAACGAGTTCCTTCCTATTTCTCAAAATCAAATCTAGAACAGCCTCTCCCCTAGTAAATAAGAACATAGTATCTTTCTCCACCCTCTGCAATAATTTTTTTGTCTCCAATACATTCCAAGAACTTGTTGGATAATCTGTGCCCTGCTGTGTTATTTTCCCCTATATATATCTGGGTAGTTGAATAAATGGACATAGTTGATGTCTGCCCAATTAAATTGTAATAACCAATCTTGTCCCAGGAGGCTGACACCTTCCCTCTTCACTAATGCTAGAGATAATCATAACTTCTAGTCTTGGTATCCCACCTCCACTTGTTCTCCTGTATATGTACATAACACTGCCTTTGCCATTTCCCAACTGTGGTGTATGGTCCTTTGGACAAAACTGGCAATAAGTAATCTCACTTATTATAGACACAAAGCTCCTATATCAATCTCCTATATCAATTCTTTGAACATTATTTGTAACATCCACTTGCCAGGGCTTCTCTTTTTGGATTTTGCTGGTAACATAGTACTATACATTAAACATAGTATACACCAAGACCTTGGCTTCTGGCTCCATGTCTCCTTTACAACATGATGAACCTATTTCTTGTGACTTTTTCAGTTTCCCTTCTATGTGTCCGTTTTTTATGGCACACTTTTGCAAGATTACCTTGCTTCCATATACCCACCACTCTGTATCCTTGTATGGGCAGGAGCAAAGTTTGTGGATGATATCAAACTGAGAGGGGTTACAAGTGCTTTGGACGATAGGATTATAATTCAAAATGATCTGGACAAATTGGAGAAATGGTCTGAAGTAAATAGGATGAAATTCAATAAGGACAAATGCAAAATACTCCATTTAGGAAAGAACAATCCGTTGCACACATACAAAATGGGAAATGACTGCCTAGGAAGGAGTACTGTGGAAAGGGCCCTGTCGGTCATAGTTGACCACAAGCTAAATATGAGTCAACAGTGTGACACTGTTGCAAAAAAAGCGAACATCATTCTGGGATGTATTAGCAGGAGTGTTGTAATCAAGACGCAAGAAGTAATTCTTCTGCTCTACTCCACACTGATTAGGCCTCAACTGGAATATTGTGTACAGTTCTAGGCGCCACATTCCAGGAAAGATGTGGAGAAATTGGAGAAAGAACAGAAAAGAGCAACACAATTGGTTAAAGGTCTAGAAGAAGACTTGAGGGAAGATTGAAAAAAAAACTGGGTTTGTTTTGTCTGGAAAAGAGAAGACTGAGAGGGGACATAACTGTTTTCAAGTACATAAAAGGTTGTTAAAGGAGGAGGGAGAAGAATTGTTATTCTTAACCTCTGAGGATAGAACAAGAAGCAATGGGCTTAAATTGCAGCAAGGGAAGTTTAGGGTGGACTTTAGGAAAAACTTCCTAACTGCCAGGGTGGTTAAGCACTGGAATAAATTGTCTAGGGAGGTTGTGGAATCTCCATAATTGGAGATTTTTAAGAGCAGTTTAGACAAAAACCTGTCAGGAATGGTCTAGCTAATACTTAGTCCTGCCAGGAGTGCAGGGGACTTGACTAGATTACCTCTCGAGGTCCCTTCCAGTCCTTTGATTCTATGATCAAAGAATTTGGTATTGGGCTTTTCCAGTATCACCAAACTTCTAATTAAACTGTTGCAGGCACAGAGGCCCGAGGACAGCAACAGCTGGTTCGTTGCCCGGCGTGCTTCGCGCCAATAAATACACCGGGGTGGAGAAACAATCAAAGGTTTATTTGAGATCTCAAAGTGGTGCAAGGAGACAGGCAAGTCTCAAATCGAGCACACCAGTAAAAAACAGCTTCTCTCTTCTTATACCTTACAACTAAGCCCCCACCTCTCTCCCCCTGTACCACCACCCCCTACTCCCCCTCCCTTCTCTACCGAAGACATGTTTATACATTTAAGCCGTTAAATCATTCTAGGGCTATAAATCTAGCTTGTTAGTAACATTCCTCTAAACAATCATTTGGTTCTATTTACCCTTAGTTTACCACCCCTCCTCCAGCTAGAAACATGCAAACCTCATCATTATTGCTTAGGACCTGGTTATAAACAAGGTCGTAATAGGTAACTGGTTATTTACACATTCCAATTCCTGTCCTTGGCTCTTGAGGTCGATTAGAGTTAAATATGGAAGGACAGAGTTTAAACATGGAAGAACTCTGGTTCATATATATATATATATATATGCCTAATAACCCAAACAGCTCCCTCCTTTGAGAATACTCAACAAGCTTTTGGCTGAGTTTTCTCATATTCTGTAGACAAGATATGATTGAGTGCCATAGAGCTAGGGTTCTCAATGAGAGGGTATGCTGGGATTTCTGGGGAACGGGGGGCACAAAGCTTACGAAGGAGTAATTTAAAACAAGCAATCAGGAGGAGGGTGACCAGGCACAGTACCACACCTGTGAGGAGGAGACGCACAAGGCTATTTCCCAGTCCTCCTAGGTTGGGCAACCAACCCCAAAGGGAATCAAAAACTGTGGGTTCCCTTTCCTGAGCCTTCCACTGCTCAAAAGCCTGTTCGGCTGACAGGACGTGCTTGTTAATGTCCTGTGAGTTTTCTGGGACATAAGTACAACATTCACTCCCAATAAGGACACACACCCCGCCCTGGGAGGCTAAAACATAATCTAAGGCCTGTCTGTTTTGCAGGGACAGCAACCGGAGCTGGTAAAGCTCTGAATTAAGGCTTTTCTCTATGGCCAAGGTCTCATTGGCATACTTGGTGAGAAACACAGAGAGCCTACGATAAAACTGAGCCAGTCATCTCCACCCCATAGGATGGGAGAAAGATCATACCCAATCTGTCTCCTTCTGTAATGGGCTCTGGGGTGGCATACAAAGATCTATGCTGCCTAGGGCGGCCAGGGGGCAGTTTAGGGAAAACACGAAGGGGAGGGGCAAGATATCCTAGGTAGCAGCTTCCATACCACTGATGCGGTAACCACTTATAGGCAGAGGTACCGCAAATATAAAAGGAGTGGCCATTCCCTACCAAGCCATTATAACCGCTACTCCACCTATTTGCTTGTCTGGCATTCAATGATCCGAGCCGGGCGGTAGAGTCGGATTTGCCATTAACATAGACAGGGATGGAAGTGTCACTGTCAGGGGATAAATAATACTGACAGGTGCTATTCCCAGCAAACCAGGTGTGATTGCTGGACTTAAACTGTCGATAGCACACCAAACCAGGGGCCACTGGCCGCAACCTAATAGGGGAAGGGATATACGTTGAGTTGGCCTGCGGCTTCCAGGGGTCGTCCCTTAACGCATACTGGGACTCAATGGTACAGTTCTGTGACAACGGGGTACCCGAGACATTTTTCCCTCTACTGAAACATCCCCAACAGATATCTGACCAATTCTGGGGAACTACCCTCCAGGGTAACCCTGCAGCATGGTGCGGGATTTGGGAGCATACCCAGCAGTTAGAGGGGTTAAACTCTTGGGCAAAGCAAACCTTCAGGGACTCATATGTGTTTGTCTCTAAGTTAGTAGGGATTCCTTTCCATCCCGCATGTGCCTGGGGGGAAACGGGAGTTAACAAGAGGAGTGTCTCTATGGCAAAGAGCACCACTGTGGCAGACCCTAGACCTGAACTCATATTGGGCAGGTGATCCTAGGGCCTAACAATCACAATTCCCCAAATACCCACAAAATAACAATTACCAATAGCAAGCAGATTAAAAACAACAGGGACCAGGCCACCAGGTTAGGCCGGCCATGTGAAAATAAACACAACCAACGCTCAGAGGTCTCGCGAGGAGTGCGCTGTGACTGTCCAAAGAGATCACAGGGCATTCCCAGCAGACACTATTGTCGCCTGAATAACAGCTTAAGTCCCAGATCGTCGCTGGCAGTCTTCTCTGCAGGCTGGACGGTCCACCGTTCAGGAGCAGGCACTGCTTTCAGGCGAGAGTGATGAATCCAGTTCTTGTGTCCCTCAACCTTTGCTGCTGTATGGGAGACCAGCAGGATGGTGTAAGGTCCCTTCCACTTCTCTTGGAGAGGCTCGTCCTTCCAGGTCCGAACGAGTACGGAATCGCCTGGCTGCAAGGAGTGGATCGGGGCATCCAGCGGGAGAGGCTGCAAATCTTTGGTATACCTGTGGAGAGAACAAAGAACAGCAGACAGAGAGCACATGTACTGAGATAAGAAGCCACACCCCATTTCCCACTCCCCTGCCAGAACCGGTGTACCATTCATAGGCCATGCCCTTCCAAACATAATCTCGAAGGGACTGAGCCCTAACCTGCCCTTAGGGAGAGCGCGAATGCGGAGCAAAACAAGGGGCAAAGCATCAGGCCACTTAAGGGAAGCCTCTTGGCAAACCTTTGAGAGGTGCCGCTTAAGAGTCTGATTTGTACGCTCCACTACCCCACTGGCCTGTGGTCGCCATGGCGTGTGAAGCTTCCAGGGGATCTGTAGGGCATCCGATATCTTCTGAACGACTTGGGATGTGAAGTGTGTTCCATTATCAGATTCCATCCACTGGGGAAGCCCGAAGCGAGGAATGATCTCCTTGACAAATTTGAGAGCCACTGTTTTGGCAGTGTTGTTACGGCATGGGAAGGCCTCAGGCCATCCGCTGAATCGATCTACCAAGACAAGGAGGTATCTGAATCCTTGGGTCCGGGGGAACTCAGTAAAATCTATTTGCCAAACCAGTCCCGGGCCTGGAGTAGGCTCCAGAGTGGCTGGCAACACTGACACCCCCGGTCGAGGGTTGTTCTTCTGGCAGACTAAACATTCAGCCTGCACCTGGGAGGCCAGAGGCCTAAGTCCAGAGGTTAAAAAATATTTACCCATTAGCTGAGAGAGAGCCTCTCTTCCTGTGTGAGTGGTTTGATGTAGCTGCTGCAACACCGGCCGAATTAGGCCCTTTGGTAATAGGATCTTTCCTTCCAGGGAGTGGAACCACCCCTCTTTTTCCTGGAGACCGAGCCTGCTTGCCAGGTTCCTTTCTTCGCCAGAGTACTGAGGGGTCAAGAGCTCCCCCACTGATGGGATGAGGGCATGCATATGGGCATCTTCAGCTTCCAGTGGTTCCAGGGTAGCAGCTCGCTTAGCTTCCCTATCCGCTCTAGCATTACCTCTGGCCACATCTTGATCTTCCTTTTGATGAGCCTTGCAGTGTACCACTGCTACCGTTGAGGGGAGCTGCACCGCTTCTAACAGCCGGAGAATCTGGGGTCCATGTTTGACAGGAGAGCTTTGAGCTGTCAACATTCCTCGTTGCTTCCATAAACCAGCATGGGCGTGTAGTACTCCAAAGGCATATCTGGAATCAGTAAAAATGTTAACTCTTTCCCCTTTTGACAGTTCAAGTGCACGGGTTAAGGCTACCAATTCAGCCAGCTGGGCTGATGTCCCAGCAGGTAAACCCTCTGCTTCCACAGTTTCGTGGACAGATACAACAGCATAGCCAGCCCTCCTTTGCCCATTTACAACTGTACTACTGCCGTCCATATACCACTCATACTCAGCATTCAGGAGGGTTTGATCTTTTAAGTCTGGGCGGCTGGAGTATTGAGCATCTATGACCTCCAAACAGTCGTGTTCCTGCTCCTCTGTCTCCGGTAACAAGGTAGCTGGGTTAAGGGAGGGACAGGTCTGTAAGGTAACTTCAGGATTTTCTACAAGCTTTGCCTGATACCGAGCTACCCGAGCCTGGGTAAGCCAGAGACCACCCTTAGTATCCAGTAGGGCTTGAACCATATGGGGAGTATACACTTGCACAGTTCCCCCTAGCGTCAGTTTCTCAGCTTCCCCAAGCACTAAGGCAGTTGCTGCGACCGCTCGCAAACATGCCAGCCATCCCTTAGCAACTTGATCCAGTTGTTTAGAGAAATATGCCACGGGACGTTTCCAGGTGCCTAATAACTGAGTAAGCACTCCCAGGGCCACTCCTTTTCTTTCATGCACATACAATTGGAATGGTTTAGTGAGGTCGGGCAAACCCAGAGCTGGGGCTTCCATCAGTTTCCTTTTTAAAACCTTAAATGCTTTGTCGGCTTCTGAGGACCAGTAAAAGGGGTCATGATCCGCTCCCTTAACACATTCATACAAGGGTTTAGCCCACAGTCCAAACTCTGGGATCCATATCCTACAGAAGCCTGCCATACCCAGAAACGCCCTGAGCCGTTTACGATTGCTTGGGATAGGAATTTGGCAGATAGCTTCCTTTCTTTCATTTGAAAGCTGACGTTCCCCCTGCCTTATGTAAAATCCTAAGTAGTGTACTTCTGAAAGGGCAATTTGAGCCTTACTCTGTGCTACTCGATATCCTCGGAGTCCAACAAAGTTCAGGAGGCTCACAGTGGCTTTAAGGCAAGAGGTTAGACCCACAGCAGCAATTAACAAGTCATCCACATATTGCAGGAGGAGGACTTTGTCCTCGTTGTCCCACTCCTCCAAGTCTCTAGCCAGGGCCTGGCTGAAAAGGGTGGGGGAATTTTTAAATCCCTGGGCCAGCACTGTCCAGCAAAGCTGCTTTCTAACCCTCCTTCTGTCCTCCCACTCGAAGGAGAAAATCTCCTGAGACTGGGGGTCAACTGGAATCGTGAAGAAAGCATCCTTTCAATCCAGGACTGAAAAATGGGTGTACTGCCCCCCTATAGAGGCCAACAATGTATACGGATTTGGAACAAGGGGGTGTAGAGTCTTAACCCGCTCATTAACTGCCCTCAGGTCCTGGACCAGCCGGTATGTGCCATTGGGCTTTTGTACAGGCAAGATAGGAGTGTTCCAAGCTGACTGGCATTCTCGAAGTACCCCGCACTTTAGGAACTGGTCTATAGTTTCCTGCAGTCCCTCTCTGGCTTCCTTTTTGATTGGATACTGCTTGATTCGCACTGGACCTTTTCCTGGCAAGAGCTGAACAGTAATAGGAGTATGATGGGCTGCCTTTCCTGGGATCCCTGATGCCCATACCAGAGGAAAAACCCGCTTCTCCCACTGACTCCACTCTGGGGCTTGCATAGCTGAGGGCTCAATTGCAAGTGTCATTATCCAGGCATTCTCTGGGGGTAAGGTGAGGCTTATTTCATCTTGAGTGAAATGCAGGGTGGCACCTAAGCGACAAAGCAGGTCCCGTCCTAATAGTGGTGTTGGACAATCGGGGAGGTAAACCAGTCTGTGAGATAGAGTTCTGTTCCCCAAAGCACATTCCGCTGGGGCATATACTGGACACTTAGTTCCTTTCCCTGTGGCTCCCACCACAGTGAGGGAATCTGCCACAGGCAGCTGAAGGGGTTGGTTTACAGCAGTTCGTGCAGCTCCAGAGTCTATTAAAAAGTCTATGTCTGAATCTCCCACCCGCATTTTTACTCGGGGTTCCGGGGGCAGGATAGTCCGTCTCCCCTGACACCCCTATTCTTGATCCTCTGCTGCCATCATAGGGGTACCTTCCCTTTCGGGGCACTCATTTTTCCAATGTCCCTCCTTTCGGCATATGGCACACTGATTGCGACCCAGACGCCTTTCTTGTAAGCCAGGGCGCCCACGCCCACGTCCTCTCATTCCCCGGCCCCTTCCACCTTCCTGAAATCTTCCCCTGCCACCAGCCTGTACTGCTGCAACCATCATTTTCACTTGCCTCTTTTCCTTTTCTCCCTCCCTAAGGCTGTAAGCCCTGTTTGCAGTTTCCAGAATCTGTGCCATTGTCATGCCCATCAAATCCTCCTTTTTCTGCAGTTTCCTTTTAATATCAGGGGCAGCACGGCTGGTAAAGATACCCTTTATAATTGCCTCAGTAGCCAGATCATCGGGGTTTGCATTAGTAGTTTGCCTGATGGTATCCCGAATACGCTGCAGAAAAGCAACCGGACTCTCTTTTGGCTCCTGTACTAGCTCATACGGCTTAGCCCAATTGTTATGTCGGACAGCTGAGTGTCAGAGACCATGTAATAGGAGCTCCTTGTATACAGTGAGAAGGGTGAAATCCGCCGGCACATTGGGATTCCACTGGGGGTCTGCTGTAGGGACCTGAACTGCAGCAACAGGGACGTTTGCTGCATCTGCCTCATGTCTACGCTGTGCCTCCTCCCGTGCCTTAGACACAACCTGATTTCGCTCCACCTCAGACAGCAGGGTCCGCATAAGGACATTACAGTCATCCCAGTCAGGCTTATGGCTAGCCAGACACCCTTCAAAAACCGAGATAAACTTGCTTGGATTCGTAGAGAATTCTCCTGCCTGTGTCTTAAAAGCTGCTAGGTCCACTGGGTTAAAAGGCACATGGGTGTAAACCTGCATTGTAGTGGCTGGGGGATTTTCTGCTCCAGGACGGGCTATCCGAGTCTCAGTAATCAATGGATAGAATCCCACCGAGGGGGCAATCTCTGGGACCTGAGGCACCCTGTCTTTATATGGTGGGGGTGTTGGAGCCGAAGGGGACACCGACTCTGCCATCACAACCGGGGGAGGGTTCTGGGGACTAACAGTAGTTACTACCGAACCTGTCGGAGTCAAATTACACCTTTGCAAAAGATCTGACCTATTTCTTAACAACATAAACAACTGTACATACATATGTTCATTCCATTTACCCGTTCGCTGACAAAACAAAAGCAATTGAAGGATCGTATTATAATTAAGTGATCCCTCCGGTGGCCACCTTTCCTGGTCCTCTAGCTGATATTGAGGCCAGTCTACTGTACAGAATCTTTTCAATTTACTTTTAATCAACGGATCTGATCCAAACACTTTCCAGTTCACCAGAATGCATTCTAAGGGCGTACACCTTGCCCTGCCTGCAGTACTCTGCCCCTGCCCCATACTCTAGGGAGACACTGGGCGTCCCCAGGTCAAAACAGGTAAAGTCCCCACTGGACTGTTCCTACCTTATCCAAGGGTCCGGTTCTGCACCGTCGCCCGCAGCTGTTTCTCCACTAATCGAGCGCGTTGCACCGTTGTACCCTCCGGGGTCGACCAAACCACGTCTCCGCCGAGGGCCCCGATGAAATCACCGGTGCGCGCTGGGCGTCGGTCGTCGCCGCAATCCATCGACCTCCGAGAGGGGTCCGGGCAAGGCTAAATTTCAGCCTCGAGCCCACCCAGGGACGCCAAGACTGTTGCAGGCACAGAGGCCCGAGGACAGCAACAGCTGGTTCGTTGCCCGGCGTGCTTCGCGCCAATAAATACACCGGGGTGGAGAAACAATCAAAGGTTTATTGAGATCTCAAAGTGGTGCAAGGAGACAGGCAAGTCTCAAATCGAGCACACCAGTAAAAAACAGCTTCTCTCTTCTTATACCTTACAACTAAGCCCCCACCTCTCTCCCCCTGTACCACCACCCCCCTACTCCCCCTCCCTTCTCTACCGAAGACATGTTTATACATTTAAGCCGTTAAATCATTCTAGGGCTATAAATCTAGCTTGTTAGTAACATTCCTCTAAACAATCATTTGGTTCTATTTACCCTTAGTTTACCACCCCTCCTCCAGCTAGAAACATGCAAACCTCATCATTATTGCTTAGGACCTGGTTATAAACAAGGTCGTAATAGGTAACTGGTTATTTACACATTCCAATTCCTGTCCTTGGCTCTTGAGGTCGATTAGAGTTAAATATGGAAGGACAGAGTTTAAACATGGAAGAACTCTGGTTCATATATATATATATATATGCCTAATAACCCCAACAAAACTATGTTTCTGTTCCACAGATTACTCCTGAGGGAAATCTGTGCCACTGCAGCGCAGCAGAAAAATCCTCCCCCCACACAGATTCTCTTTGCTTCCTTGCAGAAAATGGTTTCTTTGGGGAAGCAAAGAGAAGCTCCACCATTGCTCATTCAACCCTCCTGGCAGCTTAGACACGTTTTTTTGGGCATCAGGGGTAGAGGTAAATCACTATGGGGAAAAAGGGTCTGGGGAGGCCCAGGGTGCCCAGGGACGTTAGTCCCAGCTGGGCGCGGGGGAGGAGAAGGAGGACAGAGACGGAGTTCTCCCTCCCTCTTCCCTGCACAGCGCAGCCAGGGCTGGGTCAGATCAAGCCTCAGAAACTTGCCCTGGCTGCAGGAAGCTCTGCCCTGCGGCAGGAGGGGGGATTGGCAGGAAGGGCTGTGGAGTGGGTGAGGGTTAGTGGGCTGGGGGTTCCGGGTGCAAGGGCTGAGGCTCGGTGGGGTGGGGGTTCTGGATGCGGGGGGTGAGGCTTGGTGGGGTGGAAATTCTGGGTGCGGGATGGGGAGTGTGGCTCAGTGGGGGTGAGGGGGTTGGGTGCAGGGGAGTCCAGGTTGGGTGGATAGTGACCCTTCCCTCCACCCGCACACCCATAACCCCCTCACCGAGCCTCCCAGACCCAGAACCCCCTGCTGAGTTCCTCAAATCCCCCCCGCTTAGCCCCAACCCCTGCATCAGGAGCTCCCCACTCCTGGACCCCCCACCCTATTAAGCCCCAACCAGTTGCATCCTGACATCCCCCACCAAGTCCCACTCCCCCAGCCCCCCCCCCCCCCCACTGAGCCCTAACCACCTTCACCTGGACTCCCTTTCAGAGTCCCATTCCCCCTTCACCCAGAACCCTGCTGCGAGCCCCGTGCATCCAGATTGCCCTCCGCACCCAGACCTCCCCACCGAGCTGCCTGCACCCAGATTGCGCCACACAGAACCCTGGTACTCTTGAGGGAATTCTGTGCCACAAAAATAATTAATTTTAAAATTCTGAAAAGTTCTGCATATTTTATTTGTCAAAATAACACAGAAACACAATAACAATATAATCACATTTTCAATTATTTTGGGTAATTTATTTTAACATACTTGTAAGCAAATAATTGAAAATGGTGCCATTATAATGTGTTATTTTGACAAATAAAATATGCAGAATTTTAAAGAATTTTAAAATATTGTGCACAGAATGTTTAATTTTTTGGTTTAATATTTTTTAATTTTTTGGCAAAGCATTCCCTCAGGAGTAATAGATGCTCAATAAAATGGTGTGTTTCTTGTTATCATCCTGTATATCATTTGCAATGAACTTCTGGGAGAGTCTGCCTGAGTACTGAATCCAGTTCTGCTCTTCATTATACTATTTCAGTTTTCCATATGCAGCCATTTTTCTTTGCAATAAAAGAAGGTTGTCACTTACACAGTTTGTAGAACATGCTGATTGTTGTTTTCAGTTTATCCTCATCCCCAGTGTGGTATATGGGGACCTCAAACAGGTTGAAGCTAAAAAAGGAGATCTTTTTATTCCGGTACAGGTTCACATAGACAACTAATCCAGCCTCCATCTTGGAAAAAAATTCCTCACACACACCTCTTCCCAACCCTCAATAGCATGCTTAGTGCAGTCTTAGGACTTCTAACAGAAAACAGCTATTCTCACACCGATGGCAATAAGAATAATAAAAATACCTAAAACATTACACCTAGTTATGGGAAGATGTGTTGCACATTCAAAATTGCATGACCCTTCTAACTATCTACATTAAAGAGTCACCTTATAAAATACACCAAGAGATTTTCTTCTACATATCCAATTCCAGAAAAGTCTGAAATGGAAAACTGTAACTCATATGTATTTACAGATTTTAGATTGGCCACTAGTAATCAGCATAGAATCATAGAATATCAGGGTTGGAAGGGACATCAGGAGGTCATCTAGTCCAACCCCCTGCTCAAAGCAGGACAAATCCCCAACTAAATCAAGCAAAATAGGAACACTCAGGATGTTATTGTTGAGTATTAGATGCAGGAATATCTGATTTGAAATTGTTTTGCATTGGCACTGCAATATGAGATGTGCTAATTAACTAGCCCAATGTTTTTTTCTATACAGTGTTCATGGCTCAACAAAATATAGCAGGTATTTCAATACTTCCATGATGTCATATTTCATAAAATATCATTTGTATTCAGTCCATTCAGAAGGGCAAATTCATTTAAATATACTCAACCTTCAGGACCTGACAAATCTGAGTTTTAGAGCTGCACAGTCTTCCATGCTGCTGGCACCAGAAATATTCTGATTTCTTTCAGCTAGCATGGTGTGGAAACACGGCTCGGTACAGCACTGAAAAGATATAACATCTGTCCAATTATGATTTTCCCTGACCCTTTCCTCAAATCACAGACTCAGGCACAGCTTCCTAAAATACTGTCCTGTATTACTATTCTGTCCAGTCAGTACCAATAACCAGACCTATCAAACACAAGCTAGCATACTGGATATAAACTCAAAACACTAAACATTCATTTTTCAATATTCTTTTCAAGTTGTGCCACACGGGTGCATTTTCTTCCTTTTAACATTCTGCACATGAAAGAGTAAAGTGCCAAGTAGCTATAAAAAACATGCCTCCTCTTACATTTTTGACATGACATACTTCAAACCTTACAATTTTGCAATCCTGAAACTATAGCAAGGTGTCTGTCATAATTACTCCTCTTTGCAGAAGTTCAACCCTTTCTACTGAAGACTGCAAAAAGGTAAGTCAGACTATAACATGGGTCTTTTATACTAAAGTCTTGATTTTTAAAAATTTAAAATCCACATGATTGAGGTATAGAAAGTCAGTTGGAATTAAATGCTAAAATGTATAATGACTTGGTTCTCTTGCTGTATTTTTACTTTTGTAGCATTTTTTATGTGTGAAGTTTCTATATATGGATATAACTTTACACACACAAGCACACACACATGTTTAAGTGGGCCCTTAGGGGGTGGGAAGAACTTAGTAAGAGCTATAGCATGTTCTTGAAGCATGGCCTGTGTTTTTTACCTGATCCAAAGCCCATTGGTGTCAATAAAAAGACACCCACTGATTTCAATAGGCTTTGGATCATCTCCTTTGTTTTTCCTTTACCAGAACGCTGGCTAAATCAATCAGAAGGAAAAACACAAAAAAACAGGGATGGTTTTCTACAGAAGTGTAGTCCAGCAATCTGAGTACATAAGTGAGAGTTGGAGATTCTTGAGTTACTATTCCCCAACACGGAATCCTCTTATTACTTTCAGCAAGTGACTTAACCTCTCTGCTTCAGGTATCCCATCTGTAAAATGGGGACAAGATTTACCTACTTTAATGTATGTATGGCTTACTTAATTAACTAGTTAGTTTGTAAAGTGATTTGGAAAGACCCTAAACATAAATTTCAACGAATACTATCTCTTCAGGGTAGAGACCATATTGTATTTTCTGTTTATACTACTTACACAGCACAGCACCTAACACTTGGTGGTCACTCTTAAAAACAAATAGGAATAAAAACACTGGGCCCAGGTCCTACAAAGACTTGTGCAAACTTTACAGGCTGGGAATAGTTCCACTGAATCAAAGTCAGGACTGGAGCCCTAGATAATATTTTTCCAAGAATGGATTCCTATAGCTCCCCTTCACCCTTTGGGAGATAAAATGTGTTTATTTTTGTTTTTTATTTTGCTTTATGTCGTATGAGAAGACTTTTCTAACTTTTATTCAGTGGTGGTTTGGCAATAAGCTAAATTAAAAGGTTTATCAGGCTACATCATTTTCAGAGATCATCTCTGATAACAGTGGAATTCCATCAACAGCTTGCACATCACTAAGGTATGCAGTGAATTGTACACAAGAGTAACTAACTCATCTGAAACCTACTGGTTCAATAATTTCACAGGAAAGAGGTGGAGCAGGGGATAGGAATAAGCTAAGAGAAAACAAAGCATGCAATAGAGGCAGCGATGCTAATAGGGAGAGGTAGGTGTGGATATGTGCTGGGGGCCAGATTAGAGCAGATGTCACCAGCATCTGGGAGGAGTGGAAAGGAGGTGCAGGGAAAGTTCAGTAACTCCTATTTCTTAGGTAGGTCTGAGTGAGCTATTTAAACATATCAGATCAGATGAGTGTATAAGAAAAAACTCCCTCTTTTCTATTACATTTACCTAATGTCAAATTGTGCCTAGGTGCAAGAGATGCTAGTGAAATGGACTGCTTCATTCATACACAAACTTAGCCTAGCAAAAATGTCATGAGTGTTTACAAAATTACAAAATCTACTCAACCACCTTCAAGTGACAATGCTGAAAAAATTAACAATGTCTTTTAAAAACCTTGCAAGTGGACAAGGAGAATTGCACACCTGTGGTTCTGGAATTATTTTTCTCCTTACTGGCTACAGCTGATGGATCAGTCTTAGATCAATCTTGAGAACATCACAACTTGTTCAATGGTTGTAAAGGGTAAGAGATGCAGTTCTAAAATGTTATGTATCTTGAGAAACTTCAGTTACACAGTTCTGAGCACAGATCGGATATTTTGACCCCAGTGATCTGCTATAGGATACAAATAGAAAAAGACAGCTCTGTTCTGCTGAGACCCCTTTAGCATGATCTCCTCACTCTCACCTTCTATAGTTTAATTAATTCATTAACATAGGATAAATACTTGGTAGTAAGATAAAGAATTTATTTTGAAGAATACAATACCAATACCAGGAATTGTGCCACATTCACATGGCAGGAGAAAAGATGCTCTATAGACTAGACTGGCATAGCAATGCTACCTTAGAATCATAGAATAGAATATCAGGGTTGGAAGGGACCTCAAGAGGTCATCTAGTCCAACCCCCTGCTCAAAGCAGGACCAATTCCCAACTAAATCATCCCAGCCAGGGCTTTGTCAAGCCGGGCCTTAAAAACCTCCAAGGAAGGAGACTCCACCACCTCCCTAGGTAACGCATTCCAGTGCTTCACCACCCTCCTAGTGAAATAGTGTTTCCTAATATCCAACCTGGACCTCCCCCACTGCAACTTGAGACCATTGCTCCTTGTTCTGTCATCTGCCACCACTGAGAACAGCCAAGCTCCATCCTCTTTGGAACCCCCCTTCAGGTAGTTGAAGGCTATCAAATCCCCCCTCATTCTTCTCTTCTGGAGACTAAACAATCCCAGTTCCCTCAGCCTCTCCTCATAAGTCATGTGCTCCAGACCCCTAATCATTTTTGTTGCCCTCCGCTGGACTCTTTCCAATTTTTCCACATCCTTCTTGTAGTGTGGGGCCCAAAATTGGACACAGTATTCCAGATGAGGCCTCACCAATGTCGAATAAAGGGGAACGATCACGTTCCTCGATCTGCTGGCAATGCCCCTACTTATACAGCCCAAAATGCCGTTAGCCTTCTTGGCAACAAGAGCACACTGTTGACTCATATCCAGCTTCTCGTCCACTGTGACCCCTAGGTCCTTTTCTGCAGAACTGCTACCTAGCCATTCGGTCCCTAGTCTGTAGCAGTGCATGGGATTCTTCCGTCCTAAGTGCAGGACTCTGCACTTATCCTTGTTGAACCTCATCAGGTTTTTTTTGGCCCAATCCTCTAATTTGTCTTACAGATTGTTTTACAATACAGCACATGAACATCTGAAGAAATGCCAAATCCATCCTTGGGAACTATTAATACACAAATGTACAAATCAGCAAAGTGAGAAACTGTGGCTGCATTCTTTTCTTTACCCCCTTCCCCCCCCCCCCCCCCCACACACACACAGATCAAGTTTTCATGGAAAGAGCATGCAATTGGGCAGAGTTAATTACTTGCTCTTTGTTGTTTAGCAAATTTTAAAGTAACATTCCTACGATTTCCCTTGAACAAGAAAGAGGCATACATGAACACTTACATCTTGATGCTCTACGAATTGCAAGCCAATGTAGGTGCATGGTTTCTAACAAATCATTTGATTTGACTTAGTCTATCACTTCCTTCATTACCAAGGATGAAAAGTGTGGGTTACAGGAAATTTGGGATGAAATAAGGGATTGATAGAAGCCTGTCTTCTAGGCTTTAGAGTTTTGGGATTAAGATATTCTCTCACACCAACAATGCGTCTCTTAGGAGGCTACTACTTGCTTGAGTGGCAGCAAATTTTATAGCAAATCTTGAGGGATTTAGCAACATAAACCTTAATTACCAAATATATATATATATATATATATATTGTTAGTTATTAAAGCCATATTGGGAAATTGGAGGGGAGAATCCCAAAAGTAAAGATCACTATGCACAAATTTAATTGACTTATGTTACCTGAAGACACCAAATAATTTGGAAATCCTGCATCTGATAAAACTGAAGAGTGATTTGAATATTATGAGGTAGCCATGCAAGAAACAAAGATTTAAAAAAAAATCAATTAAAATTGCAATGTCTGTAAAATTTACAGACAGAAACTTTGATTTAACCCCTGTAATTTGACCTATGAAACTCCTTTTTATTTCACAAGTTTTCTGTTCTGTTTTTTAGAGGGTGGATTATAACTCATGTGACTCTAAGAGCAATTTCAAGGCTTGATCCTATGAAATTCATAGTCCCAATGTCATACAAAATTCTAAAACAGGAAGATAAATAATCAATAATCAGTGGAAAGTTTGCCAATTTTTTGGTATAAAAAAATTGGAAAGTAGAATATGGCACTGACTGCTCCTGTCTCTTGGAAATCCTCTTACTGTATCCAAGATAGACATTTCAACTACATACTTCCTTGCCACTCTGGATCAGGCATAAAACAAGGAGCAGCTAATAGAAACATGGAACCTTGCCTGTTAGTCCTTTGAACATAAGAATGGCCAAACTGGGTGAGACCAAAGGTCCATCTAGCCCAGTATCCTGTCTTCTAACAGTGGCCAATGCCGGGTGCCCCAGAGGGAATGAACAGAACAGGTAATCATCAAGTAATAATCAAGTGATGTTTTTTAGAGAATTAGTCGTGATGACTCGAAGATCTTTCTTAAATGGTAACATCTAATTTAGATCCCATCATTTTCTATGTATAGTTGGGATTATGTTTTCCAATATGCATTACTTTGTATTTATCAGCATTGAATTTTATCTGCCATTTTGTTGTCTCATCACCCAGTTTTGTGAGATCCCGTTGTAACTCTTTGCAGTCCTCTTTGGACTTAATCATCTTGAATAATTTTGTTTGTATTGTCTGCCAATTTTGTCACCTCACTGTTTATCCCTTTCTCCAGATCATTTATGAACATGTTGAACAGCACTGGTCCCAGTACAGATCCCAAGGGGACAGTGCTGTTCACCTCACTTCAATCTGAAAATTTATCATTTATTCATAGCCTTTGTTTACTGTCTTTTAACCAGTTACTGATCCATGATAGGACCTTCCGTCTTATCACATGACACCTTACTTTACTTAAAAGCCTTTGGTAGGGGACCTTGTCAAAGGCTTTTTGAAGTACACTATATCCATTAGATCACTCTTGTCCACATGTTGTTGACCCTCCCACCCCTCAAAGAATATTGAGACATGATTTCTCTTTACAAAATCCTTGCCATTTCCTCAACAAATCATGTTAATCGATGTGTCTGATAAATCTGTTCTTTATTATCATTTCAAACAACTTTGCCTGCTACTGAAGTCAGGCTTGCCAGCCTGTAATTGCCTGGATCGCCTCTGGTGACTTTTTAAAAAATTGGTGTCACATTAGCTATCCTCCAGTCATCTGGAGGCTGATTTAAGCAATAGGTTACGTACCACAGTTAGTAGTTCTGCAATTTCATATTTGAGTTCCTTCAGAACTCTTGGGTGAACATCATCTGCTACTGGTGGGTTATTACTATTTAATTTATCAGTTTATTCCAAAAACTCCTGTACTGGCATCTCAATCTGAGACAGTTCCTCAGATTCATCATCTAAAAAGAATGGCTCAGGTGTGGGAATCTCCCTTACATCCTCTGCAGTGAAGACTGATGAAAATAATTGATTTAGCTTCTCCACAGTGGCCTTGTGTTCCTTGAGTGCTCTTTAGCACCTTGATCCTCCAGTGGCCCCACTGGTTGTTTGGCAAGCTTCCTTCTTTTGATGAATTTAAAACATTTTTTGCTTTGAGTTTTTGTGTCTTTTGCTAGTTGCTTTTCAATTTTTTTTTGGGGGGGGGCTGCCTAATTATCCTTTTACACTTTACTTGCCATAATTTATGCTTCTTTCTATTTTCCTCACTTCTTTCTATTTTCCTCACTTTTATTTCCAATTTTTAAAGGATACTCTTTTGTCTCTAACAACTTCTTTTACTCTCTTGGTTTGCCATAGTGGAACTGTTTTGGTCCTTCTTACTATGTTTTTTTTTTTTTTAAATTTGAGTATACATATAGTTTGAGCCTCTATTATGGTGTTTTTAAAAAGGTTCCATGCAGCTTGCAGGCATTTCACTCTCGTGACTGTACAGTTTAACTAGCTTCATCATTTTTGTGCAATTCCTCTTTCTGAAGCTGAATACTGCTGTGGCGGGCTTCTTTGTTATTTTCCCTCCCACAAGGATGTTAAAGTCCTTACTCTGGCACACTCTCCAATGACTTTAAGGATCCTGGCATCCACTTGTATTCATGTGTTTCAATGTCCTTGATAGTCTTTCAGTAGCACTATACTCAGGACAAAAATTAAAATAAGTAACAAAACTAACAAGATATACATGCCTCACTAAGAAACTGTGATCTATGATTGCCACAATGATCTTCCTTTCACCTCCTTGCCTGCTTATGAGCATCACTAAATGTGTCATGATGAATCTAAGGATATGTCTACACTGCAATCACGGGGTGTGACTGCACCTCAAATAGACATACATGAGCCAGCTATAATCTACCAAGCTCAGGTACCGGAGCAGTGAAGCCATGGAGGCTCATGCTTCACTGCAGGCTATCTGTTTATATAATTACCCAGGGTCTGGGTGGGCTTTTAAATCCCACCCTGAAGTTCACATTGCTGCAGCTTCATTTCTCCAGTACCTGATCTAGCTAGATTAAAGCTAGGTCAGGTATGTCTACTTAAGCTACAATCATACCCCATGATTGCAGTATAAGACAGACTATATTCTGTATTCTCTTTAGGGCAGAACAGACTCTTTGTTTGTTTCTGGTGTGCCAAGCACATTTAAAGGAGCACTCAAACAAAAATACCAGTTCATCAAATATCTGTGAATAAGAACAGAATAGCTCAGTCCCTGAACACCCACACACCATCTGAAATAGGATTCCTTCAGTCTCACAAAATTTCCAAGAGCTTAGCTACATTACCAGGCCTCTTTGCATCCTTTGATCTATGAAACATTTTCAACTGAATGACTCTCAGTTCAATGATAGAAACTGTTTCAGAAGCTCAGAATCCTCCCACTCCTGCAGGTATAAGTGCCACCTTTGGCACTCTCCCAGGGAAGTAAGCTTCTGAGCTTAGGTCTTGCAGTCAAATCTCCTGCATGGAATCATGAAGCACTGGTGCTGTACCACTAAAGTAACCCGAAACACAGGTTTAGGCTGCAGTACTTCAGAAATAATGGGATAAAATTTAGTTTTCTATAGCACGTTTTATATTCTTGGTATCAAAATTGCTTTACAGATAGGGCAATGTGAATAGCTAAGGTAGATATCTGAACCAAAATGAAAATGGGTTTCTGGCTCAACTCAGACATGTAAATATAAGCCTAAATCTGTTAACCACATATTCTGCACAAACCCAAATATCCATGAGAAGTGGGGGTTGATCTCATACCAATGAATTTGTACAAAACACTGTAGGCTGTAATTTTTTGACCCATATTCGCCAAGCCCTGCAAGCTGTGTGCTATTAGATTTACAATTAAATTAATAATTTTGCCACAGTAGTACCCACAGCAAGCCCACACTTTGTAATGGAGAATTTATTCCCCTTTGCTACAAAGGGAAATCAACACTTTTAAGCAGGCTTAGTGGTGTATAGGTCCAGATTTTGAAAAGTTGATGTAGGAAATTGTAAGAAATATAAATAGACTAGAACACTCTAGATGCTGAAGATGGAGACAGATTCTCTACGATGGAGTAAATAATTCAGTGTCAGCCGTATTTTAGTTTCTTTAATTATGTAGGCTATTTATTTGATTTATAATATGCATCCATCCTAAGCTCTAGTTGTACATGCATTACACATACAAACTAACTCCATGTTGTATTATAAAAGACTCCTGCTCACAAAAAAAAAAAAAAAAAAGACTTCTCCCTTGACACCCTCCTTTTACTTGTACCCAGCTTGCTATCCTGCAACTGCAATTTACTGCTATCCTGCAATTTCAGCTCGGGCTTGCTGTGGGCTATTTTTAATGTACTATGTGTGTGGTGGGGGTAGGTGGCGTTTGTTTATTTTTGTAATATCTCTCTCTTTATAGGAAGACCTCTAAATATAATTATTCAGGATAAAATCCTAAACCTATTGAAGTCAATGGGAGTTTTGTCTTAGACTTCAGTGGAACCAGGGTTTCATTTAGGGGAAGAAGCACAAGGAGCTGTAATGCTCTTCCATCCAGATAGGTATTCCTTGAATTACAGTGTGCAAGTCAAATTTAGATATGGATTTCCTTCTGTTTTTTTCATTGCCTTAGACTGAGGTAAATGTGAGTTTGTGCTGATGTGTCCGGAAGGATATTAGGGTTTTTTTCTCTGCTTAATCCTAAAAGAGGTGCAAGAGGATATAGGTTTTTAGAGTGATTTGAAGTTCTTGGATTCATACATTCCAAGGCCAGAAGGGGTCTCTGTGATAGTCTAGACCAGGGGTCTCAAAGAAGCTCTTCCCGGCGGCCCGCCAAGCTCCCCGCGCCCCCATCCCCCGAGTTATTATATGTGGCAGCTAAGCTCCCTGCTCGCTGCTCCCCAATGTTTGGGGCCGTGTCTCTCTCCCGGCCCCGCCTGCCACCCCACGCGTCTCCCCTGACTGTCCCCCGGGCTCACTTGCTGCCCCTTCGCTGCCCCGGACCCTGCAGTTCATGCTGACTCCACTCCGCTCTGCCGGCTTCCATCATCACCTGCTGCCGCAGGGTCCTAGTGCCCCCCTCCACTATGGCCAGGGCAGGCTGCCCTTCCCTTTCCCTTCTGCCCTAGTTCTGAGCCTCTCCAATGCCCCGAGCCTCTCCAATGCCCCAAGCCCTTCATCTCCAGCCTCACAGCCCTCATCCCTGCACCCCCTTCTATCCCCAAACTCCATCCCAGAGCCTGCACCCCCCACCCCCTGCCCCAGCCTGGAGCCTGCACCCAGTACCCAAACTCCATCCCAGAGCCTGCACCCCAGACCCCCTCCCCCACCCAAACTCCCTCCCAGAGCCTTAGGCAGGTGGGGGTGGAGTTGGGGGGGGGGCAGCTTCTGGGCACCACCAAAATTTCTACAAACCTGCCATCCCTGGAAGAGGCAGAGCAGGGGTGGAGTGGTGGTGCAGCCCAGTGCAGTGTGTGTGGGGGGGCTTTAACGGAAGTAAATCTAACTAAGTGCGTGTTTTGTCCTTTGAGTGAGGTGCATTACTGTTGGTGGAACTTAGCACTTTCGGGGGGGGGGGGGGGAGCAGGGAGCCGCGCACTCAGGGGAGGAGGTGGAGAAGAGACGGGGCAGGGGTGGGACCTCATGGAAGGGGTGGGACCTCATGGAAAGGGTGGAGTGGGGGTGGGGCCGGGGGCCGCGAGGGGGGTGTCAGTGATGTGGCCCTCAGGCCAATGCACTAGTCCTCATGTGGCCCTCGTGGACATTTGAGTTTGAGACCCCCTGGTCTAGACTGACCTCTTGCAAACTGTCTCCAAAATCATTTGTTTTCAACTACAGCATACCTTTTCAAAAAAATCCAATTGATTTAAAAGTTGCCACTGATGGAGAATCCACCATGACCCTTGGTAAATTAATTATCCTCATTGTTAAAAAAGTATGCCTTATTTACAGTCTGAATTTGATTAGTTTCAGCTCCAGCCATTGAATTATATTGTACCTTTTCTGTTAGACCCCAGGGCCCATTATGAAATGTAGGTATGTATATAGCACATATGGGTACTTTTACACTGTAATCAAGTGACCCCTCAACCTTCTCTTTATCACGATAAGTAGATCGAGCAAATTGAGTTTATCACTATAAGGCATGTTTTCTAATCCTTTAATCATTTTTGTAACTCTTCTCTGAACCCTTTCCAATTTATCAACATCCTTCTTGAATTGTGGACATCAGAACTAGACATAGTATTCCAACAGCAATCACACCAGTGCCATATATTGAGCTAAAGAAACCTCTCTGCTCCTACTGGAGATTCCTCTGTTTATGCATCCCAGGATTGCATTAGCCCTTTTGGCCATTGTGTCATATTGGGAGATCTTGGTCACCTGCTTATCAACTACCCACCACAAATCGTTTTCAGAGTCACTGTGTCCCAGGATAGTCCCCCATTCTGTATACATTTACATTTAGCCATATTAAAACAAGTATCATTTGCTTATGTCCAGCTTACCAAGTGTCCCAGAACACCCTGTATCAGTGACCTGTCCTCTTTGTTACTTGACACAACAATTAGGGGAGTGTTAACTGCAAACTTTATCAGTGATGATTTTATGTTTTCTTCCAGGTCTTTGATCAAAACGTTAAATAGATTAGGGTCAAGACCTGATCCCTGGAGAACCCCACTGGAAACACTCACACTTGAGGAGGATTCCCCATTTACAGCTATATTGCGACCTATGACTTAGCCAGCTTTTAATCTATTTAATGTGCACTATGTTAATTTTGTGTTGGTCTAGTTTTTCAGTTAACATTTTATGTGATGCTGTGACCCAAGAACCTCTGGATGCCAACTGGCAGAAGACACAGATTTACATAGTGATATATAGATCCCCAGGTTCACCAAATTCACGTCCTTTGAGGTCTATAATGAAAGCCTGTATCACACTGGTCAGCATAATCATTTCAAAAGATATGTAGGGATGTTGTGTAAGGAGTTATTTATTTATATATATATATATAAAATTGTGATCTTAAGCTCTGAGTCTACGGACTGGTCACCAAAAAGGTGAAAAGCAGGTTTTATTTCAGGCAAGAAATGTTTATCTACTGGTCTGTTTACATGTAAATTAAGTATCCTATGGTTCACACTGTTCATCCATTTACAATCTGAGCTGAATGCTAGTGAAAGAATGTGAAAGATTCAGAGAGAGAATGTACAGGAAGAAGTGAACTAGCAGGAGAGAACCCTGTTGACGTGTAAGGACAATGCGTTTGGGGGTGGGGGGTCATAACTGAGGGGTGTGGAGGTATACCTTCATTTCTTCAATCTGTGAGGACAAGCCACCAGTGAGCTTGAATTTATGAGAAGGATCTCAGACAAACTGGTTTAAAAACACTGTGGAAAAGGAAATAGGGGAATGCCTTGTTAGTTAAGTTCAGGCTCTAAAGAGTGTGTTATGATTTTGTTTGATATGTAACCATTTGTTTCCAAAATTATCACTCTCTATCATTTGAATCTCTGTTCTATGATAATAAACTCAGTATTGTTTTCACTATACGTATATCTAAGTTCTGTGCTAAGTAAAAGGGCAATCGAGTTGAATCTTACAAACTGATGTGTATTATTCCTTTGGGAATAGTGAATCAGAGTTCTGTGAGCATCAGTGGAACAGGGGCCAACCGCTACTAAGGCACACTTGAACATTGGTGGAAAGCAGTGCTCATGTTGACAGCGTCTGGTGATTTCAGGGAGTTTATCCACAGCAGACCCAGACAAGCCTCCCTCATGCTAATAATAGGAGGTGCATCACAACCCTGGATATCCCTGGGAAGTGTCACAGATACCAAGTTAAAGGTCTTGCAGATGTCTAATTATATTACATCAACACTATTACCTTTATCAACCAAACTTGAAAAAGAGATATCAAATCAGTCTGATCAATAATGCAAGTACAAGATTATCTTTATTATTGCTGAGTGCAAAGAATTGGTCTCACCAGGATAGATTTGAGGCACATTGACTGGCCCAGCATAGAAAAACATGCATTATCTACTGTCCAGATATTAGATACCATGTATTAGGAACCCATATAAGAAGCAATAGAGAGAGATAACTCTTTCTGTGGATAAATAAAGGACTGCAGTCTCCAGAACTCTGTCTAGCACTATATTCAGTTCAGAAAAAAGAAATGATCTGTGTCTACTGGCTTCTTAAGTCACAGCTGCTACTGCATTGCTTTTCTGCATTAGATGTATTTTATTATCTGCACTTTTCTGGTTTGGACTAATTTGGTAATGCTGCACAAATATCTTCTCTCATACTATTTCCATTTCAGCTTTGACCAAAGCCATGACATGCAGAAGAATATGAGAAATTAAACTAACTTTTTGAAATGAAAAAAAAAAAAGTGGGGTTTGCATGACAAGTCAAGCAAAGAGTGGAGTTAGTTCTTGCTTTATCCAAACAGATTTGCCCAGAAGAGTTTTTGTACTGAACAGATTGATGTGTCAGCGGGCAGAACTAATAAGCAATGGAGTGGAAAAGTAAAAATCCACTCCTTTAGAAACAGGCCTTTGATTCCGTGGTTTCAGAATCAAATCCTAGCAAGTCAATTTTGGCACTTCCATATTCAGGTACCACCTCTCATGGTAGCTAAAAAACTGCAAGTTATGTAAAACAAATCTTAGAACGAATTTGTTTATATTGCTTTGTAGCTTAGAATCCAAGCAAAGATTAAGAAAATTAAAACCCACTATCTAAACATGTGCCTGTGGGAGATTAGAAAACTTGCTCATGAATCGGGGTAGGATGATCAATTCTTTATTATTGAGCACATCAGTAAATCTACTTCAATACTTCTAGCCAGGGGAAATAACTTTGCAACCTACAAGGATAAGATAATTGTCCAGCCTTGCAGGAATAAAGAGAAGATGCAATACATGTGGTTTAATTAAGCCTCATCTTTATTCACTTAACATATCTGTGAATACCTGGGAATAAATTGTACAGTTTAGGTCATCATTCATTCTTTAATTGTTTCCATCTATTAGGGAGGTTGCCATCAGCCTTCTCCCTTCCCAAAACTGGTCCCAGCCAGCCCATTTCTGGGACCTCACCACCCTCCCCTCACATGAGGGTTAAAGGGAATTGGAAAAGGTGGGGTGAGTGTCTCCCTGCTGTTCCAGACACAACTCCCCTTTCTTTAGCTTCCTTAGGGGATGCCTCCTCCTAAATTCACTTCCAACTTCTGTTTATCAGGGAACTGTAACAAGTATCTGCAATTGTCACTTGTCACAAAGAAGTGCCAACAATTAGTTTGGCTGTATTCCCACCCAATCCCCATCTAGGTTCCCAGATAGTACTCCGTTCCCTCCCTAACATTTGTCACAATATATCCACTCCTCAGATGGAGAGATCTACCCCATCATCCCCAGAAAACTCAGATACTGATTATGATTTAGTTATTTCTTTTTAATTGATTGTGTGTGTGGGGGGATCAATTTCTCCCTTCCAGATGCTTAATGCATCTTCTGGCCTTCTCACGCCATGGAAGGCTGGTGGATCCTCAGAATACCTTCCATTACAGCATTTCAGACCAGTTTAAATTTGCCCTAGGGAAAGGTCCTGAATCTACCTTAAATCTATCTATATTCCAACGATTAAGTCAGCCCACTAACAAAATTCAAATTGTTTTTTTTATCTAGGTGTACAAAGAGTGTAAGAGGTCCATTGGCTGGTTTCAGAGCATGTCCCTCTTACCATGCCAACTCAGGTTTGCCTCACCACAAAAGCCTCACTCTGAACCTCCAAGGGAACTGGAGATTCAAATATTGACTCATGACCTTTGCTTCCTGTGTAGCACCCCTCAATCCATGTTGACTCAGTGCAGCATCACTGTTGAGCCTCCGCAGTGAACCTGTGGGCCAAATGCACAATATTATGCCCACATATACAGTCAGCAACTCCTGTGCCCATTCACATGGTTCTGAAGGGAGAGTTTAGCACATAAACCACTGGATTCTCCTTCTTAACGGGGGACTCCAGCCTTATATGTATTTGAATACCATCCTTGATATGCTTGATTTGTTGGCCTTCCATTCCAAGCCGTGCTGTGGATGTAACCAATGCAATCCTGAATGAATTCACCAGAGGAACCTCAGCAATATGCATTCTTTGATATTGCCATGAACTAAAATTACCTTCTCCAAGGTAATTGTCTTCCCTGTGAATAAAGAATGGCACCTACACTAATAAGTCTGTATTGCATTGGCTGGGCAAATCCGAGCCTCCTCACACTCTTGTAATACTATGATTTTTCTTGCTTTCTTTAGTTGCATTGTTGACCCTCACAGTCAGGGTGAGAGGTCTCTCACTCACCACTGCAAATCCATAAATTCCAAAGCCCTGTCTAAATCCTTCCTTAGTGAAGCCCTTATTAACCCTGATAGAGACCACCCCTGCAACCAATCCTAGCTTCCCCACATTTTCAGAGCATTATGACCCACCTTGCCATCCCTTCATTATTATTTTTTTTTGACACTCAGAGTCAGGGTGTCAGTTCTTTCTTGCAGATCCCCAAATTCCAAAGTCCTATCTAAATCCTTCTTTGCCAAACCCCTTATTTACCCTAATAGAAAAGTATAGTAAATTCCTTAGCATTCTCAATACATATCTGAATGGTCAAGGTGATATTTGCTTTACATTAAGACAAAATTAGTCAATAAAGAACCAGGCTTCTCAAAGTCTTGCTGCACCCGAATGGGCTCTGCATTGGTTCCCTACACCAACTGTCAAATTCCACACACCTCATACTCTGAGTAACTTGAAGAACTGGCCATTACCAGTGCATATTCCTGCCTGAATCACCTCTCTCATCCCTGGCTTCATTCTTGCAGATTGTGACTGCCACTAAGCCAGGAAAGAGCTCCCACAGGGGTATGCTCCCATCCCTTCCCAGCTCCAGTAAGCAACACAACTTTCAGGTCCAATCTTCCCTTTAAGGAAAACCTGTTGTACTGACTAAAGTGTTGTCCAACACCCAGTAAAAACTCCAACTCTTAATTTTTCCTCAATAAATTGAATCTGGCCATTATGGAGGTGGCAACCAACTGTTAAGTGTAAAACACCTATCCCCAGGGCACCACCTAGAGCGTGTAATTGAAGATGACCAAGCTTGTAGTTCTTCCAAATTAATCTTCTTAGATGTCATCCTAGCTAACTCCCACAATCCTGCCAGAGTATTACAGTGAATAGAGATAACTGCATGTCTCTGACTTGGCTCCAGACAAGCAAGCCTTTGGGGAGCAGAGATAATGGGGCATCTCTTTTGTTTGCTGGCAGTACTCCTAACCTACCAGCCATCATGCAATGAATTCAACAGGCTTGTATCTTCTCTGACTCCAACCTTGCTGCAAATAAGAGTGTATCTAGGTGGCCTACCACATGCAAAGCTGGTCTTAACCAAAGCTGTGACACTTGGGCCTCAATTACTCACAGTCAGGTGGGGAAAATATATATATACCTCTTTCCCCCTGTTATGGCATCTTGGGGTCAGTCTCTGATCTCTGTGTGTATGAGGAAACCATCTCCCTGCTTTAAGGACAGCTTCCTCTCTCTGCCCAATCTTTGTGTGCTGTCAGTCAGGTTCCCTTGACCTAGATGTCCCCCAATATCCCTGGCCACCATCTGTAAAGGGTCCTTTATTATAGGCCACAGCCTCATGGTTGCTGCACAAGTATCATAGACTCCATGTCTCATTTACCCCAATTTTGGCTGGTCTCTTAGCTGCAGCAACATAGGGCTGTCCCAGTTTTCCCAATTTCCACTAGAATCTTGGCCACAGCCACATTAGGCTGGGCCTCAGTTTCCCCAATTTTGGTCCCCAATTTCTGCTGTAATCTTGGCCACAATTACCCTGAATGGTGCCTCAGTTTCTTAGCTACAGCTATCTTGAGCCATGTCTCTGTTTCCCAAATGTTTGTTTCCCAGTATTGACATTCTTCTTAGCCACAGCCACTTGCTCTTTGTCACAGTTTCCATTATTCCTATTGGGTATGGTGATGCTCACCATCCCATCTGCATCCTTATCTCTCCTGCCTGCAGGATGATAATGGGGTTTCTTGCCTGCTCTTCAATGTCTGGACACTAGGCGCTGCAGAATCTCAGGTCAGAAATTCTAAACTCTCCCCTATTCTCCTTCCTGCCCCTCACAGCTTTATGCTTGTGGAGAAAGCACAGACACACCCTTCTCCCAGTTGCCACAGTCACAATTCTGTGCGGAGGAGCACAGCCAACGTGGCCCCACACCCTCTAAGACCTGTCTCACTCTGCAGTAGGGGGACACTGCTCCCCAACAAGCCCCCCCTCATTTCTGTGTGGTCTGGGGAGCCCATACAGCCCCCCCTCCCCACAAGGAGGCATCCACTCACTACTTTGTGGTAGGGGGAGCCCAATCATTCATCTTGCCCTTGCCAGGAACCACTAGCCCTATGTCTTCTGGCTCCTGATACTCCTGTTGCAGCTGCAGTGGACTGCCTCTGGGCTTCTCTTAACCCCTGCACATGCGCCTCTAGCTGTCCTCCACCACCGCACATGCTCTTGCATGTGGAATTGGGGGAGGGGGGCAAGTAAGAGTTTAGTTATCAACTCCCAGGATCCTAAGGGGTCCAACTCACCCTCCCCCAGCCAATGGGGGGCAGGGGGTCCTCTACTGGGGAGGAAACAACCACACTTTTCTGGATCCTGCTGCCCAGGGAGAGAGTCACCGCATTCAGCTGTGATGAGTACAGTCTTCAAAAAACTTATATCACATCATGCAAAGTGTTTTTGATGCAAAGCTGATGAATTCTGAATTCAAGCACACAGGCCAGAATATGAATGCTTAAATGGTTTCTGTTCCTTCTTTTGTTTGAAAACTGGATGTATAATCTGCTGCTAATAAAGGGCCATTTGCTAATTTAATTTCACCTTACACTTTAATGTGCAGCCCTAATGTTTTGTTTTGCTCTTTGTTTCTGTTCACATGAATGCATGTATGGCCCTCACAGGTGTGTTTTTAATATAATCAATATTATGAAGCCATCAGATCAAAGAGGCTTAGATAAAGCCACAGACTTAACAGCTACCTAATCAAGCAAAGGCAGATGCTCAGAAAAGTGCATATCATCCTTTGTGTAAAAAACTAAATAACCAGAAATGAAATTTCCTTTCTTCACTTGCTGGTTTCCAGACTGGTAATCTTTACAACAGCACAGACTGAGGAGGATTTGTGGTAGGCCCCAGAGAGCCAAATTAAACAATGCCTGCTGCATCAGGGCCCAGCTTTTTCTTGCCTGGTTTGTTTCTTCCCACTGAATATTATCCTTCAATCAAAGGGAAGCAGTGCCAGCCTAGCAAGCCTTGACAATTAGTGAGCTGAAATATAGAAGGAATTCTTGGTAAATAAAGAAGAAATTCAAGATATTTAATCAAACAAGCCAAGAATAAAGTGTGCTCAGAATCTTAATTACCATTGTCTGCAGTCTTTACTCATTCCAAAGAAGGATACATGTCTTGATAGACAGGCTTTTAAAATGAATGGAAATGAATAGCCCATCAATACGAGAAAGGTAACGTAGAATTAGCCTGATACCATTCTGTCTATAAAAACATATCCTAAGTAAGTTGCCAGAACATATATTTGGTTGAAATCTTTGTGGCAGGAAGCTTTTGACAAATGGTACCAAAAGGACTAAGGGAAGAAAACGTGTCAAAACAAAGATAATTGTAGATTTACTGTGGTGTGTGCTTAATCTATAGCATCTGGTCTTGCCAGTCAGCACAGTCTTTTCAGTTAAACATCAAAAAGGTGTTCTTTCCCTCGCTGTCTTGATTTTTACTTCAGATCTTAATTTACAATAATGTTTTTTGCATTTTCAGTTTATTAACAAAAGATCTGTAAAGATCAAGGGAATGCACCAGGGCCCCAATTCTATTATATCAGTGACCCTGCAATTCCCCTGACAGATGTATTTGCATATCCTAATGAGCTCCATATGATCACAGATAGATCAACAGTTCTTTCATCATACACTGATTGTGGGCCTATTCTAATTTACCCTGTCATGTAAAATATTCTGAGTATTTAGAGATAAAGCTCTGCAACGTAAGTGTATTGAAGTGCAGTCTATTTGTATATACACTTAAATAAAACCAGTGGATTGCTATGCATTTACTTGTTACATGTATCCTGTTACTATGATTTGCATTCTGCTTTATAAGAAAATTGAATATTCCTAATGCATCCTAGCAGAGTAAGGCATGCACTTACATACCATTTCTTCCATAATGCATTAGCAGTGCTTTCCATATGTAGATTATTGAATTATTTCAGCTGCACAGGGAAAAAGCACAGTGTCTTCTCTGAAAGGGGTTTATGTGTAAACAGTCAAGGGAAGTTTACTTCCTGTGCATCTTCGAAAATGTGAAATATCCACGTAGCAAATGAAATATTGCATTTTTCAAACCAAAGCCTGCTTAATAATAATTAAATAACCATTTAATTATTCTCTAAATGGATATGAATGGCTTCTTGTTAACTACTTTTTCAGTAATGCCAGGTTTAATTAAACCATTTACAGGACATAAATAACAGTGTAACTATGTGAACAAAAGGAAAAATAGGGATGCTGTTGTATCAGCATATATGCTGCAAATGTTATACAAGAATGATCTTAAATGAACAGTGAAAATAGAAAAAAAATAGCAACAGTGTTTTGGATCATTACTTCTATTCCTCTGCAGATGATTTCTCCTTTTTTCAATTAATGTAATGCTTATGTAAAGGAATCTGAACTCCTTTATCCACAGAAACAGTACAGGCAGTGGCAGCATGTGTGTCTCTACACAGGGTAACAACGCATCTCAGTTCTGCCCTAGCAGGAACTCACCTTTATACTTAATAATCATTTGCTATTCATCCCAGAACCACAAACTACTTTGCAAACATTAATTGCATTCACAACAGCCATTCCTGCTTAACAGAGAGGTAAACCGAGGTACAGAGGCATTAAGTGACTTAATGGGAGGGAGGACTTGATGTCCTGTGGCCCGTTGGCTTCACAAAAAGGCATCTACTGAAAGCGTATGTCACAATGGTCATCGTAATCATTGTGAAATTTATGTGCAGATAATGTGTAAGGAGTTATGTACAATAGTGAAAATTACATCCATAAGGCGGTGGTAGTTAAAGGCAGGTCACTCAGAGGTAGAACAGGTTTCTCCAGACATAGGTGGGAGGCATTTATCTCCTTCTCTGACTACTGAGTATTGTGTATCTTACAGTGGAAGTCTATTTGCACATTGAGTCAAATGTTAATTAATAGATTGTGAGTGCTGCAGGAAAAAACAAAAACAGGAGGGGTTATCTGTTCACAAGTAAAGACAATCAACTCTTGGGGATACAAATGGGGCTATAATCATAGGGAGTCGAATTCTGAGATTCTTACTAATTTCTCACTCAGTCCTTACTTAGGCAAATGCCCATTGGCAAACTCACATTGATTTTTATTTCAAAGTGAAGACTGAAAAAAATCTGTGTAAGGACTACGGGATTTGGCCCAGACTCTTAAGACATTTTCAGAGTGTGATATGAAGCTGCACAGCATGTCCAGGACTTTGCCATCATCAGAAAACATCTGTAGTTTGGCCAATAAGATAATGAGTCCATTTCCATGGAAACTGATTCATTATTGTATTGGACTGCATTTTAGAGAGATTTTAAAAATGCTTATCAAAATTCAATAAGTTCATGAATTGTTGAGTTCAGCCTGTTTAAAAAAAAACAACCACACACTGGGACAGGAATCAGTAAATAAAGACTCCCTATCATTAATTTGGCCCTAAGGCTGGAAACAAGGAATGTTGTCAATATGGATTATGTATGAAGACATATACTGGTGGGCCAAAATTATCTTCACTTAATTTGGAAGTTTTGCAGATGCAGAGCAGTCACTTCTAGCTACCATTTTTAGGAAGGAGGGAATCTTCCATCTGAGATGTATCGTGGTTGTCACAGGCTAAATGACTTTAGATAACAAAGTTTGCAGCTCTCTTACCCAGTTAGAGATCCTACTTTTAGTCAATAATATTTATCTGTGTCAAGAATTGAGGAGTTTGGTAGTCCAAAAATAAGAATAGAATGATTCCACTGAAATAGATTCAAGCAGGAACTTGAAGGGCCATATTCTCTCCTGAGCCTGAGATCTCCTCAGTGCTGCAGAGGACGGAGGTGAGGAGTTAGAGAACCCGTTATGGATCCCTCATATTGGTCTGTGCCAGCCCCAGTGATGCTTGGAGCTGGGCTCCTTCATGATACAACACAGGTGTAGGGTCCTTAGTGGACCATAAACAGTAGAATATCTGAATAGTAGAACTCCACTCCATTCTGATCCCTCCTTGTCATCTCCCTACCTTGACATGCCCCCTCAAATGTTGATGGGCAAAGGCTGGCTGGTGCAAGACTGAGATTTGGAACATCTACATCAGCGAGGAGTTCCCACATGGCAGAACAATTTTCTATTGGGCATTAGCAGACAGATTTCAGGTCATTTGTGCTGCCTGGAAAGTGCAAAGAGACTATATCCGAACCAATAATCTAAGCCCAAAATTCTTGGTATTTACCTTTTAAAAAATATTTCTATTTAAAAAAATAAAGCACAGAGGACAATACCTGAACATCAACAAAAATATAGAAACTATATAAAAAATATATAGAAAAATATAAAACTTTGTTTAAAAAGAGTTAAAGTTTAAATGATATTTTATTGGAGTCCAGCAGCACCCAACACACTGTTACCCTTCTCACAACAAATCTAATATTTTTAAAGAGCTCAAACTTCAGAATGTCTAGAAATGAATACGTATGCAGTGCAGTTGTAGCATTCTTGTTCCCAAGTAAGAGATCTGTCCAGAGGCAGAGCAACCACAGCATACCAGTGAATCCATCCTCAAATTTAACACTTCAAAAAAAAAAATCTGAAGCTCCCAGAAAAATTCTACCTTCAGTTGATCTGTGGCACACAAAATTTCAAGAGCATTGGTTTCTTTTTGGGGAAGTTAGGAGTGAGAGTTGAAAATCTGTCTTATAATTGGATGTTAGTGTGAACTAGAACTGCTTGGGGAATTTTTTTAATGAAAAGGTTTGTCATGGAAACTAATGCTTTTTAAGCCCTCAGTTTTGACTAAGCTTTCTCAGTAGTGGTTCGGGCATTCACTAGGGATGTGAGCAACCCCCATTCAACTCCCTGCTCCAAATGAAATACAGCAGGAACTTCAACATGGAGATATTATATCTGAGGTAACTGCCCTACTCACCAGACTACAGAATCAGTCTCTGAATCTTGCACTGACAAACTCCTGTTGTACCTACTGAGCTTTCTATAACTCTTCATCAGGCCAGTGACTGAATGCAAAGCCCAGTGGTAGGTCACTCACCTGGATTAAAGGAAACCATGGTAAAAGTCCATGCTCCAATTAATATTTATCTATGAACAGTGCAACAATTCCAACAGAAGGGATTGAGAAAGACCCAGCCTGAATCAAGCAGAGTAGGGACTTGAACCTGCATCTCCTGTGTTACAAGTGAGTGGGTCTTTTGTGCTCTGGTTTTTCAGGAGAAATTTTGCATGTTCTGTTTTGTCCCAGCACAGAATGGGAAAACTTTTGAAAGATAGTCATAGCAGTTAAGCCTGGAAAGAACACAGTAAGCCCATCCACTGAAACCAGACTACAGGAAACTAAACTATTATGTGCTACAAGCAGGAGATAGGAGGAGCCAAGTGCAACAGTGCCTGAGGCCCCCACAATGGCAGGGTTGATTAAGTGAGATATACCCAGATAATCTTGGCAAGTGACTGCACCCACCCACTGCAGAGGAAGGTGAAAACACCCAAGTTTACTGCTAATTTGATTTTGGAGAACATTCCTTGCTGATTCTATGTATGGTGATCAGTTAGACCCTGAGCATGTGAGAGAGAATCACCCAGCCAAGCACCTGAGAGAGACAATACTTAGTGCCTACTCTGAGCTATCTTGGGATTATTATTTTTTTAATTAAAACTTGGATCTTGTAGGTTATTGATTGTTAAATATGTGTAGGCGGGGTTCAAAGACAGAAAAACATATGTTTTGTAAACTGTTTTGAGTTGAAAGATATTGTGCTTCCTTAACATTTTCATAAGATGGGAGAACCATATTCTGCCCACCTTTATTTTCAATCTTAACTACTGAGCAAATACCATTGCTTCATAATAATATTCATTATTAGCTATTATTCAATTGCACGACAATGTTTTGTGCAATATTTATTGCCAAAAAATGTGAAGAGAATGCTGGGAATAATTAAGAAAGAGATAGATAATAGGACAGAAAATATCATGTTGCCTCTAGATAAATCCATGGTATGCCCACATCTTGAATACTGTGTGCAGATGTGGTCACCCTATCTCAAAAAAGATATATTGGAATTGGAAAAGGTTCAGAAAGGGCAACAAAAATTATTAGGGGTATAGAACGACTTCCGTATGAGGAGAGATTAATAAGACTGGGACTTTTCAGCTTGGAAAAGAGATGGAGATATGATTGAGGCCTATAAAATCATGACTGGTGTAGAGAATGTAGATAAATAAGTGTTGTTTACTACTTCTCATAACACAAGAACTAGGGGTCACCAAATGAAATTAATAGGCAGCAGGTTTAAAACAAATAAAAGGAAGTATTTCTTCACACAATGCACAGTCAACCTGTGGAACTCCTTGCCAGAGGATGTTGTGAAGGCCATGACCATAACAGGGTTCAAAAAAGAACTAGATAAATTCATAGATGGACAGGAATGGTGCCCCAGCCTCTGTCTGCCATAAGCTGGGAATGAGCGACAGTGGATGGATCACTTAATGATTACCTGTTCCGTTCATTCCCTCTGGGGCACCTGGCACTAGCTACAGTCAGAAGACAGGATACTGGGCTAGATGGACCTTTGGTCTGACCCAGTAGGGCCATTCTTATGTTCAAACATGACATGAATGTTTTCATATAAAAGCGATTTTTTCTCATTGTTGGAAAAGTCCAGATAAAGGAGTACTATAAAAAGCTTAATGTCTGCACAATATATGCTGTTTATTCCTTTGTGTATAAACTGGCTTTTCAGTTGAAGTCAATAAAATCAAACTACTGCAGCAGTGTAATACACAAACATTAGCATGAAGATGTCAGAAGCCGAGCTCTGATTTCTTGCACCACTGCTGAGTTGTAAAATTCAGCCACTCAAGCTTCAGCACAAGTCTTTGATTTGTAAAAGTGGATTACATTTCTTAGAACATTTGGCCCCTGGAGGAGGTAGAAATGACTGGAAGAACATGAGGTACATCCTTTCACATTTATTCCAGGCATTGGCAGGACACCAGTGGGAGTTTGCATAAGTATTTCAGTACACCACTACTAATGTTTATAGCTCTGGACATTATTACAGAGAAAGTAATAATACAGTAAATGAAATACAAACATAAGCACGGTGTTATTCTGATGACCATTTATATAACTTAATATATTTTTTGGTATGCACATATAACACCAGGAGTCATTATCTTCCTTTGTGAATGTACAACGGGTAAACAATGAATTCCAGTTATTGAAGACTGGAACAATGGGTTGCTGAGAATTGCCTGCCATATTGTGCAGATGAAGAACGTTGCATATGATTGATATATCCACCCAACTTTGGGTAATAGGAACATAGGAACTGCCATATGTGATCAAACAAGTGGGTCATTTAGTGCAGTATCTCTGACAATAACCACTACCAGATGGTTCAGAAGAAGAAACAAGAAGCTCCATATTGCACAATTAAGGAATAATTTAACCACAGGAAAAGTGTTTTCTTAATCCTCCTAAATTATTGGTTGGTTTACGCCCTGAAACATAAGGGTTTATATCATCTATAAGTATATCTAATATGGATGTGCCTAATGTTCTCTTAATATATAATAATAACATTCATATATTCTTTCTTCTGCCTAATTTAACCATAGAGACCCTTATTATCACTATAAATGTCTAACCTTAATCCTATTTTGAGACCTACTAAACTCTTGTCCTCAATGTTATTATATGGTGATGAGCTCCACAAGTTAATTTACTTTAAAAGTATTTATTGTTACCAATTTAAAAGTTGTTACCATTTTAATTGTATTTACTGTCCTCTTTTCCTGGTACTATGAGAAAGGTTGGGCACTCCTATTTACCCTAACTTCTCTATACCTAATAAAGTATATAGAAATTGGATTAGGCACTTTAAGCCTCATTGGTGTCTTTATTTTATTGACCATCACTTTGTAAAATTAAGAGAGACATGAGGGGTTGGATTAATTTTTGTCTGTTTAAAATAAAAACAAACAATAAAACAACTACACCTCCATTTTAATTTAGGTGGCTTTGGGGCTGCCTATCCAATTTATTCCCTTCTTGTAAGTTTTATTATTACAAATTACGAAGCATTACATATTACAGTAAACCTCAAAAAGTGCTAGGTACTCTACAAATATAAATGATAATAGTACCTATGTCCCAAGGAGGTTACATTTTGGGGGGAAAAGTAGCAAAGGACAGATAAAAGGGATAAAATATACTAAGGTGAAGCTATACCACCCTCCATTAAAGTGTTATAATATGTCTTCTGCAGGAAGTAGGCAGCACTTACTGATTCAAAAAGAAGAGAAGCTCTTGCTTCACTAATTCTTCAGACTAGCCAGACCTGATCTTTTCAGGATGCCACCTTTTATAAGCATCAATCTGTTTTCTTTCCTCTGTAGAAAGTGCCAACTCCTGTTGCCAACTCCAGTCCTCTGCTAATGGCACAATAAGAACACTGCATGCATAGGTTCAGTGTGTCTTCATAGAACAAAGTAAAAAAAGGGGGCAAATAGGTAGGATGCCCCAACTGAGCTAAAATTCAAAGAGATTTTTGTTTACTTCTATCCAATTTGGTCTATAATTCATCATGATTAGCACTATTTACACATGGGGGAAGGATTAAGAGAAATCTCTGACGTCTCCTTATTGCAGTTGCTCTCTGGAGGGAGTGGAAGGAAGTGGGGTTCAGTGTGGCTGAGGTGGAGTGAAGATATGGTCTTCTAGAGGCTGATTGTAGCTGCTGGGGCCTATCCTGATGCAGAGAGTAAAGAGAGGCTCTGGAGGTAATCCCAAAAGTAAGGAAAGGGGGATGTTATGCAAAATAGGTTCTCTTGTGTGTCATCGTGAAATTATGCTCATAGGTATGTATGCTACCATCTCTTCTCACTTTAGTGAAAATGGAAGATCCAATAGATAGTTGAGCCATAGTTCCATTGTGAAGCTGTGATTTGGATACAGGAAGCATGTGCAAGGTGCCTGTACCAGCTGTAGAATATGATCTGTGCTGTTTAGGTGCTCCTTTCACACATCATCAATGATCTGGAGAAAGGGGTAAAAAGTGAGGTGGCAAAGTTTGCAGATGATAATAAACTGCTCAAGATAGTTAAGACCAAAGCAGACTGTGAAGAACTTCAAAAAGATCTCACAAAACTAATTGATTGGGCAACAAAATGACAAATGAAATTTAATGTGGATAAATGTAAAGTAATGCACATTGGGAAAAATAACCCCAACTATACATACAATATGATGGGGGCTAATTTAGCTACAACTAAAAAGATCTTGGAGTCATCGTGGATAGTTCTCTGAAGATGTCCACACAGTGTGCAGCAGCAGTCAAAAAACCAAACAGGATGTTTTCATTAATCATTAAAAAGGGGATAGAGAATAAGAGGGAGAATATCTTATTGCCCTTATATAAATCCATGGTATGCCCACATCTTGAAGACTGCGTACAGATGTGGTCTCCTCATCTCAAAAAAGATATACTGGCATTAGAAAAGGTTCAGAGAAGGGCAACTAAAATGAGTAGGGGTTTGGAATGGGTCCCATATGAGGAGAGATTAAAGAGGCTAGGACTTTTCAGCTTGGAAAAGAGGAGACTAAGGGATATAGAATCATGAGTGATGTGGAGAAAGTGAATAAGGAAAAGTTATTTACTTGTTCCCATAATATAAGAACTAGGGGCCACCAAATGAAATTAATGGGCAGCAGGTTTAAAACAAATAAAAGGAAGTTATTATTCACACAGTGCACAGTGCACTTGTAGAACTCCTTGCCTGAGGAGGTTGTGAAGGCTAGGACTATAACAGGGTTTAAAAGAGAACTGGATAAATTCATGGAGGTTAAGTCCATTAATGGCTATTAACCAGGATGGGTAAGGAATGGTGTCCCTAGCCTCTGTTTGTCAGAGGGTGGTGATGGACAGCAGGAGAGAGATCACTTGATCATTACCTGTTAGGTTCACTCCCTCTGGGACACCTGGCATTGGCCACTGTCGGTAGACAGGATACTGGGCTGGATGGACCTTTTTTCTGACCCAGTATGGCCATTCTTATGTTCTTATCTTAGCATTCAGGGTGTGTGTAGGTCATAGTCAGTGAAATTCCATGGATCCACCAGCCATAGGGTGACCAGATAGCAAGTGTGAAAAACCGGGACACGTGTGAGGGGTAATAGGTGCCTATATAAGAAGAAGCCCCAAATAGCGGGACTGTCCCTATAAAATCGGGACATCTGGTCACCCTAACCAGCCAGCCACCTACCCAAACTCTCAGAGGCTACTGGATCTAAAAGGTGCAAGAGGGTGTTCAACTACAGTTCCACAGCTCTGGGTATTGGGGAAGATTTGATTTACTTAGACTGGGCCCAGGGACCAGGAACTGACCATTAGTGTGTTTTTGGTTTTGGTGGAGACAAATATCCCACATCACTATATGTGGGTTCTCCTCTTTTTCAGACACTTTGTAACACAATGTTTTTGCTTTTGTTACTTTAACTTAAAATCTTAGAAGACATGTTCACCCATACTGATTAATGAAAATGAAAGGTAATGTGATAATTAGCATCCTATTTGCAGCTGCACTATTGTTAAATAAATAATTATGCATAGCCCCCTCCCCCAAACATAACTACTATACTACAATGTGTCTGCACTGTGTGGTCACCTGTTGCACGCTCTCTCTCTGCTCCCCCCGCCCCAAAACCAATAAATATTAAAAAAAAAAATGAAAATGACTAGTTTTCACCTTGGTGCACAATGGGAAAAATCTCAAAAAAAAAAAAAAAGTGTGATGGGAAAACTGTTTCCCGTCCAGCTCTAATAATAATAAATATTCTGTGTAATACTAAATTGTAGTAAACTTAAATTAGAGGTGGAGGGTTAGAGTGAAATACTCAAACCCTGAGAATATATACACCTCCTTTTAGAGAAAAGTGAACAAAACAGCCAAGAAGTAGAGGGTTTTATGGTGGAAACATCAAGTCAATGTTAACTACAGCATATAAATCACAACAAGTGAACAGAGAATAGAATTCTTTAAGCTTCCATCCTGAGTACAGCTCTGTTCTGATTTGTGTATCGATGCAGGCTCATCTCTTTTTTTATTGCAGATCTTTACAGTGTGTTGATTGCACCTTACTTTGAGCTTGAAGCATACAAATCATGCAGCTGGATATGAGCAGCTAGGTGGGGTTTACTTTGTCATGCATTTAATACTGAAAATGAATTGTATATTGTCACAGGGAAACACATGAGATAATTTATGATCTCTGTGTTCAAATACATATTAATAATCAAATAGAGTGAAGTCCTGTCCCAATTGAATTCAATGGCAAGAGTCTCATTGACTTCAATAAAGTTTTCCAGTGACTCCAATAGGGCCAGAATTTCACTCATTAACTTTAGACAGTATGTGACAGATTCAAAGCCTATTGAAGTCAGTGGAAACACTCATTATCGTCAATGGGGTTTGGATCAGACCTTATGTCTGTATTTTTCAGCTCAGCAATTTTGAGTATTTAATATAGTAGTTTAATAGCTGACACATCCTGTAATGAAGCCTCAAAAATTTCATTTAAATCTGTTTAGTCATCTTGCATTTGTACATGATAATGTAACTGTTCAAGTAATCAGATAAATATGGTAATTATTTTGTCTTAATTTGTGTGCTGCAAGTATTTGGATCACTGATAAATACTTTCTGTCAGACAAGAGGAGTACACTTCAGCTCAGCCACCTGACAAGCAATCAGATACAAGCTCAGTACTTCCTCCAGTCACACTCTAGCCTGCCCGAAGAGTTCAATTTTAAATTCCCAATACATTTATTATATATCATCAGTAAACTGTATAACAGTGGGTCATACCTTGAAATCCTTATTCAGTCCTTTACTCCTGAAAACCTAAAATTCTTATTGAAAATAAATGAGACTTTTGCCTGAGTAAGGACTGGGTAACATCTTAAGGCCAGATCATACCCCTGTGAAATAATATCTACATGGTGGATTGATAACTCTGAAGCTCCCATCATGAAGTTCCCTCTGCATTCTTCCAAAGATGGCCAGGATTTGCCCCACTCCGCTCACCTGAGAATGTAAATGAGGTTCTGGCTCATAAGCCCCAAAGATCCCCAAGCTCTGTTGGGGCCACAGGGTTATTTGCTTGGAGCCTCTAGTGGTTCTGTCTACACTCCTGGAATCTCATTGCCAGGGATTCCTCATTGCCAGGCTACCCCTTTATGGTCCACTATGGAAGTGGGCCTACAACAAAGAGTTACTATTATTAAAACGTATAGCTGTTTTATTGTTTCTATGAAATATCTGGGGTGTAGTGGATGTGCCTCCTTCTAGCCTGTTCCCTGCTTTCCCAGCCCACCTACAAGTCATCGTTAATAATAATCTATAAATATTCTTTCTGTGAAAATATTCAGGAGCAGTGTGGTCCAGTGAAAAGGACACTAACTGGATCTTGGAAAAAGGCCTGAGTTCTATTTCTGGTTTTGCTAATGACCTGCTGTGTGACCTGGTACAAATCAATTCCCCTCTCTGTTTCCACTTCCTCCCTCTGTCTGTCATGTCAATTTAAGTTCTTTGGGCCAGTTAGGCTACGTCTACACTGCGCACCTTACAACGACATGGTTGTACGGCTGCAGCCGCGCCGTTGTAAGGTGTGCTGTGAGGCCGCTCTTTGTTGCCAGGAGAAACCTCTCCCGGTGACAAAATAAAACCACCCCCTACGAGGGGCTGTAGCTTTGTCGCTGGGAGAGCATCTCCCATTGATGAAGCGCAGTCCACACTGGCACTTTTCCTCATTAAAACTTTTGTTGTTCAAGGGTGTGTTTTTTTCACACCCCTCAGCGACAAAAGTTTTAAAGTCAGAACTGCAGTGTGGACATCGCCTGAGTCTCTCTTACTATGTGTTTGTACAATGCCTAGCACAATGGGAGTCAGATCTCAATTTGGGCATCTTGGGATGACAGTAATACAACTAAATAATAATAATAATAATTAATAATACAATGCTGGACTCCTTAAAAAGTAGTACATTCTCCTCTCACCAAGCAACATTACATGTAAGACTTCGTTTCCTAGTATCCATCAACATATCAGCTCCTAGCACTAAACTAGAACTTTCTTGTTCTTCTTGGTTGGTGAAAAATCCTGTGTTATAGATAATGGTAGTTTGGGACTCTTGTTATTGATGAATTTCTTAATTCCTTAAATTTTCTCAAAGGATGTTCCTCCCTCTGTCCACCGCCTCCCTCAGACAGACAGACAGAGACACACATACACAAAAGTGTGTGTGTATATATAGGTATGTATGTATATGTATATAGCATAAATATGGGATGAACATCAGAATAATTTGCCTCAATGTTTTTCTTAGTGGTTTTAGAGTATTTTCATGTTTGTAGAAATGGTTTACTCACTGTGTATAAGTAGACCTCAGGAGTAATCACAAACATGTTGATTTCCTGAACTGGCAAACCTGTCTCAGTCTACATCACTGTAACATTGCAGCCTGTAACCTTTTATCATTTCCACAGTTCATCTGTTTTTTTCCCCTCAGCTTTCTCCACTTGTCATTCAATTCTATCTGGGTATATTCTTTTTTTTTTTTTTTTTAGTTTGATAACTGCTCGTTTTAAGGCATTTATGAATACTTGTAGTTTTGCTTCTTCTCTGATGTTACTATTATCAGTTCAAGTTTCTCTGCTACCTACATGCTAGTTTATTCATGTGAGTTTTACACGCTAGTTCAAGACAGAAAAATATAATAAATAAAAATCAGTCCAGTATGATCTCTTGTGGATGCAGTTGTTTGTAATTACTTCTCCAGTTTGTTAGCAGAAAATTTAAAAGTATATAGTCATTTTTTTAACAGCATGAACCATGAACAAGTTATTGAACTGATTAATCGATTTTGTATACTCCCAGTCTTTCATTGTCAAATTGAGATACTTGAAAGGAACCTGATTTTCAGAAAGTACTAAATACCTACCCTCTGGAAATCAGCCTGTTTCAGTGTGTTTTAAATTGGCTACACAAAAAAATAGAGGAACCCAAAATCACTAGTTACTTTTGAAAATGTAAGACCATATCTTTTATATTGATTTTTAAATCCATATCCACCCTTTAGGAAATGCCTTACAATGGACTCAATGATCTGGGTCACTGGGATATTTAGTCACTGCTATACCTTGTGTCTGTGTTTCTGCTTTCCAAACACAGGGAGATTTACAGGCACATGTTCTCGCTCATTATGGGAATGTTTACATGTTCAAAGAGGAGTGGATTAAATCAATATTTACTCAAGTAGACTTTGCAAGTGTAGTGTCTGAGGTCCTTATCAAGTTTTTACTGGAGTCTGGAGGACCTGGAAGGTCCTGAGGTAGAAAGGTACATATGCACTTTTCTAATTTTGAGCATGGATCATTCCAATGGGCTTAAATACTTTGCTGAATCAGGGCATAAAAACTGAGTAAAGAACTTTAGATATGGCTCTTTGTATTAGTTCCTCTACATTGTGCTGACTTCTGAGTTGTCAAGAAAGATTTAGACTGGAAGCTTGCCTGAGTAAGGTCTAAGTAAGGAGTTCAGGATTTGGCTCTTTGAAAGGTAGGGAATGCATTGGTAGGTATTGATCTTTCAATGTAATTAGTGTCTATATCCTTTAAAAAAGAGCTTATTGTTACCTTTTATACTTTGACTTGCTGGTTTTTTATTTGCTTTAGCATCTTAACTCTCATTAACTGCTAAATAACTTGTATACCCCCCATTTATCAATTACAATCTAACTGTACTTTGCTACAAGGTACATTGTTATTAGCTCAGCATTCTGTATATGAATGAATAGCTCTCTTTTAGTCCACTGAGACATTGACGTCATTTTGACAACAGCTGATCTGAGCAGAAGCTGGGAAATACTGCAATAAGTACAAAAATAGTAGTGGATTTAGCACTCTTGGATGAAGCAAGCCATACTTATGAGAACATTGCTAAACTCACACACCTGCAAAACCTTCAGAGTCTGTTGCAAACCATCCAAAGTCCAAAAACCAGGTTGGCTTTTTCAGAGAAATGAAGTAGTTTATGGTCCTTAAGCACTTGTTTTTTAGAAAAAAATGTTCCCCTCTCTGGAACAAAACAATTTATTTGGGCAATTGACCCCATTAGATTTTTCTCTGTTAATCACTTTTAAATATCCCTGTGGGTAATGCCAGTGAATCTGTAGAAAAATACAATTAGTTCTTCAGAAGACATTTAACAGGCAATAAGTCCTATTACAAAACAATTTTATTTCCGAGTGCCAAATTCTGCCCCCAACAACGCAGATATCCACAGGTGCAGCAAAACACACTTCCATAGCATTGGTGTTAAAACAAGATTTGTAGAGTCTAAGGGTTTGGCTACACTTGCAGATGTACAATGCTGTGAGTTAAACCTGCCTTCGTACAGCTGAATAGGGAAAGCGCTGCAGTCTGTCCACACTGACAGCTGACAGTGCACTGTTGTGGCCACTTTTGGGGCACTTGCAGCGGCATTATGGGCAGCTATCCCACAGAGCACCTCTTCCCATTCTGGTGCCGTGGGTTGTGGGAAGGGGGTGTGGGTGCGGGGCATTCTGGGTCCTGTCCCAACGCCCCGTGGTGTATCGCTTCACATCCCAGCAATCCTTGTGTTTCCATCCACATTTGGCACCATCTTTCAACAGTTTCTGTGCAGTGCGATCTGTGTTCCGTTTCGGTCTCCAGGAAATGGAGCCCAAACTGCTGAGGAGTATGCTGACAAGTCTCACCAGCATGTCACGTTTGGCAGTCGAGCTATTCCTTAAGATCCAAAGTGACAGTGAGGAGTCCGACGATGATAGCGAGTCACGTAATGAGTATGGCACGAAATTGCTTGTGGCATTCATGGACATACTCAGCACCGTGGAATGCCACTTTTGGGCTCAGGAAACAAGCACTGAGTGGTGGGATCACATCGTCATGGAAGTCTGGGATGACGAGCAGTGGCTGCAGAACTTTCGGATGAGAAAAGCCACTTTCATGGGATTGTGTGAGGAGCTCACCCCCACCCTGTGGTGCAAGGACACGAGATTGAGAGCTGCCCTGCCGGTGGAGAAGCGGGTGGCTATTGCAATCTGGAAGCTAGCAACTCCAGACAGCTACTGATCAGTCGCGAACCAGTTTGGAGTGGGAAATTCGACCGTTGGAATCGTGTTGATGCAAGTTTGCAGGGCCATTAATCGCATCCTGCTCAGAAGAACTGTGACTCTGGGTAACATGCAGGACATTGTGGATGGCTTTGCACACATGGGTTTCCCTAACTGTGGAGGGGCGATAGATGGGACGCATATTCCTATTCTGGCACCACCCCACCTAGCATCTGAGTACGTTAATTGGAAGGGGTATTTCTCTATGGTTCTCCAGGCCCTTGTGGATCACCGTGGGCGTTTCATTGACATGAATGCAGGTTGGCCCGGAAAGGTGCACGCATCTTTCGGAACACTGCCCTGTTCAGGAAGTTGCAGGCTGGGACTTTTTGCCCAGAGTGGAAGATCACAATAGGGGAAGTCAAAATGCCCATTGTGATCCTTGGAGACCCCGCTTACCCGTTAATGCCGTGGCTCATGAAACCCTACACAGGGAGCCTTGAGTGCAGCAAGGAATGGTTCAACTACAAGCTGAGCTGGTGCCGAATGACTGTGGAGTGTGCTTTTGGCCATTTAAAGGGCCGCTGGTGATCTCTGTATGGGAAGCTGGACTTGGCCGAACACAACATCCCCACGGTTATATTCGTGTGCTGTACCCTTCATAATATTTGTGAAGGGAAGGGTGAAAGCTTCACTCAGGCATGGACCTCCGAGGTTCAACACCTGGAGGCTGAATTTGCACAGCCAGAGAGTAGGGCTATTAGAGGGGCCCAGTGCGGGGCTGCAAGACTTAGGGATGCCTTGAGGGAGCAATTTGAGGCTGAAAACCAGCAGCAATGTCTGGTGCCCTGCACGGGAGTGAAGTGCAGTGGTTCCAATGTTAGTAGGAATCTGTGTTTGCTAAGCTGACGTGCAGTACCTGTTTCTTTCCTGGGCTAAGGTATCGTTTATTTTATGCAATAATAAAGAATGTTTTCAAAGCCAAAAAATCCATTTATTGAAAAGAAAATTCATTTATTAAAAAGAAACACAACTGCTTGGGAATCAGAAAAGGCAAGGGGGTGGGGTGGGTAATGGTACAATCACAGATTTGCGTATGTCCTGTCTGGAGTGCTTTGCAATGAGTGCTGCACTTCAGGATGGCTATACTGCATGGTGATGGGGGTTGAGTGCAGAGGGTAAGGGTTGTAGTTTTCAGGGCTGGGTGGTGAAGATACAGGTGTTGGAGACAGCTGGTGGCGGTAAGAACCCAGATGTTGGGGAAAGTGGGTTGGAGGTGACATGGGGGCACAAGGGAAAGAGTTTTGGGACAAGGGCTGCATGCGGGGGGGAGGGGGCGAGCGTGGTAGTGCTCCGCCTGCATGGCTACAAGCGCCTGGATAGAGTCCGCTTGGAGCTCCATGATGCTTATCAGCCGATCCGTGCTTTGCTGCCGGTGCTCCGTGCTTTGCCGCTGGTGCGCTGCGTTTTCCTGGCGGATCCTGCTTTTGCTCTCCCTCCACTCCTGTGCTTTTTGATTCTCTTTAAGAGATTGCTTCATCACTTCTTGCAGCATGTCTTCTTTGCTTTTTTGCGGCCTCTTCCTGAGTCTTTGCAGTCTCTCAGCCGGTGATAACACGGACGGCTGAGATCTCAAAGTTGCATCTGTAAAGGCAAAATGCAACACTTAACAGAGGCAGCATTGGTTATACCAGACAGAGTAATGATTCCCCCGCACTTAAGGAGGGCACACACACTGTACACAATAGCATAATTTTCCCATCCCAAAGAGAGCTCACATAACCCACAGGAGCCCCAAAATGGTGAGTAAGGGGGACTGATTGTTTCACGGCTGTACTGTCCTCTGGGTTTCTGTGCCTTGGGGAGAGCCAACAGCTGCAAGGGGCACCTACACTGAACACTGTCCCAACATTTTCCACAGGAGTTCATCCTGGAAGATATCTCGCTGCTGAGGGTGACCTGGGAAGCAAGGGAGGGTCTTCTACTGCAATGCAGCTTCGGCCCTGGTCCATATGCAGCTTGCCTGTGTGCAGCAATGGTCTCCCCGCCCCTCACAGCACAGTGGCGCGGACACGTTAGCCTGACTGGGACAAGGACCCAATAAACCTGCACAAGCGCATTGCCCACGTTCTGGATGAGACTTTCGAAGAGATTACCGAGGCCGATTACCGCGATGTGATAGACAACATCAATGCGCTATTCCGCATCTAGGCATGCATGCCCTAACCCTCCTCTCCCAAAGAGCCCTAAAAAATTCTTTCCCGAAAAAAAAGCCGCTTACCGGGAACCTGCTCTTCTGTTTCTCCTCCACCAAGTACCAGTCGCTGCGACTGGCTACCTTCCTCCTGGCTCAAGAAGAGCTCCTAGATGCATGCCTCCAGGGATTCTGAGGTGTCTCCCCCTGCCCCAGCACCCTCACTCTCGCTTTCCTCTTTCTCCTCCTCCTCCTCCTCCCACTCTGAAGTGTCCATGGTGGTGCTCGGAGTGGAGGTGGGGTCACCCCCAAGTATCGCGTCCAGCTCTTTGTAGAATCGGCAGGTCGCGGGCGGAGCACCCGAGCAGCCGTTTGCCTCACGGGCTTTGCAGTAGGCACTCCGCAGCTCCTTCACTTTAATCCTGCACTGCAGTGCGTCCCAGTCATGGCCCCTTTCCATCATGTCCCTTGATATCTGCCCGAAGATATCGTAATTCCTTCGGCTGGAGCGCAGCTGGGACTGGACAGCTTCGTCCCCCCAAACACTGATGAGGTCCAGCAACTCGCCATTGCTCCATATTGGGGCTCGTTTGGCGCGTGGAGACATGGTCACCTGGAAAGTTTTGCTGATAGCACTCCACGCCTGGCTGAGCAAACAGGAAGGGGATTTTTAAAATTCCCAGGGAATGTAAAGGGCGGGTCTGATGGTTGGTCACCTGGGGCCAGGGCAGTAGAGTTCGAACTGATGACCAGAGTGGCTAGAACAGGCATTGTGGGATACTGCCGAATACTTCTGGAGGCCAATCAGAGCGCATTGGGCAGCCACACTGGCGCTGCAGCGCAGCAGCAGTGGCGCAATAAACTTTATTCCTCTCGGGGAGGTGGAGTACCAGCAGCACTGTAGCCGCAGATTCACAGAGCTGTACGTGCCTTGCCAGTGTGGACTGGGAGTGTGGTATAGCGCTGTGGGAGGCTTTATTGTGCTGTAACTCGCAAGTGTAGGCAAGTCCTAAGTGTGGTCAGCCTCCTCTCAAGCATCCCGTCATAGTCTAGGGTTACAGCACAGGTAGCCTATCTCAGATTCTCCTCGTGGACTGTTCAATAAACTCAAGAAACACTTTTGTCCATTCCCATCGCTTCTCAGGTTCTGCTTTATTAAATTAACAAACATTCAAAATAAAGTTTTCTAATCCATACGAAAGTCCACACAAAACAAAGGTTTTTCTCCATCCTACTTCCCAGCACTCTCTGCTAGATCTTATTCACTCCAAGCACACTCTAATGCACAAGCGAAGCGCCCACCCCCACTTGCAGCCTCCTGCTGCTCTTTATAGGGCAATCACCTTGATCTTTTCCAGGTGTGGCTCAGCCCTCCAGCCAATATGCATTCTACATTCTTGGAGTTTACACAGCAGGCATAGAATATAGGTAAATTGCCTTTATACATAACCCAAAGCCCTTCCCTTCTTGAAGCCCAAGTACCCAGAATTTGGGTTAATCCCTGAGGCTGTGGTAGTCTCCATTGGTCTGTGATGGGCATGTCTTGTGTGTCCCGCCCCCCGTCCTGCACTCTGTGCCTCGTTGTGCATAATGTAGAGGGACTCCCCTATAGCTGATAAATATGCTATATACGTATGAGTCCCTCCGCAATATGTAGTGGAGGGAAATACCCCTTGCATGGAAATGTACCAGGGTGGCTCACCTGCAAGAGATATTTCCCTCCTGTACATATTGTGAAGGAACACATACATATGTAACATATTTATCAGCTCTTGGGGCAGAAGGGGTCCCCCCTACATTATACACAGTGAGGCAGACGGGGTGGAAAAATCCAGTAGACATGTCCATCACAGACCAGTGGAAGCTACTGCATCCTCAGGGATTTACCCAAATTCTGGGTACTTGGGTTTCAAGCAGGCAAGAAGGTTGTGTATAAGAGCAATTTACCTATATTCTACCCCTGCTGTGTAAACTCCAGGAATGTAGAATGTATATGGGCAAAAGGAGACATATAGCCATCATAGAAGTTAAAGTCCCAAAAGGCTAATTGTTTCACCCAATCATTCTCCCTGCTAGTATAGATCTTTCCTATGACTCAGTGCAGCCATCTTTCTACTTGCCTTTTTACACTTCTTCATTTCAGGAGGCAGAGGAGGCTAAAAACATGTTTTGTTTTGTTTTGTTTTTCACATGAGTGATCCAGTTAAACGCAGTGTTTGGGGACAGTAGAAAATAAGTAATACCAGCAAGCCCTCAAACTAGAAGCTTTATTTCTAAACACAGAACTGCCGGATTAACCTAGTTATACCAGAGGCAATTTCACAGAAGCCATGGCCTTATCTACACTAGGGACATTTTGAAAAAAAATTCCTAGTGTTGCTAACTGAGCTAACTAAGGCCTAAAAGACATCACTGCAGTGTTTGCAGTCTGGGGATTTAGCTATTTATAAAAGCAGTGTATTTTCAACTGAGTTGAGTGCTCAGAGAACTCACAAATTTGGCAATTAATTTTTTCAACTTTTAAGGAATTATAAATTAGTAGGAAAAGTGTAATGGTGTGCTTTCCATATTGTGTTGAGGGGTATATTTGCTTGTGGACATACATAAAAAATGAGTCAAATTCTTTGCTGGTATAAATGGATGCAGTTTCAGTCACTTCAGTGGAATTGCATCCATTTACATCAGCAGAGAATTTTGGCCTGGTGTTTATATTTAACAAAAAATCCTTCGCAATAAAGAGTTGAAAATTCAAACACATATGCACACAGAAATGCTATCAAGCAATCAAAAGTGGGAAAACTACTCTATAAAGCAATATCCATGAAATCATGCCCAAGAAACTGAGCTACAATAGAAACACCCTTAGTCATGTATATTTCACAGAGAACAACTGAAGTTTATTCCTGAAGAGAAACACATGTGTGTGACATCTTAAAGTCCTTGTAGATTAAATTCTCAAAAGTGACTAGTGATTTTGGGTTTCCAATCGGTGACACCTTGGAGGGACTCAATTTTCATAATGTGGGATCAGCACTTTATGAAAATCAGGACACTTAAAATGCCTCAAGTTGAGAAATGACAAATTGAGGAAGGAATCATTTCTGAAAATTTAGGTCACGAAAATGCTGCTATATCTGCAAATATAAGTCTCAGAAATATCACTTTTTCAGAATATGTACTTAGACTGTAAACTCATTTGGCAAGGATACTCTTTATTTATTTGTCTTTAAAATTCCATGAACTTTTCTGTGACCATATAAATAATATGTACTGAAAGAATGAAATCATGTTTCCAAGTTATTAGAGTATTCAGATAAAGAGGTAGTTGTAAGAAGGGCAAGTATTTCAGACATATTGGTGAGATACACTAGAATTAATATCTGTGGGGAATTAAGGAGGATTAGAGAAATAATATTCATGCTTTAATAACAATTTGGTCCCAACATCATTAAAAACAAGCTTCCATCTACTGCATATGTTTCTCTTGGTTGCAAAGGCTATTGTTTGTTAGACTAAAAAGGACAAAGGAGCTGATAAAAGTTGTCTACCTTGTGCAAACTTCAGAGGACACGTACACGGACGAGTCACGGAATATTGATCAACATGCAATTGCAGGCAAAAAAATCCTGACCCGAGGTCGCTGGATTTTGTTAAACTCTTATGAGAGATTTTGTGTACAATAGTGGGTGTGCAAAATATGACATTCATGGAAATGTTATTATTTTCAGCTGTACGGAGTATTTTTTTTGAATGATTTGTTTTTGATGTGTGCAGTTTTTCACTACTGCCATAATTGCATTGTTTAAAATGCTTGTTTTGGAAATGTAGACTAGGTTGTATAAAACAAGCCTTCCACCACACTATATCCCTCTAATATTTGAGTGCATACTGTAGTCTGTCACTAGGTTATGTCAGTACCAATAATGATACTATGCTATGATTGAGACCTGAAAGTGTCAAAAGACTTTAACAGCCAAAGGGTGCAAGATGTTGAATGAGTAGTACATTAAAACAGAAAGGAATTAAAATGTCTGAGCTAATCAGCTCTCCTGGACTTGCAGAAGATAAGAAAGAAGAAACAATAATAAATCTGAGGGGATAATGGAAATGCAATTATCCTTCGCCAAGAAGTGCTTCTTCATCATTGATAACTAATTAGTTCCATGTACTCACATACATTGTTTGAATTATGTAACAAAATTTAGATATAGTCAGAGCTATCTATTAGCCAAACCATGAAAGAGAAATCCTACTCAAACAATTGGTGAATTCAGTCTTCAAATTACTGATGATCAATATGTTTTTAGTACTGTTGTGCTTCTTTGGTAATGAACTACAAAAGAATACAGGTCAAAGTGAACTAAGAGTACTGCAACTTGAGTTAGTCATTCATCTCAGTTTATATAAATTAACACTACATTACTTTGGGACAATCTGAGGAATGTATTCAGTCTCTATCTAAGGAGCTGAACTAGCTGAAATTAGCCTTCCCAGTTGCTGGCCTATGGATTCCTCTATAGTTGTGGAAGTGAAATTCACTATTCTGAAGTGGAAATGTAATTTCCTTTCCCTTGCTGTATTAGACTGGCCAATTAAGAATTTCACATTGCCCTTTATTACATGCAGACTAACTCTGCCCAGTCCGACACTCTATTTTATACTCCTCTGAGGAAGCTCAAAGCACTTAATTCTGGGTAGCACATTTAGAATTAGTGCTGCAGCTGCAGTTCTGCAGGAAATTCTGGTATTGACTGACTAAATTACACCACTCTGCCTCTGCAGTTAGGTTTTGTGCCCAAAATGAACTCTTTTTGACTACTTGGAGGAGCCAAAGATGTGGGCCATGCAGCCAGCCCCTCATTCTCTTCTGTCTGCAGCAGGAGCAGCTGATGGGATATTGTAATCCTCTCACTTCTACATGGAAATTTGGAAATTATTCTTCTACAAGGAGAATAAAGACCTCAGTTGGCTCTAAGTAAAAAATAGATGCATGCAGTTCATGAACAAATATACTGCTACGTAAAACAACAGAGGAAAAAAGACCTCTTTTGGAAATCTCTCACTACCATGTCACTATCACTGTAACGTTCCCCCACATTGCCTTTGTGCAGTACTTAGTTATTAGCCTGTAAAATGACTCTTGCCCAGTCTTGACAAGCACTGACTGGATATTGAGGGTCCCAGCCTACCAGTGGATAATCCGCTCTTTTTCCACACCTCACCTCCCCCTTCCATTGTACTGCTCCTCAGCAAAGTTCACATACTGCACCCAGGTACATGTGTTCTAAGGGGGGCAACCTCCGTTGTACGCATTATCTCCATGCTAGATTACATGCTTTTCACACTCTTCTATAAAAAGAAAAGGGAGCATGTCAAGACCCATGTCTAGCCCAGGGGAAATTGGCAGAAGGGTTGTCAGGGAGCATGGCATTGTTAGATGCTGTTTCTGAGAGTGCAGCCTTATATGGTAGCTTTGCACTTGTGATTAAGAATATAAGAACATAAGAAAGGCCGTACTGGGTCAGACCAAAGGTCCCTCTAGCCCAGTATCCTGTCTACCGACAGTGGCCAATGCCAGGTGCCCCAGAGGGAGTGAACTTAACAGGTAACGATCAAGTGATCTCTCTCCTGCCATCCGTCTCCACCCTCTGACAAACAGAGTCTAGGGACACCATTCCTTACCCATCGTGGCTAATAGCCATTAATGGACTTCACCTCCATGAATTTATCCAGTTCTCTTTTAAATTAGATTAGAACAACCTCATGGCTACTCCAATTTATACCAGTCACTTACATCTATCTTACCTATACACATAGTTTAGAATATGTGTAGCGTAGACATTTGCTAGCCATGCCCCTCTTGAATCTTACTGCTCCCCTCCAATTGCCACTCAACTCAGCTGCAGCCACACTTACTTTTCACAGGACTGTGCCTACACAAGACAGTTTTTCTAAAAATCCATTATTACCACCATCAGTGCATTTCCCCAGTGGTAGCAATAATGGAAGAGCTAGTGGAGACAGGATGATGGTGTTTTACTCTTTACACCATCTAACCTTGCCTCAGAGGTGGCTAAAATACCAAATCACCAGTGCTGTATTTTATATAGGAAATCCCACAGCGACTACCACTCTGTAGAGTTTAATATAGAGATTGCAACAGGGAATTTAAGAAAAAATAGATTAGGGAAGATAAAGCTAAGGGGGAAATGACCCAAATAGTATGGAATGGTTGCAGTACACTAAGGGTAAGGTTTAATGACCACTTTACAGAGGTGCAGCTGCCTTGCACATAACACAACCATTGGGTAATTGAGAGGCCAGGCAAAACCTAACATGGGAAGTTTATATCATTTAGCCATTGAGGAGGTTTACAGGATAACAGTGTGACAGTTGAACTGGGCAGAGGATAGAAACTGATTCTACAGACTATAAACATTCAAAAGGGAGCATCTCATATCCTGTGTGTGCTTTAGTTAATTGAATTACTGCTTGACATTAAAGTTAGAGGACATAGTTAATTTCTATCTGACCTGCACTATCTAAAAAGAAAATTGGAAGTACAATTAGAGAAAGAAAAATGTTAATTTAGGAATTGATTTTGCTGTAAATCTATGGTTTGTCCTAAATGAAAAGTTTAGGAACTTAATGGGGTTCATCATGTTCTTAATGTTACATTGGAACTTTACTGGAAAGTCACCTGCCAGAGTACTCCATCAGACAGGTAAGGAAACCCTCAAGTACTCAGGTAAAATGTAGTAGGGAAAGGAACCCATCTTCAGTACTCTGCACTGAGATTTATGAGTTGGGCCACCAAGCATCTCAGTTCCAACACTCGTGGCTCATAGGAGAGTTACTTTAATCTTGATCAGGATGAACTCCTTCTCGCTGCATGGCTAATGAAGGTACTGTTGTAGTGGGTTGCCTGTCTACTTTGGTCTTGTCTTAACTGCTTCTGTATTCTGTCTGTCAGTCCTCTGCTGGGCTTCCTTGTGGGAAGCACAGTCTTGGCTCTCGGGCCCATCAGTCCTTGTGCTAGGCTACTGTCTAGTCCTTGGGAGGGTGTATTGTGATTGACCAACATTTCAGTTAGGGTACCCTTCCTGTCAGTTCTGCCTTTGCCATCAATGTTGTGGCTGTCTTTACTGATAACTCAGTCTCCCTTTTGCTTTCCGTGTACCCAGGTCAGATGTCTTGGGTTCAGATTTCCATTTGGTGCTGAATCATTTGAATTCTACTGCACTATATGGCGGCCCACTGTCTGACGTTAGTGCATTTGGTATCCCCTATCTTGCAAAATGTGCCTTCAGTTTCCAGATCACAATTCTTGCCTGAGTGTCTGCTAGATAGTCCACCTCCCAGAAGTTGGAGTAGTAATCCAGTGTGATTATGTAGTTCCTGTCATTAAAAGTGAACAGGTCTGTTCACAGGGTCGGTTGGGATTTCATGAGTTTGTAGAGTCTCCTGTTTTCAATCACTACAGACTTTGCACACCTCTCACTGTTCCATGTACATTCTCAGTTGAGCATTCATGCCTGGCCAGTAGATGCCTAGCTTGTGTCAGGCATGCCTTTATCCCCAGGTGTGAAATGTACAGCTATGTCATGATATCAACTCTTAAATCTGCTGGGATTAGTGCCCAGTCTCCTTTAAACAAAATCCTATCTTGTGCATATACAGCTCAGCCCTTACCTGGCAGTAGGGGGTAACTTCCTGTGGCACTCCTCCTGGCAGCCAAGTGAGGGATGTAGGATCAGGAACAGCCCCCCGGCTGCATGCAGGACAGAGGTCCCCATCCTCAGACCCCTATCCGCTCCCCTCTTCTTAAACTCTTTCACCTACATGGTAATTTTTGGAAGGGTGGGGGGGGACTTCAGTTTCAGATTATGCCCTGGGACCCAAAAAAACTCTGTGAGGCCCTGCTCAGCAGTGGCTTTTCATGATGCTTTCTAATGGCTTGTGATCAGACTGAACATCCACCTTGTGCCCAAAGGTGAACTGATGGAATCATTCCAAAGAGCACAGCCAGGAGCTCTTATCTGAGCATAGCTCTTTTCTGTGTCTGTCAAGGCTCTGCTAGCACATGCGGTGAGCTGTTGGATTTGCTACTGTGCAGCTCCTAGACCTCCTGAGGCATCATGCTGTAGATCTAGCTTCTCCACAGGGTTTTAGTACTTTAGGACTGGCACCTTTACTTATGATTTTCATTATTCTTTCAAATGCTTGTTCTGGGATCTCTGACAATTCCCCATTCACACATTGTAGAATGATGCGCTGTGTTCAGTTTACATTGGAACATCTCTGGGGCTGGGCTGATGCCCTTAGGCATTCTTATGCATTGGAACCTGCCAAAAGATGTAGAAAAAGCTGTCAGTTGAGACTGGATGGCTCACCTAATATGTGAATATGCTCAATTTAACATCACAAAGAGTGAGCACTTTTTCCCTGGGTAAATTGGGTAATATGTCCTCAATCTCTGATTATGGGTAATTACTTCTTTTCAATGCTGTGTTCAGTAGTTTTGAATCAGTGCAGACCCTCAGTTTACCTTATGGATTTTTTTTTCTCTTACCACTATTAGGCTGCTGATCCAGCCTGTACTAGTTTCAATGCATGTAATGATGCCTCTTTTCAGGCTTGCCAGTATCTTCTGCAGTGGATTCCCCAGGGATAATGGAACTCTGCAGTTTAATATTGTCACAGCTCTACATGGGGGTCTGTTTCTAACCTCAGCTTGCTCCCTGGGTTTCCATCTCCTTCAAATATGTCCTTATATGCTATATGAATGTTGGACAGGGCCCACAGTGATTATTCTCTATCCTCTCTCAGATATACTGGTATTGTCCACAATCAAAGCCATGACTTGCACTGCCCTGCTATCCAGCAGTGGATAGTACTCCTGTGTTTCAACTACTCTAAACTACTCTAAACTCCAAGGGATAAAGTCTCTTGTTTCATGGATTTCTTACTGATGACCTGCATTTTGCTCAATGGCCTCAGAATGGTTTTATTGTACATCACCTGAACCTTCACACATTTATCAGCAATGCTGGGATTACATTGCAGCTGACTCCTCAGTCCAGCTGGAATCCAATTGGTCATTGATCTAATAATATAGTTGCAAATATGGGAGCTGAATGGATGGCAGCCTTCTTCTGCAGTCCATTTATACTGAGAGTCTTTGGAACTGCTAACATCACACTGCAGATATCCTCCTCTTCACTGGAAGTCTCTACAGCAGTGGTGGGCAACGTGCGGCCCGTAAGGGTAATCCGCTGGCGGGCCACAAGACAGTTTGTTTACATTTGAACAGCTGCCCACAGCTCCCAGTGGCCACGGTTCACCATTCCCGGCCAATGAGAGCTGCAGGAAGCAGTGACCAGCACATTCATGCGGCCTGCACAGCTTCCCGCAGCTCCCATTGGCTAGGAGCGCGGGCCCCAGGTTGCCCACCACTACTCTACAGACTGAATCACTACAGGTACTGCTCTTTTTTCCCCCTCCTGTAGCATTTGGATAAACAATTATTCTTTTCCCCACATGTTTTGCAATGTTGCCCATAGCTTGGGCATTTTTCTTTCTGCCTTTTGTGTTACCTTCCACAGTACCTACACTGGACCATGATGCCTGCATTCTCGGTTGGTCAGTCTCTGTCCTGTTCCTTTAGTTTGAGCCTGTGTACTTGTTCTGCACAAGTGGCTATCATTGTTTTGATCTCCCTGGACAGCTCAGCTGCCCTTGCTATTTGGAAGTATTTCTTTAGGGTTAGATTTGTTTCTTTCAACAATCTCTCTGTAATCTGGATTCACGTGTCCCACAAATGATCCTGCCTCTAACTAGGGAATCTTTAATATCTTTAAAGTTACATGTGGATGCCAGAAGTCTCAGCTCTGTAATGAAAATATCTATTCAGTGTTCTGCTTCTTAGTTTCAGGCAAAAATACCACCCCCCCCCCCAAAAAAAAAACCCTCTTTACAGTCTCATTCTGTCTGGTGTCACAATACTCATCAAATATTTTTTGTTAGCTGTTCCAACTGTTGTTTGCTTTGATTCTAGGTGCCGCTTTGTTTGCCTGTTAAATTAAACTCTCTTCCTTTCAGTGAGTCTCACTGGTCTGACCATTGACACTATATTTAATGTACCACATGCTGGCTAATAACATAAGAGGATTCCATGTTTCTAAAACTAAACTGTTTCTTTATTTAGAGAACAATTTACAGAGATGCTGCAACTACAGCTAGCATTCATACCATGTGCAAACAGACTGACTTCCTATTAGGAAGTTCCTAATTCCTCTTCCAAAATTTTCCCTCCAGCAAGCTCCTCCTTACAAGTTCCATGCAGGATTCTAAGATGAGACCCCTCAGTATAATTTAGATAGCCCCAGGGGTGGCGGTGTGATCCAGAATCAGTACAGCACTATTCATTGTGGCCTAGCCCCTCACATCCGTGGCCTGCTTGTCCCCTCTCCAGACCTGTCCCCATATATTCCCTCCGCCACATCCTGGAGGAAGATGGGGGAGGCGGGAAATATAGAGCAATGCAAACTGCCTTGTGCACAGACTGCACCAGAGGGAATTCTCCCTGGACAGCTCTGGGATAGCAGTGTGAAGGGGCCATAGCAGAAGGGGAAATCACTCACATAAATTAATGATGCACTGAGCCTGAGTCACCTCTTGTTTATGCAGAGGCCTGAAATGGGAACACAGTAAAGATTACAATGGTGCAAAAATGATGCAGCTTCCCTTCTACCTTGAAGGCCTGTTAATTCCTAGTCTATCTATGGTCCTTTGAAATATATATCCGTCCTAGCTGTCGATTACAAAATCCCCCTATATAGTATCATTTGCAAATTTAATTAATATGCTACCAGCTATCTCTTCCAGATCATTAACAAAATATTAAATAAGATCAGCTTTAACAATGATGTCCATGTTATTGCAATATGCACCTTCCCCTGGAACTTACTTCCTTGCCCTTTTTCATTACCCTCTGTTTACCATAATTTAGACAGCTTTCAAACCACATATCCAAAGTATTTCTAATTAACATAGGACTGGATTAGCACCTTGAAATCCAGACCAAATAAGGTGCAGTGCATACCTGCCCAGCAAGAATCTAATTGTTCTTCCTTGCTCTGGTAATTGGTGCAAGGCCTTTTCCTGGCTTAGCTGATTCCTCCTTCCATGTTGGTTTAGCTGCTGCATAAGGTGGAGCCAAGATTTCTCCTACTTGTTATCCCTGCCCACCCACTCTCTGTGCACCTGCACAGGAAAGGGAGTAGCAGCTTTTCAGTGCCTGTTCTCCATCCTCTGGAGGTAATGGTGATGTGAGTAGCTCCCACATATGAGTAACAGGGCTTCTTACTCTGTTGCGTGAATAGCTCGCACAGACGAGTAACAGGGCTCGAGATTTTATGGGACACTTGCTCAAATCCCAATACGCTAGATCAATTTTTATCCACTAATTTTGCAGTTCTCCCAAAAACCTAAGTCAGGTTTGTCCAGAAATTCTTGCTATTTATTGCTCATGATTTCATTATGTAGTACAGTGGTCATCAGGGGGTTTACTGGGTTATCAGAGTATTATGGATTAGAGCCATGCTTCACCCCTCCCTTCTTCCAACTGTCAAGGTGGTAAGTTCTGTGCTCATCTCCATAAAATATAAAAGCCAAAAGAAAATGTTACCAGTCCTAGTGATCTGGGGACAAAGGCAAAATCTCTTAGGCAGAGATTAGTTGTGAGAACTAAAACTGAATTGGAAGAAAAAATTCAAATTAGACTTGAAAAGCACACACACTCCAGGAGGTCTTGGGTTCTCACCCAGCCATTTTAAAAGAAGGTTTAGAGAAGATCATAATAGGTGTAATGGCTAGGATTTATATCTAGAATGGGGTAAAGTCAAAAGACTTTAAACAAGACCATACTTCCTCAGAGAAAAGACTGAGACAGGCTAGAAAAGGAGGGCATGATTTCACCAGTGCAGTTTTCTGAATCGACCACACTGATAGTGTCCATCGTTAAGCCAGACAAGACAGTTCACATCTGTGGGGATTATGAAGTTAGATAATTACCACATGCCAAAGATGGAAGACTTGATTGAAGTATTAGGTGGGGGTCAAAAATTTAGTAAGCTGTACATGTCCCAGATGCACCAGCAGTTGAAGCTGGAGGACTGTAAGAAATGTACCACTATAAACACTCACAAGAGCGTATATCACTACGGTCAATTGGAATATGGTATATCATCAGCAAGTGGAATTTTCCAGAAAGCCATGGAAAATTTGTTGAACGGTATCTTGTGTGTTGTAGTGAGGACTTACGATGTCCTCATCACAGGCAGAAGTGTCTCTGAAAATCTGTCAACCCTAGAGAAGGTATTTCAAATATTGGCGGCAGCAGAGCTTTGCTTAAAACAAATTAAATGGTTTGTTGTTGTTGTTCTTGTTTTAATGAGACCAGAATAGGTGTATCTGGGCTACAGGATAGAAAAGGGGGGCATTTACCCTGTCGCAGACAAGGTCACGGTAACTGAACAGGTCTCATCCCCTCAGAACAAAACTGATCTACTAGCATAGTTAGGTGTGTAAATTATTATCACAGGTTTCTCCGAAATGTTTCAGTTCTTTTAGAACCCTTGCATTAGCTCCTGAAGAAAGGGACCTTCTGCTACTGGAGAAGGAGTCAAGAGAGCCCTGCAGGACTGTAGCTGCAGGAGTCACCAATGCACAGTGATTTTATTTTGTTGTATGTGTTGTTTTTCATTTTATTTTGTATTTGTGAAAAACACAGGGCTCTATCTGTAAGACAGGCCATCAGCATGCCAATGCAGTTCCCTTCAGTCCATTGCCATTACCAGAATAGATCTGGTTCTACAGAGCTTTCAGGAGAGATTGTGTTATTCATGAAACACCTCAGTATTCATGAAACACACCAGTAAAGGCTTCCCAGATAAGAAAATTACTAGACAGGATCTTATCCCATCCCAAGTGCAGCAGTACTTACTGCAGGGCTGGCTATGAGCCAGTGTAAGGAAGAATGCTGCCCATTTAGGGCCAGGCGTACAGAACTGAACATAGAGAATGGATGTATATTGTGGGATACAAGAGTCTTTATTCCCTCACAAAGACAAGATGACGTTCTGACAGATTTAAATGAAGCATGCCCCAGAAGGAAATCTTTGGCTCAGAGCTGTGTACGGTGGCCAAACAGGGATAGGACCTGGGAAAAGTAGTAAAAGGATGTTACCAGTGCCAGGGGCGGCTCTATGTTTTTTGCGGCCCGAAGCATGGCAGTCAGGCGGCCTTCGGCGGCATGCCTGCGGGCGGTCCGCGGTCATGCGGATTCGGCGGCGTTTCTGTGGCTGATCTGCTGGTCCCATGGCTTCGGTGTACTCACTGTCCCGAATTGCCACCGAAGCCATGGGACCGGCAGACCTCATGCAGGCACGCCGCTGCAGGCCGCCTGACTGCCGCCCTCACAGAGACCGGCAGGCCGCCCCCTGCGGCTTCCCGCCCCAGGCACGCGCTTGCTGTGCTGGTGCTTGGAGCTGCCCCGACCAGCGCCAGGTGCCCCAGCAGGCCCTGGCTGGCTGGCGCTGGACCAAATGGCACCCAAGGCTAGGAGGTGCCCCTCCTCCATTTGTTAAACTTTTGAATACCTTATTTTTTTATTGCATTTATAACCCATTTCATGACTTTGATGCATGATTTGCATGTGTGATTTATCCCTGTCATATAAGACGATAATTTGCATGTTAGGATCTGTAAATCTGTATTTATTCATGTCATATATAAGCAAATAAAAACAAATGTTTCCTCTAAGCTTAATCCACATATGAAATACCTGAAACATTTTACTTCAAACATTCTATTTTCCCTTTTGTTGCTAACAACAAAAACATCACCCTTAGCTCTCAGGCCCCCAAGCCTGGCACCCCAGGCAGTCGCCTGTGTCGCCTGCCCCTAAATCTGTCCCTGGCCTTGGTTACCATGAAAGGATGCTACCACATGAGAGAGAAGATCCCCTGGTTATTTAAAAGACTACATCCCATCTGTAAATTATGAGAGGAAGGATGTAATAAATTTGTCATCAAGGGTTACTCAGAGTTTTGTGAGTTGGAGCCATACTCCATTCTTCTCTGATTCCTGTTTAGTTAGTATGTGTTTTCCCCAACTCTGTATATAATCGAGTAAAGCAGCACGTTCCCAGTCTGCAGAACTGCAAGTAAAATATGTTTCTTGTGCATTGGGAGATACCTTTAAAAATCATAAATTGTAGAAGCCTAGAGACTTTTTTCCATTTTAATATTTGTTCCATTATTTTGTTATAAACAGAAGTTAGATTTTGTGGGGTGTAATCACTGTGATCCTTTGGTACTTTCCCAGTTTTCCAGGATTTATTTTTTTATTGTCAGCTTATTAGATAATTTCCTTAACACTTTAGGATTTATGTCATCAGGACTGGTGAATTTGCATGTACCGTAATTAGTCACTTAAACCATTACCTGCTTTTTGTCAATAGCTATTTTTACAGATCAGAGGGGTAGCCGTGTTAGTCTGAATCTGTAAAAAGCAACAGAGGGTCCTGTGGCACCTTTAAGACTAACAGAAGTATTGGGAGCATAAGCTTTCGTGGGTAAGAACCTCACTTGCATCTGAAGAAGTGAGGTTCTTACCCACGAAAGCTTATGCTCCCAATACTTCTGTTAGTCTTAAAGGTGCCACAGGACCCTCTGTTATTTTTACAGAGTCTTTCTTGCTTTTTTTTTTTTGTCCAAGTCTCGCTTCTTTGTTTTCTTGTTATGGAAAGGATCTCAGTATCTCAATGATTTGAAGAGTAATCATTAATTTAATTTCCAACTTTTTTACTGCCAAAGTAAAGTTAATGGTAGTTTTACCGTTGAATTAAATGGGAATAGGAATAGGCCCTTATTAGTGAGCCTACTATCTGTCTAGTACTTTTTCCTCTTAAATAGATGTGTACAAGCATGTTTATATATTTATTTATTTTATATATAATTAGTGTCATACAAAATCAATATTGCACAAATCAAATGGACCAGAACCTAGTGAACTAATTGATTTCAAAATGAAATTGCTGACAGGGAATCATCATTAAAGGGGTATGTTTCCACAGGGGTGCTCATGGGGCCAGAGCCCTTGGACCAATGCTATCTTTTTAATTAGTGACCTTGAAGACAACACAAAGATCAGTAGTGCAGTAACTAATGATGAGTACAGGTGACTGTTACAGAGTGTCCTGGATTACTTGGTATTGAGAATATATGGAAAAATGTCTTCTCCATTGTATTTTGATGCATCAGTCCATTACTGATTTCAGCTACAATAAATACAGTAAACAGTGTCATTTTTCATAAGGGAGAGCAGTCTCTGTAGATGCAGCAATGTAATATATTTTGGTATTTCAGAGCATTTTGAGGAAAAATAAACACCACATATATAATAGTGTCCTAAATTAGTCATACTTATTATGATCTTCATAAACTGAAATTAACTTTATCAGAGCAGTGAATTACACTAACCTATAGTATTTGTGCCACTATTTTATCAGTCAGGAAGCACTTCCACCCTAAACTCTTATTTCTATTATATAAACCCAGTAAAATAAGGGAATAACTTGGCTGAAAGGATTTGACAAGAATAAATAAATTTATAATAATTAATAAAAGACTTACATTTGGCAGGCTGTGCAACTTTGTGCCCAGGAAACATATTTATTTTTAATATTTTTTAAATGGCTTTTGTTTCAGATTTCCCTCATAAAGGCATTTAATAGAGCTTGTCAAAATTTTGCCATCAAACTTTTTGTTTTGGTTTGTTTTTTTGCATGTAAAATGGATTTTTGGTGAAACAGAAACGTTCACCAAAATAAATACAGTAAATGAATGCATACATAAATATATTCTATTTTTATATAAAAAAAAACTGAGCTGTCAAAAAACTTACAATTTTTCCATTTTTATATTTTTGATGAAACTTCTGAAAAAAGCTTAGTAACCATATATGTGTGCGTGTGTGTGTATACATGTGTTATATAAAATCATCCACATTTTTGTCAGGAAAATAATTTCCTAACCAGATCTGCTCTTTATGCAGTTGCTCTTTCTGAGAAGCCCTCATCACTCTCTCATATGCAGTGTCCATTATCTGTTTCAGAGTTAATCACAATTACATTTATTTAGATTTCATTGAAAAAACTCCAAACTGAAGTGTGCCTGTCCAGTGCTCTGGGTGTCCTTATCAGACATTTAAAACCACATTCACTTACTGAGGTGGGAATAGCTGATGTTACAACAGACTGCTTTGTGACTCTGTAACCACAACAATGTGATATGCATATGATATGGTGCATGGTTTAATAATCAGAGCTGGAAATAAGAGTCAGAAAACTCTGTTCTCTAATGTTTCTGACCAATTTTTTTTAAATTCGGGATGGGATTATCAAAGGCTCAAACTGGATTTAGGCATCTAGCTGCTATTTATACCTTTGAAAAAAGTTCCTTAGGTGACTAAAATAAGGCATCAAATTCCATAGTTAGGCATGTAGGTGGAAGCTGACTGATTTTCAGAAGTGCTGAAAACTACTGAATCACTAATTCAGCTTGAGAAGTTAGAGAATGTAAAAGTAATAACGATCCACCTTGTAAGTATTTTGGTGATATTTCCTTGGGATTATTGTTGAAAGGAGTATAGAAGTCAATGTGTGTTTTATGTAATGATGACTAAAGATGAGCTGAAGCATCTGTGATCTTCTGAAGCCAAATCATAAAAAGCTGAAGTTCAGGATTTGAACCCTAAACCAGGCTTTGCCACCTTTTTGAATCTCAGTGGGAGAAATATTGTGATGTTTTATGTTCTCCCAAACATGAGGACAATAACTGGCTTTTGAAGACACCAATCCTGCATGAAGCTATCCATCTGAGTTCTCTTGTTTTATACTTCAATTGTAAGCTCTTTCACGCAGAGGCCATCTTTTTGCTCTGTGTATGTGCAGCAGTGAGCACAGCAGGGTCCTGGTCCATGCCTGGGACTCCTAGACATTGTGATAATAAAAATAATAAATAATACAAAAGAAAGTACAAACCATTATGGAGACTAGGTCCCAGCTAGGACAGACAATAATTGTTGCTATGCAGAGTTACAGAAACCAATTCTACCCACAACTCTACACAACTGTACCCACATTCTTCTCTGGAACCTGATATGTTCAGAAGGCAAGCCAGTCACAGACCATAGGAAAAGCTGATAAAGGTTCTACAGGCTCTGTGGGAAACGAAATGTAGATTTCAAATTGATACATTTTATACATAAAAAAATGTGACTTGCTTTCCACCCAGCAGATGGTTGGCATGGTAACCCTAGAATAATACAACACAAGGGCATATACTTACCATGACAGAGAATATGTGGCAGTAAGTAATACCACAACAGAGATTTTGATTCCCACTTATTGTTCACCTACTTATTTATTTTACAGGAAAAGCAATTCGGTGGTATAACAATTAGTTGTCATGGCATCCATGTAATCTGAATAGAAGAACAATTATCATCCTTACTTTCCTAGCATCCACTAAATGAAATGTGGACAGATGCTCCAATACTCTTATATCCAAGTCTTCAGTTATATATTTCTCTTTGCATTTTGCCTTTACCATTCTTTGACTCAACCTCTGTATTAGTGGCATGGTTGTGCTTACGCTCACTATAAATATTTCTTCCTCCACGGGTTTCAGTATTTCATGCTTTCTACCGCTGCTGACTGAGGCTTACATCCCCTTTCCTTCCTGGTTGTGTATTGTGTAGCTCAAAGAGTCTTTTACAAATGTAAAAGGTACAGTTCCATCTCGTGGGATCCTCCTGTTTGAGTAACTGAATAGCAGCCCACAGTTCTCAACCTTCTCTCAAATTTTGACAAGTTGCTGTAGATTGTCTGCAGTGGCTGCAAATTTTGCATGTCATAGCTAACACCTTGTTAAGACGATCTGTGCTTCAGAGAAATTCAAAGAACTACAATGCAGAATGATTCAGACACTGCGAGGGGGTGGTAATAAATAGCTGACACATTCTCTGAAGATATTTCCTCCACATTATTGGTTGTATACTTTTCAGCAAATTGAATGTTCTTGGTGAATATTTTCTTTCACTATGAAAAGAAACTTTTCCTTTAGAAACAGAAAATTAAGTGGATAGAGTTCCTGCTGAATCACATCTCATCCAAGACTTTGCTTCTTGGAGCTGATCACTAGACAAACTCATTATCTCCTTCTGTCCCAAGTGTTTTCAATTTTTCTCTGTTATGAAAAACATGGATGTTTCTTCTTAGGTGGTTATAAGGTCATTGAACAGTGTTTCAAGAATAGTAAGAACAGAAACAGAAGAATGGTCAGGTTAAAGCATTGACCTGAGACAGTGGATTAGTGGGTTCTATTCCTGGCTTTGCCACTGGCTTTTCATGTGAACTTGAGCAAGTCACTTAATCTCATGTTGCTTTAAGTTCTCCAGTCTTTAAAATAGAGATAGTGCTCTGTTTCTCCCATCATTTATCTATTTAGATTACTCTTTGGGAGTAAGGATTGTCTCTAACTACCTGCATGCACAGTGCCTAAGATAATGGGGATCATAACTCAGTCATGGCTTCTAGGCTAAACTACACTACCTCTCCTATCCTATACTACTACTCATACTACTAACAAACATCTAAACAGACAGACAACACTGATCCCAGTGGGGAACTTGGAGGAAGGTGCTGTTTTACAGTGTTTTCATTTGATTCCTTCCTTTGTTTTTAATATAATGGTGAATGGGTTGGAGGGATAACATTCTTAGGCTTTGTACTATAAGTGGACTTTGAAGAGGGATTTGAAAGAAAAGAGGTTAGATGCCTAATGTTCTTTGATACACAGGGAACAATAATCATTATTTATAATGAAAGGGGAGTGAAGTAAACCAGTTTTATCTGTATAACATAGATCCAGGTGGAATGAGGACAAAATACAAAGCATTCTTTGTGTTAAATGTTTACTATTCAAGCTCAGGACTCCTCTATAGGTGGGATCCTTATCTTGAAAACAGTTACATTACCCTCACATAAATATCTCTTACTCACGTGAGTAGGCCTGTTGCACTCATTGGCCCTACTTGCAATATAAGTGTTTGCAGGATCAGTTCCTAACTATGTTAACTTGACTGAATTTCCTTTAAATTGGCTGAAAAAAAATATTTTACTAGTTACTATTTACTCTAGCAGTTGCATGTATGTCACACAGCCTGTCAAGGAGCAGGTCTGGTTTGATAAGTCAAAGCCATCATTGGTAGCCTACTCAAAAAAGCTTTCATGTGCAAATCCCAAATCCTTTCATTCTTTTGGCTCAGGCAAAATGTGGCAACACTTCAGCCACACATGTGTCCACTTCCTAAAGTGAAACACAGAATTGTCTGCTAAGGCCTCTACAGAATCAGAGCCTACAGATCTCTTTTCTAATTTACCCAGTTCAGGCAGCAGATACCTGAGGTGAGATTTTGCTTTTTATATGGTTTCTAATGTATAACGATACTGGTTTCCTATTTTTTTCCATTGTCTAGGGCCTGCAATTTTGTACTGATGGGTCTTTGAATTCTCACATCAATGTTTTATGTTTGCATATGAATCTGGTTTCATTAGAAGGAAAGGCAGCTTATTTTTGGTCATTTAATAAAATGGACCAGATTCTTGACCTTACTCTAGTTGCTTTGCAGCATTCCAGTGCAAAAATGCCCCCAAACAGCCAGAAAGACAGCTTAATTTGCTACTGGGGTGCATCTCCTTGTATTGGTTTAATATACTACATAGATGTTTCCCCATGTATTTTCTTAATGTTCGGTTGTGCTAAATATTCACTTTTAAAGAGGATTCAGTGTATAAGTGTTGTGAATCCAGAAGAGTACATTATTTATAGTATGGAAAAATGATATCAATCCACAGTTTCAAACTAAAAAAAAAAAAAGTCATATTTATAACAGTAACTCAACAGTTCAGGTGGGTGAAACTGGCCTAGAGAGTGTGGCTACACCCACTCAAATCATCAAGCAATGCTGCTAGACACTAATGTATGAATCCTTATTAATCCTTACTAATGTATGAATCCTTATTAATCCTTATTAATGTGATTAAACATCTAGTGCTGTGCCAGTGAATTGTGTGCGAGAGTCAGTTAGCAGGTTTTTTTTAGTAAATAATACATGCATATTCCATACATACATGAAGATATTGAACAGAACTGCACCCAGAAGTGATCCCTGTGTGAACTAGGGTTGCCAACTTTGGTTGGACGAATTCCTGGAGATTTCATCACACAACATAATCTTTAATTAAAGATTAATCTTTAATTTTTTGAGACTCCAGGACAATCCTGGAGGGTTGGCAACCCAAGTAGGACCCCACTTGCTATGCCCTTCTAGCTTGACTATGAACCATTGATCACTACGCTCTAGGAACAATTTTCCAACCAGTTATGCACCCACCTTATAGTAGCTCTGTCTACTACTTCTTTTGTTTATGAATAGGTCATGTGAGACAATATCAAAATCCTTACTAAAATCAAGAAATACCACACCTACTGCTTCTTCCCTATCCACAAGGCTTGTTACTCTGCCAAAGAAAGCTACTAGGTTAGTTTGACATGATTTATTCTTGACAAATCTATGCTGACTGTTACTTATCACCTTATTATCTTCTGGGTATTTGCTCCATTATCTTTCCAGGTATTGAAGTTACATGTTTTACAATATAAACATGTTAAACAGTAATCTGTGGCTATGTGCTACCGTCATGTAAACAGTGTTGTAAGTTACATAGTGGAAGTTGATTGGTCAGAAAATAGTTATAAATGGTAAATTAGTATAACTTATACCAACTGGATATTCAAGTGGTTGTGCATAATAGAGGTATCTTTCATGATTAGGGGCCAGAAGAGGGGGTGAAGCAGAATAAGCATCTAACATGAGGGTGTAAGACAAGTTGGGGACAAAGTTTCAATTATCTCAGTGCTGGCACTTTGTGTCTTATGTGTGATGTAAAGTGTAATGAATGTCAGGTTGCTGTGTAAAAAAATGCACATAAAAATGTTAAAAGAATGCTAAAGGTGCATATTTAAGCACTGAAAAATTAGAAAATGCCAGAATTAAGGTTGCCTTTCCTTATATGTATGCATTACATTATGGTCTTTAATTACTTGATCACATACTATATTTTTCCACAGAATCTCTGCCTCATTCGGTGCACACAATATCAGAAACTATTCAATACCTTGTTTCATACTCATTGTTCATTTGTGTGGTCCCAGGCCTTATTTACTGCATGTTATTCAAACCTTGCTCTGAAGAAAGATCATTAATTTCTTTATTCTATATTTGTAATCATGCTGTTCTTCTCACCGTCATATCTGAAGGCCTTCCAGTAGCGCATTAAGCAACATGACTATACATTTATCACGTGATATTTGTTGTCTCATTCTCTCTCCAGAAGGAGAAACGTGTAGTGGAGTGTCTTGTTTTGATACAGTGTCAAGTTTGTTTTTCAGAGTGGTAGCCATGTTAGTCTGTATCAGCAAAAACAACGAGGAGTCCTTGTGGCACCTTAGAGACTAAAATATTTATTTGGGATAAGCTTTTGAGGGCTAAATCCCACTTCATCAGATGGCCTAACCACATCAGCCACACCATCAGGGGCTCGTTCACCTGCACATCTACCAATGTGATATATGCCATCATGTGACAGCAATGCCCCTATGACATGTACATTAGCCAAACTGGACAAAAGAATAAATGGACACAAATCAGACATCAAGAATTGCAACATTCAAAAAGCAGTAGGAGAGCACCTCAGTCTCCCTGGACACTCAATAACAGACTTAAAAGTGGGAATTCTTCAACAAATTTTTTTTAAAAACAGACTTCAACAAGAAACTGCAGAACTGGAATTAATTTGCAAACTGGACACCATCAAATTAGGCCTGAATAAAGACTGGGAGTGGATGGTCACTACAAAAAGTAATTTTCCTTCTGCTGATACTCACACCTTCTTGTCAACTGTTGGAAATGGAGGACATCCACCTTAATTGAATTGGTCTCGTTAGCACTTAGACCCCAGTTGGTAGAGGCAACTTCCATCTTTTCATATATATACTGCTTACTGTATTTTTCACTTCATGCATCTGATGAAGTGGGTTTTAGCCCACGAAAGCTTATGCCCAAATAAATGTGTTAGTCTCTAAGGTGTCACAAGGACTCCTCGTTGTTTAAGTTTGTTTTTGTTTTCAATATACCTGTTGCTATATACTTTTATTAGAGAACGCAAGGTCAATGTGCCTTGCATTTGAAGTGGAAGGTGGTGAAGTTTGTTATGGGCTTTAGTTTTTGGGAGAGTTCATTCCACAGTCTTGGACCAGTCTCCAAAAAAGTTCTGTCTCCTGCACAGATGAGGTTCACCCTTATTGTAGAGAGTTCCATTGTGCCAGTGAAGCGTAACTGTTGACCTCATTCTTCATACCAGAATGTTAAGTGCTCTTTAAGATATCTGGGGCCTTTCCCATAGGCTTTTCTATGGCACTCAACATTATAGAAGGTGCACTTGACAAACATTAATGAATTCATTTTCATTATAACCTGTGAGGTAAAGTGGTATTATTGTCCATATTTTACAGGTGGAGCACTGAAGCAGAGACAGATTAAAGTTAAAAGTATCCACTAATTTTGGCTGCTCAATTTGAGAAGTTTAGGATCTGATTTTTTCAGAGTACTTAGCAAGCAATTTATAGCACTTTATACATTCAAATCATAGATCTCATTGATTTCAACTGCAGCTGTGACTACTCAGTCCCAGGTGTCTGAAGCTGGACATCTGGAAAATGAGGAACATATGATTAGTGCCTACCTGTGAAGAGTTTGGTTTAAGTTATGTGCCTAGCATCACAAAGGAATTCAGGGGCAGGGGTAGAATCAGACTTTCCAGGGATGGTATTCAATTGCCTTAACCATGAAACCATCCTTTCTTATCCTACAATCCTCTGCCTCATTCACTGCACACCTTCTAATTTCTACCACAAATGAGGCTGTGGTCCTAGTGATAACTGTCTTATTTATTATACAACCCTGATTCAGTCCCTGAGCACTGACCATCCGTGGCACTGAATGAGTCAGGGTTCCTGTGGAAAAACACGTTTTTTGATCATGGAAATAAAGACATTATCGTAGTGCATATGCAGAAGAGGGCAAATGAAGGTTATGCAAGCACTTAAGCAACAGAATAACTAATAGCAGTGGTAGGTTTTCCTCCTCTATATGGATCAGCACCAGAGAGAAATGAGGCACATACTTTCCCAGTGGATTTCATATTTTCTAACAGGACAGGAATGGTGGGACTCAAACCTTGGGTTCAATTCCAGGTTCTGAAAGAGAGTGTGTTCTAGTGAGCATATACCCTTCTGTCCTTGTTCCTCCAAGCCTAACACTTTCTGCTTGAATCTGTTTCACTTCAGTCTCTCCATCCACCCAGTCCAGCTCTTGGCCCCTCTGTGTTTCACTCAGGCTGTTTCTTCTCTCTTCACAATACTTGGGCACCAGCCACAAAAGCACTGAGAGTACAGAAGAGAGAGATTCCCTGCTCTCAGTTTGGTGACACCACATCTGGGAGCAGAAATTGCAGGGTAAGTCCTGCTGGCCCCTGAAGACCTGGGATAGAGCATGCCCAAAGCTCATGGAAACTTCAAATATTTTAACTGCCAAACTCTAACAAGTCTCTACTGGGTGTGTGTGAACAGTTCTTTTCCAGAGTCTTATAACTTTAGCCAGATGTGAGGTATTTCTCATGGGAAAAGCAAAACACACTTGCCTGACGCTAGGACGACTTCCCTGCCAAATTTCAAATGCTTGCCCTAAAGCATGGACATGCTAGAGATTCAAATGTTGAATTAACAGTTTAGTATAGGTAAATCTATGTATTTTTTTCCCCTTACCACATTCTCAGCCCTGGTCTACACTAGACAGTTAGGTCAGTTTAACTACGTCAGCCAGAAGTGTGAAAAATCCACATCCCTAAGCAGGGTGTTAAAACGACCTAATCCCTGTTGTAGACAGCAGTAGATTGATGGAATAATTCTTCTGTTGACCTAGCTATTGCCCTTAGGGAGGTGGATTACCTATGCTCAGAGGAGAACCCTTCCTGTCAATGTAGGTAGTGTCTACACTCAAGCACTACAGCAGCAAAGCTACAATGACACTGCTGTAGCATTTTAAGTGTAGACATATCCTCAGAAATAGCTGAACTGTTAAAACTGACACTTTCCAGAAAATAAAATAAAATGAAATGAAAATCAATATAAGGCATATACCTGTCATGGAAAATTGAAGGCTGAGTGATTCAAGTTTGGCAAACAACTTAAAATAGTCTTCTGAGGGAAGTGCTGGTCAACCTGAAGTATAGGTGGTGCTACCTATCTCTGCCTATATTAACATTTCCTTTGGCTTCTTATCATAGAATCATAGAATCATAGAATATCAGGGTTGGAAGGGACCTCAGGAGGTCATCTAGTCCAACCCCCTGCTCAAAGCAGGACCAATTCCCAACTAAATCATCCCAGCCAGGGCTTTGTCAAGCCGGGCCTTAAAAACCTCCAAGGAAGGAGATTCCACCACCTCCCTAGGTAAAGCATTCCAGTGCTTCACCACCCTCCTAGTGAAATAGTGTTTCCTAATATCCAACCTAGACCTCCCCCACTGCAACTTGAGACCATTGCTCCTTGTTCTGTCATCTGCCACCACTGAGAACAGCCGAGCTCCATCCTCTTTGGAACCTCCCCTCAGGGGGGTTTTGATAGCTGAAAGCAGCTATCAAATCCCCCCTCATTCTTCTCTTCTGGAGACTAAACAATCCCAGTTCCCTCAGCCTCTCCTCATAAGTCATGTGCTCCAGACCCCTAATCATTTTTGTTGCCCTCCGCTGGACTCTTTCCAATATTTCCACATCCTTCTTGTAGTGTGGGGCCCAAAACTGGACACAGTACTCCAGATGAGGCCTCACCAATGTCGCATAAAGGGGAACAAGCACGTCCCTCGATCTGCTGGCAATGCCCCTACTTATACAGCCCAAAATGCCATTAGCCTTCTTGGCAACAAGAGCACACTGTTGACTCATATCCAGCTTCTCGTCCACTGTGACCCCTAGGTCCTTTTCTGCAGAACTGCTACCTAGCCATTCGATCCCTAGTCTGTAGCAGTGCATAGGATTCTTCCGTCCTAAGTGCAGGACTCTGCACTTGTCCTTGTTGAACCTCATCAGGTTTCTTTTGGCCCAATCCTCTAATTTGTCTAGGTCCCTCTGTATCTGATCCCTACCCTCCAGCGTAGATTTATTTCTTTGAAATTTCAGTTTTCATAGGTATCTGCACACTAGTGTCTTTCAAGTCAACAGCAGTTATTATTTTAAAAGATAAAAGCAAGAATATAACTGTGCATGACATATGACTATATGCTCTGTCCCGCCCGCCCGCAATTAAAACTTCACAGCTGGGAAATGACAGTAAATCTTATCTTTCCCAGAGATAGAGTCTTCACCATTTCATATCTGCAACAGAAAACTTCCTCTGCTAGTAACAGAATGCTGACAAGAAACCTGTGGGAATTCGAATCACTAGGAGAAAATTCAGAAAATACAGTGGATGTTTATAAAAGGAGATTTGTAATGACACCATGTAGCACTGTATAGTGCCACTGTAACCTCCGTTAAAAAAGTACAAATAAATTCTGAGTTCTGTTTTCCAAAAAATAAAACCTCTGGAGCAACTGAAGTTGGAATTACTTCACTGTGAAACTCAGCAAGGACACAAATATTCCCCACAGATCTACACAATAGAGAGCTATGTATAAGGGAGGGGAGGGAGGAGGGGGCATTCTAGCACCATTTTAAGGGGCTGTTTTATTAGCAATCACAGATTCTATAGGTCTCAGAAAGATAATTCCTTCTACTAAGTCTGATAAATTGGACTCTGTTGAGATGAGAGGGAATTTTAACAATAGACTGCATTGACCTCTCATTCAGAATTGGAAAGACTCAGCTTTGCTTCATGTTGGGAATCTGAGCATTGAAAAGCTAATATGCTTGATCCCCAATTTAAATATACAAATGAAAGCTTCATTCTTTTACTGAGGGCAAGTTGGAAGATTATGAATAATATTTTAAATGGATCCTAGTTTTGATTATGATTTAATTTATTTTTATTTTATTATAATTATGATGATGGGTATATTTGTACCCCCCTTTTTTACTCTCTTCATTCCCATGATTGTCTATACAGATTTTGAGATCCACAAAGGTATCTTCACCCGGGCTAATTCATCTTTCATTTCTTCTCACAGGCCTCCCCAGAACTGTGTGTACAGCTGTGCCCTCTTGTTCCAATCTGTATGGCTGTGAAGTGGCCTAATTGCACTGCATAGAGTCTACAGTCCCCTGCCCCAGTCAGAGCTTTCTTAGGGCAGCCTCTGCAGTTCACACTTGATGCAGATCATCAAATGGCTTGAAAGAAGACAGAAGAGTCTAATGCATTACCAGAAGTCAGGCTGATAACCAGGCTCACCTTTGCATGATCAGTAGTGTAGGACTGAGGATGCATCATGAACAGGAGGTGGCACTAGATTATAAAACCCCAGAATTTCTGGCGATTACCATCAAACCATTCTGGCAGATGTATCAAGAAACAGCGCTCTGTGAGATGTGTCTGGAGTGCGATGTTTTTGGAATGCAACTGTCTCACCTGCTCCTGCAATAGCTGGTTCTCTGAGGTCAGCTGGATGACCCAGGTCTGCAGGAGTTTGTTGACTGCCTGAAGGTGAGTGGCCCACTCAAGCATGTACAGTACTCCCAAAGGATTAACCAGGTCCATTTTGCCATCACTGGACCCTCTCCTCTGGCCTAAGTGGTTCATGCAAACTGTCATGGCCAGGAATTCGGTGGTCAGACATAATGAGCAGGAGTTGGGAGTCAGGCCAGGGCAGATACGAGGAGATCAGAATCTGAGATATGCCGGAAGGTAGAATGAGGATTAGTTGTCAGGAGGCAGTCAGGGTCAGGTTCCTAGGAGATCAGAGTAAGGCAGTAGGAGCACATATTGCAGGGGAAGCAGTTCTAAGCAGGAGAAACCCATCTGCATGGATGATTTCCTGTTCCTGTTTAAATGCAAACAGGGAACCAATCAGGACACCCAGAATCCTTCCAGTCAGATCTCAGGATTGGAGTCCTCTGACAGTTCTGGAAACTGTTGGCAGGTTGGAACTTCCTGGATCCTGGGAATCCTGTAACTCAGGATGTGACATCCACAGTCCCTAGTAACTGGTTAGTCTGGGACTCAGGAGACTTCGGTTCAATTCAGTGCTCCACCTGAGTGACCGAAGGCATTCCTGTCTCTTTGTGTTTCAGTTTTCTGTTTCTCAAATGGAGATGATACTACTCATCATCATCGTGTGTGTGTGTGTGTGTGTGTGTGTCTGTGTGTAAATACCTTAAAGATTGTGAGGTGCTCAAACACCATGGTGTTGGGAGCCATATAAGTACCACACTACAACTACACATATTCCTTCATTGTGGGACCCTCAAGCAAGTCCATTTGTCATTAATAAATGCTGCAGTTCATTTTGCAGGCGTGAAAAGACTGTGGATAAGCAGACACTACAAGCCTGTTTGAAATCACATGAAAAAACGGTGGTCATTTTATCACTGTAGCATCTTTGAAAAAAAGCTGGAAAATCCCTGATTGAGCTGCAGAAAACCATGCTAAAACATCAGCTAATGCCGCAGGTTACAACTCATTGAAAATCTACTTATTATGTGCTTGAATGACCCTGGAAACGAGAAAGCTGAATACATAAGCAAGTACAAGACAGACAAGGCAGATATTATCCTGACCTCTGCTCATTCTAATCTGATAGCCATTTTGGTTATCTTTTCCATTCATCTGAAATGGTCACCTGAGAAGTCAATTCATTCATGTATCATTATGTTAGGGCTTAGAACACATTTAGCAGGTACAAGTTTTGCTGGAGAAATATACAGACCTAACTTGAAAACAAATGAGACACTGAAACAGTAACACCAGCAAAGAAGAAGGAGAAAGAAAAAAGAAATAGCTTTCAATCTATTTAGGACTTGGAAATAAAAGAATAATTTGGTCAACTAATGAGTTGGCAGCATTTCTAGATTCAGTTTCTAAGGGGAAAACTGAAACCATAGTTCAACAGGATACAGATTTTGATCTGTTCTTGACAGCTAAATAATACATCTTCCGCCAACTCCTCCTTCAAAGGCAATCCATGTGTACACTTCATAAAAGAAGTTTTCTGATGCAGAGCATGAGAAAGTTGTACAGAAAACAAATTGTAGCTGTTTAAATGCAGAAAAGGTTCAACACTGTATTGATCTGGTGGTCAAGGCTGAGCTGGTGATACCTGTTATTAGACCAACAAATAAGTGTTAATCTCCTGCTCTAAACATATGACTGTTCTCTCTCCCTTGTGGAACACTCCTATTGGAAATCTATTGTTGTTCTGTGGACCTCAGTAGGAAGGATATAATTCTTTATTAAATTGTGTAGATTGTTTAAAGTAACTTCTATAGAAACGAACACGGCTTATAACACCCATTGCAATGATCTCATTTGAAAATCTAGCTACTTTTTTGATACCTAAATAAGAGTTGAACTCTTCTGAAAATCTAGCTTTTGTTGTGGTTGCTGAGCTCTGCTAAAATTAGTCTATGTTGTGGACTATTCTATGGACAGGAAAAAAGACTCTGCAGGATCAGACCAGTACCCCAATTTAGTCAAAGATACAGTGTACAGTTGAGAGTCACAGTGCAAGGATTTGCATACTGTGGGGTTAGGAATAGTTCCCATCCATTTGTAAATCAGGACCTTTATACCACCCCTGGGTTCTCTATTCACAATTATAATTTATATAATTTGTCATTTTTTACTTGAAATTTCAACTGCAGGTACTTTAGTCCTGGCTTAGCAATCAACTTCATGTTCAGTAGAATAAAAACAGGTTTTAGAATAATACTTTCATTATTTCCTTTAATTATATCTTTTATGTAATTGTAATACAATAATAAAATAAAATTATTCTGTAAAGGGAATGTTTAGATTTTAGTTCAGATAGTCAATATGTATGCTACTGACAGTAGCCCATTCAAATTTAAAGTTTAGGTACTTATCCCGGAATGCTAATATTTGATCTCAAGTTAATAAAAACAAAACAAAGCAAGCAAGCAAACAAAGAAAAACCTCTCTTCAAAGCCAACATTTTCAGAGACTCCTATTTGGGTCATTTTAAAGCCTTTTGCCATTTTTTTTTCAAACACACCCAAGTGATTTATGAGCCTAAGTCCCATTTTGAAAAGTGATTTGGCACTGCTAAATTACTGAGGTACTTTAAAAAAATTTACACATTATCGTTTCTTGCAACATAAAATAAAATAATCTAGTTCCTCAGGTAGACTTGCATTTTCTGGATTTTTATTCCTGGTAGTCCTTTACAAATCTTTGTATTACTAATGGTTGCCTTTGCCCTCTTGGGAATACAGTTTAATGACTGTAAATCACACACATGTTGTAGCAGTTCCCTCACTGAATTTCCCACTCTGTGAATGTTTGACTGTCAACATAGTCTATCCTCAAGGCTGGCAGCTCTCAGATCACTGAGTCTACAGTAATTGATCGCAAGCACAATAATCATCACAACAATCAAAATCTATGTTGGGTTTCTTCCTTTTTTAGATGACTGCTTGCATGCTTTGTGCCATATAACTGATAGCTTGCTGCAAGGTAAAACGATAAACAGAAAATATACTATACATAACTTATTGTATTAAAGATTTAGTATGGTTTTTAAATTAGGAATTTATTATAATTAATGTTTTGGACCATTTCACAATACTTCCTCACGGAGAAATAATGAACTCAACAGCTTTCAAATGAAGTTTATGTAACAGAATTAGCATTTGATTAAATATAAACACAGGAATTCCTTAATATGGAAATAAGGCAACTAGGAGGATTGCATAATCACATCAAGATTTGGTTCTATGCATTATGGTTCAGGAATGATTACAATAAGAAAATGTTGTGTGACTAACAGGTGTGTATGTTTATATTTAATGAAACAGTGATTTTCTTAATTTACTCCATATAATAGCTGTTGAGTTCATTATTTCACTCTGAGGAAGGTTTGTGAAACAGTCTGAAACATAAGTTGTAAACTACAGTGCAATTTGCACAATAAATTTCAGTGAACTGGAATGCAAGTTTAATGATATTTGTTTAGTTATGACTTCTCAGGCTAAGTACTTCAAAGAAAGGCCAATTGTGGCTAAACCAGAAGATTTTTCTACACAGAATTGCTATGTTACCTACCCCATTATGAAGAGTTAATAGGCATCCAGTTGGCCATGGAGCACTGAGGCCAACAATGAAATAATTTAGGCTTGCTGCAATTCCTGCATACTTAATGCTTTAGGAATGCTTTCATTTGATTAATATTTAATTGATGAGAAAAGAACAGTAATGAACATGAGTTTTCCTGATGGGAGGATTATTTTCTTTCCAAGCCTGAGTTGTTTCCCACTGAAATTGCTGGCCTATCAAGCATAAAAGGCCTAATTATCCCCTCTGCCATGCTGATGGGGGTGGGGGGAATTGGTATTGGGAGGTATGGGAAATTTGCAGAGCTAGTCGGGGATCCTATGGCAGGGGAAAGTGCTGCTCTACAACTTGATTTCTTCTGACCCCATGGAAGGTTCCCTATGAAGGCTATCCAAGTATCAGGATCCACGGCTGTGGAAGGTCAGACTAGAGGCAAGAAGAAGTATGGTTGGCCATTCTCTGTCAAACCATCCTAAATCCTCAGAACTTTGGTGGGTAAGTTTTTAGTGCTGACCATATCTGTCAGCATTACATTTCTAATGAGCATTAGTGAACTAAGTGAGCAGGTTTTTTTCTGGTTTCAGTTCCAGCTCTTCTAATCCCTTTTGTTTTGGTCTGAGCTGTCTCCTACATATCACAGTTCTAGATGTGTTTGTCCTTGGCATCCCAGAAAACTCTCACCTGCATGCAAGTGGTATGTCCATACCCCCCCTGCTCTTCACCAATGTTTCTGTCAATATTTTCTGAAAGTAAATCAGAGTTATATAATAACAACTAGCTCTTATATAGCACTTTTAATATGTAGACCTCAAAGCACTTTGTAAAGGAGGAAACTATCATTCTCCCCATTTTACAAATGAGGAAACTGTGGCACAGAGCTATGAAGTGAGTTATGCAAGGTCAGTGGCAGAGTCAGGCACAGAACCCAGGTCTCCTAAGTCCCTGTCCGGTGCCCCATCCACTGTGTTTCATTCGCAAAAAGCAAAGCTGAATTCAAGTTAAGCTGAACAAGCGGAATTTTAATAAACTCTGTGGTCTACTGTCTTTGTGGCTTAGTTGTTTCCAGCCTAACTCACCTATTACACTTGTGTCCTGTCAACAGTCCCTTCAAAGACATGGGCCCTCTGACTCCAGTTCTACTGATCACGATACACACTGGCAGGGCTGATGAGAGAGTAGAAAGGGAGGACAATTGTACCAGGGGTCTCAGCTCAGGCCCAGGGTCAAATGGGAGGGGGTGAGGCCTCAGTGAACATAGTGTACCAGGGGCCCAAATGGCTCTCGGTGGGCTTGCACACTGGACAATAGGCTCCAACACTATTCTACTTGAAGACCCTAGCAAAACACCTATTAACATGGAAGGGGCCAAGGGAAGGGCCATATGATACAAAGCAATATTCTCTTTAGTTTCTGTTTCTGTTCTTCTCTCACTATACCTGGAACCTCTCATGGTGCCTGCATTTTTCCAGAGTTACTTCTGGTGAGATATTGTTCCTCTCTTAGGTCACCAACGGGAACAAACATGGTCCCATGCTCTTTTCCACCCCACCCCCTTTTTTTTTGCTATGCTCATGGATGCATTTCATGACATTGACAAGCGATTATTTATCCAGTTCCCTATTGATAGGAAGTAATTCAATCTGCAGAGCTTCCATGCTCCTATGTTTTGCTTTTTTCAATCAGCCTATAGAAAACTTAATACTATACCAACCTGTGCAAGGGGATGATCATGTCTATCCAATCGATAAGATCAACATTGCTCCTCTCAATGGAGAAGTTTTGGTGTGTAAGCAGTATGATGTTACAAAATGCCACTATTGATGATGAGATTACCTATCATATAGCTAAGACCAGCTCTGCATTTGTAATGCTGTCGTATTATCTGTGGAACAATAGGAGAATTCAAATAAGCTCTAAGCTAAATGTCTATTAGGCAGCTATGGTTACAACGCTTCTATATGGTTGTGAAACACGGACACTGGATCCACTACCACATTAGGAAACCTGACCTGTTCCATATGCGCTGTCTTTGGTGTGTTTGCAGGGTCAAACTGTGGTATAAGGTTCCCAATATTGAAATCCTTAATCATTGTTGGATGGCTGACATTCAAAGCATCCTCATAAAAGCTAGACTGCAATGGTCTCAGGATCTCATTCATAAAACCCGCTTAAGAACACCCGAGGCCTTGTTTTATGGACCGCTAAAGCAAGGCATCCCAGCAAGAGGGAAGCAACAGCCCATGACAGAGCAAAATGGCAGCAGGTTTGTCATGTCTCTGTTAACCACTTTGAAGCATCATGCATTAACACCTCAAGTGAAAAACACGAAGAGTGCAAAGACAGGATTCCACAGCCTGCAAGGGTCATGTTCCACATGTAACCATGTTTGCAGTTCTTGCTTTGGTCTGACCTCACATATATGTGTTCACCAGTAGTATTTACTGAATCCTCATATATTGACTTTGACATTGATGTGAGACTCCATCATCATAAGATGGTGCTCTGAGAACTCTGTGCCAATGTGAAGTATGGGTTACAGCTGCCTCATAAGAAAATGTACATGTTAGCTAGGGTAGGTATTTTTTCCTGGTGATGGGCTAGAGGAGGCTTTAGGGTGATACCTTTATAAAAGTCTTTCACCCAAATGAAAGAAAGTGTGGGGCAATTTCCTTGCCTCTAATAAAGTTCACCCCTTTTCTGCCTGCTATTAAATCATCCCTACCAGAATTGATATCTCTGAGGCTCAGAAAAATGTTCTGGAGAGCAAATACTTGGCTTTTGGAATGAATTAAAGTTACATCAAATGGCAGGTATTTAAAATTCTCCTTGGTAAAGTACACCAGATGCCCCTTTAAATGCTTTTTCCTCAGTTCTCAGTTCAAATAACATAAAGACACTTTTCTGTACTATCAATATAGTAAGTGTTTTTTCAGGACAAAGTAAACATTTCCAGCAAATGCACTTAATGTCTTTTTGTTTGCCAACCTGTGTTGCCTCCCTCTTTAGTAATGGGTATGAGAAAGCATTTTTCTGTTTCAATAAGAAAACAAACAGATTTCTCAGTCTCTCACCTATCCTATCTGTAAGTGCATGCACCACTGGGACACAAGGACGATTAAAGGGGAATTTTCATGGAAGCCCCTTGTTAAATAGTGGTAGCACATCATTATCAGTTTGGAAACTCTCTGAACATGGACTATGCAAAACCATGTTTTTGTGTTGTTAGTTTTTTTGAGACCTGGAGAAAAAGGAAGACCCTTTTTAAAATTCAGTTTAAACCCCTGACTGTGTGATTTTTATTTCATTTGACAACCAACCTCTGAAACAATCAAGTGACTAATCCAGATTCACTATTTTATTAGCATGCTCTGTAATGTGACATACATATATCTCTTACACTTAAATTAACGGGATATAGGTTATTCAAAGAGATAATGTACTCTAAATGATTCCATATGAGCTGGGCTATACCTTAAGTCTTTTTGCTCTTAAAGCACAAATTCCTTCCCAACTAACTTGAACAAGAATATCATTTACTTACAGAAATCTTAGGAATTATGAAACATGGGGGAACATGTCTCACATACAGTCCTGTTGTAGACAGGGGTCAGATGCCCACGAGCTAGTGTGTTGCATAATCTATAATTAAAAATAAATCTAAAAGGAATTTTTTCTATAGGCAGGCTTGTTTTCTAGCCCAAGGTGAATATCTCACCTGACAAAACATCAGTTGTATTTTTGCCATAAAAATGCCAACAGTCAAGCGCTTTTCCTGACTGACAGAGGATAAATTACTACAACATCACTGCAGGGTGATGATATATAGGCTAATGAAAAGGTAGTGATTGCAAGACTATAATTCATTGAAATAGCTTGGAGATGCAATAGACACTTGATAGAAACTTCGGAATTTAACACTACTGTCAGTGATAGATTCATAGATTTTTGTGGCCAGAAGGGATCACTATGAACATCTAGCCTGACTTGCATACCACATACAGGATGGATGTATAGCTTATAATTGCTGATTCATACATGAGCTACAGTATTTTTCTAAATGTATATTTACTGTCTTATCACTGAGCCAAATCTCAGTATTTTGGCTGGTATGGGACTTCTCAGGCCCTCAAGACTTACTGTAAAATCTCAGGATTTGGGGGGGTGTCACAGCCTGGAGTGCTCCTGGTGCCATGACCACAGGTATAGCAGCTGTGAAAATGGCATTGACTAGAACAGAAGGGTAATACAGGGTCCAGGCTGATGCAAAGAGGACAGTTGTTGAGTTCTTGAATCCCCCATTGTCTGGATTCACTTTATAGTTGATACAGTGTATAACTGGTGCACAAAATAATTGAAGTTTGTATGATAACAGGGTTTTTTTATGTTTGTTTTGTTTTAATTGCAGATACATGAGATGCCTAAGTGGTGTAGGAGAGCCATCAGAGAGGTAAATCTTAGAGTTTTCAGTTTCCCATTATAGTCAGATGTGAATACTGCTCTATTACACAATTTCTCTGATTATTCATAGATTCCCTATGTACTATTATGATTCTAATATCTGGGGAAACAAATAATGTTTACAATAGGCAGGTTGATACAGTTCTGTCAAACGTACAGCTTCAGGAGTGTCACCAGGTTATGCAGCTGCCTCTCCAGTACAAGAGCAAGAAGACATCTCCTGGAAATAGAAAGGCAATATATTTAAAACTAATACAAGAAAATACTGTTTACACAATTCATAATTAACCTGTGGAACTCCCTTCACAGGTGCTCAGTAGGATTTTCAAAAACAAGAATTAGACCTTCACATGGATAATGAGAGCATCCACAGCTACATTTGATAGGATAATACACAGACATACCCCATATATATATATATATATATATATATATATATATATATATATATATATATATGACATGAACTGTCATGTTTCAGGCCTAATTAAACTGATTGTGGTTAGGAAGAACCTTTCCCTGTGAGTGGATTATTCTATAATCATCAATTATTGGATTATTTGCACCTTGATCTGAATCATTAGTCAGAATCAGGCTACTGGACTAAATGGCCATTTGATATGACCCAGTATGGTGATTTTTTTGTTTCCTATAGTGTTTGCTGGTTTTGCTCTAGTGCTTCATATAAGGTATTACTGGCTCAATGAGACATCTGTGATGACAGTAGACACCTCAAACAAATTGAAGTTTATCTCCCTTTTCTGTTCCTTTGTCCCCACAAACACATACAGTCCAATTGTGGTTATAGTAACTACTGACCAACACCCCCTCCCCTCAGGGCTGGTCTACACTGGGGGGGGATCGATCTAAGATTCGCAACTTCAGCTACGTGAACAGCATAGCTGAAGTCGAAGTATCTTAGATCGATTTACCTTGGGTCCTCATGGCGCGGGATCGACGGCTGCGGCTCCCCCGTCGACTCCGCTACCGCCGCTCGCTCCAGTGGAGTTCCGGAGTCGACGGGGAGCACGTTCAGGGATCGATATATCGCATCCGAGGTTATAGGGGTTCCCTGATTTTCTAGAACCAGCTCTGGAATTTGATTGAAATTGAATTGGAACTGGGATTCCAAAATGCCTGGTATGTTTCAAGTAATCTTACAAATCTTCTTGAGCAATAGAATCCCAATGAAGGTCTGATTTCAGAAAACTTGAGTCACATCACACTATGCAGGCCCAGTTACAAGTTAACAAAAACAAAAATTAGCAGAACTAAGTAAACCAAAATTAGTAACAGCATGTTTCTTGCCTAAGGCAACATATACAGTAACTAATGGATGATGACAGATGAATCTTCAATTCTCCTTTTAATTCGTCTAATAAATTAAATCAGCAATTTTCATCAATGTCATTGACACTCAGGGGCATATCCTGCCTATGGGGGTCTGGAAACCCAGTGAATTTTAACCCTTTGAGTTTGCTTTTCACATCAAGTGGAGGCAAGAGTGTCGTTAGTAGAACTGGGCGGGAATTTTTCAATGAAATATTTTTTTGCCAAAAAAGGCTGATTCATCAAAACCAAAATGTTTGTATTAAAGGGTTGCATTTGATTAGTTTCCCAATTCAAAAGATGTTGGGGGGGGGGGGGGGAAAGGTTGAAATTGGTAGAAATGTCTCATATGTTTCATAGAATCATAGGTTTAGAAAGAATCACCAAGGTCATCTAGTCTAACCCCCTGCCAAGAAGATGCAGGATTTCAAAACTTCTGAAACAAAGTGTTTTGGTTTGTGCTTCTAAATGGCTTTTTGTTTCAAAATGTAACTTATTTTTTAAAAAGTTTGTTAAAAGGTTGACACTGAAATGAAATATCTCAAAATTATTGAAATGAAATGTTTCAATTGACCCAAACTGATTTTTTTTTCCTTTCTTTTTTGTTTGTTTGTTGGTTCATGAAAAATTTTGAGATTTTGACTCTTTCCTGATTTGGGACAAGAAAAAACATATGAAATCTTGAAAATTCTCCCAGGAAGGAAAACAATTTCCCACCAAGCCATAGTCATTAGCAATATAGAGGGAGTATTCTCTCAGGGGGTGCCATTAGAAATACAGAATTCTACCAGGTGATGATGGGTGACCTACTTAGATACAGCCAGGATGATTCCACATGCACCTTCCACAGGAAGAGCTGTTCAACAGACACATTGAGAGTCTGGTTCCCACAAAAGCAGGAGTTCATGGGAACCTACCCTGTTCCATAGCTCATCATCAATTTCCTTCTTGGGAGGGCTTCATATTAAAAAAATAAAATATTGATGGGGTCATAAATCTAGTGAAGAAACAAATTCCAGTAGATAATGATTAGGTGCCTTTTTCACACTGTGAAGTATTAGTGGAATTGGACACTGATATGGGTTGACTCTCCTCTCTCTAACACCAGTAAAAACGTAAATCAGGAGTAGCTTCATTTAGGTTAATGAAGCTGAGAGGAGATTCAGGCCCTAACAATTCAATAAGAGTCCTAAAATATTATTTGGAGCATATCACATTTTTGCCTTTATTTTAGTAAACCTAGATACTCTAATAGAAGTAGTCTTCTATAAATCCACTGAGATTACACTGAAGACCAATAGATTTTGCATAATACATTGTCATCACTCTTTCTCTAGCCTTTGCACTTATCTATTGAAATGATGACTGTTATACTGATGAGAAATATAATTAATCAGGTATTTGATAATATATGCCAGTGATATGATTTAAAAAGGCAGCATTTTAATATGATGAGTTTTTACTGTGACTAACTCTACATTTAGGAAAGTATATTAACATTTTAGGATGATTAACATTTACATTTTCTTACATTTGTATTTTTTTTATTTCTCAAGCACTGCTCACAATTTCTAATACTTAAATTTGGAAATCTCTTAGCAATCCTTTCCAGTATCTGTGTATGTAAATATCAAAAGTAAATACAGACTAGATTTCAATGAGACAGAGTACAATACTACTCAACCAGAGCAGGGTGGGGCAGACCTGTGCAGAGCACTATGGTAAGTGTCCCTTCATGGAGCTCATTTCAGATTAGGACCTTAGATTGTACATTCCTGGGACCCGGGACTGACTTTCCTTGTTTTGGGGGATTTTATATAAGCACTGAGCACATTGCTGCCACTAAACAAATAACAAATTATAAGAATAAACTTCCTATGTTAGAAAAGAATCAATTTCTGTTGCCTACAGTTGTCATCTGAGGGAAAGAGAAAATGTCCTTGTTTGATGGTACAGAGATGTCTACTTGTTCAATTAGTTCCAGAGATTCTTAAACCATAGCATTGTCACTAGTCACCTTCAGGACCACAAAAAGTCAAAATGCTAGAGAAAACAACCACACAGGATAGAAGTAGGGTAACCTTAGTGTTGGCTAACTTGAATCTTCGTCTCATAAATGTTAATACACTTTGAGTATTGTCATATCATTACCTACACCAATATGACTCCATTCAGCCTTTGTTTTATGGGTGTTTATAAGTATGTTATTTGATAACAATTGAAAAAAAATAGTTTTATTTTTTTTTTAAAGTAGCTTCTCATCTGTCATCATCCAGCTCCATTTCCATCCTTTTCCATGCTTTTGCCTCTCTCTAAGGGTTCTTCACTATTAGTTTTCTACTAGAGACAGGCCCACACTGGAGCACTGATCTGAACACCCTGAAATTTAGGGCAAGTCTGGGTCTGGATCTTCATCTAGCTCTGAACTTCACAATTTGGGCTGCTCTCAATAATGGGGAAATCTACACACACAACCTCATTTAGGTGAAGTTCACATAGAGATATATTTCTGTATCTTAACTTCCCAGTTCAGGATCTCTCTCTGTTTCCAACACATGTGATGCTGAACCTACAGCCATCATTAAAATGTATATAATGTATTCTTAAAAATGTCATTTTCTATTCTCTTTTATACTGGTCCAGTAAAAGAAGTATATATCAGACACTTACCCGAGTCAATGGTGAATTAGTTTATATCAGTGATACTCAGACTGAGGCTTGTGAGCCACAAGTGGCTGTTTAATGTGTTTCTTGCAGGTCTTTGCAGCACATGATATTAAAACACTGTGTGATTTAACTATTAACCAATCTAAGTTATTAACCAATCAGGATGCTTTTACTATGTTATGAACTAATTGTAGTTGATAAAATAATAATACGTCATTTTGTATGTGAAAATTTATATATATATTGCCGGCACTATTATGATGGGTCCCGTGCTTTCTCCTCTTGTGCGGGGTTCAGGGCACCATTTCTCGCCCCTGAACTGGGGTATCAACTGTCCCACTAATGTCCCAGAAAAGGGGAGTGGAGAGGGCGGGACCCGGGCCCGCGCTCTACTCCGAGTCCCAGCCCAGGGACCCTAGGGATAGTGGTGAACCACTTGAACTAGGAATTCCTTCCCCTGGGCTACTTCCCTCTCTGACCCTTCAGCTTGTGGGGCTTCCTGCCCTCTCTCCACTTGGGCCAAGTTTCTCCCAACCCCTTGTGCTGTAGAGTCCCTCTGCTCTGCACAAGCCGGGTTTCCCTTTACCTAGGGTCTTGGTCTTCTGGCCCGCCACAGCACTTCTCCAAACTGCTCTCCTCTAAACTGCTCTCTGCTCCAACACCAAACCACTTTACTTCAACTCCTTCCACTGTCTGATTGAAGCAGGGGGGTTTTATCAGGTGACTGCCTTCGGGTGCACTAATTAATTTATAGCAACCTCTCTTCCTCTACAAGGAATAAGGCTCTCATCATCCTGGGGCTTACATATCTCCTGTCTATCACACTTCTGCTGCCCTCTGACAATGCTGTATCAGAACCCCTCCTCCTCCCCCCCCTCCCCCGCGCTCAACACCATGGGGTTGGGCTACTTAGGATGAGAGGCAGTGCTGTCGTGATACGCCCATAAACCGCCGCCCCAGTAGATAGTAGCGGAGAGTCTCTATGGCCCATTTTACCGCCAGACATTCCTTTTCAACGACAGCATATTTTTGTTCCCTGGGCAGGAGTCTCCGGCTGAGGTACAGGATCGGGTGTTCCTCCTCTCCTATCATCTGCGAAAGGACGGCTCCTAGCCCTACCTCCGAGGCATCTGTTTGTAGGATGAATTCCTTCTAAAAGTCCGGGGCTATGAGTCCTGGATGACAGCAAAGGGCTGTCCTTAAGTCTGCAAATACTCCTTCCGCAGCATCATTCCACTTTACTATCTCAGGGCCCCGAGCTTTTATCAGGTCCATCAATGGCCCTGCTCCTGTGGCAAAATGAGGGATGAATCTCCAATAGTACCCTACTATCCCTAGAAATTCTCTGACCTGCTTTTTGCGGACCGGTCGAGGCCAATCCTGTATTGCCTGCACTTTGTTCCATTGAGGTTTCACCAGTGCTCTCCCTACTACATACCCGAGGCATCTGGCCTCAGCTAGCCCTATTTCGCACTTGGGAGGGTTGGCAGTGAGGCCGGCCTTCCAAAGAGCGTCTAGCATTGCTTCTACTTTTCCTAGGTGCATTTCCCAGTCAGGGCTATGGATGACTATGTCGTGTAAATAGGCAGTTGCATACTTGGCATGGGGTCACAGCAATTTGTACATAAGTTGTTGGAATGTTGCCCCATGGAGTCCAAAAGGGAGGACAGTGTATTGGAACAGGCCATCAGGTGTAGAGAAGGCAGTCTTCTCCTTGGCATCCTTGGCCAGGGGAATTTGCCAATATCCTTTGGTCAGGTCCAGGGTGGTTAGGTATCGGACCTTGCCTAACTGCTCAACTAGCTCGTCGATGTGTGGTATCGGATAGGCATCAAATTTGGATACTTCATTCAACTTCCAAAAGTCATAGCAAAACCTCAGGGTGCCATCAGGCTTGGGGACTAGGACGATAGGGCTGTACCACTAGCTGTGGGATTCTTCAATAACCCCGAGTTCCAGCATCTTCTTCAGTTCTGTTCTAATTTCTTCCCCTTTAGCTTCTGGTATTCAGTATGGTCTTATTGTCACCCTTACTCCTGGACTGGTGACGATATGATGTTGGACCAGTGTTGTATGGCCCGGCTGTGTACAGAACACGTCTTGGTTCCGTTGGATCATATCAACAGCCGCTGTTCATTGTTCTGGTGTTAATTCGGGGGATATCCTCACCTGCCCCTGTGGGTCGTCTGTCTGGGGTGCAGCTCCCTGAATGACCAGGAACATCTCAGTCATGCCAGGGCTTCAGTAAGTTGATGTGGTAGATCTGCTCTGGCCTCCGGCGGTCTGGTTGTCTGACCTTATCGTCTATCTCCCCAATGGCTTCCACTATCTCATATGGCCCATGCCAGCTGGCCAGGAGTTTGCTTTCTGCTGTTGGCACTAGTACCATCACCCATTCTCCCGGCTGAAATCTCTGTACTTTCGCCCGGCGGTTGTAATATGTCCGCTGGGCCTCTTGTGCTTTTTCCAGATGTTCTCATACTATGGGGGTTACTTGAGCTATTCGCTCTCTCATCTGTGTCACATGCTCAATGTGATTCTTTCCTGGGTTGGATTGTTCTTCCCAATCCTCCTTGGCGATATCTAATATTCTGTGTGGGTGGCATCCATATAGTAGCTCAAAGGGAGAGAAACCAGTGGATGCCCGGGGGACTTCCCATATTGCAAACATCAGGTACGGTAGAAGGGTATCCCAGTCTTTTCCATCCTGTGCTACCACCTTCCGGATCATACTTTTAAGGGTACGGTTAAACCGCTTGACCAGGCCATCTGTTTGTGGATGATAGACTGAGGTCCATAGGGCCTGGATGCAGAGCAGGGTACATAAGTCCTTCATTAATTTCGACATGAAGGGGGTTCCTTGGTCAGTCAGGATCTCCTTAGGGATGCCCACTCTGGCAAAAACCTGGAGTAGTTCTTTTGCTATTGCCTTGGATGTGGGGTTTCTTAAAGGAATGGCTTCTGGATACCGTGTGGCGTAGTCAAGGATGACTAGTACGTTTTGGTGGCCCTGTGCCGATCTTTCTAACGGGCCCACTAGGTCCATGGCTATCTTCTTGAAAGGGACTTCAATAATAGGCAAAGGTACTAATGGGGCTCGCAAGTGAGCTCGGGGGCTATGCAACTGGTATTCTGGGCAGGAGACACAATAGCGTTGGACCTCTGCGCGTATTCCTGGCCAGCAAAACCTTCTTAGGATTCTATCCAGTGTCTTGTCTCCTGCTGCATCCGAGTCGCCTCCTATTGGGCAGTGGCTTGGACCCGGGTAGCCTCCTGCTGGGCTGCTGTGGCTTGTATTAGGGCCTTCACCATGTCGTCCATCTTAGGGATGGGCTGGTTTTGGCTAACCCTGGTTTAAGTCCACAGCATGGTAATCCCACCCCGACACCACATGTGGCAAATTGCCGGCACTATTATGATGGGTCCCGTGCTTTCTCCTCTTGTGGGGGGTTCAGTCTCACCCCTGAACTGGGGTATCAACTGTCCCACTAATGTCCCAGAAAAGGGGAGTGGAGAGGGAGGGACCCAGGCCCACCCTCTACTCCGGGTCCCAGCCCAGGGGCCCTAGGGATAGCAGCGAACCACTTGAACTAGGGATTCCTTCCCCTGGGCTACTTCCCTCTCCGGCCCTTCAGCTGGTGGGGCTTCCTGCCCTCTCTTTTCTTGGGCCAAGTTTCTCCCAACCCCTTGTGTCTGTAGAGTCCCACTCTGCACAAGCCGGGTTTCCCTTTACCTAGGGTCTTGGTCTTCTGGCCCGCCACAGCACTTCTCCAAACTGCTATCCTCCAAACTACTCTCCGCTCCAACACCAAACCACTCTGCTTCAACTCCTTCCACTGTCTGATTGAAACAGGGTTTTTTTTTTATCAGGTGACTGGCTTCAAGTGCTCTAATTGGCTTCAGGTGCTCTAATTAATCTATAGCACCCTCTCTTCCCTCTATAGGGAATAAAGCTCTCATCATCCTGGGGCTTACAGATCTTCCCTCGATCACTCTCATGCTGCCCTCTGGCCATGCTGTAGCAAATTAGATACAATCAATTTAGGCTTAAATAGAGACTGGGAATGGCTGAGCCATTAAAAACATTGAATCTATCTCCCCATGTAAGTACTCTCACGCTTCTTATCAAACTGTCTGCACTGGGCTATCTTGATTATCACTTCAAAAGTTTTTTTCCCTCTTACTTCATTGGCCTCTCAGAGTTGGTAAGACAACTCCCACCTTTTCATGCTCTCTGTATGTATCTGAAGAAGTGGGCTGTAGCCCATGAAAGCTTATGCTCATATAAATTTGTTAGTCTCTAAGGTGCCACAAGTACTCTTGTCCTTTTTGCGGATACAGACTAATACGGCTGCTACTCTGAAACCTATATATATATATAAATGAAACAATGAATTCACACTACTATAGCTCTTTGGGGTAATGTTGATCATTAATTTGGCTACAAAACCACTGAGGTGAGAGTCTCAATGGTTTACTTACTGTCCTATCAGTAAGCTTTATAAGAAAATGCTTGATATTTGAGATAATTTGTTCACAAACCTAAACTGGTAAGTGTCCAAAGATGAACTTGCTAGTACTTAGTTATTAGTATAACTGTAAGAATCTGTTTATTTATAAACATAAATCAGACACTGGTCAGATGAACCACTGTGATCAGCATATAATAGGGGAAGCTGAATTGAAACACAAGCTATTCTTAGGATTTTTGCTTTCTGCCAGTATTTGTGCTATCTGTTTAATTTTTGTTGTGATGAAATTAAGTTAATTTTAGGCAGAAGCAAAAGTTTATAAATGTTAGATCATCCATACAGGGAAGAGAAACAATACCATGTAATTTAATCCCCAAATTTGATTAGCCAACCTGGACTATAAAAGGAATTCACTCAATACTTTGGGAACAGTCCACAGCTCCAATATGCTCACTGATACCCCTTGGTGAACAATTTTAAATAATGAACAAATTTATAAAGCAATTATGATCTGTTCCTAGCCAATTTTCAGACAGAAGTGGCTAAACGCATTACATGTGTATAATCCACAACAAATAGCTCAAACAGCTCCAATGGTTTTGGAAGATTTTCTCAGTTTTAAGGTAACAAGTTTAGTTTGGATTTGTATGAAAGTTTATGTTCTTATTTTATCAAAGCTATTCCTGTTTTACGTGAGCTACCTCTATGAAATAGTAAACTTACCAGTTGTGTTTATTCCAGACACCAGTGAGTTTACCTGAACAATACAACAGTGTCTCTGACTACGGAGTGAAAATTGTAAGTCTTAGTTCTAAATGTAATTTGTATGGAAAACATGAGTACTGAAGAATATTCTTCCTCTTGTACAGCCATGATTATAAAGGAACACAATTGTATTGCAGAAAAATCTATTTATGCTTTTCTTGATGGTGGCTTTCTGGATGGTTTTGGAAGCTAATCACAACTGAACTCTGGTTTATGAGTGGTTTGGTCAATATCCCAAACATGGCATCTGATTTTTCTGTATGTACTCGCTCTATTAAGGAAGTTAAATCATCAATTGAATTTGATTGCACTGCACATGAAATTTAAGACAGGTATAAAGTACCACCAGCCATCAAATGCATTGTTACCAGCAAACTGGCAAATAACCCTGTTTCTTAACTATTTCAGTTACATGTATTGGCTCAATACATCTCTAAAACTGGGCAATCTAGCTAAAGTTTGTGTTCTATAAACTGCATGGCTCAAGTGGGCTTTCCAGTGAAGTGTGTTTTGCCATTATTGAGTTTCTCTGCTGTATAATTTTTCAACTTGTAATAAACTCTGTGAAATCCGCAAACTCTAAAACAATCTTGTTGCTATGTATTCATAGCAAGGAGAGATGCAAGGAGGGCTCCTATGATTTTTCAGATTGGATTTGTTGTCGTTGTAACCAACAGTGTCATGAAAAAAGGAAACATTAAGCTTAATTCTGATTTGTTGTGACTCCTGTGTTTCCACTTGCTTTGAGCATTGCAACAGTAGAAGCTGTGATTCTAACCTGGAGTCAAAATAACCAGCCAACCAACCACATATACTGTTTATTAAAACAACACAACAAAAAACAACACTGAATTTAACCCACCTCACCCCACCCCAGATATTACCAACTTTCTGTTGTAAAATAAAACTTTTCAACAGGTACAATCTGTGGGTCTCAGATGTTTTACTCTGTTTTTACTATGTGATTAAAACTGGTAAGGAACTTTGCCAGCCCTCCATCTTGTTTTCAAACTGCAGTGAGATAGGCACTTCAAAACAGCACTGATCAGAGTGTTGCAGGCACAGAGGCCCGAGGACAGCAACAGCAGGGTTCGTTGCCCGGTGTGCTTCGCGTCAATAAACATACCGGGGTGGAGAAACAATCAAAGTTTATTTGAGATCTCAAAGTGGTGCAAGGAGACAGGCAAGTCTCAAATCAAGCACACCAGCAAAAAACAGTTTCTCTCTTCTTATACTTTTTACAACTAAGCCCCCCTCTCTCCCCCTCTACCACCCCCCCTCTATCACCCCCCCCCTACTCCCTCTCCCCTCTCTACCGAAGGCATGTTTATACATTTAAGCCGTTAAATCATTCTAGGGCTATAAATCTAGCTTGTTAGTAACATTCCTCTAAACAGTTATTTGGTTCTGTTTACACTTAGTTTATTACCCGTTCTCCAGCTAAAAACATGCAAACCTCATCATTATTGCTTGGTACCTGGTATGAGTAAGGTCGTAATTGATAACTAGCTGTTTACACATTCCAATTTCTGTCCTTGGCTTTTGAGGCTGATTAGAGTTAAACATGGAAGGACAGAGTTTAAACATGGAAGAACTTTGGTTCATATAGGCCTAATGACGTCAACAATTCCCTCCTTTGAGAATACTCAACAAGCTTTTGGCTGAGTTTTCTCATATTCTGTAGACAAGATACGATTGAGTGCCATAGAGCTGGGGTTCTCAATGAGAGGGTATGCTGGGATTTCTGGGGATCGGGGGGCACAAAGCTTACGAAGGAGCAATTTAAAACAAGCAATCAGGAGGAGGGTGACCAGGCACAGTACCACACCTGTGAGGAGGAGACGCACAAGGCTATTTCCCAGTCCTCCTAGGTTGGGCAACCAACTCCAAAGGGAATCAAAAACTGTGGGTTCCCTTTCCTGAGCCTTCCACTGCTCAAAAGCCTGTTCGGCTGACAGGACGTGCTTGTTAATGTCCTGTGAGTTTTCTGGGACATAAGTACAACATTCACTCCCAATAAGGACACACACCCCGCCCTGGGAGGCTAAAACATAATCTAAGGCCTGTCTGTTTTCTAGGGACAGCAACCGGAGCTGGTAAAGCTCTGAGTTAAGGCTTTTCTCTATGGCCAAGGTCTCATTGGCATACTTGGTGAGAAACACAGAGAGCCTACGATAAAATTGAGCCAGTCGTCCCACCCCATAGGATGGGAGAAAGATCATACCCAATCTGTCTCCTTCTGTAATGGGCTCTGGGGTGGCATACAAAGATCTATGCTGCCTAGGGCAGCCAGGGGACAGTTTAGGGAAGACACGAAGGGGAGGGGCAAGATATCCTAGATAGCAGCTTCCATACCACCGATGCAGTAGCCACTTATAGGCAGCGGTACCGCAAATATAAAAGGAGTGGCCATTCCCTACCAAGCCATTATAACCGCTACTCCACCTATTTGTTTGTCTGTCATTAAACGATCCGAACCGGGCGGTAGAGTCGGATTTGCCGTTAACATAGACAGGGATGGAAGCGTCACTGTCAGGGGATAAATAAGACTGACAGGTGCTATTCCCAGCAAACCAGGTGTGATTGCTGGACTTAAACTGTCGATAGCACACCAAACCAGGGGCCACTGGCCGCAACCTAATAGGGGAAGGGATATACGTTGAGTTGGCCTGCGGCTTCCAGGGGTCGTCCCTTAACGCATACTGGGACTCAATGGTACAGTTCTGTGACAAGGGGGTACCCGAGGCATTTTTCCACCTACTGAACCATCCCCAACAGATATCTGACCAATTCTGGGGAACTACCCTCCAGGGTAACCCTGCAGCATGGTGCGGGATTTGGGAGCACACCCAGCAGTTAGAGAGGTTAAACTCTTGGGCAAAGCAAACCTTCAGGGACTCATATGTGTTTGTCTCTAAGTTAGTAGGGATTCCTTTCCATCACGCATGTGCCTGGGGGGAAACGGGAGTTAACAAGAGGAGTGTGTCTATGGCAAAGAGCACCACTGTGGCAGACCCTGGACCTGAACTCATATTGGGCAGGTGACCCTAGGGCCTAACAATCACAATTCCCCCAAATACCCACAAAATAACAATTACCAATAGCAAGCAGATTAAAAGCAACAGGGACCAGGCCAACAGGTTAGGCCGGCCCTGTGAAAATAAACACAACCAACGCTCAGAGGTCTCGCGGGGAGTGCGCTGTGACTGTCCAAAGAGATCACAGGGCATTCCCAGCAGACACTACTGTCATCTGAATAACAGCTTAAGTCCCAGATCGTCGCTGGCAGTCTTCTCTGCAGGCTGGACGGTCCACCGTTCAGGAGCAGGCACTGCTTTCAGGCGAGAGTGATGAATCCAGTTCTTGTGTCCCTCAACCTTTGCTGCTGTATGGGAGACCAGCAGGACGGTGTGGGGTCCCTTCCACTTCTCTTGGAGAGGCTCGTCCTTCCAGGTCCGAACAAGTACGGAATCGCCTGGCTGCAAGGAGTGGATCGGGGCATCCAGCGGGAGAGGCTGCAAATCTTTGGTATACCTGTGGAGAGAACAAAGAACAGCAGACAGAGAGCACATGTACTGAGATAAGAAGCCACACCCCATTTCCCACTCCCCTGCCAGAACCGGTGTACCATTCATAGGCCATGCCCTTCCAAACATAATCTCGAAGGGACTGAGCCCTAACCTGCCCTTAGGGAGAGCGCGAATGCGGAGCAAAACAAGGGGCAAAGCATCAGGCCACTTAAGGGAAGCCTCTTGGCAAACCTTTGAGAGGTGCTGCTTAAGAGTCTGATTTTTACGCTCCACTACCCCACTGGCCTGCGGTCGCCATGGCGTGTGAAGCTTCCAGGAGATCTGTAGGGCATCCGATATCTTCTGAACGACTTGGGATGTGAAGTGTGTTCCATTGTCAGATTCCATCCACTGGGGGAGCAATCTGAGCCTTACTCTGTGCTACTCGATATCCTCGAAGTCCAACAAAGTTCAGGAGGCTCACAGTGGCTTTAAGGCAAGAGGTTAGACCCACAGCAGCAATTAACAAGTCATCCACATATTGCAGGAGGAGGACTTTGTCCTCGTTGTCCCACTCCTCCAAGTCTCTAGCCAGAGCCTGGCTGAAAAGGGTGGGGGAATTTTTAAATCCCTGAGCCAGCACTGTCCAGCAAAGCTGCTTTCTAACCCTCCTTTTGTCCTCCCACTCGAAGGAGAAAATCTCCTGAGACTGGGGGTCAACCGGAATCGTGAAGAAAGCATCCTTTAAATCCAGGACTGAAAAATGGGTGTACTGCCCCCCTATAGAGGCCAACAATGTATACGGATTTGGAACAAGGGGGTGTAGAGTCTTAACCCGCTCATTAACTGCCCTCAGGTCCTGGACCAGCCGGTATGTGCCATTGGGCTTTTGTACAGGCAAGATAGGAGTGTTCCAAGCTGACTGGCATTCTCGAAGTACCCCGCACTTTAGGAAATGGTCTATAGTCTCCTGCAGTCCCTCTCTGGCTTCCCTTTTGATCGGATACTGCTTGATTCGCACTGGACCTTTTCCTGGCAAGAGCTGAACAGTAATAGGAGTATGATGGGCTGCCTTTCCTGGGATCCCTGATGCCCATACCAGAGGAAAAACCCGTTTCTCCCACTGACTCCACTCTGGGGCTTGCATAGCTGAGGGCTCAATTGCAAGTGTCATTATCCAGGCATTCTCTGGGGGTAAGGTGAGGCTTATTTCATCTTGAGTGAAATGCAGGGTGGCACCTAAGCGACAAAGCAGATCCCGTCCTAATAGTGGCGTTGGACAATCGGGGAGGTAAACCAGTCTGTGAGATAGAGTTCTGTTTCCCAAAGCACATTCCGCTGGGGCATATACTGGGCACTTAGTTCCTTTCCCTGTGGCTCCCACCACAGTGAGGGAATCTGCCACAGGCAGCTGAAGGGGTTGGTTTACAGCAGTTCATGCAGCTCCAGAGTCTATTAAAAAGTCTATGTCCAAATCTCCCACCCGCATTTTTACTCAGGGTTCCGGGGGCAGGATAGTCCGTCTCCCCTGACACTCCTATTCTTGATCCTCTGCTGCCATCATAGGGGTACCTTCCCTTTCGGGGCACTCATTTTTCCAATGTCCCTCCTTTCGGCATATGGCACACTGGTTGCGACCCAGACGCCTTTCCTGTAAGCCAGGGCGCCCACGCCCACGTCCTCTCATTCCCCAGCCCCTTCCACCTTCCTGAAATCTTCCCCTGCCACCAGCCTGTACTGCTGCAACCATCATTTTCACTTGCCTCTTTTCCTTTTCTCCCTCCCTAAGGCTGTAAGCCCTGTTTGCAGTTTCCAGAATCTGTGCCATTGTCATGCCCATCAAATCCTCCTTTTTCTGCAGTTTCCTTTTAATATCAGGGGCAGCACGGCTGGTAAAGATACCCTTTATAATTGCCTCAGTAGCCTGATCATTGGGGTTTGCATTAGTAGTTTGCCTGATGGTATCCCGAATATGCTGCAGAAAAGCAACCGGACTCTCTTTTGGCTCCTGTACTAGCTCATACGGCTTAGCCCAATTGTTATGTCGGACAGCTGAGTGTCGGAGACCATGTAATAGGAGCTCCTTGTATACAGTGAGACGGGTGAGATCCGCCGGCACGCTGGGATTCCACCGGGGGTCTGCTGTAGGGACCTGGACTGCAGCAACAGGGACGTTTGCTGCGTTTGCCTCATGTCTACGCTGTGCCTCCTCCCGTGCCTTAGACACAACCTGATTACGCTCCACCTCAGACAGCAGGGTCCGCATAAGGGTATTACAGTCATCCCAGTCAGGCTTATGGCTAGCCAGACACCCTTCAAAGACCGAGATAAACTTGCTTGGATTCGTAGAAAATTCCCCTGCCTGTGCCTTAAAAGCTGCTAGGTCCACTGGGTTAAAAGGCACATGGGTATAAACCTGCATTGTAGTGGCTGGGGGATTTTCTGCTCCAGGACGGGCTATCCGAGTCTCAGTAATCAATGGATAGAATCCCACCGAGGGGGCAATCTCTGGGACCTGAGGCACCCTGTCTTTATATGGTGGGGGTGTTGGAGCTGAAGGGGACACCGACTCTGCCATCACAACCGGGGGAGGGTTCTGGGGACTAACAGTAGTTACTACCGAACCTGTCGGAGTCAAATTACACCTTTGCAAAAGATCTGACCTATCTCTTAACAACATAAACAACTGTACATACATATGTTCATTCCATTTACCCATACGCTGACAAAACAAAAGCAATTGAAGGATCGTATTATAATTAAGTGATCCCTCCGGTGGCCACCTTTCCTGGTCCTCTAGCTGATATTGAGGCCAGTCTACTGTACAGAATCTTTTCAGTTTACTTTTAATCAACGGATCCGATCCAAACACTTTCCAGTTCACCAGAATGCATTCTAAGGGCGTACACCTTGCCCTGCCTGCAATACTCTGCCCCTGCCCCATACTCTAGGGAGACACTGGGCGTCCCCAGGTCAAAACAGTTAAAGTCCCCACTGGACTGTTCCTACGTTATCCAAGGGTCTGGTTCTGCACCGTCGCCCGCAGCTGCTTCTCCACTAATCGAGCGCGTTGCACCGTTGTACCCTCCGGGGTCGACCAAACCACGTCTCCGCCGAGGCCCCCGATGAAGTCACCGGTGCGCGCTGGGTGTCGGTCGTCGCCGCAATCCGTCGACCTCCGAGAGGGGTCCGGGCAAGGCTAAATTTCAGCCTCGAGCCCACCCAGGGACGCCAAGACTGTTGCAGGCACAGAGGCCCGAGGACAGCAACAGCGGGGTTCGTTGCCCGGTGTGCTTCGCGTCAATAAACATACCGGGGTGGAGAAACAATCAAAGCTTATTTGAGATCTCAAAGTGGTGCAAGGAGACAGGCAAGTCTCAAATCAAGCACACCAGCAAAAAACAGTTTCTCTCTTCTTATACTTTTTACAACTAAGCCCCCCCTCTCTCCCCCTCTACCCCCCCCCCCCATCACCTCCCCTCTACTCCCTCTCCCCTCTCTACCGAAGGCATGTTTATACATTTAAGCCGTTAAATCATTCTAGGGCTATAAATCTAGCTTGTTAGTAACATTCCTCTAAACAGTTATTTGGTTCTGTTTACCCTTAGTTTATTACCCGTTCTCCAGCTAAAAACATGCAAACCTCATCATTATTGCTTGGTACCTGGTATGAGCAAGGTCGTAATTGATAACTAGCTGTTTACACATTCCAATTTCTGTCCTTGGCTTTTGAGGCCGATTAGAGTTAAACATGGAAGGACAGAGTTTAAACATGGAAGAACTTTGGTTCATATAGGCCTAATGACGTCAACAAGAGGAGTTCACAAAGATAGTAAAGCAAAAGTAACTGATACTGTGGAAAAGCATAAAATGTTTCTAAGCTTTTTCTTCTCTTCCTTTATTTAATCTCTCAAAAAGCAGAAGGAAAGGGAAGGGATAAAATTGTCTCTAGTTGTTTCCTGTCCATTTCTATAGACATTCTTCTTTTTTTGCCTGAGCACAGCTATGTCTTTAGATTACACCTGATTCTTTGCCAACAAACACCTTTACAAAAGTTTTGTGCTATTTATTTAATGATTTTGGAATCTCTATTCAGACTTCTGCAACTGCAGCTTCCTTCTCCATTCGATGCGGGCAATATAAACCTCACTTTTTATTTATTTTTTCCCCTGAAGAATGAAGCTCAACCACTTCACCTTTCTTCATCCATGCTGAAAGAAAGACAGGAGGCCATGGATGTGGTTTAATTAGGGGGCACCTTTATTCACTCATAAATCTGGGAGTTCCCGGTAACAAATTTTACAATGCAGGGAAGGTTTGTTACCCGCTGATCCAGCCATAGGAACCCCAAGCCCCCCTTACTCAGCTCCCACCAGAGATTTCCCTTCAAATCCTTCTCCTATCCAATTTATCTGATAATCGTATCCCTTCCATACTGAGTACATGTACTGGACATCTCCCCCAAGGAGGCACCAGCAACATGCTTGGCTGCCTCTTTCCCATCCTGCTGGGTTTCCAGAAATCCACAGATCCTTTTATTTTTAAACCAAGGTGAACCATATTTGCATCCAGTGTCCACTCCCAGGCTGCCAAAGAATGTATAAGATGCAGAAGCTGGCCCATAGCATACTTCAGTTTGCTGATATGGGTTGCAAATCCTGTAATGATGACACCTCTGTGATGTTTTGGGGATCACCCCGACCAGTAAGGGGTTCTCTCACAACATGCCTTATAATTTTGGGTGCCTTAATGCTATGATGCTATGGCTCAGAGCCTTGACACCAGTAGCCAACCTACAAGCACAAAGGCCTCATCCTGTCTTCCACCAGCCTAGTTACTCCTAGCAGGGAGACCTCAACAGGCCATCCAGTCCTGAGTATCCTCTAATCTACCAGACACTTGAACTTTTCCCCTTTACTGCATCACACTCAGAAGTGTGAGAACAGCCCCCAGTTAGCAGTTCACTTTGGGGGGGACACTCCAGACAGTTTGCACACCAGAGACCCATGTGGTGTAAAAATAAACAAAAACTTGTTTTTTAATAGAAAAATCATAGACTCAAAGATGAAATAGTAAGGCAAGTGAACACATACAGGTTACACAAAAATAAACATAAAGATGCAACTTCAAGTTTCACACTTCTATATTAGATTAATTCCCTTTTCTAATAAGATTTATCTCTTACCTCTGAACAGTTCCCCAGCATACCCTTTGTCATAGAGGGGATACAGTGTTTCACAGACAGTACCTTGCCTACATGCTGGCCTTCAGTTTCTAAATATCCTTCCCTTCAAACCCCTTCTCTTTTCTGGGTTTGTAGGTGTTTCTTTCTTTCTTTCTTTTTTCTTTCTTTCTCTCAGATCATGATGATTCATCCTAGGGGAAATTCCCTCCTCTCTTAGTTTTCCAAGTCTGGGGCAGTTTCTTTTTCAGTTTCAAGTTGTTTCGATGTTTTCCCATTAACTCTAGTGGTCCACCATTGTATTTCCTGTGTGAACAACGAATGGGTACTTGAAATTAGTTCTGTGTAAACAACTGGTTCTGTAAACTCCCTACTGTGAGGTGTACTTGAGATTGTAGTTCCAGTCATGAGCATACTATTCTGTATACATAAATACATAGACTGATAATCACAGTCCGTATACATATCTCATAATGAGTGTCAAGTTCAGAACATTATGAGCTTTCATAAAATACCTTCCTTGTTATATATTTATACTTTTATACAACCAGATGATTCAATTGCTTAATCTTTGATTATCCATGTGGGGTGTCTGGATCCTTTATTGTCACACCACCCTTGACAGTCTGATGCTGGAGTTTTGGCCACTGGATAGCACGTTGGCTGTGTTGTTTTCCAACCACTGAATATGTTTAATTTTCCCTGAAATGACCCACCCTAAGCCCAAGTATTAAGGGGATCCTTTCCCCATTTTTAATATCCATACTTCCCCCAGCAGTTGCTTCGTATCCATCCGAATCGCCCAGGCCAGTAAAGGGTTCTCTCACCGCTGAAGGTGTGCCACCAGATCTCTTACCATCCTGAGTCTTTCTTGCTCCCAGTCAATTGCTGGCCTACAGCATTTCCTAGTTGTACCAGGGACTCTCTGCTTCTAGCAGATTCTAGGCCACAGTGCCTTCTAGCTGTGCCTCAGTTTCCATCACCCAGTAGAGGGTTCTCTCACCCCTTGAAGCATGACACCACTCTGAATCTGCTCTCCTCCCAGTGGAGTTCTGGCCCACAGATTTTCTTAGCTATGTCAGTGTCACGACTGCTGGAACAATTTGTATGGTGGGGGTGCTGAGAGCCATTAAACCAAACTGTAAACTCTGTATATCATGGAAACCACTTCCAGCCAGGGGGTGTGGCAGGACCCCGAAAACCTCTAGTCCCAGCACCTATGGTCAATGTCACCCTTCACTCAGCAATTTTTCCCTGCTTCTAGTGGAATTCTGGCCTACACCATTTCCTACTTATGCCAATATCTTACCACTCCTAGCAGATCCTGCGCTACCTCAAAGTTTAGCTGTTCCTCAGTTTCCCTCACCTCATAAAGAGGGCCTCTCTGGAGTAGAGATACCTCTCTCACTCTTCCAGTCAGCAAGTAGGGCAATATTGTGACCTTGACCTGGCTGTAACTGTGTCCTGCCCTTCCTGCCCATCCCCGTAAGCTGTCCCCTTACCATCGTGATTGCAAGGGAGCCCTTAAAGGGTCAATGCCTCTTTTCTTTCAGCTAGCCGGTCAAAGACCCTCTCACAGAAAGATTGCAGTGTGTACATTTTCAGTGTCCATCTCTAAAATTATCATTAATGGACAATTGCATCATTGACTATTGTTGTTTAATAGTGTCAGCTAAGAGTGATAGTTTCATCTTTCAATTGACACATGGGAAATTATGTGTATGAATCCAAGTGCATTGAAATGAGAATAAACTCCTTGTTTCCTCATTTTTCTCTGATTAATCGGTTATGTCTCCCCCCATCCCATGACTTACTCAAACAGTTTCAAAGTTACATGGCTGATCTATTCTGTATTAATGTCTAGGGTTAAATCCTAGTCTCAGATACAATGAGGTAAATATAGAATAATTTAAATGAAGTTAAGGTAGTTACTTTGTATTTTCACCCATGTAGCAGAGAAGATAATCTCACTCAAATCCTTTAATTAAGAGTACAGACCATACTGGAAAGATCAATCAATATTCTGTCGGAAAATATAACTTGTGATAAGAACCTATAAAGCTCAAAATAAGACATTTAAGTAACATTCTAAGCCCCACTTGCCACCCTCCAAAAATGTTGTAACCTTATTTTTTCTTTCAAGGACCTAATCAAAGCCACTAATATCTTCTGAAATACTAGGCATGAAGCCAGAACTCCATAGGGTGTCTTCTAAATTTAGTATCACACTCAAATGACCATTTTTATCATCACTTCCAAACTTTAATCCTAAAAATAATAGCATTATCTCAGCTGGTGGACTTCTCTTCTTTTTAATCATTCTGACCCCTGAGAAATGAGAAAATACAAGATTCATATTGACTGCCAAGACAAAGGGAGTTCTGTCTTTATGTCTGCAATACAGTGACTAGTTAAATGATTGAAGATAATTGCTGTGTCTTATAAAAATATATATGTGAATAATCAAGATAAGTTTCCAATTAAGCTATCCACTTTAGTATCACAAATCAAAAATATAAATAATTATTTATGGACAGTTTTCTTTTAGACCCTGACTCTCAACGCACTTAAACACATGCTTAACTTTAAGCACATTTAAGAACATCCCTGTTCAGCAAAAACTTAAATATGCACTTTTAACGTTTAGTATGTGCCTAACTCCCAATGGCTTTAATAAGATTTAAGTGATTATTCAAGTACTTTGGAGGATGGGGTCTGTGATAATTTTTACTTGAGACATCTAGGCAAGTAGAGGAAGAAAGCAAAAAATATTAACTGTGTTAGCTATACCAGCACATGTTAAATGTCTGACATATTTATGTTGTTTCATTTAAGAAATTGTAGTAAAGTTACAAAAAAAAATAGCTTCAGCTCTTAACGCCATCAAGCTAAAAATAAAATATTACCACTTCTTACTTGACAGTTTATCTGAGATTATGTGCACTTAAATAATGTCAAAGTTGATAATGTGACAATGTCAAAGTTGAACAACCCCATTGTATTTCTGGGAGGCTCATTATTCTATAGGGCAGAAAATCTGTCTGTTGAGAGTAAAAGTTCCTCCAGTAAAAAGAGATTTGGCCCAACCTCTGCCCTTGAATGCATGTGCTGCATGGGAGCTGAAGACATAACTTAGTTCTTAACAATAACACTATATCTGGAATTTATAAAATCTATAGTTCTTTTTCTCTGTAGGCTTTACTAGCAACAGTAGACCTATTCTATGCTATTATATTCTGTTCAGGATCTTAGACCAGATACATTGCTGAGGTATCTAAGCACAATTTGAACCTCATGTGTGTATTTCTTCTACCACTTGGAAGGTGAGTCTGATGTCTTCATAGCACAGTACTTGATCCTCTGAGAAAGTTCCACAACTCCACAACTATAAGGACTATTGCTTAATAGTGAAACAAAATGGGATTTAAGCGTGATTTAGGTGGTGCAAAGGCCTTATCCTGGGAGTTAGTCTAGATGACCCTTTGCGTCACTTCTAACCCTATGATTCTATGATACTACACAGGGTTGATTTTCACATTGTTAGAGCTTCCCCTAATGGCTACTATCCCATTACTCCCTCTACAGATGTTTTTCCTGGCACAATAGGAATTTAGCAGGAATGATAATACAACCTCAACTGAATTTGTTCTTTTCAGCAGATTGCCTGTTGGTGTCCAGGTTGGGGAAAGATGTTCATCATAAACACAACTTCCAAAAATACCCCTTTACTTTCATGCCTGATACCCAGCCCTGAAGAACATTGGTGGCATCCAAGGATGGAGATGATGATACCATGAAGACAGTAGTTTCACCATGCAAGTGGTATGGAGCTACATTGAGGATCCAATCTATGCATAGATCTGATGTTCTGGCCACAGGGAAGTATGCACTGGAGAATCTTGTTTCTCTAAATGAGAAACTACAGACTCACTTAATACCTCCAGGTCCACATGGTAATAATGCCCTCTGATCCTCATGTAGGGCTCCAAATAATGCCCTCTGATCCTCATGTAGGGCTTCAATTAAAGTCTGTGGAAGTCACGTGCCATCCACACATTCCATATCAGAATGTGCGAGGGGTGGCAGCAAAAGTAGATGAATGGCTGTGAGGTGCTACATCTGTGCAATCAGCATCAGGCCAGGTTGGGAGCCTTTTTTTTTGAACTTCAACAAAAGCTGAGATCTGCAAAGGTTTGAACCCTGTCTGATTTCGAGCAGGTCCTAGGTTCCATGTGAGCTTTTTGAAGAAGTCCTTAATAAAATATCTTGCATCTATATTGCATTACAAGCCGATGCATGGTAAGACCCTTTATGAAAACTAAATAAGGGGCAAGAAGTGCATAATCTTCTAAATTATTACAACATAGTTAGTTCTGATCAATTTTTTTTAAAAAAGATCTCTTTCCATTCTATGTGCTAAGGGTCAATTTCTGCTAAACTTTAAGCATGTAATATGAGTGCATAACTAGGTCCTAACTTCTCACAAAATTGTATTTTTCAGAGTTAAGGTATTGGAGCTATAAAAAGAAAGTTATTTTGGTTTTATTTTGGCCTAAGCTGACTGACAATGTCATTTAAAAAAATAAATATATATTAAAAATAATATGGAGACTCACAACCTGAATATCAGGTTTAGATTGAAGTGACTGTAAATTGCTGAGATACTCCAAATACATTGCAAAATAGAGATTTCTAATACAAATACTGACAGACCACTAGCCACAGAAGTGTGGCACTACTAATCACTGCCATATTAACACACTAATGAGAAGCCACCTTACTGCTGTCACTGGACTATATGATGTTCTCATTCACTGGATTGATGGTGAGAATTAATACATCAGAGACGAGCTCAGAGGATGGAGCCCCAGAATCCACATGAGACTTGGGGCTGGAATGGTTACACAAAAGCTACAAATAATATCAACTGGATGTGAGAGAAATAATGCCAGTTTGGAGAAATATTAACTAGAGTTGAATTGTCTCATTACTTAGTGCTCTGCTACTTGTAATCTAACTAACATAAGGACAGACCAATTGTAAATTTATTAAATCTGCTGATCATATAAAATTGAGAAAGCAATGAACCAGAGAGCAAGCAGCAAGTACAATTAAACAGGACTGTGGTCTGGACTGTTCCACAACTGAGGATGCACTGCATTACTATTTAAGTGGAATTCTGTTTGAAAATATCATGAGATTTAGTAACCTCCAAAAACAGGGGCGGAGTGGGCACTAGGCTAGTGATCCCATCCTGAGTCTGAGATATTGAGGGATAATTACATGTCCCTCTCTGTTGCAGACACCATTTGCAGAAGTAATGCTTCTTTATGCCTTTCAAAACACAGTATGGCAGGAGGCAGAGAGTGAGGGGAAATTTACTATCTGTACACCTGCAATAAATGATCAATAGGAAAATGTTAATGTTAGGTGCAGACAACATGAAAATAAAAGTAATGAAAATGAATTAAATCAAATCAGAGAAGGAATTCCTTCAAATAAACTGAGTAGTGCTGGCTTTACATTTTTTGTCAGGCTTTAAAGCAATGTTTACCAAATGGTTAAAAAAAACAGGAACAAACTCTCAGGATAGTAGGATAAAGTGAAATGACAGAGGAACACAAATCAGAAGGAGATAAGAAGATTATACAGCTCTTATAAGATACCACTCACAGATTTTTGCGTTCCATTCTGCTACAACCTTCTCAAAAAGATACTGTGGCACTTGAAACTGTGAAAAGAAGTGCAATAGAGTTTATACCAAGATCTGAAAGCATAAGCTATGGTATGAATAGCCTAAATCTATGTTTCCTAGAGGGAGAAAGACAGTTAAGAGGAGATTGAATAGAAGTTTATACAATCTAAGTGCTAAGATGATATCAAGTGGAGCTACTATTTTTAGTTCCTCAAAGATGAGAAGGGAGGATATAATGAAAATAACATGGTCAAATTCACAGCAGATCAGGAGGGAGGCATTTATCCATACAGATATATGGATATGTGGAATACACAACCAAGTAAATCTGTGAATTTTAAGGTAATGCACTAAATCCTCTGTCCACTATATTCAGTCTAATGAAGATTACTTGACTAGCAGCATGACATGATGAAAAGTATTAGGAAAATATCTAGAGTAGTTTGATCTGGACTATTTTAGTTATTACCCAATTACCTACTTTTCAATAAAACAAAAAGAAATAGTGTGTCTCTATTATGCAAAAGCTAAATATTATCTCAGCAAACCAGAGCTAACGTGAACTAGGCTGCTCTCATTTGGGAATGTAGTCTCATCATGATGTGGGATTTACTGTATGTTAGTAATGGGAACTGCATGTATACATCCTTGTTTATCCAGGATTATACTTCTATTCCTCTTTTTTTTTAATGAATTAGTTATAATACTTTAATTATTGAGCTAAATTTGGTCCTTTGTTTATGCGCCCAGCTTCCTTTACGTTCAGTTGGATCTGCACCTTCAGTCAGAATTTGGACTTCCAGTAGAAATGATTGGTCTATTAGATTTATAAATGTAGCAACCATCTTATGTTAACTTCCCCTTGGAGAAAATGGGGAAGGTGATGACAGCAGGCATATATATGGAACTCTTGAAATTTGTGCAGGATTCAGAAGACAGCTAATGTTTAGACCCTCAGTATGGAGGCCCTGTGGCTCTGCAATATTTCCTGTATCTCCCTCCCTCTCAGTCCCTTTGGCCTGCAACAGAAGCCATGATCCCATGGTTCTTCCATTGCCTGTTTGGCTCCAATCCCCTTTTTACTGGGGATTTAAAAGGCAAACTCAGCCCCACCATCTCTTGTTTCAGGCTCATCCCCTCACCATAGGGTGTCCAGATAGCCAGTGTGAAAAACTGGGACAGCGAGTGGGGGGTAATAGGCGCCTATATAAAAAAAAAGGCCCAAATATTGGGACTGCCCCTATAAATTAGGGATATCTGGTCACCCTACCTCGCCAGCAACAGAGCCCATTCCCATGCAACACCCACAGAGATATTCATGGAAAGATGGGACAAAGGCAGAGAGTCAGCTGTGACACTGCACCCCATATTCTTCATAGTGATATTATTATGATATGATCATGACATAATTATGATCCATTTTGTACAAGACGGGTCAAGTAAGATGTCATTGGGAAAGTTAATATTTGCTTAATATGATTATCCTATTTGTATGCATGTAACATTTTTGTATCAGAAGTTCTGAATATTGAGTAAGTATCTGTATTTCACATGTAGTCACACCTGGGTGACACCCACTAGGCAAGACACTTCCAGTCTAAATAGGTAATGGACCATTAGGGAAAACAATAGGCCTTAGGAGAAGCTTATCCCCCCCCCCCCGGTGAGCCTTCCTGAGAAAGCTCCTGACTGCCTGTAAGTAATGGCTGCTATGACTTTGCAAGGGCATGTGACCAGACCACACGACTCTGGACTCCATTTTGGGTACCTGTATTTTTCCACAAACTGGGCTGGGAACTGATTTTGCAACAAAGGGTTCCTGCCATATGCTAAAGCTATATAAGGCAGGGAGTGACATTATCTGGTGTTCTTCACTCCCCCACAACCCAACACTTGACAGAAGCTCTGGGGGGAAAAAAGGACTTGGTACTGGGATGGGATCCCAAGCTGCAAAGCAAGTGCAGCTTATGCCTTGAGAATCTGCAAGCCTGCTTGTATCATCAGTCAGGATGAGAAATTACTAATTCTTATCCAATCTTTCTAGTGTTTTAGGCTTAGTTTGCGGCTTTGTTTATTTGCTAGGTAATCTGTTTTGACCACTTATAATCACTTAAAATTTATCTTTTTGTAGTTAATAAACGTGTTTTATGTTTTGAACTAAACCCGTGTGCCTTTAAGTGAAGTGTCTGGGGGAAAATCTCAGCTTGGTTACCACCAGTGGGCATATTTTTCTCCACATTGAAGGAGCGGTGGACATATTAATGAGCTTACATTGTACAGATCCCTGTGCAGTGCAAGATGCAGGGCCGGTGCAAGGAAGTTTTGCGCCCTAGGCGAAACTTCCACCTTGCGCCCCCATTTTGGAGTTGTAAAATCCACAGTGGGGTCCACTGTCATGCAAATATGGAGGGCCATTAATCGTATCCTGCTATGCAAGACTGTGACTCTAGAGAATGCGCAGGACATATGGATTTATTTGCAGCTATGGGGTTCCTGAACTGTAGTGGGGTGATAGATGGCATGCATATCCCTATTTTGGCCCCAGCCCACCTTGCCACATAATGTATTAGAAGAAGGAGATACTTTTCTATGGTTATGTAAGCATTGGTGGATCACTGAGGATGCTTCACTGATATCAGAGTGGGCTGGACAGAGAAGGTGTATGACACACACATCTTTCAGAACACAGGATTTTTCAGGAAGCTGCAAGCAGGGACATTTTTCCCTGACCAGCAGATAACCACTGGTGATGTTGAAATGCCAATAGTTATCCTGGGGGACTCAGCCTACCCCTGTTGGTCCCCTGGCTCATGAAGCAGTACACTGGTCATCTGAACAGTTCCAAGGAAAGATTCACCCATTGGCTCAGCAGTTGAGGAATGATAGTTGAATGTACTTTTGGCAGATTGAAGGGACAGTAGTAGTGTTTATTCACTAGATTAGATCTACATGAGAAAAAATATCCTAATGATTATAGCTGCCAGTTTTGTCCTGAATAATATCTGTGAGGCAAAGGAAAAAAAGTTGGTCCCTGTGTTGGAGTGTGGAGGTGGAGTAGCTGTTTGCTGACTTTGAACAGCTGCACACAAGGACCATTATAAGCGATCTGTGTGGATCTATGAAGCTGAGGGACGTCTTGAAAGAGAACTTTAACAGTCAGCCATAGTAACATGCTATGCTGGACAATGCTCTCCCTGGCCCTGAATTTTGGGGGGTTGTTAGGAATTGTGTAGTGTTTGATGTAGATTTATGAATATCACACTGTCTTTTAATGAAACTATGAGTTATGTGTCACTTACTGTATATTTATAATTATTATACTGTGTTCCTAACTGAACTGATGAGTTCTGTGGTCTTGTTCTATTACAAATAATATGTGCTTTGAGTAGCACTAGGAATTGTGCAGCATATATTATCAAGTAATAAAGATGAAATTATTTCCAGACAGTAAAAAATATTGTGTACGAAAACCAGTACAAAACATTAATGTGCAATTAGAAACCAGTACAGTGCAAACTTAAGTTAATGGAGCAAAACCTTAAAATTAGAACAGCAGAAAACATCTGTGTCCATTTATAATAATAATAATATAATATATTGAGATATATCTATCTCATAGAACTGGAAGGGAACTCGAAAGGTCATTGAGTCCAGCCCCCTGCCTTCACTAGGCAGGACTAAGTACTGATTTTTGCCCCAGATCCCTAAGTGGCCCCCTGAAGGATTGAACTCACAACCCTGGGTTTAGCAGCAGGCCAATGCTCAAACCACTGAGCTATCCCTCCTGCCCCCCAGTCCATTTCTGCCAAACATAAACCAACCGTGACTCTCACAGGTCAATGTATGCAAAGCTGTGGTCTTCCTTACTATCCCCAGGTGACGTGTGGTAGAGGGGTAGGGATGCGGCCCATAATGCCAAATGGAATATATTGGCCAAGGCAATTTTCAGTATAAAACATGCACTAATAAGTTGATGCAAAGTGACTTGTGTCAACCTATGTTTGTCATGTAGAGCAGGCCTTATTTAGGTAGTTGACTGGAAGCTCTTGGGTGCAGAGTTCTTTTGAAACCTGTCCATCCTTTTATGTATCCATTCTGTATTTATTTTGTATGTATATGTCTAACTAGCTAAGAGAGACAGACATGCTAAGGGAGATAGAAGAAAAGATAAAATGTCAAATTCCCATCTTCTGGTTTTATTCATCATATTGGTTAAGTTATGTCAGCTCTTTGGAATTTTGAAGGCCTCTGTATAACATTGAGGCCACTAATCAAAAGATTTAGACTCAATATCTTTTTTTTCCTCATAAACTCTGCAAAAGATAAATTGATATGCTGAGTAGTGACAGTCTTCTTATTTTATTTTCTACTGACCGATCTTGACCAAAGCTAGACCTATTCCAAAAGTGGTTCCTTTGTCCAACACATTAGTGGCTAAAATATTATTCTGTCAACATTTTAGACCATCTAAAAATGTCTGGAACTCCAGCAAACACTTCAGCTGGGTTATGAACTCTAGAGAACAAGTTCCTCTCAGTTTTTGATCATTAATTTGAAAGCTATTTGTCAGTTGTGTGGTAAGCAGATGGAATGTACTCATAATGTGAGCCAAGTAAAGGGAAAATTGAAAATCATGTCTCCAAGTCAGCAGGAAATTCAAACTTTTCCAAGCATGGGAATTAAAGAGAAATGCAAAAAACCATAAGCTAATGGACAGAATTAAATTACTTTGTCCTAACCTTGTTCTGGGCATGAGTTTTGGAAATGTTTCTCTGACAAGCTCTAATACTTGACTGTGTTAACACTGTGATCAAGACTGGGACAGGAAAAAGGTTACAAGCTTATGAACCAAAACTCAAAACTCTTAGTACTATCTTCTCCCCTAAGCATCTCAAAGGCTGAGAAAAGGAATACCAAGACCAGAGTAGCTATTTTCTTTGTCATTGCAATTATTTTCCCCCAAATAGCATCTTTTCTAGAAAAGCGGAGTCAAACCAATTCCCAAGCAGTCTAACTTCTTATTAAATTGGTGCTGGAAAAATATTTCTTTACCTGAAATTGATCTTCATTAGGAGCTCAATCACTTATGAGTGATGTCAGAAAGCAGCACTGAGTCACCAGTAGAGTTGGCTGAGTATTATGCTTACTTATTCAAAGTTCACTAAAGTTAAGTAAGCTGAGAGGAGTGAGCAGTGTGGCCTGAACAACATACCATGACATATGATACAACACTGAGGTGACTGTTCAGGATACCATTTCACTAGAGCCCGTGGTCACATTTCTATATTAGCGGATCGTCTTCATGACTATCCTGTTCTCATTTTTTTTCTAAGTGCAGCACCTAAGTCCTCCCAAGTATATTATTACTTCTAGACGGTAAAAGGACTAAATGAAACTTCTGAAAATAGTTACTACTCCTGTCATTTATAGTCACAGGCTTGCATTTAAATATATAGTTAGAAGACTAGCAACAGATTAATCAGAATGGCAGCTATCTAGTATACTGCAACATTTATGGCTGCTTGTCTTCTGACCAACAAATACACAGACTCACCAACTACAAGCCTATCATGACCCTCAGAGGCCAAGTATTATTATTTATATTTATTATAATAATAAAGGGCCAACTGGGACTGGGGCCTCAGTGTGCGAGGCACTGCACAAACATAGAATAGTGAAGAGTTTCCCCTGAGAAGCTTACAGTCTAAAGAGACAAGGCAGACCGTGGGCGGGGGAAAGGGATGTAATATGCAAGCAGCATGATCAGGGTCATGGACTGCACACATCACATTAGCACCATTTTTTCCCCCTTCAAGTATAGGATTATGAAGATGGATGAGGAAAAAGAGAGAATTACAGAGAGATAATACATAAGAGCATTTTAGAGCAGGCCCACCTCAAAAATGGCTGTTCTCCAATTCAAGAAGCCTGTGTCATGACAGAAGTGCCCCAAGCAGGAATGGAGGGACAAACCTCCTTAAATAGGAATCAACTTCCAATAGAAGCAGAGAAGGCTGATTATTCCTTTGGCACCAAGGAGATAAGATGCATTTGAGAAACAAAGACCGACTCTTATAATAAGGGGATTCAATCATTATAAATATCAGGGCTGCTTTAATTCGTGCCTGATTGTAATGCTTCTCTAAGCCCATTACACTGGTCATTGGTCAGGAGTTCAGTATGCTCCTGACATGCCTCCAGCATGCTCTCCATGCAGGGTGTGGAAGGAAGGGGGCCAAGTACAGTAAGTGGCATAGAGTTAACTATGCTGGCTCTGTGCAATTCTGGAACTCCTACACTGGTTATTTAAACCAGCTTTTCGTCCGCTATATTGACCTAATATGGTAACTCCTTATTCGTCTAGACAGGTGCTGAACTAAAACTAAGTCCTAAGTACTGTCTCTTTCTCTCTCCAAACTTCACTCAGTAGCCTGCACAATTGAGATCCACAAGCTGAACAATTTATGGTGGTCATTTCTTTCTTGACAGCTTCTGTACTGCAACTCACTGTGTCTGATGAGGACGGGGGAAGGTAACATAAAACCCCAGGATCTATATTACCATAGGTGTAATTAGGGAGGGAGTTATAAGGGTTCTACTTCTCTTGAAACATAAGAAGTCTCTGAAAGGCAAATTTTACTGTATAGTAAAATATATTTGTATATTCACAGTTTAAACCATAAATTATGGAGGAAGACCAGATCTTATGTCCTTCACTGTAACATGTCTGTTCTTTACACCCACAGTGAGTCTGCAGCAAGTCAGTGAATAGGGTTCAGCTGTCCTGACTCCTATTGCAGTGTTGTTACACAGTAAAGAAGAAAATCATACAAGTAAAATTGAGCATTTCTGATTTGTGTTTTCTACTTATAATACTGCACAATTTTAACGCTAAGCAAACAGCAGATGAATGAAACAAGTTCCTCTTCAAATGACATATGTAAATCATTAATTCGTTGCATCTGTATTTAGTCACTCAACTAAAATGTAACAAATATGAAATGCAACTGTCAGCAAAAGGAAGCTCAGCACAAGGATTTCCCCTCCCCCTCTAGATTGGCTGGAACTTTTACAAAAGTTATATGGGTGATGAAATTAGATCTAATTTATCTAGTTAGATCTTTTTCCCCAATCACATTTGCAAATGAAGAACTGTGTTAAGTGAGTTACTTAGATGAAGAAAAGAAAGGTCCCTTAAGAATTTCCCCTTGATGTATGCAATTAAGTGCCTTGTTAAAGTCAGCTCTAGTGATTCTTTTCTGTTAAAACAGTATTTTCTGCTAATTTAGTCTAATTAAGTAGGTTGTCATGAGGTCATTTTTATGTGCCAGGTCATCTTTCTTTGAAGATTTTTTAAAACAAATAAACAAGCAAACAAACAAAGAAAGAACATTGAGTGGCACATGTACTTTATCATGTTGCAAGATCATATATTAGAATATTGAAAATGGGGAACTTTTTTCTACTTCCAAAATCAGGGTTGAAAAATCATTGAACTTGTCAAGTGCTGACTCATTTGGAGAGTGAAGGATCTGATACACATTACATAGGGAAGGATATAGAGCAGTGGTGGGCAACAGGGCTGCAGGGACGTGCTAGCTGCCGCTTCCCACAGCTCCCATTGGTCGGGAACGGCGAACCGCAGCCACTGGGAGCTGCGGGAGTCTGTGCAAATTTAAACAAACTGTCTGGCGGCTCACCAGAGGATTACCCTGATGGGTCCACCACTGATATAGAGTGTAACCACCACAGCAGGAGCTGTGGTTAAAAATTCAGGAAACATTTTTCACGTTTTTTTTTTTTGGTGAAATATGTTTTACCTTTTTTGTAATATGGCTAACCCCACTGACATCAATAGGACTATTGGTGTACTTAAAGTTATACATGCTTAAGTGCTTTATTGGATCAGAATGTTATGCCATAAAGCAGAAGTAACTCTGTTGCCATCAATGAAGTTCCACAGATTTAAGACCCGTGTAAATGAGAGGAGAATCAAACCCAAAGAATCTGAGTTCAGAAAAGACATGATGACATAAGTTTAAAAAATATTGGAGGGAAGAAAGATGGGACAGTAATAGCAATAAAATCATGTGATTGTTTTGGCTGGGAATTTGAAGATACTGAGGGTTATCTAACTATACTGTTGTTAAGAAGGGCAAATTAGGATTTACACACCTAATGGAAGAAATGTGATTCCAGCTGATCAGTACTGAGGAAATTTGCATTGACACTGCCATGTCTGTATCTACTGCATGGGTAGCAGAGGACTTCTTTCTCCAGAGCTGTAACTGCATCCTTTCTTGAAGACTAAAGAAAAACAAAACTATTATACATTCACATTCTAATTACAATTAAACAATGTAAATCGAGAGACAATGATAGTGGCCCAAATATAGTAGCAGGGTAGTAGACTAATCTCAAGGAGTTCCTAATCAATTTTTTTTTGCAAGAAAAACTCAAGCATGCCAACCACCTGACTCCAGCTGCTATCTTGCTCAACTGATCAGGAAACATCTAAACCTCTCTTCCTTCAAAAATGCTTTCCTACATAACTGGCAACTTTTAGTCTTTAGTTACTACTAGAAAAGTGAATTCATAAGGAAAAGGATACAGCCAGGAAAATATGTTTGACCTGATATCAATCTAATCAGAAGGGACCAGATGCTGCAACACCCTGCAAAATGGACTTACATCAAAAAGTGCTACCTAAGTTACCGGGGCTCTTTCAACCCAAAGCTCTTGGTAACTTTTACTCTGTGCAAAGTGGTGTCAGGAAATAAATCAAGGGAGACACGGACGTCCGACCGATAGATGGCTGGCACAAACAGCAACACAAGAGTGCTTTCACTTAAAGCTAAACTTTACTTAGTCTCAAGCACTTCCTGTGGAGAATTGTGTTGGCCAAATCTTCCATCTACTAGTGGGAACCACAAGATGCGTCCAGAGGGAGATTCCCACTACCTCAAACATTTCCCCCTTATTTATACATTAGTAACACAATGACATGTCACTTAAAGAAAATTTTTAAGCAAGCAGTTTCAAAGGTCAAGCAAGAGGTTTCCTTCTAATCATCAATTAACCAAGTGTGGGTCTTTTTTCAGAATTTGCACACCTTGAGGCCTTAACAGACACATTCCAGAGGGCACATAGATAATCTTCCTGTTCTTCTAAAATGCATGTATCAGCAATTTCAACACAATTCTTCTCAGGAAGGACGTGGGGTCAAGCTGCCCTTTCTGTGGCACCCAAAACCCCCTCCCCTCCTGCCTTGGTTAAGCTGAGGCTTCTGCATGGCCAATTTACGGCCTGCTGACATAGCTTCTTTTAGCAATAAGCAATAGTGGTTTCAGGCACTTTACTGGTTTGCCAAAATCTCCCCGTACACCTAGGCCTGGTCTACACCAACAATTCATGTTGATATAATTACATTGCTAAGGGCAGTGAAAAATTTCACACCCGGTGCAAAGTTGTTAGGTTGACCTACCCCCCACTATAGATGAAGCTAGATTGATGGAAGAATTCTGTTGACCTAGCTACCACTTCTGGGACTAATGGATTAACTACATCAATGTATCTACACTGTAGTGCTACAGTGGCACAACTGCAGTGTATACTGTTATAGCCCTGGTAGTGTAGACATACCCACAGTGTGAACAGAGGTTGGGGAATCTGGCCCAGAATTGTTATTGTTACCCTTTGGGCAACACTCATGTACTGATGCTGTAAAACTGAAAGCGGATGACACAGTTCATTGCCTTCGGAGATTGCAATCTAAAATGGACTGACAATGCAGAACAGACATGTTAGACACTAGGGAGTCCAAATCTGTGAGTCCTTACTCACATGAATAGTCCCTACTAATGCCAGGAGTCCCATTGACTTAGTTGGACTTTCTCACATGATTTAGGATTTACAGGGTAAGGCCTGGATGACCTATTGATTGATAACTCCAGTCTTAAGGAAGTGCATATATATGACCAGGTGCCAGCTCATGCCAAGGCCCATAGGCCTCAACTGAACGCTGACAAATACATAGCTGGAAACCAGTCTGGCTCACCTGTGTATTGGTATTGTTAAAATAGGTATTAGATTTAAAAAGAATGTGTTTAGACTTTGTTAAATGCTTTTAAGTTGCTGAATGTATTAATCTCACATAACATCTGTACCCCATGTTATAAAGTTATATTGAGTGTTTGCAGTGTACACTTCTGTAACTGTTTAACTCACCAAACAGGAAAGAAGCATTAACTAATGTAAAATGCTGTATTCCTATAAAAGGTGTTATACTTTTTTCCATTCTTCCTAAAAGACATAAATCTAGTGTTGCTTTACACTCCGAATATAGCTTTTCGAAAAGACACTAGAACTTAAAGAGATCTGGGCTGTCAGAAAAGCGTTACTGGAGGCTAAAAACAGGGAGGCAGCAGCTTGTGAATAGCCTCAAAGTAGAAAAAAAGCTCCTTTTAAACCCTCCATACTTCACAACACTGCCTGCTTCTTATTTAGCAGTTCCTTATAGATGGTTATGCAGCTTTGGGACCTGCATGGATCTAAAGCCCATAGAAGGCAGTGGAATTCTTTCCCATTGGGCTTTGGATCAGTTCCTTTAAGATGTTTTTCTATTGGACAAGCTAAAACTTGAAACCAGTCAAGTGATGAGCTGCTGAACAAACATCCACTGCACTATGGAGAAGGTTGAAACAGTAGGAGTTAATCAGAATCCAACTTAAAGCTGCACAGAAACAAAAACAGAACAAAAAAAAAGAGAAAAATTTAGATACGAAATAATGTAAAGGAAGTAGGTCATTTCTGTCTGCTATTTTTTTCACTATGAACTATTTCCATAATGGAATGATATTTCCCTACATAGACTGCATCTTTGTCAGTTTTTCAGTATATAAAAATGCAAGTTTATATCCATATTATACCATTACACTAGCAGAGGGTGTTCATTAAAATATGATTTAGAAGACGGAATGAATTAGACATCTCACTGAATAAAAGCATTATTTGTGGTCTACCAAAATGCATGCTGAGCTTTCTCAATACTACTGAGGTCTAACATCTATAATGAAACTTATTGACTAATCAGCCAATCAGCCAGGAAAAAAAGTCAGCTATGTATTCGTCTGTTGAAAACTTATCTGTATTCTAAGTGTTTCTGTATGTTAGCTGAGCTTCTGTGAGATTCTGTCCTGTAGGAACCATTGCATAATAATGCAGATTTCCATGATTTCCCTGCAGGTTGTCATAGACTTTCAAGTTTTTCCTCTCAGGGAAATTCACTTTTCTTTTATTTCTATTGAACAGTGAACCACTGCGTTTTATTGTTCATGTACACGTAGGACCTGATCCTGTGATCTGGAAAAGCTCCAGTTGACTTCATAGACAGTATGATGGGGCCCCAGTATGAAACTTATTTCAGGCTTTTTTCCAGCTTCAAAAACAAATGGATATAACATTAAATTGTTTTTTCTCCATCTCTTTTTTAAACCGTGAGGAAATTGTTACTCTCATAAAGAATAATATATTTCTGTGAGTAGGGTGGAAGTTAATAGATGCCTATATAAGACAAACCCCCAAATATTGGGACTGTCCCTATAAAATTGGGACATCTGGTAACCCTATTGTAAAATGTATGTATTAACTCTATAGAGGAACTATGAAATGTCATTGATAATATGTTTTAAAGTCTGAAGCAGAACAAAGGAAGGAACAGTTCCCACCCTGACAGGAGGCAGGGAAACTATTTACCTGTCTCCTATGTAAATTAAGCATAGTAGAATCAAAACAATGGAAGACCCATTTACTTACAGAGAGATGGGATGCCCACATTAAGGGAAGAACAGCATGAGGTTATCCTGCCTCTTGAAACAATGTAATCAAACTTTGGAAGATATAAGCAAAGACAGAAGCCATCTTTGGTATCCATCACTAGACAGACACAAGGGAACAGACTCCTTGCATGCTGAGAAAGATGGATCCTTCAACCAAAGGGTGTTAAAGTCTCTGGAACTGAATACAGGTGAGAAGCCTTCTTAGGTAAAGATCTTTCTCCTAAAAAGACAAGGGAAGCCAGCACCTTGTTCTTGTGTGGAATGTCCTCACTTCGGGGCAACACAGTTTTGGGGAAATTTGGGACTGGGCGAGTGTTGGAGTAATCTTACTGGTTGTAACCAGGAAGGCTGATGGAAGACAGAGTGAGGCTGGATGCTGTATACAGGCTGCTGAGGTCAGAGATGCTCTACCAAGACTGTATACACACTGTGGCAAACACAGGACAAACAGCTACAAAGGGGCGGGAAAGGAGAGTGAGAGAAGCAGGGAAGCTGCCAGTAAGCTAGGTGCAGCAAGGCTCTGAACCCTTCCAGCAAGGAAGGCTGCACTCTGTCCCCAGAAGGGAAGAAAAACAAGCACAAGGGACTGACTGAGGGAAGGAATAGCCAGACCCTGTGCTACCTACGAGGATTTGCTTTGCCCAAGCCTGAGTCTCCAAGGCTAAAAAGGACTGAGCCTGCTGAGGAGAAGAAGGTACTTTGCCACAGCACACAGAAACTCAGGGTGTTACCTACATGTGTCAAGGCTAATTCTCCACTCTGGCACTTTGAGTGCAGAAGGTGGGGGCCTGCAAGGATTCTAAAAATTAATCCTAGCCACTCCAGACTTGTATTAAACTCCTAAGGTTACAGCTATTCTCTAACCTTGCATTGGCAGATGCTGCCACCACCCAAGTGCAGAACCCCTTTGTGAGCCCAGGAAGGCGCACTTGGGAATTCCTTCCTGTGGGGTACCCTCAAGCCCTTTCACACCACCTCTCCCCCGGGGAAGAGCTGAGAAAAGGGGGGGGGAGGGAATAAGCAGTTGCCACCAGCTAATTAAACAACATGTGACCAAACCTCTTAAGACACAAAAATCCAATTCTGTTCTTTAAAAAGGTACATTTTATTTTTTTAAAAAGGAAAAAAAAATACATCTGGGAACTCTGGCTATTGCTAGATTAAAAAAAAAACACACAACAACTACAAGGATTAAGCACCAAGAATAGCTTTCTTGAGGTCCAGCATAAAGGTTACAAGCAAGACAAAAGCACTGGGGGTTAGCACAGAGGAATCCACAAGCCATAAAGAAATAAAAGGGATAAACCTAAATCACATCTTCCTTCTTAGGTAAAGATCTTTCTCCTAAAAAGACAAGGGAAGCCAGCACCTTGTTCTTGTGTGGAATGTCCTCACTTCGGGGCAACACAGTTTTGGGGAAATTTGGGACTGGGCGAGTGTTGGAGTAATCTTACTGGTTGTAACCAGGAAGGCTGATGGAAGACAGAGTGAGGCTGGATGCTGTATACAGGCTGCTGAGGTCAGAGATGCTCTACCAAGACTGTATACACACTGTGGCAAACACAGGACAAACAGCTACAAAGGGGCGGGAAAGGAGAGTGAGAGAAGCAGGGAAGCTGCCAGTAAGCTAGGTGCAGCAAGGCTCTGAACCCTTCCAGCAAGGAAGGCTGCACTCTGTCCCCAGAAGGGAAGAAAAACAAGCACAAGGGACTGACTGAGGGAAGGAATAGCCAGACCCTGTGCTACCTACGAGGATTTGCTTTGCCCAAGCCTGAGTCTCCAAGGCTAAAAAGGACTGAGCCTGCTGAGGAGAAGAAGGTACTTTGCCACAGCACACAGAAACTCAGGGTGTTACCTACATGTGTCAAGGCTAATTCTCCACTCTGGCACTTTGAGTGCAGAAGGTGGGGGCCTGCAAGGATTCTAAAAATTAATCCTAGCCACTCCAGACTTGTATTAAACTCCTAAGGTTACAGCTATTCTCTAACCTTGCATTGGCAGATGCTGCCACCACCCAAGTGCAGAACCCCTTTGTGAGCCCAGGAAGGCGCACTTGGGAATTCCTTCCTGTGGGGTACCCTCAAGCCCTTTCACACCACCTCTCCCCCGGGGAAGAGCTGAGAAAAGGGGGGGGGGGAGGGAATAAGCAGTTGCCACCAGCTAATTAAACAACATGTGACCAAACCTCTTAAGACACAAAAATCCAATTCTGTTCTTAAAAAAGGTACATTTTATTTTTTTAAAAAGGAAAAAAAAATACATCTGGGAACTCTGGCTATTGCTAGATTAAAAAAAAAACACACAACAACTACAAGGATTAAGCACCAAGAATAGCTTTCTTGAGGTCCAGCATAAAGGTTACAAGCAAGACAAAAGCACTGGGGGTTAGCACAGAGGAATCCACAAGCCATAAAGAAATAAAAGGGATAAACCTAAATCACATCTTCCTAGACATTTCCTGATCTACTTACATATCTGGGTTTTTAAAAGAGTAGTTTCTAAGTATGATACTGATGATTTTTTTACATATCTGGCCAAAGCTTCTTACAGCATAGTTCTGCCCTGTCCGTCTCTCCCCAGAGAACAAAAACAGACAGACAAAAGGGGAGTCGTTTTTCAATTTTAAAAGTTTTAGCCTTCCCATTGGCTCTTTTGGCCAGGTGCCCACTCACTTCCTTTTACCTATGCATACCAGTGAGACTTTTTAACCCTTTACACGTAGAGCAATTAGAGAACAGCTACGAAGAAGGATTTTATAGCTGCTGGGTGGGTGTCCATACAAGGGAGCTATCCCCAGCCCCTTCATTTATCACATGTTTGTTTTGGGTTTTTTTGCTGATTGTGAGCATATCAGGCTGGGAATCACAGCAGCAAGACATTGTAAGTCACCAAGTATTGCAGGGCAAGTGGTGATACAACCACCTCAGTGGTCTAGGTTTGTACCCTGAACCAACTGGACCATAACAGGGTCAAATTCTGAATGTATGCAAATATGGAGATGTAGTCAGTGGAGTTACACTCTTTTTACATCTGTAGTATGAGCTGCATTTCAATCTGCCTTTGATCATGTGCAGAAGGGGGATCCTTTGCTCTCTCAAGAGTAAAAATGTCCCATTAAACATTAGTGCTAGTGCACGGATTTAGCAATCTGCACTATTTTAATGGAGGGTGCAGAACATGTAATCCCTGTGTTCATTGAAGAGCTCTGGGACAAATTATGACTCCTGAGACATAACATCTACTGGTGTTCTCCTAACAGTGGACATCACCTTTTAATAAGAGTTCTGTGCAGATTTCACAATTGACTTTAAAGAGTAGATTCTGTTAGCCTGACTCAACTTGGGTAACACCTTATTCCATTATAGCACTGTTGTCATCAATGGGACTATTTATGGAGTGAGGTTCTATTCAATATGAGTATGAGTGTGAATGAGGACAGAACCCCGGAATGTGACTGTTTCTTTATATATGGTATGACGGTTTTTTGTTTTTGTTTTTCTTTTGTTTTGTTTTACACTAAGTGGCTATTTCTACTGCCTTTTCAAATATTTTCACTACCTTTAGCTTGGTAGAACATATTGATTTGGCATAAATGTAAAAGTTATGAAGAATATTGGATAATTATATCCAGACCATTTCTAAACACTGGCATAATCCCTGTGTCACTCATTTGCAGCATGAAGTTGGGTTTTGGAAATTATTTTATCATACAATTTACAATTCATTCAAAAATCATTTTTGCAATGCTCTTATTAAAACACTATTTTTTTCAGCATTTGCAGTAGTTGCATAGAATGAATAGTGTAATAAAAAGATTGTTGGCACATATGTCGTCTATATTTCCTCCTCATCAAGTAACTAATCCACTGGCACTTTCTTTCCAAACCAAGTGCATAGAAATATTTCAATGTGTTGTTGATATTTTCGCTGAAATCCTTATTTTCCATGACCAAGGGAAAAGGTTGCGTGGTCAGTAGAAATGGATATTAGTTTTGGCATAAAATTTATCTCCCGGAGGGAACCATATAGGGTAACAAGAATCCACAAAGGAGTCAGTGCTGTCTAATGGAATACAAATCACTCATTATTACCACCCACTGTTGCCTAAAATGTCTCTCAGAGATATTTATAAAACGGCTCTATTAACCTTATGTCATGTGCATTGTAACATATAATGACAGATCTAACAGCATCAAAATGACTACAGGGATTCTAATGTTTGTATATAGTAGTTAGGAAAAAGATAAAACATACACCTCATTAAGTACTTACTTAAGTAAAAGCTATTCCTTTCTTTACAACAGAACATTATTAATTCCAATTGAATGTTTCAGGACAGCTCACAAAGGAATTTAAAAAAAAAATACAGTGAGACCTGTGCTCCTCCTATCTTGCTACTTGCAAATTCTGGTTCAGAAATTCCTACTTAGAAGGGAGAAATATCTTAAATGTAACCTCTAGGATTTAGGTGAATTAAAAAATAAATAAATAGTCTTCTCAAATAATATCATTCCTTTTAGAAGAGTTACCAAAATATGTCTTATTTCTCACAAAATGGATCTGAAAATAAAAATGCAGCATCTTTATATATATATTCCTTTCAAACAAACAATATATAGGCTCCTCCATTTATTATTGTAGAACAATGGTGAACTTTTCTCTAGAAAAAAAATCAGATTGTCTGTTTCTGCTCTCTCTCTCTCTAAGGCCTATCCAATTCATATTTGTCAGACATTTAATTTAAATATTTCCTTTCTGTAGTTTTTTTTTTTAATTCAAAGTATATCTGAGACCACCACTGATGAGACAGATTCAGAAAGTTGAGGTTATCCTCACTCAGAGAGGACCTTCTTGTTCTAGCAGTGATTAAGAATGGCTATTTAATATCCCCAACTTATCTGAAAATCTATTCATTCATAATATTAGAAGACTGACTCTATTTTCCCATAATTTCATATCAGCTTTTCAAAAAATCTGACTAATTTCTGTCCCTTCAAAATGGCTGACTAAACTTTTTATAGAGACAAGGTGGGTGAGGTAATATCTTTTATTGGGCCAACTTCTGTTGGTTAGAGAGACAAGCTGCATACACACTATTTATGTCAGAGACAACAGTCTGTCCAAGCAATGATACAACATTTCATTTGCTGCCTGGACCCAATTTGATTTGATAGAAAGTGCACATATTTGAATGTTATAAGCAGCAGTAAGACAGAGAACCAAATTTTACAATTTTGAACCAGGCAAAACTTGGATTTAGTTCAGTGAAGACTGAGGGTAAGGATGAGAAGAGCTAAGTAAAGGTGGATTTTGTCTATGTTAATGTGTGCACCCTCCACTAGTGAGGGCACTAAATTTAATTGGGAATTTTCCAGGCAGGAAGATCCTGAGTGCTGCAATCCAGCCTTGGAGACTACAACTCCCATGATGTCTTGGGGGAAGAAAGAAAGACTTCCACTTCCAGAAGAGGCAGAGAGAGCATGTGATGGCTCCATCTGGGTGGGGAGCTGAAATTGCTTTGTGGAGCTCTGTCCAAGCTAGGAGCCACTGCTGAGAAACTGCTGGGGCTTTAACTATGCAGGGAGCTAGGGAGGCCATTGTTGGGCTTCATTGGAATCAGGGCTGAGACTGTTGCTGTGCCCAGAATTGAGTCAGGTTGGCCTACAGTGAAGTCAGTGGGAGTAACCACACCTTTGTTGTTTGGGAAAGTATGTGCATGGGGAGGGGGACAGTGAAGAGACTTTAAGGGATTGCATGAGTGTGAGAAGAGATAAAGTGGTCTTATCAAAATCCAGGGTTACTGACCTCTTGTTATTACAATTCCCATCTTCAGAGGGGTTGTGCAGCTTGGAATGATCACAGATTAGAATTGCTCTGCCTCTTGTTGCCTTGGCTGGCCTGTGTTACTGGACCAAGAGAGTGCTGTCCCCAGCTTCAAGATCTTCAAGTGTAGCCACCCAAGTGTTTAGAATTCTGAAATTCAGAGGCATGCACACTCATAGGTGGGGGTAAATGTAAATTGGCAAAGTTTCATTTACTACTGTAAACTTCATTTATTACTTGATCTATTGAAGTGCCTCCTGCTGACTTAAATTGGTTGTGCCATTTTAATTAATCTCAGTCTGTTAGATCATGGTTTTAAATTGTGAAGTAAAGATGTGTTAACTCAAAATTGAAGTGTATGCTGATTGCATATTGTTTGTAATTGGTAGTTTTGAGATAGACCCGTTGCATAGATTAGCTCAGTTTTTTTCCTGAAGGCACCCAAGGCACACCAGTGAATGAGTAGAGGGCCCAGCCAGGTGGAAGCACCACCAAGATGAATTTCCTTCATATGTAAAAGGACTACAGCAGAGGAGTGGATAGAGAATTTCCACCTATCCAACATCACCACCATCCAGCATAACTTAGACAGGGCTGGGGGCCTATATTAATTACAGCTGTCCCCCCAGGATGCCCTGTGGGCCACAGGACTGCCCAAAATCTTCACAGCTCTTTGTCCTGAAGTCCTCCTTACATTCCCAATCCAGATCCCAGCACATGCCCTACACCAGGGCTTGTGAGGAACCATGACCAATGAGAGCTGCGGGGGGCGGTGCCTGCGGACGGAGGCAACCTGTCTGCTTTCAGGGCCACCTGGCTACGCCTTTGCCAGGAACAGCAGGGATGGGGAGCCGCTGGAGGTGATCACCCCCCATCCAGCACCCCGAACCCCCTCCCATGTCCCAACCCCCTCCCCCAAGTCCCCTTCAAGACCCAAACGTCCTCCAAGAGCCCTGCCCCCCATGCCCCTACCCTGCATGCCCCCCCCCCACACTGCAAATCCCTCTCTCTGAGTTAACCTGCATTTTTAATTTACCAGCACCCCCTGATCCCCCAGCATGCCGATTAAAAAAGCTTTTACTGTATATAGGATTTTATGGTTGAAGTAGTTTTCATTTGTATGAAGAGGGTATTTCTAGAGAACTAAAGCCAATCCAAGTGTTTTGATTAATCCATTTAGCTTATTATGAATACAGCAATACACATGTTAAGCAAATTCTTTATAAATATAATGTATCTAATACTTCACTTTAATCAAAAAAGTTTCTGAATGAAGGGTTCATACATAAACCTTTATTACAAGTAATTTTCTTGATGTACTGTCGTCAGAAACAAATGCTATCCAAACAGTTTTGGTCACATTAATGCTTGTTAGCATTTCTTTGTTTTTGTGAACACTACAAGTTTTCTTGTTTTTCATGGTTTCAATTACTTCCTGGTACAAAGAACACACATTCCATGAAAATTATGCAAGAATAAGAGAGGAATGTCCATGAATATTCATGGGAATCATTATTATTCTTTTCCCATGATTGTTAGGAAACGTGGGAAAGCCTGCACATACATACAATACTGTGAAATACAAGAGGGTGCTGAACAATAAGGGGTCTGTATATTTTGTGCACAATTTCTAAGAATTTGCCTATTCATAAGTGTTTGGTAATGTGGATTAAGCAAAATGTTTGCATTATTTTGGAAAATAATACAGAAAGCAGCTAAAGTATAAAGAACCCGGAGAATATTAACTTTGGGGGCCCATGTAGTAACATAGTATTAATAACCAAACAGCCTGAACAATGCTTCTCCTCCTGTCTGCATTGTTATTCTGTAAGTGGCATTGAGAGTGCTAGAGGAACCTGCTGGGAAACTGAGAAAGTGCATAGAGGCATAAATGACAAGACAGTCAAGTGCTGAAACAATATGTGACACATGTGTCTGCTTTTTGGAGTTGCTAAAAGGAAACAGAATAAATAAAACGTTCTCCAATCAGTGCGTATTTATTAATCCGTTTCCTTCACTGATTCTTACTAGTAAACCATCAGTCTATCAGAGAAGAAATGTGTTCATGAGACAGAAGAAATGCAACTGGGAAAATCCTTTTCTCCAGCTATAAAATGAATATATTGATATTCTCTTTCAGCATGCAAATGAAACTTTGCCTCAAGACATATAAATGATGTTCAATCTGTAAATCATGCACTGTATGAGTGCCGAAGCCACCATATACTCTTCTGGTTGTTGCTGAGCTAGAATTAGAAGGTATTATATTTGTATACTAATGTCATATCAGGATTTTTTTTCTAACACTAGATCTAATAGATGGTGGGATGATTTCCAAGGACAATGGTGGTAGCCCCATCTCTTGTGTCTGCTCCGGCAGGCATGTTTGCCAAATCTCCTCAAGGAGAATGTTACACAAAGAGGGATCTTCAGATGAAAAAATCTCTGATGAGACACCAGTCTGGACAGCACCTGGAAAATATAGGCCTGATTCCCTGTTGCCTGGCACCTTGTGCAGTCATTTACACCAATGCAAACTGGGCGTAAAATGCTACTAAATCAGAATGCTAGTGTCTTGCACTATTAGTAACTACACGGCGCAATGGAGGATCAGGCCTTGAGAACAGACTCACTCTAGCTGATTGTAACTGCAAAACAAGGATATCCAGGACAACACTCATGTGAAATGGGTAGATTTCCAAATAAGGGGCTGAGCACTATTGCAACACAAGCCTGTATAATAAGAGAACAATAATGGGTTACCCCCCAAATTCTGCATGACTCATTAGTGATGGCATCATATAGAAAACAAATTGTAAGTATTTTGGAAACAAACCTGTACTGGCTAGGATAGATACAAATAAAATAATATACTTTGCATTTATAGCTGACTTTCTTCCAAGGATCACCAAAGAGCTTTAAAAGCATTAATTAATAATGAATTAATAAACCCTTTTTTAACATCGGTAACAACAGGTTAAAATCAAGCTGGGGTACAGCCAAGATAAAATCACATGAATCCTGGGTCCCAGGTCTTACTTTAACTTCTCCTTCCGTAACAGGTCTTTCCAATCTCTAATTTCTATTATTCTTTAATTATAGTAAAGCTTTCAGAGACTGAGGAAACTTCATGTGTATCCTCAATCCCCCTCATGTGGAGTGGGCAGATTTGAACAATCATATTGTATATTCCTTGATTTTTGTCTTAGGAAGCCTAATACTGTACTTAGAGAAATATCATATAAAAGCATTAGCATAATAGTATTGACCAGAACACAAAAGAGAATGAAAGAGACACAGGGATAGAATTTAAAATGGAAGGCCACAACTTTATTAACTTTTAACTTTAAGGGGCAGTGAGGGGTGTAGATCACACTCCTACTTCCTTCCCCAAATCACAGGCTTTTATTTGGGTCCACTGCAGAGTTAAATGCCTGCCATACCAAATAACCAATATTTAGTATTGGTCCCCTTCAGCCTAATGTCTAGGATTCAAATAATCTTTGAATTCTCTTGGCCTTACCATGTAAGGGAGAATGGGGATACACGTGAAAAGTACCTAAGTCAATGAAAGAAGTTCTCCCCTCCTTCCTTCAGGCTAATAGGGTATACCAGTCATTTCCCAAATCTCAAGAGTCAATCAACTCCTCCCTCCTCCCCGCAGCCTAGCCAATGGTGAACAAGAAGAGACAGAGAATCCTCTCCTCCTCTTCTGCTCCCTCATCACTCTGACTAAGAATCAGAGTATCACAGAAGTGTAGTCCTCCTCCTTGTAAGAACCTTTTATGTACTTGAAAACTGTTATCATGTCCTGCCTCAGTCTTCTCTTCTCCTGACTCCATTTTTTTCCAATCTTTCTCCATATGTCATGTTTTCTAGACCTTTAATCATTTTTGTTGCTCTCATCTGGACTTTCTCCAATTTGTGCACATCTTTCCTGAAATGTGGTGCCCAGAACTGGACACAGTACTCCAGTAGTGGCTTTATCGGTGGAGACTAGAATGAAAGAATTACTTTGCATGTCACGTTTACAACACTCCTGCTAATACATCCCAGAATGATGTCTGCTTTTTTTGCAACTGTGTTACACTGTTGATCCATATTTAGCTTGTGATCCACTGTAACCCCCAGATCCCTTTCCACAGTACTCCTTTCTAGGCAGTCTTCCCATTTTGTGTGTTTGCAACTGATTGCTCTTTCCTAAGTGGAATACTTTGCATTTGTCCTTATTGAATTTCATGCTATTTCCTTCATACCATTTATCCGGTTTGTCCAGATCATTTTGAATTTTAATCCTATCCTCCAAAACACTTGCAACCTCCCCACCCCCAGCTTGGTATCATCTGCACACGTTATAAGGCCAATATCTAAATCATTATGAAGCTATTGAACAGAGACGGACCCAGGACTGATCCCTGTAGGACCGTACTTGATGTACCCTTCCAGCTTGCTTGTGACCCACTGATAACTATTCTCTAGGAATGGTTTTCCAACCAGTTATGCACTCATCTTACAGTCACTACATCTAGGCTATATTTCCCTGGTTTGTTTATAAGAAGGTCATGCAAGACAGATTCAAAAGCCTTAATAAAATCAAGATACAACACATCTACTGCTCCCCCCCCAATCCACAATGCTTTTTACCCTGTTAAAAAAAGCTATTAGGTTGGTCAATTTGTTCTTGAAAAATCCATGTTGACTATTACTTATCACCTTATTATCTTCTAAGTGTTTGCAAATTGATCTCTTGATTATTTGTTCCATTAACTTTCCAGGTACTGAAGTTAAGATGACTGATCTATAATTCTTTTGGTTGTTCTTAGTCCCCTTTTTATAGATTGGCATCTTCCCATCTTTCATAAGTTTTTGAGGATAATTGCTAATGGCTCAGAGATCTCCTCAGTCAACTCCTTGAGTATTTTAGGATGTATTTCATCAGGCCCTGACTACCTGAAGACATCTAACTTGTCTAAGTATTTTTAACTTGTTCTTTCTCTATTTTAGTCTCAGATCCTACCTCATTTTCACTGGCATTCACTATGTTAGACGTCTGATTGTTACTAACCTTTCTGCTGAAAACTGAAACAAAAAAAGTAATGTAGCACTCCCTCCATTTCCACATTTTCTGATATTATCTTTCCTCCTTCATTGTCTAATGGGTGTAACCTGTCCTTGGTATTCCTCTTGCTTATAATGTATTTGTAGAATGTTTTATTATTACCCTTTATGTCTCTGACCATTTTAATCTCATTTTGTGCTTTGGCCTTTCTAATTTTGTGCCTACATGCCTTTTTTTTTTTAAATATAGATCATCCTTTGTAATTTGACCTAGTTTCCACTTTTTGTAGTACTATTTTGAGTTCCAGATAATTGAAAATCTGGTTAAACCAGTGTGGTCTCTTGCCAACTATGCAGTGGGATAGTTTACCCTCATAATATCTCTCTGAAAAACTGCCAACTCTCTCAAACTGTTTTTACCCTTAGATTCCCAAGGGATCTTACCTGCCAACTCCCTGAGTTTGCTAAAGTCTGCCTTCTTGAAATCTGTTATCTTTATCGTGCTGTTTTCCCTACAACCAGTCCTTAGAATCATGAACCCTAGAATTTCATGATCGGTTTCACCCAATCTGCCTTCCACTTTCAATTCTCAGCCGGTTCCTCCCTATTTGTCAAAATCAAACCTAGGCGACAGCGCTCCTCCACAGTAATCGGTGGCAGCTCCTCCTCTGAAGCTGCGTTCTCGGCGGTGGGGGTCTTTCCGCTCCACGTCTTCGGGGCACTTCAGCGGCGGGTCCCGGAGCGAGTGAAGGACCCGCCGCCGAATTTCCGCTGATGACCCGGAGCAGAAGAAGCCCCTCACTGCAGAAATTCCGCAGAGGGCGGCGAAATGCCGCCCCCCACATCCTGCCGCCCTAGGTGACCGCCTAGGGTCGCCTAGTGGAAGCGCTGGCCCTGTAGAGCAGCCTTTCTCCTAGTTGCTTTCTTCACCTTCTGAAATGAAAAATGATCTCCGTGATCTTCACCTGTGTTCTGGATGGTGAGGTGGTGAGAAGGCCCCAGAGTAGCCAAGCCAGCCCCTCCCTTCCCTCCTCCTCTCAATACCTCAGGGATTATATTTCCCCTACCAGTCTGATCAACATCCCTCCCACTAAGAGGTGAGAGGATTTCATCTCCTTCAAAGCACTTTATCAAATTTGCCTGCAGCAAAATTTAATTAAAAGTTCTATTTTGAAACAGCTAAGCACTCATCCTAGTCTTTTTTTCCACACATGTTACATAGAAAAATCATGTTATACATCTCTCTTGAAACTTATCTAGTGTTCTCATATAATTTAAACAAAATTGTTTTTCATCACATAGGTGATAATGATTTATTATTTTGCCTAGGAAATTATCTAAAAGCACCTGATTAATATTGGATAAAGATGATAAGAAGCTCTTATCTATACAGAGTGTTATCATAATACACTATTTTCATGAATTGTTCATAAAATCTGCAGACATAGCTTTTCAGAAAGCTCTAAAATGAGTTTAAATGAACCTAAGAGCATTTAGGGAGAGTATAAGTTGATGTAACTTACACCCTTTTCCAGACCATTCAATTTGTATGCTATAACTATTTTTCTCTGTCTAGACTCCCTAAGGTATCTTCTTTGAATTTGGTCTATTTAGTCTTATTGAGTGTAAGATTTTCTAAATTAGTCTAAGATGGTGCAGCTTATATACTAAGTAGTCAGAAAAGAGAAGCTAGGAAAGAAAAGCAACTAAAACTACATAACACATTAACTCTGAATTTGGCCCTACCATCCCAGAGGCAGTTAGCAATTTTGTTGTCAGATGTCTCATCCTTTGAAATGAATTTTCTTATTTTGAAAGATGAAGACTCATGTGCCCTTGTCATATTGCCTTAGATTCTATATATGTTTATACGTAATTGTCTATGACACTGTTGGCAATATAGGTTGGTACTAACCTTATAGGTATATTATATATTGATGGGGGGCTATTGCAGCCCACAAATCAAACCAGATAATAGTAAGAGTTACTCCTTAAGCACATGCCTATGATATGTGAAAAGAAAAATTGTGTTGTTATGGAAGACTTCAGTTTGCTGGAATTTTCATGCAGCCAGTAGTAAAACATAATTATTTTCTAAAAATTATAGATAATTTTCTAACACAAAAGTTATTGCCTCCAACATGAGGTAACTCTATTTTGAACCTCGTTATGATGGATAAAGATAAATTAATCACTGGACTGGAAGTTGATGGTTGCTTAGGGACCAATGCTCATGACCTGATTACATCTAATATTGACAAACTGAGGACAGTCCCAACAAGTGTGTGTGTGTGTGTGTATGTGTGTGTGGTGCTTCAAAAGGGCTAATTTCCCCAAACTGAAGAAAATTATGAGCAAAATTAATTGGGAGGAAAAATTTAGACAAAAATAAGAATAAAAATGGGAGATATTTAAGAAGAATGCATTAGCTAGACAAGAAGCCACAATTGCACAATCAAGAAAGCGGTCAACTTTGGCTAAAAGCTCAATGTGATTCAATGGTGAAGTGAAAGTAGCAATTAGAAATAAAAAAGCAATATATAACAAGTGGAAAAAGGGCAAAGTAAATCACAATAAATATAAATGGAATAGTAAATGTTCCTGGTGGCCTCTTTTCCCTCTAGTGCACCCACAAAGTGTTCAATCATTATTTAATTATAAAATATCCCACCTGAAATTCAAATGTTCACTATCAACCTGTCTCTTCCATAGACTTCAATTAGTGTTCTATTAAAGTCTTATAACATTGGGGGTAGGGAGACGGAAGGGGGATTTCATAAGCACTCAGCAATGTCCTAACTCTGTTCCCATTGAAGAGTACAACTTCCATTCACTTGAAAATCCCAACTTTTGTGCTGATGGGCTGCATCCTGAATCACCAAAATCAACAGATGCTTTGCCACTTGCCTCATCTGGTGACGAATCGGACCCTATGAGATCATGTGCAATATATTGCAAAAAATGCAATGTTTGCTAATGATGAATGAAAAAGCAAAACTAGTCCTATCTCTCTTTTCAGTGTGTATCGAAAAGCTAAATAAGAAAAATTACAAAGCAAAAGATGCAGTTTTACAAAACAGAAGACAGTGTGACTGAGTGATAATAGATAGCATAAATAAACTGCATGCACTTCAAAAATCTGAGGAACATAACAGCCTATTGATCTGTAAGATTTAATAAAAAAATTGCAGACAAAAGCTGGTTATGCATTTGATATAAATAGAACCTTAAAATAGAATCTAACAAGCTAAGCTAATAATATACAATTTTTCCTTTCTGTTCATATCATTGTGAGAAATATTGCAAAAATAACTTAAATTATCGTAAAATCTAAACCTTTTTACGATTCCATATCCTTTTTCTGTTTCACTTTCCCCGTTTCCATTTTCTACTATTCAAGAGTTTCTTTTCATTTCTCACAATCTTTTTTTTTCTGCTAATGAAATTATGTCTTGGCCTGCAAGCCCTGCATAGCCATGTATAAACTACAGGCTCATTAAAGGTTTGTTAGCCGAAACAATTATGAATAGTGTAGGGGGGTCATAGAATGCAATTCTGTCCAAAGAAAAGACACTTCGCTCTGAATCAGAAAGTGATACTGAAAAGTGCAATCAGAATGACAAATCTAATATGGTTTGAGAGCTCTTTGTGAAGGCCAGGACCAAGAAAGTCTAATTCAAAGTTTATCTTACAATCATTTCCGTCCCTATTTAATGCTCATTAAAGATCCTGAATGATAAAGTTAAATTGATTCTCCACTAAAATTCTATGATGCTTTACAAAGTTAATGTAATGATACCATATTGTTCAGATTTTGGGTACCATTAACACTGTAGCATAATTAAAATGGGAGTTACAATTTTTTACTCCAAATTTTTTCAACTGTAGTAAAACTCTACTAAAGATATATTCCAAGAAAGTAGAATGTGAATCAGCAGTGTAGCTAAACTCTTGGTTATATTTGCAAAGGGAATCATTCATAATAATGTTCAAAACAAACCGTCAATTCAGAGGAGATTTGGGGGGATTTTTGTTATGATGAGAGGCTAATGACTTCCACATTACAGTCATTAATGTATAACAGGGATCGGCAACCTTTGGCATGTGGCCTGTCGGGGAAATCCGCTGCTGGGCCGGAACGGATTGTTTACCTTCAGTGTACACAGGTTCAGCCTATCGCAGCTCCCACTGGCCGTGGTTCACCGTTCCAGGCCAGTGGGGGATGCGGGAAGCAGCATGGGGCGAGGGATGTACTGGCCGTCGCTTCCCACAGCCCGCCAGCGGATTTCTTTGACGGGCCGCATGTCAAAGGTTGCCGATCCCTGATGTATAACCACCATGGGTGAAACTCTCCGTAGAAACAATTAGACTCAGGTCAGAGGTTTTTGTGTGTGGATGGGAGTCTGGTTAAGAAAAACACACAAGAGCCGTTAATTCTGCAATGAAGGCTATGTCTACATGTAAAAAGCTACAGTGGTACAGCTGCAGCAGTGTAGCCTCTTATTATAGTCAGTTTTTCCATTGACCTAGTGCTGTCTACACTGGGGCTTAGGTCAGCTTCATTACATCTGTCAGGAGTGTGCAGCTCACATCCCTGAGAAATGTAGGCATGCCAATTGTAACTTTTCAGTGTAGACCACCCTGAAAACATATTCAAAGATGATATGCCTTAACTGGACCCAGAGAGCTGTTAAAGATTATTTTGTGGACTAAAGCATTCTTCTTTGACTGGGCCTTTGTTTTGCAAAGCACCTGCAGAAAAGGAGGGTAGATGCTCAGGCTACCTTTCTAGGCTATGTGCTCCTCATGTGGAACCCTGAACTAGAGGCTTTCCCAGGTTAAATGTGCTGGAGTTACAGGAGGAAAAGGGAAACCAAGTTTATTACGCTGTGAAACTTGTCTGAGGCCATGGAGAGAATCAGGGGTGCAAGGAAGCTGCTTCTGTGGCCAAGGAAGACATGTCTTACTTGAGGTTTCTGCAAAATGGGATAGCCTGTATGCAATGTATTACCACCATAGTTAAAGGAATCAGAACTTGTGTATTATTTCTAAGAAAACAACTTACAATAAGAAAATACCTGACTATGCATCACTGATTTGCAAAATTTTGCTGCCACTCAACAATGGAACAATAATATACCTAGACAGATATCTGTGTGTGTTTGTATAGAGAAGCAATTAAGAAACCCATTTCTCCTCCTTTCAGCATTTTTGGCTACTTGATTAATTATTGTTTTCTATTTGTATGACGGTACACCCACACTGTGCTAAGTGCTATCAGACTCATATGGGAAGAAGCATCTACCATGAATAACTCACAAACAAAATAGACTAGCAACAGATGAAGGGTGAAGGAGAGGAAAAACATGCATTTTTTTTTAAATAAATGAAAATGTTACATAAGATGACAGCTTTATTGTCTGAATAATAATACTTTACTTGAATAATTTTTACAGCACTTGTGATCCTTGAAACAATCATAAAAGTAGTGATAAAACTTCTTTGGCTGCCCTGTGGGGCTATGGGAAATGGGAATCCAGAACATCATATCATTCAACCCACAAGCATTCAAAGTAACGAGTCAGGCCCCCAAAAATCACGAGAGTGGTTTAAAAGTCATGAGATTTAAAATAAATAAATCAATGTGATGTTCTTTGTCTTTGCTTTTCGGATTTTGAGCATTACGGTGAAATCAGGTTACATTTTCAATATGGTCTCTGCAAGACAAGAGTGGGCAGCTTATTTTTTCTGAATATGCAATGTAATTACATGGCTCTAGGACCTAGGGCTATTAGAAAAAAAATCAAATATTGTAACAGTTTTCATCACTACATCATATATTGAGGTAGTGGCTGATGTTACGGGAAAACACCTTGTGACTTGGTTACCAAAACAATGTGATTCATGGATGATATGATACATGGTTTAGCAATGAGAACTGGATATGAGTTAGAAAACTTGGCTCTGTTTCTGATTTTGGTCAAATTTTTCAAACCTCAGAGTGTGATTTTGCTCAAAGACTCAAATGGTAGCTGGTCACCTCATTGCCATTTGTGCCTTTGACAATTTTCGCTTAGGTCCATAAAAATGGGTTCCTGTATCCATATTTAGGTGCCTGTGTGGAAGTGGCCTGATCTTTCAAGGTGCTGGGGACTTGCAGCTCCCACTGACTTCAATGGGACCAGAGCTAACTCAGTATTTCTGAGTATCAGGCCACTTCAATTTTCAGGTTGAATTTTCAAAATTTTGATTTTCAGTGGGACTTGTGCTCTTAAGTTGTGTCAGTGCTTTTGAAACCTCACCCAAGGTGCTTAAACATGGATGAAGGAGCCTATGTTTAGCTATACAGTTTTAAAAATAATTGGCATCTGCTAGTGGTTTGCTGTGTGGCTTACTCCATGGATACTTCAGGTTCCCCACCTGTAAAATAAAGACAATGCAATATTCTTTGGGGGTGCTTCAATGTGAACAGAAGCAGGCCCTAAATGATGAAAGAAAGAACATGACAATATTTCAGGGCTCAGTTTTGGGGATGCAGGCAGTGCCAACAACTGAGCTGTTTTTGAGATTGCAAAATAAACAACGTTTCCTTTTAGTCAGTACAACTACAGGTATATCAGTACAGGGAACAATGCAAACTATTTGTATTCATTTAATAAGGGAAGTTGGGAGCATGTGCATTTTCCTATATTGGATAAAATAATAACTGGGTCTGAAATAAGAAGAACTAGGTTCAAAACACAGTTCTAAATAAAAATGGTATAAGAAAGCTTATGCTAACAATCCAAGAAACCATGTATCTTAGATTGTTTTATAGTTTCCAACTATAGTTCTATACTGTCTAAGCCCTAACAAGAAACAAGGAATAAAAAGGTCTGGTCTTGGTTTCAGAAACCCAGTTTGATATCATGAACAAGAACTACAGATAAAACACAACCACCATTTTAAAGGAAGTCAACTCCAAATTAACTGTGTGGTTAGCCAGCAACCCCTTCAGAAGGTTCACAACACTTTTCTTAAAACTAGAAAAACTAGAACTGATGGTTATGTACACTGCAAATATGTCAAATATTCTATAAACTGGGGGTGAAATCCTGGCATGATTGAAGTCCATGGTAAAACTCCCAATAATTTTAATAGGGCCAGTATTTCACCCTATGAATATATAAGCATATGGAATACTATAGATTTCATAAATGAGGATCCTTCTCTGAGATATACAGTATCTTTTAGACAGCTGGGTTTACCCTTCAAGTCTTTCAGTTTCCGTCTCTGTAAAATAGGGATAATAGTACTTCACTACCTTTGTAAATTATTTTTAAATACTTTCATGAAAGGAAAAGTGAAGATCAGTATTATGATTATCCATACTATTACTAGCAAATAAGAATCGTTGAGAATACCTATTCAAGGTAAAATCCTTTTACAAAGACCTTTGTATGAACAATCAATTCAGAAGGCTGGCCCTTTAAATAACTTCTCTGAATCTCTATTGAGTTCAGGGAGTTGAATCTCTTTCTCCGCTTGTCTCAGAACTCATTCATATCTACCAAAAATTATGTTACCATTATTTTTCTGTGACAGCTCACACACTAAAAGGATATACTGTGGTCCTGGTACATGGTGAATGGGATTCCTGCCTGGTCAAACAAAAGCAGAGTACATGACAGCAAACAGGCATTACTGAGGTTAGATAAATAACAGCTCGGCATTACTGTTTAAATTCCAAAGGAGAATTTTAGAAATACTCTTTATTGATTGCATTATGCACCCTAGGAAATAAACAAAGAAATGCTTCATTTTATTGGTTTAACAGGGTTTGTTTTGTTTATTTATTTATTTTTAATTTAAGATTTCCAATCAATTGATTGATCTGTCTGTCTCCCTCCTTATTACTACATCCTGATTAAAAGTTGTGCTGAAATGCAGTGTCAGGATGGAACATCAGCCAAGTTGGCATTTTCTAAATAATGGATTGTATTGATATCTGCCAGTCACTTCAGCTAATCAATATTAATGTTAATTTTAAGAATGTCACTGACTTTGCTTAAAACTCAATGTACCACAGAGTGTTCCAAACTTTAAGTAACTGCTGCACATTCCATAGCAAATTACTTTTATTTAAATTGCTAAGCTTATTTATTTAAAGGTTGCACACCACTAAGTTTGGCATACAATAATACTGCATTCAAATTTGATACAATCAATCATGGGTGAGATTTTCAATGTCAATAAAACTTGTGCATGTTTGACTATCTGACAATTAGCGGTAAATATGCCCAATGGCCTGTGATGGGATGTTAGGTGGGTGGGAACTGAGTTACTACAGAGAATTCTTTCCTGGGTGTCTGGCTGGTGAGGCTTGCCCACATGCTCAGGGTTTAGCTGATCACCATATTTGGGGTCAAGAAGGAGTTTTCCTCCAGGGCAGATTGACAGAGGCCCTGGAAGTTTTTTGCCTTCCTCTGCAGCGTAGGGCATGGGTCACTTTCTGGAGGATTCTCTGCACCTTGAAGTCTTTAAACCATGCTTTGAGGACTTCAGTGGCTCAGACATAGGTTAGGGGTTTGTTGCGGGAGTGGGTGGATTCTGTGGCCTGCGTTGTGCGGGAGGTCAGACTAGACTATCATAATGGTCCTTTCTGACCTTAAAGTCTATCAAGAGTGACAAAAAATGATTAAAAATTTGTCTAGAAAACATAACCTATGAGAGAAGACTGAAAAAAATTGGGTTTGTTTAGTCTGAAAAAGGAAAGACAGAGGGGACATGATAATAGTTTTCAAGTATGTAAAAGGTTGTTACAAGGAGGAGAGAGAAGAATTGCTTTTCTTAACCTCTGAGGATAGGACAAGAAGCAATGGGCTTAATTTGCAGCATGGAAGGTTTAGGTTGGGAAACATTAGGAAAAACTTCCTATCAGGGTGGTCCTATTAGGACATTAGGAAAAACTTCCTATCAGGGTGGTTAAGCACTGGAATAAATTGCATAGGAAGGTTAAGAGAAGGTTAGACAAACACCTGTCAGGAATGGTCTAGCTAATACTTAGTCCTGCCATGAGTGCAGGGGACTGGACTAGACAACCTCTCAAGGTCCCTTCCAGTTCTATGATTCTATGAAAACGTAAGTCACTTAAACCCACCTGAAAATTCCAGCCCATATTTTTTTACTTATTTTCCTGTCAGTAGTTAACTGAATGTCATTGGTCTAGAGTTATGTATTATCCAACAAAAAATACTTCCCTGTGTCTCTAAAATGGTGCCTAATACAGTAGTTGTCATTAAAATCCTAGTTTCTATTAATAGTTACCACATGCTATTATCAGAGATATTGTCATTATTTTCTAACTATAAATAGATGTAAGTGTTAAACAACATAATAAAAATTACTACTGTTCCTTTGCTATGTGTTCCATTCCTTTGTGTATGTTTTGGGAAAGATAATCAAAATAATCAAAATTGTCTGGAAACAAATAATATACCCTGAATGTTAGGCTGGGTTTCTCTGTTACTATAAATGTATGTTCCTCTATCCACTTGTATCTACTATATTTTTATTTCTTGTAGACAGAGAAAGAATAGAAAAATACCAGAACTTAGTTCTCTGTCTATCTATTATGATGAAGTCCTATCCCACTGAAGTCCCTGGGAGTTTTGCATTGAATCTATCAATCTATTATTATTACCGTTGTTTTGTTTTTATTAGCTATGTACAGTATCACCTATAACATGCTATATTATTTCTAAACAGGAAAGAAGGTATGGGCCATGCCTAAAGTTCCTCACAAACTAAATACAGTCAAAGAGACAGAGGCAAGATGGAGGACAACAACATGAAAATATAGTGGTAAAGGGGTTGATTGGCTACATCTTGTTAGTAAGAAGTTATGATGTTTATTATTTACATTTTATTATTAAAATGGAGAAAACAAAACCCAATATTTAAAATTTTATTTGTTTCTCATAAAGCAAACCATTTTTTTTTTCATTTTCTTTTATGTTGAAATTTTCACTGGAAGATCAAAAATATTGTCAAAACCAATATTTTCCCACAAAAACCCATTTTGGGCAGAAATGTTTGGGTTGAAATATTTCTACTAGCTCTAATCAATACAAATTTAAATTTATTTAAAGAAGACCACCATGTAAAATGAGTCAGGAATTCCCTTGACCACACAAAGCATGGGGGAAAATGGGCATTTACAAATAAAAAAGCCTCAGTGGAGCTCTCTCTCCATATATTTCATCAGAAGATTTATTATCATTATTTGTATTGCTGTAGCACCTAGAAGCCCTAATCATGAACCAGATTGCTATTGTTTCAGGTGCTGTACACACAAAGAGCAAAACTATGGTCCCTGCCCCAAAGAGCTTCTAATCTAAGTATAAGCCAAGGAAAACAGAAGGATATAGAGATATGAGGGAGTGCAAGGAAACAATGAGTACAAGGAAATTTCTCATCCATTGAGCTTCAACTAAAAAATCCATAGGCAGTAAAGATAAGTGTTTGTGATCTAGAGGGTCTTTGGTTTCTTCCTCCATATATTATAGAGCTATCCAAAAACTGAGCTCTTTGGAAGAGGTATACTTAAAATAATTTAATATTAGGCACTTGCATTTTGTTCTAACCAGAATTGTTTGTACCGAGTCTCACAAACCCAAAGCTGTCATTTACTGATTCTATCATCTTTGATAGCAAAATGGCTGACACTACAACACAGAAAATCACTTACAATTCCTAGGACAGAAAGTTGGTACAATGTCAGGGCAGCTTTTGAAAAAACAGAGTATATCAAAGAAGGGAAGAACTCCAGAAATGTGCTGACATTTGGTTTTTATTTTTAAAGTTGCTGATTGACAGGTAAATATAGAATGTATTACATTGCCTTCCTCTTGAGACAGGTCTCCAAGTGGTAGCTGTACAGGTAGCTCTGCTGATCAGATGGATTAGAGAGTGTAGCATTCAGTTATAGGCTAGCGTCCTTGTTCTGAGATGACTGTTTCCAGGCTGTGCACGGTATTTTTTCTGTCTATCCCAGGGATTGGCAACCTTTGGCAAGTGGTCCATCAGGGAAATCCGCTGGCGGGCTGGGACGGTTTGTTTATGTGCAGCGTCCACAGGTTCGGCCGATCGCAGCTCCCATATGGCAAAATTGATAAACTGCTATGTGGGTTTTTCATGCTGACACCCAGGAGGTCTGGTTTGGGGTTTAGTTTACAATTGTCACAACTTTGGTCGGTTGTGGTGGAGTTGGTGGGTTCAGAAAAGTCTGATTGAGATGGGTTGGCTGGACATTGCTTCTAAGCACTGACAATGCATGAGGAGAGGGTTTGTCTCTATATCTTGCACAGACTGTGGCTTCCCTCATCTCATTTCATCTCACCTCTCCTACCTCCAGCATAAAGGACAGTAATAGGTCAGGACTGCGGATTACAATCAGGATCCTTTGGAAGGTGTGATGCTATAAAGTCTAGATAATACTTAGTCCTGCCATGACTGCAGGGAACTGGACTAGATGACCTCTTGAGATCCCTTCCAGTCCTATGATTCTATGAAAGGGGACATGGGTGGTGCATCAATAGGCCCTTTGGGGAGGCTAGCCCCCTGCCCCACTCCTTATGCCCCCCCCTCACTCGCCAGAACCCCGCATTCCCCCAGCCAGAAGAACCCAGGCCAAACTGCCCAACCCCCCGACCTCTGGCCCAAGCTGCCCTGGGCTGCCAGCCGGCCCGGACTGCCTGCTGGCCCAAGCCACCCCTGGCCTCTGGCCAAGCCCCAGCTTCAGGTTGCTGGCACGATATGACCCCCTCCCCCCACACACACTGGCTTCAGGGGAAAAATGAAGGGCCTCAGGGTAGAGTGTGGGCAGGGCCATAGCCTGGGTTAGGAGAGGCTTAGCCTCTCCTAGCCTTTGATACCCACCATCCATGGATTCCAGTAGAAATCCTCACTGGGGTAATCCTACTGTGTAGTTTCAGATGGTTACCCCAGTTATGTAAAAGGTGTTAAATAAGACTGCAGCCTCTGTATTTAATCACATTGCGATGTTTGAGTTTCATTGTTTCTATGTCCACATCAAAACACGTAGGCTTCAGTTCAGCTAAGTCAAGGGTGGCCAACTTGAGCCAGAGAAGGAGCCAGAATTTATCACTGTACATTGCCAAAGAGCCACAGTAATACATCAGCAGTCCCCCCCCATCAGCTCTCCCCGCTCCCAGCACCTCCCACAGCCTTACCAATCAGTGCCTCCCACTCCTTCCCCGCACCTCCCAATCAGCTGTTTTGTGGCATGCAGGAGGCTCTGGGGTGGAGGGGGAGGAGTGAGGGCACTGCAGGCTCAGGGGAGGGGGCGGAAAGGGGTCGAGTGAGGGTAGGGCCTGTGGCAGAGCCAGGAGTTGAGCAGTTAGCACCCCCTGGCCATTGGAAAGTTGGAACCTGTAGCTCCAGCCCCGGAGTTGATGCCTATACAAGGAGCCGTATATTAACTTCTGAAAAGCCAAATGTGGCTCTGGAGCCACAGGTTGGCCACCCCTGAGCTAAGTGATTAAACAGGTATGTCCATTCCTGTTCAACAAAGCACTTAAACCCATGCTTCATGGACTGCTGAATCAGAACATTAATTAAACAAAAAACAAGCAACTCCTCCCCCCCCAAACAAACAAACACAGAAAAAATTACTAGATAGTGGCATCTCAAATATCATACCAAGACAGTCAACTTCATTATGAGCAAATCTTTCACTTACTTCTCTTGTGCACAGCTCCACCAGACAAAAGGCAGGGACTCAAGAGCATGAATTAAAGCCTACTGAAGCCAATGGGACTGTTTCATTTATACCAGGGAACCCCAGGTGCTGTGCAGGATATGCTAATCTTAAAGGTAGAGTAGTGAGTGTGGAGCAGCTCTGCTAGTGCTCCACTGACTAGGTGAGACAGTTTTATTTGGCCACTGCTCCCACAGAGACCCCAGTGTCTGTCTAAGATACTATGGCTGGGTATGTGGCTACTGCTTTTCCTAATATCTATTATATCACCTTTATAACATCGTGTATAGTTCTGCCAGTGTCCCTTCCATGGTCACAGTAAGTGCATGGTTATGGTCTCCATTTTACAGAATATTTATTGCTTTACCATCTATTTTTTAGAGGTAAACCCAAGCTGGATCACCAGATCTGACTCTTTCCTCCCACAACCCCAGACTTGGGGAAGTTCATATCTGGATCCGTATCTGATTTTAAAAATTGTTATTCAGGCCTATTTCTATGGGGAAAACTAAAATACCAAATCCAAAGAGGTCCAGACTTTGGAAAAGTTCATATTTGTATCCAATTTTCCGTTTTGCAAACTGCGTGATTCTGATTTCACATATTATAATTTGGGCCAATCTCTATTTTGTTGACTACATGTTCAGAAAGCATGAATAAAATAGAAATGTAGACACATCCTCTATAAGGCCTTTTACGGCTATGTTTTATTATCTGTGTTACACTGAAATCTTTGGATTTCATTTTAATTTGAAATGTGTCTGCTCTGTAATGACTGACCATGCAAATGTTGAGTTATAATAAAATATGCTTATATGGTACCCTAAAACTAAATAATGAAAATGTATACCTTTTAAGCCAAAACAAACAGAAGAGGTGGGGGTGGGGGAAGAAACAGAAAAAAGAAAATAAATCTTTCATGAATCTCCTGCTTTTTAGTGTTCTTTTATATTTTTCTCCTATCGTGGGATGTACTTGAGCATGTTAATATAACACCAATGGATCTGTAAGAAATTTAGCTAAGCTTATATTAAGAACAGATTTTCCTTCAGTTGGCTTTTCCATACACAAAACATACATTTTGTGAGTCATTTGTGAAAAATGTCCCATCTCATGAATGTTGAATGTGGTCTTTTCTATTCTGCAAGTATCCTCTCACGCTCAGCAAACAAAGATGACTATATCAATGAATAGGGTCGTCAACTCCCAAATGCTTTTTTCTCAGGACACTAAAGCCTGTTTATGTCTTTGGCTTTGATAGCTATAGAGTCTGCAGCATTATGTATGTGGGGCGTGAGCAGAATGCTAATGTATTCGATATTTTAGACCACATTACATCACAAAACGTAGCACAAGTTCCTGATAAGCCAGCATTGCACTTCTGCCTGGCTGTAGTGCACATGTATCAAAGCTGAGTTTAAACAACAGAGACATTGTCATGCTGTTTTGTAATCACAATACAAAATTGCTCCCAGTGAATATAGAAATATATCCAGTCTTTGATTTTGTTCATTTGTGGCACATAACGTTAGGAGAATTTAGTCACAAAAAAGGACTGATGTGAAAGAAAAGGTAAAATCTTATAGAAAAAGCCAAGCTTCTGCTTTTCAACCAGAAAAGGCAAGGATTTTTCAGGAGATAGAAAATGCTGCTGCTTCGTTTTTGTTTTTGTTTTCTGTAAAATATTAATGGCTTCCCTAACAATAATAATTTGCTAATGCCTCTTCAGAGATATGATTTTTGCACTCCCTAGTGTCGTGACATCATTTTAAGCATGACTTGTCAGATCTGTTTAAGCTCCCTGTCATGGATGACAGCTCTCAATCACGTTGCTGAGGAGAGCACCTTGGTGAGTAGGTGACATTGTAGGTGAATGCACTGTTTTCCCCTGAAATATTCTTTACTATATAAGGTTGTAACACTCTCTAGCATTCTGAACCACCTTTTCTTTAAAACTTTTAAATTTAATATTGCATTTTTCTTTCATCAGGACATTGAGTGTTTAGCCATGCTGAAAATTATGTTATAAACAATGACAGGAGTAATGACTAAGATTCATAGACATATCACAGCTCCACAGTACATTGTTCCAGCATCATGATCTTGCTAACATTCACAGTACACATTAGATTAAATAAATATCTATTGGTCAATGCAGAAATCTATGTAAATATTAATGTATTTCAATTATATATTTTATACAGTATGGTAAACATTTCATTATAAGGGGGGAAATGCAATAAACTTTGGTCTGATCATCAAATTTAAGTAGACATTCTGACAAGGTACAAAGCTATGATTGATGTATTTATTGTGAAATTTTTTTAAAAAGCTATAATAATCATTGGAAAAAAAAGTTACCTTGTGATCTGCAGCTATTTTAGGTAGTTGGTAGAAATTTATGATGTCTTACCATGGCAACAATTGACTATCTGAATAGTTGTATTGCCTTGTCTCTGGATGTCTTATAATGCAATAATTGTTGCTTAATGTTATATAAGTCTGTGCACTGTGAAAACTGTCTGTTTCTCTCTCTAGATTTTGTTAATAAAGAACACATTTTTTTTTTTTACGATCTTAAAGGGATTCCACCTGTGATAAGTTTCACCAGTGCTCAGTTAGGCCACTAGATGGAGCATTTATCATTGGGAAAAAACTAGGAAGCTAATATTCACAAATGCAATTGTCTTAAAGCTCACCCAACCCCAAAGTGCAATAAAAAAGGATACATTGCAATGTGCATCTAACTTCTGTTTGCAAGATTATCTCAGTTCTGTGTGACTCACAAGAATGAAAAATATTTCCTAGTCCTGTAATGGATGATGATAGCTCTTTGAGGAATGACTGAATGAGAAAAAAAATCACTATAAAATTCTCCAGTAAGATTTTGGTGGCATCCTTAATGTTATGTGATTGGCCACATATTTTGCTTTAGATTTCTTTTTGTGGGCTATAGAAATTTAAGGCGGCTGTCTGCATTAACGCTGCAAAAAGAGTAATTTCTGTGAAGAAAAAAAAAGAGAATGAAGCCTGTGTGGGTGAGAAAAGGGGGGGGAAAGGAAAGATGTGTTTCAATGAAAGGGAAACAGCAGTGGATATTGTACTGCCATAGGATGGCTGTGAAAATCAGGCAGGAGTTCCAAAGAGTTCTTTCAGTTCACTGAGCACTGAGAAAGTAAAGCTGAGCAGCTGTGAGTTCTGAGGTAGTAGGTCAGTGCTGAGCTGCTCGGTCCACAGGCTTGGACAAACCAATGATGCACATCATTTGTGAGGTTCAAATAGGACACTAAATAAGAGTCCTCCCTCCTTTCCCTTCAGCGTTACCGACAATACATTTACTTTGGACAGCTAAATAAGAATGGATTTCCGAAAGCTGGCTTTTGGCCAAGTTAATTTATGCATCCGCAAACTTATGCTTCACCAATTTACTAAAACCCATCATTTAAGCCTGTTCAAATGTGCAGCTGTTTAAATGAGGTTAGAAGCAATTTTGCCACACGATGCTGATGTCAGTTAGAAGCTCGGTATTAGCAGAATGGGAAGGCATCAACTGAGTGTGTCTGCTACAGTGATCTGTGTTCCCCAATGTCTAATGGATCAGCGAGACGGAGATGCCTAGCTCATCAGCCTGTAAAGTTAAATTCAGATCTATTACCTATTACACAAACGCATGAATATGAGGTGAAGCATTTGAAGTAGAAGAAGAATTTGCTTCGTTCTGGCAAACATCCAAGGAGAGACTGAATGGAGACTTTCAGGAAAGGCAGGATACAAAAGGTCCAAGTCTGAAAATGGTTACAAATGGCAGTTTATGTGCAAAAGCACTCAGAACACTAGACTTATCAGCAAGGTATTCCTGCTAAGGCATGCGTTTACCATGATGCAGTCCCATAAAAGGAAACCACAAAAAGATGTGGGTAAAACTGAAATAATCTGCAGATACCTAATACAAATGTTTTCAGTCAATTATAATAAAAGTATGTGATCAGAACTAATTATAAATAGCTTTGGATTAGAGATACAAATGGTTGTTTCTAGTAGGGACTATAATGGGCAAGGACTGATGCTACTTTTCCATCTGCAGCTTGGCTTGGCTCCTCCCCACCCAGAAGAACTGCTAGGGTCCTACATCTTTCTCAGGCTGTTGAGGAATCAGTGAGCTGTGAGCTAGGTTGCTTATATTCCTGGTCAGTCCTATTGTATTAGTTCTGTATGTTTTAAGCTTTGGTATGGGGACTCATAGCTCTTATGTTATGAATTAAAATAAATAAAGGAAATCTAGTTTTAGCTGTAATAGTGGTAGAAGGGAGGACTTTTAATAAACATGTATACCTCCTTATTGCTGCCTCTGAACAATGGAAAATGCTGTTTAATGCACCAAACCATAATTATGATCTGAAACTAATAAAAGCAAGCAAACACAAAGATGGAAGTTTGCAAGGAGCTCTTTCTTAACTGGTCTTATTTGCCAACATAGTGTCAGTGCCTGCCTTTTAGCACACATAACACCTATCTATCTATCCCATTGTCACAATACCTTAGCATTGCTTATGTGACATCTAATCTACCTGATCTTGCATCCCACAGATCATCATAGGGTGAATTAAGTGTAGAAAAGAAGCTTTTATATTTACCTCCTCACTGTTGTGCTTTTGGCTGATAGTGTTTTCAGAGCCTTGTGTTATTTAGGCCAGCTCCAAATCCCATAAACTTTTGGGGATCTTTACATTGCCTTCCATGGGAGCTGGATTGGGACACTTACTCGAATTCAAAAGGTGTTTATGTTCATGCCCTGCCGACGTAGTTTAAAATGAAAAGTAAAATGAATAGCTTAATAGAGACGCTCTGGTTGCAAGTTATTAGAATACAGTGTAACCATCTCTGGACTTTTTAAAACGTGGGTTATTGACTTGCTTAGTCATTATTGCTTCTTTGGCGCTATTACACTCTCATGTAAATACATACTTTAGGGATATTTCAAAAAAGCAGATTATTGACCTACCAGACCATGACTGCTCCAAAGGATTTTCAGACGCACAGTAACAATGCTAACCAGAGCATTTACATAAGAAGCAACATACTGTTAGCTACTTTGAAAATGTGAACATCTTAGTCATTGAGGCCAAAATGCACAAAAGGGGTTAGGCATTGTGATGCTGAAAGTCACATTTCTAATCCTTAGGCACCTGAGAAAATCACTGTGATCCACAAAGCCTGATTTAGTTGCCTAAGATCCCACATCATAAAAGGAGAAATATAGGCATCTTAGACTGCCATTCACAAAAGCCAGCATGCGGGGCAAGGCCTAAGATAGCCAATGGGAGATGCCAACCAGCCCCACTTCTCTCACAGAGACAGGCACACAAGTCTGTGCTATAGGGAGTTACCTATTTCTGCTTGCGAGTCCCAGAGAGGAACCATTTTGGAGCTAGGCGTCTTATGCCATTTTAGCAAGAAGCAGTGGGATTGAAGGAGGAGGCAACACTCCCTCGTCACTTTTAACTTTGTAGCTAGGGCACTCACCTGGGACGTGGGAGACCCTGGTTCAAATCCTCCATCTGCCTGAGGGGGAAAGGACATCTGCCACTTCTCAGGTAAATGCACTAAGCATCGGGCTATGAGGAAATCCCTCATTCTCTCTTGCTGCACTACAGATAAATAGTTATTGGGACAGGGGAACTGGGTGGCCTAGATCCTGAATGAGTTCTCTGTCCCCAACCCCATCCCAAGCTATAGAGTCATTCTGATGCTTGTGATCTCTCTCTTCCAAAGAGTCAGTTTGACCAGAGAGAGCAAGCAAGAGCAAAGGCACACTCCCCCAGGAGATGGGAGATCCAAGATGCAGCCCCCCTGCTCCAATGACTCTTTAATTATTTATCCAGAGTGTTACAACTTCAATAGGAGAGACTATCCCATACGCAATGGGTAGAGCACTCACCTGGGAGGTGGTAGATTCCTGCTCAAATCTCTTCTCCCTATTAGCTGGGGGTGGGGAGGAAAGGGAGTGACTCCAACATCCTAGGTGAATACTCTAGCCACTGGCTAAAAGTTATGAGGGAAGCTGCCGCAGGTTGTTTTGTGTGAACTTGCCTGTGGGTACTGATCTGCTAGGCAACCTCTGAGCACACCTTCTGGATTGGGTGCCTCAAACAAGTTAGGTGGCTGAATGCCTATCTTCCCCTGGTTTATGAATTGCTTTGGAACTTAGGCACCCAGATGCCCATAGGGAGGCAGCATGCTTAAATCCTGTTGACCTTAATCACACAATTAGCTCCATGGACTTCAAATTTGTGTTACTCCCATTAATAGATGGGGGTGGTAGCAAATATAGGTATTGTGAATTAAGGCGTAAACTCGGCCCTCTTTAAGGGGCCCTGGCATCAGTGGCAGTAGTTTGATGGGAGGAAGCATTTGAGGAGTTTGTGTAGGATGGTCATACCTCCCGATTGCCTTGGAGCTAGTCTCTCGGGGTGCTCTCTGCGCACAAGCATAACAAGTGTTTTGAAGCTATTGAAAATGTTGCACTGGGGGAGTTTATCTGTGACCATTGAAAGGAAGGATGATCTCATGTTTAAGGTACTGGCTTAGGACTCAGGAAATCTAGGTTCATTTCCCAGTTCTACCACAGATGATTTATTGGGTAAATCACTTAGTCTCTCTCTGCCTCCATCCCTCATCATTACTCACATATAAGACTGCCATGTGACCAGAAGGCAGTGCCATAACTCCCTTCCACCCCAGACAGGACGCCAGAAGGGATCTTTCCCTTGCTGCTCCAGCAAAATCTCTGCCCCACCCCCTCTATTGGCAGCATTTCTGAGGCAGCAGGGGCTGAGGTGCAGTGGAGGTATATGATTCCTTTTTTAATTAGTTTTTTTAGCAGATCCTTTATTAGGCAGTCCATGCAATCATTTCTCCATAGCAGCATCATGCTCCATTCAACTATGTTACCATATAAAGAATGATGATTTCAAAGCAGTCAGAAAGTTTCACACTACATGACCAAATTTTGCTCTCAGTTGTACTAATGTAAATCTAAAATAAGCCTACCGACTTAAACCGAGTTACTCTGATTTTAATACCAGTGTGAGGACAGAATTGGCATCCATGAGCAAATTCTGTAACTGATTAAGCAGTGTAAAATAATGTTCATGCATAATTGTTTGAAATCTGAACAGCTGTTCTGTTTGACCACTTGGACCCTGAATAGTCACTGTTTGGGAGCACTGTCACACTATTCTCTCATTTATAAATTTCAATTATCCAGGCAGGCGGCAGAAAAATACCATGTATCTTATATGAATAGACACCCCAGCCCCGAATAGGAAATAGTTAATATGAATAGTTTGAAAACATCTCACAGGCTGAAATTTGTCTTACTGTTTCCTCAAGCATCAGAATGAAAAGTATGTTTGCAGAAATCAGGATCAGCTCACAAATGCTTCACAATTAGAAACAAGGCCCAAATTAACCAGATAATGAATAATTCAACCAACTTTAGTTATTACTTTTTGGAAGGAAAAGATTTGTCCATGTTTTACAGTTATTAAGCTTGCTTTACATTCAGAACACTTTCAGTTCCATTTGTCTAGTTTCAGTTTACATCACTATCTAGTATTGTGATAATTATTGCTAAGCTCCAGGGCTGGCTCCAGCATTTTTGCCGCCCCAAGCGATGGGGAAAAAAAAAAAAAAGCCGTGATCAGCGGCACTTCAGCAGCAAGTCTACCACTGCCGCACTGGCCGCCCCAAGCACCTGCTTGATGCGCTGGTGCCTGGAGCCGGCCCTGCTAAGCACTGAAGAGTGGGGCTAGTTGCCTCTACTATGCAACTGCTAGTATTTATGGAACAATAAGAGACAATAGATCACTCTGTCAGGACTTATCAATGGACTTATCAGAAAGTTAAGAGCCAGAAAGAATCTTGTATAGTCAGAAAATTAAAAAGAAAGAAAGAAAGAAAGAAAGAAAGAAAGAAAGAAAGAAAGAAAGAAAGAAAGAAAGAAAGAAAGAAACTGGCAATTCAGGATCTGATACAAAGCCCACTGAAATAGATGGAAAAATTCCTGTTGACTTCAGTGGACTTAGATCAGGATGCAGGAACCCACTCTATTGCTTTCCCTCATTAACTGTGATGGAAACATTTAAAGTGGAATGAGAAGCAAACAACAAAAAGACATTAGATGACTGGATGCCATGATCACTTATCACCACAACTCCGTGACCACTGGCCACTCAGGAATATTACTTAAGCCTAGATCTGGAGTCATTTCTATTCACAGCATGACTGTATTTTGGAGGCTTTACAGAAAGACCAAGAATAAAGTGTTGTGGACTGTAAGAGAAGAATTTAGGAATGAAACTGCTTTGATTTTGTTAATTGACTTGCCTGGCAGATAGACATCTCTGATAAATAGGTCAGTCTCCCATAGATGTGGGATCTGCAATGACACCTTGGGCCTTGCATACCTGAGATAACCACAGATATTATGCTAGTCTAACCCTCTGCCAAGATGAAGGATTTGTTGTGTCTAAACCATCCAAGACAGATGGCTATCCAGCCTCCTTTTGAAAACCTCCAGTGAAGGAGCTTCCACAACCTCCCTAGGCTGTCTGTTCCATTGTCCTACTGTTCTTACAGTTTGGATGTTTTTCCTGAGATTTAATCTAAATCTGCTATACTTTGAACCCATTGCCTCTTGTCCTGCCCTCTGTGGCAAGAGAGAACAACTTTTTGATGGCAGTCTTTCAAGTATTTGAAGACTACTATCATTTCCCCCCTTTTTTCCCCAAACTAAACATAGCCAGTTCCTTCAGCCTTTGTTCATATGGTTTGCATGCCATCCTTTTGATATACATCCTTTCTATACATTGGTGACCAAAACGGGACACAGTACTCCAAGCTGAGGCCTAACCATTAGAGCGGTACTATCTCCTTTCATGACGTGCATGCTAGGCCTCTTTTCATGCAACCTAAAATTGTATTTGCTTTTTTTTGCAACAGCATCACATTACTGACTCATGCTGAGATTGTGATCCACTACAACTCCCAGATCCTTCTCAGCAGTGCTGCTGCAAGCCAGTTAACCCCATTCTGTATTTGTGCACTTGGTGTTTCATCCCTAACTGTAGCACCTTACATTTGTCTTTGCTGAATTTCATTTTGTTGTTTATAGCTCAGTTCTCCAATTTATCAAGATCCCTCTGAATTTTAGTTCTATCCTCCAAAGTGTTGGCAACTCCCCCTAGTTTTGTGTCACCTTCCTCCAGGACTGGGAATGGATCCAGGCTTTTGATTCTGGGCCTATTTCTACTTTTGTGGATTTTTTTTTTCTGGCTCTATTGATAGTGAAGAAGTTCTGGAAAGAAAAAGCAGATAACTATAATTCCATTGAAAGGTTCACAATAGTGAAGGCCAACCCTCATGTACTGGAGCCCCATTCTTCTATTATAATGATGGTCCTACATTTTTTGTCAGTTAAGAATGAGGACACCACTCACTCTCTCAATTTTTTTATTATTATTCCATTCTTTCCCGCTCACTTACACTTTAAAACAAGTATACATTTACTGTGGTGACATAGGTCATTTTCTCATATGTCAGACAATAATATTCTTGCAAGATCACTTGAATTCATGTTTTCTGGTGCCTTTACATTCCATGGCTCAGTGGTCTGGAGGCCAAACAACATCCTCAGTTACTGTTACAATACTTTCAGTAGAGGGGGCGTTTGTTGATTACATTTGAGAAGAGCTGGGTAGAGTAGAATAATGGCTGCAGATTGTAAACATCATCTCTGTCCTCAAACAAGCCTAACGCTTCAGCATCCAGTTCAAATTTTCTTTTTTGGCTGTCAACACCTGTGTGGATTTGCTCTAGACTATTTATCAACCTTGTCTTCTTCTCTTAAGTTCCTCTTACCTGCACTCTTCTAACATCTATCCTGCTCTCATTTTCACCACTGAGGGCACAAAAATGTTCTCCTCTGTAGCTCAGGCACTCCAAAACAGCTATCATCTCTTGTGTCACATCTCAGCTGGAAAGACACCTTTTTTCCCCCATTTGCTTCCCTCACCTTTTTATTTCTTCCACTGCTATTATGCACAATGTAATTCCTGAACTGTTATTTATCACAACCCTTTAGCAGAACTCATTAAAAAAGGACAATTTGGGATGGATTTTCGTGAAAAAAATTGTTCTTTATTTCACTGAAATGCAAAATGTTTCATCCAGTTGTAGGACTAGTAAAAATGAGAAATATTAATGTTTTCATCAGCTCAATAATTTAGGCATTTTGGAATAGAGTTTATATGAAAGATTCTGTGGAAAATAATGCACGCATTCCATAGCCCCACAATACACAGAATTCTCATGGAAGCCAATGAAAGTACCACATGACAAGCGCTGATAGAATTGGACATTCAAATTGTATTTCTTTGCTTTGTAGAACGGCAGGAATCCAAAACAAATATTACTTATGCTTGCTCTTCCTTCTTACAACCAGCTCTTGTCTTTTGGCAACCCAAGTGTATTTGCTGCTGCTGTTGTTGCCTTTTCCCTCTAGATAGTGGGTGCTCCTAAATGACATTTCAGCACAGATGTCCACCACTGTCCTATCCTCTAGGGAGACCTATGCAGCAGATGTTGCAAATGATCTAACACACATTTGCTGGAGTAATGTAAAAAAGACCTGCCAGATTGCTGACTTCTTTGGCATAAAGCCACATAATACCACTGACTGGTTAGCGAGACTACATGAAAATAATTGCAACTAAACTTTTCTATATGATTCACCCACTTTTTTTTCTTATTGAAGTGTCTTGGCAGACTCCCACATCACAGATTCTTCCACAACACATCTAACTTCCTAATCATCTCTCTTTCTCTCGCTCAACTAATATAATGTTTATCTCTTATATTCACTACCTTTTCTTGTATTCAAATCCTCTACACTTTTCCACAGCTGAGGAGTTATATTATTTCAGATGGAGAGCATGAAGTCAGAGGAGAGGAAAAGGGACAGTGGAAACTTGATGTTGGTCAACAATTTAATTGGTTTTGTTAAGCTGGCATGATTGGTCACCTATTATCTCTTTTCTCATATTTGATAAATAGGAATGGGGCTTTAAGAAGCCGCTGATTTTTGTATCTCTCATAATAGAGGGGAAACAGCTAGATGGACTTGAGAACTTTTCATTTTCTCTTATCACATTATCACAACATGATTGTATCCCTATGTGCAGGTCTACCTTTGAAGGCTGTACCAGAGCTCTGGCCAGGGTTTTGTTCTGACAGGAAGTCCATCTACTCCTCTACTGTAATAATAAAAGATGTGCTGATAATCAGCTAAAATGGTTATTCAATAATGGAACACATGAAAGCAAGAAGAGCGGAAGTCATAGCAGTGGAGCGAGAAATGGATCTGCCACAAAGACACATTTAGATACCAAAGCAAATGCAAGTGAGCAGTACTAACATGAGGACCAGCATAGCTGTGTTGTTGCAACTTGTCACTTCACTTCAGAATATAGTGCATGCTAATATGGGTCTTGTTTGTACATTCTGACTAGGAAAACCAGGCAGTCAGGAACTGTGGGATCTCATCTGTGTACATAAGGAGGGATGGTTCAGTGGTTAAGGTGCTCACCGGAGACTTCGGATCAATTCTCTGTTCCACCACAGATTTCCTGTGTGAACTTGATCAAATCTGATTGAGCTGCAGTTCTTTATTGTGAAATGAGGATAATACCTACCACACAGAGGTGCTGTGAGGCTAACTAACAATTGTGAGATGCTCAGATACTACAGTAATGGGGACCATGTGAGTACCCTGGATAGCGGATGTCATGCAAGCTTTTATCCATTCACAAGTTGATACTGATGAGGTCAGTGTATCTGAGGAGGGCACATTTCAGTGGGAGGGACAGGTACTACTTAAGCCCAGCAAAGGCACACCAATGGGGAGAAGTATACATGTAGCCTCTCCTCTGATTTGCGCCACCACATAGGGCCCAGGTAGGCAACATTACAGTTCTTGGACTCACTTGAGTGTGAGTACTACTTCTGGCTGGTGCCTGCTGGAAGTCAAACTTCTCCAGTGGGGATGGAAAAGAAATGGGGCCTAACCAGCTGTTTGGTCTTGGAGGGGACTCCATGAGGCACCTTTAAAAGGTGTAGTGAAGTAGAATCAGGGTGCATTGATGAGAGAACAGTGGCATTATTGAACAACTTAGGAAGGGCATTCACTGGTTATGGGTGGCATGAAAGAAAGCACAGAATCACTTGTGGATGGTGCAGATGAATGGGGTATTAAAACAGACATCATTGCTAGAGTGGAGAGGACAAGATGGCATGAGACTATCCTTGAATAGTTTCTTCAACATATTTTCCCATCAATTGCTGAATACATGATTTATTAATACATGTTTCCATTATGCAAACAGTTTCATAGTTGGTTGACTAATATTCCTCAAATAAATTCTTTGCATTTTTAAATCAGTGAATAATTTATTCACATTAGTAAATTTTTTTTGTTATCCCTTTCTGCATTAAGCATTGCGAGGAGTATGCTACATTCTTCCCTCTGTTGGTTTAAAAAGATACAAGATACATGTGGATTCTTGTATCTGAATATATGTTACCACTGCATCAAAGCAATGCACTTCATGTCCCATTGATCCATCTGTAACCCAACACTCTCTGTGTCTCCTTCTCCCACCTCCATAATTGACCGCACATTATATATATATGGAAGCACAAGTGCCTCCATTCAAGAACCCATCAGATCTTAAATGTTGCTAAACTTACATTTTGCTTGATTCTCTTTCTAATCCTTTTTATCTGTCTGTCGAGATGTGTCATCTCCAATTTACACTATATCTTCTTACTATTGAATACTCCTACATCTTCCCTCAAGGTACAAGCAGTTCTTCTAAGTCACATCTCTGCTATCGCTCTTGTTAATGCAGATCTTTGAAACCATTTAACTTTCAGGTGAGCTGATGCTTCTTGATTTTCTCTGTGCAATATTTTTTTTTCCTTATATGGATTTCCTTCTGTGGTGATCATGTATATTTTGCATCAAAGTTTCTGCTTGCTGTCATACACAATCATTTTCACTGAATAAAGCATGGCTCCCTGGTGTCATTACGATTACGTAACTGGCAACTGTAACTCTTCAAGCAGTGAAATCTCAAACAAACTCACCACCTCCTGCATATTCATTATTTGTTAATTTTAAATGTTTCTCCAATGGAGGGAAGTGAGGAGAAAATCTGGGACCTTATCCAATATGTCTTCACTTGTATGAGCAGTCCCATTGGATTAATGAAACTAAGGATGAAATCCTGGCTCTTCTGAAATCTCTGACAAAACTCCTATTGACTTCACTGGTACTAGAAGTTCACTCAGATATACAATGGATACGCATATTGTCTGTTTTAGGGATTTGTACTGCTACCCATTATCATAGTACAGTATATGTGTACCTTCCATGTGAATTAGATTGGAAACAGCAAAGTCCTCCACTGAAATTCATGGAGACTCTGACTTTTCTCCATTTTCAAGATATAGATAGCTCTGCTTGGGACAGTTTATTTTTTGGGGGGGACAAAGAAGTTGGTTTTGTTTTGTTGCGCATGGGGCTGCTGTAGGAGGCAGCAGCTGATATTGTATATCCAAAGGTCTGACTATTTTATCTGAACTATATGAACATCGTCTGAACAATCTCAATAATTTTATTCTGTCCCACGCTCGACAGACTGCATAAACCTCAATAAGGATCTGAGGATTTGACCCATTACTAGGACAGTGTGATATTTGATTAATCCCATTCACTGCCAAAGCCATGTCCACAACCTCCAAAATGATACTGTTTAACTCTACATCTCATCATTACCCAAAATATTCCTGTCTATAATAATAAATTCAAGTGACCCTGAAATAATAAATGGAACACAAATTGTATCTCATCAAACTGGGAAAAATAAAACAAAGTATTATTCCAAACATCATCAACCTATATTTATATCAAACAGATTTTTATCCACTAGAGGAATATATTAACAAATATTGAAAATGGATGAATTGTTCAAGTTGTGACTAGTTGTAGATATACAGCATTAATGGAATTACACTGAAATTGACACATGTACATACAAGAAATGTTATGCTTTGTACTGTGGATATGATCATATAATACAGCAAAGGAAAAAACTCTGATGCAAAATGCATATGACCAGCACAGGAAGGAAGTCCATAAAGAACAGACATTGAATGGAGACAATCAAGAATCCAGATTTCTAGCCCTGATAATAAGCAATTGCAAATTAGTCAAAAGTATTTTTACAAGGTGTTGTACCAAAATCATTTACAAAACTAAATTGCCAGACAATTCAAAGAAACATCGTCTACATGCATGAATAAGATAAACTCTGCTTAGCAACAGAACACTTAAACGCACTGAGAAAATAATGGGCCTTTTTGTGCAAGGCTGAAGATAGAGAAGTAGACCAGAATGTTTATGTATTTATTTATGTATTTATTTATTTATTTATTGTCTCATGGGATAGCCTGTGTTCTCAAATTCAATACTGAGACAAGGTCCTCCTTTGTTAGGTGCTGAGTTCTGGCAGCTCCTACTGATCTCAGTGCAAGCTAAGGGTGCACCACTGAGCACCTTGAGAGATTGGGCCCTAAACTGTTTGCTGTTAATGAAATTTTGTGCTGTCACAGCAGTCAGTATTTATATGAGACATGTCTCTCAATAGTGTAATTAAGCCACCTGACACAACAGGTTGGGAATTATTGAACACCTTGGAAGATGTTATGACGAAGGCTGCGTGCTTTAACCCACTAAGGAGTTATGGTAATTTCCCTGATATCTGGGGCCCAAGAGATTGCCTTTCTACTACAGACCCAACACATATTTAACTGCCGATTCCCTGCACCTCCCACTCCTCTCCCCCACCCCCTATATGTGAATACAGAGTGAACATTTTTAAACCTTTATATACGATCATGCAATATTATTCTTAATATATCTGGCATAAAATCCTGGGCCAGTTAAGTTTGCCATGATTTCAGGGGACCCAGGCAAGGACAGCCCCAGGTGTTTTACCAGCCAGGGCAAAAAACATTTTTAGTGCTCTCCATCTCCATCTCAGAGTGGCTGAGCAAAACAAAGACTCATCAATCAGTGGGGCACAATGGTGTGGTGCCTCTGGAGGAGGGTGCTTGAGGTGATCACCCTGCATGCCTGCCATGCTTGCCCCTAAAACAAGCTCTGGAGCAAAGTTTCAAGAATTTTAAGTAGTATTTCAAAAGCAGTCAGCATGTGCCTAACTCTGATCCCTTTGACTGCAGTGAGAACAAAGTTAGGGCCATATGGAGTGCTTTTGAAATACCACCATTTATATATCAAGACATATAATGTACAAAATATCTGAGCTCAGTAGCAAAACTGATGACTGACATCAGCTATATCATTTCTGTTTTTATTTTTTCCCCCATTTTGATTAGGATAAATGTCATCACATTTGGTACAAACATTTCTTGTTAGCCTGATAGGCTAGAAGTCTCTACACATCTTCATGTAAGGTGTTAACATTTGATGATACTGTGCCTTCAGGATCTGTAGTATGGCAATTCAAGAATCACTTAGCATCAAAGCAATAAAAATACATTTATTCTTATAAAAAACTGTCATTTTGGCACTGAGTGGGATTTCTATATCTCCATTTATTGTAGCAAAATCTGGTTTCAGAGCAACTATTTTTCAGGATTTAATATATTCACAGTAGCTTGAATGATATTAGATAAGTTATAAATTATTTTTCATCCACAACATTCTGACACTAGAGAAAAAAATGCTTCTTCCTTCACACTGCAAGATGGAAAAAAGAATGTTTGTGAGTCAGTTCTTTAACATTTTGTAATGATGACTCCTCCACACACTAGTGGTTGCTAGTGGGTGTAGTTTTGGAGAGGCAGAAAGAGATATAGTTCTTAGGTGTGGTGCTTTCTATAGCCAGCAGTAGGGGATACAGACATTGCTTGTGAGGGTTCAAGTAATCAGGGCCGGCCTTAGGGAAAATGGTGCCCAGGGCAAATTTGTATTTTGGCACCCTGCGGCCTCCCTTGGTTCCTCACCTATCCCTCCATTGCCCTTGGCCCCTGCTGCCTCCCCATCCATCCCCTCATTGCCCCCTGGCTCCTGCTGCCTCCCTAGGCTCCCCAACCCCTCCCACCACTGCCCTGAGCTCCCTTCTGCAGCCTCACACCTCAGGCCCGCCCCACTCCTCACACCACAGCATCCCCTGACCACAGCACCCTGGGCGGTGGCCCACATCACCGACCCATAAGGTAGTCCTGCTCAGGTTTTATTAAAAAGACCAGAACTGCACACAATATTCTCACCGGTGCCTTGTATAATGGTACTAACACCTCCTTATCTTTACTGGAAATACCTCGCCTGATGCATCCCAAGGTCGCATTAGCTTTTTTAACGGCCATATCACATTGGCAGCTCATAGTCATCCTGTGATCAACCAATACTCCAAGGTCCTTCTCCTCCTCTGTTTCTTCCAACTGATGAGTCCCCAATTTATAACCAAAATTCTTGTTATTATTCCCTAAATGCATAACCTTGCACTTTTCACCATTAAATTTCATCCTATTACTATTACTCCAGTTTACAAAGTCATCCAGATCTTCCTGTAGGATATCCCGGTCCTTCTCTGTATTAGCAATACCTCCCCGCTTTGTGTCATCCACAAACTTTATTAGCACATTCCCACTTTTTGTGCCAAGGTCAGTAATAAAAAGATTAAACAAGACTGGTCCCGAAACTGATCCCTGAGGAACTCCACTAGTAACCTCCTTCCAGCCTGACAGTTCACCTTTCAGTATGACCCGTTGTAGTCTCCCTTTTAACCAGTTCCTTATCCACCTTTCAATTTTCATATTGATCCCCATCTTTTCCAATTTAGCTAATAATTCCCCATGTGGAACCATATCAAATGCCTTACTGAAATCGAGGTAAATTAGATCTACTGCAAAAAGAACAGGAGTACTTGTGGCACCTTAGAGACTAACAAATTTATTAGAGCATAAGCTTTCGTGGGCTACAACCCACACGAAAGCTTATGCTCTAATAAATTTGTTAGTCTCTAAGGTGCCACAAGTACTCCTGTTCTTTTTGCGGATACAGACTAACACGGCTGCTACTCTGAAACTAGATCTACTGCATTTCCTTTGTCTAAAAAATCTGTTACCTTCTCAAAGAAGGAGATCAGGTTGGTTTGGCACAATCTACCTTTTGTAAAACCATGTTGTATTTTGTCCCAATTACCATTGACCTCAATATCCTTAACTACTTTCTCCTTCAAAAATTTTTCCAAGACCTTGCATACTACAGATGTCAAACTAACAGGCCTATAGATACTCGGATCATTTTTTTCCCCTTTCTTAAAAATAGGAATATGTTAGCAATTCTCCAGTCGTATGGTATAACCCCTAAGTTTACTGATTCATTAAAACTTCTTGCTAATGGGCTTGCAATTTCCTGTGCCAGTTCCTTTAATATTTTTGGATGAAGATTATCTGGGCCCCCCGATTTAGTCCCATTAAGCTGTTCGATGTTGGCTTCTACCTCGTATGTGGTAATATCTACCTCCATATCCTCATTCCCATTTGTCATCATACCATTATCCCTAAGCTCCTCATTAGCCTTAACTTCCACTCCATCCTCAGTGTTTAGCGGTCCCACTTCTTCTTTCTTTGTTTTCTTCTTATTTATATGGCTATAGAACCTTTTACTATTGGTTTTAATTCCCTTTGCAAGGTCCAACTCTATATGGCTTTTGGCCTTTCTCACTTTATCCCTACATGTACTGACCTCAATAAGGTAGCTTTCCTTGCTAATCCCTCCCATCTTCCATTCCTTGTAGGCTTTCTGCTTTTTCTTAATCATCTCTCTGAGATGCTCGTTCATCCAGCTTGGTCTACAACTCCTGCCTATGAATTTTTTCCCCTTTCTTGGGATGTAGGCTTCCGATAGTTTCTGCAACTTCGACTTGAAGTAATTCCAGGCCTCCTCCGCCTTTAGATCCACAAATTCTTCAGTCCAATCCACTTCCCTAACTAATTTCCTTAATTCTTTAAAGTTAGCCCTTTTGAAATCAAAAACCCTAGTCCCAGATCTATTTTTCTTTATCCTTCCATCTAGTTTGAACTGAATTAGCTCATGGTCAGTCAAACCAAGGTTGTCCCCTACAACCATTTCTTCTATGAGGTCCTCACTACTCACCAAAACCAAATCTAAAATGGCATCCCCTCTTGTTGGTTCTTCAACTACTTGCTGAAGGAATCCATCAGCTATCGCATCCAGGAAAATCTGAGCCCTAATATTATTACTAGCACTTGTCCTCCAGTCTATATCTGGGAAGTTAAAGTCTCCCACGATCACACAATTATCATTAGTGTTTACTTCATTAAAAACATTAAAGAGGTCTCTATCCATATCCAAATTGGATCCCGGCGGTCTGTAGCACACCCCAAGCACTATCCCAGGGGAGGCTCTGGTAGCTTTCTTTTCCAATGTGATTTTTGCCCAGAGAGACTCTATCTTATCCATTCCATCACTTCTAATTTCTTTACAGTCTACCTCATCACTGATATACAATGCTACTCCAACAACTTTGCCTTTATTTCTGTCTTTCCTAAACAGCACATAGCCTTCAATACCTGTACTCCAGTCATGACTACTATTCCACCATGTTTCTGTTATCCCTATAATATCTGGTTTTACTTCCTGCACTAGTAGCTCTAGTTCCTCCATTTTGTTACCTAGGCTCCTCACATTAATGTACAAACATCTTAATTTTTGCCGTTTGGCTTCACTGACATTCTTTACCTGATTAGGCACAGACATTCTACCACCAGTATCACCTATTAGACTGGTATCTACACTACCCTTTCTCCTTATGTTCATTCTCATACCCACGTCTGTATCCTTTCTTACTTCGTTTTCTTCCCCCTCGATGTTAAATTCCGGCGTGGAGATTACCTGGACATCTCCCAACCATCTCCCCCAAATTCCTAGTTTAAAGCTCTCTTAATCAGTTGTGCCATCCTCCATCCTAGAAGTCTATTTCCCTCCTTACTCAGGTGAAGTCCATCCCGAGAGAACAGTCCTCTATCCATGAATGCTTCCCAGTGGCCATACATCCCAAAGCCCTCCTTATAGCACCACTGCCTGAGCCATCTGTTGATCACAATAATCTTGTCACACCTTTTTTGCCCTTCTCTAGGAACAGGCAGAATCCCACTGAAGATCACCTGAGCCTTGATTTCCCTAAGCGTCTTCCCCAGCCTGGCATAGTCTCCCTTGATACGTTCCAGCAAGAATCTAGCTGTATCATTTATTCCCACATGAAGTACAATCAGTGGATTCTTTCCCGCTCCTGTTAGGATCCTCTTCAGCCTCAGGTCCACATCCCGTATCTTAGCACCCGGCAGACAGCACACCCTTCTGTTCTTCGGATCAGCTCTAGTTACAGGCCTGTCTATTCTTCTCAGTAAGGAGTCCCCAGTCACGTAGACCTGCCTTTTCCTGTTCATGGTGTGATTCTCCGGTCTATCCCCTGTTCCCTCTGGCTGCAAGTCCTCTTGATTCCTATTGTCCCTTGCAATCCTCCGCAACCCATCCCGTATCCTCCTGGGGCTCATATTTGGTGTTGTTATCTCCATTGACTCTTCCTCTCTTCCTATAGGACTAGCTGCTCTTCTCTCCTTCCTTGCCCTCTCACCTTCAGCGACCACCTGCTGTGCCCCTTCTTCATTTTCCAACTCCGCAAACCTGTCCTGAGCTCTATTTCTCCTTCACTAGCCTGTCTTTTCCTCTGCCAGATTCTCTTAGTCACATGCTTCCACTGTCCACTTTCCTCACCCAGCAGTCTCCCCTCAGAGTTCTTTGGTCCTGCTTCCATCTGCAAGTCTGAGCTTTTCCCTTCATCCGCCTCATGTCTTTGCTCCATCATCTGCTCAAACTCCCTTCTAAACTCAACCAGAGTTTCCACCTGCATCTCCAGTCCTCGGATCTTTTCTTCCATCAGCTCTATCAGGCGGCACTTCATGCAGACAAAACTCTTTTCAGGTACCCCTCCAGGATCATGTACATGCCGCAGCTTCCACATCCAGTCATCCTCATTGTGTCTTCCACTGCTGCCTCTGTATCGGTCGTAGCCTTCCCACCTAAAACCTGTTAGTCCGGGAAACACAAACCAAACCAAAACACCACCACCCACAGCAAAACAAACCCCCAATGGGCACCAGAACACTGGCAGAACACCACCCACTCCCTTCACTAGCCTGTCTATTCCTCTGCCTAGCTCTCTTAGTCTCCCCCGCAAACTCCCCTTGCAAATTCCCACTGAAACTCCCCTGTTTACAGCTCTGTTTGCTGGCTCCTGTGCTGCTTTCTTATTGTGGAAAGTATCAAAATTTAGTAGATGGGTCTGTTGCACCAACATAAGTTGAACCATTGTCATTTAGTTTCTGTTCAAACGGATACATTTTTTAGCAGGTAAGTTGAGACACTTCATGATCTAGGAGGTCACTTTGATCAGATCAGCCTTGTGTAAGAGAAATTTAATTTAGGAGTACTGGTGCTAGACAAGCAAAAAACTGAAAGAGGATGCACAATAGTGGGCATGAAACACATATAATAATTAGAGCTAGCTGAATTGTCATTGGAAAATGGCTTTTCAATAGTAATGAAATTTTGAAATTTTTGCAGAACATTTTCATTTTGGATGAAATTTTCTTGTTTTTCAACAAAAAAAGAAACAGGAAACAAACATTTTTGGTATTTTATTTGATTTTTGGTTTTCAAAACTGAAAGGTTTTACCAAAGGTTCTTTGAAAACCCTTTGTTTGTCAATGGGTGGGGTAGGGATGAGGTTAATTTTTAATCAAAAATGAAAAAGGTTGAAGAAAATGTCTTGTGAAAATAATTTGCCTTTTTGTGAACTCTAATACCCAGAAGCCATATGAATGCAATTAACAACTCTTAACTGACATTTGGAGAGGTATGCAGTGTAGTTGTAGCCATGTCAGTCCCAGGAGATTAGAGAGACAAGGTGCGTGAGGTAATACCTTGTCTCTCTCTCACCAACAGAAGCTGGTCCAATAAAAGATATTACCTCATCCTCCTTGTCTCTTTGGATAGATACACGTTATTGAACTTTGCTATTAGCATGAAGAAATGGGCCTGCACTAATCTATTGACTCCCAATGGTAAGAACTCAGAATTCTTTATGAAGGGTCCAACTTAGCCCCCCATGATCTATCCACAGAAGCAAACCACTGAATCACTGAAGTCATTCCAACTTAACACAAATGGATCTGAGATAAGAATCTGGCCTAATTACTTTAATTTTGTGTTTCTCTGATATACAGAGAAATCTCCCACATTCAACTCTAACTTCCCTGAAGCCCTGAAAAATTCTACAATGGTGTCTCCTTTCCTGAAAAAGACAGCTGGAAATCCTTGCATCCCATAGGTAAGAAATTAATCTCCTTCTTTCCTTTAAAGGCAAGTGTCTCTTTTACTGGGGAGCATTCTCTGTAGCTTACTCAGGGCCGGTGCTACCATTAAGGCGAATGAGGCGGTTGCCTAGGGCGCCAAGATTTGGGGGCGCCAAAAAGCGGTGCCCCCAATTTTTTTTTACAGCGTTCCTGGGCTGGGCTGCCGGCGGTGCACTGACACGTGTGGCTCAGACTCCCTCTCCCAGCGCAGCAGCCGCTCCACTTCTCCCGCCTCCCAGGCTTGCAGCGCCAATCAGCTGTTTGGCGCCGCAAGCCTGGGAGGGGACGAGAATTAGAGTGGGGGCAGCGTGCTCGGGGAGGAGGCGGAGCAGAGGTGAGCTGGTGTGGGGAGCTGCCGCACGGCTCCCGGGGGGGAGGGGGGAGGGGGAGCTGCCGCAGGGCTGGGGGGGGGGGGAGCGCAAGGTAGAAGTTTCGCCTAGGGCGCGAAACTTCCTTGCACCGGCCCTGAGCTTACTCCAACATTGTCATAAAAGTTTCCTGCTGTTCACCAATATTTCTGACATCAGAATGAGAGAGAGTAGAACAGTAGAAAGTCAAACAGTAGAAAGTCAATAATTTATTGTTGATGGGTCCTGGTTTTTTTTTTTAAATACAAAATTAAACTACTCTCTAATTCAAATAAATTACACATTATAATTTATGGAAAATAGCATATGGACAGCCTATAGAGGCATACATATGTGGAATCACCTCATAAGAATCCAAACAAGTAAAAGGAAAAACTATTACAGCTTAAACTCTAAAACATTTAGCAAAATAGCTATTATATTAATGTTAGGTGAAGTACATAATTACTGAGATTTGATGAATGTGTAGTGTATACATACCATAGAATATTTTATTGCATATTTGTATATGCAGAGAATGGGTGAATTCCTTTTATATCGTGTATATTCAGAGAACTTGTTTATGGGTTTGAATTTTATTTTTACAAGACAAAAACAATTGAAATAGCTTTTTTATAGAAAGGATTTACTGTAACCCACAAGAGTATGAAATTCAAAGTTCATGGTGTGACTACATTTAACTCATTCAAATGTCTCAAGATATTTGCAACAAATTGGTACATTAAATCCCACAACATTCTTAATCCCACACAATATTTAGCTACAAAGGAGGAGTCTAGAAGGGAATGGTATATGCAAAACTCTAGTTATTCCCACTCTCTAATGCTATAGCAGAACTTTATATATCATATTAATGGTTGGGAGGCCTATGGATCTCTATATTCTTCAAAATAATGAATAAGCAGACATATATGGTAAAAAAAATCAAGAATACTGCCTCACAGAATGCACTCTGATCATGTATTTTGACAAACGTAGTTTAGTTTTAATGATTTATGATAATTTTACATGGTATACTAATAGATGTGTTGTAGTTTATATTGTACAGTAATGAAGTCTTATCAATAGGAAACCACTCCACAGTACCATATGGTTAAATTATTGCTGACATGACAGTCAAGGGAACCAGATTTTTTGTGATAATTATATTTGCAGGTTAATGAAATTTAATCATAGAATCATAGAAGATTAGGGTTGGAAGAGACCTCAGGAGGTCATATAGTCCAACCCCCTACTCAAAGCAGGACCAACCCCAACTAAATTATCCCAGCCAGGGCTTTGTCAAGCCAGGCCTTAAACACCTTTAAGAATGGAGATTCCACCACCTTCCTGGGTAACCCATTCCAGTGATTCACCACCCTCCTAGTGAAATAGTAGACCCTATAGGGAGTAGGGACCAGAAGTGACTAGTTTTTTTTCTAATATCCAACCTAGACCTCCCCCACTGCAACTTGTGACCACTGCTCCTTGTTCTCCTTGTTCTCCTAGTTGAAGGCTGCTATCAAATTCCCCCTCACTCTTCTCTTCTGCAGACTAAATAAGCCCTGTTCTCTCAGCCTCTCCTCTCCTCTCCTCAGTTATGTGTCCCAATCCCCCTAATCATTTCCGTTGCCCTCCGCTGGACTCTTTCCAATTTGTCCACATCCTTTCTGTAGTGGGGGACCCAAAACTGGACACAATACTCCAGCTGTGGCCTCACCAGTGCCACATAGAGGGGAATAATCACTTCCCTTGATCTGCTAGCAATGCTCCTACTAATGCAGCCCAATATACTGTTAGCCTTCTTGGCAACAAGGGCACACTGTTGACTCATATCCAGCTTCTTGCCCACCGTAATCCCCAGGTCCCCAGGAGAGTTAGTGAAGCCTTATTGAATTCATTTTCAAAGGATTTAGTAAATCAACATTCTTTTGCTCTACAATCTGAAGAGCACAGACAGACATTCTAGTGTAATGTCTTGTATACAAACTGGATTTCTGATAACAGATAAACTGATTCCCCTAAACAAACATAAATATGTACTGATTGGCTTTCTTAAACCTTACTATGTCTTTGTATCTTAATATAACATGTATAAGGCATGTATGGGCAATCTTCTGGCCAAGTTGTGTTGAAAGCTTATATAGCACTGGTACAGTTTAGTCAGATAAAATATATTCTGTTTTATTATAAGGCCCTATTAGCTTATAGCATCATAATTCAAGCATTGAAGTGCAGCTATCTATCACAATAAGAATTGAGACATAGTCGTTTTTTGGACATAATCAGGCAGCTGAGACCATTTTTTATTTGAATAATTTAGTTGTAGTTTTAAATTGTTAGCATTTATGCTCACAGGCACACAGGTCAAAAGCAAAGTTGTCTTTGAAAACTGAAGACACTAGCAAATTTCTCAGTTCTGTTTTCTGAAAACAATTGCCTGGTGCTTTTCAGTGAGTTTAAAGTCTTTTCAACAATGATATAATTATTTAGTATACTAGGAACCACCAGCATACACATGTTATGGAACACAAAATGTAAACAAGGCATGAATGCAACAGATATTAGGGCTGGTCAGAAAACAAGATTTCAATGTGTTTTCATTCCATATCAGACTGAACATGACAGCTTTCAACATTCATCATGAAATAATATTAAAGAGACCCTAGAATATTCAGTAAGCAGGATACCACAGACGTGGGAGAACTAAGTCCCTGCTCCACTTAATGTAAAGCAAGGATTTGAATTTATGTATCTCAAAACCCCCGGGAACATGCCCTGACCAGCTGGCTATAGTCAGTCTTTCACTCCTATTGGAGCTGTTCCACTTTGCATAAACAATTAAATATCTATTGGGCCAGAGAAAATGAGCACTTCATTAGAGTATGGAAAACCCAGGTTCAAATCCAAAATGAGCACTCCCTTAGGGTATGGGAAACCCAGATAAAAAACCAAGCTCTGAGTTTTGATTTTGATGAATCAGAATTTGCTGGAGGAAAAATTGTTGAAAAATTCCTAACTAGTTCTAGTAAATATGCTTAAATCTGAGTTTAAAGCCTTTTTACTTGTGTGAACCCAATTTCTGTGTCTTTCCTGCAGCAGTGAATAACACCACTGATTCTTAAATCAGCAGGAAAGGCACAGTTACTTCTCTGCATAAATGATTGTGTTAGCAACATTGAAACACAAACCTTTAATGGAGGCTAGTAAGGGAGTAACTGATTCTCAATGATTTTGGTTTAGGAGACACGTATCAGTGGTATTTATGGCCTTTTGTTGCCCTCCACTGTAGCTGCATAGAGGAACAGAAGAGCCAGAAAAAAGGGAATAAAGGGCCTTCAACCTGTAGGAGAGGAGGAACCAACATCTTACAGTATTTTATGAGTGTATATTGTGACATGGGGAGCCAAAAGCCAGCTACTTGATATGGTCTTCTACCACCAAATCCACAAGATGTCCCAGCAGAAATGCCTATGGCAATAAATAGTGCAAAATCCAATATTAACTCTCCCTTCATGGTTTCTGTCCTCATTGAAAAGGGAGTAATGTTTGCTCTGGGAGAAGGAGGGCTATGGCAGTGTCATTGTGGTGGGCTATGCTGCCATGAAGAGATGTGTGTCCACTTACAGGCCCCATTATTTGTGGTATGGATCTCAATTTCCTCAGAGTCTCAATTCCTTTCACATTCCATGAAACTACAGAACCACTCAAGAAGGAAAAATATCTTTCAAACATCACAGGTTTTAAATCAGAGTTTTCAAATCTCTTTCCCCCTCTTTTGTGTTTTCTCATGATAGAGAAAAATAAGGCCTACATTTTCATAAACTCTGGGCACATTAATTAGCTTTCATAGTTGTGTCATTTAGACACCTAACTTACCTCATTGCAAGCTGAAATCAAGCTGAAGTTGGGCTTATAGGAAAGGTGTCACATCATCCATTTCTCTAAGCTTTTGAGGTCCATCAGCCACTGAAGTGAAATTAAGCCAAATAAATTCTGCAATATGTTGTATATGCATCTATGTTCATCATGCACAGTGAAAAACATATAAGGTCTCAGAATTTTTGGCAAGCAAATGCATGAGTAAGGAAAAAGCCAGCACATTTTATGATACATTTAGATTATATACCAATGCAATAGCCTTTTTTAAATCTGAACAGGCTCTAATTGTGAGCAGATTACATAAAGACAAACTAATTCACTGCAGCAGATGAAAGAAAAACAAAATTATATGCCTTTAACCAGTATAAAATATATTAGCTTTTTTTCGTCTTCAAAATAGCTTTTAAAATATGCACATCTTAACCGAGCTAAGTAAGTCTCCCACTATTCCAGAAAGTGGTCTGTATTATTCATTGGTTCAGCTACAGAAGAATTGTAGAGCAGCCACAAACCTGGCTAAATTTAGAAATGGAGACAAACACTTAGACTGACACCACTCACTTCACAAAAGGACAGCATTTAGCAGTGGGCATCCTAGAAGACATGAGAGTTAGGAAACCCCTAGAGTACAGCGCTGACTGGAGTTTCTCCCTGCTACTGATTACCATTAGTTTTAGGGAAGGAGAATGGGGAGACTGAGATGGAAGATTTCTTCCATCTCCAGGCTATGAGTCAGTGGGTGCCTTTCCACTGATTGCAATGTGCTTTGGATAAGTATCAAAATGCAGGAAATTGTGCATCCTCTTACAGAGCTTCCCTGTGAGACTTATGGCATCCCCAGATCTGTGAGCTCTGTGGGGGGAAATACTGTAGAACGTCCCCCAAACATAGGGAGATAGATTGTTTCACATAATCTCTCCCTCCTTCAACAGCTCTGAATTATTCAGTTACCCCTGTCACTGCATTGTACACAAATTCTTCTCTTTGTCAGGTTGTCCTGCCATATAACCCAAGACCTTGTGGGATTTACATGTAATACGTGGCTCATAGACATGTTCTGAGGTACTAGGCTACACAGTAGTATAGGTATATATACACACGTTAAGTTTGCCTCCTTTATAAAAAAAGGGAGAAAAAAGTATTCTGAATTGAAATGATCTTCAGTTAATCCCAGCCAGGAGGGTGTGATAATTTTTCAAATGTGGGTGCTTTATATCCTGCATTGTATTCCATTTTACATGTAACAAAACCTGTATTAGATTCCGAACTGCCACTCCAAGCATCCAAATGCAAGACTGACATTTTCTCAAGGTAGCCACTATTTAAATTAGAGCCCATTGATAGATAAATAGTAGCATACGTATGTAGCTAGTATGTCTTTATAAATTAGACGTTTTTACAGGCTTGTAGTTTATGGTATAGTATAACAATCTGTAATTACTTTATATATCATTACAGAATTGTCATATTTAGGATATTAACATTTAAAATGTATAAATATACTGCTGTACCCATCTTAAAAAGCACCCAGATTTACTATTTTATTAGCTCATTTTTTTAGAAGAATAGATAGTGTGTAGAAGATCAAACACAATAAGAAATACAGTACATAAGATAAATTATTTAATGCAAACTGTAAGATTTAAATTAGTTTTCTTTAACCCAATAAATATGTCAAGACTATAAAATTGCATTACTATCTTCAGCTTGCATTGCTTGAGCTTTGCTCTTGTGGTTTTTAATGACAACATCAGAAACTAGATAAAAATAGATTGCTCTAGGTTTTTTTTTATTTCTACATAAAACAAAAATTCTTATGTGTCTCGTGTGTCCATTAAAATTGATTTTTCATAATAAACCTGTGGTATGTGCCTAGTGGTGCCAGCATACAGCAATCAGAATCTCCTGATCTCTAGCTGTCAAATTGGTGAGCGGCTGGTCAGTTTCCATGATGACTGGTTCCAGGATTGAAGTTTGTTTACTTTACATAACACATCTGAGAACAAGTTTTCTAAGCAAAGTCATTGGTGGCATACAGATAGGGCTTCACGAGTGGAGCCTTCTGTTGACTGCTTTATTCCACTTCCTTCATTTGATGTATTATTTTGTATTTTCTCCCAGATACTATTATGTGGGAACAACATTTGTTCTTTACATAAAAAAAGTACAACATGAAAAACTGTAATAATTTGGACAAATGTAGAAAAAGAAGTTTCCATGCACAAAATTTAACTGCAGCTTGCATGACTGATTGATCACACTCTGTAACATTATTGGACCACATGTAATAGATGAATTTGTACTACTGTAGGTCCAGTTACCAATAAGGAACACAAACAATTTGACTTATAAATGCAAAATAACTTATTCTTATATACATTTTGGTGAAATTTATACAATACAAAAATACTTAGAGTTAGCATCCTGGTTAACTGAAATGGCCTTTCCTCCCTGTATTATCACTGTAGTGGAGATCAGCTGAGGCACTCATGCTAACAGTCCACGGATAATTTTTGCCCTTAGTTACAGTGGAGAATGTTCAGTGTAAATCAACTAGATAAAATAGTTATTCTTTCTATTTATATGGTTTTGGATCAGACCCTATTTGTGATTTTTATGAGGGTACTTCCTTGTCTTAAGACCAGATAAATGCCCCCACTGCAGAGGTGACTGTGGCTCCACCCTGTTCTACCCTTGTCCATTCCCTTTGGGTTGCACCCTGAGGAGAAGTAGAGAGCAGTCCAGCCCATGCCCCCTAACCCATGTATGAGCTATGCAGCTGTATGGGAGGCCCTATACTTCCTCCTACTCCCACACTGGTCAGCAGGAAATAACCTCTCCAATGTAAACCTTTACGAAAAATAGTCTATTATTTGTGCTATAATAAAGTAATTTGATTCATTTTCAGTTATTCACTCGGATCACTTCCCTAAATATGGTTCTGATTACACAGATATTTTTTATTTATTTTAAAGTGTGTTGAACAGATTTTTGTGTGTGTGTTTTCTTTTTGTTTTTTAAACAAAAGGTGATGAACATGTCTATTGTGTACTCAGGAACAAATCACCTAACTCATCATCTTCAAATCTGGATCTTTTTGAACAATCCTGTATTTGAGAAAAAATAATTCCTTTCTGATCTCTGTGGTTATCTCCCTTAAGTATGTAATGTGATTATCTGTATCTTAAAATGCTTATAAGTATAGATACTAATACATGTCATAACATTATCCAGCCCACTTTTAAACTCAGCCACGATGTTTGACTTGAGGTCCCTGCCTCCCATTGGCAGCAAATTCCAAAGATTGATTTTCTGCCATGTGAAGAACAATGTAACCTATAGACGACGTCTACATTTGACCTTGAATGTATGATTCACAACAAGCATAAACATATCTATGCTAGCTCTGTTTGAACTAGTCTGCTAAAAATAGCAATGTAGTCAGGGTAGCATGGATTACAGGTTGGGCTACAAGTAGGTATGTACTTTGATGGTTAGCCCAAGCTGCTGCCCATTGTATCCTGGCTACATGGCTATTTTAGTGCACTAACCTGAGCAGAACTAGCACTAGAATCGTACCTCCCAGTTCACATGTAGATGTAACTATTGCTATAGGTTGGGTTGAAATCCTTTAAACTGATGAGTGTAACAGATGCACTTCATTCAGGTCAAATGTAAGAAACAATAGTGGTCTCCATGTCAGTAGTTTCCATGTTTAGAGTACCAAAGGATGTGACAAGAATTCTCATCATGCCAGCTACAGGGGGCTGAACAAAGGTTGGAATAAAATGTAATTCTATTCTCTTCCATATCATCATCCACCATATCCAACATTACCTTCAATCCCAAGTGTCACATTTCTTCCTGACTTGGAGCGGGGAAAAACATTAACATGAACCAGACCATTCAAGGGTCTGACAACTATAGAATCAAGAGGGTGAGACATGGCCCCAAACCAAATTGTCTCTAAGCCAAAGCAATTATATACAAATCAGTCATGGAAGTTAGTAAAGATACTGCTATGAAAAAAAGGTATAAATTGCAGTCTGCTAGGACAGATCCCTATACAAATCATAATTGATTTTTACCGAATCACCAAGAAATCTCCATCAATTGGGCCCTGAAGCTCAGCACCACCTGACATAATGAGCATCTTCTGCCAAATCACCCCATATACACTTGGTGAGTAGGAGAAAGGCCCTTGTTTCCACTAGCTTTTGAAAACCACAAGTAGTATTTCCTTTGAATTCATGTAAAACAGAAGGATTGAGCAGCATCCATTTTAATTTTTTTTTCACATTCAGCTGCCTCTTTGCATCTGTAAATTCCTTTAATTCCTCCCACAGTTGGGCAGAATAGCCTAGTAAAATAAAAATACAAAAATGCCTATACTTTGATGCCTCCCCCATCTCTCATTTTCCATGTTTTCCAGCATATTCACCAAGTTATGGAAATGCAGGGCCAATGAACAAGATCACTCATTACCATAGAAGTATGGAGCTAGTGTCTGGGAGTTCCATCCAGTTTCAATCTCCTATTCCTACTTAGTGTCTCAAGAAGTCATGTTCCCCCCCCCCACCCCCCACCCCCCAAAAAAAAGATTCTCAGAAAAGGAAATAGACCATGCTCCTTCAGCACTGTCCTGGAGTCCCACAGTGTGAAAATAAATCCCTCCATTTCTGTTTCCTGCATGATCATGCCTTTTCCTTGTTTCTGCTTATCTCTTTTCCAGTTGCTGCATTGTATTCCAGTTGCTCTATTGTGGACAATCACCCTTCAGAGAGGAGATTCTTCTTTCAGTACCTTTGACCCTCCCATTCAATATATTCACCAGAACCACAGTCATAATTTGTAATTTAAAGACCTGAATGTTTTGTCTACATTACCTTTTTTACACCAACGATTTTCACTTTTCTACTACTGCTGCTGCTCCACTGCTGGTAACAATGGTGGGCGAACTAGCATAGGAAGGCCTCCAGGTAGTCAGTGACATTGTACCGAATAACCTCAAACTCTGCTCAGACTGGCTCTTGATGATGTGATATTTAAAACACAGGCAGCAACAAAAGTCTTTTCTACACAATTCGCTAATGCTACCACCAGTGTACTTGCATTAGTTGGAAAATTTAGGCGGAAGAAACAGGCAAATGTACCTAGGGCTATTTTCCCCCCCCTGAATATGGTGAACTTTTAATGTTTGAGCAAATGTTTTTGCTAGTGAACTATACGCAATTCTGTATTGTTTGCCTGTTAAAATATAAACACGCACATAAGCTACACTTGGGAAAATTTCCCAACATTATTAACTTTTGTGTCAAAAGATGCATTATAATAACATCTGTGTATTCTCTTTCCCCCCGCCCCTTTTATTTAGTATTACTAATGTTCTCTAGCTCACATGAATTGGCCAGATCTGTAAGTTAATTTGATTATTTTTTGCTTCAGACAGTCCTCTTCCTTAATAGTACTTTTTAAGCACTTTTTTGAACCTACTGTAGAGAGGTTAAATCACTGTGTCATTAATATTTAAAGCAGACTAAATGGAAAGAGATGCTTATAAAGTCCAGACATCTTTGTCACTGATATAATGGTACAAAGAGACAATTTTCCTCACAAGAACAGGAAGATAGTTCTGTCTGTTCCATGTTGGATCATTTGTCTCTGTTACATTGATGAATTCATTGTGGTGACAATACTTTGTCTGAATAATGAAAAGCTGGATGAGATAGCCTGGTCAAGATGGAATACTTAAATTTTCTCCCAATTACAGTGAAGCTTATTTTTAAGATTCACAGTTCTGGTGATCCATCTTCTCTCTCTCTCTCTCTCTCTCTCTCTCTCTCTCTCTCTCTCTCTCTCTCTCATTTTTTGTTGGTGCTGCAGTTCATATGCTGAATTTTTCACTATGCTGTTGGAGATCCGATTTGCATCCATCTGTTTTTTTTTTCAATTATTGTTCAACCAGTTTATTGAGCAGAGAACAGATCATTGTGCACTATATGCCCCATGACTTCTTGTAAGCAAAAATATTTCAGCATATACATTGGTACAAATTCTACTCTCAGTTACACCCTGTTGCACAGGTGTTACTGAGAGCAGAATTTGACCAATTATCCTTATTCTTATCCTGCTGGCAGTTCACAATAGCCAATACAATTTTGACATAAGCCTGAGTAGGCTAATGACTAAGGCCAGAAAAGACCTTCAGATCATATAATCTGTCTTGTTGTATAGCATAGGCCACAGAATTTCACCAGTTTACCAGATTGTATTCAGTCAACTATACTTTAGATAAGCACAAGTTATCTTCCAGAAAGGAATCCAGTCAAGAGATGGAGGATCAACCACTTTCCTTGATAATTTGTTCAAATGGTTAATTACCCTCTCTATTAAAAATGTATACCTTTATGAATGTATCTGGCCACAGCTCCAAGCCATTGGTTCTTGTTATGCCTTTCTCCACTAAAGAGCCCTTTAGTATCTGGTATTTTCTCCCTGTGAAGGTACTTATACACCATAATCAAATCATCTCAATCTTCTGTTTGATCAAATAAACAGGTTGAGATGCTTAATATGGAGACTGGAAAACCATATGTACCATATGGAGATTGGAAAAAAATATATAAGCCTGATTCTCCACTGCCTTGGCCATTGTGCAGTCATTTACTCCCCCACAAAGTGATAAGTGAGGGTAAAGGGCCTCCTTTCTGATTTTGTAGGATTCCATTTTGTGATTCCATAAGCCAAATGCTCCCCTGGTGTAAATTGATGTGGCTCCATTGAGTTAAGTGTAGCTATGCTGATTTACAGCTGAAGATCTGTTCTATTGGTTCTGGCCTATATCAGATACCAGATACTGGACTATACAGAACACTGGTCTGAGTTAGTATGGCAATTTCTGTCTTCTTGTTAATTAAATATACTGTCATTTTCATTAAGTTACAGTTCTTGACCGATTATCATCAAGACTAATTTGAGAAACTGCATAAATGGGACAAAAGTCAATGAGGATTTACATCTGAAGAAGGAAATCATTGAAAGGGAGGATGAGCAAAGGAGGAACAAAGGATGTCTAACAGGTATTTATGTTTTTCATGCAGTGGTGAAGCAACACCGGGGCAGGCAACTGAGATGAGCAACTGGAAAGTGTTCCCAAATCAAGAAGGCAAACAACAACAACAACAAGAACTTGGCTAAATGAAACGGTCACTTGAAAGTAAGAGCCAAAGTTGCTTTTAGGGACCAACCCCCCAGCCCCCAAGAAACAATAAAAAACAAATGAATAAAAAAACAACCACAACTCCCACCAGGACGTACAACACACAAAGACTCATCATTTCACCATCTCAGGTTAAATAAATATACCCTGTGCAGGACTACTACTATCTTGCTGATTGTATATCGGATCTGTTCCTCAAAATGGAACTTAAATTCTGATCTTTTTTCAGTTCAAGAGGCGATAAAGTTCGATGGGAAGTCTATTAATTCCATCATCTTCTCTGTTTGATCCAAAACTAAGTTCAATTCCCATAAGCCCCAGTGGACTAATAGAATGATTTCACCTATAAAGTGTCTCACAATAGGCGAGGATATCTCACCCCACCTAAGGGCCTGATTCAACCAGGTACTTAAGCATGGGCCCTTCAGTAGTCTCACTGAAATCAATGGGATTATTTGAATGCTGAAAGTCAGGCATGTGCTCAAGGACTTTGTTGACTTGGGGCCTAATAGCACACTTGTGTAATTCGTAATTTCAGATGTCTGGTGATCTGATCTGATAATGCATAAGCATAATACAGTACATCTGCAGTCTTTACACTCATTGGGAGCACTGAACAGAGTTGTTGATTTCATGGGACTATTTGCATGCTCTCTCCAAATTGTGAAATTGACCCCTTGCAGGGGCCCAGCACAGGGCATATGTACCAGGTAAGTTCCATGTATGTTCCATTTTGGAAACTTAAGGTGTGGTTGAACCTTGTCTAGAGTCTTTGTGCCAAAGTGGATTTCTTCTTCTCATTTAAAGGTTGCAACAAGCCCAGGGAGCCTTGCTTCAGGTAATAGGACATCTTTTGTATCAAGAGAGTTTGAAGGCTTTCTGCTGAGTATTGGCACAGTGTATTATACATCTGCTGTGTACCATCCCCAAGGAAATGGGATAATGGTGAGACTGCCTGGGTCTCTTAAGAAGCATGTAGCTTGCATACTGGAGGAACAATGAAATACACCCTTTGTTACCCGGGGTTCTTTCAACCCAAAGCTCTTGGTAACTTTTAATCTGTGCGAGGAGGTGTCAGGAAATAAATCAGGGGAGACACGGCCGTTCGACCAATAGATGGCTGGCACAAACAGGACAACACAAGAGTGCTTTCACTTAAAGCTAAACTTTACTTAGTCTCAAGCACTTACACACGTCTGCAACAAGATTAGTAAAACACCCCCAACCCTTGATAATTACCAAAGCTGAGTGTGGCTCTCGAGTGGCACAGTGGCAGCCCATCTGCCAGTGGGAAACACAAGATGCATCCAGAGGGAGAGACCAGACCCGAAGAGTCCCCCCTATCTCAAGCTTTTTCCCCTTATTTATACATTAGTAATAGAATGACATGTCCCTTAAAGAAACTTGTCAAGCAAGCAGTTCCAATGGGCAAGCAAGAGGCTCCTTCTGATTATTGATTAACCAGGTGTGGGTTTTTCCAGAGTCTGCAGCCTTAAGGCCCCAATAGATACTCCTGGGGGTACATCCTGCTCTTTTAAAATGCATGTATCAGCAACTTCAACACAATTCTTATCAGGAAGGATGCGGGGTCAAGCTGCCCTTTCTGTGGCACCCAAAACCCCCTCCCCTCGTGCCTTGGCCAAGCTGCATGGCCACTTTACAGCCTGCTGACTAGGTTGCTTTTTAACAATAAGCCATAGTGGTTTTAGGCACTTTACTGGTTTGCCAAAGTCTCCCCGTACAGAGTCATTCTTGATATGGTATTTGGTGTACACCTCATGAAAGTACTGGAAAAACCCCTACTTGGGTTTATAATCAATGTCACATGCTATATTCAGACTAATGGTGATTTTTCTACCAGTTAATGGAGGATTTAAATGGATACTTTTACTAATATTGTTACAATTGCTACATGATAGACAAGAAAGCTTACCAGGAGTAGGATTATATAGAAGATTATTTACATAATCAAAACATTTTAAATGTATCAACATGTCATATATGTCATATTTCTCTTTTAAAAAGTCAAAGGCAATTCCTTAAATAAATCAGCTATGGTATATTTTTATTTATTAATTATTGCTATTTTTTTTTAGAAAAATTGGGATTTCTGGTAACAAACAGAATTCCAATATTCTTAATTTTAGTCTCACATTTTAATAAATTCTGCATATCTAATTTAAGTACCTCCCAAGGCCTCTAATAATTCTCCTTCCAACACCTATGTATAAACCTTTCATGAGAGGGTGGCATAACATTCAAATTATGGGTTCAGGAAGAAGACTATTAAAATAAAAAAATATTTTTAACTGTTCTTTTCTACATTCTACTGAGTATTGATTTTATTATAAAATGTGGAAACCTGTACACCCAGAAATTACTGATATCACCATTATTTATTTTAGATGTTGATTCACCCATAGACAGCTGAAAGGGATCAAGACAGGTCATCTTGAAAATTTGTTGAAAATTTCGAAGTTTTCTCATCAAAGTAGCATTAATCTTGTTCTCATAATTAAAAGTGGGATCCATATTTTATTTCAACTAACAATCCTGATCATTTAGTTGTTGAAAAATCTCACTCCTATATTTATCATAATCCATTATGACAATGGAGTCCCCTTTATCTGCAGGCTTAATTGTAATAATCTAATCATTGAAGAGATTCTGTATGACATTTCTTCCCTCTTTACTAATATTATTATATATTTTATGATTCAATCTTGTTTTAGCTCTCTCTCTCTCTAACTAGTCTAGTACAGGTCTTCACAAAATGATAGGAAGGAGGAAGAATAAATCTACTTGAAACTTAAATATTTTAGTTCCATAATTTGCAATAGTCTCACGTTCAGAAGAATCACTATTAATATCACTCCAGAAGATGGATTTAACAATATTTTGACCAAAATATCTTTCAAGCATAATATTTTCAGAACTGAAATAAGTAAACATCTACAAAAAATAGCTAAGGATTTAATAAAACACCACACTCTACTTACGTTATGTTAAAATGTTATTGTCATTTTATTGGAATGCAGCAGCCTTTCTGATGTAACTTAGTGGAAAAGTGAGATTTGTGGTAGCATGCCAGTATTATGTTCCCTTTATGTTCAAGGGAAAGAGTGAAAAATGTCCTGTCCTCCTTGGAAACCAAACAAACCACGTGAAGATTAAAATTCCCACCAAGAATCGTAGGAAAGGTTTAGTTTGTAACTAAGAATATTATAAAACAAAGTCAGTGAATCGATTCTTGGGATCAATTCTTCTCTTAGGTACATCAATTTTACACCATTGATTTCAGTCGAAATCATGCTGATTTAGGCCCCAATTCAGGAAAGCACGTAAGCACATGCTTAAGTACACCCCAATTCAAAAAGTGTTTTGCTGAACAGGGATGGACATATGAGCATGCATAAACATTTTTCTGAATGAGGACCTTACCCAAGTATACATGGCAGGACAATCAAGTTCCTTGAGTCTCACCAATAAACAGCGGGAGTTAGGAAGCATGTGTGTTATCCTTCCAGATAACAATAGTGAAGACACGTCAGGTATGTACAGAAACTATAAATCAACCAAACAGTACTGATAAACCATGTACTATGTATAGCAGATATAGAAACCGTATCAGTCTTACTGTATAAAAAACGACTCACCTGTTTTCATTAATTATGGTCTAAAACCTGCAGAGGGAGGGGGCGAACACACACAAAAATAAGGATTTTTTTTTTTCAAATCAGCTTTTGTCAACCATGATTAAACTCAGAATTATTTTGCCTGTCAGTTGCAGAAAAAAAGAACACACCATATCTGTCTACCAATTTACATTAACAAAGGATGCAGCAGGGTTAGTATAGAAATGACACCATCTCTTATCAAAAATATCTGAATATTCCTGGCAAGATTGTCTTAAGAAACAAACTATCAACTTCCTGGTGTCTTCTGCTCAATAAGCATATTTTAAAATCATTTTATGCTATGCCTCATCAAGCTGCTGCTTCATTTCTTACTGCATAATTTTGACAGAACCATTTGGAAAAAAATCAATGCCTCAGAGCTGTGTTTGGATTTACTGCTGAATCCAATTACAGTGTATTATCATAAAAAGCATCAAAGTGAAAATTATTGATGGTGCTTGTTTAGTGAGCATGCAACTGTTAACTCTAAATATAAATATTTTAATGGCATGATTTCTCACCATTATAAAAGAGCAAGGAGAAATAAGCTTTGTAATCTGACATGACAAACCACTTAAATCCAAATTTAAACAAAGAATTTGCGGGAGCATTGCACTACAGAAGAGTGCATTGTTACTAGAGAGACTTCTCAGAGTGAAGCACAACTCCAAAAAATTCCATCATCATCCCTGACTTGAGAATCCAAATATAGTATAGCAAATCTGTGCTAGTATCCATACCATCAAAAAATGCTTCCCTACAAGTGTGCTAGTATCCATACCATCAAAAAATGCTTCCCTACAAGTGTGCAGGCTGATTTACAGTTTCCCCACAATGACCGTTCCAACCAGCAGGCTGGCATATGAGCTGCAGCTCCTTCATGACAGTCATGCGGAGTAATATGACCTCTGAATCATGTAGTACAGGTGTACTGATGTTCCTCCCCTGGTTCAGTCCTCACTGTAGACTGTAGCCTGGTTTAGGGGGAACAGGTTGATAATCCTTTCCCTTCTGGATCATAAGCACCCCTGTGGCGCCTTTCCAGCAACAAAAAACCCATGCAGCCCCAATGCAGGGCGTAAATGGGAAGAGGGCCTTGTATTGACCGGCAGATAAATACACTGAGACTGTGAGGAGACTAGGAGCAGATGAGGAAAAAAAGAAAAAAAAAGAAAATGAAAAAAGAAACCAGTTTGAGACTTTCATAAACCCTCAATCCCCATGAGACTTGCACACCCCACTGTATGGAGAATTTCATTCCCCATCCAGATAGGGTGTAGCTCCGAAGTGTTTGATTCCTCTATCTATTACTGAAATCCAAATTAGTGTGTACCATAAATACTGTACATAGTATGAACACCTGTTCCTTGGCTGAATGGTCAAGCAACTTGTGGTCAATTTATCCCTATGGGATCTTGCCTTCAGAGCTTTGTGAGGGTGTTCTTCTAATCAAAAGCAATATAGAAAACTTATGTTCCAATTCTGCAATTAACTCAACACAGGCTGACCTCATGCCCTCATGAAATACCATTTTCTTCCATAGGGGTCTGCATAGGTGCAAGGGTACATCTGTATAGAACCTACTGCAATATCAGGTCCTTAAAAACTAAGCACATTAATGTTAGTTAAAAGACTCCCATTAGCTTCAAAGGGCTATCGATCAGGCCCCAAGAGAGTTGAGTGAATAGTTTGCAATGAATACATTATGTCAAATTTTATCTTTTTCTGGTCACAGAATGCCCACCGACACATTACAACTTTCCTTGAATGTATTCTGTATTTGAAATTATTTACTGTCTCCCCACTCACATTTTTTTAATGCACTGTAGCAGGGTGGATACCTGCTCCTGCCTGGAAGGGCCTGGGATAGCCCAGGGAGCAGGCAGAGTGAAAGCTGAGCTGATTGGGGGAAGTGGCTGCAGCTGGGGCCACGCCCCAAACAGCCTCAGCAGGCCATGTAAGAGGCTAGGAGCCAGGCACTCAAGAGTCTCTCTACCTTCAGAGAGAGAAGGGCCTGGCTGCAGGGAGCTAGACAGGGTACCTGTAGTGGAGCAGGGCTGGGGAAAGGCTGAGGAGCTGGGGAGCTCCAGCCTGGATAGCCCCAGGCTGTGGCCTTGTAATAGGCCAAGGGGTACTGGGGGTTGCAGAGGGCAGCCCAGGGCTAGGCCAAGGCAGCAGGTCCAAACCCAACCTTGCCAATGATGAGTGGCCTATACTGCAGTCTGCCCCAGAGAGTGGGGGCTAGATGGTGACTGGCAGTGGCCTTATCCTGAGGTGAGGTGGGGTTAGTGGGTGGGGGTTCCCCTGGGAGGGGAGACCTAGCGTGTGTGTGGGTATTGCCAGGGGGCAGCACCCTGAGCAAGGGGCACCGGGGTCCTGGGAGGGACACGGGGGCCAGTGCAGAGGACAAGGCGGATCACCGGCCTGGAGAGGGCGCTCCAGAGGCTGGTGAGCTAATTCCCTGGATGACCAGCAGGAGGCGCTGCAGGGGTGAGTCCAGACCCTCTTACATGCACATACACTGCTTTTTTAAAATTTGAACTGTACTGTCATAAGTGGTCAAGTAAGTCGCCTCGTTGTTGGAAAATTTTTTTTTTGGCATACTGGATCAGCATAACTCTGATAATCAAGTTTTGGTGCAAATGTTTCCACAAGTATTTGAGTTTGTGAACTTAAAAATGTGTTTAGTAGTGGTAATAAAACCTGAACTCCAAAATGTTAAAAAAAAAAAAAGTGGATAAACAATAGAGCAAATCCAGGTATAGAAAATTTGTTTTAAAAAAGCAAACAAATTATGGATTTTTTTGCTGGCACTATTCACATGTGTCTAGTAATGAAATGGACTTCATATAGGTGTTAAATTGTTACATCTGTTTAGTTTATTTTACAAATCTGTAGACAATTAAATTTCTTCCTTAGTTTTATTCACACTAATGAAAATGTCTATGAAGGTTTCATTTTTGCATGTAAAATGGTACCCTTGCCCACTCACTTCATTTTGCAATCTAATTGTGAAATGTTGTGCATATTGACTTGTATATTTTGTGAACATTCTTGTATAGCTAGATCCTTTTGTAGGAAGTGGGAAATAGAGTTCTGTTCTAGAAGCCATTTTTAGATGCGCAATACATTTACAACCTTATGAACATCTAACACATGTAAAGGCCCAAATAAGGCCTTAAAACAATTAATTACAACTGATTCTGTGCTAAAGTACTTGTTAAGCTGGTCAACAAATTATGTTGCATTGCCTCAAGTATTAAAAGTCAAATTCTTTTCTTTAAGAGTCACTTTTTGACTACAAAATTAATGCACTTTTCAATGTACTTTGGTAGAGCAACAGTGACATCCAGTGATCAGGTTGGTAAATTTCTGGTGTTTGGTAGAGTGCAGATTTCAGAATCTGTTTCTTTTAAAGGTGACCATCTAAATTTAAATGAAACACCAGAAACTTGCCAAGTTCAGCATATTTCATACCATGTCTTTATCAAGAAGTAGTGCTAAAATTGTACATTACTTAAGTGTTATTAACCAAGAATTATTACAATTAAAACATAATTGATCCATTATCTGCTCATAGCACTTAAACACAAAACTAAACATATAATTTAGCACAAGTGTTTCAACTTGCTTCATGTTTTTTGTCCTGGGGGATTGTATTGATTAAGGGAAAGAAGCCAGATGCTGGAAGTCTGGATTGGAATTGCACCACTGAACTGAAATAATATGCAAGTGCTGACTGTATGTAGTTACTTGTTTAGCATAATCAGCATTTAGAGAATTTAAACAGGTCAGTTAAATGGAAGCACTGCAAAACTTGTACATGTTGGGGATTCAAATATTAGGACTCTTAAGTTTGTTTTCTGGTTTGGAAAGTAGACTCCAGACCGATCTATACAAAATATTTAATGATTTATTCACTGAGATTCAGCAACAGTTTAAAAGAATGCCTATCGGATTATTATAGTTCCCTTTCCATTTATTAAAATTGTAATAAAAAGATACATATGCAAAACAGCTCATTCATTACTCCTTCTATATCACCACATAACTACCGGTCAGTAGACCTACTACAGATCTTGCCCTTTGCAGTCTCACCAAGTATAATTAGAAATCTTGGGATACTTTGTCATCAAATACCATTGCATGGTAGTATTTGATGAACCCCTGTCAAGCAGTTTGTAACCTGTATATTTTATTTTATCTTCATTCCATGCACAAGCACTAAATTAAAAGAGCTTTATGGTTGCACAGGGGATGATCGCTCCCACTGAAATTTGAAAGACTGCAATGTTCAGCACCTCTGAAAGTCATACCACTTTTATTGTCATACCTACATATAGATTTATGTATCTAATGCAGGGATCGGCAACCTTTGGCACGCGGCTCGCCAGGGTAAGCACCCTGGCAGTCTAGGCCGGTTTGTTTATCTGCCGCGTCCACAGGTTCGGCCGATTGTGGCTCCCACTGGCCGCGGTTCGTCGCTCCAGGCCAATGGGGTCTGTGGGAAATGGCGACCAGCACATCCCTCGGCCTGGGCCGCTTCCCGCAGCCCCCATTGGCCTGGAACAGCGAACCGCGGCCAGTGGGAGCCGCGATCGGCCGAACCTGCGGACGCAGCAGGTAAACAAACTGGCCCGGCCTGCCAGGGTGCTTACCCTGGCGAGCCGTTTGCCAAAGGTTGCTGATCCCTGATCTAATGGTAGGCATACAAGTTTGAAAATTCTAAACGTAACTTTTCCTCTCTGTTTTTCCTATATGTAAATTGGAAGTTATAAATACTTATGTAAATTGGAAGTTATATATAGGAAAAACAGAGAGAGGAAAAGTTAAGTAGATGCTTATATAATTTACGAGATTGTTCCGAAGATTAAAATAATTAATGTTTGTGCAGTATTTAGAAAATATAAACTCCTGTGGAAGTACTAAGTATATTTTTTATGTATTAAACTGATTGGACAAATCTGACCCAGTGATCAGCGTCTGTTATACATCCCCCCTCCCTAGTGCCCGATCTACAAAGAATGTGTTTGTGATACAGCTCTCAGCTTGAGACCTTGGTTCTTTCACTCCTACTTTCAGCTCTGGCGATCCCCAGATCAAATGCTTGTGTCAGACAAGAGGTCACTGCTACATAAACACTAGAAAATATATCACAGGGAACAATTTGGCACTAGCACAAGATGGACTGGATGACATAACAATTCTATGTTCACAAATATATCCTTCAGTAGAGATACAGTAAGATAGGAAGAGCAAAGGATTTCATAGTGCTTCTGATTCATGCATAACTCCTGAACAGTGGAAATCTAGGACACAAATTTAGGAAAATATACTTCAGTTTATTCTACTCTATCATGCCTTCCCTAAACCCACCCAATCATTTTTGTTGTCTTGTTTAGATATAAAATAGTTTTTGCTCTCAATAAAAATGCTGATAATGCTTAGCCCCTATATGAAGTATAAATTGTATCTTTCATCTGTGCTTCTCAATGGAAGATAAAGTATTATTATCCACATTTGAGAGATGGGGAAACTGAGGAACAGAAGGAGGAAATGATTCATCCAATGTAATTCAGCAGGTCAGAAGCAGAACCTAGAATCAAGTCAGCTAAGTGCCTCTATTTGAAAAAAAAAATACTCAAGAGAGCAGATGAGCATTTGTACTCTTGACTGATTGTACAAATCCCTATTCTGCATTCAATTTAGGAACATCTTTTTGAAAATAAATTGCTAAATAGATATTTTTGAGTGAGATTTGTCATTTTAGAGTATTTATTTAGAAGAGGGAACAAAAGTGACATTAAGATGCTGTAGTAACTAGTGACAAAATAAATACTATGCCAAGCCACCTGCTAAATTGTGATCCAATTTTGAAAGCATTCTGGTGCTGTATATACTGTGGTATAAATGCTCATTAATAATATTATGCATTCTGTAGTAGGTAGCCATCATTTAGAATATATATGTTTACCTACATCTTGTGAATTAGTATTAATACACATTCGCATCAAACATTCTAATGTCTGCTTATCCTTCATTGTATGATGTAAATATGTATTACATGGACTGTATGCTACAGATACATTATTCATAAATGTCTTTATTATGTTTACAAAGGTGGACAAAATATACATAAACGAAGCTAATCAAAAAAGAGGGAAGTGTATTGCATGAAAAAAATCAAAGGGACCAGAGTAGGCATAAGGTACAAAGGGGAAGCATCCCCACCACACAGAGCATTGAGAGGCATATGATACAAAATAGGATTTCATAGAATCAGAATTGTAGGACTGTAAGGGACCTCCAGATGTCATCTAGTCCAGTCCCGTGCACTCATGGCAGGACTAAGTATTATCTAGACCATCCCTGACAGGTGTTTGTCTAACCTGCTCTTAAAAATATCCAATGATGCAGATTCCACAAACTCCCTGAGCAATTTATGCTAGTACTTAACCACCCTGATAGTTGGGAAGTTTTTCCCAATATCTAACCTAAACCACGCGTGCTGCACTTTAAGCCCATTGTTTCTTGTCCTATCCTCAGAGGGTAAGGAGAACATTTTTTCTCCCTCCAACCTTTTTGTGTACTTGGAAATTCTTATGTTCCCCTTCAATCTTCTCTTCTCCAGACTAAACAAACCCAATATTTTCAATCTTCACTCATAGGTCATGTTTTCTAGACCTTTAATCATTTCTATTATTTGCCTAGCAGAGAGTTCTACCAGCTTGTGTTTCTTCATTTTTCCAGTTTATGTCTTAATATATGTAGTCTGCATTTCTCAGTTGTTTTACCTGTTGCTGCTCTATTGCATCATAGATTTCCTAATTGTTTCTCTCAGGTTAGTCCAGAGTCCTCAGACTGTTCATAGACTCAGAGATTCATAGACTTTAAGGTCAGATGGGACCATTGTGATCATCTAATCTAGTTCAACCCCAATACTTTTATGTTCTCCATCCAAATCACATGGTGGAGAAAAGGAAACTATAGAGCAGGGATTGGCAACCTTTGGCACACGGCTCGCCAGGCAGGGTGCTTTCCGCCGCCCCCATTGACCTGGTGCGGCAAACCGCGGCCAGTGGGAGCCACGATTTGCCAAACCTGTGGACGCGGCAGGTAAACAAACTGGCCCAGCCTGCCAGAGTGCTTACCTTGGCGAGCCGCATGCCAAAGGTTGCCGATCCCTGCTATAGAGAGAAGAGGAAGATGTAGGGGAAAGCAAGAATAGGGTTGCACTGACGAAAGAAAGGGAATTGTTCAGAAGAGCTAGAAGAACAATCATTCACAATCTCCACTCCTCCTACTCCACCGCAAACAAAGAATCTCTGAGCCCACTTCCCATTTTGAGACCATGACACACATTAATATTTTGCAAGTTTATGAGAAGCTCTTGCCCACAATTCTAGAAAGTTTCAGATATCGCACTGTCATAAGGCAGGTCATCCTGGAGTATCTCTTTGTGGTCAGGCATGGCACCACAGATAAGCCACATCTGGGGTGTAAACGAGTTCAGATAGACCACTGAATACTAAAGTGATCCCTTTTGGAGGGTTTCTTATTAACAAAGTCTAACACAAAGTGTAAACAAAATCTTTACCCCAACACCTTGGCCAGGAGACTGACAGTCTTGATGGTCTATTTTACCCAAGTCCATTGCTTCCCTGTGTCCAGGTCCTCCACCAACAGAGTCACCTTGTCTGAGATTTTTGCCCTGGAATCAGGTCTTGTGTCTCTATGTGGGCAGAGTTCTCCTTTGCAGATAGGGGTCTGTAGAGACCTGACCACAGCAGCTCTTCCCTGAGGCAGCACATATGGGTTTCTCACCACTATCTCGGAGATTTCCTGGCTAAGACCACAACCTCCTGAATGGCTGCCAACTGCAGCTCTCCTTCCAGGGTTCTCCCATATCTAGAAAAACCCCTTTCATGCTCCCTACTCTGGTGGGCTCCTCAGGGAGCTCTCTGTTTCTGGGGGACTGCTTCTAGGCTTCATGCTCTAGGAACACATCTTCAGATTAATTCCCTTGAGAGCTTTTCTCTTGCTTCTCCTAACTGAGCTGGGGTAATATTTACTAGGTCCAGGTGATAATTTACTAATCATTAATCAGTCACCTATGGCATTCCGTAAAGTTGAAATAGAAACTTTTGATGATGTTGATTTTATGGAAAGGAATTCTATATGCCCGCAGAATGCGCCATAGGCTGGTCCTGTGAATGAACATAAGAACATAAGAATGGCCTTACTGGGTCAGACCAAAGGTCCCTCTAGCCCAGTATCCTGTCTTCTGACAGTGGCCAGTGCTAGGTGCCCCAGAGGGAATGAACAGAATACATAATCATCAAGAGATCCATCCCTGTCACTCATTCCCAGCTTCTGGCAAACAGAGGCTAGGGACACCATCCCTGCCCATCCTGGCTAATAGCCATTGATGGACCTATCCTCCATGAATTTATCTAGTTCTTTTTTGAACCCTGTTATGGTCTTGGCCTTCACAACATCCTCTGGCAAACCGTTCCACAGGTTGACTATGCATTGTGTGAAGAAATACTTCCTTTTATTTGTTTTAAACCTGCTGCCGATTAATTAACTATGGTGACCCATAGTTCTTATATTATGTGAAGTAGTAAACAACACTTCCTTATCTATGGTACTTTCTCTACACCAGTCATGATTTTATAGACCTCAATCATATCTCCCCTTAGCCATCTCTTTTCCAAGCTGAAAAGTCCCAGTCTTATTAATCTCTCCTCATACGGAAGCCATTCCATACCCCTAATCATTTTTGTTGCCCTTTTCTGAACCTTTTCCAATTCCAATATATCTTTTTTGAAATGTGACGACCACATCTGCACACAGTATTCAAGATGTGGGCATACTATGGATTTATATAGAGGCAACATGATATTTTCTTTCCTATTAGCTATCGCTTTCTTTATTATTCCCAGCATTATGTTTTCTTTTTTGACTGCCTCTGCACATTGAGTGGATGTTTTCAGAGAACGATCTACAATGACTCCAAGATCTTTCTTGAGTGGTAACAGCTAATTTAGACCCCATCATTTTATATGTTTAGTTGGGATTATGCTTTCCAACGTGCATTATTTTGCATTTATCAACATTAAATTTCATCTGCCATTTTGTTGCCCAGTCACCCAGTTTTGTAGCTCTTCGCAGTCTGCCTGGGTCTGAACTATCTTTAGTAATTTTGTATCATCTGCAAATTTTGCCACCACACTGTTTACCCCTTTTTCCAGATCATTTATGAATAGGTTGAATTGGACTGGTCCCAGAACGGACCTCTGGGGACACCACTATTTATCTCTCTCCATTCTGAAAACGGATCATTTATACCTATCCTTTGTTTCCTATCTTTTAACCAGTTACCAATCCATGAGTGCACCTTCCCTCTTATCCTGTGGCAGCTTACTTTGCATAAGAACATTTGGTGAGGGACCTTGTCAAAGGCATTCTGAAAATCTAAGCACACTATATCCACTGGAACTTTGTGTGAATACCATTTGGTCCTGGTGACTTATTGCTGTTTAATGTATCAATTTGTTCCAAAACCTCCTCTAATGATACGTCAATCTGGGACAGTTCTTCAGATCTGTCACCTAAAAAGAATGGCTCAGGTTTCGGAATCTCCCTCAACTCCTCAGCCGTGAAGACTGATGCAAAGAATTCATTTAGTTTCTCCTCAATGGCCTTATCATCACTGAGTGCTCCTTTAGTACCTCGATCGTCCAGTGGCCCCACTGGTTGTTTAGCAGGCTTCCTGCTTCTGATGTACTTTCAAAAAGTAATAGCATTTTTTTTTTTGTCTGTGGCTACCTATGATGGTGTCCCCTGAATAGATATGTGGACAAAGTTGGCAACAGGCTTTGTTGCAGTGATAGGTTCCTGGGTTAGTGTTTTTGTTGTGTGGTTGCTGGTGAGTATTCGCTTCAGGTTGGGGGGCTGTCTGTAAGCGAGGATTGGCCTGTCTCCCAAGACCTGTGAGAGTGAGGAATCGTCCTTCAGGATAGGTTGTACATCCTTGATGATGCGCTGAGAGGTTTTAGTTAGGGGCTGAAGGTGATGGCTAGTGGCGTTCTCTTAATTTCTTTGTTGGGCCTGTCCTGTAGTAGATGACTTCTGGGTACTCTTCGGGCTCTGTCAATCTGTTTCTTCACTTCACCAGGTTGGTATTGTAATTGTAAGAATGCTTGATAGAGATCTTGTAGGTGTTTGTCTCTGGCAGGGGACACCATCATAGGACCTAATCACATCAGCCACACTACCAGAGGCTCACTCACCTGCACATCTACCAATGTGATATATGCCATCATGTGCCAGCAATGCCCCTCTATCATGTACATTGACCAAACCAGACAGTCTCTATGCAAAAGAATAAATGGAGACAAATCTGACGTCAAGAATTATAACATTCAAAAACCAGTCGGAGAACACTTAAACCTCCCTGGTCACTCAATTACAGATCTCAAAGTCACAATACTCCAACAAAAAAACCTTAAATACAGACTCCAACGCGAAACTGCAGAATTGGAATTAATTTGCAAACTAGACACTATTAAATTAGGCTTGAATAAAGACTGGGAGTGGATGGGTCATTATACAAAGTAAAAACTGTTTCCTCATGCTAATTTCCCCCCCCCCCTACTGTTACTCACACCTTCTTGTCAACTGTTGGAAATGAGCCATGCTGATTATCACTACAAAAGTTTTTTTTTTCTCCTGCTGATAATAGCTCACCTAATAGCACACCTTAATTCATTACTTTCGTTACAGTTGGTATGACAACACCCATTTTTTCATGTTCTCTGTGTATATATATCTTCCTACTGTATTTTCCACTGCATACATCTGATGAAGTGGGTTTTAGCCCATGAAAGCTTATGCTCAAATACATTTGTTAGTCTCTAAGGTATCACAAGTACTTCTGTTCTTTTTACTGATACAGACTAACACAGCTGCTACTCTGAAACCTGTCATTCTTTTTTGGCTTTCCTAATTTTATTTTTACACTTCATTTGCCGGTGTTTATGCTCTTTTCTATTTTCTTCACTAGGATTTAACTTCCACTTTTTAGAGGATGCTCTTTTGCTTCTCACTGCTTCTTTTACTTTGCTCTTTAGCCACGGTGGCTCTTTTTTGGCTCTCTTACTATATTTTTTAATTTGGGGTATACATTTAAGTTGAGCCTCTATTATGGTGTCTTTTAACAGTTTCCACTCATCTTGCAGAGATTTCACTTTTGGCACTGTACCCTTTAATTTCTGTTTAACTAACCTCCTCATTTTTGTGTAGTTCCCCTTTCTGAAATTAAATGCTACACTCTTGGGCCACTGTGGTGTTTTTCCTGCCACAGGGATATTAAATTCAATTATATTATGGTCACTATTACCAAGTGGTCCAGCTATATTCACCTCTTGGACCAGATCCTGTGCTCCACTTAGGACTAAATCAAGAATTGCCTCTCCCCTGGTGGGTTCCAGGACCAGCTGCTCCAAGAAGCAGTCATTTAAGGCATCAAGAAACTTTATCTCTGCATCCCGACCTTCTCAAAATCTATGAAATTTATGTAGACAGGGCCGGCACCAGCTTAACAAGCAGGTGCTTGGGGCGGCCAAGGGAGAGGGGCGGCACCTGCGGCAATTCGGGGGCGGCAGGTCCCTCACTCCCTCTAGGAGCGAAGGACCTGCCGCTGAACTGCCGCCGCCGATCGCGATCACAGCTTTTTTTTTTTCTCCCCAATTGCCGCCGCCGATCGCGATCACAGCTTTTTTTTTTTTTTTTTTTTGCTTGGGGCGGCAGAAATGCTGGAGCCGGCCCTGTATGTAGAGTTCCTGTTTCATTCTAAGCACTCTTCTATTATGTTTCATAGAGTGACGATCTGGTCTGTGCATCCACACCCTTTCCGAAAACCAGCTTTCTCTTTTCTGAGAATGCTATCAACTTCCTCTGATCTACGCTGGAATATGATCTTACACAATACTTTGCTTGGCACAGATAAAAGTGTAATACCATGCCAGTTATTACAATCACTGAGAATTCCTTTCTTTGGTATCTTCACTATAACCCCATTGGTCCACTCATCTGGCACGTTTTCCCTTTCCCAGACTGATGTAAATAGAGGGTCCAGCATAGATGCTGCTAATTCAACTTTACATGCAGCGTTGATAACAGTGAGCTCAGTTTTGAAGTCCATACAGGAGTATGTCAGGGGTGTCATGTCTGCAATCCTCTTCAACATTGCCATTGACTGGGTAATGTGGCATACAACAGAAGACATGCCAAGAGGCATTAAATGGACACTCTTCTCATCCCTGGAAGACCTGGACTTCACAGATGATGTCGCTCTCCTATCACATACCCAACACCATATACAAGAAAAAACAACTCGACTCAATGCATTCAGCCAGCACATTGGACTAAAAACCAACCGCAATAAGACAGATATCATGACTTTTAATATTGCCTCACCATCACCAGTATGGATAGAGAATTATGTTCTCACCAATGTAGAAACATTCACATACTTGGGCAGCACCATCAGCCAGGATGGTGGAACAAGCCAGGACATCTGGAACACAATTAATAAAGCCAGGAACACCTTTCGGAGCTTAAATACAGTCCAGAAATCATCAAAATACAACACCAAAACCAAACTTAAGATTTATCAGAGCTGCGTACTTTCCCCAGCATTCTGCACTATAAAGTAGTGTTGAATGAGAAAGTATGACATGTCTAAACTGTCTTCATTCCATACAACCTGCCTCAGAAAAATCCTCCATATCTTTTGGCTCAGAACAATCTCAAACCAAGATCTATTGATCCAGTGCAGTCAAGAGGATCTGAGTACCATCATTGTCAGGAGGCACTGGAGATGGATCGGCCATGTGCTTCAGAGTAGCAATAATATGGACACCTGAAGACAAGTGAAAATGAGGCCACCCGAAAACAACATGGCGAAGAGCTGTTGAAGCCAAGCTGAAAAACCTGGGGCACAGTCTTTCAAAAACCATTGAAAGACTTGCCAGAAACAGACAGGCATGGAGGAGCTTTCAGTGCCCTAAACGCCAGAGGCGTAATAGGAACATGATGGTGATGATGATATGGGATTCCGTTACGCCCGGTGGGCCTTCATAAGGCAATCATAGGCAGATTGGACCCTGACCAGGGGCGGCTCCAGGCACCAGCGCAGCAAGCGCATGCCTGGGGTGGCAAGCCGCGGGGGGTGGCCTGCCAGTCACAGTGAGGGCGCCAGTAAGGCGGCTTTTGGCATCCTGCCTGCGGGAGGTCCGCCGGTCCCACGGCTTTGGCGGTAATTCGGCGGCGGGGACGCTGAAGGCGCGGCACCGGCGGACCTCCCGCAGGCATGCCGCCAAATCCGCATGACCAGCGGACCTCCTGCAGGCACGACGCCAAAAGCCGCCTGACTGCCGTGCTTGGGGCGGCAAAAACCATAGAGCCGCCCCTGACCCTGACTCCCCATAAAGGGGACAATTGCCCTATGACTCCCACTCAGGTTTTTATTTTTCTCCTTTTTTGAATCAGGGCCTTCTTAAAGGAAAACTGCCAATTAATTTAAAATGTTATAATCACTTTACTGTGAAACAGATAAATGAGTGTTTAAACATGGTTAAATATACTAAAAGGATAAATCACTAAGAAGTACATTGTGTCTTTTGGCATAGACCTGGGTAAGAGTTGATGTGTAAGCTGCATTCCAGGAGTGTCCCGAAGAGGTATTGTGCTTCAAAAGCACTTACTCTCTTTAGTTCCCTCAATTTCCTCCCTGCGGCCCCCTCACTCCAGAGGGCTAATAGTAAGTGCTGGCCTACCCCAATAGCAAATTACAACACATCCTCTGCCAGTGTCCCCCTCTCCCTGTGGGGTAAAAAGTGTAAGTGGTCATGAAGTACCTGCTCACTCCTGTGAACAAAAACCCAGACCTCTAATCCTCTAATCCTCCCTTTACCAGCAAAGCCGGCTATTACGATTGTATCATGAGAATGACAACATTTGGTGTTTCCCTTAAAGCCCCAGTGCCTGGAGTCAGTTGTTTAGGTGAAGATTGGAACTTCCATTTAAAAAGTAAATTTCCTAGCCCTCATGATTGTGGAGAAAATATTGAAAATGTGACCAAAGTGCACGCTAAAGGCTTAGAAAGCTGAAGACAAATAAAAATCACTCATGCTTTAAATTCATGATGTTTAAACTAATCTCACTAATTTTTGAGTCCTGACCCATCATTTTTTTTAATATTTGGGGTTGACAGTGCTATCCTCCCTTTCATGGGGGCTTAGGCAAAGTCCCATTCTATACCTATATAATCAGCAAGTTTCTTGCTGGCTGACATCGGATCATATGCTGTAACAACAAGAAGCTCAGGGAAAATATATCAGGGCACAAGGGGTAGCTAAGTACATTAGCACTAATCCAGTCCTGGATGCAGACAGCTTACCATTAGGCTTTGCTGCTGCTGCACTCCAAGCATGCAGGTCTTGTGTTTCTGACATTTTCCACCAGTTTCACCTCTAGCATCAGGAATGAGGATGTCTGACAACAGCTGACCCACTCTCTTCCACACCACACCCTTTCCCCCTTACATGTCACGGCTAAAAGATTTGGCTTCAGAGGGGTGGGTCAGGTTCTTTGCTTCCTGCACAAAGGCCCCAATCTTGCAAACACTTCCTATGGGATGTAGTGTTTGCTCTCTTGTGTAGTCCCACTGAAGTCTATTCATAGAAGCAAGCAGTATGCCTGGTAGTATGTGTTAGCTGGTTCAAACCGAAAGCTTTCATATAAACAACTTAATTCATGGGAAAACCTTGATACTCCTTAAAAGTTGTGGAGTTGTTTTTCAATGAATACATTACACTTCTATAATTTAGCTCAGATCAGGCCAGTATAAAATTCATGTGAATTTTTTAAAAAGACTAATATGGTATAAAATAAAAAAGTTCAGAGAACCATTTGAAAACAATGACTGCCTAAGAATACTTGGCTTATCAAATTAAACAAGCCAAGAGTCAGTTGAGGAAAAAGACAGATCACGTGTGCTGGAGTCCCAAAGACTGTTTGCTTTTAATGAACCCTACCAAGTTTCTATGTGGAACAAACAGTATACCATTAAATATTTTATTTATTTAAATGAAAATCTGTTTGCTCAGCTGTATCCCAGAAAAGTGAAAAATCTTGTATTCAGCTGAGTCCTAATTGATGTACCACTTAACCAAGTCTCTCATGAACTCATAGTCAAATAGACCTGAGCTGTAATGTATTAAAAATATATATGAGCTGTTCTATGAAATTTGCAAATAAAATATTCATTTATTTATTTGGGAGTCTTTAATATGTTCGATTTTTTTTTCCTTTGTCCTTTCAGAGAGGGGCTTTCTTGTCACATATAGTCAGAGGTTTGATATGCATATTGTTAAGCACTCTAGAGATGCATAAATGAATAAAAATCCTCTCTTGACTTTGTAAATGTGTTACTCAGAAAAGTAATGCTGTATATCAGCAATATCTATTTAAAAATTTTCTTAGCCATTCTTACCATACCAAATTGATTGTTTTGTTTTGCATTCAAAAGATTTACAAAGGGACTGCTGTCATTCATTTAGTGGAGTATGAATGGCTCAGGAGACAAATAATTGTTTGTGGAGCCAGTTGCCTCAGGATAAGGTTGCAAAGTCAAGCAGTCATATGTTAGGAAATGCAAGAATGAAGATTGCCTGTGCAATCTTAATTTGTCCCCTGGAATGTATGTGTTATGATACAGTATTTAATTACAAGAGCAAATACTGTTATTTCCAGTGGACCCTTTCTTCATTCCATAGGCACCCCTAGAGCCCTGCAGCCCAAGAATGGAACATTTTCTTTCACTCTGTGCAGGTGGTACATATGCGGTCTGGTCCCTTGTAAGAACTTTGAGGAGAGTATGCTCATTACAGATGAAATCTTCATAAAATTTAGCTGCCAGCTTCTAAAAAAAATCTTGGCTGTGGTTTTCAGAGACTTAAAACTTGGCTGATTTGTGAAGATTTTAATGATAACAGTACAAAACACATCTCTGACACCAGGGCAACTACCCTGCCAAATTTCAAGACCCTTCTCCAAAGCATGGAGGTCCTAGAGTTTCTCAAGGAAATGTTCATAAGCACTTTTTAACACATTATTTCCCTCTAATCTTCTTATATGAATCAACTGAAACATTTGAATTGAAACATTTAAAAAAAAAAAAAAAAAGGCTGAGACAGACACCCCAAAATGGAAAATTCTAGCCCAAATGGTTAAAATTTAGTAAAGGTCTAAGCAACTGAGGACAGGGCCTTTTAATGGAAAGTGTCAGGCAACCTTCATTATAGATGCTGCTTCCAACACCACTGAAGTAAATGGAAAGATTCTCATTGACTGCAATTGTCTTTGAGTTAGGCTACTAGAAACTCAAGTCACTTTAAAAATAAATAATTAAATCACTACTTGGTACTTTTTGGAAGTCTTAAAGAGTCCAAGGATTTACTAGGTATGGAGACTCTCACCCCAAAGAGGTAAGTGTTGTGTGAGTGGCATTGAGAAGCTTGTGTTAGCACTGACCACGATGTAGCAATTGTGGGGATTAATTAGGGACTCTCTTGAGTGCTTCAAAAGAGGGACTAGCTCCTCCTCTGCAGTTTCCTTTGCAAAGGGCACAAAGGCCAGTGTGAGTGAAAGGTCTCCCCTGCACAATTCTGGATCTGGAGGGTGATGTGAGACGGGCAGGTATGACCACAACTGGGACCCATCTATGCCCTCTCCCTCACATCTATCCCGTAGTGACAGTATGTGGAAAACCAGCCCAGCATTTTTGCTAAATCTGTGGTCCTGTTTATCTCATACTAATATAAATCCTGATCTTGCAATGAACTTTTTGCTGGAAGACCTCTGGAGCCATTCAGGGCCATAGAATTTAAATGGCTTACGATAAGCTAGTGTACATCATGGGGATAAGTAATATTGGTGAGCCTTGGGTTTTGTGTTTTTTATTTTTATTTTTGTAATCCTGGGACTAAAGTAAAAAAAAAAATATTTAAAAGCAAGAAGGAGCTTGTTCTTTCTTAGGTAGATATAATCAGTAAGGAAGAGAAACTGGGATAACTTGTGAATCTATTTGTTGTTGTTGTTTTATTATATTTGTATATCAACAGTTTGTTGGGTACTTCATAGACAGGTAAGAAGACAAGATCACTATGCCAAGCATTTTACAATCTGAAGGCTAGATCTGAGGATTTTTTTATCCAGAGGTTGGTTAGAGAGGACACTTGGAGCCCATGCTGTAGCCAGACCTGCTAGAAGGAGGTCTTGCTGTTTCTGCCCCGGGCTCTCTGTGTAGTGGGAGCTGGGGCGCAAGTTGGCTGCCCAGCAGCCCTCCCTGCCCTGCTCTACGAGCTGGCTGCCTCTGCACGGCCGGGCATTCCTCAGGCAGGGCAGCCGGCACAGTTCCAAGCTGCATTCCTGACATGCTCTTGCCTCTGCCCCAAAGGAGCCTGGTGCTGGCTGGTGATACCCCCTGGAGCTGAGCTCTGCCCCTGGAGCCTGGCTGCCATGAGATGCTCCCTGAGTACTTGTCCCCCTTGGGCACCTGCCTCTCAGCAGCCAGTCACACCCTGTTTGCTCTCCCCACACTCCCTGCGCACAGAGCGGAACCACCCCTTCCTCCCCCTTGGGTGCCCTGCCCCAGCCCCAGCCCAATGGCTTCTGGGCTTGCGGTCACCGAGCCTGATCTCTAAGATTGGCCATGTGAGCCCAATGCTCAGCACAGGCACTGGGGGCAGGTGGCTGCTGGCAGGGCAGACTCACTCCCTTCAGCTCTGGAAACCAAGATTGTGAGAACGGAGCAACCCCTAGAGTTACCATATTTCAAGTTCCCAAATAGAAGATGCTACTGGGGAGGAGGGAGAGGAGGATCAGGATGGGGTATTTGGAGGACACTGGAGGGGGTACCTGCAGCAGGGGAACCCACGGAAGGTGGGCTGCCAGTGCTGGGTGGTGGATGGGCCGGCTTAATTGGGGAGCTCCAGATGCTGATGCTGCCGCCAAAGGGATGCTGCATGCGGGGCTCCTGCTCTCCCCCCATTCACCATCCCATCCCTCTTCCCCATGATGCCTGGCCCCTATCTCCCTCCCCCTACTTCCACATCCCTCTCACACTACCCTATCTCCTTCTTGCCCCACTACCTCTACCCCTGCACCCCCATTCCCCCATGCCTCCCCCCTCACAGGCACTCATACTTGTACAGAAAACAGGATGCTGGCCATGCAGGGTGCCCAGCACATGTAGAAAGGGAAGGGCAACCATCACTAGGTCTCAGGAGGTGGTGTCCAGCTGCAGAGGCACCATCAGTAGGAGAAACAGCTCCATACCTAGCCCAGGCCTCCATTTGGGGGGCCAGTGCCCACTCTGCCCCAAACTACAACCGTGGACTCTGGCCGATACTGCTAGGCCCAGTCCTGGGGGGGGGGGAAGGAAATGACGCCACTGGGCCCTATCCTGCACTGCCCCACTTTTGCACCCCTACTGTCTCTGGGCCCTGGGTGGCTGCGCTTCTCGCCTTACCCTAGTTACACCTCTGGCAATGTGTGCTTCCCTCTGACAGGTCAATTCTCTTGTCTGATGTGGAATAGTTTCTTCTTCCCACATTCAGGCAGCTTTGTGCTGCAGGAGCACTACCTGTAAGCAGGGTCTGCACTCTCCAAACAGAATGCTGACAGATCACTGTAGGGTGCACCGTGAACATTCTTCCCCTTTGCACTTGTGAAAGAACCATTCACAAGCTGACCCTAAAATGTAACATATGAAAGAAAGAAGAATCTAAGCTAAAACTAAAGCAAAAACATGGCCACTCAAGCCCAACTCCACCCAAACATTATAGAGGGGGTAGTCTTTGCTTTCCCATAGACACTAATCGTTCTATCATTCAAAAACAAAATCCCTCAAAAGCTGTGTGAAAAATGATGTACACAAAGCAAGGACAGGCTACAGCTCAGTCAAACACACACAAAGTGTTTTAAGTTTCAGTTAGAGTTCCTAACTTATTCCTCCTAAAATAACATCAAATAATTTAAATTTAAGATGCATAAACCTCCAAAATTCCAATTTGCTTTAAAAATTTTCAAAACTATAAATCATTTGTCGCCTCAAACTAAGCATTAGAAAGGGCAGGGAAGACCCTACACCAGGGATCGGCAACCTTTGGCACGCGGCTCACCAGGGTAAGCACCCTGGCGGGCTGGTCCCATTTGTTTACCTGCCGCGTCTGCAGGTTCGGCCGATCACGGCTCCCACTGGCCGCAGTTCGCCGCTCCAGGCCAATGGGGGCTGCGGGAAGCGGCGGCCAGTGGAAGCCGTGATCAGCCGAATCTGCAGACGCGGCAGGTAAACAAACCGGCCCGGCCCACCAGGGTGCTTAACTTGGCGAGCCGCATGCCAAAGGTTGCCGATCCCTGCCCTATACAGGTCAAGAATCTACAGGGAGATCAAGTCCAAACCCCAAAGCATTCACGAGGGGATCCATTTCCTCTATAAGGCTCCCTGACGAGCTGTGCACCCATTTCTACCCTACAGTAGCCATTTCTGGAATAAATAGAAGCCACAGGGAGAAAATGAATGCTGGGACAATAAGAGTTAATCTCCTATGCAACTTTTCACACATGCCTCAGAGGAAAATGCTATATGTCAACTACCCCTCCCAAAAAATTGCAGATGCCTACATGTTCCCTCCTTGGTGACTGCTGTGACATAGTTTGCTTTCCTTCATGAGACTGAGCTAGAGGAGCATCTGGGCTATTTGCAAAAAGCCCAGAAAATTGCTTTGAATTACTTCTGTTTCATCCATTTTCACCGTGAGTGAAAACAAATCACATATGTCTTGGTGCAGTGAACAGAGAAGCGAACAGAAGGAACCTCAGGTCAAAAGATAGATTCTGCATACTCCACTACTTGATTTCAGCCTGTTTGTCCACAACACACTAAGATCTATTGTTAGGGTGTAAGTTGTGATGGAGGAACTGGATGGTCAATTTTAAAATCTATACAGCAGCAACTTAAAAAGCCAACGTTTTGTTTATGCAGAAGTGCTGGTACATCACCCTAATCCAAGGCACCAGTGCAGAATTTGTTGAAGTTGCACATGCATGCCTTGGATAGGTTTATTTTTTATTTTGGTTGCAGGCAATTTTGAAAACTGCTATATTTGATATCCCTTTGCGTGATACACAAAACAATCTTGCTTCCTCACTCCTAGCCCTGAAAGAGTGTCATGTTCTCCATTTCTATCTGTGGTCAATCTCTTCCATGTAACAAATACGATGAAGAAACTGGACATTCTGCTGCCCTCCCTCATTTGCTATGACTCATTCTCCTGGAAGTTGTTTTCGCTTGAGGGGACCCGGCTGCTAGTACTTCCCTCCTTCTTCCTTCTCTGCTGCTCCAATGAGCAGCCAAGAGTGAGACCCTTGTTTTCCACCATCTGCTCTCTCAGGATACTCGAAAAAAACATTAGGAAACAAATCTTTCTTTTTATGACATGATTATTACAAGTGTTACATTGAATATTGCAATGGGGGAAAGAGAGAGAGAGAGAGATAGGGCAACAGAAATTCATCAGATGTCACTGAAATTTTCCAAACCAAAAAGCAAATTAGAGAACAGAAGGGAAAGTTATATAATCTGATTAAATTCATTGTGAGGTTTGCAAACTCTACTCTCAGCCAGTTACTCACAGCTCATTATCACATTATTTTTTCTATACTTTTATTCAATATTTGTATTACTGCATGCCTAAATAAACCAAATAAAACAGGGACTGCAGTGCCTTGGGCACTCTACAAACAGACACATTCCCCATCAAAAGAATTTAGAATTTAAATAAACAAGGCAGACAAACAATAGAAGGCAGTCAAAGTACAAGTAAAACGTCACAGGACCATCTATTGTTAGTTACTATATCTTTATCCATTCCCCCCCAAATCATTCATCACCCACCATATCCCTTTCTCTATGTACTCAGCCAATATGATCCACCACTACTGAGCCAGTCCTTCTTGTCCCACAGATATGGATTCAGGCTGTGTATATGAGAAGGGGAAAAGGAAAAAAATAAGCAGCCAGTCAGGTTCTGTGACCTCCCAAATTATGCAGTGTTCACAGACCTATTTTGTGTTCTCTCTGCCTCTTCCTCCCAGTCAAAAGAGATTGGAATCCATTTATATATTTTGTTTGTGTTTATTGATTTTGTGGTGTCAACATGTTGTTAACCTTTATACAATAAGCCAAAGAAATGGGTTTAGCATTTGCTTGGTAGGCACTGAGAATCAGTCATCCTTATATTTTCTGGGATTGAATTCCATAATAATGGGCCAGTTGCTGGGGAAGTTCCTTCTCCTCTACACAGGAATTTCATTTTTGAGGTTGACAATTCCATTGTCCCAATGAAACATAACTACAATTAATAGATTCATTCATCAATTTTAAGCCAGAAGGGACCATTGCGATCTAGTCTAGATCATCTAGATCACCCCAGGCATGGGACCGACAGCCGGGACTCCAGGTGTGTGGCCAGCAGCTGGGTCCCTGGGTGCGGGGCCGGCAGCACGCGTGTGGGGACAGCAGCAGAGCCCCTTGTAAAAGCTGGGGGTGCTGAAGCACCCCCCCCCCCAACCTCTGGTTTCCACACCTATGAGCTGGTCTTTTATGCCACTAGAAGTCAGTGAAGGTATCAAAACACTGACATGATATGTTATTGGTGCCTGCATTGCTGAGCATTCAGGCTGCTATGCTAGGAACCAGATGCTATGCTAGGAACCAACTGCTGTAATCAAATCTCCCTGTCCCATACTGCCCTTTGTCTGCCTTGTTTAATAAGACAATCTTTTACTATGTATGTGCATAGCAAAATGTCTCCCTTGGGATCTCCAGGCATTACTGTGATGATGATGATTGATGATGAAGAAGAAACCATCTCAAAAATGCTAAAAGTTGCTTCTCTTTACCAAAGACAGTACAAAAAAATTGGAATTTCTAGCTGAAGACATTTTGGAGATACTATGAACCAAATATGTCAGAAACAAATTCAAAAGTGGACTTCAGGTACATTTTTTAAAACACTAACTTTAAAACTTTTTTTTTTTTTTTTTTTTAAACTTTACCTGGGATGAGATGTGTCATTTTATTCTGGAGGGAAATTTGGGTGTGCAGCATTGAAAAGTTTATAATGGGACACTCACTTCAACTTGTGCTCCATAATATGCACCCTCCTTTTTCAGATAATGAAACAAGCAGTGTAAACCCTTACACTGGAGACTAATTTTATGGAGGAACTATCATATAATCTAGATTTGAGAACAGGCATATAGGGGAATTTTTAACCAGCTGACCTGGATTGTTAGCAAGATCTCTTCATGTGCTATAAAATGCCTCAGCTGTAGGCTGACTTTGCTAGGTCTATCACAACTTCTTCATAGCTGTCTGCAGAGTTGTTGATAACCCTTGAGCTAGTTGTGTTGGCTAAGGCATGAGGTGGACTGAGTCCCATGGTGCTGGGACTTGCTTTCTAATGAAAGGAGTCTTCCTTTCATGGGGGAAAAAAATTCTTTTAAAAGAAAAATCTTTCCCCCTTCAAGCTCTGAACTGAAGTATATGGGGACTGAACATTTTAGAGATTTTCTGCAGTTAGCTACACCTATATTTACAATGAATTTGCAGTATTTTAATTGCCTGGACCCCACTCACTAAGTCAACATTACTCTTTGAAACGATAAAGTAGAGGCGCTTAATGCAGATAATGATAGTAGCACCTGAGTGTTCTTATTCAGTTTATACAAGTTCATCAGATAATCCTGACTTTGAGAAAATGATGGCTCACACTTTGAATGTGAGGTATAACTTAGAGAATTTTTTCACTTGACCAAATGTAGAATATACAATTATATTTGGTGATTATAAATTAACATAATAAATCATTTACTGATAGTTATCTGATCAAATTATGAATTGTCAGAACATTCCTAACTCTATAATTTTAGTGGACACTTCATGATGTGCAAAAAACCCACTACTTTTCAGTTGTTCAGTTAAATGTTGAAGTGTTTCATTTAAAATATATAACTGCAGCAAAACCACTTCACATTTTAACTTAAGGTTCATTATGGTACTTCCTCCTCTTCTCTCTGCCTCTGCCCAGACCCAAAACATAAATAGAGAATATAGCTAAAACCATCTCAAACAAGTGACAATAAGATGGCAATTAAATACTACTGATAAGCAAATTTAGTCTCAATGTCAAGGGGTAAAAAAATAACAAACCCAAACTTTCTGATAGCAAGATGTACTAGAATGTGGAATAAACACCTGCGGGAAGTGATGGAAGCTCTGTACACTTAAGACAATTAAAACTAACCTGAACAAAACATTAGAAACCATTATTGAGAGCAATCAATATTGAGAGCTGGACTATCTAATATGGCTTTTCCATCTCTGATTTCTGTACTTCCATGAATAATTATCTAAATGTTCAAACTAATAAAATGAAAATAAAAGATTTGTTCAATGCACAGCAAAAACGTTTGTTGTGTATTTTCACTGTACTGTATAGACTGAATGCCACAATGCTATATAGCAATATTTTTATTTTTTTCTGCTTCTTTTATGAGGAGAATGGTGGGTGGAAAGATGTAGTTTTGTTGGTGGGAGGTGGAAAAAGCAGAAAGTGGTAAGATCTGAAGATATCTGGAGTATATGGTGCAGGGGAAAGAGTCAATGGACTATGTTGACTTGTATTCAGTTCTTCAGTGTAGTTCTCTGAAGAAGAATATTAGTGCTGTGTGAACATAAAGAGAATTTGTTTGTTAAATTTTACATACACAAAATCTCAATTTCATTTAAAGTGATTTCACACTTCCAATATAGCACTTCTTGTAAAATGTCAGAGTAATGAGTAGTTTAGGGTTGAAGCATGAAAAACATTGCAAACATTTTGTGCTTGCAAAATTTTGAGTGGAAGTGAAAATACAGTTATTTTAGAATTGTTTCTTTTGTAATGAAAACAGAAGGTGGTTGAGACAGTGTGGAGGAAATGTATTATATATACATCCCCTTCCATCCCTTTTTTGTAATGGAAGAAATGGGCAGCAGGAAAGAGTTAAGAGGAAGTTACGGATGCAACTGATTGTGGAGGTAAGATCGGAGGGCAGAAGGTTCAGAGCAAAACAGTCTACTTTGAGTGAAAGTTACTGTCTTGAGGAAAATAGGCTGCTGCATACTGCACCACTTGTATCTCCTCAGCAATACAGGTTACCTGTCCTCTGCTCATTAATTTATAGATTTTAAGGCTACATTAGGATCATCTAGTCTGACCTCCTGTATAATACAGCCCATAGCATTTTACCAAATTACCCCTGCTTTGAGCCCAATAACTTGTGTTTGATTAAAGCATATATTGTATTTCAGAAACGCTTCCAGTCTTGATTTGAAGATATCAGGAGATGGAGAATCCACCATTCCCCTGTTATTTTTTAACCCTCACTGTTAAAATAATCACCTAATTTCTAATTTAATTTTGTTCAGCTTTAATCCAACCACAGGTTCTTATAAAGCTAAACAGGATTGAACTCTTTTACTGTAAGGCATTTTTATAGCCTCAAAACATTTGTATGGTTCTTTTATCGACCCTTGCCAATCTTTCAGCATTTGTTGTGGAATGTGGACACCAGAACTGTATGCAGGATTACTGTATCAGTCTTATGATGCCGCATATGGAGGTATGATCATCCCCATCCTCTTATTCACTACTTCTGTTTACACATCCAAGGGATCTGAATAGACCTTCTTGCCACAGCATCATCCTGGGAGCTCAGTGTGAGTTGCCTGTTTACTCTAACTGCTAAATCCTTTTTCAGAGTCACTGCTTTCCAGGAGACAGTTCCCCATTCTGTAGGTATGACCTGCATTCTTTGTAATACAGGCAACTGCAAGATCACACATTTAGCAACAATGTATTTTGCTAGAATGGGCCCATCTTACCAAACAATCCAGATTGCTCTGCATGACTGCCCTGTCCTCATTAATATTTACCATATAGTATTAGGTAAGTTATTTTCCATTATATTCCTCATATTGCACTGGCTCCCTAGAGAATATCATATCATATTCAAGATCTCAGTCTCCATCTCTAAGCGTCTTAATGAACTGGCCTAGAACACAAGATCACCTCACAGTATGGGATCAGAACCATCATTACCAATTCTCCTACTGTGGTACAATGGAAGACTCTAGTGTGGACATAAAGATCCTTAGTGCAGGGTTCTCTCACAGACTGTGGATAGAGCTGGTAAAAATTGATTTTCACAATTTTTCAATAAAAATTGGACATGTTTTTCACAAATGTTTCACTTAGGATGTACCCAGATTCTGTGTCACTGATCTCCACTGGAAAGCTGACCTGTTAGGCCCAGGGCATCTGCTACTGCTTGACAAAAGGGTGACATTGGTATCAGAATGTGACACTGGTGTCAGAAGAAAAGGCAGTAATATTATAGGAACAGTATTCAAGAAGGAGAATAGCCATTATCTTTGCCATGCTGATAGATTGTGGCAGTGAGGATGCATCTCAAGCATAGGAGTCCAAACCACTGCTCTACTAAGAGCTTTTCTCCACAGAAAAGTTTTACCATTATTACCAGTATAATTATACCAGTTTACTTAATCTATTATTATTATTATACTGTTTTATAAACCCCTTTGTTAACACCCTTATTCCAATACTATAGTGTTTGTAGCACGGGGTCAGGGGTTCATTGAGCTTAATCTCCTTCCCAAGTGATATAAGCTACATTGAAAAAATCACTTTAATACTGAAGTAAATGTCTACATGGGGAGAGGGCTATACCAGTTTAACTATATTAGTTATTCACACCTTAGGTTATTCTAGTATAACTTTCCCCTGTAAACTTGCCCTAAGAAGGAAGTGCCACCCGTGTAGATGCTAGCAGATGCATGCACCAGTTACACAGGGGCAGAAAGGACAGAATAAGAAAGGCCACCTCCCTAACTCTGTCTATGTTGCTTTTGCACTTGTCCCCCACCAGAATCCTTACACTTTTGATTTTAATGTGTAGTCAGAGAATTACTGAGTATGACCAGTGCAGGCTTTCCAGGGCAAACAGAGATTTAACAGGGGTTTCAGATGAACAAATTAGTTTAATAAAATAATAATATCATCCAGGAGCTAGAAGCATCAACAACAAATAAGTTGGTCCTCTCCACAGCAAGGTACCAAAGGTATTTCAGATAACAATGTGAGTTTTTGTGACAGGCCATATGTATATATACTTTCAAAGTAATGGAAATCAAAAGAAGGGTTAAAGTCAGTTCTACCCATCCACGTACAAAAGAGCAGCGACATAGATATTAGCCCAAAATCAAAACTTCCCCAGAATTATCACAGAGATGGAGGCCAACTACAAAATTCAGTTCCAGATCAAATTTCACCAAATTTCAGGAGGGTTTGGATCTTGTCCTGTTTCTAGGGCTACAAGAAAAAGGCAACTAAAAATAAACATTAATATACCTGTATAACAAAGCTACACAGAAGTTCAAAAGCATCTCAATAAGTATATAATCTCTCACTAAACAAGCTTCTGCATTGAAAACCTGCATATAGAAATATGCAGTAAGCCATCTGTAATGTTCCTCCCTCTTGGAGTCAGGGGCACCCCCTTGTGGCAGTGTCAGAAAGCCGGTATGCCTGCCAGAAGTTCACTAGGTGATCTGACCATGACCATGCAAGTCAGCCAAATAGTCATTCAGGTCTCCAGTAGGAGACACCTCCAATTGGTGGGCACCTCAGCCTCCTGGCCAGGGTGAACAACAGTAGTCTATGGACCTAGCGCTCTGGATGTGGGCTAAGCACTTAAACAGTCTATGATCCTCATCCTCCTGGCTGGGGCTAACAGCAACAGGCTATAGCTCCGGCCCTCTAGCCCAGAGGTGGGCAAACTATGGCCCGTGGGCCACATCCGGCCCATGGGACCGCCTGCCCGGCCCTTGAGCTCCCGGCCCGGGTGGCTAGCCCCCGTCCCCTCCCCCACTGCCCCACCACCACTGCAGCCACGCCGCCGCGTGGGCAGCGCTCTGGCTGGTGGGGTTGCATGCTCCTGTGAAGCAGAGTGGCAGCGGGTCTAGCTCCGGCCGGGCGGCGCGGCTGCCAGACATGCTGCTCTGAGCAGCATGGTAAGGGGCCTGGGGCCGGGAGGTTGGATAAGGGGTGGGGGTCTCCAGGGGCAGTCAGGAGACAGGGATCAGGGGAGGTTGGATAAGGGGCCTGGAGCAGGGGGCGGTTGGATGGGGCGGAGGTTGGGGGTGGTGGTCAGGGGACAGGGAACAGGGGAGGTTGGATAGGCGTGGGGTGCTGGGGAGCCTGTCAGGGGCCGGGGTTGTAGATAGGGGTCTGGATAAATATCCAAAAATGTTGGTACTTATCTGAACTATCTAAAAATGTGGTGTACCCTACTTGCTCCCCTGATCCTCCATCACCACATAGTCCCTCTTCCCCAGCAGGAACTGTTACTGACCTTATCTCAAGATTCCCTTTCCACACAAGTGCTCTACCTTGTGTTGTGTTTCTGAGGAAGATGTCTAGTTACTTGCTTGCTATCCTGGTACAAAGTCTTTGGTGGATAATAGGCCCACTCCCAACTCTGACATAATGGGGACAGAGAGTCTCCTCCCTGCAACCACTTACACAAGCCTGAAAAAACAAATAACAACACATGTTCTCCTGCCCTTCTCTGATCATATGGGGTAGGCCTAGTCATTCAGGTAGCCTGAATAAATGCCATGCAATGAAACCCAGCCAACCTAGTCTGAGAATCCAAATGTAGCACAAAAACCTGCAATTAATTTTTTGCAGACAAACATAGACCGAAAAGAAATATTTTGTGCTTGACCATAACAAATTTTCATGCACACACACAAATGTGCCTCCCTAACAAAAAGTGTTTTATGGAACCTCCTTGAACTCACCAAAGGACAAATTTTCTGGGCTTGAAATTAAAGTCAAATATTTTGCAGAGCTCTAATGAGAATATTCATTTTCAGTTCTTTAATATTGAACAGGGATGTGAAATTGAGCTAAATTTAAAGGGTACAGGCATGCTGGGCCAAATGACCTTTTCTTGTCCAACTATTCTAAATGTCCTTATGAGATATGTGTCTCATGTTTGTATAATTTCAGCAGCAGCAGCACTGGGAGACCTGCTGAACTCACAACACAGGTGACATTTCCATTAGAACAGTTGACAACTTTGAAGGTTAAATGACACATAATTTAACCACACACAAAAAAGTAGCGCTCTCTCACAGAAGTATGATTTTTCTTCAGTTTGAATTCCTGAGACCTTGAAAATATCTGGACTAAAGTTTTCTCTTATCGGATATATTGACTGCTTCCTCTTATAGGTTTCACAGTAAAGGAAGTATTTGTCCCAACAGTGTGAACAAAACAAATCAAAAATAAATTAATGAATACTTTGAAATAAACAAACAGAATATATTGCAGATTTTTATTTTAATATAAAATCCCATTATTAGCTATCTGAATTTGTGGTTGGTTTCCATCTAGTTCTAAGAAACCTGTTTGCATGAGTTTTACATTGAGGTGTAAATTTAAGCAAGCTTTAACTATTATTTTATCTATCAAGATAAGTAGGTTGTTTATCTGAAAAATTATATATGGTTTACAAATTCCTAAATGCAAGAAAAAAGATGAATTTTAGATTGTACAGGTTGTTCAAAATTTCATGTATCTTATCATTTTAAAAAAATGATCAAAGAAATCTGTAAAAGGAAACCTAGAGCACAAATATCATTATAACTTCTCAGAATTTATTTCTAAATTGTTCTTAGAATAAATGATATGGCATATCTTTATATTAAACATTTGGAAAATTTTACCAGAAATGGATTAAATGTATGCTGAACATCTTTTTCACATACTACAATTTCAAGTAGTATGATCTGCAAAATTAAAAATTATTTGGAAAATGTCGTTTTGTTAGCTTTAAAATGATAATTTCAGAACCATCCTCTTTTTTCCTTATGAAACACAACACAGCTTTGAGGCTTTCCATGGCAGAGGTATAGTATGGAATGTGAGAGCAATGTTCTTTAGATCTTTATTATAGGCACTGAAAAAATTGGAGCATGAAGAGTGATAGTTACTTTGAAGTTTCCATTTCCAGGTGTGCAGATTATAATGATTTAAAATTTTGGACAAACTTTAGATTACCATGAAGTCTGGGGAAATGGTATTTTTGATACTGCAAAAGAGTAGGTTTAATGCATCTACTTTGAAAACAAATGTTATGTCTTAAATTGAATATCTGTTCCAATCTAATGCATCTGTAACTGTTCTGCCAGGTGGAGTCAGCAACAACAAGGGGTGAGTTCAATATCTAGGGGTTTCTCTTAGCAATACAAAACAGACCCTGCTGGAGCCCCCACTGAGTAATCTGGGAAAACTAAACACAACTCCTGTTGGCTCTAGGAGGAAATACGTCCCTACTCACAAGCACTGGGTCTCTGTATAATAAAAGAAAATGTATTAAAATAGAAAGCATTGATTTGGGAAAACACCACAACTATGCTTTGAAAACTGTAACCATAAGCAAGTGCTCACCTCACATTACGTTGGGCGATGTCCTTTGCCTCAATTTCCCAACTTGAGGTGTGAAATTTCAACAAAAAAGTGTCCCTTTAACACCCCACTCCCCTTTCCCTCTGCTGCACCCCACCATAGCCAGTTACCCTTGGTCAGCAAGGATCCAAAGTTCAGAAGTGCATGGGTTCACCTCCCCCTCGGGAGGGGGAGCACAATGAGCAATGTCTCTGCTGCTCCTGTTTCTGCAACTGACTCACTGCTGTTATCTTTTTCCCTGTGTGCCACTGAATTTTGCTCCGACCGCTCTGCTCTGCTGATCTTGCTGCTATCTCTGCGGCTGCTTGCCGCTTTCTGCAAACTCTACGGCTACATCTTCACTACGGGGGGGGGTAGATACGCAAATTCAGCTATGCAAATAGCGTAGCTGAATTCGACGTATCTGAGCTGACTTACCCCGCTGTGAGGACGGCGGCAAATTGACCTCCGCAGCTCCCCCGTCAACGGCGCTTACTCCTACCTGCGCTGGTGGAGTACAAGCGTCGATTCGGGGATCGATTGTCGCGCCCCGATGAGACGCGATAATTCGATCCCCTAGAGATTGATTTCTACCCGCCGATTCAGGCGGGTAGTGAAGATGTAGCCTACTTGTGCTCAGTTCTGCTGCTGTTGTCACTGCTGCTGCTTGCCACTCACTGCTGCTGCTTGCCACTCACTGCCATGTCTGCAATCCTACATTCTGATGGTCCACCACTGAACCCAGCTATTAGTAATTTCCATGGACAGTAGGGAACCCCTCAGCTGTTGCCTCTTCACTGTTTTTTATTGCAACTCTGTCCCCACACCAGGACTAAGGCTTAGCCCCTAGACCTGCTCATCAATGACTTCAGCTCTTGGCATGACTGAACAGAAACAAAGATTATCAACTGAATCCAATAATTTCTGCCTTTAAACACTGGAGAAAAGAGAATCAAATGGTGTCTAGGACTCTTTAGGCACAGTCAACACCATCTGGTAGGAACACCTGTTCCCACCCCCTCTCAGTTGCTCTATTAGGCATCCCTACCCCCTATTTAGCAAGTTAGGTTCAGTTTAGAGTGAGCCCCCACAATCAGGGCCTGCTAAGCACAGTTCGGCTGCCCTTTATTCATACAATAAGGATAACAACATTTTATTGAGCCAATATGAAATTGCTAGCGGACACATTCAGGCAGCATATTCTTTCCTGGGGGGAACTGTTTGTAAGTAACACCTCCTGTGGAACTGGCCGAGAAGTCATAAGGTTGAAGAAGCCATGTTGTAAGCAGCCACAATAAAGCTGGAGTTTGTTAATTAACCCTGTGTCAGAATGAGATTTTATATGGCAGAAGATTCAGACACTATGAAGCATAAATCAGGGTTGCAGTGGTAATTAAGTCCTAGACAAAAGGAGAGACCACTCAGAGCTGCACTGCAAAGAGCAGAATACTTCTGGGAGTACAGTTTGTTTTACAAGGCAAGGCTGATAACAGAGGGCCTGAGCCTTCAGGGACTTTAAACCTGCAAGCTAAGAATTTAGCTCAGGCTTGGAAGAACTGGAAAGAGGAATATAACCTCTATGTAGATATTTTTAGGGCAGATAAAGAGGATGCTTTGAAAATAACGCTATTTTGTTACCTGATTGGAGAAAGGGGAACAGAGATAAGTGAGACTCTGTATGCAGAAATTTCCCAAGCTCAACTCATCTAAGAAGCAATAGTGGGGCTACTTTGATACTCCCTGTAACCCCCGGAAGAATGAAACAGTGTAACAATATTATTTCTTTATTCGGGATCAAGCAGCTGGAGAGGGTATAGATGACTTCAGAACCAATTTAAAAGGGTTAGCAGCCAGTTGCAATTTTAGAAATATTAAAGATTCATTGATAACAGACTGGATAGTGTGTGGGATATGGGATTCGCAAATACAAGAGAGGTTGCTGAGGGAAGCTGCCTTAACTTTGTGGAAAAGCTTGGAGATATGCAGGGCTGCAGAGCCATCCAAGGAGAGGATTAAAATCCTGGAAGGGCAGTCATCAGAAACTGCCCAAGCAATACATAAGAAAGAGAAATCAAAACCAGATACAACATAAGTAGATGAGAATGGTACACACACATGCAAGTGTTGGTGGAGAAAACATGTAAGAAAGAAAGAGAAGTGCCCCGCTTAGAGGAAAAATGCCATATCTGTGACAAATGTAATCATTTTGTAGCCAAGTGTGTGTCCAGAGAGAAGAAAAACAAATCCAAGGTACACACAGCAACTGAAGAGACAAATAGTGAATATGAGGACATTGTGTAGGTGACTGAACAAATGGTCAAGAAAATAAAAAGACCCAAGTAAGCACCAATATCAGCGGTATGCAGCCATGTTACTTGGGAAGAAAGTAATACAATTTCACTTAGATTGTGGTGCAAGTTGTAACATTATCCAAGTCAGTCTGCTGAATCCAGACATACGGTTGGAAGAGTCTAACCAGCTGTTAACAATGTACAACCACACCACTTTAAAGCCTGCAGGGAAGTATAAAATTAAGAAATCCAAGGAGCAAAAAGAAATAGAGACTGGACTTTGTGCTCATAGATGATGAGACAGCTGTACCACTGTTCGACAGCAAGGCTGCCCAAGACATGAACCTGATGAAAGTACAATTCCAGAACATTGTCCCCCTTGCAGGATGGAATCTATTGAGGTCACTTATAGTGTACTTAGATTTTCAGAAAACCTTTGACAAGATCCGTCACCAAAGGCTCTTAAGCAAAGTAAGCTGTCATGGGATAAGAGGGAAGATCCTCTCATGGATCAGTAACTGGTTAAAAGATAGGAAACAAAGGGTAGGTATAAATGGTCAGTTTTCAGAATGGAGAGAGGTAAATAGTGGTGTCCTCCAGGGATCTATACTGAGACCAGTCCTATTCAACATATTCATAAATGATCTGAAAAAAGGGGAAAACAGTGTGGTGGCAAAATTTGCAGATGATACAAAACTTCTCAAGATAGTTAAGTCCCAGGCAGACTGCGAAGAACTACAAAAGGATCTCTCAAAACTGTGTGACTGGGCAACAAAATGGCAGATGAATCATAGAATCATAGAATATCAGGGTTGGAAGGAACCTCAGGAGATCATCTAGTCCAACCCCGTGCTCAAAGCAGGACCAATTCCCAACTAAATCATCCCAGCCAGGGCTTTGTCAAGCCGGGCCTTAAAAACCTCCAAGGAAGGAGACTCCACCACCTCCCTAGGTAACGCATTCCAGTGCTTCACCACCCTCCTAGTGAAATAGTGTTTCCTAATATCCAACCTAGACCCCCCCCACTGCAACTTGAGACCATTGCTCCTTGTTCTGTCATCTGCCACCATTGAGAACAGCCGAGTTCCATCCTCTTTGGAACCCCCCTTCAGGTAGTTGAAGGCTGCTATCAAATCCCCCCTCATTCTTCTCTTCTGGAGACTAAACAATCCCAGTTCCCTCAGCCTCTCCTCATAAGTCATGCGCTCCAGACCCCTAATCATTTTTGTTGCCCTCCGCTGGACTCTTTCCAATTTTTCCACATCCTTCTTGTAGTGTGGGGCCCAAAACTGGACACAGTACTCCAGATGAGGCCTCACCAATGTCGAATAAAGGGGAACGATCACGTCCCTCGATCTGCTGGCAATGCCCCTACTTATACAGCCCAAAATGCCGTTAGCCTTCTTGGCAACAAGAGCACACTGTTGACTCATATCCAGCTTCTCGTCCACTGTGACCCCTAGGTCCTTTTCTGCAGAACTGCTACCTAGCCATTCGGTCCCTAGTCTGTAGCTGAGCATGGGATTCTTCCGTCCTAAGTGCAGGACTCTGCACTTGTCCTTGTTGAACCTCATCAGGTTTCTTTTGGCCCAATCCTCTAATTTGTCTAGGTCCCTCTGTATCCGATCCCTACCCTCTAGTGTATCTACCACGCCTCCTAGTTTAGTGTCATCGGCAAACTTGCTGAGAGTGCAGTCCACACCATCCTCCAGATCATTAATAAAGATATTGAACAAAACTGGCCCCAGGACCGACCCTTGGGGCACTCTGCTTGAAACTGGCTGCCAACTAGACATGGAGCCATTGATCACTACCCGTTGAGCCCGACGATCTAGCCAGCTTTCTATCCACCTTACAGTCCATTCATCCAGGCCATACTTCTTTAACTTGGCAGCAAGAATACTGTGGGAGACCGTATCAAAAGCTTTGCTAAAGTCAAGGAATAACACATCCACTGCTTTCCCCTCATCCACAGAGCCAGCTATCTCATCATAGAAGGCAATTAGGTTAGTCAGGCACAACTTCCCCTTGGTGAATCCATGCTGACTGTTCCTGATCACTTTCCTCTCCTCTAAGTGTTTCATAATTGATTCCTTGAGGACCTGCTCCATGATTTTTCCAGGGACTGAGGTGAGGCTGACTGGCCTGTAGTTCCCCGGATCCTCCTTCTTCCCTTTTTTAAAGATGGGCACTACATTAGCCTTTTTCCAGTCATCCGGGACCTCCCCCGATCACCATGAGTTTTCAAAAATAATGGCTAATGGCTCTGCAATCTCATCCGCCAACTCCTTTAGCACCCTCGGATGCAGCGCATCCGGCCCCATGGACTTGTGCACGTCCAGTTTTTCTAAATAGTCCCGAACCACTTCTTTCTCCACAGAGGGCTGGTCACCTTCTCCCCATATTGTGCTGCCCAGTGCAGCAGTCTGGGAGCTGACCTTGTTTGTGAAGACAGAGGCAAAAAAATCATTGAGTACATTAGCTTTTTCCATATCCTCGGTCACTAGGTTGCCTCCCTCATTCAGTAAGGGGCCCACACTTTCCTTGACTTTCTTCTTGTTGCTAACATACCTGAAGAAACCCTTCTTGTTACTCTTAACATCTCTTGCTAGCTGCAACTCCAAGTCTGATTTGGCCTTCCTGATTTCACTCCTGCATGCCTGAGCAATATTTTTAAACTCCTCCCTGGTCATTTGTCCAATCTTCCACTTCTTGTAAGCTTCTTCTTTGCGTTTAAGATCAGCAAGGATTTCACTGTTTAGCCAAGCTGGTCGCCTGCCATATTTACTATTCTTTCTACACATCGGGATCCTACCAAACATCGTGACATTTTTCCATTTCAGAGAGTATTGCTAACAACTGGTTTTTTGTTGTTGTTGTTGTTTTGTTTTTCAATTTGAACATAGGTCTTCTCTGTCATGGAGAATGCTCTGCTTGTGACATAAGAACATAAGAGTGGCCATACTGGGTCAGACCAAAGGTCCATCTAGCCCAGTATCCTGTCTTCTGACAGTGGCCAATGCCAGGTGCCCCAGAGGGAATGAACAGAACAGTAATCATCAAGTAATTCATCCCCTGTCACCCATTCCCAGCTTCTGGCAAACAGAGGCTAGGGACACCATCCTTGCCCATCCTAGCTAGTAGCCACTGATGGACCTATCCTACATGGATTTATCTAATTCTTTTTTGAACTCTGTTATAGTTTTGGCCTTCACAACATCCTCTGGCAAAGAGTTCCACAGACTGACTGAGTGTTGAGTGAAAAAATACTTCCATTTGTTTGTTTTAAAGCTGTTGCCTATTCATTTAATTTGGTGACCCCTAGTTCTTGTGTTATGAGAAGGAGTAAATAACACTTCCTTATTTACTTTCTCCACACCAGTCATAATTGTACAGACCTCAATCCTATCCCCAGTTAGTCGTCTCTTTTCTAAGATGAAAAGTCTCAAACTTATTAATCTCTACTCATACGGAAGCTGTTCCACACCCCTAATAATTTTTGGTGCCCTTTTCTGAACCTATTTCAATTCCAATATATATATTTTTTTGAGATGGGGCGACCACATCTGCACACAGTATTCAAGATGTGGGCATACCATGGATTTATATAGAGGCACCATGATATTTTCTGTCTTATTATCTACCCCTTTCTTAATGATTCCCAACATTCTGTTTGATTTTTTTGACTGCCACGGCACATTGAGTGGATGTTTTCAGAGAACTATCCACAACGACTCCAAGATCTCTTTCTTGAGTGTTAACAGATAATTTATACCCCATCATTTTATATGGATAGTTGAAATTATGTTTTCTAATGTGCATTACTTTGCACTTATCAATACAGCGGTGCACAGACAATCCAGGAAGTTTTTGGAAAGTGTAGGGGACAATTTCCTGGTGCAAGTGCTGGAGGAACCAACTAGGGGCAGAGCTTTTCTTGACCTGCTGCTCACAAACAGGGAAGAATTAGTAGGGGAAGCAAAAGTGGATGGGAACCTGGGAGGCAGTGACCATGAGATGGTTGAGTTCAGGATCCTGACACAAGGAAGAAAGGAGAGCAGCAGAATACGGACCCTGGACTTCAGAAAAGCAGACTTTGACTCCCTCAGGGAACAGATGGGCAGGATCCCCTGGGAGAATAACATGAAGGGCAAAGGGGTCCAGGAGAGCTGGCTGTATTTTAAAGAATCCTTATTGCGGTTGCAGGAACAAACCATCCCAATGAAAGAGACAAGCATTTTATTACAACGGATCAGTAAAAAGCCTGCCAGATATGGAGCCAGGTGATAAAGTACATATACAACCATTAACAAAACATGGTAAGTTCCGGCAAAAAGCTAGTGATGCAACCAGGAAACAAAAGATCATGTCAAGTACAAATGGACAATGGACAGGTAGTTAGGTGAAACTGTACACCCCTCAGGAAAATCAAAGAAACCTCTGAGGACAGTATGGACAACATACATCTTAGGCTTCTACAGCAGGAGAATCCTAAGCCAGATTTGTTAGAAGTGGACAACAGGAGGAAGAGGGCCTTTTGATGAAGACTAGAGACTTTGGCTGACAAGACTGGAGGAAGACAGCATCAGGGAAGCACCAGTGAACCATATCATACTAGAGGTACAGGTATATAGCTAGACAAACGGATAAGGTGCTGAATGCAGTAACGTCAAGAACCATCAGATCTGAAGTGAATATGTTAGATTATATCAGTTATTGCTGAGGTATTTGACAGTTTTCTTTAAAAGAGAAGGGAAGTAACAATATGAAAGTTATTGCTGACACCTTCATGCAGCATACTGTTTCCTGGGGGGAAATGTTTGGAAGCAACACCACCAGGGGAACCAGCTGAGAAGCCAGGAGGCTGAAGAAGCCATGTTGTAAGCAGCCACAATAAAGCTGGCGTTTGTTAATTAACCCTGTGTTAGAGTGATAACTTATGTGGCAGAAGATTCAGATGCAATGGAGCATAAAACATGCATTACCAATGCATTGAAAACTAAAGTGAATTGAAACATAGAACTAGACAAAACTGTTCACTTTAGCAAAGCAGCTCCATTTGCTAAACAGCTAAGCAGAGTAGGTGTGAGGTGTATCTATGCAAATACAGTCTGCTCCTGAAGTCATTGCCCCCAGTTCATCACTAGATGTCAGATGAGAGCTCATTCAGACCCTGGATTATACATCACTGCAGCCAGAAATGGATTCTCCCCAAAAGCAGAAGCTTCATTTAATCCATAAACCTAATACTGTATCTTCAACCTATAATTTCTGATTTAACTTCAGGAACTATTTATGGGAGTTCTTTTTTCCCCCTGCCACATCAGATCTCCTTACTCTTTTACATAACAGAAGAACCAGTAGTCACTGAATGAAATTAATAGGCAGCAGGTTTAAAACAAAGAAAAGGAAGCACTTCACACAACACACAGTCAACACGTGGAATTAATTGCCGCATGGTTGTTGTTAAGACCAAAAGTATAACGGGGTTCAAAAAATAATTGGATAAGTTCTTGGAGAATAGGTTCATCAATGACTAGCCAAGATGGTCAGGGATGCAACCCCATGCTCTGGTGTCCCTAGCCTTTAGAGCTGGAAGTGGACAACAAGCGATGGATCACTCGATGACTGCCTGTTCTGTTCATTCCCTCTGAAGCACCAGGCACTGGCCACTGTCAGAAGACAGGATACTGAGTTGATAGACTATTGGTTCCTGAAGGGCTCCTCATGGAATTATTCACAATCTCTGGCCCACAATCCCAGCCTTCTGTCACACAGGGTTTGGGGACAGAAGGCTGAGTGCATCTGGTGACGAGATTAGGATAGGGAAGAACTGTCCATGAATTGAGAGTTGCTTTATCCAAGGAAGTTTGGCTGGCAGAAACGTGAGACAGGCATGAAGCAGGAGACGGAATTTGTTCTGGAAAATGAGGGAGCAAGACAACACTGGGAGAGGGAGATATGGGATTGAAAAGGAGTATACTCACCTACAGGTCCTCAATGCAGAACACTCATTGCTACTGATCTAAGGGTTAATAAGATTAAAGAGTAAAATATAACCCAGCCACTGAATTATAAACCCTTACAATCAGAAATCCTTTTGAGTCAGCACATCTGCAATTACTACAAGCACTGAATATCCAGACTGGTTATATCTTCATATTCTTTAAAACAAAAATACACGTAAACATTTTCTGGTATCTCTTAATGATAAACGTTTACTTACATCTTACCAATTAGGTGTAACCATTTGAAGACCTTTGTATGTGAAAAAAGAATATTTTAAGCAAGCATGCAGAAATCCCCTCTTTGCTCAAATGGATGGAAGAACCTAAATTGTTCTAATCTGGGAATTCTATAAAAGTTTCTAACTGAAAATTAAGTCTTCAGAAATAGAAGCTAATCCTTTTTTTTTTACTTAACTTCCCCTTTGCTCCTCTTCCATTACATAGCAACACCTTTTCAGTATTCTACACCTTTCTCTTTGCCTTCTGTTCTCCTCCTCTCATTCCCTCTGTTCCCTGCCCTTCTCTCCTGACCTATATTTTGTGTTTATTCCCATCCACCTATTGTTCCCATGTCACGTGTTTTGTTGGGCTCTTCCTTACATATAACTTCCATTACCATCTGTCCTTCCTTCTTTTATCATCTTAATGCAGGGCCGGTGCAACCACTAGGCAAACTAGATGGCTGCCTAGGGTGCCAAGTGGTTGGGGGTGGACAAAAGCGCGCTCCGGGGTGGTGGTGGAGTGGTGGTGAGCTAGGGCAGGGGGGCGTGGGGAGGGCCGCCTGCAGCAAGTAAGGTGGGGGGCGGCACACAGGGGAACTGCTCCCCACCCCAGCTCACCTCTGCTCTGCCTCCTCCCCGAGCATGCCGCCCCGCTCTGCTTCTCTCCCTCCCAGGCTTGCGGCTCCAAACAGCTGATTGGCGCCGCAAGCCTGGGAGGTGGGAGAAGTGGAGCAGCGACAGCGTGCTCGGGGAGGGGGCGGAGCAGAGGTGAGCTGGGGTGGGGAGCTGCTGCACGGCTCCCTGGGCCAGGGGGTGGGGAGCTGCCGCGGGGATGGGGGGTGCCTCAGGGTGGGGGGGGGCGAGGAGCTGCCACAGGGCTTGGGGGGGGGGGGGGCGCAAGGTGGAAGTTTCACCTAGGGCGTGAAACATCCTTGCACCGGTCCTGTCTTCATGTCCTCCCATATCTCTATCTCCCATCTGTTCCTTGCTTGAATTCCCTACCTACTTGTATGTTCTCAGTGATCAGGAAGATATTACTGTCTGGCCTCATGACAGAATAATATTAAAATGAGGAAATATACAGAAAAGCAGAATACTATCAACAAAGTCCTGAGGTATCTAATTCCTTACGGGTCAATTAAAGACCTTTTGGCCATTTCTGTTGAACACAAGAATGAAAGTGTATTTCTTAAAGATAAAACTATGGAGGCCATGAAGCACATGATTGCAGAAGCCTTTCAGAGGAAAAGGTCAGTCTTGGGGAGATGTTGGTCATTTGAGAGCTAACTGCAGTTGGTAGTGGTCATAAAAGAGGAAATTTACTGAAAGTGTGTATAGGGCTTATGAGCTTCTAATGCACATGAGGAACAATAACTCAGACTATCTTTAATTAATACATAAAAATGATGGCAAGGTTGAAAGACACACAAATATACTAAAGCAAGATAGTTCATAAGTAAATTGACACTATATTCTGTGAGGATCTGAGTCAGGGTCTCCTAAATAAACGTAAACTAGGGGGACAGCTTTATTCCATTTAGAAACACCATTTAAATTAATGGAGCTATGAGATTTACATCAGCTAAGGAAGTGACATAAACTACTCTAAACTGTTGTATAGTTGTGTTATGTGACGTTAAACATTTGCTGTATTTTACCTCTCAGGTGGCTATCTCTCAGTATTGGGTGAAATGAGTTGATATTGCAGTTAGTGAAGTTTGTAAAGTATTTTGGGATGAAAGGCTTTATTTAAGATCATTATCAGTACTGCAAGAAGGGCTATTCTCACATTAATTTCTAACCTATCTGAAACCAAGCAACACTGGAAATCTCCAAACAAGCTTGATCTCACTAACTTTCCAGCTCAATTTACTGTCCAAGATAAGCTCCAGATAAATATCCAGCCCTCTTAACCTTTATCCTTCTCCAGCCGGGTCACATACTGTACTTTTTGAAAAGTTACAGTTTGGGACTTACTCCTGTATTTGTTCTTGCTTTTAATGATTTATGTCTTAACCTTAATAATATGTTGATATACTTGATCATATGCAGACTTAGCAGAATTTGATTTTATAATTATATAATTTCCACAGATAATATCAGTGTTTATTTAAGCATTTTTATTTGTTTTTAATTTTCACAGTTGTAGGAATTACGGGGGGGGGGGAGAAAATGGGGAGGCAGACAATAATCATTTAATTACAGTAGACATTGAGATATAAACAAGTTAAACCTTTATAACCACTAAAGCATAAATTGTCAACATCATATGACAAAATATACAAAGAAAACATCCTTAAATACAACTCTAATTAGATCTCAAGCAGCATTTTTTAAATATTTCCTATCTATACATTGAGATTGTTATTGATGGAAATATTTTTGTCAGTTTGTGTGTGTTCTATGAAATCAACATTTACTGAGATTTCCTAATAAAAAATCAAATCATTCCAAATCTAGCCATAATCATCAGTTACATTGTTTTATGTATCATTAGTTTTATATTTGAATTCAACTAGTGACAGAGACTCCTCAAATCTCTGTTTGGCTCCAGTCCTCATAAAAGTAATATTCAGCTCTCCGCTTCAGAAAAAGAGTTCTCTTTTCAGCAGCAGAAAGAGCCCAGTAGTTCATGCCAGCAGCAAATTACTAATCCACCCACCCTGCCAGCTCAGTCATGCTTGTCAGCTTGTTGAGGGTAGAACCAAGGCTCCACCCACTCCCCACCTCTTCATGGATGCTGTGTTGGAGCATAAGGATGGGACTTATTCCCCCTCTGTGCAGACATGCAGGTCCACTTCCTCTTGTTGCCCTGTGTTTAATTCCAAATACCAGTTCATCAGGAGAACAACAATATCTTTGGCAAATGAGCTTATTTTCTAAGAATTGCAGTATAAACTGAAGTTTCCTGAATGATAGTTTAGGATAAGAATACTATTCTTCTGATGCAAGGGGCATATTTCAAACCTACCATAGTGTTTTTTTTCTTCTTTTTAATATGTTGAATTTGCTTTCCATATATGCCAAACTGGGCCCCAAACTTTGTGTTAGAGATGGTTGAATTCTAATTATTGTATATGGTAAATGACAAATTTTGCCCATTTTTACCCATTTCTGGAATTTATTCCAGTGCTTTGTTTGGGACAGGAGGACAGGGGTGGGAGGTTGGGATTTTTGTTTTATTTGACCAAATCTATAGTTTGATTGAGTACATTATTAGTCATATCTGATCTGAAAGCTTGTTCAAGTAATTTTATTGAATTAATATTTTGTAGAATATATAGCAAACTCAGTGTTGTGGGTTGATGCCTATGTTTCAAAGTATGGGTGTCTTACAGATTTGTCATTCAGAGAAAGAAATGATACCTTGCATTTAGGATCCAATCAACTTATCTGAGAAGAGTAATGTAAACTGTATTTTGATTGGTTGCATTTTCTTTTTACAGACAATTGTATTTTATTCTTCCAGGCTCCATCCTGCCATCATATCCACCAATTTGAAATCAGTGGGGCTCTGTACAGGAGCAGACGCTCATCTTGATTGCAGGATCTGGACCCCAATTCTCATATATGCACACATATAGTTGTTTAATTTACTTTAGGCAAGAAGATATTGATTATGAATTGTCTCTACATCATCTTTTTTTAACTCTCTAAAAGCTAACCAATTTTTTGGACTGGAGGGATGCCTGGAAATTCTCACAGCTGTTCCTTGAAAACTATTGTCTGAAATAAGCCATCTGTAATAAAGTCAAAATGAACAGTTGTCAGTATATCATTCCTGACAGTTCTTACTAAAGAAGTCATAATGAAGAAACCTATCAGTTTTTCAAGCCATGAATCACAGATAATTGTGATAAATCTATCAGGGAATATTTGAGACGTTGGATTCCCAGGCAATGGAGCATTTCCTGTAAAGCTCCAATTTCATGTAATTATTTGTGTATGTTACATTTATGGCCATACTATATTTGTGTGAATTTCCCTGGGGTATAGCATAATGTGGTGCGGAGATAAAAAAAACAAATGTTAAATAAAGATAGAATTGATTGCAAATATTATTCAAATATATGAATTTTCTCATCCATCATCAACTTTATGCTGTATAAATAGAAGGTTTTTTTATTGTGCTTTCTTTAAAAGAGAAGTTCCTTCTCTTCTCTTCATTATTCTTCAAATGAAAAATGGGAAATATGCTCTTTTCAGCATAATTAGTGATGCTTTTTGGGAATGTCAAACGTGACAGTTTTTTTTTAATAATATCACTAAAATAAAGAGGAGGATTGATTCAATTGTGTTCTGACTAAATCACAACTCCAACAATCAGAGTTAAACCATGTAAGTGAACTTTCTTAGGACTATTAGAAATTCTTTGAGCTAGATTGTCATAGACCCTACTCCTAGGAAGCAGTGATTCTGAAAAAGATTTTGGGGGTGGTGAGGGGACAATCAGCAAAACATGAGTTCCTAGTGGAATGCTGTGGCCAAATGGGCTACTGTGACCCTGGGATGCATAAACCGGGGGAAAATGGATTAGGAGTAGAGAGGTTATTTTTCCTCTGTATTTGGCACTGGTGTGACCACTGCTGCATTACTGTGTCCAGATCTAAGGCCCACAATTCAAAAGGGACATTGGTAAATTGGAGGTGGTTCAGAGAAGATCCACAAGAATGATTAAAGATTAGAAAACTTGCCTTGTAGCGCTGGTTTTCAAACTTTGGTATGCAGATACAAGGACTTGACTGTCCTCTTCAGCCCCCTGCTCCAGCCCCTGCTGCTTCTGTCAGGCTAGGAAAACAAGGAGGTGAGAGGGATAAGAAGTGAGGGGTGGGGTGGCCTCTCCCTGAACAGGAGTTGTGTGTGTGTGTGTGCGTGAGTGAGAGAGAGAGAGAGAGAGAGAGGGGTATTCTAGCTCACTTGCCTCTCTAGAGGCTGGTGCACATGTGATCCCTTGGCAGAGAGTTCCTCTGTTCCCACACAGGCTCTTGAGCATGCATGGTGGGGATCATGCCAGGGCCTGAGGAGTATGTGGACTGTGAGTGATTTTGAGGGGCAGAGGGCTGCAGCGTGGGTGCATAAGGAAAGGGGCACAGCCTGGCTTTCTGTGCCTTGCAGGGAGAATGTCCTGGGCAGGAGATGCTTGTGGGCCAGAGAGCAGTGTGGTGCCCTTGTCAGGATGAACTCCCAGACCCCATGCATCCATGGAAATACTGTTTCTTAAAAAGAGGGGACATGACTCTCTGAAGGGGAACAAAGCAAAAAAAGTTAAGGAACCTCTGCCTTATAGTGATAGACTCAAGGAGCTCAATCTACTTAGCTTAACGAAGAGAAGGTTAAGGAGTGACTTGATTACAGTTTATAAGTACCTACATGGGGAACAAATATTTGATAATAGGCTCTTCAATCTAGCAGACAAAGGTATAACAATCCAATGGCAGGAAGTTGAAGCTGGAATTCAGACTGGAAATAAGGCATAAAATGTTTAATAGTGAGAATAATTAACCATTGAAACAATTTACTAGTGGTTGCGGTGGATTCTCTATTACTGGCAATTTTTAAATCCAGATTGGATTTTATTTTCTCTAAAGGATATGCTCTAGAAATTATTCTGGGGAAGTTCTATGGCCTGTGTTATAAAGGAGGTCAGACTAGGTGATCACAGCGGTTCCTTCTGGCCTTGGAATCTATGAATCATTCCTCTGCCCTGAAGATGCCACTTTGAGGAGGATCAGAAACATTCTTTGCCCAGAGCCTGTGTGATGGAGCTGTCTGTGCTCTGCCTTTTGCTGACCCCATGAAACCTTTTGCTAAATAACGTATGTGACAATCTTAAAAATTGTTCAGTCTTTTGTGTCTTTATTTGCAAAGGAGAGATAAAGGATGACAATGACAATTTTTTTCCTCTGGGAGAGATTTATGTATTGAAATTTTGTTTTTCATTAACATTTGTGTTACTGTTCTCTTAATGAATGAGTGGGTCTATAGCACTGGACATTTGCTGCATCCTGTCCCACCGGAATTTCAGCCCAAGGAAAATAGTGGGACATGTTTGGTAGGATCTTCTATTAGTACAGCCTTTCCATGAAAAATTGATTCATCTAACAATTTCCCTTTTGAGCTAAATCCTCCTTTAAATATTTCCTTAGAATCAATTGAAATCACTTTAAATCAAATGGAACAGAAGTTGGATTAATGATGTGAATCAGTTGGTATTCTAGACACTAAGGACTAGATCCACATAGGGGACTTAGGCTCATCATTTGCCATGCCTAATATGTAAGTGTCCTGCCGCCTAGTGGAATTCACATCCCTGTGCCCAGGCTCTCTATACAAGTCATTGGGAGAATTAGGCTTTCACATACGCAAACATGCTCAAATTAGCCAGTAGTAAATGCCAAGGAGAGGGATGTAGCCTAAGCCTTGCCCCTTAAAGGAAGATAGGCATCTAATTCTGTACTGGAGAGATGCACCTCCCTTTATTCAGGATTCACAACCATGAACCTTCTCCTGGAGCTAGTGTCTTAAGACAGGTCAGTCTCTTATCGGTGTGGAATAGAAACTAGAAGGAGGATCCCCACCTTATACCTATAGCCCAGAATACTCACCCAAGATGTGCAAGTCCTTAGTTCAAGTCCTCACTTTGCCTGAGTTGGAGCAGTGATTTGAATCCAGGTTTCTCACTTCCCAAGCAAATGCCCTAACCTCTGGGCTATAGGATATTCTGTTCTGTGTCTCTGAATCTCTTCTTTTGAAGCTGATCCACTTTGTATGAATTAAAAAGGACACTACCTCCTACTTATCTCCTTTGTGCAGGGCCCAGTTTCGTAGGTGGCCTCTGAAAACACCTCCCAGATTGGGTCCTGCAGATAGGCAGAGGAATGCCTAATTTGAGGCTCCTGCTGGAGTTTAGGAACCGAGTAGCTCAGTGCCATCAGGATTTAGATGGGTTTTCATATGCCTCCTGGCAGAAATGTTGTCACCTAAAGGAATTTAAATGCCTACAGAGTTACATGGCAGCTGACTGGGAATTTTGAGGATCCAAATTTTGGACTTAAAGTGGCAGTTAGGTGTCCAAATCCCATTGTGAATCTAGGCCCAATGGTCTGATCTGCAAACATGTACACTTGGGTTTAGTGCTTAGTACTGGGAGTCATTCCACTGAAGTCAGTGGGACTTAGTATTATATCTACTAGTGTTTGCAGATAATGCATTAGATGTAATATAGTTGGATTTTAGTAAATCATTTGTTAGGGGATCTCGCAATGTCTAGCTTTAAAAATGAATTTAAATTAGCTTGGATAGCTGTCATATGGACTAGAACCTGGTTATAAGCAATGGTAAAAGACAAGATGGGGATATGGTCAGTGGGGCAGAACAGGAATTTGTATTAATTCTGTTAGATTTGTTTTTAAACAGGGATCGAACGTTTTAGGGGGGATTTATTTTAGGATCATTTAACATCTTCCCTATTAATAATGTCCCAATTTGTTCCTTTAAGGCACAGTCCACTGTAAGTACTGCAGAATCACATCACCTCAGGGGACATTTCAGGAAGCACAATGCCTCTTGGAGCTCACTGGAAGTACTGGGGGACAGTAATTTGTTACAGCCCAAAAGCTTCATTGGCTGCCACACATTGGTGCATTACTCTGGATGGGGCTGCTCTACGAGGTGGCTCTGATGTGGCTTTGACTAATCCTAGGGGGTGGCTCCTTCCTTCCTTTCTCAACATGGTGTGGCTACATTAAAGAGGGCACAAGCTAGCTCAATAATAACAACACCTGCAAATGGATTTTTCAAGATGGAGCCAAAACCGTAGTGGAACCATTTTCGCGAAAGGCAAAACTTCAGGGGCAAAAAATCAAGCAAAATGAAATGGTGGAAATATTGACAGGGAAAATAAAGTCACCATTTCACAGATTATATTGGTTTCCAAATGGGGAATTGAAATATTGTCTGAAGATAAAATATTAATGCACAAATATAGAGATTTGATTGATTGCATGCATTTATATCTTCACAATTTTATTTTCAGTTTAAGTTAAATACAACCCACAGCATTATAGAATACACTATTCACATTTTTCATTGGTATCAGTTGAGTAATGCTGTGATTACTCATAGTTTCAGCTATGTAAATGTATTTTTAAATGTCAATCACTTTATATATATTAGAAGGACAGAAATTTCACTGAAGCGTAGCCAATGCAGAAATTGCTTTCTTTGCTTCTCCTTGTGTTGAATCTCTCCATCCCTTACTGAATCCTGCCATGTTCATGGGCCTTTTGTCTCCTGTTCCTATATATAGAAGCTCTTGTAATTTTTTTTCTCTCTCTCTTTGGATTCTTTATAATCGTGTCTTACTAATCTATTAGAGTTCTTTGAAGGGGTCAACAAAAATGTGGACAAGGGGGATCCAGTGGACATAGTGTACTTAGATTTCCAGAAAGCCTTTGACAAGGTCCCTCACCAAAGGCTCTTAAGTAAAGTAAGTTGTCATGGGATAAAAGGGAAGGTCCTTTCATGGATTGAGAACTGGTTAAAAGACCGGGAACAAAGGGTAGGAATTAATGGTAAATTCTCAGAATGGAGAGGGGTAACTGGTGGTGTTCCCCAAGGGTCAGTCCTCAGACCAATCCTATTCAACTTATTTATAAATGATCTGGAGAAAGGGGTAAACAGTGAAGCGGCAAAGTTTGCAGATGATACTAAACTGCTCAAGAGAGTTAAGACCAAAGCAGACTGTGATGAACTTCAAAAAAATCTCACAAAACTAACTGATTGGGCAACAAAATGGCAAATGAAATTTAATGTGGATAAATGTAAAGTAATGCACATTGGAAAAAATAACCCCAACTAAACATACAATATGATGGGGGCTAATTTAGCTACAACGAGTCAGGAAAAAGATCTTGGAGTCATCGTGGATAGTTCTCTGAAGATGTCCGCATAGTGTGCAGAGGCGGTCAAAAAAGCAAACAGGATGTTAAGGATCATTAAAAAGGGGATAGAGAATAAGACTGAGAATATATTATTGCCCTTATATAAATCGATGGTACGCCCACATCTCGAATACTGCGTACAGATGTGGTCTCCTCATCTAAAAAAAGATATACTGGCACTAGAAAAGGTTCCGAAAAGGGCAACTAAAATGATTAGGGGTTTGGAACAGGTCCCATATGAGGAGAGATTAAAGAGGCTAGGACTTTTCAGCTTGGAAAAGAGGAGACTAAGGGGGGATATGATAGAGGTATATAAAATCATGAGTGATGTGGAGAAAGTGGATAAGGAAAAGAACTAGGGGTCACCAAATGAAATTAATAGGCAGCAGGTTTAAAACAAATACAAGGAAGTTCTTCTTCACGCAGCGCACAGTCAACTTGTGGAACTCCTTACCTGAGGAGGTTGTGAAGGCTAGGACTATAACAGCGTTTAAAAGAGAACTGGATAAATTCATGGTGGTTAAGTCCATTAATGGCTATTAGCCAGGATGGGTAAGGAATGGTGTCCCTAGCCTCTGTTTGTCAGAGGATGGAGATGGATGGCAGGAGAGAGATCACTTGATCATTGCCTGTTGGTCCACTCCCTCTGGGGCACCTGGCATTGGCCACTGTCGGTAAACAGGATACTGGGCTAGATGGACCTTTGGTCTGACCCGGTACGGCGGTTCTTATGTTCTTATGTCATGTTTATCACAGTGTTTTGCTGTTTTCTTTGTTTCTCCTACATGGTTGTCTCTCTCTTATGTTGTTCAGCAAGAATCACTGCAATTTGACATGAGTTGTTTTAGATTTTCTTTTGATTGGGGAGACTTGACTTTTTTGTTGTTGGTAGTTATTCAGATTCTTAGCATTAATATTAGGTTTTGTGTTAAAGTAACCTGTTAAAGTGAGCCTGTTATCGCTTACAGTACATCTAGGCTCAGATATAGGTGCTTTATTTTCCAGTGACTATTTTCTTTTTGATCTATGTTAATTTTCTTATACTTTGTTCATTGTTTCAGGTTTTCTAATAGTCTTTTTTCACAGTAATTTCAGTGATATCTCCTTTATCTGATTTGTACTACAGTATGTAATTGGATTGGTGGACTTGAAGAATATGTGTAATTAATCTTTCTTTAGCCTGCTAATGCTTTAACACAAAATAGTTACATAAAATGTATATGGGATTCATTTCCCACTTATAAGAACTAAGGTTTTCTTATATCCGAACTAACACCACATTTGAGTACTTGTTCCCAAGAATCGTAGATTTTCTTGGATAACATCTGACATTTAAGCAAACTGGATCTGGGCAAATGGCTTCTTACTTCCTTAATTCAGCTACTGTAAATAATACATTACTATTTGATTGCATCCAAATAATTATGGTCATGTGCAGAGAGCCATTCAGGCCACATCTATAACATTAGAAACTTTTCTGAGTTTAATGTTAGATAGAGAATATTTGGAAATGAAAAAAAAAATCAGTGTAGCTATCTGCAGAGGCTATGAATTATATAAATGTTATAATTGTATTCATTACAACAGAAACACTTAATTTTAGTTTCACCAGCACCACCCATTTTTTTCTCCTGTGACCTCAGCTCTCAGAATACTTTGTGCCCCATAACCCAGAATGATTTGCACTGTTTCAGTCTTCCAAGAAACTCCAAAATGTTATTTTATAAAAGTTAAATTTGCCATAATTAAGAACTCACATAGACACCTAGAAGATAATAAGGTGATATGTAACAGTCAGCATGGATTTGTCAAGAACAAATTGGATCAAACCAAACAAATAGCTTTCCTTGAGAGGGTAACAAGCCTTGTGGATAGGGAGGAAGTGGTACATGTGGTATAGTTTGACTTTAGTAAGGCTTTTGATACTGTCTCTCATGACCTTCTCATAAACAAACTGAGGAAATACAACCTAGATGGAGCTACTATAAGGTGGGTGCAAAACTGCTTGGAAAACGGTTCCCAGAGAGTAGTTATCAGAGGTTCATAGTCAAGCTAGAATGGCATACCAAGTGTCTCTCAGGGATAAGTTCTCAGTCCAGTTCTGTTCAATATTTTCATCAATGATTTAGATAATGGCATAGAGCTGTGGTGGGCAACCTGCAGCCTATCAGGGTAATCTGATTGCGGGCCGCGAGACATTTTGCTGACATTGACCATCTGCAGGCACTTCCCCCCGCAGGTCCCAGTGGCCGCAGTTCGCCGTTCCCAGGCAATTGGAGCTGCGGGAAGCGGTGGCCAGCACGTCCTTGCAGCCCACTGCTGCCCACAGCTCCCATTGGCCGGGAACGGCTAACCATGGCCACTGGGATGAGACGGTCAATGTCAGCAAAATGTCTCACGGCCCCAGTCAGATTACCCTGATGGGCCACATGCGGCCCGGGGGGAGCAGGTTGCCCACTACTGGCATAGAGAGTACACATATAAAGTTTGTGGACAATATCAAGAAGGGAGGGGTTGCAAGTGCTTTGGAGGATAGGATTAAAATTCAAAATGATTGGGACAAACTGGAGAAATGGTCTGATATAAATAGCATGAAATTTAATAAGGACAAATGCAAAGTACTCCATTTAGGAAAGAACAATCAGTTGCACACATACAAAATGGGAAATGACTGCCTAGGAAGGAGTACTGCGAAAAGGGATCTGGGGGTTACAGTGGATCACAAGCTAAATATGAGCCAACAGTATAACACTGTTGCAAAAAAAGCGAACATCATTCTGGGATGTATTAGCAGGAGTGTTGTAAGCAGGTCATTAGAAGTAATTCTTCCACTCTACTCCACATTGATTAGGCCTCAACTGGAGTATTGTGTCCAATTCTAGGTGCCACATTTAAGGAAAGATGTAGACAAACTGGAGAAAATCCAGAGAAGAGCAACAAAGATCATTAAAGGTCTAGAAAACATGACGTATGAAGGAAGATTGAAAAAATTGGTTTGTTTAGTCTGGAGAAGAGAAGACTGAGGGGGGACATTATAACTGTTTTCCAGTACAGAAAAGGTTGTTACAAGGAGGAGGGAGAAAAATTGTTCTCCTTAACCCTTGAGGATAGGACAAGAAGCAATGGGCTTAAAGTTCAGCAAGGACATGTAGGTTGGACATTAGGAAAATGTTCTATCCAGGGGGTTAAGCATTGGAACAAATTGCCAAGTGAGATTGTAGAATCTCTGTCATTGGAGATTTTTAAGAGCAGATTAGACAAACACCTGCCAGGGATAGTCTAGATAATAATTAGTCCTGCCTTGAGAACAACAGACTAGACTAGAAGACCTTTTGAGATCCTTTCCAGTCCTCGATTCTATGTCTCTATGATTCTATTATATATGACCTAAGTAGGCATGTTCAGCACAGAGGTAAGTGTGATAATTTCATATTTAAAAGATGTATACATTCTTATTGGAATTTTCCCAAACTGTACATTTCCTAATGTTATATATTTTATAAACCTTATTACTGCAGCCATATAAATATAAAGTCATTCAACATCAGTTTAGAAAGCTGGGAGGAGTGAACAGAATCCTGTCCAATCTGGAGGAAATATTTGGCACTGGGTGTAGCTCAACACAAAGCAGCTTTGATCCAGAGGATGAAAGCAAAGCAAGAAAGACGAAAGCAGAGTGCTGTAATCTTGGACTCCAACTCAGACAACACATGGATCTGTGAAATTTGTAACAAGCTGTGACTCTTCTGAATTGGGCTTGTCAGCCATAAGCAGATTCATTAGGCACCTGACTAGTCCTTTTACACGTATACAATGATCCAGTGGATTGACGATTGCCTACTAGTACATTGGGAAGGTTATCATTGCAACCTGAAGGGACAAAAGCATTTTTATTCCAGTGAAGCTTAGATTCCGTACAAAATATCTCCTTCCAAAGTGAACAGCTTCATAACCCACCTTTGAGCTGTGACCCTAAGTGGACAATCACTTAATTAGAAAATAATAAATAATGGGAAGAAGATTTGAGAGGAGACATGATTGAAGGATATATAGCTAGGAGGAGCACAGGGAAAGTGAATGCCTCTATGAGTGGTTCCACTAAAGACAAGGAGGACTGGGTGTGATTGTGCCCTCTATTCAAGAGAATAGTTTACAATGGAGCTTCTAGAGAGTAGTGGAGCCAAGATTTATAGGCAACCTGGTTATGTATAGACAGCCTTTTTCTAGTCAGATATTGTGGTTTTATGGATAGTGTTATAAAAATACTGGGTAACATTCTCTGCTGAGCTATTAAGAAGCACAAACACAGAACTCTTAGCCCAGAGGAAGGGGGTGACTAACATAACATTAAGCCACCTTTGAATGCTCCAAATCCCAGGCTGCTCTGGAATCCCTAGTTTTACTTCTCAATGTTAAGAGAGCCTTTCTGGAGCTGCCCTAAGGGCTGCAGTGCTACCCAGAATGTTTGCAGCCCTGTGTGCTGCGGTCACACCCCAACATACCTCTCATTCCCTCAGCCCCATCCCATGGCATGCCCCAAAGACAGGGCTTGATACAGTGCCTCACAAAATCTGAAAAATTATTTCAGGCAGGCTTGGAAAGGAACACTTGTGAAGTGAAAACTTGCTAAAAGGTCATACACATAAGGTTATGATGAGCAGTAATGTATCAATTTCGGGGAATCTTTAGTGAATCATGAGAATCGTTGTTAGAACCAGTGTAACAGGAAAATGTGAGATATCCCTCTGATGTAGAGCTGAAAGTTAAAATGAGCAACTACAAAGATTAGAGGGATGAAGAAACTGACTTTTGAGGAAAGATTAAAAGAGCTAAATATGTATAAATTGGGTATGTGACAAGTAAGTAGGTCATGATATTCTACAAATATTTGCAGGCTGTTAACATGAAGAATGGGGAACTATTGGTGTGGTACATGGAGGAATAACTAGAAGAGAAGATACATTTTTAAAAGAGACCATTATACTTCATATGAGGAAATACTTGCTGACAGTGAGATACACTTGGCTGTGCAATATTCTTTCAAGGGAACTGGTGGAAGCCTTGTCACTTGGGATTTTTAAAAATAGCCTGGACAAAAGACTAGAAAATGTTCTTAGAAAACAATCTTTCATTAGACTGGATGATCTAATAGGCCTTTCCCGCCTCTAACTTCTAAGATACCCTTTAATTTCTGTTTGAATGCCTAGGATAAATTATGGATAACCTTTCAGAAGTCCTCTACGAGAGTGATATCATTTTATACTGACATTCTAACAGATTTAGGGCAGTATCATAAGGCTCGGGTGTTCTGCAATTCTTACTACACTCTGTTAATTGAATCCTTAGCTCCCTTTCCCACTTTGCTCTGGGCATCCCCCCAGAATTTCAAAGCTGTCAGCCAGATAGATGTATAGTTTGGGAATTATTTGGAAATTGGGAAATATCAGAGGGCTGAAAAGCAAAAATTCAAAAGGAATCATCTTGTGAATTAGTAATTGATTAATTCCCATTTGAGTAATGAAACAATGTAACTGGAAAGCTAAATACTCTGGGGAGATCAGGAAGTGACAATATAGATATTTGGTCTTGTTTGAGAGGGAAGTAAGTGGCACTGCTAAGCAATTTTCTGTTGAAGTAAGCACTTACTCATTTTACTCTGATCATTCATTTTCATCTCTCTGTCCCTCTGGTTGGAATGTCAGAAGGATCCATTGTACTAAATGAAAGTGAAAGCAGCCTGCATAGAAGACACTTTAACATTGGAACAGACCATTTTCCAAGTCCAAATTGTAATGCAAAGAGGCAATGAGAGATCAATGGTCCTCTGGTATCTCTTAAATATAATACATGTTGGAAAGTGAGTTCCAACCATTTTCATATTTCAAACCAGTGACACTTTGAAGGAATTTTCCATGTGGTGACTTAGTTGTTACAATGTTTTTGTAAAAGAAATACACTATGAGCCAAAAATCTCAGGTGCGCTCTATGCCTCCTTTCGTCGCCCTTATCTCCAGTTTTTGGGCATCCAGTTTGTCAACCAGGAAGTGAAATTTCCCATGGAAAACAGATGCTTTCATTTAAAAAAAAGGATTTAATTGAAAACCCAATTTTCCATCAAAAATGTTTTGACAGAATTTTTTTCATCAGCCTTATTTTACACCTCTCTGTGGGAGGAGACCAATATTCCATGCCTTCCTTTCCAGAGATTTAGGCTTGCAGCCAGCTTGCACTTCACTGTGACTATCCCCAAACAGGTGTCATTAAGTCCAGCCCTGCTCTTTGCTTTCTCTCCAAATCCAATGACAATGTTTCACCAGGGACCACACAGATGTTTCAAAGCAGAGTACATTTGTTTAAGGACAAAAGTATAAGGCAAAAAACATATAGAACAGTAACAGGATCTAAACTTTTTACCAGTAGCTCCTGATAATCCTATAGAGACCCTGGAGGATTCTAGTCTGTATGACCCATCAGCAGGGTTGTGTCCTCCCTTGTCAAGTTCAAGCTCTCCCTTTATTCCCCTAGCACTTTCTTTGTGTCTTGAATCTCTCCTGGGACCACTCTGAACCAATATCTGCAAACCAACCCAAGGACCTATACTTCTCCAGAGCTGTTTTCAATCCCAGGTCTGCAGTAATTACCCCACTCACCCAATACCATTTTCAGTTCCTGAAGGATCTGTGGTAACCCTCCCACATGGTGTAGAATACAATCCCAATACAGTGGTCTCAAGATATGCCTGTGTTTGTCCTATTTGTCACAGTTCCACATGTAAAATTAGAGCTAGTTCCACTGGTAAAGATATAATAACTACCCGCCTTTCCCCAAGCTTAGATCAAGCTCTGATTTAAGTTAATTGTAAGCCATTTTAAAAATCTAAATGTAGGTGGAAAAATACAACCCTCCACCAAAATTCTCTACATGCAGGGCTTCACAGCTGAGGACCTGACCCCAGTCCCATTCAAAGTCAATAAAGCTCTGCTGATTTACAAAAGCTGAAGTTCTGAGCCCTTATCTTATATAGTTTCCTTCATGTGTACATTCCACCCTAGAATATTGTTCAAGCCAGAAAACACTAGATTCATGATCTCAGGGGCCCAGCACAGAGTATAGCAAGCTCTTAGTTTCCGTAGAAAGGGATTTTGGTGAAGGCACTTTAATTTTCAACACTTATTTACTCTTTTGCTTCAACTGAGCTATGCTAATTTAAGCCAGTTTAGGAACCTGACGAAAGGACTTTTAACCTAGAAATGCTAATTCCCAGCAGAGAGGCTGCTCTACGTTCTGAACAGTATAATTTTCTCTGTGAAGGACTTTGAGAGGAATCCTCACAAGAAGCCAGACCCATGGTGAAAGTTCACAAAGAGAGGAAGTCATGGCAAGGTTTTATCTATGAGTTGTCTTGGTTAGAGTTCATGCATGAAGAGAGGTAAAGCACCCTCTTAGGAGTCACAGGAAGGGAGATCCTGAGATAGTGAAAGGTTCTCTAGGGACTCACAGATAGCCTTGAGGAAGTTGGGGTTCATAAAACCTGGGGAACTGTTAGGGAGGTGAAGGGATTTTGTAAGGAGGAAGGGAAATAACATGTTAGAAGTGGTAGGGCAGTAATGGAGATAAGAATCTGGGATTTTCAGGAAGTTATGCAGAGGGAGACATTGGTCATCAAAAATGAAGGATTTAATAAATTTCTCTCTCTTTTATTACTCATGTAAACTTTATTCAATAAAGCTTATAATTTTTCAGCTTCTCTTATCACTGTTCAAAAAGCTATATGGAGCATCTTCCTGCCCATTTTTGAAACACGTTCTGACCTTTTGAGCTGTACATTAGAAAGACAATAATGTGTTAAAACTGAGCTTGGGGTTTTTGAGAGGAACAAACAAACAAAAATAAAGTGCTGAGATTAGCCCAAGTTCTTCCCTCTTCTCTTGTTTTTTCAAGCTTTGACTAGGTCATCACATTGTTTCAGCCCTGGGTCCCTAACTTAAATGTCAAAACATTTCCTGCACGAGGCCACCCTTGACATTTCAGCTGCCTCACTTGGACACTTGACAATTGTAAAGCATCATATTCTGTATAAATGGGTCTTCATTAGGAATCCAGAGCTTAATGTAACTCCCATTAAATTATTGGGGAATCTTGCCATTGAATATAATAGGAATTGGATCAGGCCACTAATGGGTGACTCTAGATAAACATTAGAATATAATTTTTGGATGAATATAAAATATCCCACGAAGTTCACAGATTTTGGCAAGGTTTGCAATTTTTATGAATAGTTTGTTACAGTTCTTATATTTGCCATGTTCTTAGACCTGGTAGTGATGAGAGAATTTTAATATTTGGAACTTCCCAAGTATAGTTACTTTTAGCTATGGATGTTTTCTTCATCACGCTTTGGAAAACATACAAAAAGTGTTTCTCACAAGTCTATCATTTTATTCTCACTTCACTATCTTTGTATTTTAATTCTGACTCCATCTTGAACCAAATTTCTGGCCTAATATTTTGAACAGTGCTCTCAGTGACCATGTTCTAATCTTTCTGACACTTAATCCTATTAATTTTAAACCGTGGTTTATCTCATGTAGACTTTATCCCTCCATATACAGTGTTCCCACATTTAAGCTTTGCGTAGAAGTGCAAAGGCAGCTTGTTTGGGGAGACTAATCCCATTGAGTCCACTGAATATATTTTATTCTGGGAAGTGTCCAACATATTTTTTGCAGAGGAGGTCCATTACTTTATATTAGAGCCATTAATGAGACTAACGAAGCCCTTTATAGAAGAAGATACCAAAAGACAGACATCCTGATCAGATAGAAGGATGCAGCTAAATACTCTTATGACAGCATGTTGTCATAGTGTCTCTGTTTTGTGCTAAACATAGGATTAATATCCATGGATATTAGGTTGGCAATCTTCTAGCCAAAGTGGTAGGAACAGAATAATCTAGTTTTATTTTGGCGGTTTATGATACCTAATATCTATGGCTGTCTTATCATTCGATTATTTAAAGTGTGCTAAGAGCTTTACAAAAGAAATGGGAAAAACTTGCCCAGTTCTTAAAGAGATTAGCCATCAGAAAGTAGACAAACCAATCCCAAGTAAGGTTTTCTTTTCTAAACAAACTTACTTTCAGATATTTCCAATTTGATGAATTCCAGGTTATCAGTTCAGGGCCTTCACTGAGTTGTTGGAAATTAGGAGAAAGCAACTAAGCACATTGTGTTGACTTTCACCCCAGTACTGAGAGCATATGCAAATATAAGTGACCACAAATGTAATATACTGGTTGAAGTGTGAGTACAGCTGCCACATGCAGGGTTCCTGTCCTCTTGTGTGCTAGGAGACTGGGCTTTATGCTGGCCCTCAGAAGGCAGTCATGAAGGTCAGCACTGCAACTGGCTATGGGATGGACTACTGGATCCAAAAATCACACTGATCCAGTGACCCATAGGACAAAGTAGCATCTGCACAGGTGCTGTGCTGGAAACCCACACTGACCCTGGGTTGGAGGATTAAATTGTATCCTTATGCACTTCATGAGGGGTTTATTCAGGAGATGTACATTTTGCCTTTAATCATTAGGAGTACTATGCTTACTTCTTTAAATATTGGTTTCATGACCAAATAATTCACACAAGGCATCTAAAAAATAAAAAAGGAGTCATATAAAAAATGGAAACTAGGACAGATTACAAAGGATGAATATAGGCAAACAACACAGGAATGCAGGGGCAAGATTAGAAAGGCAAAGGCACAAAATGAGCTCAAACTAGCTACGGGAATAAAGGGAAACAAGAAGACTTTTTATCAATACATTAGAAGCAAGAGGAAGACCAAAGACAGGGTAGGCCCACTGCTTAGTGAAGAGGGAGAAACAGTAACAGGAAACTTGGAAATGGCAGAGATGCTTAATGACTTCTTTGTTTCGGTCTTCACCGAGAAGTCTGAAGGAATGCCTAACATAGTGAATGCTAATGGGAAGGGAGTAGGTTTAACAGATAAAATAAAAAAAGAACAAGTTAAAAATCACTTAGAAAAGTTAAATGCCTGCAAGTCACCAGGGCCTGATGAAATGCATCCTAGAATACTCAAGGAGCTAATAGAGGAGGTATCTGAGCCTCTAGCTATTATCTTTGGAAAATCATGGGAGATGGGAGAGATTCCAGAAGACTGGAAAAGGGCAAATATAGTGCCCATCTATAAAAAGGGAAATAAAAACAACCCAGGAAACTACAGACCAGTTAGTTTAACTTCTGTGCCAGGGAAGATAATGGAGCAAGTAATTAAGGAAATCATCTGCAAACACTTGGAAGGTGGTAAGGTGATAGGGAACAGCCAGCATGGATTTGTAAAGAACAAATCATGTCAAACCAATCTGATAGCTTTCTTCGATAGGATAACGAGTCTTGTGGATAAGGGAGAAGCTGTGGATGTGGTATACCTAGACTTTAGTAAGGCATTTGAAACGGTCTCGCATGATATTCTTATCGATAAACTAGGCAAATACAATTTAGATGGGGCTACTATAAGGTGGGTGCATAACTGGCTGGATAACCGTACTCAGAGAGTTGTTATTAATGGTTCCCAATCCTGCTGGAAAGGCATAACGAGTGGGGTTCCGCAGGGGTCTGTTTTGGGACCGGCTCTGTTCAATATCTTCATTAACGACTTAGATATTGGCATAGAAAGTACGCTTATTAAGTTTGCGGATGATACCAAACTAGGAGGGATTGCAACTGCTTTGGAGGACAGGGTCATAATTCAAAATGATCTGGACAAATTGGAGAAACGGTCTGACTTAAACAGGATGAAGTTTAACAAAGACAAATGCAAAGTGCTCCACTTAGGAAGAAAAAATCAGTTTCACACATACAGAATGGGAAGAGACTGTCTAGGAAGGCGTACGGCAGAAAGGGATCTAGGGGTTATAGTGTACCACAAGCTAAATATGAGTCAACAGTGTGATGCTGTTGCAAAAAAAGCAAACGTGATTCTGGGATGTATTAACAGGTGTGTTGTGAGCAAGACACAAGAAGTCATTCTTCCGCTCTACTCTGCTCTGGTTAGGCCTCAGCTGGAGTATTGCGTCCAGTTCTGGGCACTGCATTTCAAGAAAGATGTGGAGAAATTGGAAAGGGTCCAGAGAAGAGCAACAAGAATGATTAAAGGTCTTGAGAACATGACCTATGAAGGAAGGCTGAAAGAATTGGGTTTGTTTAGTTTGGAAAAGAGAAGGCTGAGAGGGGACATGATAGCAGTTTTCAGGTATCGAAAAGGGAGTCATAAGGAGGAGGGAGAAAACTTGTTCACCTTAGCCTCTAAGGATAGAACAAGAAGCAATGGGCTTAAACTGCAGCAAGGGAGGTCTAGGTTGGACATTAGGAAAAAGTTCCTAACTGTCAGGGTGGTTAAACACTGGAATAAATTGCCTAGGGAGGTTGTGGAATCTCCATCTCTGGAGATATTTAAGAGTAGGTTAGATAAATGTCTATCAGGGATGGTCTAGACAGTATTTGGTCCTGCCATGCGGGCAGGGGACTGGACTCGATGACCTCTCGAGGTCCCTTCCAGTCCTAGAATCTATGAATCTATGAATCTATGAATCTCAGCATGTCCCAAACTGTCATCTATGGGCTTCAGGTGGTGTGCAGAGAGCTGGCAACTCATATGGAGCTGGCTCCTCCTCCTTGCTTCCTATTTCTTCTACAGCAGGGGTAACAAGCTGATTCTGTTCAGAATAAGGAATTCCATTTTTAATTGTTGTCCATGGGCCCAGGAATAATCAGATTCCCCTTCCACAGAAGAATTGATATTGTGAGATACAAGACAAATAATTTCACCACTAGGGCTGCATGTGCTGCTTCTGTAGCATTATTATCTCTCCCTGTGTGTAAAGGTTGAGCTGGGAGGAGATAAAGTCTCTGAGCATAACCCCCCCCCCCATCACTGCACCCAGAACTCAACACAAGATGGAATTAGTATTAACCTTTGTGCATTCTCAGTCAATGCTGTTGAACCACCCAAGATGAAATCTGGGGTCAGTAGCTGACAGGGAAGACTTAGCTAGGCTATTAGACAGCTGGAGGAGGTAAGAAAAAGCCAAGAGGGAATGCAGAGGCAACTAAGTCTCTAAATCGATAAGTCCAACTCCCACATGAGAAAATCAGTCTTTTTATTGATTTAAATTGGAATTTAGCCAGTCTTTCTCCTGGAGTGGTCTTGGAAGACTCAGGCTTGACACTTGTTTGTTCCAAGGCAAGAGAAGAAACAAGACAGAAGAAACTCTAGAAGAGGATCTCCCTGAAGTTTCAGTCTCCTTGGAGTTTGTGTTTAGATATCAGATAGTATAAGACAATGTTGCGTTGTGGATTGCAAAATATCGTATCTATGGAATGATGCATACAATAGTTACACTCCACTGTGCAAATACAAAGCTATACAGTGATATTAAATTAATGGAGAAATGCTATCTCCTAGAACTGGAAGGGACCTTGAAAGGTCATCAAGTCCAGCCTCCTGCCTTCACTAGCAGGACCAAGTACTGATTTTGCCCCAGACCCCTAAGTGGCCCCCTTAAGGATTGAACTCACAACCCTGGGTTTAGCAGGCCAATGCTCAAACCACTGAGCTATCCTCCCCCCTTCAAATATCAATTTTGAAAAAGAAAACTGGAAGCTCAAATACATGTTTCATTGACTTTAATTTTTAAGGGCCAAGCCAAAGGCCTTTTTGTAAACAAATAGTGGAAGTGGGAATGAGTTCACCACACGACTGCAATGCATGTCTCTCAACATAATTGTGTAGTTGTGGCATAATCTTACTAATGAATAGAATTTCTATAACATTCATCCATGATGGATAAGAATGAGAAAGAAAATGTCCCCTTCTTGCAGATGTATATTTCTTTTATGACATGAGTCATTTTTTATTTCCCCATATAGCAATCAAAAAGGACTTTGAAAATAAATCAATATTCCATGAATAAGTCAAAGCATAGAGGAATCAATCCACTGCCCATTTTAGTTGATTCAAAGACTTTCGTTTATCTCAGTAGGCATTGGATCACATCCTACAAGGTATTGACTGAAGGTATTGTTTCATAGTTTGGTTGGGTGCATTACCATATTTTAAATGGAAATAAATAGCCACATGGCTGAAAAAGATAACACTGCTCTACAGCCAAAATGCTTCTGAAATAAATGTAGTCAAACTTTACTAATTCTGGGTCACTGAGAACGAAAATGATGCTTAAAATTGTTGATTGGCTCTAGTTTTCAAGATATCCTATTGGGTCAGTATATACGACCCTTGACTTGGGAATGGCGGAGGATTAGTGAGTTATAAAGGGAAGGGATCTCAATTTAAACCAGAAATGACTAAAATACATCTTTGACTGGATCTATGAATAAATCTATGACTGGATTTGGACAGTACTTGCTTTTTAGGCAAAACAATGAATGATGCAATCTGAAGCTGGTATTGCGTCATACATGATATGAATTGCATCATGTTATTCCTAGAAGTCATGGATGATGCAATCATAATGAAGCTTACATCACTCTGCTGAACAAATTGCCCTATATCAGCTCTAGAAATCATACAGTGTCGTGCTCTCTTATTTGTCAGTGTTTGATTTTGCAAAGGGACACATTTGCGTTTAGCCAAAGTGAGCAGAGATGCCTCGTACTTGTGTGAACAGTGCAGATAACTTCTGCTATGTTTGTGGTGAAGTGACTTTTGCATCACAAAAGCGCAGTATAACCACTATGGTTAAGAAAGCCTATCACCTTTATTTTGGCTGCAAAATTGGAGATCAGGACAAGAGGTGGGCCCCACACATATGCTGCAACACTTGTGCAACAAATCTTCGCCAGTGGTAGAACAGGAAAAGGAAATCTATGCCTTTTGCAGTGCCAATGATTTGGAGAGAGCCAACAGATCATACCAGCAATTGTTACTTCTGCATGGTGCCTCCAGTTGGGAAAGGGCTGTCAAAGAAGAAAAAGTGGACTGTGCATTATCCAAACATTCCATCAGCTATACGCCCAGTACCCCATGGAGAAGGACTGCTGGTTCCTAATGCACCAGAATCATTCTCACTTGAGTCAGACGAGGAAGAGGATGAAACTTCTGGTCCTGAACCATCAATGTCACAGGACCCACATTTTCTCCCATCCTCCTCCTCTGAACCACACCTCATAACACAAGGTGAACTGAATGACCTTGTCAGGGATTTGGAACTACCCAAGAGTAAGGCAGAGCTGTTGGGCTCCAGACTACAGCAGTGGAATCTCCTGGCAGGTGATGTTAGGGTTTCCATGTTCCGTGACCGTCAAAAGGATCTTGTCCCATTCTTCTTCATGGAAGATGATCTTGCAGCTTGCAACAACATCGATGGTGTGATGGCAGCCCTCAACATCGTTCACAATCCAGATGAGTGGAGACTGTTCATTGATTCATCGAAGACGAGTCTTAAAGCTGTTTTACTGCATAATGGCAATGTTTTGCCATCAATTCCAGTTGGTCATGCAGTCCATATGAAGGAAACCTATGACAACATGAAACAACTTTTGAGGTGCATAAACTATGACCAACATCAGTGGCAGCTTTGTGGCGATTTGAAGATTGTTGCTCTCTTGCTTGGTCTGCAGACTGGATACACAAAGTACTGCTGTTTTCTCTGCGAATGGGATAGTCGTGCAAGAGATTCCCACTACATCAAGAAAGACTGGCCACTCCGACAGTCATTGGAGCCTGGGAGGAAAAGTGTTCAGCATCCACCACTTGTTGAATCAAGGAAGCTTTTGTTACCACCCTTACACATCAAGCTGGGTCTGATGAAGAACTTTGTCAAGGCCATTGACAAAACACAAGCAGCTTTCAAGTACCTCCATGGAAAATTTCCAAGGTTAAGTGAAGCTAAGATAAAGGAAGGTGTCTTTGTTGGTCCTCAGATTCGTGAACTTCTTCGAGATGATGCATTTGACCATGCACTGCGTGGCAAGGAAAAGATGGCATGGAAAGCCTTCCAATTAGTGGCAATAAATTTTCTCGGAAACAACAAGGCAGACAACTACAGGTTGTTGGTGGAAAACCTCCTCAAGGCATACAAAAGCCTTGGTAGCAACATGTCACTAAAGATACATTTTTTGCACTCTCATCTAGATTTTTTTCCACCGAACTGCGGAGCAGTGAGCGACGAGCACGGCGAGCGATTTCACCAGGACATTGCAACAATGGAGAAACGCTATCAGGGCAAATGGATCCCATCAATGCTTGCAGACTATTGCTGGACTGTGACAAGAGATGCTCCATTTTATGAATACAAGAGACAAGCCAAGAAGCGCCGAGTAGACACTGAATAGGACTAAACTATGTACAGAATAGTTTTTTGCCTTTTGTTTCATAATAAATTTTATTTATATAACCCTTTTGCTGATGTTTAAAGTGTTACATAAACAGGACAGGTGAAATATTATCATGTAAAGCAACCATAAACACATGAAAAGATCTAGGTTTACAATTTATGATTAAAACTCTACTATCTACACAATATACATAGACATAAAATGTAAAAACTTAAATATCTTAGAAACAGTAGCCAATCAGTTGTTTTAATTGTCATATTTGAATTCAGCACATCAAAATACATAATAAATAGCACATTTTATCTCTGAAGCAGATGACTTCTCAAAAATTGTAGACCAGTGTAATATATGTATGACATCAGTATTCATCTTCTAGTAACTAGCTGGGATGTCATGTGGATCATTAGCACGCAGTTATGAAAGATGTAATTGTATATACTGCAAGAGTGAGAGATTTATTTTAAACAGCCTAATCCAGTTTTGCATCATTAGTATTTAATGTACTTTCTGCCTTTGTAATTCACCTTTAGGACAAAGTCAGTCTTGATATTTTTAATACATATTCCATATAGTGAATTCCATAGTAAATACAGTAAATGCCAATCGTAGGATACCTCTTGGCTCTTTGTACTGAATTTTACCTATTTATCTTTAAAAAGTTTCCCTCTCTTGCCACTTTCTCTGGGCTATTGTTTATCCTGATGGACAAGTTCCATAGATCTTGCATTTGTATCTTTAACAGTACATACTGACAGCTTATCTATGATGATATTGCATCTGGAAACGTTTAATAAAGACTAGAGAAAGTTGCACTTAAACTTTTCAAAAGAAAACTTTTAATTGTATATTTATTTTAAAATTTAAAAAATGCCATTAAAACAATATTTATTCTGTCTATGGAGATTACATAGTGTAAAAAAATCTAGAATTGTTTCAATCCTGAAGGAAGAGAATATTCTATTTAATAAGTCTAACATTAAAACAAAGTAAGTTAATAAAAATAACACCATATCTATTTTCCCACATCCAGTAGAAAACCTCATAACTGAAACATTGCTTTTAAACTTATTTTCTATTTTTGGCATGCATTTCATTAACCCCTTCTAGTTTATTCTGCTGACTACACACTGATGCAGCGCCAATTTTGTTCCTGAACAAAAGCAGACTCCCACTGTACCTTTTTTATTCTTGCTTTGTGCTAACACTTTCTTTTGTGTTTCTGTAAGATAAAAAAACAATGAGATGACAGAGGTTTGCTTTCATCATACTACAAGCACAGCAGTGATTAATATTATAGAGAAAATGCTTCAAAGCATGAGTCCTTCTTAGATGGTGCTGCCAAATTGAATCCCTCATTTTTCAAAGGAGTTCCTCCCCTCCACACAGACTTTGAAGGTGTTACTAAGGTTGAGAAAATAAAAAAGAAATTAAGAATCTATGTTCAATCACTAACATACCATAGATTTTGTTGTTACATTCTTGTTAGGTTAGTTAGTAATGTTTGAAATCTATTATAATCTTAAACCAATAAATGTAAGAGAATTGTATGCATTTTCAGTTATTGTAATGACCAGTTCCAGTTTTGATAGTTAAATTCTATCTACCGAAATTCCCCTTGCAGTTTCAATTGCATGCGGTATTCTTCTTCCCATCCTGTCCTAACCTAAGCCTTGATCATGCAATACACGCCTAGGCAGATGTCCACCCTCACACAGAGCCCCATTGTTTTCATTGGAGCTTTGTAAGAGTATGAAGGGCTGTCTGCATGCAGCTAATTGCAGGATCAGGCCTTGTGTACTTTGGATTGTTCAAGAGCTGTATGCAGGCCCGCCGACAGCAATTCTGGGCCCCAGGGCAGAACAGTCAATAGGTCCCTAAGCACGCACAAGCCGCGCCCATGCGGCTGCGGTCTGCTTGATATTTGGGTGGTGCTGCACCTGTGCTGGCTGGTGCCCAGCGAGCTGCCGGCTACATTGGCTGGTGCCTAGCGAGCTGCCATTTGTGCTGCTGGGCACGTTCTTCCTGCACAGCCAGGGCTTCCACATGCCATCCAGTAGGGTTGCCAACTGTTTAATCACGCAAACCCAAAGATCCTTGCCCCGCCCCCGTCCCGCCCCTTCCCTGAGATCACACCCTTGTCCTGCTCCTTCTCCGAGGGCCGGCCCCCTGCTCACTCCATCCCCCCTCCCTCTGTTGCGCACTGTCCCTCACCCTCACTCACTTTCACCAGGCTGGGGCAGGGGGGTTGGGTACGGGACGGGGTGCGGGCTCTGGGAGGGAGTTTGGATGCAGGAGGAGGTGCGGGGCCAGGCTCTGGGAGGGATTTTGGCTGCGGCAGGGGGTGAGGGGTCGGGCTCTGGGAGGGAGTTTGGGTGTGGGAGGGGTGAGAGGTGCAGGTGGAGATTGGGTGCGGGGTGCAGGCTCTAGGCTGGGGCAGGAGGTTGGGGTGCAGGAGGGGATCAGGGGGTCGGAGTCTACCTTGGCCAGCTCCCAAAAGCAACCGGCACACCCCTCTGGCAGCTGCTCCTAGGCGGGGGGCCCAGGAGGTCTCCGTGCACCACTGCCCACAGGCAGTGCCCCGACAGCTTCAATTGGCCACAGTTCCCAGCCAATGGGAGCTGTGGAGTTGGCACTTGGGGCAGGGCAGCACATGGAGACCTGCTCTCCAGGGGCTGCAGGGATGTGCTGCCGGCCACTTCCAGGAATGGCGCTAAGCGAGGGTGGGCAGGAAGCGTGCCTTAGCTCTACTGTGCTGCTGGTGGTGGCAGCCATGGCCAGGGGCCCCTGGGCCCTTTTAAATCACGCAGGCCCTGGGTCAATTGCCCCCTTTGCCCTCCCCGTCAGCTGGCCTGGCTTTGTTACATTTTAGAGGTGATTACATTTAATTGGTGGATAATATGATTCTTGTGCATGTTCAAGCATAGAGTCATAGAAGATTAAGGTTGGAAGAGATCTCAGGAGGTCATCTAGTCCAACCCCCTGCTCAAAGCAGGACCAACAACAACTAAATCATCCCAGCCAGGGCTTTGTCAAGCCGGGCCTTAAAAACCTCTAAGGATGGAGATTCCAACATCTCCCTAGGTAACTCATTCCAGTGCTTCACCACCCTTCTGGTGAAATAGTGTTTTCTAATATCCAACCTAGACCTCCCCCACTGCAACTTGAGACCATTGCTCCTTGTTCTATCATCTGACACCACAGAGAACATCTGAGCTCCATCCTCTTTGGAACCCCCCTTCAGGTAGTTGAAGGCTGCTATCAAATCCCCCCTCACTCTTCTCTTCTGCAGACTAAACAAACCTAGTTCCCTCAGCCTCTCCTCCATAAGTCATGTGCCCCAGCCCCCTAATCATTTTCGTTGCCCTACGCTGGACTCTTTCCAATTTGTCCACATCCTTTCTGTAGTGGGGGGCCCAAACGTGGATGCAATACTCCAGATGTGGCCTCACCAGTGCCGAATAGATGAGAATAATCACTTCCCTCGAACTGCTGACAATGCTCCTACTAATGCAGCCCAATATACCGTTAGCCTTCTTGGTAACAAGGGCACACTGCTGACTCATATCCAGCTTCTCATCTACTGTAATCCCCAGGTCCTTTTCTGCAGAACTGTTACTTAGCCAGTCAGTCCGCAGCCTGTAGCGGTGCATGGGATTCTTCTTTCCTAAGTACAGGACTCTCCACTTGTCCTTGCTGAACCTCATCAGATTTCTTTTGGCCCAATACTCCAATTTGTCTAGGTCACTCTGGACCCTATCCCTACCCTCCAGCGTATATACCTTTCCCCCCAGCTTAGTGTCATCTGTGAACTTTCTGAGGGTGCAATCTATCCCATCATCCAGATAATTAATAGAGATGTTCAACAAAACCGGCCCCAGGACCGACCCCTAGGGCACTCTGCTTGATACTGGCTGCCAACTAGATATAGAGCCATTGATCACTACCCATTGAGCCTGACAATCTAGCCAGCTTTCCATCCACCTTATAGTCCACTCATCCAATCCATACGTTTTTAACTTGATGGCAAGAATAATGTGGGAGACCGTATCAAAAACATTGCTAAAGTCAAGGTATATCACATCCACTGCTTTCCCCATATCCACAGAGCCAGTTATCTCATCATAGAAGGCAATTAGGTTGGTCAGGCATAACTTGCCCTTGATGAATCCATGCTGACTGTTCCTGATCACTTTCCTCTCCTCAAAGTGCTTCAAAATGGTTTCCTTGAGGACCTGCTCCATGATTTTTCCAGGGACCGAGGTGAGGCTGACCGCTCTGTAGTCCCCCAGATTCTCTTTCTTCTCTTTTTGGTGCTATATTTGCCTTTTTCCAATCGTCCGGGACCTCCCCCGATCTCCATGAGTTTTTGAAGATAATGCCCAATGGCTCTGCAATCACATCAGCCAATTCCCTCAGCACCCTCAGATGCATTAGATCTGGACGCATGGACTTGTGCATGTCCAGCTTTTCTAAATAGTCCTTAACCTGTTCTTTCACCACTGAGGTCTGCTCACCTCCTCCCCATATTGTGTTGCCCAGTGCAACAGTCTGGGAGCTAACCTTGTCTGTGAAGACCGAGGCAAAAAAAGCATTGAGTACTTCAGCTTTTTCCACATCATCGGTAACTAGGTTGCCTCCCCCATTCACTAAGGGTCCCACACTTTCCCTGACCTTTTTCTTGTTGCTAACATACCTGTAGAAACCCTTCTTGTCACCCTTCTCATCCCTTGCTAGCTTCAACTCCAGTTGTGTTTTGGCCTTCCTGAGTAGACCTCTACATGCTCAAGCAATATTTTAATACTCCTCCCTAGTCATCTGACCAAGTTTCCACTTCTTGTAAGATTTTTGTGTGTGTTTAAACTCACTGAAGATTTCACTGTTAAGCCAAGCTGGTCACCTGCCATATTTTCTATTTTGTCTTCACATCGCGATGGTTTGTTCCTGTGCCCTCCATAATGCTTCTTTAAAATACATCCAGCTTACATACATACATGTGTGTATGTATATAGACAAACATGTAGGTGAGCAGAGAGGAAGAGGGAGAATTTGTAAATTACAGTAAAATGGAAATTGTAATGTAAATATATGAGAATTCAGGCCTTTTTCTGAACTGTGCTTAATAATATGACTGGCAAAACAATTTGTAGATAATAAAAGCCAACACATTTTCTTGATAGTGGAGACTTATTGTGAACATTGTTTTAAACAATTTTCAGACAAATTAATCCAGATCTCCAAAAACAGAATTAACCAATAATTAACCATAAAATCTTTGTAAAAATCCATGTAAATTTGATTAGATCTTGACAAAGGAGTCATAGGACTGCCTTCTAGAGCAGAGGTTCTCAGCCAGGGGCCCGGGTCTCCCTGGGGGGCCGCAAACAGATTTTAGGGGGTCCATCAAGCTGGTCTGGCGTTAGACTTGCTCTGGCCCAGGGTAGAAAGCTGAAGTTGCTCTGTTTGGTGCTGAAGCCTGGGGACCTGAGCCCTGCCACCCGGGTCTGAAGCCATAGTCTGACCAATTAGCTTCACGGGGCCCCTGTGACCCTGCTTGCTTCTCCATAATGCCGGCCCTGGCTCTTATATGCAGAAAAACAGAACCCCTATCTAGAGAACATCCCCATGAGTATAGGAATTCAGCCTTCTTTTAAAAAGCCTGTTTCTCATTTGATTTTTGAGAAGTCCTATAGGGCCTCCAGCTTTTTCAATTATTTGTAACATTTTAAAGATTCATACCTTGCAGTTCAGATCTGTGGCTCTGTTTTATAATTAAGATGTACAACAGTTCTCTTTAAAAAAGAATTTTGTGCTCTTCTGTACTATACGGAGTCCACTGTCAAAGATTTCTTTTATGGCAAAAAATCAGTTCTGTTTGTATGTCAAAATATAATAAAAGTTTACCTCTATTAAGTTCCATATTGAATAATTTAAACAGACAATTTCATTTGTGGTTATGCTGATACTAATTTGTATCTTCTCTTAGCAAAGGCTATTTGCATGTTATTTAAAATTTCAATTATTTACCACTCAATTAAACCCCTCTTGTTTCACCGCAATAAGTATAAGAAAGGTCATATCAATGGACTTGTACAGTTTAGGTGGTGTCAGCATTGTATTTTTACACACAAATGATAAAATCTCCTGAATTTAAATACTAAATACGATCAAGGTAAGATTCTGCAATTCTTGTTATGCAGGGTCAAATCTTGCCCCTATCACAGTCAATGGGAGTTTTGCCATTACTTCAACGGGGTAAGGATTTCACCCATTAAGTAGAATCTTATTATGAAAATAGTCCCATTGAGATCACTGGGATTACCTGAGGAGTAAGGTACTCCTCAACGTGGGTAGGAGTAGCAGAATCAGACCCATAATTTGCAAACTGCAAAAAAGGAGGATTTTTCATATACTTTTTTAGCTGACTAGCTGTCTAAAACAAAGGTCTTATATTCATTTAGCTTTCTTGGTTTACAAAGCTTTCTGCCAAGTCCTCTGGGACATACAGTCACATTTAGTGCTACAAGTATTTCTTTATCAAGTGTGTGTTTCTTCTCTTTTTTGAAAATCAAAGGAGTCCAGCAAGTTTCCCATAACAAGAAGAGATTCTCATCTCTGTTCCAAATAACAAAAGGCATCTCAAGTCTAGAATCATTTTAACATCAAATCAGTTATTGCTACAGTGCTGTATAAAAACTCTCTCTTTTAAATCTTCCCCAAACAAAATCAACTAATAATCCTTTCGTGGCTGTTCCTTTCCTCAAGGCACAACAATTTGATTTCAGCAGAGCTCAGGGATGCTACTAGAAAAGATAATAAACCAGCTTGGACCTAACTGCAAGGTGTCAGAGACTGGGTTAAATAATGAGTGTTTCTGTCCAAGAACCTAATTCAACATGAATCTTGAATTTGGGCACATACACTCTAGAAGTTCTCTCCTAAACTCTACTATCAGCAGAACAAAAGGACAAATAAAGAGAAGAGAATGGATATTTGTAAATACAATGTTGATTATGTTACCTTTTGACACCACTCTGTAGAATACAACCTGCCTTTGTTTTCAGAATGACATTTCTAAAATATACTTCCACAACTTCAGTAAGGATTAGGCAGCCAGCCTCTTTACTTTCAAATATCATGTGGGCTGTAAATAAAAATCTTTCTGATTAATACAAAGTTATATGAACATCTTCACGTTTTCAGTGATGAATAAGATGGATATTGCTGATCTCTTCTTGAGTGTTACAGCTGAATGAGAAAGACATGGGGTTTGTTTTTATGTTCCTACTTTAAGCTTCTGTTGGCATGGGTTATAGTAGGTTTTCCTTCAAAAAGATTAATCCTCTTAAGTTAGAAATATCAAATAAGCATCCAGCAAGTTTCTTTTAAACAGTAAGCTATGGTAGATCCAACGTATCAATCTGCATTAAGATGACTTAACTAGAACATGTAAGAAGGAAGCATTTGAATCACAATATATAAGAACATAAAAATGGCCATACTAGTCCATTTAGCCCAGTATCCTGTCTTCTGATAGTGGGTAATGCCAGGTGCTTCAGAGGAAATGAACAGAACAGGGCAATTATTGAGTGATCCATCCCTTTTTGTCTAGTCCCACCATCTGGCAGTCAGAGGCTGTAGGACACCCAGAGCATGGGGTTGTATCCCTGATTATCTTGGCTAATAGGCATTGATGGACCTATCCTACATGAACCTATCTAGTTCTGTTTTGAATCCTGTTCTAGTCTTGGCCTTCACAACATCCTCTGGCAAAAGTTCCACAGGTTGACTTTGCGTTGTGTGAAGAAATACTTCCTTTTGTTTGTTTTAGACCTGCTGACTATTAATTTCATAGGGACTACTGTGGAGAAAGTAAATAAGGAAGTGTTATTTACTTCCTCTCATAACACAAGAACTAGAGATAACCAAATGAATGTGATTATTTAGTCTGACAGATTTGATACATAGAAGTCATGTGTATAGCTGGTCGATTTCTGTGATTATTAATAATAATGCTTTATCATAATTTTGGGGTCTGTCAGTATTCTATGTTGTTCTCTTCACACCAATGAACCAAAAATAGAGAACTTTTAAAAAGGTAAAGTAATGTATTAAAATAGATAATATATATAGCCTGTTTTGATATAAAATTATGTGTTGAGCATATAAAAACTCTCAAGTATTCATTTGAAATTTACTGTAAATAAATTTGGAGAAGATGAAACTCATTCACATTAGATACCATTAATATGCTTATTGGGCCTGATCCAAAGTATAATGAAAAGGCTACAAAATCAAGATCACTAAATAATACACTCACTTTAATTTTTTATAAAAATTACACAATGCAAAAAAGTGCAAAAAAACCCCAACATATTCTAAGTGACATATCAGATTGTCTTTATATATGGCTGATTAGGAGTTATGATGTCATTTCTCTATGAGCACCAGAGATATATTGGGTAAAGTTTGCTGTGTATGGACCAGTAAAGTTAAGGTGTTGTGTAAGTTGACAATAAAAAGATTGATTTCTATACAGTATAAGTATTAACTTAATTAATTAACACCATACTATCGTTTAAACTGAGGGAAAGATGTTACATTAGCTTTCAGGAATTTGTCCATTGCTGGGCGACCTTTTTATAACAGCACAGCAAAAGCAACAGATCTTAACAAGCAAGCTTATGTCTGAGGGAAAAAAAATCACAATATCAGTTTCTTTGGACTCAGACTATTAGATGCATGTTATTTACACAATAGCACATGCCATTGCTGTAGGGTATCATTTTGTCCTATTAAGTAGTAAAAACTCATAATATTTACCTCATAATAAAAAATTAAAAAGCAAGCAACCAAGTTTGTTGCAGTTTTATTAGTGAAAGTCTAGCTATTTTTGTGCTGATAATGGCCTCCTTAAAGATATAAGGACAAGGATAACCAAATATAGCCCTAAGGCTAACCTTGCTAAATGCAGTTTAATGCTAATTAGATTATCAAATGTCTAGTAACTATAATCTTTCCAAGTTTCCTTATGGTAACAATAAACAGAGGCTGCACAAATGGTGTTTTAAATCATATGATAAGACTTAAAGTAATGCAGTGTTAAGTTTGGTAATTTAAACACATACATCAGGAAATTCAAAAGTTAACATTCAAATAGAAAAGTAGTTTCCCCACATTGCAGACATGCAACATTTTCAGATAGGGTTTATGCTTTACCATATGTAGTATATGAACAAGTGTGGCCTGATAACTTTCTTGTGGGAAGCAGCTTTAGAATTTCCTAGTTTTTGTTGTTGTTGTTGTTGTTTGTATTCTAAATTCTCAACATGGGATCTTCTCCATGGTTTTCAGGAAGAAGCTGACCAGAATTCACACTTTAGCTTGGCAGGGAATCTGTTAGCACCTGAGACCCCCATTCCCCGTCCCTGCTGGACAGGCAGCCTATTGTTGACCATTATGGGAGAGTAGGAGAAAAATACTAGAAATTAAATAATGTTGATACCTGGATTCAGTTTAGAATCATAGTCCTAGATCTTGATCTGTGGCTACAAAGGGCACATCCTGTGCAAAAAGGAAACTTTAAGCCATCTCTGTGCTCCCCTGATCCTACAACTGCCTGGCACTAGACTAGTCCTCAAGTGCAACTTGTCCGAATAGCCTAGAGGCTACTCAGGCTAATATGGGGGCAGTTTAGCACCACCGAGGCATTACAAAAATGTTCTAATATTCCAGGGGAACAGGGCCATCAGTCTAAATACATTAAAAAAGATATTTGGGGAATTAGTCAAACTCCCAGTCAAGAAGGATTACTCCCCATTGTATGTTTATTTATTGGTTTTGTCTAGTCTAGTTTTAAAAATCTCCCACTTCCCTTTGTATAATATTTCATGACCTAAGGGTTTTACTTTTACTTTCCCTTTCTGAATTTTTACCTCAATCAATTTGCATGTGAGAATGAATCAAGGCTCAGATGCAGGTTTGGATCTCATCCTATTTTGAGGAGATTTCAGGGGCATCAAAAATTAGACGAGGAAAGAGTCCCTTTCCATTTGTATCTGACACAAATAAAACTTTAGTGTTTGGTTCAGATCCAGGAATTCGCATAACAAACTTTCACCCCCGTTCTTCTCTTTTAAAAGACAAAGGATAATGTAATCACTGATCCAGTTTTGATTCACCTGTAAATCATTATCTAATGATGACAGACTTAGATACATTTGGCCAAATCCTAGAGCCAATGGAATATAGAAATGTATACGTGCTGAGGATCTGGTCCATTCTTGGGGTTAATGAAGGAGATGGAAGTTACTTTGTATTGGTGCAGTTTTCATATGTTGCCCCTTTTTTAAGATAATAAGCAAAATAACAATGTAGTAGATTTCTTTGTACTTTTAGTGAGAAAAAAGGTTTTCTATGCTCCATCAAATTAGAGAGATCAGCATATGTTTCTAAAACTTTCCAAAAACGTTCACTTTGGAAATAAAAGCAAGAAAAATAAATTCATAAGCACTGAATATTGAGGTTGCTCTTAACCTTATATATATTGCTACTACCAACAAGTTTAAATTATATTTATTTATTATTTTGATTGTACACAAAAGCCATCAAGTGTTTTACAAACCTGTAAGCGAACAGGTCTCTGCTCTGAAGATTTTCTAATCTAAGGCTCTGTTCCTACAAACGTACATGTGAGAAAGTTTATGCACGAGTCATCCTATTCAACTTAACAAGGCTGTTCACATATGTAAGTGTTTGCTGTTCTGGCTCCCATACAAATCAGAATGACAGGGGAGCACTTTTTTTTTTTAATACCAATTCCTGTGGTCAGGTTTTTAAAATAAAGTGTTATTTTTCCTTCCCTATCTATTTTCCCATTCATTTTATTAGTATTTGGATTTTAGGCCCTGATCCTACAAACACATGCAAATTGGGCAATATACGTGTGACTAGTTCCACTTCGGGTGACAATATTTCCCTAAGCTGAATACGGGACACCTGGCAAAATTACTCGTATTCAAGCAAGTTCAACGGCAATCAATTAGAACTATGCAATACAAACATTCAAATTAACATCAAGTTGACTGAGCCCGTTAAAAAGAAATACTACGTAGTTGGATTCTTTTTATTTACCTTATCTTTAAGGCATTAGGGTTCACATGGGGGAATGGTGAAATAAACACCCCTACCCCCCCCCCACACACACAGGGAGAGGTGACACACACGCACACCCATACCCCTCTCTCACATGGAGGGGTGGGGGGAGGTGACCGACTAACTGACCCTTCCTGCCCAGTGCTCTTCACCCTCTGTGCCTGCCTGGGCCCTGGGACGAACACGCCTCTCCCAGTACCTGGTGCTGCATCTTTCTGAGGCAATGCAGGAGGGCACGTGGGGTCCCAAGCCACCCCCAGATTTCTGCCAGGATTCACACCAGAACATGGCCAGCAGCAGTCTTTCCGCACTGTGCGGACGGGAAAGGGTGGAAGCTGCTTACAGCCGCAGGAGAGGAGGAAGAGGGGAAGGGATGACCTGGCCAGTGTCTTTGCAGACACTTCCTGCCTTCACAGTGTCAAAAGGCAGCTAACACCTCCAGGCTGCTGCTGGACACCAACATAACCCAGCTGCCTCCTGTGCCCCGGCTACAGCATGGGAAGGAAGGGGCTAAGCCTTGTGCACCAGGGCCCAAGGCGCCTGATTGCAGGGGCTTCAGCGGCCACAGAGCCTAGCCAGAGAGGTGGCTCAGCAGGAGAGGGTGCCCAGGGGACAAAGCAGCTCTGCACTCCCTGGGGGCACGACCCAGGATGGTAGGGGAAGGGTCAGGCAAAGAGGGTGCTAAACTCCTGCCTGGGGGCTGCTGTGGAGCCTGCAGGTTTGGGGTGGTAACAGGCTGGAAATTGCTTTCCCCCACCCCCCACACTCCAGATCCAGCACGCAGCGGGGGCTGCGCTGATTGACCAGCAGAGGGAGTGGGCTGGCCCCGCGTGCTTCAGCTTCTCCCCACCATCAGCCTTACACACCCACACCCACCATCAACCACTGGACCTTCCCACTCACCGCTGGTTGGCGGGTGGCTGGCTAGCAGGGATCCGGCCAGCAGCAGGATCTGCTGGTACTGATGGCGGAGAGGGGTGGGGGGTGGACAAATAATACAGGACAATTTGCCCAATTTTAAGAAAAATTCCAGACACTTGCTGGAGGCCTTAAATATGGGGCTTAAAAACAGGATGTGTGGTCACCCTGGTTGCACTGAACTTGATGGACACTCCTGAGGTGTTCAAAGTGGTTCATCTGCATAACGTATGCAGCTCTGGGATCAGGTATTTTACTGATATCCATTGGTTTAACATAAAGAGTGGGGATAAAATAGAAGTTGCACATATTGATGTGGACAGTGCGAAACACAAAAAGATATCCAAGTGAGCAAACACTGAGTAAAGAACATTCTCAATTTTTTTTAGGAATTTAGTCCCCTGATAAATTGAACTAGGGGCCTTTTTGATACAAATTGGTTGGGCTACCTGTTGATTTTTTTCTGTCAGTACTAGTCTTGTTTGAGACCTATTAGCAATACTCTGCTGCACAAAAGGTACATGTGTTCTTCATCTTCCTTTAGAGAAATCCTATCCAAGTATTGACAGCCCCAATTCTGCTTAGCTTTTTAGAAAAGGCCAGGCATATTCCAACCAGCTCATCCCCAGCTCTTTGAACCATCCAGCTATAGTCTCTTTTACTAACTTTCAGGAGTCCCATAATATAGATTCAACCCAAGTTGGATTTTTGTCTGCTACCAATATATCAGTATGTGAGTCTGTTATACTATTAGCATATTTCTTGTCTGATATGGACCTTGGATCCAAGCCAATTTGTGGCAGCCTCATCATTGATGTACAGAGCCCTCAGACCACCATCAAATCTGGTGAGAGGGCAGTCATCAGTGATGTGTGACATTGTAAGTCTGCCTACACATTGACCCTGGTGCATTCAAAATTGGTCCAGAAGGGCCCATGAGTAATGTGGTAAATCAAAACTGGGTGAACTCATGTTTGGGTCAGTTATAAGAGACAGGTTTCTGACATCAATTGTGGACCATTCTTCATGTCACATCAATGTCACAGAGATATCTGAGCAGAGCAAGTGGTCCCACAAAATGTGCTTCAATGACAAGCATGCTTTGTGTGGTTGAAGAGGTTTGTGTATAGTAGTAGGTTTGGGTTTCCCTGATCTCCTCAACCATTCTGGCTGTAGCATCCTCACAACAAATGTAAGGATGAGTGATGTTTTTTAACATGGGAAACCACAGTACTGCTGTGGGTCAAATTTTCACAGTTACGATATGCATGGTTGAGAGAAAGACCTGGTCTGTGAGAGTCTTGAAGGTATTGCTCATGCAGCCAGAGGCTGTTGGTTTCAGGGAGCTGATCCACAGCAGGCACAGATAAAACTGCTTCACACTAAGGGCAGGTAGTGGTGAGGTGCTTCACAACCCTGAGTACCCCTTGGGAGTCTCACAGTATATAAACTTGTTGTATAGCCCTCAAGAAAGATCTCAGATTTGAAATATTGCAGATGCAAGCCACCCTTCCATAGATATGAACCCACTGTGGTGCATGCTGAAGGTCCCAAAATTGCAAACATTTCTGCACATAAGAAACTCTACTCATATGTGAAGAGCTATCGAACCAACTGGCATTACTAAAGTGGGTACAATTACTCATGTGTGTGTTTTACCCTATTTTAAATATTCATAAGTTGAGGCTCATTCTTAAAGTCCTTTCACAGTCCTGAGTCAGAGATTTACTGCATAAGGACTAAGGAAAGAGTTCAAGATTGCCATCCTTCTCACTTCAAAATTAAAATTTATTAATCAGGGCACATATTGTTTTGCCATGACTACATATATGCCAGCTCTATAGACTGGAAACAAACTCATTTTTAGTTATTCAAGCTTAGAAAAATATCTGAATAATTGTTTCAATTACTGAAGAGCACAACATGACTGTATGGATTTTCTCCAAACTTCCCCAAAAATTCACCTCTAAGCATAAAAAAAATTAGAAAGAAAGATACATTTAAGAAAGTTATAAGCAATTATAATACTGTTAACCTAATCTTAATTGTAGCATAATTATTGTGACCCTAAAATACTGTAGCTATTGTAATGTGCAATTAGACGTACTTGAATACTATCTGCTGGAGACTGGATAGCATGTCACTATTTTAAAAACAGAGCAAGCTAACTATGCAGGTTATTATTACTTGGAAACATTCATTTAATACCTGCTTGGGTTGATTACAATTCGTTCCTCCTGCATTAAGCAAATTACTAAATTTCTTCTCAGGTGTCATTTCTATTATTATTTATTCATTTATTTTAATAGAAGATGTCATATATTGATTCATGGGCCACAATCCTTCAAATACACATGCTTAATTTTGCATATGTTCCACTGAAGTTACGGCAAAGCACATTACAAGTGTTTGAAGGGTCAGGCTATATAGATAATACATATTCCTGAACTTGAAGTGTTTACAACCTAAGCAAAGCAAAACAAAACACAAATACGATGAGATGGAAGAAAGCAGAAAGGAAAGAGATGTAGTGGAATTTAGGATGAAAAGAAGCTGAAGGGATTATCCGAAGACATATATAATGAAGGTTTTGAAGGAAAGGAGAATGAGAACAGGATGACATGGAAGGGACTAACTGGCATCATAGCACTGTAGAAGACATGAAACAAGTATGGGAAAAGGATATGAAAGGAGTTGTATAGACTAACTATGATGAGCACAGGGAGCAAGACCTCCTGAGGTCTCTTCCAACCCTAATCTTCTATGATTCTAAGAGGGGGAGTAAGAGGAAATGAGAGCAGGGAGGAGGGTGGCAGTAAAGTTACACAGGGCACTAAAGCTGGAGACAAGAAGTTTAAATCTGGCAAGGTCAGAGTGTACAAGCAACTGAAGGGATTCAAGTATGAGGGGATGTGGGCAGAGTGGTGGAGAAGAGGATGACTGACTGATATTTTGGATAAGCTAGTGATAATTTCACAAGAGCATTGTCATAATATAGGCACTATGGTTCATCATCAATGTCTCTGTGGCATTATTATATTTGGGAGGTGGAAGAGAAGCAGTTACATTGACTGGAATTATCAGCTGTTATGTTTTGGTTCCAGTCTTCCTTTCAAATGTACATGTAAGTCTCATTGGGCCTTAAAGAGGAAAATAGGTATCAAAACATCCCAAATGCAGACTTGATGCACTGTTGTATTTTACCACTTACTTCAATGCTACTCTGAATGCATATCCTTACTATCCTAGTGGAAATTCCATTGAATTATTCAGCTGGCTCCTTCTGGTTCCAGCTATTAATTAGGTTTGGGGGCAGAGCAAAAGGATCATTGATTTACTAGAACCTGGAGACACTGGTGTGATTGGGCACCCCAGATTTGATTAAGTGGATAATAACATGAAAAGATTCCAACTACATACTTGAAAAACTAAGATGGCTCTTTATTAAACGAACTGTATACAGAGTTGCTGTAATTGCAGCTTGCATTCAAACTATGTGTACACAGACAGACTTCCTTGTGCCTAATCTAAACTCTTCCCTCCCAGAACATCTGCTCCTCCCACCAAGATACATGAGATTGCTACAAATTGGATCTCAAATTTCAGACCACATGCCTGCGAAAATCCCATTTGCCTTCAAGTAGGTCCAAGCCTCTTGGCTCCTTTCAACAACTTTTGAGGAGGCAATAATGAACCCCAGAAACAAAATAATAAAATAAGACTTTAATCTGAGAAAAGGCAAACCTTCAACTAGAACCAGGGACAATTTGGGGACGAATCATAAGGAGTCACATGCACACCCACCCCAGAAATAATACAATGCACCCAAGTCTCTGATGCCTAAATATACAGGCTAGTACCCTGTAATACCCCAGCTCTCTGTCCCATATAGGTTATTTAAGATCTATGCACTGGTCTCTGCTGCATGGCCTAGCATCTGTTCCCATGGTGACTGGGCTGGGCTGGGCTCCTCTGCAGGGTCTAGATTGTTCCCTCAGCTTGGTTGCAGCCAGGCCTACCCTGAGCTGATTCCATAGCCTCAGATCTAGGCTGCACTTGAACCTACTCTTTCCAGCAGCAGTAACTGCAGCAAGAAGAACATTTTGAGGCCTCAGCTATGTATGTCCTCTTTTCAGTCCCACCCCATTATCCCAGAGCCAATCAGATGATCTGCAGCCAATCCCCGTCCCTGCATGGAGTGACATTCTCCCCACCAGTGGGGAGGCTTCCTAGATGTAGGATGTCAGGGGACAGATTTCCTCACAGTCTTCCAGAGCCAACTCCCTTTCAGTCTCTTTCCTCATTAATCAGGGCCCATGGTGGTTGGTTTAACTCTTTTACAATGTGGCCATTCCACACTGGTTCTGTCTGTGAAATCAAAAGAGACTAGAATATGTCCACAGAGAATAGCAGAATGATTCTAACATAGTCTGCTGTAATTTCCACATACCAGAGTTACCACTTGCTTAAGTACTGTCTGCCCTGCATGATACATATACTGCTGCCATATAATAAAATCCTGCCTCAATACTGTTAATGTCTTCAGTTGCTGCCTCTCTGTCCCCTGATTTAATAAAGTAACTGGCAATGTCATACTGGATAAATTATTTTTTTTCAGAGGCAAGGTACAGAATTTACACAGCAAAAACAAATACCAAATGGAGAGGCTATCCACTTGCAATATGTGTAAATATCATAGTAGAGATGACTTTAGCTGTTTACCGGGATGTCAGACTCTGGTGAACAAGTGCCTTTGAGCTTGATGACATGAACCTGCTAGGAATACATGCAGGAGAGAAAACACTACTGGCATATTTTGTCCTATTGTAGTCTGAAGTCATGACTGAGCAATGTGGGCCTTTAAAGGGAGGCAAGAGTCTTGTTTTGTTTTGTTTTTTTCCAAAAGGATATTGCAGATCAATTCAATAATAATTTGAGGATATTTGAAGTGGTATATCTTGATAATGGATTGTAGATTTGGATTTGAGCTGTACTCATTTTGAGCTGGAAAGTAGAAGATGCTGTCTTTTACACCTGTTCTTTAATTATACATTCACATTACAGCAGTGCATCAGATGGTGTTTTCTTAAGTAATTATAAGCTAAATTTCCCGAGTTCATAAGGTTTCCAAACACTGAAAGATTCTTGGTAAAAAGAAAAACTTGCTTGGTATGTTGGAGTTTTTCCAAGGTCTGCTTTTTTCACATGCTTTACAGAGCATCAGGTATAACTATTCATTTCTGTTAAAAACAAAAATATTATTGTCATGGGGGCTCGGTCCGTCCAGTGGGAGGTCACCCCCATTTGACCAGTACAGGATTGATACACCCCATCACACAGTCGTCAAGATTCCCTGCTAAGTCAAGCTATCACAATCAGGCTGGACCCGTGGTCAGGGCAGATCAAACAGTAGATAGCCCCTGGGCCTCTGGCTGGGGCAAATAACACCGGTCTACAATTTTTGAGAAGTCGTCTGCTTCAGAGATAAAATGTGCTATTTATTATGTATTTTGATGTGCTGAATTCAAATATGACAATTAAAACAACTGATTGGCTACTGTTTCTAAGATATTTAAGTTTTTACATTTTATGTCTATGTATATTGTGTAGATAGTAGAGTTTTAATCATAAATTGTAAACCTAGGTCTTTTCATGTGTTTATGGTTGCTTTACATGATAATATTTCACTTGTCCTGTTTAAGTAACACTTTAAAAATCAGCAAAAGGGTTATATAAATAAAATTTATTATGAAACAAAAGGCAAAAAACTATTCTGTACATAGTTTAGTCCTATTCAGTGTCTACTCGGCGCTTCTTGGCTTGTCTCTTGTATTCATAAAATGGAGCATCTCTTGTCACTGTCCAGCAATAGTCTGCAAGCATTGATGGGCTCCATTTGCCCTGATAGCGTTTCTCCATTGTTGCAATGTCCTGGTGAAATCGCTCGCCGTGCTCGTCACTCACTGCTCCGCAGTTCGGTGGAAAAAAATCTAGATGAGAGTGCAAAAAATGTATCTTTAGTGACATGTTGCTACCAAGGCTTTTGTATGCCTTGAGGAGGTTTTCCACCAACAACCTGTAGTTGTCTGCCTTGTTGTTTCCGAGAAAATTTATTGCCACTAACTGGAAGGCTTTCCATGCCGTCTTTTCCTTGCCATGCAGTGCATGGTCAAATGCATCATCTCGAAGAAGTTCATGAATCTGAGGACCAACAAAGACACCTTCCTTTATCTTAGCTACACTTAACCTTGGAAATTTTCCACGGAGGTACTTGAAAGCTGCTTGTGTTTTGTCAATGGCCTTGACAAAGTTCTTCATCAGACCCAGCTTGATGTGTAAGGGTGGTAATAAAATCTTCCTTGATTCAACAAGTGGTGGATGCTGAACACTTTTCCTCCCAGGCTCCAATGCCTGTCGGAGTGGCCAGTCTTTCTTGATGTAGTGGGAATCTCTTGCACGAGTATCCCATTCGCAGAGAAAACAGCAGTACTTTGTGTATCCAGTCTGCAGACCAAGCAAGAGAGCAACAACCTTCAAATCGCCACAAAGCTGCCACTGATGTTGGTCATAGTTTATGCACCTCAAAAGTTGTTTCATGTTGTCATAGGTTTCCTTCATATGGACTGCATGACCAACTGGAATTGATGGCAAAACATTGCCATTATGCAGTAAAACAGCTTTAAGACTCGTCTTCGATGAATCAATGAACAGTCTCCACTCATCTGGATCGTGAACGATGTTGAGGGCTGCCATCACACCATCGATGTTGTTGCAGGCTACAAGATCACCTTCCATGAAGAAGAATGGGACAAGATCCTTTTGACGGTCACGGTACATGGAAACCCTAACATCACCTGCCAGGAGATTCCACTGCTGTAGTCTGAGCCCAACAGCTCTGCCTTACTCTTAGGTAGTTCCAAATCCCTGACAAGGTCATTCAGTTCACCTTGTGTTATGAGGTGTGGTTCAGAGGAGGAGGATGGGAGAAAATGTGGGTCCTGTGACATTGATGGTTCAGGACCAGAAGTTTCATCCTCTTCCTCGTCTGACTCAAGTGAGAATGATTCTGGTGCATTAGGAACCAGCAGTCCTTCTCCATGGGGTACTGGGCGTATAGCTGATGGAATGTTTGGATAATGCACAGTCCACTTTTTCTTCTTTGACAGCCCTTTCCCAACTGGAGGCACCATGCAGAAGTAACAATTGCTGGTATGATCTGTTGGCTCTCTCCAAATAATTGGCACTGCAAAAGGCATAGATTTCCTTTTCCTGTTCAACCACTGGCGAAGATTTGTTGCACAAGTGTTGCAGCATATGTGTGGGGCCCACCTCTTGTCCTGATCTCCAGTTTTGCAGCCAAAATAAAGGTGATAGGCTTTCTTAACCATAGTGGTTATACTGCGCTTTTGTGATGCAAAAGTCACTTCACTACAAACATAGCAGAAGTTATCTGCACTGTTCACACAAGTACGAGGCATCTCTGCTCACTTTGGCTAAACTGAAATGTGTCCCTTTGCAAAATCATACACTGACAAATAAGAGAGCACAACACTGTATGATTTCTAGAGCTGATATAGGGCAATTTGTTCAGCAGAGTGATGTAAGCTTCGTTATGATTGCATCATCCATGACTTCTAGGAATAACATGATGCAATTCATATCATGTATGACGCAATACCAGCTTCAGATTGCATCATTCATTGTTTTGCCTAAAAAGCAAGTACTGTCCAAAGCCAGTCATAGATTTATTCATAGATCCAGTCAAAGATGTATTTTAGTCATTTCTGGTTTAAATTGAGATCCCTTCCCTTTATAACTCACTTATCCTCCGCCATTCCCAAATCAAGGGTCGTATATACTGACCCAATAGCATATCTTGAAAACTAGAGCCAATCAACAATTTTAAGCATCATTTTCGTTCTCAGTGACCCAGAATTAGTAAAGTTTGACTACATTTATTTCAGAAGCATTTTGGCTGTAAAGCAGTGTAATTGTAGTTTGGGGGATATGACCTGGGCAGGGCAGAGCAAACAGGCAGTCTACATAAAAATTTCTCAGCAGCCATATCTAGTGCCAAGAACGGGGCAGTGTAAGGGAACCCAGACCAACCCTACTCCACCGGCTTCCGACACAGGGCCCTATGTAGCCAATAAGCGCCTTATTAAGGTTTCAAGCCTCGGCTCCTAACAGGTTCCCTGGGTCACTTCCTACCATAAAGTCCATCTTGCGCATCTCGTCAGCTGGCAGCGGCTCTGCATCCCCATTAGTCTCCATGGTCAGCTGGTCCTCTGCAGCATAGACCGGATCCATGGCCTCAGAAGTCTGTGGAGTCAACGGTTCCTCAGTAGGAGCCTGCAGCACACGTCCTTCCTCCTGCTCAGCTAGTCCTAACTTAACTGGGCTGTCTCCTTTTATCTGTCCCCTCCACCTTGAATATGCCACAAGGGTGAAGGAGCGTGGACCTTTGGGCCCACAGTGATTGGTCAGCCCCTGTTGCCCGAGTACAGGGTTGATACACCCCATCACAATTACATGGGAAATAAGTAGACTATACGAGGGACATTTATCTAATCATATAAAGGAGATTAACTCATTAACATAATTATTTTAGAAATCTTGATTTTTCCCCTGCATGGGTTTGCTATCATATCTTTTTGAGCTCTTAAATCTAAAGAGAACCCATGTTGGTTGTATTTGATCTATGCTTGTCCTTATGTCAAAATCAGTTGATGCATGTCAACAGAGATGATAAACTGCTAGTATGCTCCAGTTAATTATCTACTATATCAGGAGCATTTTGCCTGCGCATTTAAATTTATTTCAAATCAAAGATCTTACTCCAATATGCTATCTTAACTGGAACTTTTCCATTCTTTAAAGTTAAATATACATTAATAATTATCTATGTAAAAGACTCATCTAAAGTGTTCACTAAACAGGGTGGGGAATTAAAAAGCATCTGTCATCTCTGCAGAACTTCATAAAACATTGGGCAGTACAGATTATTAGTAAAGAAATTATGCAACATAGAACAGATTAAAACACAATCATCCAAACATCATGTAGTACATTTTATTATTTTCTAGTTCTAAAATACAGTTAATATGTTATTGTAATCTGCATGATAAACTCTGGGAGTTTGGAGAAATCAAAAATAATGATAAGGGAAGAAATCCTGTGTGAAAAATAGACATTACTGGATTATTCAAAGTTATTAGAATAGTTGCACATTTAACTATGTCAAGGCCTTCCTCCATAACCTAAGGTTCTATGTAGCCAGATCAGATGCAGCAATGATTTTGTTTATATTTATTAGGGCTGTTTAAAATTGATGAAAAAATCTCTAATATACTTCACACACTTTCACCAATTATTTTTACATGGCTTCTGAGACTTCAAAAACTAAAGTGGTCTGTGAAATTTCTAAGGCATTTTATTTCCATGCAGATTGGCTTGTAATATCACCTTCTAGTACAGTTAATCCTGAACTCTTTATTCCCCAAAGGCTGGAATCCCTATTTAAAAACAATGGGAGTTTTGTCTAAGTAAGGACTAAATAAAAATAGAGTAGGGCCTGTAATGGAGTGTACATACACCACTCTAGTTGTCCAGGGGTTAACAAGAGCCTAAGTTTAATTAGCCCACTAGTTGGCACCTGCAGGGGTGTTAAGGCAAACCTGGAGATCAAACCCAGCCGGAGAGCAGCAAGGTCTTCATAAAGGAAGGCCCACAGGGCAGGGAAGGATGGTCAGAGAGAAAGCCTTGGTGAGAAGTAGCAGGGGATATATCTACACTGCAATTAAACATTGTGGCACTCTGTACCTCAAAACAGCACCGTGGAAACCCCTATTCACCGTCATATAATTACGATATATTTCATAAAAAGCATGCCATGTAAGATATCATGTGAAAGGTCGTGATCTGCTGAAACCCACTGTTCTGTCAAAATATATATATCATTAGTGTGTATGAAATTATGAGATTTTGATGTATGATTGTTACTAAAATATGTTGTAAGTTTGCTGGTGACTACAAGGGAAGTGATCCATGCTCAGGAGGGTGTTCAACAACCATTTATCAGCAGGGGAGTTGTAAACAAGATATTTACAATGCTGTAAGAAGGATGTGCAAGCATCACACAATAGGGGATTGTTTAACTCTGTGATTCAGCAAAGCCCATCAGGACATGTCTGGGTTAGTGTCTTCCAGACACATGGACTGATGATATAAAATAGGGGACAGTGGCATCATGCTTTGGCCTTTCTCCTCTCCCACCTATGCTGGAAGCAACAAGAATACTGAGAAGACAAAGACTTGAACTGAGGAGACTGGTCCCAGGCTTATAAGGGAAGCCTGTGTATTAAAGCACTATAATTTACCTGCAACATCCAGTGGGGTGAGAAAACTGTTTGATCCAAATACTGCCTAGTGTAATAAGGTTTACGATTTAGATTGTGCACTTACCTTTTATTTTCTTTGGTCACTATCTCTGACCTTATGTGCCCACCAATTATAATCACTTAAAATCTATCTTTCTGTGGTTAATAAATCTGTTTTATATTTTACCTAAAACAGTGTGTTTTGGTTGAAGTGCTTGGGAAATTTCAGCTCAATTTGCAAAGGCAATTTGAGGGAGGGGAAGACTGGGTAATAAACTTACACTGCACAGGCTTCTGACCAGGGAAAACGGTGCAGCTCTGGGCTACAAGGCTGGGAGTTAGGTGGAATTGGCTGGTGCCTTTCTCTATGTGTTTCATGAGTGGCTCAGGGAGCATTCATGCAATTTGGATGGATGTGGGGCTCCACATGCTGTTGTACTGAGTGATAACAGTGCCCAGAGGGGTTTGCTGCTTGTCACTAGCAAATCATCGTGAGAGACAGCCCAGGCTGGAGAATTAAGAGGGCACAGTGGTACCCCAGTTCCAGGTTGTACCCCAAGGATCCTATCACAAACACCTGTGACTGGCCCATGTCAGCTGACCCAGGCTTGTAGGGCTTGGGTTACAGGGCTGTAAAAATGTGGCATAGAAACTTGGACATAGGCTGGAGCTCAAGCTCGGAGACCATGTGATAGAGCACAGTCCCAAAGCCCAGGCTCCAGTACAAGCCCAAATGTCTATATTCAAATTTTTACAGCCCCACACCCCAAGACTCGCACGCCCAAGTCAGCTGATATGGGTTAGCTGTGGGTGTTTCATTGCAGTATAGACGTATCCTGGATGTTTCTTGGGCCAAAGGCTGAGACAAGCCTGGGGGTCTAAAACCAAAACTGGATAGTCTTGAGACAGAGGAAGCCTGGGGTGAGTGCACCCTGGGACCAGAGGCAGATTTTCCTGAGCCAGGAGGAAGCTGAAGACAGTGAATCCCAAGAGGTAGTGATGGTCAAGTCTAAGGAGTGCTTGGATTGGAATTTGAGATGCTGCAGAGAGAGAGAGGGAAGAACTCTGGACACTGGACAGTGAAGATACAGGATTAGAACATGCTCCTGTGACTGACCTGGGTAGGAACCAGAGGTTTGGGGAGAAGCCCTGGGAGGTGATGCTCACTACCAAGACTGCAGGAAGGCAGTTGGGGGAAAGGCCTGAACAAAGTTTAATGATGGGAAGGAGTCCAGGGAGGCTGCGGCAAAATGTCTGACAGAGTAGACTTTGGTTATTCATCTTAGGGTGGCTGGACTAGAACCCAAAGTAAAGGGTGGACCTGGCCTTCCCCTACCAGCCACTAGGAAGGTAGCATAAAGTCTCTGATGTAAGTCAACTCAGACCCAGAGAAATGAGTATAAGGATGACTGGGCCCAGAGTCAGGGACCTAAGACTTGATAAAAGGTTGTACAATTATTTATTGTATTTTTGTTTATTGGACTTTGTTACCCCAGAAACAGTTGGACTAAAGTGTGACCTGGCTAGAGACCTGAGTCATGCCAGGATCACAACAGGGCCAGAGTGGTTGTTGTTAAGGGTGTTAGATAAAGAGTGCCTGCTATGCCAGGCCTAGTCATGAGGGGGCATTCCAATGATGAATGCACTCTTCTATTCAACATTTGATCCTTGACATTTTAAGAGTTTGAATTTCACACAGATTTACCAGCTACCATGTGAATATTTAAGAACCTCCTGAAGCAGGAGTTGCTACATATTTCAAAAGCAATAGGGTTCTAGTAAGTTAGGCATAAGTTTGGAAGCCAGAGGGTTCCAGTTTCTATTCCCAAATCTATCATGGCTGGCCATTGCATTAAATGAGCACTCTTATTTAGTTATGAAGTAGAGTAATATAATTACCCCCATTTTACAGATAGAAACTCTGGCAGAGAGAAGTTCTTTAAATGCAATTTTTCATCTAAATTTGATTTTTGATAGGGAGAAACAAAACTTTTGACAAAAAATTGACAGCATTTGAAGGGTTTAAAACTAGCGAAGTATTTAAATTATCTGAATTTGAATTTTTCAAAAAAAGATCAACATGATCAACATTTGACAGCAACTCTGAATTTTCTACAATTTCTTGTTGAAAACATTCAGGTTTTTGCAGTTCAGTGATTCAGTTGACGAATCTTAAAACACATGAACATTTCATTTGCTGAATGTAATTGAAAAAAATGTGTGATTCTTTCAAATGGCAATGTAGCCTGACTTTCGCCACTGTATCTTCATATTTACTATCTATGCAGTAACCAGGGCCAGCTCTAGGATTTTTGCCGCCCCAAGCTAAAACAATTTTGGCCGCCCCCCCCGTTTTTTAATTACCCCACCCCTGGCCCCGCCTCAACTCCGCCCCTTCCCCAAATCCGCAGCCCTGCCTCCTCCTCCCCCCCAGGCTCTCAAGCCTAGGAGGGAGGGCGAGTAGCGGCGCGCGAATCAGCTGTTTCGCATGCCGTGGTGTGTGAGCGGCAGCAGCAGCGGAGGTGAGCTAGGGCAGCCGGGGCACATTTTTAGGGGCGGCAGGGGCGGCATTCTGGCGCCGGCCATGCCGCCTCTAAAAATGTGCCGCCCCAAGCACCAGCTTGTTTTGCTGGTGCCTAGAGCCAGCCCTGGCAGTAACTACAGCATTATATTAAGATGCAAATTATTTTTCAAACAATAGTTCTGACATAAGATTCACCAATATTACTAGGAAGGTAAGGAAACACTTGGATTATGTAGAATAACACCCTGGATGAGATTCTCAACACTCTTCTGGCTTCTGTATGCTGGATAAAGGACCAGATCCAGCTAAGACAGAACTCCTCCTGTGCAGGAACTAATGAACACAGCCTCAAATTAACTCCAGTGTTGGAGGCAAGCCAAAGGCAGGGCTGGTGGTCTGTGTCAAGACAAGGGTTGAGACACCTTGAGTGGCAGTGCTGCCAATAGACAAGTTTATTACCTTATTCAGCCCTTTGGGGGAGAGAGAAGTGCATTGGGGACTGCTCTGAGCGCAGAATTGTGAGGGTGCAAAGGTGTATTAGTCCCCTTCACCCTTTGGGCTGCAAATTCTGTATTGCATCTCTTAGGGGCATAGCACGGAATCTCACCCCCTGTATTATTGCAATATTACCCAATATGCCATCCCCGCTAAAAGTTCCTCTGATGTGTTCTTGAATGTTTTACTGTCAGTGTTCTTACTGTTAAGAACTTTGTTGTTACTATTATCTACTGTAGATTTCCTTCCTTAGCTTTAGGCCATTGCTCCCTGTCCTACTGTCTGCTGAGTCTGAGTGAATTCCTTCCTTCATTTATATTGATACCCTGAAGGTATTTGTACACTGTGATCATGTCCCTGCTGAGTGTTCACTTTTCCAGTATATCTATGTATGTAAATTAAAGTCTGTGTTGCTTTGTATGTCTTATCTTCCAATCCCTGAATCATAAACATTGACTTTCTTTATATTTTCCTTTATAAAAAACTTTTCTGTTTTAGCCACTTGATGTAGATCCAAGCTTTGTGTTATGTTTTATGTTTATTCATTTGTATCACCTCCCGGTACTCTGTAAATTGTCATAAGTGTATTACATCCCCTCCATTCCTTACATCTCTTGAAATGTTTATCTTGAAGAAAGCAATCACATTTGTTTGACATGGTATAATTTTCATAAATGCTTTTGATCACTTATTAGACATTTTTCTTCCAAATGGTCACACTTCACAGTAGTGACTTCCTTATACTACAGAGTCCCTTTTTCCAATATTTTGGTTATAATGAACATTAGGATAGTTGGCTGATAATAGGAAGATCCAGGGGACTGTTTGTAAATGCAGATACTACATTCACATTTTTCAAATCAACCTATAGAGACTGCCATAATTTAAAAAAATATTATTTCCACTCATGGAAATATATTAAAATTCTCCTGGTGTATTTCATCCAGACCAATGGATCTAGTGTTGTCTAACTCTCTCACTATCTTATTGCAGTGCCTACCCTTTGCTCTAGACCTCCTCATGTTTTTGTCTCAAATAATCCCTTTGCTTCTTGCACAAAGCTACTTGATGTTTACATTGTGTTATTCCTCTTAGTGAAAACTGAGTTAAAAAAGCAATTACCTGGGTTTTCTTCTAGTTTGCACTCCTTGTTTAAGGCTGAGCCCTGTAAGGGGATAGGCTCTCCTATGAGGTACTGAGTCCCTTCCAATTCCACTGACTTCAGTAGAAGTAAAAAACACTCAGTTCCAAACAGATTACAAAAGATGTCAATGGGATTTATGATTACTTGTCCTATACTTTGACCCTTTTCCTATTTTTTTTATTGAACAGATAGATGATTACCATAGAGAAACACTGATCAAAGTTATATTACACATTACAAAGTTATATCTAGACTTGGAAAAATTAGATTTTTATTGGTAAATATCAATTTCCCCATATACACATGGACTATTAATTGCCATTGATACTCAAATTTACAGATAGCCAAAGTAAGAAATGCTGCTTGAGAACATATTAGAGTTTGACGTTTGATGACAATTTTTATTTTAGCAATTACTTTTTTGAATCTCAGCGTCAACTATCACTTAATTTTTGTCTGACCTCTTCATAATTTCCTGCAATGTGAAAATTTCAATATATAAATTGAAAATATTTTTAAATAAACATCTACACCTGTCAAAATTCTTAAAAAGCAAATTTTGCCAAGTCTAATTATATCATAATATGAGAAGGATTGGGTAGGCCAGCTACTTGATCACATTGCCAATGTATTCTTTTAAGTGTATTTTTAAGTGCTATATCAAGCTAACAGCAGCAGTTCAAATGTGGCAAGCAATAGTGCTTACACCACTTCCCTTAGGAGACTATTTCAAAATCTAATAGATCTCACTGTCAAAAAGATGTCACTGATATTTAGTCAATACATTCCCTTTCTTATTTCACCTGGTTCTCCTAGTTATAATAATTGTAACTTCATAAGATTCTCTCCCTCTTCCGGGGTTTCACTTTCAAATATTGAAAGATTCTTATATCTTCAAGTCATCATTTAGCCATGCAACTACTGTGTGTTTGTTACGCATGTAGCCCATTAGTAAGTGTTACAGGTCCCTCCAGTATCCAATCAACATGTTTTTGCGGCCCGCCTACTTATATAGCATTCACTCTTAAACTCACACTGTCTGTAACAGGTTTCAGAGTAGCAGCCGTGTTAGTCTGTATCCGCAAAAAGAACAGAAGTACTTGTGGCACCTTAGAGACTAACAAATTTATTAGAGCATAAGCTTTCGTGGGCTACAACCCACTTCTTCGGATGCATATAGAGTGAAACATATATTGAGGAGATATATATACACACATACAGAGAGCATGAACAGGTGGGAGTTGTCTTATGATGTGACATCATCATAGGGCCTAATCACATCCGCCATACCATCAGGGGCTCGTTCACCTGCACATCTACCAATGTGATATATGCCATCATGTGCCATCAATGCCCCTCTGCCATGTACATTGGCCAAACCGGACAGTCTCTACGCAAAAGAATTAATGGATACAAATCTGACATCAGGAATCATAATACTCAAAAACCAGTGGGAGAACACTTTAACCTGTCTGGCCATTCTATGACAGACCTGCGGGTGGCTATCTTAAAACAGAAAAACTTCAAAAACAGACTCCAACGAGAGACTGCTGAGCTGGAATTGATATGCAAACTAGACACAATCAACTCAGGATTAAATAAGGACTGGGAATAGCTGAGCCATTACAAACATTGAATCTATCTCCCCTTGTAAGTATTTTCACAGTTGCTTCTTATCAAACTGTCTGTACTGAGCTATCTTGATTATCACTTCAAAAGTTTTTTTTCTCTTACTTAATTGGCCTCTCAGAGTTGGTAAGACAACTCCCACCTGTTCATGCTCTCTGTATGTGTGTATATATATCTCCTCAATATATGTTTCACTCTATATGCATCCGAAGAACTGGGTTGTAGCCCACGAAAGCTTATGCTCTAATAAATTTGTTAGTCTCTAAGGTGCCACAAGTACTCCTGTTCTTTTTGTCTGTAACAGCTTATTCTTCTATCTCTAGAGGTCCCCCGTTCAGTTGCTGTTGACAGTTAAGATGCTGATCATCACATAAATGGGCACATCTGGGATTTGAACCACTGTAGGCTTCAGATCCTCAAAGCCAGTTTTATTTTTAAGCAGAGGAAGCATGTAAGCAATTGGTGAATGTGTTACAAATTCACAAAAGATTTGAGCTGTTACAACCTCAAGATAGCAAGTACTGACTCTTTAGCTCAAGCTATAGCAACTCACGTTTTTAGTTCTGATGGTTCCCAGTTCCATCCCTGATGTGTTGGCCAACATGATGGCTATCACACATGCAATAATATATAAATAAAAGTGTAATGTATATATAGTTACTATCGTAAATTAGTTCCTGATTATGAATTGAAGTGACTAAATTTCATGATATCCAGGTTTGAAATTGTTGGCCTATGGACCAAAACAACAACACTGCATATATATAAATTACACACACAAAAATCTACATTACATGATGTTAAACTTTTGAAATCAAGCACTCAAAAGTTAGGAAATACCAGAATGAAGTCTCTCCATGCAACCTTAATTTGACTACCTTGGGCAATTGCATTTTAACAATTTTAAATTATGTGATCATATTTTATATTTTTTCCACAGGACCCCTGCCTTTTTCAGTGTAGAGTATGGATGGATCACTGAATGAGAAGCTATACATATTTCATTTTATCCTTATCATTCAGTGTGACACTTCAGGCCTTGTTTACTGCACACTACTCAAACACTGTTCTGGAGACAGAATTATTAATTTCTTCAGGGGCATTTCTATCACACTCCCTACTATAACATCTGAGGGCTAGAGCCATAAAGGGACTTAGGCACCTAAAATGTCAGTTAGGTGCCTAAATCCAACACTTAGGTGCCACATAAATTTTAAAAACATCTACTCGCTTGCTACCTAACGCTACAAACATCTAAATTCCGCTATTAAATTTCTCTAAGTTTCTGCTAGTGAGCATGCATATGGCTACCTCAGTCTAATCCCACAGCTCCCATTGGCTGGGAACAGTGAACCGCGGCCACTGGGAGCTGCGAGCAGCCATACCTGTGGACATTCAGGTAAACAAGCATCTCACGGCCCACCCGGTGCTTACCCTGAACAAGCCGCGAACCAAGTTGGGGAACCCCTGATCTAATCCATCCTGTTCAGTAAGATCAGTCCTGTGGAAAAATATTGGGATGTAATTAAAGATTGTATTATGCATATGCACATGTGGGCTGAACTAAGGTTTCTCGGGCAACCATAATTCTGGCACTTCTTAACTTCTGAGTGCTTAGCTTTTCCAGTAAATGTCCCTTGGCTCCCAGTGCCTACCCCATCCCCATACCTCTCTTCTAAGTCCTAGTCTCCTTGCCCCATCCCAACTAAGTCCAAGTCCACTTTGACCTCCCATTCCAACTCTCTACTCCATACCCTCCAGCTGGGTCCCTAGTCTCCCCCCACTCCCTCACAGGTTCTTTGTTCCAATCTACTCTCTTGGCTGCTTTCCCATACTGTTTTTGTCTGCTCTGAATTAAATTTGAATCAGGTCACTTCCTTCTCCTCACTGTTGGGCTCAGAGCACTGAGAGTATAGATGAGACAGTCGTGTTGCTCTCAGAACCACAGCAGCTTGTAGCAACATTTTCATAGAAAGTCCTGCTTAATCCCCTAGGTCCTGGGCTGGAGTATGCCCGATAAAGACAGAATCTTCATAAAATTTAGTTGCCAAACTCTAACAAGCCTCCATTGAGCATGTGCAAACTGAAATTTTTCAGATGGTTTATAACTTGGCCAAATGTTGTGACTTTTCCCCCATGGAACAGAACAAGGTACATCTGTAACCCTCTGCCAAATTTCAGGATCTTGCTCCACAGCATGGGATGTACTAGCACTTCTCAATGAAATAGTTGTAAGAATTTATGTAACATGTCAAACATATTTTCCCCTCATCTTATTTCCAGAAATGGCTAAAGTATTTTTTCCTTAAACATAAAAGCCTGAGGCAGACATGCAGCATGGGAAATGTAAGCCTAAATGGTTAAAGTTTGGCAAAGTTATAAGCAACTGGAAATAATCTTATTGTGGGAAGTGTCAGACAACCTTAACTACTTGCTACCAACTCTGTCTCTAATAACATTGGGTAAACTTAGTAAAACTGGGTTTACGTTCTGAAAGTAGGCATTTAAATTAATAGTTATGAACCTTAAACATAATTTTTAGAAGTATTGAGGATCTTCAACTGCCTTAAATTCGAAGAAAGCTGCAATTGCTCATTAGACTTGTCAAGGTACCGACATATAAATTGATTATCCTGACTTTATACACTTAAGTTTGGAAATGTGGACCTTTGCCCTTTACTCAGAAATTCACAGCTGGATGTTCCTCTGTGTTGTTCCTCTGAACTCTTTTAAACTTGTAAATGGTAATCAAGTACCCAGAACCCAATGCTGTATTCCAGGTATGCTCCGACCAGAGCTACAGAGAGGAAATCTTAGCTTTCTGGCTTCCATGTGATACATCTTTGCCTATGCAATCCAAATGCTCATTGACTTTTATGGATGCCACATCACAGAGCAAACACTACGTCTCTCTCACCATTGCCACTTTCCTGTTTTTTGCCTCCTAGTGAAAATCTGTGTTCCTTTAGTATACTAACGTGCATTTTTCCAGCTGAATCTCATTTTGCTCCAATATTACAGATCTTTCTGCATCTTTATATATTTTGTTCCCTCTCATCTTCCCAGTTGCTCATATCTCCCAATTCAGTACCCAGAGGTGATCTGACTACATTATATGAGTGATAATAAATGAGATTGTTGCTGACTGTGGGTTAACATTTCTCTTTTGGCATACTTATTAAGTCATGTACATTACTGGGAAAGCTTCCTAATTTCAGCTACATACAGTATAGCACATGTTTTGTTTCAACAGTGTACCATAGAGGGCTGTTTTTCAGGTGGGAAGAATCTGGTCTTTAAGTATAGGTCATTAATGTCATTTGGGAAATTGCACAGTTTAGTGCTCTGTATTAAACATTTGTAAAATGCTATGCTGAAATGCATATAAAGACAACATTGACTCACAGCTCATTGAACTTATTGGTATTTGTCCATGGGTCATTGCTAGTAAGGCCATTTACACCTAATGTGATCTTTAAGTGCAGACATACAGTATATTTAACTCATATTTATTGCCATTATTAAATTGAAAAGAAATGTAGTGAAATAACTTCAGGTCTGGCTTAAGTTAAAACAAGGTTAAAAACCCTCTTATCTTTAGCCTGACCCATTGTGTTTAGGTATTTCAGAGGTCTTGCTAATAAACTCAACCTATTCTTCTGGGTGAGGTGCCTGCTTTGCCTTGTGAATGTGTCAAGGTGCAGCATGTTATAGGAAAACTCTGCTTCAGCTGTGGGGGTTATGTCTGCAGTGAAGAGGCAGCCTATTTTTTTTTTTTAGGCTTGTCTAATTAAGCCACACTCGTGGTGTTATTTTGCCATCTTTTTTTCCCATTTGATCATTATCATTGTACATTACCCTCACAGGCTGGTATTTGACAACTATAAAAGTTAATTGACAAAATTAATTGTTCATTGTGATGTTCATAGTGGACATCTGAGTCCCATCAAACCTTCCTTCTAGGTTTGGGGAGACTATCACCTCACCTTAATATCAGAAGATCGGACTTTGTTCCCAGATTTGCCACAGGTGGCCTTTGTAATTGGATTATAATCATAATTATGCCTTTAATTGTAAAGTGGATTTTGAGTCATTCAGACCAAGATTATGCCACTTTAAAAAAATATAGAAAAGAGCTTAAAAGAAATAAATCTTTAGTAATTTTAAGTTAATGTTGCTACTGCTCATGTATACCAAGGAATAATACAGTTTGTTTAAAATAGTGGTTCTCAATTAGGGGTACGTGTATGCCTGGGCGTATGCAGAGGACTTCCAGGGGGTACATCAACTCACCTAGATATTTGCTTAGTTTTACAAAAGGCTACATGAAAAGCACTAGCAAAGTCAGTACAAATTAAAATTTCATACAGGTAAATGACTTGTTTATACGGCTCTATATACTATACACTGAAATGTAAGTACAATATTTATATTCCAGTTGATTTATTTTATAATTTTATGGTAAAATGAGAAAGTAAGCAATTTCTTAGTAATAGTTGTGGCATTGTGCCCCATATTCTTCATAGTAATATTATTATGATATGATTATGGCATAACTATGATGTATTTTATGCAAGAAAGGTCATGTAAGATATCATTGAAAAGGTTATGATTCATTGAATATGATTATCCTATTTGTATGCATGCATCATTTTGATATCTGAAGTTAGGAATATTGTCTATGCATCTATTACAAATGTGTTTACACCTGGGGAATGCCCACTAGACAGAATGCAATCAGTCTAGATGTCTGGCTGGGAAGGGCCATTAGGGAGAAAAATAGGTCTTAGAAGATGCTAATCTCCCACCGGTGAGCCTTCCTGGGGATGCTACAAACAGCCTCTGACTCATGGCTGCTATGGCCCTAAAAGTCACCTTGTACTGGACTCCATCATAGAATATCAGTGTTTTTCCACTGAAAGGCGTGGGAACTAAAGTTGGAGACAAAGATTTCCCGCCATATGCAAAAACTATTTAAGGCAGGGGAGTGACATCATTGTGGTTCTTCTTCACAGACTCCCCGCCCAAAGGAGACTGTTGGAAACACCTGAGTAACAAGGACTGAACGGGGGAGAAGGGCTGAACCCAGGCTAGAGGAATTTCAAGCCTGTGAAAGGAGTACCTGGGGCCTTAAACTGCAAGCAAATGCAGCTTGCCCTCAAGAATCTCTGCAAACTGCCTAAACCAACAATTAGGGTGAGAATTTGCCACTCATAGCCAATTCCTTTAGTATATTAAGCATAGATTGTGTTTTTGTTTTATTTGCTAGGTAATCTGCTTTGATCTGTTTATCCCTTATAATAAATTAAAACATATCTTTTGTGGTTAATAAATGTATTTTTTGCTTTGTCTAAAACCAGTATGTGGGGGAGTCATTACTTGGAGTAGAAAGCTGTGTATATTCCTCTCCACATTGAGGGAGGGGGTAATTTCATGAGCTTGTGCTGTACAGATCTCTGTGCAGTGCAAGATGGTATAATTTTGGGCTTACTCTCCAGAGTGGGGGTGTGCCTGAGAAGCTGGTAAGTGTCCTAGCTCTATAGCCTTCCCATGCCAGGGCTGGTCAGAAAGCCTTTCTGTATGTTACAATAGTTGGCTGTGCCCCTACCTGTTTGTATGCTGAGTGAAAGAGCAAGCTTGGAGAGTTTAGCAATTTGTCACAGCAGCACACTGTGAGAGGGAGCCCAGGCTGGTGGGTCGGGGGGCTCAGTGGTACCCCGTCCCAGGTGGCACCCCAGGGAGAACCCATCACAATAGTGTGAGGTGACACTTTTGTATTTGTGTCTGATTTTGTAAGCAAGTAGTTTTTAAATGAGGTGAAACTTGGGGGTATGCAAGACAAATCAGACTCCTGAAAGGGGTACAGTAGTCTAGAAAGGTTGAGAGTCTCTGGTTTAAAAAAACTGAACAAAACAAAGCAATCTCTCCATGCATTTAAAACTTTGGTAATCAGCAGTTATAGAAAGGTAGATGAATATGCAAATACCCTCACCGCTCATACAGTCACATAAAATATCACTTCTCACAAATCCTACTCTTAACGATATACAAAAACTCAACTCTATATACAGAAATCTACCATCGATCTCACATGGCTACACTAATATAACAACCACAGCTTTAGAAAATGTGTAAATTATTGACTACAAATGAACATGCAATGACTTTTATAAACATAAAGTGTGATCAAAAGTCCATGAAAGTCAATGAAAAGGAACTCATTAACTTCAATGGGTTTTGGATATAGCCTATACTGACTCCCTCCTTTCCTTTATAAGGAAATAAATAATGTAATAGCTAATTGTTGAATGGGTCTCTGAGGTCTTTGACCTAAATAAGCAGAGTGGATTGGATGAAGATGGTTATAATGAAGTCAGGAATCTCTTCCAGGATGAAGGATACTTGCTCAAGTTGTGTTTAGGTCATGTCTCTGTAGTTCATAGACTAAGATCTACAGGGTCTCTTTGAGCACATCTCCCATGACTTCAATTGCAGTTGGTGTCTGACATCTATTTAAAAAAAGAAAAGAGTCAGGCCCTCAAAGTCAGCACCCAAAATTAGTACATATTTGTGAAAGACTGAGCTCTAGTGATTTATCAAGAGACAAAAGAAGCCTATGGCATAGCTGGGACCACAGCATGGGCCCCACTTCTATTTGAATTAATAGACCATGTTTCCTTTCTCCTTAGGAGACTAAGGGGGGGTATGATAGAGGTATATAAAATCATGAGTGATGTGGAGAAAGTGGATACAGAAAAGTTATTTACTTATTCCCATAATACAAGAACTAGGGGTCACCAAATGAAATTAATAGGCAGCAGGTTTAAAACAAATATAAGGAAGTTCTTCTTCACCCCGCGCACAGTCAACTTGTGGAACTCCTTACCTGACGAGGTTGTGAAGGCTAGGACTATAACAGTGTTTAAAAGAGAACTGGATAAATTCATGGTGGTTAAGTCCATTAATGGCTATTAGCCAGGATGGGTAAGGAATGGTGTCCCTAGCCTCTGTTTGTCAGAGGATGGAGATGGATGGCAGGAGAGAGATCACTTGATCATTGCCTGTTGGTCCACTCCCTCTGGGGCACCTGGCATTGGCCACTGTCGGTAGACAGGATACTGGGCTAGATGGACCTTTGGTCTGACCCGGTACGGCCGTTCTTATGTTCTTATATGTTCTTGTATCTAGGTATTGCAGGAGTCTCACAATAGCAGGTGAAGTTCGCCATTTAAGTGTGATTAAATCCTACATTTCCATTTTAGCAACAACTAGCAGTACTTACCACTTTGTATTTAATTATATTGTGAAAGTCCTCTTTAGAACAGCATACTGTTACAGTTGTAAGTGTACAAGGCGTGTCCCATGACCTGCTCCACTCTTCCTTTTATAGCACCATTTAATGGGTGTATGGCTCCTGGCATCCATTGCCATTGGTAGGTTGCCAAAAAACAAGTTCAAATTGTTTCAGACCAGCTGAACACAATAGAGGCATAACAGTTCCATGTACATTAGGAAAATTTTGCCCGGTACATACAGATAAACAATTTGAATCAGGAAAATGAGTAGACTATATACACAGACTCCAAAAGAAGCCAGTTTATCTTCAACAACAAAGTAGCCAAAGTAAATTTTTTAGATTGCTAAGGGAGAAGGGTGTACACTCCCGTACTTATGCCACAAAGTTCAAATATTGATCCAAACATCCCTAAAAGCTTACACTGTTTGAATCGAGCACAATTTTTCTGTTTTTAATTCACACCATTAGGGGCACAATTTTTTTCAGTATAGAAGAACTCGAATATCTCAGGAACTACTCCTTTCATATTTACACTCACACAATGTTCAAGCAGTGGCTACAGCAACTGCTTACACAAGAGAAATATTAGAAAGGAAGTTAGCTTCCATCACTGGCTTCTATCCCTACTGGACACCTTTTGTTTCTTCTCCAACTCCTCTGATGCAACAACAACCAGCAGCTCCTCTTCAGGAGCATCTGCTTTTACAGGCACACTCTTTGTTATGAGAAACCTGGCATGTGTAGAAGCAGCCGGAAACAAAGGGGTATAAGAAGGTTCTGGTTTATGGGTTGAGGCTGGGTGGGGATATGTGGGCAGAATTAGGGGCACTTTAAAAATATGGGAAATGTGGTGTTGTACAATGTACAATTATGCATTGGATTGTTTAAACTGTTAATGTATTTGAATATTCATCTACTATTAACTCTTCATGTTCATGCTTTAAAATGCTTATGTTCTTTAAACTCTAACATTGTTTGGTATATAATCATAATACCATGCAACCTTAAGTTAAATTTAGTATTTTTATCTGTTAATAGAAATAATGGATCACATCCTCAGCTGGTATAGATCAGTTTAGTTCCATAAAGTCTATGATGAGATAACTGGCTCTGTGGCTGAGGGGAAAAGCAGTGGATGTGATATATCTTGACTTTAGCAAAGCTTTTGATATGGTCTCCCACAGTATTTTTGCCAGCAAGTTAAAGAAGTATGGGCTGGATGAATGGACTATAAGGTGGATAGAAAGCTGGCAGACTGTCGGGCTCAACGGGTAGTGATCAATGGCTCCATGTCTAGTTGGCAGCCAGTATCAAGCGGAGTGCCCCAAGAGTCGGTCCTGGGGCCGGTTTTGTTCAACATCTTCATTAATGATCTGGAGGATGGCGTGGATTGCACCCCCAGCAAGTTGGCAGATGACACTAAACTGGGAGGAGTGGTAGATTCAGTGGAGGGTAGGGATAGGATACAGAGGGCCCTAGGCAAATTAGAGGATTGTGACTAAAGAAACCTGATGAGGTTCAACAAGGACAAGTGCAGAGTCCTGAACTTAGGACGGAAGAATCCCATGCACTGCTACAGACTAGGGACCGAGTGGCTAGACAGCAGTTCTGCAGAACAGGACCTAGTGGTTACAGTGGACGAGAAGCTGGATATGAGTCAACAGTGTGCCCTTGTTGCCAAGCAGGCTAACAGCATTTTGGGCTGTATTAGTAGGAGCATTGCCAGCAGATTGAGGGACATGATCATTCCCCTCCATTCGGCATTGGTGAGGCCTCATCTGGAGTACTGTGTCCAGTTTTACTTTTGTGAGTATATCCTAATTTATCTCTGTCTGAAAATTCTCATTCACAGACAGACAACCTTTCTTTCTGAAAATGTGTGTCCACATTTGTACATACAATCACAAGCAAATAATAACATGCATAACTATGATGATAATGCACATAGGTAAGATATTAAATGCACAAATAGCTTCTAAAATAGCTAATGGCTATTTGCATAGAGAAACATGAAATCTATGCAAGCAGCCATGGTAATTTCACTTTCATATATAGGTGTAAAATTTACACATCCCTTTCTGAAAAACTAAGCTCTAAGAATAAAGTGTTCATTTTCAACACTTTTCCTAAGGTATTTGTTCTCCTGTTAATAGCTGCACATTTCATATCAGTAGTATTACTCAATATTTTGAAAGGAGAAAAGATCCCTATTTTGTCAATACAGTATTAACAAAGCCAAACTGAACAAAGAAATAAAAGTGATGGCTTTACCAAAGGACATGTTACCAGTGTTAAGCACCCAAAGAAACGCATTTCAGATAGGATTGGAAGAACCATAAACTTCAGTAGTGAAATCCAATTCCACTTCATTAGTGACTCATCTTTATTCAGATTTGGATAAAATGGTACTGCGATCCTCTGCCAAGGATCTAGCAATTGGCTCAGTGTATTTACTCCTAATTCTTCCTGTGAAACTGCTTACATGTTCTGCCTACTCGTTTGTTATGTTTACCTTTCTTATCAGACCTAATTAAAAGTAATAGGATGATTTGGCTCATTCAATATAGAAAGTAGTCTCCATGGGTATATCTTTCAAGATTTGATCCTAACAAATAGTTCAATATAAGCCACCTTCCAAATTAAAATGTATCCGTGTCTATTCACAAAGTATCAGGGAGAATGAGTGAATGACTTGTATGACAAAAGTTCTGAATCTTCAAATATTTCTCAAGCCAAATCTGAAAAAATAATAAAAAAACCCACTTCCAAAAGTCAATGGCCCATCCCTGTAAAAGAAAAGGAGATTGTACAATAATTCTTGACAGGATGTTTATTTTCACCTAGGTCTATCAATCCCCTTGGGGACCTACAGCCCATTTAATGGCCCTGCCCATTCTATCTATAGTTGAATTGTGGGTCACAACACACTTGGAAATCTCTTCTGGGTTCTGATTGATGTTAAAGCTAAATTTTGTGTGATCTGTGATCTCAGAGCATCTGAATTTTTACTTCAATGTCCATGGAAGCAGAAGAGAGGCTTCTAGAGATACTGAGCCGAATAGCTGCCATTACAAAAATTTGGAGAAAGATGTCACTGTGACACTCTGTATCTTGGGGAAACACCCTGCACCTCCATGTTCCTCCTTATAATATGATTGTGTAGTAACCAAAGCAAAGTTTGTCATGTTGGGTGTCTTCGGAAGGCTCATGATGCACTGAGCATTGTTGTTATAGTAATGTTATAGGTTGTAATTTCATGTATATAGTTAGGAGGCTGAAAATGTGTCCTTGTGGCTTAAAATAAGCCCAGGCAAAACTCCCCAGGAACAGAGGGGCAGTTCACACTTCATCAGGGCATGTACGGGACAAACCCAGCCCAGCCTCACAGGAACAAAGGACACTGGCCTAGGCAGCAACAAATGATCTGTTGGACTCTCGAGTGAGTCACTCCCCTTCTCTTGGTCTGTTTGGGACTATGATGAGGTAATGCTCACCTGACCCTGAATGCGGGGGAGGGGGGAGGAAAGAAGGGGGCAAAGCCAAGAGGGAAGAAAGAACATGATAAAAGGGAGAGACATTTGCCATGTTCTTCCTCTCCCTTCTACCTCCATCTACAGACACCACCTACCAAGACACTGAAGCACTGATCAAAGGGGAGAGCCTGGCTGTCTATCTTTTATAGTGAATAAATGTGTTTGTTTATTCTACATGAAACAGTGCATTTGTTTTGAAGCATGTCAGAGACTTCCCTTGGGATAACAAGCCTGGAACATATCAATTTCTTTGTCAATTTAACAATCTCATATAAACTTGTAGCACCCAGTGGGCATAACTGGACACTGCAAGAAGGAGGTTCCTAGGGTTGTGTCTGGGACCGGAGATATTGGCTAGTGTCATTTGGCTGAACAATCCAAACAGCAGCTCGCCAAAAGTGCTCATTCATGTAACTGGGAGCAGCTTACATGCCAGAGGCTGTGCATGAACAGCCCAGGAGTGGGGGTTCTCACAGCAGAGCAGGGCAAGGTTGGCTCCCAGAGTCGAGGATTGGAGTGACCTAGCAGATCACTGGCCCAGACAACACCAGAGGGGAACGTCACAGTCACCCCTTGAACAATCATTTGGTGCAAAATTATTAAATTAATGTTCTGAGACTAATGTTCAGACAGCTCAGGAATTCAACAATGTGGCAGAAAACTGCAAAACAGAAAATATGCCCGATACTGTAATATTTTCCCCCCAAGGACTCTTCTCAGACATCTCTTCAATATTCTCCAGTCCCCATCTCCCTGGAACTGAGCCCTTAGTCTTTCTACATTAATTGTTACAATTAAAGATTAAGAAATGAGTTCTAGAAGGTACTGGTATAATACAATTTCATAATCAAGGAGTGTTATATAGTGCCTTTAGGTGTACAATAGGTGAAACTTGGAGCAGATATCAGATTGGTGAACTAAGACAGTTGTAGTTGTAGAATCTTATGTTTATTTATTTTCAGTTTCCTCCCTTCATTAGCTTTGTAGTATTAAGTTCCATTAATGTCCATCAATTATGGCAAAATAACCTTGAGATAATTACTAATTGGAGGTATATCAATTAAATTACTTTTAAATGTATGAAACATAAGCCTCTTTCCTCATCCACAAGCTGCTGTTTCTAAAACTATTCTTAGACTGACAGTTAAATTACTGTCGGTGTTTCTGTTAGGCCTGGGGAGGAACTGGGTTTCCCCATCTTTGAAATTTTTTATATAAAAAAAAAACTTTCCCCATCCCCAATCAGAATAAAAAAGTCATTCTCAAATTTCACAAACTGGAAATTCCCCCAAATGTTTGGAATTTTGTTTCACTTTCAATCTTTATTTCAAAGTTTACTAAAATCAGCTTAATTTTCTAAGTAAAATGGTAGTTGCCAGTCATTAATAACCTTAGTGAATGTAATGCTGGCAAACTAGCAGGTATCATTGGCACTAATGCTTAGAAGAGACTGTTAATTGTTTTAATCTTGCTTTTTCCTTCTGACAAATTTCTAAAATACTTAGCCATCCACTCTTCTCATCCTGTTAAGCTGAAGTTGTCTGTTCCTGCAGATAAGGATATTGCTCTTCCACGTAGGTGCCAAATTGAGAAAAGAAACAATGCTCAGTGACAAGGAATTATAATTCATGGGGATATCCATGATCAAAATCATGTAAAATTCCATGCTCTGAGCAACATCTGCTCTGGTATTATGCGGCATAGCTTCCTATAATCCTGGTCCCATTACACCATCTGAATAACTGGACTAGGTGGGATATCCCGAGTATTGTGGGGACAGGGAGAAATGCATCCTCTTTATAGGTCCTTAAGGAGCACTGGAGCCTCTCTACAAGGGCTGGTGTAGCCTCCCTTGATTTAGTGCCAACACTTACATGCTGCAACGTTTGGTTAGTCCATCCAGTGGTTAACAGAGGATTTATTTTGTCTTCAGCATATAAGGCTCTGTCACAGTTACAGGACAAACCATGCCTTTTAGTCCCTCAGAGAACAGGACTGGCCTCCTGCACCGCTCTCAAGAGTGGACCCCACCACTTCAACCTCACTGGTAATGGGTCTCTGAGAAGCATCCCGTTTCCAAAATGTGTTCATATGCCAGGCCCACTGTGTTTGGTGCCCGTAAGTCCTCTTCCTTCAGGGACATCTGACAACAATTGACTAAAGTGACTCAACAATTTCTTCAAAACAAAGAACTACTTATTTACCCAAAGTTACATAGCATCCAAAGCAAAGGACAACAACGATAGAGGCCTGCAAATATACCTTTGTCTACCTAAAACTCCACTCAGTCCAGTTACCTCCATTTCTGAGCTGGTAGATACAAACTGTGCTGTTGCAGCATGGTCTGTCTGTTAGACTCATCTCTAGACACTGCTAACAACCCAATCACTCTCCCTTTGTTTTCTAGGCCTGAGGTTCTTCAATGGCTTAGTATTGGGGTATACTGGCCCTTTAAGCCTAGAGGGGGCCAGAAGACCCTGTTCCAGGAACTTGTAATGAAAAAAAGGCATAGGAAATAGCTGGAATGGGAAGAGAGAAGCAGACCATGGGAATTAGTGAAGGGGAGGGTGGGGGAGCAGGGAAAGGAAAGGACTATTGTTTCTTTAAGAGACCAGGAACCCTGTAGTGTAGTGTAAGGAAGGCCTCCCCTCTCTCCCAGCCAGGCGGTATGAGCCCTGGGAAGAAGGGTAGTATATATGCTGCCTTCTCCCTCACTACAAGGGGATGCTAACAGGAGGAATAAGCTTACTTGCTGACTGCTCCAAGGTAAAGGGGCTGAGTATAAAATGGGGTCAGCCAGAGAGATGCTGCCTCAGGTCTTAGCTGGCAGGAACTGCAACCCAGCCCAAGGAAGAGGAAGAGATTTCTTATACTTGAACATGGTCCCAAGGAGAGGGGCGTAGCCTCCTGGTCCAAGGTGGGAAACTGCTTCTATTCTAATTCTGCTCTGAGAGAGAGCGCTGTGGACTCCCGATGCAAAGGGAAAGAGGTTCATGGAGCTGTAACCCAGCTCCAAGAATAGTCTGCCCTCATGAGAGGGAGTTATTTGAATGTTGACCATGCCAAGGAGGAGGGCTGTAGACTCCTGGTTCCTGCAGTTTGAGACTGATGGAAACACAACCAGGCAAGGAAGCCTACCTGAAACCTCACAATGACCCTCTAGACCAGTGAACTAAACAGGTAGAAGAGGGTAACTGAGGGAGAGCACCCTAAGACACTCCCCTTTGATCCTAGACTCAGGGCTGGGAAGAATAAACCTTGCTAGCCTGGCTGGAGTCAGGCAGAGATATTCCTCTGCTAATAGCTATCCCCATTGTTCCCTTAAGAAGCCTTATCTCTATGATTTTCATTTCCTGTTTGCTTCCTCCCAACTCCCTCCTTTGATTTAACTCTATGTACTCAGGCAGGATAATATCAAAGAGGTAAACTGAGATGTTTATGATATTTATATAAAAATAATACACAACTGTCTCATTTGTCACATGCTCCTTCTCTGTCAACAGGGGATCTTTCCTTGAACTTAGAGTGAGAACAGAATGGTCATCTCAGTGTCTGGCCAGATTTTCTCCTGTTCAATAGTGGGGAGCACTACAACCTAAACTTCTTAATTTGCTCTTAGGCAGGTGGCAAGGATGGGTTTCCAGCACATAGCAGAAAAGCAGTGCACCAAATTGAAGGGAATAAGCTGTGTGCCTGGGTTGTGGGCAGAGAGGGGAGCTCAGAAAAAAAAATGAATTTTTCATAGGAAATCCCCCAATTGGCTAATGAAGTCCTGCATTCTCCCCTCAATTTCTGATATTTGGGACAGGACTGTAGCCAATGGAGGAATAACACATTGGTCACTGAACCTTCTTTTCCTATTACCCTTTTCCCTGGCATCACCTACACTCCCCTTACCCAGTTCAGCTAGGTACTTAAGCAAATGCCTAAATGTAAGTTCGTGAGTTGTCCCCATTGAGTCAATGGGACAACTCATGTAATAAAAATTAGGCACCTGCTGAAGTACCTTGCTGAAATATGAGCCAAGTGATTACACACATGCAAATTGTAATTGATGTTAACAGCAATGAGAGGATCCCATAGAATCTGGTGCTCCTGGAAGCCAGCTGATTTGCCTATGCCTGAAAGCTGCTTCTGATTATTATCCTCATTCTACAGATGGGGAAAACTGAGATTATGGGCCATGGCCAAGTTAACACAGCTTGTTAGTGAAAAATGCAGATCCAGGAATAATTGTGTCCTGACTGTAAGTGTTGAAAGTTAGTAAATTCTCTATATTCATTTTTATTAAAAGATACCATGCTATAAATATCTCCTGGATGTTAGCAAAACAAACTGTTACAGCAACAATACAGTACCCTAAAATATAAAGAATGGATGCTTTAGAGAAATCAATATTATCAATTTCTTCATGAAGTGTACATACCAAAATGTTCTAAGAAGTAAGAATTTAGAACAAACTGCAGACACTACTAACTGAATTATAAGTGCTGCCCAGGGGAACTTGTAGTGTAATAGCTGCAATTAAAGCAACTTTAGAAGATGGCACCTGGAAAGCTCATTTTACCTTCAATCTAATTATATATTTCATACTAGAATTTAAGAGGGATAAGAAATGTTTGGATGGCATGCAGAGGTAGGAGGCATGGAATAGTCTACAAACACGCTGGCTTCACATTCTAAACACTCATACTAGGTTAAGTTAACACTCAGTTGCACATTATTTTGTCAGTATTTATTATAATTCCAAAGTTGTTTTTTAATAATATATTGGAGAGTGGGTTAGTGGATTTGCCTTTCACTGCTGAAGACAAGGGCTCATATCCTACAAGTCACAAGTGAAAAATAGTTTTATGCACTTTTGTTTGACCTCTATCCAGAGCATAAGGGCACTATGCCAGTTAGCACAACTTGGTAGCCATGGGTCTTGCAATGTGGGCAGGCACTGGTATTCAAATAAACAAATGTGTAGATTAACTGCATCTTTATGAAAAAAAGAATCACACAATGTCTAACATTTCATAGAAGCAATAATCTAAGATCCCAGTTCATAACTATTTTCTGTCATCAGTTTATGTCTGGAGTCAACCACTAGACCAACTGAAATCAATGAGAGTTTTGCCATAGACTGCAATGAGGCTAGGATTTTACTCCTGATCAATAAACAGCAAAATTAGAACATAAGAATGGCCATACTGGTTCAGACCAAGGGTCCATCTATCTCAGTCTCCTGTCTTCCGACAGTGGCCAATGCCAGGTGCTCCAGAGGGAATGAACAGAAAATCATCAAGTGATCCATCCCCTGTCACCCATTCCCAGCTTCTGGCAAACAGAGGCTAGGGCCATCATCCCTGCCCATCCTGGCTAATAGCCATTGATGGACCTATCCTCCATGAATAGATCTAGTTCTTTTTTGAACCCTGTTATAGGCTATTAGTCCATGCAAAGAGTCAATGATGGTATTATGAACGAGTATTAATGTATGGAAAAATATGCAAATGGTTAAGTATTTGAAATGTAGTTATGATCAAACAGAATACCACATATGAACAACCAGAACCCTAAAATTGGTCTCCTGGAATACCAAATATGAATAGGGGCTGATATATAATTAGATATGGATGTATGTAGGTGGAATAAAAAAAAGGTATATCAAAGGTTGTCAAACCTTTCCCTAGAGGGGACACCTAGACAATGGCATGAGGCAACCATGTAGGAGGCCTGGCTCTGCAAGCCAGGAGGCCTGGCTCAGGCCTGGCTTCTTCTCATAGTGTACTCCACTAACTGTTTCTTCCATCTTTGTTTCAGTGGTCGCCGTCAGGTTGTAAGTATGCACAATATAACACTAATATGAACAACGCAGGAAACCACTTTATTGTATTTATTTTAATTTCTCTGCATTAACTACATGTGTGTGTGTGTGTGTGTGTGTCTCTCTCTCACACACACACACACACACACACACTTTATCTGGAGTGGTTCATAACGGATTGTTAAAAAGTTGGGCAGACACCCCAAACTGGTTGTATGTTCTATAATTAGATTTCACCAACCCAGTAAAAAATGAGAACTCTTGAAGGTTCACCAGGGGAAGGAGACCAAAACCCTGAGGCAAGTGGGGAAATGGGATACCGAGAGGAAGCATGAGCAGGAGAGGGCAAGAGGGGAGGACTCCTGTCTCATACTGAGAAAGCGGGACAATCAGCGAGTTATCTTAAGTGCCTATACACAAATGCAAGAAGCCTGGGAAACAAGCAGGGAGAACTGGAAGTCCTGGCACAGTCAAGGAACTATGATTTGATTGGAATAACAGAGACTTGGTGGGATAACTCACATGACTGGAGTACTGTCGTGGATGGATATAAACTGTTCAGGAAGGACAGGCAGGGCAGAAAAGGTCGGGGAGTTGCATTGTATGTAAGAGAGGAGTATGACTGCTCAGAGCTCCGGTATGAAACTGCAGAAAAACCTGAGAGTTTCTGAATTAAGTTTAGAAGTGTGAGGAACAAGGGTGATGTCGTGGTGGGAGTCTGCTATAGACCACCAGATCAGGGGGATGAGGTGGATGAGGCTTTCTTCCAGCAACTAGCAGAAGTTACTAGATCGCAGGCCCTGGTTCTCATGGGAGACTTTAATCACCCTGATATCTGCTGGGAGAGCAATACAGCGGTGCACAGACAATCTAGGAAGTTTTTGGAAAGTGTAGGGGACAATTTCCTGGTGCAAGTGCTGGAGGAACCAACTAGGGGCAGAGCTCTTCTAGACCTGCTGCTCACAAACCAGGAAGAATTAGTAGGGGAAGCAAAAGTGGATGGAAACCTGGGAGGCAGTGACCATGAGATGGTAGAGTTCAGGATCCTGACACAAGGAAGAAAGGAGAGCAGCAGAATACGGACCCTGGACTTCAGAAAAGCAGACTTGGACTCCCTCAGGGAACTGATGGGCAGGATCCCCTGGGAGAATAACGTGAGGGGGAAAGGAGTCCAAGAAAGCTGGCTGTATTTTAAAGAATGCTTATTGAGGTTGCAGGAAAAAAACATCCCGATGTGTAGAAAGAATAGTGAATATGGCAGGCGACCAGCTTGCCTTAACAGTGAAATCCTTGCTGATCTTAAATGCAAAAAAAGGACAAATGACCAGGGAGGAGTATAAAAATATTGCTCAGGCAAGCAGGAGTGAAATCAGGAAGGCCAAATCACACTTGGAGTTGCAGCTAGCAAGAGATGTTAAGAGTAAGGGCACGTCTTCACTACCCGCCGGATCGGCGGGTAGCAATCGGTCTATCGGCGATCGACTTATCGCGTCTAGTGAAGACGCGATAAAATCGATCCCTGATGACTCTGCCGTCGACTCCAGAAATCCACCGCGGCAAGAGGCGGTAGCGGAGTCGACGGCGGTGCGGCAGCGGTCGACCTGCCGCCGTCATCACAGCCAGGTAAGTCGACCTAAAATACGCCACTTCAGCTACGCTATTCACGTAGCTGAAGTTGCGTATCTTAGGTCGACCCCCCGTTGTAGTGTAGACCTAGCCTAAGAAGAAGGGTTTCTTCAGGTATGTTAGCAGCAAGAAGAAAGTCAAGGAAAGTGTGGGCCCCTTACTGAATGAGGGAGGCAACCTAGTGACAGAGGATGTGGAAAAAGCTAATGTACTCAATACTTTTTTTTGCCTCTGTCTTCACAAACAAGGTCAGATCCCAGACTGCTGCACTGGGCAGCACAGCATGGGGAGGAGGTGACCAGCCCTCTGTGGAGAAAGAAGTGGTTCGGGACTATTTAGAAAAACTGGACGAGCACAAGTCCATGGGGCCAGATGCGCTGCATCCGAGGGTGCTAAAGGAGTTGGTGGATGTGATTGCAGAGCCATTGCCCATTATCTTTGAAAACTCATGGCGATTGGGGGAGGTCCCGGATGACTGGAAAAAGGCTAATGTAGTGCCCATCTTTAAAAAAGGGAAGAAGGAGGATCCAGGGAACTACAGGCCAGTCAGCCTCACCTCAGTCCCTGGAAAAATCATGGAGCAGGTCCTCAAGGAATCAATTCTGAAGCACTTAGAGGAAAGTGATTAGGAACAGTCAGCATGGATTCACCAAGGGCAAGTCATACCTGACTAACCTAATTGCCTTCTATGAGGAGATAACTGGCTCTGTGGATGAGGGGAAAGCAGTGGATGTGTTATTCCTTGACTTTAGCAAAGCTTTTTATACGGTCTCCAACAGTATTCTTTCCAGCAAGTTAAAGAAGTATGGGCTGCATGAATGGACTATAAGGTGGATAGAAAGCTGGCTAGATCGTCGGGCTCAACGGATAGTGATCAATGGCTCCATGTCTAGTTGGCAGCCAGTTTCAAGTGGAGTGCCCCAGGGGTCGGTCCTGGAGACGGTTTTGTTCAATATCTTAATTAATGATCTGGAGGATGGCGTGGACTGCACTCTCAGCAAGTTTTCAGATGACACTAAACTGGGAGGAGTGGTAGATACGCTGGAGGGTAGGGATAGGATACAGAGGGACCTAGGCAAATTAGACATTGGGCCAAAATAAACCTGATGAGGTTCAACAAGGACAAGTGCAGAGTCCTGCACTTAGGATGAAAGAATCCCATTCACTGTTACAGACTAGGGACCGAATGGCTAGGAAGCAGTTCTGTAGAAAAGGACCTAGGAGTTACAGTGGACGAGAAGCTGGATATGAGTCAACAGTGAGCCCTTGTTGCCAAGAAGGCTAACGGCATTTTGGGCTGTATAAGTAGGGGCATTGCTAGCAGATTGAGGGACATGATCATTCCCCTCTATTCGACATTGGTGAGGCCTCATCTGGAGTATTGTGTCCAGTTTTGGGCCCCAGACTACTAGAAGGATGTGGAAAAATTGGAAAGAGTCCAGCGGAGGGCAACAAAAATGATTAGGGGGCTGGAGCACATGACATATGAGGAGAGGATGAGGGAACTGGGATTGTTTAGTCTGCAGAAGAGAAGAATGAGGGGGGATTTGATAGCTGCTTTCAACTACCTGAAAGGGGGTTCCAAAGAGGATGGCTCTAGACTGTTCTCAGTGATACCTGATGACAGAACAAGAAGTAATGGTCTCAAGTTGCAGTGGGGGAGGTTTAGGTTGGATATTAGGAAAATCTTTTACACTAGGAGGGTGGTGAAGCACTGGAATGGGTTACCTAGGGAGATGGTGGAATCTCCTTCCTTAGAGGTTTTTAAGGTCAGGCTTGACAAAGCCCAGGCTGGGATGATTTAGTTGGAAATTGGTCCTGCTTTGAGCAGGGGTTTGGACTAGATGATCTCCTGAGGTCCCTTCCAACCCTGATTTTCTAGGATTCTATGATACTAAGTACTATAACAGCCTTACTGTGCAGTCAAATACAGTTCCCTTGGGCACTCCAGTCTATCTTGTCAAGGTGGTCTTAGTGACAGTACATTGCCATACACCAAAGATCACAAAATATTCACATTATTTCCACTACCAAGAGACCAGTCACTTAACCCAGGTCAATTTGTACCTCAGATCTCACACCACAGACACTTGTAGCAAGTCCTATAGTCAACTAAGTAAGGATTTCAGAGTAGCAGCCGTGTTAGTCTGTATCCGCAAAAAGAACAGGAGTACTTGTGGCACCTTAGAGACTAACAAATTTATTTGAGCATAAGCTTTTGTGAGTTAGTCTCTAAGATGCCACAAGTACTCCTGTTCTTTTTAAGTAAGGATTTGTTCACTAAGGAAAAGGAGAGAGTTAATTACTGGTTAAAGCAGGCAACATATATACACAAATAGTTACCGTCTATGGTTCCAAATGTTGACAGTTCTAGTAATTTGCAGAACTGAATGTCTTTTAGGGCTATCGCAGGTTATCCCTGGCAATCGCTGCTTCTGTTTGCTAGCTCCTGCCCTGTGAGGGTCCAAACAGCAAAAAAGAGAAAATATCTTGTGTCCATTTTGTATCCCCTTCTTCCATCATTCAAGTTCATGGGACAGGCTTTCTTGCACATAGCATCTTCATACACGTGAGAGGACTATTATCAAAGACTTTATATCATGATATTCCACAATGGTGCATTTAGTTTTGCTAGTCTTTCGTGATGAGTGGGGGGAACCCCTGTACCTGCCTGGTTCACAAGTTCAGAGCATGCATTTTATAAAGAAAAACTTAGATATTATTTTATAGTATGGGATACAAACATTACAAGTAAGATTAATGCATGCAGGAATTTGAGCATTTTATAGAAATTATTGAAATACCTAACACATTCTTACAAGTCTAACACCTATCTTGAACAATACTAACCTATAGGTGAGCTGATCTGGTTTCCAGCTATGAATTTCAGTGTTCAGCTGGTTTAGAAGTTTTTCCAAAATTGTCATAACACTTTATTAAATATTTATTCCCTATATAAAGTGCACAATGTTAACTGTATCCATCTCTTTTTGAATAATGAGTTATATTAGTTTGGGTGAGTAAGTGACTTCATGGCTACAGAGCAAAAAGGCATTTTTATTAATTCTTAGTAGAAGTAATTTCTTTGATTAATGCTTACACTATCATTTATTCAGAAACAACAGTTTGGTAAAAATAAAGAGAACGCATGTCCCAGTTTTGCCAGGACAAAGCCAAGTTTTCATATGATTCTAAAAACTTCTTAAGACAGCTATGTCTGAAGTTTTTCATTTCAGCAACTGAAATGTTGGTTGTTTTATAACTCCAAGTTACTTGAAGACATATTGCTATGCAAAGTAGAAATTGCTCTGTGTTTACCAGGAAAAATAAAAAAAAACAAAAACAAAAAAAAACAGTTCAATGGAATGAGTATTCAGTGTGATGAGAGCTGCCTGGAGTGAAGAGTTGAATGCGGTTTTACACTATCCAAGCTGATCTTTCGATCACTGTGAAAGCTGATGATGCTTATTCAGTGTTTCATTAAAAACTCATTCAGAAAACCAATGTCTGAAAAATTCCTCTACTCTAAGAAATATCACTTTGAGATAACAATGGCTGCAATGACACTAACACATTTTTAAAGAGTACACTTTGTCTTCCAGATGATCATTTTCCAGCCTTAAAAAGTGTCTCCAGACAAGGGTTCCATGTATTGATTTTGAAAATATGGTAAAAGTATAAATTTTCATTTTACAAATCAAATAAGATCTCATTTTGATTTAAAATACTTAAAGGTTTCTCGTTAAATGGCTGTTTACTAAAATCATCAAGAACCCTTGTCAGTTATTGTGAGGATAAGAACCTTCTGGGTCCATAAGGTGGGAAGAGAAGGTGAGGACTGGATCACAGAAAAAAATCTTATAATTATTGTGACGTTGTGCAGTCTATATGGTTTTATAAAAACTTGATAATAAGTCAATATAATGTAACTGGGATAGTTTTAGAGAAAATATGGTAATAAGTGAATATAACGTAACTGGGATATGCTTCATGCAAAAGGTCTCTTGTAAGGCATCATTACAAAGCTTATAATCTACTGAGTATGATCATCTGATTTGTATAAATGTACCACTCTTGTATCTAAAACTAGAAATATAAAATGTAACTCTGAGGGCCTATTGTAATTATGTAAAGTGTGGGCCATTAATGATGGTTTGGAATCTTGATGACTCCCATTAACCAGGACCATTGTCTGCAGATGGTGGTATTTACCTGTTAGTCTTCCTGTATATGTGTGTGCTGGCAAGTGGGCAATGAAGTCTTGCAGTGACATTTGATCATGTCACCTGAACTGGAATCTATCTTTAACCTGGTGCTTTTCCAGTGAGGAGGGGTGGAAACCCAGAGGGACAAAGGGTTCCTGCCTTATGCAAAAGATATATAAAGGGGTGGAACAGAACAAAGGGGAGAGAGGAGCCATCATGAAGAATCCCCTAGCTATCACCTGAGCTGGAACAAGAGCTGTACCAGGGGAAAGAATTGTGCCCAGGCCTGGAAGGTGTCCAGTCTGAGAAAAACTTACTGAAGCATCTCTGAGGGTGAGATTATCTGTATTTAGTTTGATTAGACATAGATTTGCGCATTTTATTTTATTTTGCTTGGTGACTTACTTTGTTCTGTCTGTTACTACTTGGAACCACTTAAATCCTACTGTCTGTATTTAATAAAATCACTTTTTATTTAGTAATTTACTCAGAGTATGTATTAATACCTGGGGGAGCAAACAACTGTGCATATCTCTCTATCAGTGTTATAGAGGGCGAACAATTTATGAGTTTACTCTGCATAAGCTTTATGCAGGGTAAAACGGATTTATTTGGGTTTAGACCCCATTGGGAGTTGGGCATCTGAGTGCTAAAGACAAGCACACTTCTGTGAGCTGTTTTCGGGTAAACTCGCAGCTTTGGAACAAGTGATTCAGACCCTGGGTCTTCGTTGGAGCAGACGGGAGTGTCTGACTCAGCAAGACAGGGTGCTGGAGTCCTGAGCTGGCAGAGAAAACAGGAGCAGGGGTAGTCTTTGCACATCGGGTGGCAGTTCCCAAGGGGGTTTCTGTGATCCAACCCGTCACAATTATTATGAAAATCAAATGCACAGAACCAGACAAAGTGCAGGGAATAGCGTGACTTGGGGGAAGGGAGGAACCTCTTCACTCTCCACTTCACTTTCGTAACAGTGCAGGTCCCTGCACTTTGACTGGTGGTGACAGCTTCATTTCGGTATAATTTTGTTTTAATGCCAGTATATTAAAAGTTCTTATAATGATCCTGCATCATTAACTCCCCCTGAAAGACAATTTAGAGAATCAGTTGCAACTCCCCTGGATATGACACATAGGGGAGATGTAGCAAAGGCAGGTTAGTTTAAAAATACTCAATACAGTCAGTGTGAGATGAAGTAGAAGATAAAAGAGTAGAGTTGAGCTGACAGAGAGGATTATTGGCATCTGCAATGCCTTTTCATTCTTCTGGCTTTTCAGGTGTTTTGGGTCTAATGATATCTCAGTCAAAGGAGGACTAGAAATACTGAGATAGTTTACAGAGGAGTCTCTTGTGATACTCATTGATATTACATGGGGATTTGATGACAAATTTATATTAATATCAGTGATTGGATCTGGAGCTTGGATTCAGTCCTCACACCCTGAACTAAGATGGGTTTGAAAGTTATCTCCAAACCCAAATACTTCATCTCTGGCCCATCTAATTAATATTCAGGATTGCAAACTGGAAGTTTTAAAAGTGGACTTCAAAAGGCTGTGTGTTTCATCTGAAAGGATGTTCTTTGGTGCCATCAACTCCCCAGTCATGCTTCAGATTCCTAGGAGTCACATGGAATTGGCACTCTTGCTATTTTTTGGCAAAACACAAAGTTGTTGCCATTCCTTTCTTGAAATTGCTCCAAACTGGGACATGGACTCCAGCCACCATGCCCCATCCCTACCTGCCAGGTGGCTTCAGGAACGTTTAATTGAAATATTGATCAGAATTACATGGCCTCTCTATGACTATTCCTATTCTTCCAATTGTTTGCATTAGCTATATTTTAGCTTTTGGTGCATTTAGCTAGGGGTATCCCAATGATATGAGAGTCCTGAGTACTATATTTTGTAGAATTTATTATATTCCAAAATATTAAACCATATAAAAATTAACAGCACATTTGGGATTGGAAATAGGAGTAGGCAGCTATCTGTTGACATGCATCACTAAGTGCTCCGTATAGTCCTTTGTAATATCTGGCAGTGGCTTTCTGCAGGGCAGTCTGTGCTATTTGAGGTGAAATTATGCAGCTTGACACACACCATTAACACTGTACAAGGTTTTCCAGGTGTCCAGGTATCAAAATGATTTGTTAAAAGTCTTTGACATTGTAGAGAGCCAGGGTGGCTGCCCTCCGAACCTGAGGGTAAAGGGCCTTTCTCTCAGCCTGAGTGGGCGGGGCCAGCCCAAGCTCGCTCCACCCCCCGGAAGGGGAGGGGTGGAACAGGAAGTATAAAGGGCGGGGCCCTTAGCTCAGTTAGGGCAGCACCAGTGAGGGAGGCAGACGCAGACCGCGGGCTGCTCCCTTCAGACCCTGCTGCCACGCCAGGGGAGGCCCTGGACCAGTGGAAACCTCACCTGGAGGACGGACTGGGGCTGCCAGGACTGCCCGCTGCCGAGTATCCAGAGGAACTGGAGGAGCCGGAGGGGGAGCTGGAGCTGCCAGCAGCCAAGGACCGGGAGGAGCTGGAGGAGCCTGAGCGGGAGCTGGAGCTGCCAACAGCGGACTACCCCGACGCGCTGACGGGACCAGAGGGATTCGGACGAGCAATCGGGTAGGAAGTAGCCCAGGGACAAAGCTGCACAGTGGTGAGTCTGTATCGCGGAAGGACCCCGCTGATCCAGTGGCGGGACCTTCGTCCTGCCGCTGTCAGGGCCCTGGGCTGGAACGCAGTGGTGTAGGGTGGGCCTGCGTTCCCCTACCCGGCCGAGCCATGCCGGGACCCGTGCCGGCACTCCCCTGCCTGAGGGGCGCGCTACTGACCTTTGCCGGCGCTCCCCTGCCTGAGGGGCGCGCTACTGACCTTTGCCGGCGCTCCCCTGCCTGAGGGGCGCGCTACTGACCTTTGCCGGCGCTCCCCTGCCTGAGGGGCGCGCTACTGACTCTGGCTGGCGGCCTTCCCGCTGCTAATTCCCCGCTGGCGGAGGCGTGACCCAGGCCGGCCAGTGACCTCGTAGCTCCCCACCGCCCCATAGCGGGTAGGTGGACCGACACCGATCACAGACATATAATGCCAAATGTTATTAATCAGCTGTAGAGCAGAAAGACAAAGACATTAATGGTCAGGATCTCTGGAAACATTTGCTCTTACTTATGAGTGTGCAAGCCCATAATGTCTATCACAGATGAAAACAGTTGCAACTGACTTCACCTATTGCCTCCTGAAGGAAATGTTTGATTAACTCGCATTCTTAACACATATGGAAGATGTAAGCTTTGTTGATCTGACCAAGATATTTGCCTTGTAACAATGTATTGCAATCCTCTGTATTTATTTAATGAGAGTATTTCTGTTTCAACTCTGCTTCATATATAGTAAAAGGCTAAAACAATAACTTTTGAACAAAAAAAGAAAATCCAAGTCTGTCCAGTGTCAAATGACAAACGAAGAAACGGTGTAGTGGCCAAAGAGCAGGTACATGGATGGGAAATGTTTACATGATCAATATCAGCTATGTTACCTTCTTGTCTAAATAGAGCTGGATAGCATTGAGGAGGGTGTGAAAAAGCAGCACTATTTTGGCAATACAATGAATAGAATGACTCCTGTTGTTTCGGGATACTAGTGGCTAGATCCACAAAAGAATTTAAGCTCTTAAGCCCAATATTTAGGCACCATTGAGATCCTCAACCACCCTGTTTAGCTGCTACCTACTGCTATAGGTACTGTGACAGACCCAGACTAGTGGGGTACAGGAGTCTGGTAGAGGGCAAATATACTGGTCACTGGATGAGTAGTTTTCTGTTCCCTGTGTGACCAGAGAAGGGGCTGCACTAGAGTAATCAGGAACCTGCTAGAACTAGTTAAGGCAGGCAGGCTAATTAGGACACCTGGAGCCCATTAAGAAGAAGCTGCTAGAATCAATTAAGGCAGGCTAATCAGGGCACCTGGGTTTTAAAAGGAGCTCACTTCAGTTTGTGGTGGGGAGTGTGAGGAGCTGGGATCAAGAGGCGCAAGGAGCTGAGATTGAGAGGGTGTGCTGCTGGAGGATTTAGGAGCACAAGCGTTATCAGACACCAGGAGGAAGGTCCTGTGGTGAGAATAAGGAAGGTGTTTGGAGAAGGCCATGGGGAAGTAGCCCAGGGAGTTGTAGCTGTCATGCAGCTGTTACAGGAGGCACTATAGACAGCTGCAGTCCACAGGGCCCTGGGCTGGAACCCGGAGTAGAGGGTGGGCCCGGGTTCCCCCCAAACCTCCCAATTGACCTGGACTGTGGGTTCTCCCAGAGGGGAAGGTCTCTGGGCTGTTCCCCAACCCACATGGTGAATCTCTGAGGCAAGAAAATCCGCCAATAAGCGCAGGACCCACCAAGATAGAGGAGGAACTTTGTCACAGTGCCTAATATCTCTAAGCCTCAGTGCCAGTGAACATGCATATAGCTGCCTATCTCAGGTGTAAGCAGCATCCCCAAAGCAGGCCTTCTTCCACCCATCTTGCCTACAGGGTCAAATCCACTAGGCATGCTCCGAGCATCTCTAACCCCAGATGAAATGACAACTGATCAGCATATTCACCCAGGATGTGAGACAGCAGAATTGAACCTGGTTCTCTATCTAATGAGGAGCAAGAATTTGAACTTGGATTTTCCTCTTCTTAGAGAGGGCCGTGGGCTATTCTGGAGTAGGATTGTCTCAATCTCTCCTGAGCCAGTTCCAGTTTGGCTACATAATTAAATAGTAATTGGAGCAGTCATTGGAAGCTGGATCTAACTGCCTGGGTGAGTGCCCTAGCCATGGGGCTATAGAGTAATCGTCTTGCTCTCTGACCAAATGATTATGCTTTGTATATGGACCCATGTGCCTAATTCTGGGCTGTGGATTCCACCAGTTGCCTAAAAGTTGAATGCTCAGTATTACAGCATCTAACACCTAAGACCCTTTGTAGATTTAGGCCTTGGCACACACTCCTCCCAGTGAAGTTGGTGGCAAAATTCTTATTTACTCCGGTGATGGAAGATCTGATCCTAGGATCTTCAGGACATAGCCTACTCATTTTCTGCATTCTGCACTTCCAGTGGTGTAATTAAAAGTTTTGTAGGTAGAACAAGGATTTTTTTTTTTTCAAGTTCTCAAAAAAAAAAAGTTTTGGAAAGCATATCATATGCCACTGACCACAGTGTTTTTGATCGCTATAGTTTACTTGTGCCTTTACTGTGTAATATTTTCAGGGCAGATAATGTATTTGTTTTGTATATATTAAACCATCTCAGATTCGTGGCTGATATTGTGTTGATTGCTGAAAATACTATCAAACTATAGAAAATGCTGTGAGAACTCAACACAAAAAGCAGCCAAGTCGGACCGAAAATTAACCGCTCCAAAACAAAATGTATGTGGTCTGAAACCTGGCCAAAAGCCCAAACAACAATGAAGGGAGAACAAATAGAAGAAGTTGAATAATATGTATATTTGGGCCAAGAAATTAACATGCACCACGATCAGGAAGGTGAACTCTCGCAAAGAAAGAAAACAGGTTGGTTCACATTCAGTTCTATCAAGGATGTCCTCGGGGGCGGGGGGGGGGGGAAGGGAACCAACAAGGCAACACGTGCCAGCCTCTTCAAATCAACAGTACTTCCAGCAATATTGTACGGCAGTGAAACATGAGTGCTGACGAAGACAGAGGAGCAGCAACTTTGTCACTGAGAGGACTATGGAAAGAAGAATTCTGGAAATTTCAATCAGAGACTGAGTCCCCAATGAAGTGATCAGACAGCACAGTGGAGTGCAGGATGTTGTTGAGAGCAGGCATAATAAAATCTGATGGGCCAGGCATATAGTGAGGCTCACTGACAATCTATGGACTGTGCAAGTGGTATCCATGGGAACTGAAATGACCACTTGTCTGACCTCCAAAGAGATGGGAAGATTTTTTCATGAAAAGACATGGCCGCACATGGAGAAGGAAGACCACGATACAAGAAGAATGGAAGACATGTTGTGATCAGTGCAATCTATATGAGGGCTGAAGGACTTCAAGATGCTCAAGGTGATATATTAGTTCCAAAGTACCTTGTACTATTATAATGCCATATAAATATGGCATTATATATTATATATAAACTGTTTCATCCCACAACAGACCTGCTATAAGTCATTTTTCAGGAAGAAACATTATCTTCTCTTAAACTTATTTAACCAGAATTTAACATAGAAAAATATTGTTATATCTTCTGAAATGTCAGACCCTCTATTTGAATGCATTTGCTCATGTGAAATAAAACTATTTATGAATATTGCCTGGCAACAGTATTTTAAGTGTTACATGCAAATTAACAAAGTAGGTGAAAAGAAGCATAATGAATTTGAGTGAGAGGCTGATATTCCCATATGCAGAAAATGTCAACAAGAACCTAATCAGCAACTATAGCATATGGTGTATCAAGTGAAACTTGTTTATATAGCCTTGAACTTCCCACTAAAAAGATACCTCTCTCTGAACTATAGACAAAGGAAATATAGTCTAATTGCACATTAGAGGTGGCATTTCCTCATCTAGGTTCAGATAGGGCAAGGGGATAATGACAGATGCACTTTCTAAAGAAAGAGTAACTGTTGTACAATCATAACAGTTATACCCCCATATCAACCACTATATGTCTTTAATTCATAATATAATATGGGATAAAATGTTTCCTAGTTAAGCAGTGGCAGGTCAGTTTGTGGACCTGGACTCCCAGTGAGACCCAGACAGAGAGAGAAAAAACACACACCCGACACCCCAGAGCTGAATTAAAAACTTCAAAGGCCAGATTCTCAGTTCTTGCTCTGGCTCTATATGCTGTCCTCTGGAGACAAAAGCTGGATTCTGGCCATTAGTGGTCAGGCAAAAATTTCACCAGTGCTGGGGAAAGGGAGCTTTAGACTAGCAGAGCTGGTTCCTGTGCCAAAACCACCCCTTCCCCATTCCACCCCGACCTAGGTGGTCTGCAGGGGGGAGAGGTAGTAATAACGGAAAAGGAAGGGCTCAAGCCCACTGATTCTCAACTGGCCCTAAAGCAGTTGTTCTCAAACTAGGGCTGCTGCTTGTTCAGGGAAAGCCCCTGGCGGGCTGTGCCAGTTTGTTTACCTGCCGCGTCTGCAGGTTCGGCCGATTGCGGCTCCCACTGGCCACTGGCTCCCACATCGCCACTCCAGGCCAATGGGGGCTGCAGGAAGGGTGGTCAGCACATCCCTCGGCCTGCGCTGCTTCCTGCAGCCCCCATTGGCCTGGAGTGGCAAACCGCAGCCAGTGGGAGCCGCGATCGGCTGAACCTGCAGATGCAGCAGGTAAACAAACCGACCTGGCCCGCCAGGGGCTTTCCCTGAACAAGCGGTGGCCCTAGTTTGTGAACCAGTGCCTTAAAGTACCATACACTACTGAGGTATGTTCCTCTGTAACAAATGCCAGGGCCAAGACAAACTGACCAAGAGAATCAGAACTATAAGTAAGCACCTGATAGTTGACCTCACCTATACACAGAGAGATTGTTGGATGCAGGAGAGAATCAAGCCCTAAAGAGTGCTGCCAACTCTTGGAATTTTGTTTTGAATCTTTTGATTTAGGGTTTGTCTTAAAACTCTAACTTTTGGGGTCAAGAGATTTCATGAGAATCTGAACTTTCATTATGTAAATGCATTTTCTTGGATTTTGAAATCTTCAAACTGAAAAGATCTGTTTTTTCAACAAAACCCACAAAAAATCCCTGATTTATTATCATTCAAAGTTTTCGTGGATGGGATTTTTGGGAAAGCAAACACCAATTACTGACCAGTCCCATATAATATGAATAATGGAAAGCCTACGGCAGAGTGGGTCTCCAATGATGCTAGTGAATAAAGAAAGGAGAAAGGGCAAAGTCTGGCAACAAAGGCATAATTACGCCACAGTAGTTTGCAAATCAAGCATTGGAAACTATGAGAAGTTCTGTCACCATGAAAAATGCCACTGGTATTGTAGAACGTCATCTTTTGACGTTTCATCTTTTGCATCCAGAATTCCTGCAGTATTACGCAATAGCTTACAGTTGCATTAAGACAACGTAGAACATTAGAACAGTCTTGACCATGAACTGTGGTTATAATAAGTAGTCCAGTGTCGATGATGAAAAGGCAAGTTCCTTTTATCCTCCCCTTAACCTCCAGGGTGGGAGGCTATTCTTGGATATATAGGGCAGCTTAACAGCATTCTGCACACTTATGGATTCTCTGGTTTCCATTTCTTCCATAATCTCACCATGTGTGAAATAAAAGAGACTCTCTGCCCTGACATACAATTTCTCATTTAGTAAAATAGGAGAAATATTTTTTCCATTCATTAAAAAACAGACTGATTTTTCTTCAAAACGAACACTGTGTCTCTGTGTCCACGAATCACTAGATTAAAGCCATTACTAAGTGTATGCCTCCTTCCCTTTAGCAGTTGTTAATGACACACTGATTACTTTCCTCTAGACATACAAGGACTTTTTGGTAATAGTACTGTTAAATGTGCTTTGGATGGTATATATTAATAGCATTAGTGAAATATAGTGATTAGTTCTTACTAAAGCTATGTAGGCATCTCTGGGGATTGCTCAAGCATTTCCCAAAGGTTTGTTAGCTCTCCCTGGAGACATGCAATGGGAACAGTAAATTTGCAATGTACTTCAAACAGCCCTACCCAGGAAGCTTATTAACCAGAATTACATTGTTCTAGGTGATTTTGCAAACACAGAACAAAAAGTTCTCTACCACAATGAGCTCACAATCTAAAGTTAAAAAAAAAACCACAAATAAAACCAATTGATACAGACAGATGACGGACTATAAGGAAACAATAGGACAATATTGCCAGCATGACAGGCAGTGGTATCAGCAGGGGATAGGAGTTTGAAAGAGAATTTCAAGTCTACCCCAGTATGCCAGCCAATCAATAACTAGATTTAGACTCTCAGTCATCTGATATATGACATTTTAATGTCAGACCAAAATGAAAAAAATGGGGAAAATAAATGAATTTAGTTCTCCTTTCTCTTTCTTCCTTTCATAGAACAGGGTAGGAGGCACCAGACACATTACCATCATTGATACATAGTTGTCTCTAAAATGGACCACAGCAATTTTACAATGTACAGTAACTAGAATAGATTAGATTAGATATTGAGAGGGAAAGAAATAAGAGAAGGAGATGAGTATGTTATTCATGAAGGGTGAAACCATAAATTAGTTAAGCACATCATCCTAAATGAGAATGAGACAGGGGTGCCCTACTTAGCACTGGTTAGCACCTCCTAATCCCAGGATGCCTTTCACATTCTTGTGGTTGCACTCAATCATTCTGTCTCTTTCTCATGCTGCAGCCCCTCTCTCACTCCAGGATCTGCAGTTTCCTCTTTGTGACTCAGTTGTTTCCACTGGTCACTCAGTTGTTTCCACTTCCAGGGTGGTCTTTCAAAGACCCCTTCCACAAGCAGCATGAGGCAATCATCACACACACCAACTTCCCTATGTTACTCCAGCAGTCAGGGCCGGCCCTAACTTTTTTGCCGCCCCAGGCAAAAAAGAAGAGCGCCGCCCCGCCGTAACACCCCCCCCCCCGAGTGCCGTGCCACCGACCCCCCCCAATTGCCGCGCCACCCAACCCCCCGCCCCCTCCCGAGCGCCGGGTCGCCCAAAACCCCCAGAGCGCTGAGCCGCTCAACCCCCCGCCCCTCCCGAGCGCCGTGCCAGGCCGCTCAACCCGCCCTCCCGAGCGCCACGCCGCTGAAGCCCCCACCAGCACCGCGCCACTGAAACAAAAACAAAAACACCGCGAGCGCCCCCCGCCACCCCAACATTGGCCGCCCCTTATAAGGTGCCGCCCCAAGCACGTGCTTGGTCGGCTGGTGCCTGGAGCTGGCCCTGCCAGCAATGATTCCATTAGTCTTCATATCCACTGCTTTTGGCACCACCACTCTGCAGTAGTTGATAGGGGAACACAGGCCCACCCTCTACTCTGGGTTCAATCCAGGGCCCTGTAGTGAACAGTTAAGGTCTGCATCTACACCAACCTTACTGCTCTCACCCTTAGACTCATTCCTAACAGGCTTCTTGTCCTCTTCCTTCTCCCTTACCTCAGGGAAAGGGATTGCAGGCTTCCTCCCTGCTGTCTTCCTATGCTATTTCCAGCCCCCTGGCTTTATAGAAGCCCCACCTGTTCACTCGCAGGTGAACCTTCTTCTAATTAGCTTCCTCCAGCCTAAATCTCCCCTATTTGCAGCCTACTTGGCTGATTGGGCCCACTTGGCCTAACTCAGTCCTCTCAGGGCCAGTGTGGGGCATCTACTCCATTACAGAGTGGAAGCTTCATTTATATTTTCATGTCCACTGATATACATTGTTTTACCAGCAACAATATCAAACAGTTATAAGTAATCATAAAGTTACTTTATTTTAAAGCCGGAGTATTAACTTAAATACAGTTTTTCATTTTAAGGCCAGCATAGACACCCAGATAGGTGTTTTAAATTCGAAATCTTTGGTTAGGCACTTTTTTTTATTTTACATATAACTAAAATTGAAATACATGAATGAGCTGCAAAGTTTCTAGCGCTATGAACCATCTTGGGGATATAACAAGGCAGCTATCTAGCAATACACAGCAACACTACCCCAGAGATTAGGACAAGACATGAGAACTGTATCTGGTGGAAATTTAGCTATTCAGAATGTAATTTTTCAAATGGACTTTGGCCAGGTTACCTAAATGTAAAAAGTGCCATAGGATCTTTAATGGCCCTAAGAGTTCAGGACCATCCTTTTACATCTAATCTGAGAGAAAATATTTCTAATAACATAGAATCACATTATGATGGGAGATTGGTTTAATAACAAGTCCAACAGAAGAATGCAATGACTATCATCACTTCCTGGAGCACTCAGGATTTTCCTTAGGAGGCCTCCCATCCATATATGACACAATCCAGATTGTGAGGTCTGTCTATAATATATTGTGATATGGTTATAAAATAAAAGCTACACTCTTCACAATAGAATGAACTCTACTTTGACAATTATTATGTATAGGGAATTCAAATATGTGTCTGGTTATTTGGCATCACATCCAAAATAGTTGTGAGGGAAATAATGAAACAGATAAATGCAGCATTTGCTCTTAGTATATTTTGTTGTTTCTAGCTATGCAAACCATGTGTAGGTAAACAAAGGTAGACTGGCTCATTTATTTTTCACAGTAGCCATCTTGAAAATAAAGTTTCTTCCCTGAAAGATGGTGTGATGAACATGAAATTCAGGAACTACAGTTGACACGCTCCATTACATCAGACTACAATAAAATATTCAATCATTCATGAAGAAATAATTCACAATAGATTTTGTTTCATATTAAAACAACTGACCTCCCCCAAAAAGGACCACCAAAATGTAAATGAGTAATTCAATCCAATTCATAACATTGGGTTCTTCTTCAGTACTTGTGAATTTAATATCCTCTAAAACTATTATTCTAATAAAGGAGCTAATAATTAAAAAGTGAATTTAAAGTGCAAGAGAGTGTCTTACCGACCTTCAAAAATGTTCCCCACTGATTTACTGTGTATGCCTCTTACACTGTCCATCATTTTAACTTGTCATAAAAGTGCCTCTCATATCCCTGTGTCACCCCTTACCATTTGATAATGTTTATTGGTGAGTTATGGGCTGTATGTGAGATTTCTCTCTTCAGGAAAGAGTGCTTTATTATATAAATGTCACATGATTCCCTGCAGGATCGTGCAAGCTGACAATGCAGTGGTTTACAGTGTAAATATTTTGCTGCAAGCTAAATTTGTGCTTTATTTTGTTTGCAAGATCAAAACTAAATGAATAAAGTAAATAAATAAATGTGGGGAAAAGTAGACCACACTCAGACCAACAAGAAAGCACAAAATGAGTTCAAAAAGATCTTAGCAGGTCTTGTTTCTGTCTAAGTCTATGCCAAATCTGTAATTTTAGGGGATGGTGAACTCCAAATATGATGATCATAATAAAACCTCATATGCACCTAACACCAGAAAACAAGCCTTTCTTAAGGCTGATTCACATTGTTACCTCATGGAGTACTGCTGTCATCATTATGGGATACTGGAAAGTTCCAGTTACAGTTGTAAACCAAGTGGCATCTCTGCCCCATTATGGAGACTCAAAGAATGTGCCATTGTTTTACAGAGCTCCTTGTAACCCTTTCCAATGGAGGACGTGGAGACCTTGTGTTACATGCAATAGAGCAAGTGGGATTTATGCACCATGTTTCCTTTCTGGCCAAATATATACAAATGTCAGTCCTTGCGTATGAGTGTAACTCATCAATGAAACATTATGAAGTCTTATTCTAAAAACAATACTCACATTATCTCTGTGCTCCTGAGAACATTCAAGTGGGGTGTGTCACCTGCTCAAATCCAGATCAGAAATGGACAAGGAAAAGGGAGAGGCGACCAAAGATATTTAAGCATAATTCTGGATGCATGCATGACAAACTTGCTGTAGAGTGAGGTAGTCAATATACTGCAAAGTTAAATTTGTTTAGAAGAGATGGCCTGTTACTCAGGTTGAAAGTCCTTTCTGTGTAACATCCCATTTCAGTGATTTATTCTGAACTAGGTTAATGTGGCAAGATGGATTATCTGACTCTTCAATGCACACTGTTTCTATACTATCTGAGTGCTCGTCTATAATTGGTTGATCCAAAACTCTCTCTCTTTGCCAGTGAGTCTTTTTCTCTGTTTTATTTGTGGATTAAAAATTATGTTAAACATAAATACAAAGACTGAAATCCTGGCTCCCTTAAAGTCAATGGGAGCTTTGCATTTTGTAAACTATTTTTGACAAGTAGCTTTTGATAAAATAACATATCTAGTATTATAATCGCATGCAGGGCCGGCTCCAGGGTTTTTGCCGCCCCAAGCAGCAAAAAGAAAAAAGAAATAACAGCCACAATCGTGATCTGCGGCACTTCGGTGGCAGCTCTACTGCCGCCACATCAGTCTTCGGTGATAATTCGGTGGCTGGTCCTTCGCTCCAAGAGGGAGTGAGGGACCCCCCGCTTAATTGCTGCCGAAGAGCCGGACGTGCCGCCCCTCTCCCTTGGCCGCCCCAAGCACCTGCTTGCTGGGCTGGTGCCTGGAGCCGGCCCTGATCGCATGCATAGTACATGGGCTTTGCAAAAAAATGGTGCTCAAATCACACAGGGTATACAGACACAGACATGTGACTGTGAAGATAAATAAAATAGGGGAAAATGTTGCTTTGCAGGAACTATAAAAGCTCACAAAGCAGGTAAATAAATAACATGAACCACTTTTATAGCATTTTTCATCCATTTGCTCTCAAAGTACTTTACAAAGGAATATGAAAATAAAGAAGCAGATTTGTTATATTAGAATGTTTTTCATCCCAATAATACATGACCAAGTTTCTGATCAAAATATTTTTCTCTCTCTTTTGTTTAGCCTACTTTTTTAAAGAACTATAACACAACTCTGAAACAGAGTGTTTTATATGCTGTGCTATGAAAACTAAAAGTTTCTTCATAATTTACAAATAATAAATATCCATTTTCTCCTTGTAAGTTGCATTTCAAGGGCTTTTTTGTTTGTTTTTCTTGGATAAGTTATTTTGCATGCTATGCAATTCATTTATGTAAAACTACTGAAATTAAGAGGCCTCTTATTCAGTTTGTGTCAATTGGCACTTATTTTCCAACAAATATGAAAAGATATGGAGACATTCATTATTACGTTGATAGTAAATGGAATAGAGCAATTTGGAATAAGGGCTAGGCCTGTAATACCATAATGAGTTCTCTACCAGTTTTTAAAGAGAGAAGCTAAAGGGTCTGTGAAGAAAGAGGAAATTAATTCCTAGTCCAAAATTAAAGATATGTGGTTAATTACTGAATGATATGTATAACAATTTGGATATCTGTCTGTACAAGCTTATGAACTCTGGTTGACATTATGAAGTGATTATCAAATGTTTCTTTTAAAACTGCTGTATCTTGAATGCCTATGTATCTTCACCAAGCTGCAAACTCCATTTTGAATATTGAGCTTTTTGCCTTCTTTGTTGGCTTTTTGCCTCTGTGCTGGGCTGAAATTCCAATGGCGGTTGACAAAAGAATAACAATAGAGTCATTAAACTTTGATGATCAGCCATCCAAATTACAAGGGGATGGCTGCTGCCCAGGATAAACCAGTTTTTCAAGTCTGAATTTAAGGGAGATATTGCCTAGCAATGAAGTTACCTGGTAGGATTTTGTGATCAACCTCTTGAAGCTGGCAGTGGGGTCAACATACAAAGGGAGCTAAAAGTTATGAAGAGGGAAGAGCCAATCTTTCTGGGTCTTTTGGCCAGTTTGATTCCAGATGAAGAGGACAGAGAAGCACATGTAGGGCCTTGCATAAGGCAGGGGGCCCTGACAGATTTCCTGACCCAAGAGAGTCTCCCAATGGATGAGTGAACTAGTAAAAAGTATTGTGGTTAGGGGGCTTATTGTTTTCTAAAGGATCTGCATTACTATGTGCATTACCTGATTAAGTAAAGGGGCAAATGTCTTAGACTCATGTGCAAGGTTTCTGTGTGTTTTACCTGCTTCATGATCCTCTGTGTGTGGTACATGCTTCATGACTACTACAAGCCTTCAGAGACAGTTAAATTGTAAACCAGAAGGATCACATCTTTCAGTGGGATTCTGCATAGGCTGTGTTTAAGCAACTTAGGTATCTCGGATGTCAGCGCAAGTCCTGGGGGCCTTGGGCAGGTGGGCAGAGGAGCTCCATTTCTGTGACGGGATAGCAGACTAAGGCTGTTTCTACACTGGTGTGCATACTCAGTTACCAGAGCATGGAGTTTCCAAACTGTGAGGGAGCCATCAATAGCTCACACATCCCAATACTTTGCTCATCAAAAGGGGCGAGTGAGTATTTGAACCAAAAAGGTTGCTATTCACTCGTTCTGCAAGGCTTAGTAGACTACACAGGCATGTTCATGAATACCAATGTGGAAAACACTGGAAAAGTTCATGACCCTAGGATGCTGAGTAGATCGGGTTTGTACTTGAGGGTGGAAGAAGGGATTTTATTCCCCAGAAATGATTTGGTTCTCTACAGAATCTCTGTGCCAGCTGTTATTTGGGGAGACCTCGTGTATCCATTCCAAACTTGGCTCATGAAACAATACCCCAGCATCAATTACCCTGTAAAAAGGGAATTCAAATACAAACTTAGCTGCAGAATGCTCATGGAGTGCATGTTTGGTAGGCTGAAATCTCATTGGTGCTCCCCATGCATCTGTCTGGATTCCAGAGGGGTCAATGTTTGCATAGTCCTATCATGCTGCACACTCCATATCATTTGCAAGAGTAAGGGGAGTGCTTCTTTCCCAAGTGGGCACAGGAGAAGTCTATTTTACAGACCCTGCACAGGCAGCCAGATCCCACTCATGTGCATACTAGTCTTGGTTCCCGTCAGGCCAGGGAAATTGAGGATGTCATATGGACACACATCTTTGCACAGCGGGGAGGCAAAGGATGATACCTGCCTGTGTCAAGGGACACTTTCACATTCTGTGCAGCTGCTGGAAAACCACATGATGGAATATTGGTGCCTGCTTGTGGGGCTGTATAGTTCTGTGAGGGTTTTCCTGTAGCCAAACATCATTAGCCCTTTTTTCTATGACAATTTACACATTACAGATAATTATAACAGGGCACCTCACTGGGTTATCTCCTTAGGGTTGGGTTTATTCTGTGGAAGGTTGTAGTAGAATTGTAATGTGGTCATTGTGCAATGCTTTTGTCACAACTTTTACCTTTATTTACAATCCTCTTATCAGGAGCACTCAGTCTCTCTTAATGACCTGATCAACATTTGCTTGGGGTGTATGTGCACCCATTATTTTTTTAATCATTGTTTGAAAGCTGTGTTAACCGCACTTAATGGCTGTTATGGAGTATAAATCTCAAGGTTGAACCTGGTCACATTTTGGAGGGGCAAGGGAAGAAGGGTCCATTTAATCACTGGGTAATGGGGCATGCCCATGTTGTTACTTGAATTGTGTTCCGATTTTCTGCATGTGAACCAAGCCATAAAAACATTTCTCTACCCATTTTCTGTAATGTGAGTTCTGCTGCTTTTATAACTAGCAATGCTTTCTGTAAACCCATAACGCTAACTGCAGTTTTCCCACCCCTCCTGTGTATCTTTAGGACTTTGAATTTCTTTACCTGGGGGACAGAGGGTTGTGGGTGTGGGACAATCAAGAAAGTGTTTGCAGTATGACGGCACCAGATAGTTAAACCATTCCAATACAAGTGCTGTCAATTATGGGGCCCAATCTCCACCTGAAAACATCTTACATTCGTCTTACTTAGGAAGGAGGGTCCCACTCAAGTCAAGGAAACTAACATTTATTAGAAGTACTATACAGAACATGCAATTGAAATATTTTAAAAAATAAATATAAATTAACCAAACAAATGGGACTGAATCCATGAAACAATGGTCAAATGTTAATGTCTCTGCACCATCTCTTTGCATTTCCCATTGCTGTGACAAGAGGAGAATGACAGGTAAAATTGTTTTGGGGGACAATGCTGATGTTTCCTGCATGGAGTTTTGGAGAGGGGCACTTGCTGGGCTTCAGGGACTTCCACAAACTCATTGTTCCCCTCCTGTATCCTCAGGGGGCAGGTCCCCCTGTTTGGGGTCCTAGTAGAAGGTGTGGTCATGGAAGCCCTGCAGACTCATCCCCATCACTTGGATTGCGGGGGGGGGTTGGTTCTCTGGCTCAGCAGCACCCTGTGTGGCAGATGAAGGAGGAGGAAGACATGGTGACAGTTCATGGAGAGGTGCAGTGGCTACAGCTGCAGGCAAACTCCTAACTCATTCAGCCACCAGTTCTCTCAGCCTCTCCATTAGGGAATGCTCCCATTCCCTATAACATGCCTCCTGCTTCATGAGCTAGTTCATCAGGGTCCCTTCCCGCTGAAGAGATTGATTCTCCCATGCCCTGAAGAACTCAAACTGCTCCTGGTTCCCCTGTCCATGCCAAGGAGCAAGTCCTCCACAGTCTTTCTCTGTCTGCCTCTGCTGTCTATGGGGTGGTGCTCCTGAAGGAATGGTTTACTTCTTGGGAGCCATATGTCCTTCCAGTTCAAAGACATGTGTACCATTATGTTTCTTTCCTTAGGAAGAAGCTGAAAAATCCCCCCACATAACATAACTGTGCTGCAGAAAACCAAAATTTTGATACTTTTCAGTGTTCCAGGAATGTGGCTGTTAGACACCTTTTGCAGCCCGTTAGAAAGGAGTTGAGGCTTCCAATGGTACTACATTGATACATGTACTGTTTTTTTAAAATACATATTCATAGTGGTCAGGGGGAGAGAAGGTTGTGGAGGTGGCAGTTCCTTCCAGAAGCTATGTTACCAGTTTGCAATTTCTTCAGGAAGAAAAGGTTCAGTACATTGTAGGAATGGGGGTGGAGGACTATTGAAACTGGAGATCTCATACCTGCCCCTTGTCCCCATCCACACTGCACACTGTCACTGTACAGGGTTGCACCACAGCCTGAAGTGTGTACTTACCCCCAGCCCTCAGGTATTCTAGCTTACTCTTCCTGTCCTCACTTTCAGACATGTGCTTCTGTGGTTTAAATGTGGACAATACAGGGGTTACACATACACATGGAGACTTGTACAGTTGCAAGTTTAGCTGTAGCCTAAGCCAGTGCCCAGGTAATGTTCGAGAGAGATCAGTGGAAGAAAAAGGGCGGCAGCCTGCTGCAACCCAGTGAGGATCGAACTGTTAGGGGATCCAGGGACACAGAAGCTTGGATTCCCCTCACAGCAGTCTGATGGGTGGTCAGTATGGGGCACCAGATCTGTGAAAATATGTAGGTTTGGTAAAAAAGTTTAAAGAAATCTAGATGTGTGCCATTTTTGGTTGGTATTTTAAATTTGCATTTTAATATGCTATGATGCATAATTGCATAAAAGACCATGGTTTTAAAGAAAATCTTCCAGTTGGCTCAGGATGTTGTCATACGGTTTAATATATAATCATAGAAATATAGAGCTGGAAGGGACCCCAAGAGGTCATCAAGTCCAGCCCCCTGTTCTGAGGCAGGTCCAAGTAAACTTACACCTTTTTGTCTAACCTGTTCTTAAAAACCTCAAATTATGGGGATTCCACAATAACCGTTGGAATCCTACTCCAAAATTTAACTACTCTTATAGTTAGAAAGTATTTCCTAATATCTAACCTAGTTCTCCACTAATGCAGAGTAAGCCCATTACTTTTTGTCCTACCTTCAGTGGACATAGAGAGCAACTGAGCACCATCCTCTTCATAACAGCTCTTAACACATTTGAAGACTCTTATCAGATCCCTCCTTAGTCTATTTTTCTCAAAACTAAACACAGCCAGGTTTTTTTAGCCTAATAAGTCAGATTTTCTAACCCTTCTATTATTGTTATTGTTCTCTGAATTCTCTCCAATTTTTCCACATCTTTCCTAAAATGTGGAACTCAGAACTGGACACAGTACTCCAGCTGAGGCCTCCCCAGTGCTGAATAGAGCAGGACAATCACCTCCTGTGTCTTACATGAAGCATTCCTGTTAATACACACCAGAACGATATTAGCATATTTTGCAACTGCAGCACATTGTTGACTCAAATTCATTTTGTGATCCCCCAGATCCCTTTCAGCAGTACTACTGCCTAACCAGTTATTCCCACTTTTGTAATTGTTCATTTGATTTTTCCTTCCTAAGTGAAGTACTTTGAACTTGTCTTTATTGAATTTCAGCTTGTTGTTTTTTAATTCTACTCCTTTTTTGTCAGGTTGTTTTGAATTCTACTCCTGTCCTCCAAAGTGCTTTCAATTTCTCCCAGCTTGCTGTCATCCACACATTTCTTAGGCAAACTTTCCACTCCATTATATAAGTTATTAATGAAAATATTCAATAGTACCAGACCCAGGACCGACCCCTGCAGGACTCCACTAGCTACACCCTCCTAGTTTGACAGCAGATAACTACTCTTTGAGTATGTTCTTTCAACCAGTTGTGCATCCACTTTACAATAATGTAATCTAGATTACATTTTCCTAGTTTACTTATGAGAATGCTATGTGGGACTGTGTCAACAGCCTTACTAAAAATAAAGACTTACTAAAATCAATATGCTATGATATAACATTCCAGAAAAGATCACATAGTTAAAGAAAACTATCAGTTTAGACCAGTAACTGGTTAAAAGATAGGAAACAAAGGGTAGGAATAAATGGCCAATTTTCAGAATGCAGAGAGGTACATAGTAGTGTCCCCTAGGGGTCTGTACTGGGACCAGTACTGTTCAACAGCTTCATAAATGATATGGGAAAAGGGTAAATAGTGAGGTGGAAAAATTTGCAGATGATACAAAACTACTCAAGATAGTTTACATTCAAAGCAGACTCTGAAGAGTTACAAAAGGATCTAACAAAATTGGGTGACTTGGCAACAAAATGGCAGATGAAAATGCAAAGTAATGCACATTGGAAAACATAATCCCAACTATACATATACAATTATGGGGTCTAAATTAGCTGTTACCACTCAAGAAAGAGATCTTGGAGTCATTGTGAATAGTTCTCTGAAAACGTCCATTCAATGTGCAGCGGCAGTCAAAAAAGCTAACAGAATGTTGGGAATCATTAAGAAAGGGATAGATAAGAAGACAGAAAATATCATTTTCACTCTATATAAAACTATGGTACACCCACATCTTGAATACTGTGTGCAGCTCTGGTCACCCCATCTCAAAAAATATATATTGGAGTTGGAAAAGTTTCAGAAAATGGCAACAAAAATGAATAGGGATATGGAACAGCTTCCATATGAGGAGAGATTAACAAGATTGGGATTTTTATCTTGGAAAAGAGACGACTATGGGGGGATCTGATAGAGGTCTATAAAATCATGACTGGTGTGGAGAAAATAAATAAGGAAATGTTATTTACTCCTTCTCATAATACAAGAACTAGGGGTCACCAAATAAAATTAATAGGCAGCAGGTTTAAAATAAACAAATTTAAGTATTTCTTCACAAAGCACAGTCAACCTGTGCAACTCTTTGCCAGAAGATGTTGTGAAGGTCAAGACTATAACAGGGTTCAAAAAAGAACTAGATAAATTCATGGAGGATACTTCTATTAATGGGTATTAGCCAGGATGGGCAGGGACGCAAAACCATGCTCTGAAGTGTCACTAGCCTCTGTTTGCCAAATGCTGGGAATGGGCGACAGTGTAGGGTTGCCAACCCTCCAAAATTGGAGAAATTAAAGATTAATTATTAATTAAAGATTATGCTATGATATAAAATTGTGATGAAACCTCCAGGAATACATCCCACCAAAATTGGCAATCCTAGTGACAGGAGATGGATCACTTGATGATTACCTGTTCTGTTCATTCCATCTGAAGCACCTGGCATTGGCCTTTGTTGGAAGATAGGATATTGGGCTAGATGAACCATTGGTCTGACCCAATGTGGCCATTCCTATGTTCTTAACTGCTTATGTTATTAAAACCTGGTAAATTGGTTGTATCAGCAAATAGGGCAAGATTCTTCCTGAAGTCCCAGAACTAGGCTTTCTGTCATTTGGCTTGTGGTGCTCACTGAAGTTAGCTGCTTTTCTCTGCCTATAGATAGATAGATAGATAGAAACCCACACATGCACACTCTTCTCTTTTTTGGACAATTCTTAAATGAGGACAATATTTAACATTTATTTTTATTTTAAAATGTGCTATCAGCTTTGTGGAATTAATTAACTGAGTTTATTCAGAATTGTACTAACTGCATAAAATATTATTTTCCTTTAAAATGAAGAAAATGCATGAGACATATAAATACTTCCTATTTTTTCTTCATCATTAGCCTTTTTGCACTTATTTAATATACCTTGTTTAGAATTGTATTATCTATGTTGTGCAATTATTTAAGGTGTAGATTTATCACTACTCTTTTTCAATTGACTTCACTCCAAATGTTTGCTGTTGATACTGATTAACCCAGGTTTGGTAAGCTTTTTATATGATGTTTGAAATTTTTTTGTGAGAACTGCCTTAAAATCAGGTAGCACAGGGAGGCTATTGATTAACAGCCAATTGTATATTTCACTGGCAAGGCAAATGACATTTTAAACCTTTTTATTTTTCCTTTACTGCTTTCAAACTATTGCTCTGATGTTCAAATTTGATGAGTTGTCACCAGCATTGTAAAAGATAAACATGGCTGTGATGTTTGACATATAAAAATATCAGCACCTATTAGTGATAAACACTGTGCTCTTTCCTCTTCTGATGGATTATATGTACTTTCATTAAATGTAAAGGGAGGGTGACAAGGAGACGCAATACTCTGTTTTTTTCTCTTCCATTGTTGCTGGCATCTGAAGTGGCTTTTTATATTTTTCTTAAAGAAAAAGTGTCAGTAGTAATTGATCCTGTTGGGGAAAATATGACAAAAAGTGCCTTTATTCCAGTAGCTAAGGGGACTGTCAAATTGTGATCCCATCAATTCTAACCCTGCCAAACAGAAGTGCTAACAAGAAAAAGGCTAAATAATTTAAACATTTTAACTGCTATTTAAGAAAAGAAAGGTTGCAAGTGTCAGAACAGACAGTACCAATGAGCCAGGAATGATGATTCATTAATTCACACATTTAGAGCACCCAACAACAAACAAACAAACATCAAACTGAAAGAAATCACAACTGTGTTTGCCTTAATGATTATAATTGTGAAGATATACATTTACTACCTCATTATCTCTTTTTTTTCTTTCTTTTTTTTTTGTTTTTGTTTTTTTGTTTTGTTATCGCTGTTGTTGTGGCAGAAGTAGATAATCTTTTGTTTGTTCCTAAGAAAAGTTAGGAAATGCCGTTCCTTGGGGGGGGGGGGAGAGGAAATTATATTTTTCTACTCAAAGCATCTCTGCTAGTTTCATTAAGATAAAGCTTGCACAGCTTGATTTGCAATATCAAGAATAACAACAAAAATCTAATTCTTTATACAGCTTTGGCAATTACAACGCACTATGGTACAAAGAAGGTCATCAACAATATTTCTTTTAGTGTAATGGAAGTTTCATTCTACAATGGTGTCATTCACCTCTCTATTTACTCTAATTGAGGGCAGTTTGATTTGAATTAAATTTAGTTTTATGACTGAAGCACCACTGCAGCAGCAAAGACAAGGCGAACAAAGTCATCTGGATTTGTTTACTTGACTAAAGTATGTTCCTGTGCAAATCAGAGATGAGGAATAGCTAGAAATGCCTTATTCAGCACATACCAAAGGCAATATTAGTACAGCAGGAACCAATTCCTATTAAAGAAGGAAATCTTAAAGGAAGTTATTATCACAATGTGGAGATCCTTCCTCAAAGAGTTGAGCCTGTTCACATAAGCCGGGGAGATGATTTCAAATAAATAATAATAATGATTGGAGCCTATATTAACAGATAGCACTGAGGAATTACACCTCTTGTTTCAGCTGAATTTATACATGGGCCAGATTTTTAAAGTTTTTAGTGCCTAACTCCTGCTATTTAATCAATATTTAACAGTATTATCAAAGAGCCTAAATTAAGTAGCCAAGGACTCTTATTATTGACACTTTCTTACTTCCAAACTCCTTGTCCATCTTTGTCTGCTTGTTTGTTACTCACTCTCACTGTGCCATTTCTCAAATTAGATTGTAAGATCTTCAAGACTCTTCTCTTTTGCTTGTTTGGAAAAGCACTTAGCACACACAGGGGCATTAAGAACAATTACACAGTTTTGGACAACCATGCCCAGCAGCTCCCAGTTCTGCCAGACACATGGATGAGAGGAAGAAGAACAGGAGTTCCCAAAGGCAATGCTGAGCTCTGGAAGCAAAGGATTGCTATTCTTCTGCCACCAGGAGCCAGGGAGAGCAAGAACATGAAAGAGAGGCCCAAGGATAGAGAGACACTCACAACTCCCATGACACAACTAATGTCATCATACTCTGATCTTTTCAGCTGGAACTCTGGACATGTTTTCCTCTTCCTGTATCTATTACTTATTATTCACTATCAGCTGCACTTACTCTGTCCTGCATGCTCCTCACCATCCTCCTTTCCTCTTCACTATTTGCCCCCTCTCTCCCTTCCTCTCAATTTTCCTCATTCATTCTCTCCTATTCCTTCACCTATCATCCTATTAACTCAACCCCTCCTGTGTCTTTCCATACACCTTTCTTGTACTATGAGTCTTGATCACGTTGTATATTGTATTCCTTTCCTTCACCTTTTTTTGGATTTTAGCTTGCAAGCTCTTTGTGCAGGACACCACTTTTCCCTTATATGTTTGTACTGTACGGCACAATAAAACCCCAATCCTGCTTGGGCCCCATGCATGGTAAGGTAATATTAATAGTAAGGCTTTATCTGTGAGATATTTTTTCTGTCCTAATTTATTAGTTGAGTTCTGTACATGATCATTTTTTAAAAGTTTTACTCCTACTCTTGTTTAAAAACGTTATAAAATGTTAACATTTTCTAAACTAATTACAGGAAAGTTACATTCAGGAACAGAAAGTCCCTGAACACTGGGTTGGGTCATTGGTTCAGTTCTAACTACAAGGGTTGGAGGCCTTCTATTGACTCACTGGTACCACTCCCCACTTTACTTGCAGATGTTCTACTAAAGTAATGACTCAGCCTGACACTGCTTAGCATGAGAGATCTGATAGGACCACAACACAAAAAGTTACAGCTGCAGGCCATGCAGTTAGATGTAAGCTTTAGTATTTTTTAAGCTAAAGAGCTAGAATATGTATTAAGGGAAGCTATCATGCTAACATGGGGGAGGGATAGCTCAGTGGTTTGAGCATTTGAGTATACCAAGTATTAGACATGAGTAGGACAAGCTGAAACGCAAGAACCTGTAAGCCTGTAAGACTTTAGCTTAGCTATTTTAGGAAGAAAAATTTGCTGTCACCCAGAGAGCAATGGAAAGGCAAATCTGTAAGATATCGCTCCATGATCACATACTGAATGAGGAGATCAGAAGGCGTACAGAGGTGACCGATGTAGTGCAGGCAATGTATGATGCAAAGCGGAGATGGGGGGGGTCATGTAGTCCTCAGGCAAGACAATAGGTGGACAACCCGCATCAGTGACTGGATCCCCAGAGACCACAAGCAGCCGCTAGGAAGACAAAAACACACTGGGCTGATCCCATAACAAAACTCTTTGGCCAGAAATGGAAAGAACGTCCTCACAACAAAACAGAATGATGTGGCATTGACTTGTGTTCATAGAGGGATGGACGAGCCAGACAAAGGTATTATTTTAGGCCTTGGAGACAAAAAATGATGACATAAGTGACCAGAAAGTAACCCTATGCCCAAAGATTATGGGAAAAGTGGTACCAAGTGGTAATATTTTGAAAAATTACCCAGAAGATTAATATTAGATAATAAAAATACTGTAAAGGCGCATCTGTCTCCGACATGTGTCTTAACCACAGGATACAGGTTGTGCATCAATGTCAATGAGAATAAAGGGAACTTACACAGCCTATAGAAAATTGCAGTCCCTTAAGTTTCCAGGGGACACCAATAAGAGAAAAGAGGTTTGACACTTTTATGGACATGCGCAGAATGTAGGTATAGACAGAATCACATTATAAAAAGGGGATGCCCAGAATGGGAAAATTGAGCTCCCTATGGGAGACTCCAGCAGGAACCATCTCTCTACTGATGATCAAGCCATGAGAGATCCTAACACTATTGTTAAGGATGTGAATGCATAGGTCTGTATAGGATTTCTATATGCTTAGGTAAACATAGCTTTAATTGTAACTTTAATAAAACTTGTAAAACAGACAAGACCTTGTACTGGTGAACGTATGTGTGATCACAACACTTGGTCTTTATGTGTTCCTAGGGACTCTAAATCTGAAGCAAGTAGCAGAGGTGACTTTTACTCTGTTAAGCTTGAAACTGTAGCCACCAGAGCTGAACCCATGGTGGTGTAATACCACATTGCAAAATTCACTTTAAATAAAATAAAAGGCTACAATAATAATATCTGTATTAATACAAAGGTAGATTTAGAGTATTGTCTCATGTCTATGGAAACAACATTATTCATACAAAAACCATTGTTCCTTGCTCCTTTCCTTGTCCTTAAAGACAAATATGCTGCTGAAGAAGCTTTTCTGGTCAGATCACTGGAAGGTGACTAGAATGTGTATAATGCTTTCTTGAACACATTGATTTTTTTGATGCCACCATGCACAGAAATTGTTTCGGAGACCATGATCAGCATAATGTATACATCAGCTAGCTGTGGTTTTCAACCTTTCCAGACTATTGTACCCTTTTCAGAGGTCTGATTTGTCTTTCATACCCCTCAAGTTTCACCTCACTTAAAAATTACTTGCTTACAAAAGCAGGCAAAATACAAAAGTGTCACAGCACATTATTACTGAAAAATTGTTTACTTTCTCATTTAGTATGAAATGTTAGTTTGTACTAACTTTGCTAGTGCTTTTTATGTAGCCTGTTGTAAAACTAGGCAAATATATAGATCAGTGGATGTACACCCTGAAAGACCTCTGTGTACCCCCACAGGTACGCATACCCCTGGTTGAGAACCAACAAGCTACAGTATATCTTATTATTATTATTATTGTGGCAGGATCCTTAAATGTGGATGTCCAGTAATAGGCACTGTTAACTGGGACAAGGGATACTAAGTCATCAATCCTTCTCCCTGGAAAATAAAAAGTATCTGCAAGACAGTGGTGGTGGAGTAGGGGAAGGAGTGGAATTGTGGTTCCACGTACAGTGAATTACTTCTGGTGCTGAGGATCAAACACGTGAATTTTTGCAACAAACTTTCCACTGGTGGACAACCAGATTCTATTCAGTCACAGCTTTAATCACAAATAAATTAAAAATGAATATGTGAAGTGTGTGTATACAATCCATCTAATAAAATCCCCATGCCTAATAACAGAATTCTGACAATTTACCAGTGTTACCTGATTACTCAGTCATTCAAGATATGGGAAAATTGATATACCAAATATTTTGATATGATATCATGCCTTTTGTCAATGATGCCAGATTCACCCTAGTGCAAAGAGCCAGCAGAAAGGCTGTAATGTGCAGCTGGGTATATCCAGAGTTGTGAGCCACTGTGTTACCTCTCTGCCTCAGCAACAGTGAGTTTTGCTGGCAGTCAGTCTGTGAGTCAGTTCCCTGCTACATCAGTCTGTCTTCCTCACCAGCACTCTCCCCAAGGCTCTTATGGCCCAAACCTTGCCCAGTTGGAAACAATCAGTGAACTCCAGCCCCCAAGCTCCTCATAGAAGTTTCTTCGCAACACATAGCCCCTGCCACTGTACAATCACAGAATATATTCAGTTCGCTGCTATGTTAAAGAGTCAGAATATAAAAGCTTATTAACTTAATTGGGGTAAATATACCCTTCCATTCAAACCCAGCACTGAATTGGTTTATAATAAAAGTAAAACAAATTTATGAACAAAACAGCATGGATTAAGTGAAACCAAGTACAATAGATAAAGGTGAGGTGGTTATAAGAAAATAAAAGTGAAATACTCTTTCCAGTGACTAAGACTTAATAAAACCACAGTCTTGGTTCAAGGTAAGATTCTTACCGCACTTCCTTCCAGCAAAATGGCTGACCACCTCCTTGGTTAGGATCTGCCACTAAGTACAAAGTGCTTAAAGATAAAGATGGACCCTCTCTCTCTGTTCTCTATACTCCCAGAGTGATTGCCTTTGTTTTACAATTCAGGAGACCTCCTGGGGATTCAGTCTCCTGTATCTCTCTGGGGTACAGAAGCCATGTGTATTCTCTGACTCTCAAGATCAGGATAACTCCCACTAGTTTAGCTTGATAGCGTTGTTCACTGCTGATATGTACATTGAAGTAAACTCCCATTCCTTTGTCTAGGACAGAGATGTTTAACAACTTTACCTACTCTAGGCTTTCTTATCTTAAACATCATACAGAGGGAATTAATAACTTCACATACAACATTAACACATGCATTTTACAATTAAATTAATAACCAGTGTGTTGTTAACTTTTATATTATACCCCACAAGTCATATTTTGTTCAAATAAATCGGAGTAAGAAAATGGAACAGCAATGGAAAGGAGCTCTCATTCTCCGGGAATGGTGAACCACCACCACTGGGAGCTGCAAGCGGCCGTACCTGTGGACGCTCGGGTAAACAAACATCTCACGGCCCGATTACCCTGAACAAGCCGCGAACCAAGTTTGGGAACCCCTTATCTAGACCATCCCTGACATATGTTGTCTAAACTGGTCTTAAAAATCTCCAGTGACAGGGATTCCACAACCTCCCTGGGCAATTTATTCCAGTGCTTAACTACCCTGACAGTAGGGAAGTTTTTCCTAATGTCCAACCTAAACCACCATTGCTGCAATTAAAGTCCACTGCTTCTTGTCCTATCCTCAGGAGAATTTTTTTCTCCCTCCTCCTTGTACCAATCCTCTTTGTACTTGAAAACTGTTACCATGTCCCACCTCAGTCTTCTCATCTCCAGACCCAATTTTTTCAATCTTCCCTCATTGATCATGTTTTTTTAAGATCTTTAATGATTTTTGTTGCTGTTCTCTGGACTTTCGCCAATTTGTCCACATCTTTCCTGAAATATGGTGCCCAGAGCTGAAGACAATACCTCAGTTGAGGCCTAATCAGCATGGAGTAGAGCAGAAGAATTACTTCTTGTGTTTTGCTTACAACATTTATGCTAATGCATCCTTGAATGATGTTCAGTTTTTTTGCAACAATCTTATACTGTTGACTCATATTTAGCTTGTGATCCACTATGACTCCCAGATCCCTTCCTGCAGTTCTCCTTCTTAGGCAGTAATTTCCCATGGTAGTGACAAGAAAACTGATACTGAGACTTAAAAACATAGCTTGTGTTACTTGGTGTCTACTGGAAAATCCTAGGGATTGAGTGGAATCTTTCAGATTTATTTTGCAAGCAACTGGCTACCAAGCCAACAATCAGAAATTGTTATATCACACAATTTAAGTGTAGACTAAGGAGTGCTTCTAAGTAACCTAGACACTTTTCTTCACTTCTTTTTGTTGTCTCCTTTCCCAGCCATTGTTTCTCTCCCTATCTGTCACCTTTCCTTCCAGAGGTGCTCACTTCCAATTTCCTGCTCTCTCTTTTACTTCACTGAGCTCTTTTCCTCTCTCTGTTTCTCACTCTAATTTTCCTTTTTCCTCCTCCAAGTTCTTCCCTGAGTATACTGCTTATCAGTTTAGAAATGTGTGTTGCATTTTTTGTGTCATTCTCAGGGGAAGAAAATACCCTTATTCCTCAAGGCTAGAAATGGAAATCCTTGTAAACATCTCAACTCCCTTGGTAAGAATGCAATCTCATTGAATGATACTGAGACTTGTGGAGGCACAAAATACACATTTCAGGAAAGATGTGTGCACATAGAGCACTGAGGATTGGGCAGAATTTCCTTCTGTGGTTATAGAGATGGTGATGTGATGAGCATCTAGTGGTGACGGATTTGAGATCTACAGCCTAAAATTAAATGAATACACTCAATTTATAAATATCTCATAGAAGAGTAGAAAGTGTAATGCTTGACACAGTCAATGTAAATTCACGATACTTACTATATCAGAAGGTGTTGAATATCTTTTGTTATCTCTTTGTGACAGATTTTCAAAAGGACAGTTTGGGGCATCTCTGACTTCCATAAAGCAGGTAGTGAGCTCACATACTGCAGGAATTGCTCCCACACAAGTAGTACATATTCTAGACTTCACGTTTAAGACTGGGCCATTTAAGTAGCTGCAAAGTACAGTGGATAGTAAGACTTTCCAACAGTTACATAGGTTTCAGTAGTTGAACACCGTTTCATTTTAGGTATCTTGCCACTAAGCGGAATCCACGCTCTAGAATTAGGTACCCAGGTTCCTTATACAAGGCATGAGGAGAGTTATCATTTAAAAAATGAGATTCACAAAAGCCAGCAAAGTGATCAGGAAGCCATCTAAGTTAGTCAATAGAAATTCCAAAGACAGCAGTGGGGCTTAGGCCACACCTCTTAAAGAGAGTTCAGCACCTAAGTGCAGGCCAGAGAAATGCATCTCCCTCACTCAGGTTTCACAGCTTTGAACTGAGTGCATGTCTACCATCAGAAATTTAGACACTGGGGGGAATTTAGCTGCAGAAACTTAAGCACCTAGGGACTTTAGGTCTCTAGAGGTTTTGAGGAGCTAAATTTTGGATTTACGTGCCTAAAGTGGCAGTTAGGTACCCAAATCCCTTTGTAGATCTAGCCCATAGGGCATGGTTCAAAGTAGAGCTCTATGTAAGATGGAAAGCCTGCCTCTCTCACCAACAGCAGTTGATCCAATAAAATATCTCACCCACCTTGTCTCTCTAATAAAGTTAACGTCAGTCTTTCCATTGACTGCAATAAGCTTTAGATCAAGCCATTAATCTGCCTGTTCTTCAATTTATCCTTCTGAATAATGATGATGGGGCTTTGGGGACTGAACTACACTCTTTCATTTAGAGGTCTTACTGCTGGGTCAGGGTCAAGGCTTACGGTTAAAACACTGTGAGGAACTGTATATTATTACTGGAGTACCTGCTCCATATATGGAGGACTTCAGACCCATGGGTGTTGATCCAACTCCTTTTAAGACCACTAAATTCACATTAAACTGTTACTCCTTGCTAATGGGCATGATTATACCTAACCTGCATGGCTGTTTTGTAGCTTATTAAAATTTGTAAAACATGTTGAGATCTTTATCTGAAGGGCACAGTATAAATACATTTTCCTCTTTTTTCTCTTCCTTTGTTTTTAATTGCTTAAACCTTTTGCATGAGGACTGGATCTTTGTATTTTAAAAGTTCATCTGTTCCTGCTGCTTATTTCCCAAATGAAGTAATCATTCTCTGTTTCTGACCTCATCATTATTTCCAGAGTAACCAATTCTGATGCCTTGAACACAGAGAGAATTATTACCTCACAAGGGAAATAAGCTGCAGGAGCAACCGAATTGTTTGAGAAACAAATTTCCTGTCTTCATGGAAATGTCCCTAGTAACTAAAAACAGGGCAAGAGAAATACAGGGAATAGATGATAGATAATCAGGATATCACAGAATAAATATTTTTCCCCTGTGTGGCATCTGTGGGTTATTAATGGCATAAGTGTTACAGTTAGATGTGAGGTTGTTGCTACAGCTCTAAGGCAGGGGTTCTCAACCTTTTTCATTCTGAGCTCTTCACCCCCCCCCCACAACATAAAATAAAAACTCCATGACCCACCTGTGCTACAACAACTGTTTTTCTGCATACAAAAGCCAGTGCTGGTGTTAGGGGCTAGCAGGCAGGGCAGTTGCCTGAGGCCCTATGCTACAGGGGGCCTCGACAAAGCTATATTGCTCAAGCTTTGGCTTCAGCCCTGGGTGGCAGGGCTCAGGGCTTCAGCCCCAGGTGGTGGGCCTTCTGCTTTCTGCCCTGGACCCCAGCAAGTCTAATTCTGGCCCTGCTTGGTGGATCCCCTGAAACCTGCTTGCGGCCCCAGGGTGCCCCAGATCCCTGGTTGAGAACCACTGTTCTAAGAGACTAATCAGTCCCTCCAGATGCAAGGGGGAATGATGAGGCAGTGTGTGGAACAATACATATCCCCTTTCTCAACTCCATGGGGAAGCCACCCAGAAGCTAATATAGCCTCAGGCAGTATTAACTCCTAAGCAGAGAAAGTTCATGTTACTGAAATTCTAGGGCTGATCTCCACTGGTTGTGTGCTGAGAAGGGAACATGGGATTCAGATTATCATCTCAGGTTGCCCTAGTCTCTACCAGACTTTGGGGACAACTCCCACAATTCTAACTATCTTAGGTACGTATATGCCCCATCCTCATTACTGTAATATCTGAGTGCCTCATCATTTGTATGTAGTTATCCTCACAACATTCCTGAGTAAGAAATTACTATTATTTCCATTTTACAGATGGAAATTGATGCACAGAGAGACTAAGGGCTGAATTCACAAAGGAATTTAGGCACCTAACTCCCATTGATTTCAGTGGGAGTTAGGCACCTAAATACCTTTGTGGATTTGGGCCTTAACGGCATGCCCAAGGTCACATGGCATGTCTGTTGCAGAGCTAGCAACTGAACCTGCATCTCCCAGGTCTCAGGATAGCATCCCAACCACTGCCCCATTCTTCCTCAGAGGAGCAAACCCTATCCTCTGCAAAACAATTTGGAGGACTCTGACATTCTTTACTCTCCCAGTTCTCTCTCTCATTTCTGGCCTCTTTTCTGTTAACAGGGCCGGCTCTGGCTTTTTGGCCGCCCTAAGCAAAAAAAAAAAACCTGCGGCGCGGCCGGAGAGCGGGTGCAGGGGGACCGGCTGGGGAGGAGGGGAAGGGGAGGGCAGGAGAGAGAGAGAAGGGGGTGGCCAGGGCTACAGCAGGGGCGCTGCCACGCGGCCCCTCCCGCTGCACCGCCTCCTGCCGCCTGCCGCGAGGGCTCCGCTCCGGTCGGCGGGGAGGCAAGGAAGAGGACTGCCCTGCAGGGCGCTCTGGTTCTCCGCACCGCCGCCCCCTACAGGGCGTCCGGAGCGGAACAACAACAACAAAAATGGCGGCCGTGCCGCCCTAGGATTGGGCAGAATGCCGCCTCGAACAATCTGCCGCCCCAAGCACCAGCTTGCTCAGCTGGTGCCTGGAGCCGGCCCTGTCTGTTAACATGTCTCATGTTCCTTCACTTGTAATACTTGTACTTCATAGTCAACTTGTGATGAATGTAATTCCTGTATCACATACTACAGTGCCCACATAGCTGATTGCATCAGTTATAAAGCTACTAATATATAACCTACTAATAAACATTTAAAGGTGTTTTAAACTGTTCTGTTTAAAAGCTGCTTAAAGACAAACGGTATGATACAGTGGCAGTGAATTTGACTGGCTTGTTATCCTGTATCTTCTTTTTATGAAATTGAGGCATATCTAGCTAATCTAAACTATACTGTATTATATCTGCAATAGCAAATTTTCTGTGGTTTCTTGATTAACGTGATACACTCTAATGTGACTGAATAAATATATCAGTTTGCTCTTATTAGTGTAGTCATAAACCCATGTTTACAACCCCCCAAGCCAGATGAGTGGCTGGCGCAAATGTTTCAGGGCCTGACTCAACATGTATTTGTATAGGAGATTACTTACCTCATGCTGCCTGGTACTGCCAGTAGAGACAATCCCTCCAATGCAGGGTAACTTTTAGGAGATGAGTCTAGACCAGGGGTCGGCAACCTTTCAGAAGTGGTGTGCCGAATCTTCATTTATTCACTCTAATTTAAGGTTTCACGTGCCAGTAATACAGTTTAATATTTTTAGAAGGTCTCTTTCTATAAGTCTATAATATATAACTAAACTATTGTTGTATGTAAAGTAAATAAGGTTTCTAAAATGTTTAAGAAGCTTCATTTAAAATTAAATTAAAATGCAGAGCCCCCCAGACTGGAGGCCAGGACACGGGCAGTGTGAGTGCCACTGAAAATCAGCTCGCGTGCCGCCTTCGGCATGAGTGACATAGGTTGCCTACCCCTGGTCTAGACACTTATGAAATTACATGAAAGGTTGATTATTTAATTATTTATTTAATTATTTATTTAAGCAGAAGTATGAGAGGTAGGAGACAGTTTTTGCAGAAGATCCAGAGAAACCAGTAATCCATATTAATGGGGTATATATAATTACATAGTGAATCCTCTGAAATGTCACCTTATTTGGAAAAGGGAGGATAGAAAGGAGAATATGATGGGAAATAGGATATGAAGATAAGCAGCATGGAGAGAATCTAATCACAGCATCTAGGATTTCTAAGGCTCCTGGATATCTAAGCACCATAATGAATATGTATTTACACAAGTTACACCAAAACTGTTCTTACTGTCTAGTATTTTGTCTAGCTACCTAGACTGATAACTTCATTGTTCCCTCTAACATGAGAAGTTAGAAATAAAATTCCTAGAGACAAGGCAATCTTAGATGAGAATCCCATATCCCATTCAAATGTTTGCTGGAGTTCCCAGAGGAAGTGTAGCTAAGCCACTGCAAATGTGATTGTCTCAGGTGGTAACTTTTAGTGAATACTACATTGCAATCCTCAGAACTGAGTCTCCTGGAAATCCAAGAAACGTCTGAGTTAGTCAGGCTTATTGGCAGTGGATATTCCTTTCCTATTGCTTTACCCACTTTTCTGGCACCACAGTGATGTCAGGAAAAGATTTGGCCAAGGAAGTGTTGAATCAACTATCTTGCATTTGGAAATTTAAGGAGTTTATAGGAGACAGGTGAACTCACTACCTCTAGGCCATGTCCACATACCCCCTACCCCAATCCTTACATCTCTCTTGATCCAGATGCCCAGTAAAAGAAAATTGTCACTGGATGACTTTACTTGCTATTTTCTTCTCTCTGGGTTACAGCTCACATATACAAATTGGCCTCAAACCGTGTTCATTTGGTGAGTATGGTTAGTGGAAGATCTAGAGTCCTCCACAAAGCACCTTCTGTAACAATCTCTTTATCCTCAAGTAGTGATATTTCCTGCTAGATGAAGCCCAATTCCGAATTTTTAGCATTCCAGAGGCTTTTTTTTTTTTTTGACTAAGTGAAGAGATCCCAATAATTATCCCTATGTGCCTGCATCAAGTCTTTACTTTTTGAGTGGCAGGCATAAATTCAAAATTTGTGGACGATATCAAAATTGGATGAGAAACAAACACACGGCAAACTGCAAACAGGCCTGGAGTGACTAGATTAGGAAGGTTCAGTATTAAGTAAAGTAAAATGCCAGAAAATGAAATAAACAGCACAGATACGAAATGGGAATATATACTAAAGCAGTATCATCCATCAAATGAAGGGCAGTTTATTTAAATCTTGTCTCCTCAATATTGTCCATTACTGTTCTCATGTTGCAAAGCACTGCAATTGCCACAGGGAAGGTGATGAATTGGAACTGGGAGCAGAGATGACCCTATTTTAAGAAGTAGTCAGCAGTATGAACAAGTTTGAGAACCATTGGACTAGAAAGTAGTTATTCCTTCCAGCACGAAAATTTCTCCTCTCAGACAGAACAACTATAAGAACCCTTCTGTGGACCTTGGGGGACATCGACATCAGGGTTACACAGGCAGTTTTAGTGATATTTGTTTTCCATCAAATTAGGAAGATTACAATAATAAAGGCAAGAGATTGTCAAGATCTAGCTTCACTTGGCTGGATTCTTTTCCCTCTAAGCATTTGTTTTATCTGTTTCTAAAGGCATTGTTGGATTCACATTGTAAACACAAATGGGTTGATTCCAGTCTTGTTTGCCATAGTGTAAGTCAGGAGTTGTTCTAATGAAGTCAATATTTTTACTGTAAAATCAGTGTGAGAGGAGAACCAGGCCCAAAGTTTGACTTGTCATTTCCTGTTTTTTGTTTTGTGTAGTACTACATTTGAAGAACTGATTACCCGAAATATAATAATATCCCATAATAGGCAGCCTACATATTATATTAACTATAGGGCTTCTCCAAAGAAGCCTTCAGTGGGTTTTGCTTCAGGTCCTATATGTATAGCCCTCTCATCCCCTAAAAATTCCACCTTACGCAACATTTGAGTGGCTGTGTACCCCTAGCTCAGGTATTTGGGACTTCTATTAGAAAAACTTCTTAGTTCATGTAGTTTTTAGGCCACTCCTGCAAAAAATGCATTGGTGAGGAACCTTATGCCTGTGCTTTAGATTTTAATGGGACACTGTGCGGATGCAAAGGTCTTCACCGGCACACCTATTTACAGAATTGGGACTGGAGAAAGTGTAGCTAAGAATATCTATGTGGTGCATAGTGTATCATGTGCTAATAAAACTAGGGAAGCAATACTGACTGTTTATATGGGCCTAATGTTAAATGTGGTAACAGGAGAATGCAATGAATCCAAGTCATCACACATTTCAGTTAGCTTTGTTGAAGGAGAGAGGAGTCTTTTAGTGGAAGCCAAGTAAGGCAGATGACTAGGTTCGACGGGGACAGGTGAGCAAAGCCCGCAGGTAAGTGGGGAACATGGAGACCTGGGAGATGGGTCGGAAACGAGAGGGAGTGTGGGCTATATTGGCAGAGAGAAAGGAGGGTCAGGACAAAACTGAGAGGAAAGATCAAACCAGTATCTTAGATGCCGATATACAAATGCGAGAAGTATGGGTAATAAGCAGGAAGAACTGGAAGTGCTAATAAATAAATACAACTATGACATTGTTGGCATCACTGAAACTTGGTGGGATAATACACATGATTGGAATGTTGGTGTGGATGGGTACAGCTTGCTCAGGAAGGATAGACAGGGGAAAAAGGGAGGAGGTGTTGCCTTATATATTAAAAATGTACACACTTGGACTGAGGTAGAGATGGACATAGGAGATGGAAGTGTTGAGAGTCTCTGGGTTAGGCTAAAAGGGGTAAAAAACAAGGGTGATGTCATGCTAGGAGTCTACTACAGGCCACCTAACCAGGTGGAAGAGGTGGATGAGGCTTTTTTTAAACAACTAACAAAATCATCCAAAGCCCAAGATTTGGTGGTGATGGGGGACTTCAACTATCCGGATATATGTTGGGAAAATAACACAGCAGGGCACAGACTATCCAACAAATTCTTGGACTGCATTGCAGACAACTTTTTATTTCAGAAGGTTGAAAAAGCTACTGGGGGGAAGCTGTTCTAGACTTGATTTTAACAAATAGGGAGGAACTCGTTGAGAATTTGAAAGTAGAAGGCAGCTTGGGTGTGTTGAGGATTTTCGGGGACCCCCATATGCCTTACTCTGAATTATAACCTATTGCTAAAGCTAGCAACAGTAGGCCGTGGCAGGCCTGCTTAATATTAAAGGTATAAGCAAGATTTGTAATACGCTTGTGTGGCACAATGCAAAACCTGTATGGCTCAATCAAAAGGCCAACAGGAGAAAAAGGGGAACCAACGCCTACTGGTAGTTGGGTAACCTAACCTAAGATAGCAGTAGTTTAGCTATAAAAAAATTAATAAGGCAAAAGAGTCTTGTACAGTAAAACCGCAAGAGGGGGGCCGTGCCAGGGCCTCTAGCAATAACAGGAAAGACCCTAAATGGAATTGGGTCCAAGTCGCGGCCCCAGGAGGGCTCTGATTGGTTTGCTAATAAATATACCAAATAAGGCTGATAAGATTTGTAATGCTTCATTACGCGTTGCGGTTTTTACCTTTATAAGCTTGAAACTGTGTGATTTATGCAAGGCGGCTGACCCCCTTGCATGGGGATACGCCGACCTTCCCTTTATGCATAATTGTATTGTGTAACCTAATAAAGGTGCATCAGTGTGTCTGACCCAAAATCAACGGTGTGGTCAATTTTTCCACGACAATTTGGGGGCTCGTCCGGGATCCACAGATGACATCCCTGGATCGGAGGACCGCGGGCAGTTCTCTTCCAACCCCGGGGCCCATCTGAGAGGTAAAAGACCTTTTGAAATCTCTACTGCTAGGGGCCTGGGAGAGGACTGGTCCGTAGGCTCTGACTGGGGTAAGTCACAAGCTGGATCCAACCTTGGGACAAAGTCAGACACGCTCGACGCCTTTATTTGGGTTTGTGTCAGGAGGCTGAGTTAGGGTCTCAGCCTCCGAGAGGTTTGTGTCAGGAGGCTGAGTTAGGGTCTCAGCCTCCGAGAGGTTTGTGTCAGGAGGCTGAGTTAGGGTCTCAGCCTCCGAGAGGTTTATGTCAGGAGGCTGAGTTAGGGTCTCAGCCTCCGAAAGGTTCAGGAGGCTGAGTTACGGTCTCAGTCTCCGAGAGGTAAGGTGCCGGCCGCCCCCTCGGACCACGCTCCTTTGGTCCGCAGTAGCCTGATCGCCTATTAGAGCTGGGCGTTCGGGGTCCCGGAGCCGACCAGGTTGGGAGGGACAAGGGGCAGTTTTGCCCTGGCGGCTGTGCCAGGAAATGTGCCTGTGTGTGTGAGGCCGAGCGGCCTGTGTGTGTGTGTATAAGGCCAGGCGGCCGGAGTGTATTGGTCGTGGAAAGACGCCCCAGACCCCCTGCGAAGCAAGTGATTGCTCGTGACCGGGGGTGTTCTGAAAGCAAGCTCCACGACCCGCTTGAAGAAAGATTAAAAAGCTTCCCTGACTGGCAGGCCTTGGTAAGTGGCTAACCAGCCAGGGTGCTTGTGTGTCCCCCATCCTGTTGTCCTTTACCCCTCCACTTCCCTATGGCCCAGTGACCGCTCTTTGAGCACTGCCTTGTAAAAGGCCACGGGGTCCCTTTTTGTTCCCCCCGGAGCCATAAGCTCCCTTCCCTACCTCGGAGAGGAGGGAAGCCCCAGGAAACCGTACCGTCGGCTCAAAAGCTACTGCAGCACCGTTGGCTTAAAGGCTGGTGCCCAGGGCTGGAGAGGGACGTACGGGGACCACGGGTTGTCCAGTCAGCCCGCCCCCCTTGTCCGCTTTCCTGTAGGTTCACCAGAAGAGAAATGCCTGGGAACCTGCTCCCTTGTGTTCCTGCCATGAAACAAGGGCAGGCCTGAAGTTGGGCCATTAGTGTAGAACTGTGGTAACCCCCGAGTTAGCATCCTGGTGTAATTGGCTTAAGTAAAAGTAAGCTGTAAAAGAATGGGGGCCAAAGGATCAAAAATCCTGCCGGTCCCACCCAAAGGCACGCCTGCTGCTTATATGTACGTACATTATGAATCGTCGACGTGTAAATATTTAAATAAGTGGAACTGGTACACTAGAGATAATCCGCAGCTGCAGTTTCCCCTGGAGGGTAGCTTTGATCTTGACAGGATGGTGCACCTTAGAGGAGCCCTTCTTGCCAACACGGTGCCCCAGGGTCAGTTTGATGCGTATTTTATGTGGTACAATAAAATGGGAAAGGATTTGCTGTGTAAACTGAATTGTACAATTTTTTGCTCCCCAGACGGGGTGTTTTTGGAGGTGCCCGATCCTGCACAGAATACAGTTTTAGCCCTGCTGCAGAAAGAGCAGGCTCCGATGGGGGACACCCAGTCCAGCCCTTCCTTGTTGCAACAGAAATTGCTGGCAAAGGTCTCACCCACGTTATGGGCAAAACATGCCAACCAGGTTGGGCGCATTGGTTCTGCCCAACCGGTTAAAATCCGTGTAAACCCAGCGAAGCCCCTCCCCAGGATCCGCCAATATCCATTATCCAGACAGGCGGAGGAGGGTATTCGCCCGGTAATGCCCAGGGTTTATAATTGGTCCCCAATTTCTTAACTCATGACGTATTGTTTGTACCCTGTTTGTAGTTTAATGGAATAAAAGAAGCTGGTAAGCTGTTGCTGGTGTGTTGGTCTCCGGACCACACCCCAGTGCGCACTGGTTTGTATGTCAATAAACTGGCCTCAGGCTATGAGTCTGTAAACTAAAATGACTGCGTGGGGTCCCACCGGACCGGAGGACCGTGGACCGCTTCCACACCGATCCCAGGCGCCAGGTAAGAGACCCTTGTCTCTATTTGGGCTTCGGTGGGGAGCTGCCCATGGGCTCTGGGTTCAGGTAAGGGCGCGCTGTGATCCGAACCTTTAAGGTAAGACTCATTTGCCTGACGCCTGTTCGTTTTGTGTGTGTCTGTTCTGTAACTTGTCTGTTTAAATTCTTGCACCATGCTGCGCTCTCTTAGGCTATAAGCTAGGGGGAAGGGCGTAGGGATTGTCTGTTTTGTGGTGTGTACACGAGGTCTTAGACCCAACGGTTTCTTTGGAACAGCCTCGGTGAAATTACTGGGACATCCGTCTGGCAGTTAAACACTTTTAGAGTGCCAGCCCAAAATAAAAACAAGTTTCGAATGACAGAAGATTATTCAGGCAGGAACAGAGGCTGAATAGGCTGGGTAATCTCTCTGGGACATAAAGGAAACCACCACTGACTCAAGAACTAAGTGGCCCAAGGACTAAAGGTAAACAACTGAAAGGGTTTCTAATCTTAATAAGAACAAAAAGTACGCCAAACTCCTATGCTTTGCCTTTTTAAGCTTTCTATATTGTTGCTTGCTTAGCTTTGTGGCCATATCCCTCTGGGCAGTGGTGATCTCAGAGGGAAGTGAAAATCAGGCTACAGGAGCACCCCGGGAAAGTGGACCCCATAGTGAGTAGGGGACAGAGCCACTCCCTGGAACCCACTGCAGGCGGGGTAAGGGACCGAGGAGCGGAGACCCCCGCCTAGAGTAACAGCGGTGGGGCTAGGACAGGGCACCCTGGAACCTACTGTGGGTGGGGTAAGGGACCCTTAACTGTGGAAACCCCCATTGCGCATGTAGGGCTAGGTACAGGGAATCCCGGAGCAGCCGAAGGGGCCAAAGGACTCCCACCAGCAATAGGCTGTGTGGACTAATGAGACCTGCGGCCCGGGGATTGACAGGACTCCCACTAGTATTAGGCTAGTGGCTGGGTAGGACTGTTATAGCAAAGATCCCAGTTTAGGTGTGGTGTGATTGTAGGTCGTAAGGTGGTTCCGGGACCTGCTACGGGCGGGGTAAGGGACCGTGAAGTAAAGTAGCGAAGACCCCCGTTTTGTGTAAGTAAAGTAGTAGGTCCCCACCCTTTTCTACCCGTTAAGTGACCATTGTGTCCCTTCTCACTCGAAGAGAGAGAAGGCCCCGGGAAACCGTCCAAGTACTCCTAGGCAGTGGTGCAACCCATCCCGTTCTCTTAAAGACGGGCCGGTGCTCCCTGCTGGGGGAGGAGTGTACGGAGACCACCTCCTTGCTCGGAGAGCGGGGGGGGCCCCTAAGGAATCCGTCCTAGTACTCCTAGGTAGTAGAGTATCCCATCCCGTTCTCTTGAAGGCGGGCCGGTGCTCTCTACTGGGAAAGGAAAGTACGGTGACCGAAGCTTTCCAAATTTTTCGTGTGATTGACCTACGACCGAAAACCCTTCCCCGAATCTTATCTTCCTCTGGAGCAAGAACTCGCGTGTGGGTTGAATCACTGTGGAGTAAGCTCCCTCCCCTTGCTGTGTGTAAAGGGGAGCCCCTGGAAATCGTTTGCCAAAACCTGGGGCAATTGGGCATCCTACCCCGTTCCTCTCAAGGGCGGATTGGTAACTCATTGCCGGACAGGGTGCATGCGAGAACCTTCCTTATAAATCCTCCCCAGTGGTGTGAATGTTGAAAGGGGTGAGGCTACACCCAGGTTTAAAAAGAAGCATAAGGGAAGGATTGCTCTCCCCCCGAAAAAGAAAGCAGAGCTTATTGCAGTGTTTTAATTTGTGTAATATAAATTTTAGTGTTGTTTAATTATTTTTTAAGCATAATAGCAAGTGTTTTAGTATAATTGTGTTGTTTAACCACTCTTTAAGTATAATAATAATTGTTTTGTTAAATAATTGGTCCTCTTCTACAAGAAAAGTTGGTAAAAACAGCCCACCCTCCTTGCTAAATTAATAGTAAAACAGTGCCTGTGCCCATAAAAAAAAAAAAAGGATTGGGCCCAAGCGGGCAGACAACCGCAGTTTAAGGAAGTCAGGAGAGGGGGGGTTGAGGGGTTAACTCTGTAGTTGCTGGTAAAAATTAAGTAATTGCAGAGTTGGCTTCTTGCTTTCTTTCTTTTATAATAGTAATTGCTTAAATAATAATGTAACGTAAAGTCTATATAATTTTATAAAAACATAATAAGTCAATATAATGTAACTAAAATAGTTTTAAAAAAATATAGTAATAAGTAAATATAACGCAACTGAAATATGCTTTATGCAAAAGGTCTCTTGTAAGGTATCATTACAAAGGTTATAATCTACTAAGTATAGTTATCTAATTTGTACCACTCTTGTATCTAAAACTAAAAAATATAAAATGTATCTCTCTATCAGTGTTATAAAGGGCAAACAATTTATAAGTTTGCCCTGCATGGGCTTGTGCAGGGTAAAACGAATTTATTTGGGTTTAGACCCCATTGGGATTTGGGCATCTAAGTGCTAAAAACAAGCACACTATTGTAAGCTGTTTTCAGGTAGACTTGCAGCTTTGGGACAAGTAATTCAGCGGGGTCTGTGTTAGAGCAAACTGGAGTGTCTGGCTCAGCAAGACAGGGTGCTGAAGTCCTGAGCTGGCAGGGAAAGCAGGAGCAAAAATAGTCTTGGTACATTGGGTGGCAGCTCCCAAGTGGGTTTCTGTAATCCAACCCGTCACAAATGGCATAAGCGGTAAAACTATAAATAAATATTAAAAAAAAATTCTTGGTTTCTTTGCAGCCATTCCTTTGAAAGTGTCTGTAAGTAATCCAGGCAAAAGGTTATTAAGGTAAAATCATTTAACTATAAAAAAAAGTTAGTTAAATTTGTTAAAAAACACTCCTGGTGTGTATAATTATTGTTTATAAGTTTAAAATAAGTTAATGTTGTTTTGGGGTTATAAAACCAAAAAAAATATTTTTGCCAAACAAAATAAACTAGTGTTGTTTAGTTTTGGTATTTAGCATTTAATCCTTAAAGTAATTTAGTGCTTTGCAAAGTTTAAATTGTTTTAAAATAAAAAAATTTTAAATCTGTTTTAAATATTTAAATTACTTTGTTCAAATGTTTAAAAGTTATAATTATAAGTATGTTAGTTTTGGTGGTGTATTTTCTTGCAAAAAGGGCAAATGCAAAATCTTAAATAAAGGTTTTGCAACAGTTTTGCATTGGTAAAATATGTAATGCATGGGCTGTTGTAAAGCTTTTGCTTAAAAATTTTGTATCACAATTTGGCATATCTGAACTAATTATAAAAAAGCTATGTGCAGCTTCACAGATCCAGTATGTGTGCAGCTTCACAGATCCAGTATGGCCAAATACCCTTTAAAGGCCACTCCTAATCAAAGGACCAAATTTAGCCCTCATAAAAATTTTTACCAGGGCACCCAATGCAACTACCAACAGTGCCCTGCTGGCCTAGCTCAAATAAACAGTCATTTAATAAATGACACAATAGTCAGGCACTAACAAAATGTGTTAGGTCTTTTTATATACAGCAGTCCTGCCACTCACGGAAACCAGAGACTGGGTCTGCATAGGGGTCCATCAGCAAAGAACTGCCCTGGCCCCATGCTAAGAAACTCTTGTCCGCTGACAAATCCATTAAGCCTTCGGACCTTGCTAAGAAAACAGCTTCTCCACCTGAGGCCATAATAAAGCCTCCAACCAAGCAAGGTGATTGTGCTGGTAACCCCTCCCTTGCAGCCTCATTGCCGGACAGCTAAGTAAACTGAAACTACGAAATCTTAAAAAATAGCTTGCGGAAGCTAGCCAAAACTACCTAAAAATAAAACTTTTAATATTCTTCAGCCTCTCCTCCTTAACAAACTTAAGGTGGGGAAAAAAAAAGTAATTTTTGTTTTGTTTTTGTTTTTCTAAATCTTGGCCAATCAGTAGCCTTCGGTTTGGCCTGTGTCGTATTGCAGTGTATTCTGGCTCTATATGGTTGCCCATTGTTGTAGTCCCCGCTCCCCAGCTACTCCCCCTTGTATCTTCTCCAATTCCCATACAAATCTGTCTGGCCATAGCCTCAGAAAAAATTCAAGCCTCGGAACAACGAATGTGGTATAGCACATCCTACCAATGGAATTGTTGTTTACAGTGGTAAATTGTGCTAAATGCTACTAAAAGAACCACCACTTTCTCATTTCCCTCTCTGCTTTCCAAATAACTACCTAGTACCCTAATTGTTTACAAAGAGCGGCCATTCAACTGGCCCAGCTTGTGCAGTGGAAAAGTTTTTATCAAGGAAAAAAAGGTTTGGTAAAAGAAGCTTTGCATGGCCTAACTAAAGTAGCCGCTATTTGGACAATAAATAAAACATCTGTTGTATGTACCTTCCAAGCTTTGGAACCGGTAAATGGCACCTGGGCTCCAGTACACTTACTTGTGCCAAAACCCTGGGCGAATTGTCTATGGGACTGGGTTATCCACCGGCAGGTATGGGAAGTTAAACCACCCCATGAACCTAGCCATTTCATCACCACTCCCTATGATTTCGCTGCTCATCATATCTGGGTGGGTATCGAAACCTTGTAGTCATTATGGCCCTTGGAACCCCCACAGCTATTTTGCCTCCGCAAATTGCATCCTAAAAAAATAATCAATGTATTAAATATGGCCTGTTAAAAAAAAAAAGCAATTAAAAAGGACCCAAAAAAAAATTATTGTTTAGCAAAAAGAATGGGTGTGCCCTGCCATCTCAGCCCCAAATCCCCATTCCATACAGTCTTAACTTAACCACTGCACAAGGCAGCCGTTTATTACCTGGCCTGGTATGCCCCAAATCTATGTGTCCCTCAACCCAGCCATCCCTCTTACTAAAGAATTGGCTCAGCTTGTACCCAGCCTTTCCACTTCTATAGTTGTAAAAATTTTGCTTGGTATTATTTTAGCTGCTTATTGTAAATTGTTAATTGCCTTATTGTGCTGCTTATGTAAAGTTTGTCTCATATCCCAGCCTCAGCCACAACCACCCCTCAGGGCCCTGTTCTTTTCCACTAATGTTAATAATCTTTCAAACCCAACTGTTAACCACCTTAGTATAAACTTGTGTGCTAAGTATTGCCCAATGACCTCCATTCTAAATAAAAATAGTAATGCCTACCTAAAGACCCTGAAACATCTTCCCTAGAAATCTGCCATACTGAGGACTTTCATGGGTAATGGGGTAGGCCTAAAAGCCTAAACCAAAAATCAGTTTGTAAGGCTATGCACAAGTACCAACAGAAAAGGGAATAACCCCCCAGCAGTACTGGTAAAATATGTTCATGGCTAATAAAATATAATAACCGCTTGTGTAAAGCAATAGGTAACTTTAGCTAAATGCAAACTGACTCATGCAATTTCTCCTTTGCATAATCTATGACCTATTTCGTAACTCCAGCTATCTGCAAACTAGCCCCCCCTTAAGCCTTTGCTGAAATCCCCCGGAAAATAACATAGTCCAAGTCTTAAGAAATGTACCAAAACTAGGGCCGAGTACCACCCCTGCGGAAACCACCAAGCGCCCTTCTACCCAAACAAACACCCACTCCTCGAAAATTAGGTCAGAGGGTAGGAAAGGGGGTAAAAAAACTGACCCCAACCCCAACACCCTAGCTCGTAATATACATGGGTTTCTGTTCTGGGGACTCATCGGTGGTGGGCTGTTGTTGGGCACCTGTGTATGCTATTGTTGCTGCACACGTTGCCATCCCCGACCTGCAGTATTGTCCTTCCTTCCACCACGCCCTCACCCCTTGCCCCTCGCCCCTTTGCGGACTTCTGTGTTGAAACCAAAAGATCCAGTATATGACTCACTGAAAATACCCTACTGTAACAAATATAAAACGCCCCTGAAAAAAAAAAAAAACCTAAGGTCCAAGCTTTAATAAACATTTATATTAAGGAAGTTAATGCTGTTAAATTAGCATCAAGAGAAGGGAGTTGTTGAGAATTTTCGGGAACCCCCATATGCCTTACTCTGAATTATAACCTATTGCTAAAGCTAGCAACAGTAGGCCGTGGCAGGCCTGCTTAATATTAAAGGTATAAGCAAAATTTGTAATACGCTTGTGTGGCACAATGCAAAACCTGTATGGCTCAATCAAAAGGCCAACAAAAGAAAAAGGGAAACCAACGCCTACTGGTAGTTGGGTAACCTAACCTAAAATAGCAGTAGTTTAGCTATAAAAAAATTAATAAGGCAAAAAAGTCTTGTACAGTAAAACCGCAAAAGGGGGGCCGTGCCAGGGCCTCTAGCAATAACAAAAAAGACCCTAAATGAAATTGGGTCCAAGTCGCGGCCCCAGAAGGGCTCTAATTGATTTGCTAATAAATATACCAAATAAGGCTAATAAAATTTATAATGCTTCATTACGCGTTGCGGTTTTTACCTTTATAAGCTTAAAACTATGTAATTTATGCAAGGCGGCTGACCCCCTTGCATGGGGATACGCCGACCTTCCCTTTATGCATAATTGTATTGTGTAACCTAATAAAGGTGCATCAGTGTGTCTGACCCAAAATCAACGGTGTGGTCAATTTTTCCACGACAGGTGAAAGTGATCATGAAATCATAGAGTTTGCAATTCTAAGGAAGGGTAGAAGGGAGAACAGCAAAATAGAGACAATAGATTTCAGGAAGGCGGATTTTGGTAAGCTCAGAGAGCTGATAGGTAAGGTCCCATGGGAATCAAGACTGAGGGGAAAAACAACTGAGGAGAGTTGGCAGTTTTTCAAAGGGACACTATTAAGGGCCCAAAAGCAAGCTATTCCGCTGGTTAGGAAAGATAGAAAATGTGGCAAAAGACCACCTTGGCTTAACCACGAGATCTTGTATGATCTAAAAAATAAAAAGGAGTCATATAAAAAATGGAAACTAGGACAGATTACAAAGGATAAATATAGGCAAACAACACAGGAATGCAGGGGCAAGATTAGAAAGGCAAAGGCACAAAATGAGCTCAAACTAGCTATGGGAATAAAGGGAAACAAGAAGACTTTTTATCAATACATTAGAAGCAAGAGGAAGACCAAAGACAGGGTAGGCCCACTGCTTAGTGAAGAGGGAGAAACAGTAACAGGAAACTTGGAAATGGCAGAGATGCTTAATGACTTCTTTGTTTCGGTCTTCAGCGAGAAGTCTGAAGGAATGCCTAACATAGTGAATGCTAATGGGAAGGGGGTAGGTTTAGCAGATAAAATAAAAAAAGAACAAGTTAAAAATCACTTAGAAAAGTTAGATGCCTGCAAGTCACCAGGGCCTGATGAAATGCATCCTAGAATACTCAAGGAGCTAATAGAGGAGGTATCTGAGCCTCTAGCTATTATCTTTGGAAAATCATGGGAGACGGGAGAGATTCCAGAAGACTGGAAAAGGGCAAATATAGTGCCCATCTATAAAAAGGGAAATAAAAACAACCCAGGAAACTACAGACCAGTTAGTTTAACTTCTGTGCCAGGGAAGATAATGGAGCAAGTAATTAAGGAAATCATCTGCAAACACTTGGAAGGTGGTAAGGTGATAGGGAACAGCCAGCATGGATTTGTAAAGAACAAATCATGTCAAACCAATCTGATAGCTTTCTTTGATAGGATAACGAGTCTTGTGGATAAGGGAGAAGCTGTGGATGTGGTATACCTAGACTTTAGTAAGGCATTTGATACGGTCTCGCATGATATTCTTATCGATAAACTAGGCAAATACAATTTAGATGGGTCTACTATAAGGTGGGTGCATAACTGGCTGGATAACCGTACTCAGAGAGTTGTTATTAATGGTTCCCAATCCTGCTGGAAAGGCATAACGAGTGGGGTTGCGCAAGGGTCTGTTTTGGGACTGGCTCTGTTCAATATCTTCATTAACGACTTAGATATTGGCATAGAAAGTACGCTTATTAAGTTTGCGGATGATACCAAACTGGGAGGGATTGCAACTGCTTTGGAGGACAGGGTCATAATTCAAAATGATCTGGACAAATTGGAGAAATGGTCTGAGTTAAACAGGATGAAGTTTAACAAAGACAAATGCAAAGTGCTCCACTTAGGAAGAAAAAATCAGTTTCACACATACAGAATGGGAAGAGACTGTCTAGGAAGGAGTACGGCAGAAAGGGATCTAGGGGTTATAGTGGACCACAAGCTAAATATGAGTCAACAGTGTGATGCTGTTGCAAAAAAAGCAAACATGATTCTGGGATGTATTAACAGGTGTGTTGTGAGCAAGACACGAGAAGTCATTCTTCCGCTCTACTCTGCTCTGGTTAGGCCTCAGCTGGAGTATTGTGTCCAGTTTTGGGCACCGCATTTCAAGAAAGCTGTGGAGAAATTGGAAAGGGTCCAGAGAAGAGCAACAAGAATGATTAAACGTCTTGAGAACATGACCTATTAAGGAAGACTGAAAGAATTGGGTTTGTTTAGTTTGGAAAAGAGAAGACTGAGAGGGGACATGATAGCAGTTTTCAGGTATCTAAAAGGGTGTCATAAGGAGGAGGGAGAAAACTTGTTCACCTTAGCCTCTAAGGATAGAACAAGAAGCAATGGGCTTAAACTGCAGCAAGGGAGGTCTAGGTTGGACATTAGGAAAAAGTTCCTAACTGTCAGGGTGGTTAAACACTGGAATAAATTGCCTAGGGAGGTTGTGGAATCTCCATCTCTGGAGATATTTAAGAGTAGGTTAGATAAATGTCTATCAGGGATGGTCTAGACAGTATTTGGTCCTGCCATGTGGGCAGGGGACTGGACTCGATGACCTCTCGAGGTCCCTTCCAGTCCTAGAATCTATGAATCTATGAATCTATAACTTCTTGTGGTTCCCTCATCCCTCTGTGTCTTATTGATATTTTCATGTGGTTTACTAAAATATTTTAAAATTTCAATTTCTGATACAATTTTCTCTGACTTATCCAAATGTAAAAAATATATGTTATTTTATACATTTTTTCAGGTCCTATATGTGTAACCCTCTCATCCCCTAAAAACTCCACCTTACACAACATTTGAGTAGTAGGTGTGTCCCCCTAACACAGGTATTTGGGACTTCTATTAGAAAGAGGAGTTCATGTAGTTTTTAGGGTACTCCTGCAAACAAATGCATTGGTGAGGAACCTTATGCCTGTGCTTTAGATTTTAATGGGACTCTGTGCGGATGCAAAGGTCTAATTATATATATGGAGATGGAGGTGGGGGTTCTAATATGAACCATTTCAAAATTACTGTATGTTTGTCTATTACTATCCTATATCACCATTATTTATTAAGTACCATGCCTGTCATGCCACTAATTTTCTGATAGCGTCTGAACTACTCTGCCTACCTCCCCACCCCGGTATATTTTTTTGCATTTCACTGTACTTAAGTTTTTAGATGTTCAGGCCCTCTTAGCCCCCCAAAAATGTAAGGCAGTGGAATTTATCTTTACCTACCTGTCATTGACACTTTTTGGAAACAACTAAGTAATTAAACATAATTACTAGATATTTTATGGCTGTCATACTGTCTAGCACATGCACAGTTTGTCAATGAGAAATTATAGGTAATTTCTGTTGTAATTTTTTATGGTAATAAAAATAACTCTCAAAGACTTTTTTTTTTAAAGGAAGGTGAAAAGTCCCTGAAAGTGATAATGCTACTCTGCTTAAATGTATTTATGTTGGAGTTGTTATTTGGCTAAATAGAAGAGTTTCCAGGTATTTTAAAAACATAATTCTTGACAATGCCAACATTTTTAAAGTACTGAAGATGCTGCCTACCTTCTGTCCTTATGACAGGGATATAAATTACGCCCCAGAATTTTCATGGAGCAGCTACTTTATCATCAGCTCAAGCTTCACTGTTAACAATCAATGTACTAGAAAGACACTTCATTAATAACACAGATATAATCTAGACACAAAAGTGCTATAAAGCATTTTGAAATATTGTCTTAATTGAATGCTTGAGGTTCTGACTTTAGAGGGCCTCTGAGACTGACTGTTTCTGGTGACCACCTGGCTGGAAAATCCCATTTTATGTAAGGATTATTTAGACAGCAGCCAAGCATGAAGATAAAAACTAGCGGCTGCTGATGGGGCTGATTTAGCTTCCCTTGAGCATGTACCAGGGGATGATGTTAAGTTCTGTGAGCATGATCTGTAAGTAATGACAACTTAATAGCTCTAAGTTGTGAAGACCAGAAGGAGGTTATCAATTATCAGAATGGAATCTTATTTTGTATATATCATGGTTTATTATTTTAATGAGTCCAATAAGATGTTTTTGGCTGAACATGTAAATTATTAATAGCATTTTAGTAGAGATCAGTTAAAAAAAAAAGGCGGGTGTATATACAGCAAGTGAATACAAGAGGAAGAAGGGATTTGGTCTGATTTAGTTTATCTAAATTCCAAGTAATGTAAAATGCTGTAGCATAGCAACATTAAAAAACAAATAAATAAAAAACATTGTTTTTCTTTTCAAATGCTGAAATTTTTTAATGGATTAAAAATGATATACTGTGTTTCATGTGAGCCAGATTCAAGATAGGATGAAGGGGCTAGAGCAGGATTTTTTTTTATTGACAAAATGTACTTAATAAATACCATTCTTTCTTCGTATGGAGGCAGTATATAGACCACTGATCTGGGAATCGGAAAGAAGAGCTGAGCTCTATGCCTGGCTCTTCCACTGACTTACTGTGTGACCTTGAACATGTTATTTCACCTTGCTGTGTCTCCATTTCCCCATCTGTGAAGTGATGATAACAATACTTGCCTTTCTTTGTAAAGTGCTAAGAGCTAAGTAATACTATTATTCCTAGCTACTTTGGGGATCTACCCAGCTTAAAATATCCACAACATTCTGGTCTGCATAAGGGCTCTAAAGCTGAGGATGTTGAAACCAGGTCAAACTGCATAGGGGAAAATGCAGCCAACAGTGTAAGAACAAAAAGGGAAAATAATAAGGTCTGCAGCGGAGCATTTCTTGGGGAGAGGAAAACCCGTTTCCCCCATCCACATATCACAATTTCCTGTCCACTACTGGTCCATTTACCATATGCATCCCCCACTCCATGCCTACAGACACACGATTTGTTACTAGAGTCCAACCCAATGCTTTCTAAAGCTCCAACATATATCTTCCATAGTTAGCTTTGTTTTATTTAATAATTATTATTTACAAAAAGGCATCAAAAACTGATATCTCTGTCTTCCCAATTCTCTCCATGCGGCAACAGAATATGATGTTTTGGACTTTATAAATGTGTCAAGGGAGGGAGAAGGTCAGTGGATTACTTCATGCCTAGGAATTGTGGTGTGTAGTAAGGTGGACTGGCCTCTCTCCAAGCCTGAGAGAGAGAGGAACCACTACACTGCCACTGGTGGCTGAAGCCCAGCACCACCCCGACGCTGGCAGTGCAGGGGTGGGAGGAAGTATAAAGAGACGGCTGTACTGCTTAGTTGGGGCCGAGCCAGGGAAGGAGGCAGACATCTTTAGCCCTCTCCCTTTGCAGGACTCCAGACCAGGCACTGAGCTGTGCCACGCCCTGCCACCGGAGACCAAGAGCGGAGAGGAGGTACTGGGACTGCCATTGGCCATCTACCCCAAAGAGACTAATGACTCACTGACTACGAAGCCACGCTGATGGAGGGCAATAGGAAGTAGCCCAGGGGAACCAGACTTTGGTCAGGTTGTGCTGCTGGAAAGTGAGGCAGCAGAGTTCGGTATCCCCACCGACACAGTGGCAGGACTACTCACCACTAACAGGTCCCTTGGCTGGGACCCAGTGGAGTAGGGTGGGCCTGGGTCGTCCCACACCTTTCCCTTCACAGCTGGGGTTTGGCTGCATGCTTACCATAGGTCCTCAGTCCTAGACTATGATTGCTGTCTGCCCTAGCCAGGAGGCTTGGGCTACAGTCTGCTTATTGTTCTGCCCTGCTCAGAGGCGAGAGCCATAGACAGCTAATTGGCTGTTGTTTGTTGCACCGAGTTAGAGTGGCCTCCCTCTGAGCCTGGGACGGAGGGACCACTACATAGTGCATGAATGGATGGTTAATATCCTGCTCTTGTTAGGGGATATTTTCCCTTTAAAAGACATGTTGTGACCCAAGAGAAGGTCTACCCATGAAGGAAAGTGATGAGTCTTTGCTGATTCAGAGTTTGGGTTTCTCTTTGGTCGAGACTGGTTCAAGTTCCAGGGGAACACTCAAATTGTTTTATGTTTAATACAAATGGTTTCACAGTTCCCTATTAGATACAGCTTGTCAAGATTTTTTCTTGAAACATCAGTGGAAAGCTTTCCACCAAAATTAAAAATTGTGTTTTCATTACAAGTTTCCAGTTTTTCTAAGAATCAAACCTGATTGTTTGGGATATCAGTTTGTTCCCCTAAAATGAGATAAAAGGGAGAGAAGAGTGGGAGAATTTAGTTTTTGAATATTGGCACCAATGTTTTTTCTTTAATACAAGTCTGGCAGCTTCCTGTCTTCCTACAGCACTCCTGGTGGTATTTTAGTGATGGACAAACCTTAAAACCTGCAGAGTTTAAGTTCAATTAAGTAAGGCTGACCTTAGGTGAATCTTCACAGTGTTTGAGGCCCACTTCTTCACAGATTCAGTGAAGTTATGCCAGTACAGATTTGGGGTTCTTATGAATTGAATTTTCTCATATAGTACCCATGTAATATAGGTATCTGTATCTGCAGTGCTATTATTTTAGTAATAATGAAAATATTTTACAAGTTTCTCAGATCTTAAAATATTTTGACAGAAACTGAAAACCAAAAAAGTTCAATCATGTAATCCCAGATCACCATTAAGTGGAATGATTTTTTGATTTAAACGAAGATGGTATTGTGCATGATCAGTCTGATATGGTGCTAATATGGGTGTGGTAGTAACTTCCTACACAGCATAAGTGTTCTACTCAATTTCCTTCTCCATGAATATGGGTGAAGTAGCTTACTCCATATCACCTGCAGCCAACCTACAACTCCCGTTTCCTACTTAGTCATTAAGCTGCTCTCCTTGTGTGAGATTGACCGCAGCACTAGGCAACTCACCTTCTTTGTCCATGGCCTGTTGACCATGACCTGGAGTAGATGTTGAGTCTGTAGGAACACATTACTCTTCAATATTTATCTTTAGAGGCTGAGGGCCTTTTTCCTTTTTGGAGCCATCTGTGTGAAATTACCCATACCGGAGTAGATTTTTAAAAGCAAGATTTATTTAAAATAGAAAATGACAGTAAACAAAATAAGTGGCTTGTACCAAGATTTATGCTTCTCATAAGCTGAACTAGATAAGCCATTCACAGCTTAGTTACAATATAAATAGAATATCTTTATCTCTTAAATTCAGTCCCCTCTGACTATACACTTCTGTGTCTGAGATACTCTGTGTCTCTTAGCTCTCTTTTCAAGCCTTGGTCCAGGATTTAGTTGCTTTGGTGTGCCTGGTTCATCATCCCCCCACTTACCCAAATGTTTGGTGTTTTTTTTTTTCAGTTTTTCATGTTTACTGTCATATCAAACAGTCCTTTCTCCATGGTCCTTGGTGTCAGTAACTATTTGTATCCTCCCAGTCTCAAATTGAGTGTCAGTTATGGGGGGGGGAAATAATTAGGGATACTAATTAACCCCCCTTTCAGCTGCTTAGCATTTTAATCCAGCATGCAGCTTCTTATCTAGAAGATGAGTTTCATTCTACATTTTGAAAAGTAATTTACAAACTCCATAATGAGGTGTTTTCTTCAAAATTTTGCTCTATGTTAAATATCACTGATCGACAGATACCAGCACCTCTGTCACATTCACCACTAGAAAAAGAGCATTCCCAAGGAGGAAGTGTCAGTCTATAAACCACAATTTGTGCTCTGGCCTGCTCCTGGACAGTTTGCAGGGCAGAATGTAAAGTTACAAGGTAGCCCTTAATCAGGACTTCATAATGAACCAGACATACCTATATCTATGTCCATATAGAGAGTACAACATTTACAGTATATGCATGTGCATTATATTCAGTCCACATAAAGATACATAATGGTTCTGTGATATGACACAAATGCAGTTTGAGTTCTTAGACTACACTTAAATTGAAGTTGAGATTGGGCATGAAAATATGTTAGGAAAGATAGATGCTGATGGGGTAAATCGCTAAAGTAATGTGTGGAAGCTGTGCACATTTAAATTGCATTCCCTGGTAAACTTAACATTAAAGGTACTGGACATGCAAACTGTTTAAAGCAACAAGCCCCAGAAAATGTTTGAAACTAGTCCCATTCTTTTATGCTTCCAGTTCTTGACTTTCAAATCTGAAACACAGAAATCTGGAGCAGCATTACTATTGAAAAATGATGCTTTACAAAAAAGAAAAATACATAGAAGTAATACACAATTATCCAATATAGTCTTATGGCTCTGAGAGCACTCTACCTCAATATACTACCTTTGTAGATGAAAAATATAAAAATTCCATCTCTCCAAACTGAAATTGTTATTGCTGTAATACTTGATTTCTCCTTGCTAAACAAGCCAGCAGTTCAAAGAACTTAAAGTTCAAATGGGAATTTTAAAGTGACTGGTAAAATACAATTATTATGGCATTCAGTACTGCTTGCAGCAGTACACTGCAGTCTGGTGTCTTTTTGTGCAGCACATGTAAAAATCTATACATTAACTATAGATAGATCTAACTAATTATTTGAGAAGATTAGGTACTGAACATAAGAAAACAGCTTATTTGCAACAGGACATGTACAAATTTTATTTAAAACTAGACTCTCTGTCGATCATTGGAACAGTACATTGTGTACTAAACAGTATGTGTAACCTTAGCCTCCCAAAATGGAGAGAGTAGCAGACAGACATATTGGAAGCAAAAGGATTGCAAATAAGAAACAGAGCTCCTTTTACTTTTAATAGGCACAGGAAAAGAGTGTGTAAAACATGAATGTATATTGCAGATCAATTTGTCTCTAGGAGCCTCTATTAAGTAGTTGAATGGTGGATGGATTTCATGCGGCACAGTAACTAGATTGTGCTCTGACCTGAGATATACAGTACTTGAAATCTTATGGCATTGTCCCAAATCATTAGTAATGGCAGCTTGTATGCAACAAGCCCAGCATGTAGCAAATGATAGATAAGCTAAAATCTGGGCACCTGTCCATAGCTGAATTGTAAATACAAACCTCCTTCTGCCTTCAGGAAAACCTCATCTGTCTTATACCATCTAACAGAGTACAATTAAGAGATGGCTTTTTAATTAATATCTCCCTTGGTATATTAAATTCCATAGCTTTACTGATAAATAGATCCTATAATTGAAGAATTTATGATGAAGTCAGACTGCATCTTAAAAGTGTTTGTCATTAATATAGCCTATATTGACATTTCTGAAAGTGAGGTAGCCAGTGTTATTCAAAATTCCCCTTTTGGCATATATTTCACCAGTTCTCCACTTCAGACTAAAGACTATAGAGTCAGGCCCTAAATTTGTAAGTGTTCACAAAAAAAATGAAAATAATAAAAGTAAGTTTTGGTGCAATATAATCTTTTTGGGTGATTGCATGTGTAGTGAGGCTCTATAGATGTTAGCTGATTACACTGTGCATTATCATATATTTTTCATATTTTACAATATTTCACAAAAGATATTGCTAATACAATATTACTATTCTATTCATTGCTCAGAGCTGGTTCTTATGCACATGATCTTCTGTCCAGATAACACCCAAGGATCTCAGTAGCTTCTAAGATTGGGCCATAGACTTTCTGACCTATATTCACAAAGGTATCTATATGCCCTAGCCCCAGAGCTAGGTATCTAAATATGGGTTTAGGTGCTTAAATCCCGGTGTTCGGCTTCACTGCAAATCACAAAACTCCCACTGAGCCCTGTAAGTGCCTAAACTCACTTAGCAGCTTTTTTTTTTTTTTTTTTTTTTTTAAATAAAAAGATCCATCGGTGCTTATGTGTCTTCACTCTAAGTGTCTGGATGCTTATATCCAATATAAGCCCCAGAGCAATTGACAAACCAAAGGAAGATAGATGTTTGGATGCCTAATTCAAGTACAAAGCCTGATCTGGTAGGCGTGCACAGAAGCTGACTATAAGATTGGGCCCATGAAGTGAGTATACACAAAATGGCTGGGGTGGGGGGGTTAGGGCAGTGGTGGGAAGGAGGACCTCCCTCATAAGTGAGTGGGGGACATGGAAGACCAAACAAACATATTCACACTGGCCTTCATGGTATAAAAATAATTCAATCTAGCCCTTTCACCCAAGCGTACTACCTAACAGTAGAGTAAGAGAACCTCCTAACTTCTACTAGCCCAAAGGTCTGCTGGAGGCAGTTCAGTTTCCTGTCTGACTGAGAGTGTGACTCCTCATGGTTCCTGTCTAAAACATAATCTACAGTGCAACTGAAATCCCCTCCCAGGATAATAATAGCATGAGGGTCACAGCCAAGCATGTCACGGCCAAGTGTGCGCAGAAAGGAGACATGATTTCACCCCAGAATCAGAGCATAACAGTACCAAGATTGAAAACAATAGTGCCAATACATGTCTCCACCTGGAGGAGCTGGTCCTACACAATCTCCTTTATAGAGCGGATCTGTGCCCCTGCATCCTGTGAAAACAGAACAGTTACCCCATCAGTGACATTGGAGCCATGGCTCAAGAAAGCTTCCCCTTCCCATTCCTTCAACCGATTCCCCTCATTATCAGGGTCTGAGTGCATCTCTTGCAAAAGGACAATATCAGGCCATTTTTGTCTCAGAAATTAAAAAAAGTAGTGCCCTTTTATGACTATCCCAGCATCTATTAATATTTAGGGAGCCAAAGTTGAGCAGCACTATAGAGACTAGAGAGAACCAAGCAGCAGAGAGAAACAATGGAAAGTAGAAGTACTTTGAACAAAACAAGCCAGGGGGAGGCCTATATAACTTGAAAATTCCTGCATTCTTCCTCACCTTGTCCAATAACTTTTTGAGAAGGAAATATTTCCTATGATCTGCTGAGGCATCTCTCAAGATAAGGGCAGCTGAGTGAACAAAGGGCTGTAAATCAGGGAAATAGGCCTGAACCTTAACTCCCTGCTTCCCTTTAGTGCTATCCAAAAAGTCACTGATCTCCTTCACACTGTACCCACCCTTCCTCTCTGGCTGGGACATCAGGAACCAGAGAGGAGTCAGAGATCATTGTCATTCTTTTCATCTCTCTCACACTCCCCATCTCAGAACATTGAGCTGCCATTGTAACATTCTCATAATTCACGAAAGAGAGAGATTCAGCAGGAGCAGCTGGCAGATCTATTTTTCCAAGGCTTGGACCTGTGGCATGCAGGATTGGGGGCTTGAAGAATCACTATGCCAGGGAAGACAGTATCCTATTGGGAGCTCCAGGCATGGAGCTACCACCAAACACAATGCTATCCTTCTTCTCAGCCACTGCTAGCAGCTCAGGGCCCTCCAAAGCCTTAGCACTTTTAGAAATAGTCCCACACAAATCCATATCATCAGTCTGTTCTTCACTCCCATCTCTAGAACCTCTCTCTGCTTCTTCTGCAGGCAGGTGCTCCTCAACCTCCAGGGCTCACTTGTCTAGGAACAAGTGATGTGGTCACAACAGACTGTTTCTCCGGGGGGGTCTGTTCCCTGGACAATGGCAGGCCACATATGGTGAAGGAGGGGAGATAGAATCTGGCAGTGAAGATGCAGGCTCTGTTTCCTGGATGTCCCAGCCCACTACCCTGTGGTCCAATATTTTTTACCAGGGACCCCTGAGACAGCTGTGCATGGGCAGGAACCCCTCAAATAACCAGGGTCAACACACAAGAAACATATCATGTTTTCAGAGGTAGAAAATACTGTATAATCTGCCCCATATATGTGGTGCTTTAAAACCAGATTCAGGGGTTATTCAGGATTATTTAGAACCACATAAAACTGGCATCAGGACAACATAACATGCCTTGCATCTGTATTCTCGCAGAAAAATGGAATCATCTTAACAACAGAAACCACCTTCCCATAATGGGAGTAATCAGTCACTAGCAGCTCATTGTGAAGGAAGGTAAGGGACATTGTAAAAAATTAATTTAGTAGCAGAAGTAAACACGGGAAAAACTTGAACAAAATACTGCTTGATCCAGAGTCCCTCCTTCACAAAACAATTCACAAACTGCTCCTGGGTCAGGAAAATCACTATAGATTTATTATTTTGAGTGGCAGACTTTATTTTAGCACAGCCAATAGCTGTACCTACCCTCAGCAATAGGACACATCCTCCAAAGTGAAGGAGACAACAGGCACACACTGAACCCCTGCTTGCAGGTCAAACCACTGCTAAACCCATCTGAAGTGGTCCCCATGAAAAAAACCTCCCCCAAGGGAAAGAAGGAGGGGAAACAACAAAACCCCTAAACCAAAGACCAACATGTAACAACACAGAAACAGACACCTGTCTAGTGCACACAGTACCTAACAAATAGCCTCTCTCTCAGAACAGAGTGAGTGAGCGAGAGACTATAGCCTGGTGGTTAGAACACTTATCCACAATGTGAGAGACTCAAGGTCTAGCCCACCTGATCCAATGACTCTTTATCAATATGTATTTTAGATGCTGAATTATATGAGGAATAAGGCACTTGTAAAATACCTTTACTAAAAATATTCAAGATTAAAGTTTACTACTAAACCCTAATGAGTGTGTGGGGTGGGGTTGGGGGAGAAGGCGGGGGATTGGGCAAGATATTCCCTTGTATTTAGTGAGATCAGAAGAAAATCCTCATCCTTTTTCTGATAGAGCAGTAGATGGCATGACCAAGCATCTCTGGATCATACTAAAAGGAATTTTCAGCAAGAAAGAGCATCATCTTAAAACAATGAGGTGGAGAAAAGGGTCATATGCCAAGTAAAGGAACTGATTATTTCACTTCTCTGTGAAAGAAAGTATACGTCAGACAGAAAGATAATTAGTACAAAACATAGTAATGATACAATATAAGGGAAGATAACATATTTTGTTCATCTGAAAGAATAAAAGGTACTTTACAGGGCAATGTCAGGATTGGATCATTTACAAAAGAGGAGAGGGGTGGAATGTAAACTGTGATAGCAAAAGTGATGTGTATAAACATGTTCAATGTTCTGGTGCTTTGCAGGTTTAGATATTGGATTATGCAGAAATACTATAATTTGCTTAGAAAGCCTATGGTGGAAAATGTACTTGCACTTGTTTTTAAGGCAGCCAGCAGTTTTACTGTGATGTCAGCTGCATCTGCTTGCTGGTAGCATGTAATGTCAACACGTTATTTTTGGTGGTTGTGGTGGCGGCGGAGACTGATTGCTTCAGCAATGTTTAACTCTTTTAATTACAGTTTACAGTATAAAGTCAGATAGAGCAAGAATTTTAGAGGTACCAACTACAACAATTACAAGCCTAAGTAAGCAGCGCTAGCAAAATAAAATGGCATGCCAGCTGTGCAAAAGCATCAAATGTAGGCTTTGTAAGTATTCACCAGAGAACACTGCTGTCCTGGAGAGCTTTTGTGAGGTTTTATTTCTAGTACTAAAGTTTTCTACCAACCAACCAACCACAAGACAAATGTGCTTATGTAGAAACAACAGCTGGAAGGAGCTAAGAGGGTGGATGCCATTGTGAGTGGCTCCTGAAGCACTTCACAGTCGTGATAAGGTAACCTCCACTGTGGTGGTAAGGAGGAGACCTTGAGGAGACAAGGGCTCTGAGTGGAGGCTTTGTGCTTCTGTGACCGTTCTACAAATCCATGGCATCTCCACGATACCCAGCAGCCTGATTACAACTGAACTTTACTGCCACGGCCCCCTTAACTCCCTGTTTAGCAGGGCTCCCTTATGCAGGCAGGAGCACAGAAAAGCTTATACATCCAGGGATTGTATTGCCTATTCTGTGTAAGCTCCGTGGGAGCTTTGGGGGATGATGCAGGCCTTCCAACAACACTCCTACTCACCATGGACTTATCAACACAATATGTGAATCTCTCCCACCACACTTTTAGATCGTCTTCTCTGTGAAGAGCCCTCAAGAAAATTATCTAGACCAAAGCTTTTACCAACTAGGAAGGCAGTTTTTGAATGCAAAAATTAAAGTTGCAAAAATGTCATGCCTTTTATCCTATCTCTCTAGGAAAAAAACAAGGAAAATGTGATTTGTATGTGATGGCTCAGAGTCAAGTTAGAAGGGTATAGTGAGTGGGGTTCTGCTGGTAATTTCCTGGGATTGGTTCTATTCAATATCTTCATAAATAAATTGGATAGTGACATAGAGAATACACTTATAAAGTTTTGGGATGATACCAAGCTGGGATGGATTGCAAAAACTTTCAAGAACAGGATTAGAATTCAAAATGATCTTGACAAACTGGAGAAATAAACAGGATGAAATTATATAAGGACAAATGAAAAGTACCACACTTTACAGGGAATAATCAATTGCACAAATACGAAATGAGGAATGAATCCTAGAAAGGAATATTGCAGAAAAGGATCTGGGGTTATAGTGGATCACAAACTAACCATGAGCCAACAATGTAATACTATTGCAAAAAGAGCTAATATCATTCTGAGATGCATTATCAGGAGTGTTGTAAGCAAGAAACAACAAGTAATTCTTCCATGCTACTCAGCATTGTGCTCAGTTCTGGGCACCACACTTAGGGAAAGATGTGGACAAATTGGGGAAAGTCCAGAGAAGAGCAATAAAAATGATTAAAGGTCTAGAAAGCATAACCTCTGAGGAAAGACTGAAAAAAATGGAGTGGAGAAGAGTGAGCGGAGACAGAATCATAGAAGCATAAAATTGGAGAACTGGAAAGTACCTCAAGAGGTCATGTAGTCCAGTCCGTTGCACTCATATCAGGACTAAGTATTAGCTAGACCATCCCTGACAGGTGTTTGTCTAATCTGCTTTTAAAAATCCCCAATGATGGAGATTCTATAACCTTCCTAGGCAATTTATGTCAGTGCTTAACTAGCTAGAGAGTTAGGAAGTTTTTCCTAATGTCCAGCCTAAATCACCCTTCCTACAATTTAAGCCTATTGCTTCTTGTCCTATCCTTAGAGGTTAATGAGGACAATTTTTCCCTCCTCTTTGTAACAACCTTTTATGTACTGAAAACTGTTATCATGTCCCCTCTCAGTCATCTCTTCTCCAGACTAAACAAACTCAATTTTTTTCAATCTTCCCTCACAGGTCATGTTTTCTAGACTGTTAATCATTTTTTCTTGCTCTCTTCTGGATTTTCTCTAATTTGTCCACATCTTTCCCTAGGTGTGGTGCCCAGAAATGGGCACAATACTCCAGTTAAGGCCTAATCAGTGCAGAGTAGAGAGGAAGAATTACTTCTTGTGTCTTGTTTACCTCACTTTTTCTAAAACAGGAGTCAGCAACCTGTGGTTCCTGGCCAGTGGGAACTGTGAAGATGGTGCAGGGGCACACAGAGACGTGTCAGCAGGCAGCCGCTTCCGGGTGCGGCATGGGGCCAGAACTGGGCTGCACCGCCGATGGAAAGCTGCCAGTGGTAAGCGCCTCCCAGTCAGAGCCTGCACCTCACACCCCACCCCGCACCGCAAACCCCTGCCTCAGGTCAGAACCTCCTCCTGCACCCAAACTCCCTCCCAGACCCCACACCCCCTCCTGCACCCCAATCACCTGCCCTAGCCCAGAGCCCCCTCCTGTTTATATTCAAATTCAAATGGCAGAAGTTGCATTAAAAAAATTGGTGCGTAGTAATAACTGTAATATGGTCAATTATTATTAGTTGATAAATTCTAACTCTACAAGTAGCTTTGCGTGTGATGTGGCTCTCAAAATATTTTGTTCTGTAAGCAGAGTCAAGATGAGCTCCACCCTGACATCTGGTGGGGAATTGTGGCGAGTTGTGGAAAAGAACTTTAGGGGCTGATCTTGTTTGCATAGGTACACCCACCCCACCTAGCATGAGCCCACAGCAGCCCAAAGGGTCACTTTGGCTGCTGTTATTGGGGCAGGAAGAATAAAGTGTTGTTACCCTGATTATGTGAATCAAGGACAATGAAACTGTTTTATGACAGAGGGACTCGCCATCAACTAAGTAGTACTCACTAGACAAGGGACATGGGTTCCACAACCCAGTGAATTGAGAGAGGCTGGGGATAGGTATTTGTACCTGATAGTATGGGCCTCTTTAGATGGCCTGAAATACTAATTGCATCTCCTTCTCTCTCTACTGTAGAATATCAGAGCTACTTTTAATTCTATTAGGAGTTTAGTTACAGGCTGCTGAACTGAATTCACTTTAGGCCAGTGGTGTACCAGCACTGAGGCTCCCCTACTACAAACTGAAATCACTAAAGAGCTAAAATCACTGAGTGCTGCGGGGGGCTGAAGATATGTTGTTGAGCAGCTGGCAGAGCAGTTTGCAGGATGACTGGAGCAGTTCGTGGGACAGCTGGTGGAGAAGAGCAGCTGATGGAGTGGCTCACGGTGAAGGCTGCAGCAGAACTCCATGGAGAGGTGGGGCAGTCAGCCTTGGACCACGTAAGATGTCCCTTAACACCGCTGTCCCCCTTCCCCAGGCTGGGAGGTAAAACTCTGCAGATAAACTTTTGAACTCTGGGGCTGCAGCGACCAGGGACAGAGACTTTTGTGGTGTTGGACTTTTGGGACTTTGGGTGATTTTTTGGGTTGCTGGACTTAAGACCCTGAGGGGAAAAGGATACTGCCAAACTTACTTGGTGGGGTGGGTCTTTTGCTCATGGTTTGTGTTATGAATCCTGTTTGTGGATAATGCCACATTGTTTCCCTCCTTTATTAAAAAGGATTTTGCTACCCTCAGACTCCGTGCGTGTGAGAGAGGAAGTTTTGCCTCTTAGAGGTGCCTGGGGGGTGGTAGGTAATTGTCCCAGGTCACTGGGTGGGGGCTCGAGCCGGTTTTGCATTGTGTTATTGAAATGGAACCCCTAGATACTGAACCTGGCCCTTGGTCCTGCCAACTCAGACGGCCAGAAGAGTTACATTTTAAAGACAAAAACAAAATAGTGACTCTTCTTTGAAAGGTTGCTGACCTGTGTTCTAAAACTACCTAGAATGATGTTTGCTTTTTTTTGCAAGTGTTACACTGTTGACTCATATTTAGCTTGTGATCCACTATAACCCCCAGATCCTTTTCTGCAATATTCCTTCCTAGGCAATCATTTCCCATTTAGTTTTTGTACAACTGATTGTTCCTTCCTAAGTGGAGTTCTTTGCATTTGTCCTTATTGAATTTCATCCTATTTACTTCAAACTATTCCTCCAGTTTGTCCAAATCATTTTGAATTTTTGGTCCTATCCTCCAAAGAACTTGCAACCCTTCTCAGCTTGGTATCATCCACAAACTTTATAAATGTACTCTCTATGCCATTATCTAAATTATTGATGAAGATATTGAACAGAACTAAACCCAGAACTGATATCTGTGGAACCCCACCCAATATGCCCTTCCAGCTTGACTGTGAACCACTGATACCTTCTCTATGGGAACAGTTTTCCAAACAGGTATGCACCCGCCTTATAGTAGCTCCATCTAGGTTGTACTTCCCTAGTTTGTTTATGAGAAGGTCATGTGAGATAGTATCAAAAGTCTTGCTAATATCAAGATATATCACATCTACCACAAGGCTTGTTATCCTGTCAAGAGAGCTATTACATTGATGTGACATGCTTTGTTTTTGACAAATCCATGCTGAATGTTAGGCTAGGTCTACACTACAGCGGGGGTCCGACCTAAGATACGCAACTTCAGCTACGTGAATACCGTAGCTGAAGTTGCGTATTTTAGGTCGGCTTACCTAGCGGTGAGGACGCGGGAAAGTCGACCGCTGCCGCGCTGCCGCCGACTCCGCTGCCGCCTCCTGCCGAGGTGGATTTCCGGAGTCGACGGCAGAGCGATCAGGGATCGATTTTACCGCGTCTTCACTAGACGCGGTAAGCCGATCCCCGATAAACCGATTGCTACCCGCCGGATCGGCGGGTAGTGAAGACAAAGCCTTACTTACCTTATTATCTTCTAGGTATTTGCAAATTGACTGCTTAATTATTTCCCATTATCTTTCCAGGTACAGAAGTTAAGCTGACTGGACTGTAATTCCACTGGTTGTCCTTATTTCCCTTTTTATAGATTGGCACTATATTTTCCCTTTTCCAGTCTCTGGAATCTCTCCCATCTTCCATGACTTTTCAAAAATAATCATTAATGCCTCAGATATCTCCTCAGTCAGCTCCTTGAGTATTCTAGGATCTGTTTCCATCAGGTCCTGGTGACTTGAAGACATCTAACTTGTCTAAGTAATTTTTAACTTGTTCTTTACCTATTTTAGCCTCCGATCCTATCTCATTTGGACTGACATTCATCATGTTAGATATCCAATTGCTACTAATCTTTTTGGTGAAAACTGAAACCAAAAACCAAACTAATTCAGAGCTCTTACAAAATACTGATTAAAAAATAGTAATGCAGTTCATTTATTTGTTTAACTGGTACAGGCTGGAGCATTTAAAAGAATAAATTTAAGCTCTGATAGTGGTTTATTATAACTTTGAAAGTAATTAACTGACTTTCTTCAAATGTGATCTATGTCATAGATCTCAGTGAGAACCGAAAATCAAGCTGGGTCTGAACACTGTAGGGAAGTGTAGTGAGGTGGTCACCCCACTCCTGCCCTGAAGGGCTTAAAACAGCCCTGGGAGAGGGCTGAGAAGGGGAAAAGCTAGTCTGATTGGGGGAAGCAGCCACACCTGGGGCCACACCCCAATCAGGCCACGTCTGGCCCTATAAGAGGGCTGAGGGCCAGAGACTGAGATTCTCTCTCTCACTGGAGAGAGAAGGACCTGGCTGCCTGGGAGCTGAGAAGGGTACCTAGGGTGGTGCAGTGCTGGGGAAGGGCAGAGGGAGCTGGGGAGCTCCAGCCTAGTAAAACCCCAGGCTGCAGGCCTTGTCAAATGCCTGCAAAGGGCACTGGGACTGCAAAGAGGCAGTTCATAGATAGGCAGAGGCAGCTGGTTCAGCCCCTCTTGCTGATGATGAGTGGTTTACAGACTGCATTCTGCCCCAGGGAGTGGGGGCTAGATGATTGGCAGTAGCCACTGAGTCAAGGTGGGGATAGAGGGTTGGGGGTTCCCCTGGGAGGGGAGACCTAGAGACTTCAGGCATACTGCAGAGGGCAGAACCCCGAGGGAAGGGGCACCGGGAGGGACACAGGGGCCAGTGGCAGGTGAGACACCGGCCTGCAGAAGGCGCTCTGGGCTGGAAGAGCTAATTCCTGAGATGACCAGCAGGAGGCGCCATGCCGGTGAGTCGTCGCCCCGGCACAGGAAGTTGTGGGTTTTAAGCCACAGCCATGTATAGGGGAGAGTAGCTGTGCTGTAACAGGCACCTCAGAAGTAATACCAACTAGCTCAGCCACAGTTCCTCTCAGATAGAGCTGACATAATTATTTTAAAGTATGGAATTTCAACAAAATTTGTTTTAAGAAAGGAAATATACTTCTCTGTATCTTACCATAAAACTGTCAAGAAAGTCCAGTTTGTATAATTATAGGGGGAGCTGGCAATGATCTCTGGAGTTTACCTAACAATTTCCATGATTATTTTTTTTTTTAAGAAACTATGGTAACACCGTTTTCAGTAGGACTTTGATAGTTGGCAAGGGGCTAGCCCTTGGGTCAGGGAAATGTTTTTTTGCTGGGCCTATGGAATTCTGTTCAAATTTGGACAGCTATAGCCTTCTGAAAACCATCATTTCCTATGTTGGCTTGCATTGCCCAGCTTGATTATGGCAGCATGTCAAAAACATTTTAACATTTTAAAGCCCTGCATATGCATATTCCACACACTCAAACTCTGTACAGGCTGCCACAGCAGCCTATGCTGCACAGGGACTAGAATTCAAGTTAAGCTTTCTCTTTGAACTCTGCTTTCTATGCTTTTTGAGTGCTTCATTTGGATTAACAGTAGGTTGTTCCCTTGGATGTTATTCATCTCTTCTCCATCACTAGCATGCAAAAAATTGACACTGTAACATGAAAATGACAAATGTTTGTCTGTTAATTTGCACTTTGTAGCTTTTATTCGAGTAATAGCTATATATCGTATACAAATCAGATGAATAACACACATTTCCAAGTTACGCTCATTTTCTGCATTAATCTCAGTCTTCAGTTTTCTTTTTGCATAATGGCATTGCTCTGCATGTGTCAAACAGCTCTCATATAAAAACACAGACTGTCAAATAACAAAGCACAGACACTAAGAGACAGATTGTCACAATCCTTGCTCCATCCCGTGGCTCTATTCAGATTGTGACTCCAGTGAAGGGGAAGGCTCCAGCGGTGGCTACTCGCCCATTAACTCTCACTGTCAACAAATGGGTGGGGAAAGAGCAGAGGGGGCAGGGAGTGGGAGGAACTTGGCCTCTGTCACCCTATTCATAGAGAAGGATGGGGACTGTGTGACACCCTGGCTGCCCTCCAACTCCCTGTTTACTCACCAGCCAGGGTAGCAGCCCAGGTGCAGAGGACAAGTAAGCTGGTCTACAAAAAGGGGTTAGATCACTCCCACCTCTGAGAGCAAAGAAGGAGCAGGAAAGCAATTGTGAATTTTTGAGTCTGCTTCTGGGGCAGTGCAGCTACAGGCTCCTGTGGCAAATCATAAAATTAGATTCTAGCCCCACATTAATAAATCACATCCCGTGTTGCACAGCTAGTTTGTGACATGGACTACTTGTCTGTGCAAGACAGCCAACATCAGAACTCCCCTTTTTATCCCTATATAGTCAATCGAGACCTTGGGCCCAGATGTGCAGGCATAAATCAAAATATTTGCCTGCTTGCTCCCTCCCTAAAGCAATTGAGCAGAGAATAAGCTTATTTTCACTCCTACCTGGTGCCCAGAAAAGGTGTGTCTGAATCACAATGCCTACAGCACAACCCTTAGGTTGGTGTGGCTTCTACTCCATCTAAAATCACTATCTAGCCCATAATGCCCAGTACTGATATTGTATAGCACAAAACAATCCTCCCGTTGAAGAGTGCCACATGAAATACCAATTAAACTTGCTTTCCAGGGTAACATTTCTATTAGGCACAGATCAGAAAATTAAACTAATTTTTTTTAGATAGTTAGAAATATTTCACCAATTATTTGTTACACTTTTGTAACTCAATTATACTGTACAATTCTCTGACAGAAAGAATCTTCTATTTCTCCCTATACCAAGTTCTTATATACAAGTACCTTTTGCAGTAAGCTAACTATTGTTTGGCAGAACTGCGTGAGTTTGGAACTACCTTTGCCTCTGTGACTCAACCCCCGGTAGCACAGATCACATTGGTGCTCTCATGTGTGTTTTTTAAAAGGTACTTTAGTGGAGCTTTGTGGCTACAAAAAGGTAACAGGAATTATTCCTTTTCTCTTACTGAAAGTCTCCATAGAAGTATAATGAAAATGATTCTGTCTGCCTCAGTTGGCCAAGTAACCAAGGGTGGCAGGCTGTAACAGTCCACAATCTGTACATTATGGCTATTCAGCGGCATCACACTGCACGCTCAAAATAATAGAAAATGGAACAGCACAGTTGATAAATGACGATAGTTAAGAATAGAAATAGTGGGAAAGATATATTTGAGAAAATTATTGAAACTTTCCTGGGGAATGGAAATAACCTTTGGATTAATATTAAAGGATTTAGATTGTTCTGAAGTGTCAAGCAGAATGTACTGGACAAGTGGGGGCAGCTTTATTGTGAATGACAATTTAGTTGTCCAACAGAGAGAGGATCCAGAGAAAACAATGTAGAGGTAGTCATTCTTCCTTCTATGCTTACATGGAAGAGATAGCAGTGGGCATCATTTTTCCGTGCAAGACTGCACATCTCTCGTGGTACTGCATTGGAATAGGAATTAAGTGCAACACTGAAAAGGTATGTAAAAAGGTTCGGAAACCAGTTATCCTTAGAAAGCATAGGGGTAAAAAAATAAGGCTGACAACCTGTGCAATATATGAATCTGATATTTAATAAAAATCAGATTATATACATATACAGTTTGATTGTATCTCTGTAAGTATATTGCTTTTCTTCTTAGACTGTAAGCTTTTTGGGATAAAGACTGTGTCTTCCTGCATGTGTGAACAGTGCATTTTTACACCACTGTAATACAACAGTATGGGAACAATTTGCTGAATCAGTATATGTTTCAAGCAACAGAGAAAGGGACTTGGAGTGAAATCCTGGTCTCATTTGACGTCAATGGCACAACTCTCATTGACTTCAATAGCACCAGAATTTCACACACAGGGTAAAAGCAGAAGCTAAGATTGAAAACTTAAAAGTAGAAGGGACTCTGAGATAATCTAGTGAGATTCTGGATAACAGTCTAAACAAATCCTAAAGGAAGAAACAGGAATGTAGAGTTTGCCATATTGAATCAGCTCATGTTCCATGAAAAATGTTTGTTCATTTGGTTTGGTTTATTTTGTTTTATAACTGATAGTCCTATATAGAATGTAGGGACTGATAGTAGTCAAAAATAAAACAATGCTGGGGAAAGGCACAGAGTAGGGTAGGGTGCTCAAGAAATGCAAACTGATTGTATAAAGGGGGTTAGTAATAAATATAGTGCAGGCAAACACTATACAACTAGATGAATATGGAGGTTCACAAAACATCAGAGAAGAAATTGCTTGAGACAAGGTATAATACAGGAGAAAAAGGAGGATGAAAAAGCACCTAGCCAATTTTCAGGGTTGATAACACTCAGGAAGACTTAAAAAAAAAATACATGAATTAAAAATACTTTAATTATATAACAAGCTAGCAGCTAGACAAGGAGTCAACTAGACTGTTGAAGGACAAGAGTGAGAAGTTAATGACAGATGAGGTTGATATTGCCAAGAGGCTGAATGAATTCTCCGCTTCAGTATGTATGACAGAAGTTGAAGGTCACATTCCATAGCCTGGGATAAATGTTCCTGGGGAAGAAAGTGAAATGTTAAAAGGCTTTATGCTCACCATGGAATAGGTAGTTAGGAAATTATAACTATTAAAAAACTGACATAGCATCTGGCCTGGATGCATTATACTCTGGGCCTGTCCTGCCACATTATAAGTGAAATAGGAAAACTCTTGGATGAGTTATTAAGCTGACCAAGGATGGAAAAGGAAAAGCCCAGGAGACTTACCATGAACAACTAATATAATTCATAATTTAAGGAAAAGATCCAAACATGACTATGGACATTACAGACCAAAACTTAACTTTAATTGTATCTAGTGCTCAGGAAATATTGATATGAGATATCTAGTAATATATTTTATAGCAAGAAATGATGACTGGTAGGAATGGGTAAATGTGACAATAAATATGTGAAATAGCACAAATATTGGCTATATTAAGCTAGGATACTAGATTTATTTAAAATGTGCTTTGCAAAGTGTTTTATCCCCCAAAAGGGGTTAATTATCTCTGTGTGTATTTGTGTATGTCTGTTTTGGAAATATTTTTAATTTGCTTTTATTTCTTTCTTTAGAGTTCATATTTATACTCTCGCTAAGCCTGTTTAAGGTTTGCATTCTGTTTTTTGTAGGAGCTTCTCTTTCCCTGTTGAGGTTATTAAAGTTCTATTTATGTTTTAATCTCTGTGTTGAGCAAGAGTTATTAAGAGCTTGGACTGAGAATCTGCAAAAACCACCTCTAGACCCATATCCTACCAAATTTATAATAAAATAACTAATATTATTGTACTCCTCTGCCAGGAAAAAAAATACATAACCAAGCAAGTGAGTAAATAGAACTTTATATGGCTCCTATAACAAACACTCCAATTTAGTACCCTATGCAAATGCCTCAGTGCAGCAAAACAGCTTACACAGCTAGAACTTAACACTTTGACCACTGTGCTCATTGCCAGTAGCAGAGCAGCATAGAAAATTTAAAACATTTCAAAACGATGATGAAAAATAGAAACACAATTTTGGAAGCCTCAGGTTTAGGGTTTTAGTTTTGCTGCATACAGAGACAGGAGTATTTGAACATTTGGCTCTGGATCCAGGTTACAATTTTGAACACCCTAGAACTTCAGATGGGCCTGTTTTGTGCCTACCTATACTTGAGTTTTTAACAAAATGCAGGCATGTTAATTTTTGCTCATTTGATGGCTCTGGAGGGTGGATTGTTCAAGGCTGCCAAATGGAAAAGTAGCCTCCTGGGCACCCAAACAGGGACATGAGGAAGGTAAAACCTCAGGATTCTCAGCATAGGCATTTAATTGTGACCAAGTCTCCAGCATAACACTGCTAAAGGGTGGTGCTGAGGTGGGGTTAAGATACTCAGTGCTCAATCTTGATAAGCAGATGAGAGGCAGAGATTCAGGGGGAAGGTGCATTTAAGGAGAAGCATTTTGGGAGGGATTGGGGACTGCCACAGCTATTGGGCGCAGCAAAACACCCAACCATATGTGTGTGTGGTATATACTGAGGGAAAGCAGGTGGAAAAGGACAAGATTGGATTGAATCGCTGACACTTCCTGAATTAATGTGTGGTAATGTAAAAAATATCATTGGTACTGTATTTGCACTTATAGAGGCAACCTCAAGTTTGGGGACATGCAAGCTGTCAACTCCTGGATCAGCTCAGCACTCACTACAGCAGCAGGACGGGGTGCAACTCACAACCTGATTCTTCCTGTGGCAGTTCAGGGCCCTCAAAGCTGGGCCAGCTCATTCACCAGTTTTTACTAGGCACTTGTTTCACATGAATTCAGGGGATATTTTTCAGTGGGGAAAACTAGTTTAAAACAGCAGCAAAATGTCTAGCTCATCTTAGAAATTGGAAGCCATCTGGAGACATAGCCTTCAGCCAGTGTATGCAAAGTCGTGAACATTAGAGATAGATGGGTACTTAAAATCTTAACCTGCCTGAGAGAAAGAGACTAACCTTTTTAAAGGTCTCATTCTCATTCCATTCATATGAAACCACATGGAAATGCACTTGATTGCCCCTTGGTAACTTTTCCATTTTATTTTCTATTAGTTAGAGATGGTCACCTGCTTAAAGGCTCCAGAGTTACTACTATTACAAAAATAACTACATCCAGAGCAAGTCTACCTTTGTTATTATAATGTGTAGGTTCTAGCATTGTACTTTATATAAAAATGTTTTTTTGTTACTTCTATTTGCTGGAAATGTGCTTGGTAGAATATTGAAGAGTTAACAGTTTACAACTTTGCAGCAAGACTTGCTATAGTCACTTTGTGTCACACTTGAAAATATATTCCTGATATAGTAACTGTAAAAACAAAATCTAGGTGAACAAGACAGCATAAGAAAAAGAAAAAAAAATGGAATCAGGCTTTGAGAGAGTCAGTATTTCTACAGAACATTGTATGAAAAAGACCTACATATAGCTTTGACACCTTTTACTTTTCTTAAAATCATTGATTTGTGTTTTAAAATGGTAGTACAGATTGCTTAACATTCATTTATTATTATTTATCCAATGACCAAGTGTGCACTGAGCACTTTAAAACAAGACAAGGCAGTTCATAGTCAAAGGGCCTGATCCTGTACACTCTTAGGTGTCTTGTCCCTTTGACCTCAATATCAGAGTCATAGGCCCGAGCCAAATCCCATTCAAGTCAATGAGCTTGTCATTTATTATTATTATTATTATTATTATTATTATTATTATTATTATTTATTATTATTTATATTATGGTAATGCCTGAGGGCCTCCAGAAAAATCAGAGACCCATTGTGCTAGACACTGTAGAACGTAAATAGTAAGAAAGTCCCTGCCCCAAAGAACTTACAAACGAAGTAGACAACAGAGACAAAGGAAGTGTTATTATCCTGATTTTTTTTAGTTGGGGAAACTGAGATTAAGTGATTTGCTCAAGTTCATAGAGGAGGATTTTAGCAGGGGTGGGAATCAATCCCAGAATTCCCCATCGGTGCCTTAACCACAAAACCACCATAGCTCTTTTTCTCTGTATAGGAGTTGGACCAGGACCCACATGAGATAAGGATACGCAGATGTGGGACCTAAACATTCACCTACAGGCAAACATTTGGAGGAAAGGATACAGCACACATCTAAATATCCTAGTCTATTTTTTCTTTATTTTTTAACCTTTGCCTATTTTTTCTTAGCTATAAATAAATTTATATTTTAAAATAATTCTTCTTTGACTTAAATGATGGTTGAGAGGAAAGGTTAAACATTATCTAGTCATTAAGCTTCATTCACCAGAGTGTGGTTGCAGTTTTACAGCTGTGGAATGTTACTGACGGGAGTAACACAGTGATCTTTCAGACATGTCGTTTGTAAATCTCTCCTACAATTAAACTGCTATTTGTTTAGGCTGAGATTTTCAAAGCCAGCCAAAGGATTTGGATGTCCAGCTCCCATTAATTTTAGCACTAGAGATGATAAAAATATTCAACTTTGATGGAACTGGCAATAAATTCATATTTTGTCCAGGTATGTGAAAAGATAAGCATTTGGTACACAGAATGACAATGATGACAGTTTAACTGTGCTCTTAGTAGACCTGAGTCGACTTTCCCAGTTCTAGTATGTACAGATGTCACTGGATTTCTTTGCAGTTTTAATATTGCATGGTTTTCCCCTTTACAGTCTTGCTGCGAGAGTCAAATTCTTTCAAGCCCTGCATAAAAAAATCAAAACAAAACTGAGTTTATATAAGCTCTATGCGCAGTATGGGTTTGTGAGCTTTTATAGGTGATTGTGTGGGTTAAATCTAACCTAGATGACATGTTGCATAACCAGTTTTCATATACTTCATTATGAAATGAAAATGAACCCACCCAACTCCATTAACAATTTAAACCATAACATTTATCATGAGGCAGTAATACGTTTTGTATGTGCTTTGAAGAAAGACTTCAGGGCTGCCATGTAGATTTTCACAATATTCAGTTAGTCTGGTTTCCATAGCTGAACCTCACACTAGCTAAAGTTTGCATGGTTTCATTGTGAAAGAGTGACTTAGCTTAAGAGAAGCTTATATCTGAACACCATTTCCACCTGCTTTCTGACATTGTGCGAGGAGATAGTTCCACAGGTGAGCCTTCCTAGGACACTTCTTTACCTGAGAATGGGTAAAGAACTAGTCACATTGAAATCTAATGATCAGGAAATAACAAAACAAAACAAACAAACAAAAACAATGCTTGCCTGTTTGCTGATTTGGAACATTATTTGCCCTGTGAAGGAGCAGAGAAACTGCCACCTGACACAGCAGGGGTTAAAGAAAACCTGTGGCTTCACCTAGCGCCACCTTGCTACACCTACAACCAATGCCAGGCCTGGAGCGGGGAGAAAAGAAGGGAGCCTGACTTAGTTGGGGGCTGACTGGCGAGGAGGCAGGAATTCTCTATTTGCCTGCCTGAAAGCTCTGCGACCTGCCAGCCAATGCAGCCACTGGAGGCAAATAAGCCTGCCCCTGCCAAGGGGAGCCTGCAGATATACCCCAACTGTGGGGTAACAAGACTAGTGGGGCTACGTCCCAAAATAAAGAAACTTTTGTAGGAAGTACTCCAGGAAAATTTGTCATGGACCTCCCCTCCACACACCCGGCCTGGAGGGAGACCCATCTCCCCTGTTTAGGGGTACAAACTACATAGCGTCCTGGGATGGGACCTGGTGAAAGGAGAGGTCCCAGGTCCCCCTATACCCGCTCTGACCAACGATCTAGCCACTAAATTGCCCAGCCTAGAAGGCTCTGTCACATGACTTTTACTTAATACCCTAATAGAAAGCCACTGAAGCTTTAAATGAAAGAAAAGTCTAACACAAAATAATAATAAAAAAATCCTATTTCAAATGACTATGTGTGTGTGTGTGTGCATCTTGGGAAATCATTGTGGTCATAAAATTTGTACTTCTATTCCTATGAAGCTGCTGCTTTTCTCTCTGTGTGTTTCTATTTTATTTTTTTCCCCTCTAAGTTTGGGGCTAGCTGGCCTCTTTTCAGACTACAAACTTTGTTTTGCTTCTGCCTTCAAGCGCTGTGCCACCTCAGGCCTGACACAAAGCTTATTATAGTCAGTGGAAGTCTTTTCATTGATTTTGGTGAGCTTTGGACTGAGCCCCAACTGAACATCTCCATCTCTTTCTGTTTCCCTAAAGTATTAGCGTCTTGCAAAACTATAGCAAGAAAAAGAAAACAGTCTGGCAATCTCCTGGGAACCAGCCGTTTTGCAAGATTTTAAATATGTACCAGGTTATAAATTATGTAATGGATCATCTGCATGCAGAGCCATGACTGGTTTAACTAAAAAGTGTGATATTTAACAGATTTAGTTAAACTGCTGCAGAAGGCTGCATAGACACTTATATTTTGGTATAAACCAGGCTTATTTCAGTTCAACTTAAACTGATTAGGAACAGGCTTAAATGCAAAGAAAATAAGTGTAAGTGCATCCACACAGGAGTTGACACCAGTTTAACTAAACCAATTTAACAAAACAAACACAAATGTATGTAGACAACCGTGAATACTGCCTTTCTGTGTATTTAATATGTCTGTTGTCTAGCCTGGCTGAAATCAGGAAGTGCAGGAATATATGAAAAACTTTAAGAAAACTTCACAACTCAAAAGAGATCTGAGTTTGTTTTGGTTTCAAAGGACATACAAAGGTTTGTGTCAGTTTTTATTTTATCCAGATAAATGTTTCCATTTATAATAAAGTGCCAGATTCAAATATTGGGGCACGGTGAGGTGATGGGTACTTGATTCAGCAGGTAGAATCATAGAAGCTTTTTGAAACAAAATCCATTAGTCATCAAAATGTAGAATTATTTCCCCTATATTAGAATGTCCTTCTGTTGTGTTGTTCTATTTTCATTTTGATTCCCCTCCACTCCTCTGATTCTCTTCATTGTCCCATGCATTTGCTGAGGATTCTTGTTCCTCATTTTTCACCTGAACACTGTATATACTTCCCCCACACATTTTTTTTTCACAATATATAAAATAATTTTCATTGTAATTCTGTCTTGTTTCAGTCTAATGAAGCTATTCTCTATTTATAACTTTTTCTTTGTTTTATGTCTGCTGAAAAAAATGCAGAATATCAGGCTAACATATTCATCCCTTTTATGGTGTTGCAAATAATTTTTTTGGCCAAATTATACTCTCAGTCATAGCTATGCAATCTCAGTAGATTCAATTGAATGGACATAGCTGAGAGCAGAATTTGACCCAAGGCTTAGATGTATGCAACTCTTCCTTAGTCGACTCAACAGGAGTATCTGGCAGAAGCCTTCAAGCATTCCCTAGTAAGAGCTAAGCCACGGAGTAGTAGTGCGGGTTCACTTAGGGAAAGCTATGCATATCCTGCCACTCTCACACAAGAAAACGTGACACAGCACTGTAGCAAAGGAAGTCATTTACTTATTAGGTGAGCAAGTCAGCTCCAGAATGAAGGAGTAAGAAAGAGCCCACAATGAGATGTCTTAGGAATAGCCATCACATCTGTATATTTTAAATTGTTCATATCCTTTATCACTTGAAATGGTGGCTCTTGGGAGGAGCAATGTATTAAGTTAATCACACATTCCTCCTTTACAATAAAGTTAATCACAGGTTCCTGCTTTCATTAGAAAGGTCATAAACTGCTTCGCAACCATGCTGTCATCACCCATTGGTGGTAGCTGGGGGCGGAGGAGCTGACCAAGGGTGGAAGTACAATACATGACTCTAATGAATTAATACCTTCATGACAATTAGGAAATTGAAGACTTTGTCCTTTGGTGATACCATATATTTTATGTTCTTCTCCTTGCTGTTTCAGGTGTATATTTTTGTGCTACTTCATATTAGGATTTTAAAGAGAGAGCTATCTCTCCCTCTATATGATGAAACGACTGATATGTCAGGGGAAGACACCTGCTTTCAAGAAGTGATGATTATTTTGAAGTCCTGAGAAATATTGTTTATTATAGAATCAGTTTAATGCACTAGAGACAGAACCAGCAGGAGCAATACAAAACTTTACCCCATGCTGGACTCAATGGACATTACAGGCACTAACTATTCAGAAGTGGGTCCATAAACCTATGTGCAGTTTGATGTTTTCAGTCTATTATCATTAGATTTCCCCTGCCTTTGCCAGTCTTTTGTTCTTGTAGGTTCACATCAGTTTAATGCCAAAGTGCAACTCAGGTGAAATCATCACACTTTACTCGGTTTTAGTTTTGCATTAAACTTGGTAGGTGTAGGTGGTTGTATCAGGAAAAAAATAACAAAGCTATAGTCTCTTAAGCATAAAAGAGTGATCTTTGGAGATATGACTCATTAAACAAAACTAGACAGTGGTAAAGAGTGTTGCAGATGTATGCAAGAAAATATGAAGATTTAAATATATTTAAATATATAGTGAGTGAAGGGACAGAGGAATCATGGTCTAAACCTATTTCCATAAATAAAAGAGTGATATGTCTAGGATTACAAGATTGAAGAAGTAAAGATAAATCTCATCACACACTTTAGGCCTGTGATAAAACATGTGTTTTGTTCTCTTTGCCAGGTGGTTCATAAAAGAAAAGGCTGGATAAGTTCTAGTGAGAGACTCACTTTCCACTGCATTAGTTCCTTATACATCTCTTAGTTACATTTCCTTTCTTCCCTCACTGTTATTAGGAATAAACAGATATGCAGTCTATAGAGGAAAAAATGTGGCTGGAATTTGAAGCGCTTGATGATGATAGGGATTTCAAATGAGAACAGAAGGAATACCTTAAAGTCTTCAAACTTGGAGAAATACAAGCAGATTTGGGGGCAAATAAAGCAGCAATAGATGGAAGACCTTTAGGAGGTATAGTTGTGCGGCTGCCCCACTCCTGGGAAAAGGAATGAAAGCAGCCAAGCTAGGCTGATTGGGGAAGCAGTCACAGCTGTGGCCAGCTCAATTAGGGCCCAGCTGGCCCTGATAAGAGGGCTGTGGGCCAGAAGCTGGAGAAATCTCACTCTAGCCCTGGAGTGGGAAGGGCTATCTGCCTGGGAGCAAGGTACCTGAGGTGGAGCAGTGCTGGGGAAGGGCAAAGGGAGCTGGGGAACTCCCACCTGGTAAACCCCCAGGCTGAAGGCCTTGTTGAAGGTCTATGAAAGGTACTGGGGCTGCAGAGGGGCAGTCTGGGGATAAGCAAAGGCAGCAGGTCCTACCCCCTTGCCAGTGATGAGTGGACATTATAGACTGCAGTCTGCCCCAGGGAAAGGGGGCTAGATGATGACTGGTAATAGCCACTGAGGCAAGGTGGGGATAGAGGGTTGGGAGTTCCCCTGGGAGGGGAGACCCACATTGTGGGTTACTTTTGGGGGAAGAACCCTGAGGTAAAGGGGCACTGGGGTCTGGGAGGGACATGGAGCTAGCGGCAGGCAAGACACCGGCCTGCAGAGGGCACTCTGGGCTGGAATTGAGCTAATTCCCAGGACAACTAGCAGGAGGTGCTGCACTGGTGAGTCTTGCTTCGCTACAGGAGGCCATAGAAGTTGAATATACTAGCTACTGTAGTATCAGCAGGGAAACAACCCCACCACACAGAGTTAGGTGGTTACTCCTTGCCTAGAGGAGAGCTGCCCAGAATGCACTGCAAGGGTAGCACACAGGAATGTCCACAGAGGTTGTGCTTTAAAAGAGACAGAGTGCCTAATCTTCTACTGCCTTGCAAATCATGTAGTCCTTTACCATTGCAAAGTGAGTGAAAATGGGTGGAGAACTGAATCATGACTTTTGCAGCAGCCTTCTCAATGGATATGAATGGGGCAAAATTGCATTTGTTGAGGTCAGAGAAAGAGATGTTACAGTAATTGAGGCATGAGATGAGGAGAGACTGGACAAGAGTTTTAGCTCTGTTGTTGGACAAGAAAGGCTGTATCATAGAGATGTTATGTAGAAAGAATCAGCAAGATTTAGACATCCTGATTGTGAGGGCCTAGAAACAGGTCGGAATCAAAGAAGATGCCAGTTTACAGGCCAGAGTAACAGGCAGAATGGTGGCATCATCTATCTTGATTGAGAAAGAAGATAGCAATATGGGTTGGGGGGGAAGGAAAATGAAGAGCTCTGTTTTAGCCATGTTGAGCTTGTGCTGATGGCTAGACATCCATGAGGAGTTATCAGAAAGACCAAGATTTTATTTTGGACAAAAGCTGACATGTCTTCAACAGAGAGATAGATCTAGGAGTCATCAGCAGAGATGGTGTGTGATGGATGTATGATTGTGTTTGAGGATGAGATTATCCAGAGATAAGGTGTTTAAAGAGAGGAGGATAAGAGAACCAAGCACACAGCCCTGTGGAACCCACGGAGAAAGTTGGAGGAAGGATGAGGAGGATTTTCTGAAGGACAAGCTCAAGGACCATTTATAGAGATAGGAGGAGAACCTGGAGAGAAGAGAGTCACTGAAGCCAAGAGTGGACAAAATTTCAACAAGAAGAGCATGACTGACTGTGACAAAGGAGACCTGAAGGAGAACTCTATGTAAACTTGAAACTTGTCTCTCTCACCAACAGAAGTTGGTCCAATAAAAGATATTACCTTACCCACATTGTCTTCATGTCAAAGGTGGCTAACAGGCTAAGGGAGACAAGGATGGAGAATTATGTGTGTTTTACAGAGTATAAAAGGGAGAGAAAAAAAAAGAGAGAGAGAGAAGCAGCAAAACAGGGCAAATTCAAGAAAATAGGAGCTCACAGATTCAACAGAGAGAGCTGGAGAATATTCACAGTATGTGTACAGGGCTCCCATCTATTATTTTTAAATAATGTAATCTTCAATATTTTTTGCAGTGTAAGGTGGGCATTCTAAAATCAGTCTGCACTAGGAATTAATCTCTCTGCCCTTCAACCAACCCAGACTTCAGAGCGGTTCCAAACATGGCGGCCTTAATGTATGGCACTGTTACTAGGCATGACTTCATATTTGCCCATACTCCTGACATGACAACCATGAAACAATTACATATGCTCTAAATAAATGTTCAACATCATTTTTTCTCCAAAGCACACCTTTAAAATGACAAATTTACAAGTTTTTTAATTCAACGAAAAATGTAATGTCAGTGAATATTTTAAATATTTAATCATATTTTGAAACAAATATAATTTCACTAGAGACCAGTACAACACTGAGGAAGGCATTTGATGCTCATCATTGCATGAGGAAATGCTAGCTTTTGCTGGATGGCACTTAAAGGGTTTGCTGCATATTTATCAAGGGTATTTATCAATATTTATTTCAGTCTTTCTACTTACCCTTTGTAGGAAAGCTTATATTTATACATTTACACGTAAGAAAACATCTCTCCAGGGTAGAGAAAAAAGTGAAAATATATAGCATAAGAAGATTATGCTGATAGAAAATATTCTGCTGCTGTAACCAGAGTTGTTGCTTCCCACCCTGTTTCACTTCCATCTCCCACGTACTCCTGGATTTAAGGATTTAGTTCTTATTCTCTACATCTGCTGAGAGACAGTATACTGTATTTATTCTTCCAGCAATTATGATATCTGGCAAGGAAATAAGGGGGGGGGGGAAGGATGTGTGATAAAAATGTTTGAATACACTCTATTATACTCATTATGAATCTGATCTTGGAAAGGTGCTGAGTGCAACCAGCTTTCAGTGAATTCACTGGTCCAAGGCCAACTATACACGTCTGCACTGTGTACTAGTGTAATTAGATGGAGGAGAGGAAGAAAAAATCCACTTTCAGGGTGAAAGAATGACATTTTTTCTAGCAGGTTGATTTATTATTGTTTTTAATGACAGCAATTTGAAGTTGCAGGGTGATAGTTTAGAGGTCAGAATTCAGGTGTGACAGTTAAAGGTCCCTGATACAACAATTCAATTTATCCAGTCACATATATAGTGCATTTAACCCTGTCTCCTCAGATCTCCTACGCAATCTCTCTTGTCGCAATCCTTCAAAGTGTATTAGTAGGTAGCTTGTTTATTGATTGTAATTACTGCTAGTGATGAAGTTGTAGGTGTGTTGAATGTTCACTTTAACATGGTCAAGTATTCAATTGAAAGGGGTCAAGAATTCTCATTATCATGTCTAGTATTTGTGTTTTTGTAAAAGACTGTGGTCAATTGATTGAAAAAATGCTCAATAAAGGCCTGTGGGAATGGAAGGATTTTGCAAGGAAGGAACCAAATTGTATAGAATTGCTATTATATAAAAACTATCACAGAGTAATAGCATAAACCTCTTTTGCACCAAGAGCTCACCAGTAAAAGGAATTCCTATTATTTAGCTAAGAAAGAGGCAGAGCAAATGTAATTTTTTACTGTACCACATATTTAAAAGATTATTTTTTTATTTTTAAATATACCTTTTTATGTTTGTATTTTTAAGCCTCTTTACATATCCTTAGAAGATATAAATTAAAAGAATGAGAAATGTTGTATTCAAAATCTGATTCATGATGGTATTGTAGAATATAGCCTGTAACTGGATCTGTCTTAACTTTACTACCATTAGTATTTAATAGCTGTATTACCATGTTACCTAGAAGCCTCATGAAGTCTGGGGCATCATTGTGCTGGTCACTGTACACACATAGTACAACACAATAACTTCATATTCTAAAGAGTTTATAATCTCCATAGAGAAGACAAAGGAGATGATAATTTGTCTTTCCCCACACCCATTTTACAGCTGACAATTTGAGTCACAGAGATATAAATGGCTGGATTCTGACATGTTTACTCATCCCAAGTAATATATTTTTTTTCTGCAAATTGTCCCACTGAAATTAATGGAACTATTTGTAGAGGATGTCACTATTCAACGTGACAAAAGGTCCTAATTGAATTACCCAAAGTCACACAAGAAGTGTGTGTCTAAACCGAAGTCTCCTAAAACCATTCTTCTGCTGATAGTAGTAATTTAGTCCTCTTTTGTTAACGGATCACACATGAACGATTACTGTTTTCTGTAAGTATTTGCATGTATTAACAAAATAGTTTCACTTAATAATTTTCAGCCTATTTGCTGTTTGCATCAATATTGGAAATCATTTTCCTAATAAGTCTATATTATTAGTATGACTCAGCTTCCACACATGCATTACTTTATTAGTATAAAGTCCTATTGGTTGGTTATATCAAAAATGCCAGTATAAAAATATACATCCTTATACTCTGTATTCTAGCAACAATACAGTTATAAGCTTTGGTCAAAAAGATCAGGCCTGGAAGATATCTTCCCATCATGATGTGACTCCACAGGGGTAAAGTAAAGTTCTGGGAGAAAACCCCTTAGAAGCCGTTACTTTTTATACACTATAATAAATAAGTGATATCATTACTGATTATTGTACCTAAGCTAAAACCAGATGAGGGAATTTTTGGGTTGTGCCCTGCTCTCTTTTAGGTTTAATTCCTATCTTGTTTTGCTATGTTTCTCCCTAACTTCTAGACTAAGCATTTATTTTTAAACAAACTTATATAACTAATTATTTACTTCACTTCATGCCCAATTAACCATATTTTCGTTATATCTATTACAGCAACCCAAACTTGAAGTAAGATAACACTGGTGTTTTAAGGGTCACTACAAGTGTAAAAGAAACAACCCTTCTTTCCCATGATCTCATTTTTTCTGGACCACTCTTTGGGTCTATCCCTTATGTTAATATCCAAATTCATACTTCACTCAGGCCCAATGCAAGCCTATATTCCTACAATGAAGCATTATTGGAATGCTGAAAAATTTGAAAAGAAGAAAGAATAATGAACTTTTGTATCAAATTTTCCGTTTCATGAATCAGTTACTGAATATTCATAAATAACATATAATATAACCCCACAAACCAGAATAAAGCCTAATTGGCACTTGTATTCACAACACCATTCTTCAATCAATTATTTACCTAACTTTGACCAGATCTAACCATGAGTTTGTGTATGTACTTTATGCTACAATGTAGTTCTCAAAATATCTCACAGTAGCCATTTGGAATCAAAGAAAATAAGTGCAATCAAATGCACATAGTCTTGATGTATTTCATCTTATTGATAATGGTGGAAGTATACTCATCTGTGAAAACACTGTATTGCTAATTTTACAAACTAATATTGTTGTTGTTTATATTAAATAGTACATTTATGGTGGAGATAAACTTAATTGAAAAAAAAACTATTCATTCTGATTGGGATTTTCAAAAACATATAAGTGTCTCAGGAACACAAGTCCTATTGACTTTTAGTAGGACTAGTAATCCTAAAACATTTTGTTACTTTATGAATATTCTACTTCTAAGCTCTGTCTTCTTTCTGAACATTTACTAGCTCATTAAAGAGGGTGTACAGCACCATGGCTAATATTTTTACATTACATAAAGGACTATTATTTTAATGTATGAACTTTATTTTTAATATACTATCATCAAGAAATTATGTTGGAGCAAAAGAAGGCTGCTATTGTCTTGGATACTGCAAGAAGAAAGACAAGACAATAAGATTATGGTTTACTAGGCCACAACTTTAACAACACATCTGGGAAATATCTGGTAATAATTCATTCGAATACAGGTCATCTTCCTTCTATAATCTATACCACCTCAGCCATCCTATCACCCTTCCTTCCCCTCCAGCTATCCATCCACACACCCCTTCAACCAGCACCATTGCTGGGACCCCATCTCCCTCCCCTTCTGGTCATGCTGACCTAGACAAAACCTTCCCACGTCTTAGGTTGTAGGGGGTGGAGAGAAAAGGAATTTTCATTACAATTCATAGCAAATAGAAAGAAAAGATGGTCTTGTGATTAAGGCACTGACTTCAGACTCAGGAAATATGGATTCAGTTCCTCGCTCCACTGCAGACTTCCTGTGTGAGCTTGGGAAACCACTTAATTTTCAGGGTTGGTTGGGAAATATTTTTCATCTCCACAAAGTAATAAAAAAAAAAAGAGAGAGACAATTTTGTGTATGTAAAATAAATAAATAAAAATAAATCTGAAGTTTAGGGGCTTTCACTGAAAATCACAACATAAAAAAAATGTTTTCTGACAAAATTTGTTTAGTTTTTAATTTAATTGCCAGAACCCAAAGTTTTCAGTTTTTTGAGGATTTGTCCTGGTTTTTTGGGGTTTTTTTTGTTTTATCAAAACCCATAAAATTCCATTGAAAATGGTCACTTCCCACAGAAATGTCCATTTTGAGTAAAATTAGTCAAAATATTTCAAATATGTTTTGACTAACCCTACTAATTGTTCTGTGCCTAAGTTCTCCATCTGTAAAATAGAGATAATAATTCTTCCATACATCATAGGGGTGTAATGAGAAAAACACAGCATAGTATAAAGTACTCAGGCATTATGATCATGGAAACCTACAGCAGCCTAGTTACATAGACAAATAATTGTTTGATCACATTGTACCCTTTTTTCTGTTCAGGAATGATCCAAGATAGTTTTATAAATGTGATTGTTACTAAAAATTGTTCAAACAACATTTTATCCAGGTGTATTTCAGCCAGGGGATTGTTTGCAAACTTTTCTTTCTGAATTTGTCTAAAACTATTGTTATTTCTCATGTGTGACTAATCACCTGTCATATGGTGTTGTTTCAGATCCTTAGTTCACTGACAATCTCTGTAAAAAAAAAAAAAAAAAGTGAGGAGGAAAACAGAACAAATTTCAAGACAGCCTCACAAACATTTTTCAAATGAACCTCTGCTCAATTGCAAAGCCAAACAAATATTGAGAATATATTTGCTTTCTATGAACATGCTTATGAACAAAAAGAGAAAAAAAATCTTGCCTAAGCCTCATTCCAAGAAACTGAATAAAGAGAGTTGCAAACAAAGTGAATACCTGTTTTTAGTCAAATAAATGTGAATATTTTACAGTATTCGCCAAGCTCTGTTCATAACTATATTTTCACTGATAACATTATTTGTGCTGAAAATTTATTGTGTATTTAAGTTTACCCTTCAGATCATATAATGTAGTATGAAATTGTGTATTTATTGTGCATATCACATCAGAACATAGGAACATAAGAATGGCCATATTGGGTCGACCAAAGGTCTATCTATCCTAGTATCCTGTCTTTGTACAGTGGCCAGTGCCAGGTACTTCACAGGGAATGAACAAAACAGGTAATAATCATTAAGTGATCCATCCCCTGTCACCCATTTCCAACGTCTGGCAAACAGAAGCTAGGGACATCATCCTTGCCCATCCTGGCTAATAGCCATTGATGGACCTATCCTTCATGAATTTATCTAGTTCTGTTTTTGAACCCTGTTTAGTCTTGACCTTTACAACATCCTCTGGCAGAGTTCCACAGGTTGACTGTGCATTGTCTGAAGAAATATTTCCTTCTGTTCTAAACTTGCTACCTATTAATTTCATTTGATGACCCCTAGTTCTTGTGTTATGAGGCATAAATAACAATTCCTTATTTACTTTCTCCACATCAGTCATGATTTTATAGACATCTTTCATATCCCCTCTTAGTTGTCTTTTTTTTCAAGCTGAAAAGTCCTGTTTTATTAATCCCTCCTCATATGGAAGCTGTTCCATGCCCATAATCATTTCTGTTGTCCTTTTCTGAACCTTTTCCAATTCCAATATATCTTTTTTGAGATATTGCTGTGCAGTGTTTTCTTTTAAAATCTGTTTACAATACTTAAGTATAGCACCATATCAGATAGTTTAATTGATGGACTCAGATTAGGATTTGCATAAAATATATTTAGTTGAACAGGCCAGTAATTGAATCATGTAATGTCTCTCTTGAGTCATTTTATTCTGGCTTGCTTTAAGAGCAGCTGACTTTCAAAAACATTCTGTGTACAAGCCATTCTGTTTATATATTATATATTTTTCTATATTTCTTTTCCACTGTTCTTTATTACTAAGAACATTTGCATGAAAACTGAATCTTTGTTTCTCAAGAGTCCATCTGCTGCTACTGCTTATTCTCAGCCTAAAGTCATAATCTGATGTTTATGACATCATCATAATTTTCAGAGCAACTAAATGAACTGTCATAAATCAGACTCTGTCTTCAGATGTGGTAAAAGCAGCAGAAACCAATGAAGGCCCAACCACAAATCCTATTTTTATACAAATGCACATAGTAAACAGCTAGGAAAGAGGAATGAAAAATCAGAAGCTCTTTAACAAAGTATCCACATAAATTCACTTTTGAGCTATGTCTATAGCAGTGGTTCTCAAAGCCGGTCCGCCGCTTGTTCAGGGAAAGCCCCTGGCGGGCCAGGCCAGTTTGTTTACCTGCTGTGTCCTCAGGTTCGGCCGATTGCGGCTCCCACTGGCCGCTGTTCGCCGCTCAAGGCTAATGGGGGCGGCGGGAAGCAGCAGCCAGCACATCCCTCGGCCCGCGCCACTTCCTGCAGCCCCCATTGGCCTGGAGCGGCGAACGGCGGCCAGTGGGAGCCGCGATCGGCCAAACCTGCGGATGCGACAGGTAAAGAAACCGGCCTGGCCCGCCAGGGGCTTTCCCTGAACAAGTGGCGGACCGGCTTTGAGAACCACTGGTCTACAGTACAAGGTAGAGGTGTGATTCCCCTTCTCATGTACACATACTCACACTAGTTCTCAGTGAGCTGACAGAGGTGTAAATAGCAGTGTAGCTGTAGTAGCATGAGTAGCGATAGAGGAAGCACACTTAAATATAAAAGGATTTTTTCCAACAGGATAAAAACATTTTGTTCTGATTTTGACTTTTATATATTGTATTTGTGGCAGATAGGGAAACTTTCTGCAGTATCTCTGGGAGACCATATTGTATGGGCCAGGGATTGTACGTACTCCACAGAGGGCAGGTTACCGCCGCTTATCCAGGAAGTGAAAACAGTAGGGGACAATTAAGGCAAATTACTCACATGATAACACTCCCAGACAGTAACTTCCTTCTGGGGAGGATTGCATATTCAGGTTCAAATTGGGTTCTACAGAGACCAACAGTCCAAAAAAAAAAATTAAAAAACAGATTTTTGGGAGCTTAAACTGGCTTGGGACCTTCATTCTGGTTCCTGATTTAAAGAGAGTTATGACTGATATGAACTTGTAACCACAGGAAAAACTCTGTTCTGGTGTTTGAAGGACTGACACTTACCATAACCCTATGTTGTAATTATAAATGACTTCTAGTATTTTTTTTAGTATATGTATAGGTTCTTTTATTGTTTTTATATGCTGTCTTTGTAATTCTTTTACCTTAAGGATAAATGTGCTTGCTTAGAGAAAGCTGTGTGATAATTTGTAGCTTCTGGCAATACATTGTTCAGAGCCCTCATAGAGAAAGCAAAACAATGGCCTTTTTAGGCAGACTAACTTGGGATATAGAATCATAGAATATCACAGTATAGGGCAGGCAGCTGGGAAGCCTTAACGTCCCCAGCCCGGGGGAGGGGGCGGGGAGGGGAAGGGAGAGGGCAAAAGTTCCTACACAGAGACAGGGTATGACTGGAGTCCTGGGACCTGACTGGAACACCTGGAATGGATCGCAGTGGGGGAATTGTGAGGCGGTTGCCCTGAAACTGTGACAATATTATATTATAAAAAATTAAAAAGTAATTTTGAAACAGAAAATTGAAATATTCTGTTTTTAAAAAAAGATACATGGAATGTTTTTTGATATTATCAAAATACTTCTTTTCAATTTTACTTTGAAACAAACTTTCATCCAAATGGACACATGTCTGTGAGATGTTTGGCCTTTGGCGGACTGGCATTTTCCAAACATCTGAAATTGTTTGCTGGCTAAAGAAAAGGTACAATTAGCAGCTCTAAAAATACCTATTCAAATGCCTTACTAGAACTGTTTTTTTAAAAGTGAGAAAATTGTGTAGGGAAAGGAGTATCAAGAAAAGTTTACCAGATATGTTTCCTGTTTCTTTTTCATTGACATTTCAGATTTTGAAAATGCCTTTTATTTCAGAGAAACTGCTACCTTTGAAACTATGCATACACTAAATTTCTGCAGGGTAAGACAATGAGATATCTCATATAAATTCCACAATTAATAGCAAGCTTATCATAAAATAAGCACACAGTCAAAATTTTTTACATCTGAGCAAATAATTTGCACCAAGATAGTCCAGAATATAATATGCCTCATTGGCCACCTTGCTCACATTGACTTGTACTTTGCACTTCAAGTAGTCAGTGGTACTTTTCACAGATTAAGCTGTTACTCTAAGTGAGAAACAGCAGCAGAATCAAGCCAATATCGTATCCTCTAGATCAGTGGTCTCCAAAATGGAGTGCGCGCACCCCAGGGGATGCGCAAGAGGATCCTTCGGGGTGCGCGGCAAGAGCGCCACCGGAGCAGTGCCGCTTTTTTTTTTCCCTTCGGTACTTCGGCCGGGAGTCCGAGCGGCTTTTGGTTTTGTTTTATTTTGTTTTGTTTTGTTTTTTTCCCCTCCCTCAGCAGTTTGGCCGGGAGTCCGAGCGTACTCAAAAAATTTTTACTGATGGGGTGCGCGATCAAAAAAGTTTGGAGACCACTGCTCTAGATCATAAATGAAAACAAAACAGTACCAGAAGATTTGCAGGTTCTTTTCCAGTCAGAAAAATTGGGACTCATCTCCAGAGAATCATTTTCATTAGGACTGGTCAATTATTTTTTGTCAAAATTGTTTTTCACCAGAAAATTGGGTTGTTGGTTAAACACAATTTTTCATGAGACATTTCCATTGACATTTTTCATTTTTATTGAATAACCAAACATGCAAAACTGAAATATTTAGTCTGAAACCCAAAATGTTTAGATTTGAATACTCTGCTTACTGTGCCTCTTGGGAATTGTACTTTCTTACCTCATGTCCCCATTATCCCTGGGCTGGGCTCCCCAGCTGACCTACATTTCCCATGATGAACTATAGTCAGGGATTCCCATAATGTATTACCTCATCTCTTCAAAAAAGGCGTTAATTATGCATCATGGAAGACGTAAACTGATCAGGGAGTCTTGCCTATAGATGAGAAAGGGAGCATGAGATGCTTAAACTCCAACACCCATGAAACATCATGTAGCATTTCCAAACCAAAATAGTTCAGCGTTTGACCAAAAGTTTTGGGTTTTGTCTAATATTTCAGTTTTCACTGAAAAATCAAAACTTTCAATGGGGGGGGGGGGTGAGGTAAATTATTTCCCAACCTGTTCTTTTCATATTTTTCATATTTTTTTCCATACCAGAAGGAGATTTAAGCTCCATTTCAGACAGGTACTTAGAGAATAAATACCAAGTTGTACTGATGTCAGTCTGAATCAGGGCCTTAATGAGCAAAGAACGCTTCTTAGTTTTGGTTAATCCACTATTTCATCTCCTTATTTAAGAGATTTATGGTGTGAGCTGGGTAGATTTAGCAACTTGAGTTGGTTTTACGATGATTACGAAATAGAAAAACAATGAAATAGTGTCCTGGCCTTGATTTATTCAAACAGTCAGTCTCCTATATTTGTAAAGAATGTATGGAACAGCATATACAGAAGTTTAGATAGCAGAGAATAGGGAACTAGGATGACACTATTTAGGAAAAAGATATCTTAACACAAGAGCCCCTTCTTACTGAAAAAGAAGTTAAATTAAAAAATATGGTTAGAACTCTTACACCACATACATGACTGTGTTTTCATCCATGCGAGGTTGTTTATAAGAGCACTATAAATAAAACTGTGAAAATAATGCAGTGGTCCATTTAAAATTTCTTTGAAAGTGTAGTAAAGAGAAACTTAAAAGTGTTTATCCCAGAATAACAGTATATTCTTATGGGGTCTGATCTTGCACCATTGAAATCCATGGGAGCTTTGTCATTGATGTGATGAGTATAGACTCAGACTCATAGTCTGTATAAATAGAACTAAGACTATACAGATATTTCTGTTTGGCAATGTTTTTTTTTTCCTGATTACAAGGATATGTTAATAAACTAGCACATTATCCATTCTACTTTACACAACATCAAAAAAGTTATAGCACTTTTATTTGTGCCCCTATCATGCAAACTGGTATATAGTTCACCAATACTGTATCCTTCACAACTTTTCAGTTAAAATGGGTTAACAGGTCTAAGGATACAGCTAACAAACAATTATGATGCATCAGAGTTATTTCTACACATTTAAATATTGTCATGCATCAGCTTGTTAAATGTAATTACACATTCCTCTAAATTTTCTCCTTTTCTCTAGTACCTCTATCAGTATTTTTGCTCTCAACTAGAGGCAGGACTCCATAAATATGGTTAACTGCTTGACTAGGAAAAATAAATTAAACTCTAAAGCTGATGATTTAAATTCCAGTTTATTTGATAGGGAAAACTAATGGAAGGAAATGAATCAGGACTCAGCAGTTACTGTCCTTATGTATGCTGACTCAAATTCATTTGGCTTCACATGCTATCTTGGCCCAGGCATTCCTTCTCTTTGTCCTGCCCTTTTTCCGATATGTGCGGGTATGATTTTACACACACATCTTATTCTTTCATAACTGGAAGAACAAATCACAAGGAAAAATACATTAAACTTTAAAACATTAATTATGCTTGATGAAAATATTCACTGAAGGACTTCCGTGTATTTATCCAGGCATCATAATGCAAATGATTGGCAAATGCTGGTCTGAGAACTAGAGAACATAAGACTCCTTGTGGGAGCAAGATTGGATATTTGTTTTGGAGTACATGTAATAGAATAAGCTGATGGTTTTATCTTCTGGGCAATGAGAAACGGTAGGATCGTGACTGCAACTGTGACATAAAGAGAAGGCTTAAAGTAGCAGGAATTTTTCCTAAAAGTAGAAAGTTACAATCAAAGCCAAAATTTAAAATATAAATGAGGGAATCTAGGAAGTCAAGTGGAGAGGAGAATAAAACCATAACTTATGGGGGAGGCAGAGATAGCTCATGGAGATTGCTGACAGATGTAATATAGATTAGGAAGCACTAATAGACAGGCCAATAGTCTGGATGGAGTAAGAGAGGCTGACAAGTCAGGTAATGAAAAGTGACCTGAAATACATCGGTGATATAAAGAATGTAAAAGAACAGATGGTTAGACTCAGTGTTGAAGGAACTAAAGGGGATGAAGAAAATGCACTTCCCTGGAAGATCCTCTAAGATATCCTGATGATGATAAGTAGATGGCACCCCAGATCTGCATACTGAGGTGACCCTCCATGTGTGGAACTAACCTTTGTCCCATGTGGAAAAGTTGCCCTAGTAGCACCTGAACATGTGGTGTGGGGGCATGAACTATGTGGGCAAGGGAGGACTGAATGGAGTGTGGGAAATGGAGGGAAAGGGACATGCTATGAGGGAGTACAGCATTCCCTCCTCCAGCTTTGTGGAACTGACTGAGAAAAATAATACAGCCTATGAATAGATTGTCTTTTCCACCTCTGCAAGGGTCTTCGGCACCCAGATGATCTTTGGTAACATGATTCTCTTACACTGCTGCCAGGAAGTGGAGAAGGGATGTGGAACTCCAGTGGCCAGAACTGATGCAAACCCATGGGGAATCTGCACAGAGGACCTGAGAGTCCCACAGATTCCCTAACGACCAGGGGCTTTGAGGGTATGTCTGGTATGGTTTCCATTGGGATAACCCTGATGCAGATTTCCTCAGCTATTACTTTGTAATTATCTTAACTGTGATTTTATTATTTAATGTATACTTTTGTTTGTTGATACATATAGCAGCACCATGGCTGTTCTCTGACTTGACAATTTTGAAACTAGATCAGTTTTCAATATAATTCACAAGTACAGACTCTTACACTAAGGTGTTTCTTTCACACAGTTTGCAGCACACTTAATGAGCGCTTAATAAGCTGCCAATTCCATATGCATCCTATGACAGAAGTATAGTCGTTGAAGACATGATTTACATAATTTGAAAGCGCTCTGCCTAGAAATAGTATGACAAATTGTTCCTGACTGAAAATTCATCAAAATGTCTCATGTCATGTCTAGGCCACTCCTTACTTCTTGATGTATGACTTTTATTGTGTAAACAATATTTGAAAACTGATTCTAGTTAAAAAGTGAAAAAGAATAATTATTGTGTGTATCTATATACTGTATTTTCATTACTTATATGCATAAATTACATTTAAATATGATTAACTGTTTTCATTATAGAACAATTATATGATACTTGTGACAGGTATCTATTTGAGACAAAAGCCAATTAACAGCCTGTCTCCTACCAAGTTTACTAAAACCTTTTCTTGAAAAATGTAAAGCCTCAAACACAAGTATTATCCTTGACCATACACAGATCTTGAGTAAACCAGTGTAATCTCTTCTCTCTAAATAAGAAGTTCAGGATTAAATGCAGGACTCTGTGCTTTACAGATTCTACCCTATTGTTTTGTCTTTAGGGACTGATTTTTACATTAATTCTATCCCACTCGAAAATATGCTTTGGTGTGTATTCTAGAAAACAAAGGAAAAGCAATTACCTAGATTCCCAAGGTATTATTGTCTGTTTCTTTTCCTCCTCCCATATGCAAACTCCTTGAGCACATTGCTTTAGCTCAGATATTTGTCTTTCCTTCAGGCACATGATCTAACCCAGTTCTCTCTAGGTTTAGAACTGATGACTCTATTGAATAGCATTTCTAAAAGGGATTAATGACTCTGAAGAAGCCAAACTTAAGGATTAAGTTGCTGTAGTAGGTTGACTTTTTCCTGATCTACAGAACACATTTTTTAAAATAAAATATTGAGTACACAATAAATGCTTCACCAACTGACCTCTCTAGATTTCTAGAGTTCTGGGTATGGCATGGATCTTACTTTTCTGCTTGCCTTATTTATGTTATTCGTGAGCCTAGTTTATTATTACCTGACATCAATATTTTGATTTTGACTTTTTATTTAATATCATAATTTATAAGAAAAAAGTCATTTTGAAATGACTTTCATTACATTTCATTACAAACATGTTGAAATGGAACATTTTGACATTATCAAAATGCTTCGATTTTATTTATCTACTTATTGTAAACAGAATTTTATCAAATTGACACAGTTCCACAGAAAGGTTTGATTTGATGGGAAAACATTCCACTGAAAATTTTTGGAGCAGCTTTACTTCCAGTAGATTTCCCTAGGAACTGTCTTTTGGCGCATTTCTGCTGCAGCCAGTCTCTGTGCCTCTCCCTCCCCTCCCAGCATGTATAGTTTGGGTGTGCGCTGTGCTCTGCTTCACAAACAGGCAGGGCCGCCCGGGGGGGGGCAAGTAGGGCAATTTGCCCTAGGTCCCAGGCCCCGCAGGGGCCCCCATGAGAGTTTTCGGCGGGTCTTCGGCGGCAGGTCCTTCAGTGCCGCTGAACACACCCAGAGCGAGTGAAAGACCCGCTGCCGAAGACCCGGAGCTTCTTCCGCGCTGGGTCTTCGGCGGCAATTCGGTGGCGAGGGCTTCTTCCACTCCGGGTCTTTGGCAACAATTCAGCGGTGAGGGCTCCTTCCATTCCGGGTCTTCGGCAGTGCGGCAGCGGGTCCTTCACTCACTCCGGGACCCGCCGCCGAAGTGCCCTGAAGACCCGGGGCGGAAGGACCCCCGCCGCCGAAGACCCCAGGCCCCCTGAATCCTCTGCGCGGCCCTGCAAACAGGCCATTGACATATGGTCCATTGAGGATCCTGCAGTAGTGCACAACTAGGGCTGACTAGCTGCTTCTGTCCTGAGGATTAAGGAGCTGTAGCTGGCTCATTGATAACCCTCTTAGTTTCCCCTAGCCCTATCATTGGCTAGCAAAGTCATCTGCATTCCTCAATACCTAGAGTACTTGAATAATCTCCTACATCTCTTTTCAATATTGAAACTTGGATCCTCCTCTCATCTAATCTCAAATTTATATGATATCACTTGGACTATTTCCTTCAACATGTGCATTTCAAACTCCTAAATAGATAGGGATATGAAAGTTAAATATATGATTATTTATTAGAGTTAAATATATGACAATGTTAGAGGGTTGCACACGTTATTGCTTCTACAAGCTCACTGTATATATCAGGGACTTCTTGCATCCCTCCATTCTCCCCCATAAGCACACCATATGCCCCCCATTTCTCCTTTCCAGTTTTCCAAATTTCTCCAGAAGCAACAAGGTTCTGCCCATTGATGCTTAGCACATTCCCTGAAATTCTGGAATTGATCAGATGTGGTGCTCAAAAGTTATTGCATTACAGACAGGCAGACAAACACCATCAAGTTGAGCATAGACTTTACAAACTCAACCAATGATTTGGCAGGAGACGGTAGTCAAATATGTTTGGCATCACAACAAGCTGTGATAGTGAAGCTACAATGAAATTACAATGTAAAAGCATGCAAAGATTTGATTTGACTCCTGCACACTTGTTCAAATGTGGATGGCTGGATAATGATATGTGTTGGTAGTGTGGGAATCAAAGTGGTAATTTAACACACATTATCTGGCAATGCCATTCTATTTATATGTTAGAAATGGTATGGTATTATAAGTTACTAGATGACTCAGAACTATTTTTTGCTAAATTATATTACCTAAATACATGTAGGTATGAAGTCTTTTATTAAATGCATTTCAATAGCCCTTGGCTGTGCAAGAACCTTGATCCTTAGAAGATGGAAAAGCTGGGTCTGTATGTCCTGTTGAAAGAATGGGTATGTTGGCATTGCAAAAATTGCTTCACATGAACATCTTAGTTATAAAATTAATGATAAAAATGAAGAAATGCATGTGATATGGGTAGAAGAATATCAAGGGCTCCTTGACCTGGCTTTGCACGTAAGTGCATTGGCAAGGAACTGCTTTGTAGAAGAATGTGCAAGTGAGCAGTACATGAGATCACTAATAAAGTATTTTTGGGAATAAGCATTTGGTTGATTTTTTTATTGCTTGTCTGTATTTTACAGCATTATGTATATCTTCATATAGCTGTCTAAGATAGTTTATCAAAGACCTTTTAAAGGAAGTTTGTGGCCAAGCTCATGATACACTTACTCATGTAGACTGGTAGCTTATGCCCAGATTCACAAAGGTACTTAGCCACCTAAGTCTGTGTTTATATGCCTAAGTCCCAGTTTTAGACTCCACTGCAATTCTACAAAATTTCTGCTGAATACTGTAGGCGCCTAAGGTTCTGCATATGTACTGCAGCCTCACTCTAGGTGTTGGATGCCTATCTCCTGCCCAAGACCCAGAGTGATTCGCAAATCAGGGAAGTTAGGCATTGCCTACCTAGCTTGCGTGCTGAGTCTGATCCAGTAGGCATGCTTAGAGGCCACCTATCTGAGCAAGTCCCATTCAAAATCTGGCCAGAAGAAGAGGAGATGATGCTGGTGCCCAACTTTTACCCCAGTGTCCAAAGCACGCACTAGGAATGTGGGAGACCTGGATTCAATTCCCCCTTCTGCTTGATACAGAGAAAAGATTTGAAGAGGTATCTCCCACTTATTTGAAGAAGTGGTCTAACTACAGAGTTATGAGATATTCTAATCTGGGGCTCTCTGAGTCTCTCCTATTGCAGTTGTTCCAGCCTGGATAAATAATTAAAGAGTGACTAGAACAGGAGGTCTAGACCCTCGTCTCACACCTCTCAGGTGGGTTCCACAAACACCAGACTGTAGAATCATTCTGTGTCTCTGGTTCAAGACTATTTAAGTATTACCACTGTGTATAAATACTTAAAGAGTTATAACGGATGTCCTCCTCCCTCCCCTGGCTTCTTGCAAAAATGGCATAGATACTTAACGCCAAGAGAGGGTTTCCATCTGAGAATCCTATGTAGACGGATGTGCCTCCCTGCAGCCTGGATTTAGGCGCTGAACTCTCTGTGAGGAGCAAGGCTTATGACACACCCCTCACTTTGGCACCTCTCATTGGCTAGTTTACGTGAGACGACATTTAGTATGCTGGTTTTTGTGAATCCCATTCTAGGGCATCTGTCTCTCTCTCCAATCTTTGTAAAGGAAACCGAAATGCCTAACTTAGGTTTTGTGAATCACAGTGATTTTCTAGGCACCTAAAATTAGGCATGGTAATGCTCAGCATCATCACAATTACATTCCTTTGTGATTCTGGCCCTGAGTATTTGAATGTTTATCTACTTTCCCTTAAGTCATCATTAGCAATCATAATAGCCAGGTCCTCTAGTGTCTAGAGTCCCTTTTAAAATAAATAAAATGATTGGCTTGAGGAGACACAGGGTTTCAATTCACAAAACTATCTCCACTACCTACAACCTCACTCATGAATCCAGTTAGACTCATTGGTGCTTATGTGGATATCAGAACACATCTCTTCTTACTCTGTTTGGTCAAGTCTTGGTCACCATCAGGTCCTACTCCATTCTATAGCTATCTGCCCACAAACCCTACTCCTACAGCTGGCCAGTCTTCATGGTCAAGGTTCCATGCACTCTGCTCCACCACCTTTACAATTTTTGCCCCATTCACAAACACATTGACACGCATCATTTGATATCATTTGCCAAAGAGAACACAAAGCAAACTCAAAGCAACACCACAAAAAACATGGTGCAAATATCCACTCGGGCAAAATTATAATGTATGTAAATTTAGTCTGACAGAGCTTCTATTCTTTTCTCCTATGGGGTAGGAGAAAGTTTCTTTTTCCCGTTAAGCCTTCTAGCTCTGCTCCTTATACATATATACTAACAAACTTGTCTTTATAGTAAGAATAACTAATCTGGTTAACTTTAAATTCCATTTGTTTAAGTTGTCATCTTGAGGAGTTTTAATTACATGGCAAGGCTTCAGCTATTAATAGTAGTTTTTTAGCTTTATACCTATGATTCAAATGTATATTGTTTTTGTTCTTTTCTGATGAGATCAGCTACTGCATTCCTTGATGTCTGAGAAAGGTTTCATCTTGGTATTAAATATGGACAAAACTGAAACTTTGCTGCTTAGAGCTGATGATTCATAGATTCATAGATTCTAGGACTGGAAGGGACCTCGAGAGAGAGGTCATCGAGTCCTGTCCCCTGCCCGCATGGCAGGACCAAATACTGTCTAGACCATACCTGATAGACATTTATCTAACCTACTCTTAAATATCTCCAGAGATGGAGATTCCACAACCTCCCTAGGCAATTTATTCCAGTGTTTAACCACCCTGACAGTTAGGAACTTTTTCCTAATGTCCGATCTAAACCTCCCTTGCTGCAGTTTAAGCCCATTGCTTCTTGTTCTATCCTTAGAGGCTAAGGTGAACAAGTTTTCTCCCTCCTCCTTATGACACCCTTTTAGATACCTGAAAACTGCTATCATGTCCCCTCTCAGTCTTCTCTTTTCCAAACTAAACAAACCCAATTCTTTCAGCCTTCCTTCATAGGTCATGTTCTCAAGACGTTTAATCATTCTTGTTGCTCTTCTCTGGACCCTCTCCAATTTCTCCACATCTTTCTTGAAATGCGGTGCCCAGAACTGGACACAATACTCCAGCTGGGGCCTAACCAGAGCAGAGTAGAGCGGAAGAATGACTTCTCGTGTCTTGCTCACAACACACCTGTTAATACAGCCCAGAATCATGTTTGCTTTTTTTGCAACAGCATCACACTGTTGACTCATATTTAGCTTGTGGTCCACTATAACCCCTAGATCCCTTTCTGCTGTACTCCTTCCTAGACAGTCTCTTACCATTCTGTATGTGTGAAACTGATTTTTCCTTCCTAAGTGGAGCACTTTGCATTTGTCTTTGTTAAACTTCATCCTGTTTAACTCAGACCATTTCTCCAATTTGTCCAGATCATTTTGAATTATGACCCTGTCCCCCAAAGCAGTTGCAATCCCTCCTAGTTTGGTATCATCCACAAACTTAATAAGTGTACTTCCTATGCCAATATCTAAGTCGTTAATGAAGATATTGAACAGAGCCGGTCCCAAAACAGACCCCTGCGGAACCCCACTTGTTATGCCTTTCCAGCAGGATTGGGAACCATTAATAACAACTCTCTGAGTATGGTTATCCAGCCAGTTATGCACCCACCTTATTATAGCCCCATCTAAATTGTATTTGCCTAGTTTATCGATAAGAATATCATGTGAGACCGTGTCAAATGCCTTACTAAAGTGATTGATGAGTCTGATGTATTGTGCTCCTGAGACTCATTGTGTGGAGGATAGTTTTTCTTAATTGAGCTGAATACTTCCAGATAGGAATCTGGTCAGCATTTTTTTGGGATTCCAGTTTATCCTTTACTGTCCATAAAAATATCATGTCATTATCAATTTGCGAATCTTTCCAAAAAACTAAAGATATTTTACCATGCCAGCTGGACAAATCCTTGCCTATGTACTTGTCATCTCACATCTGGACTACTGTAACCATCTCTTGGCTGGCTTTCCTATTTCATCTATTTCCTATTTATAGTCCATTTGGAAAACATCAGCATGCTTGTTATTTTAAACACCTCACGACTCCCATGTTGCACTGTTATTCAGTCAATTACACTGGTAGCCTCCGGATAAAATTTAAACTTTTATTATTTGTATTCAACATTATTCATTCTTTGGTTCCATCTTATTTTCATAATTCGATTCATGTTTATGTTAGCTCCTTGAGCCCTAAGTTCTAGGTTGGATATTTTGCTTGTTATACTCTATGTGCTGTGTGTAATTTTCAGATACAGGGCTTTTTCACAACTGGCTCCAAGATGATGGAATGCTCTTGCACTTAATTTCCAATCCAGTGATTATCTTAGTATTTTTATTAAGACTTTCTCTTTTCTAGTTGTTTTTGGTTTGATGTTATGTGTATTATTGTAGTTGACGTTTACCTTGGTGAGCACCAAGATGTAATAAGCAGCACTTGTGATAACTACTTTTTATATCTATAAATAAAAGCAATAATGACTAGAACCATTAGGATATTATGAGTTATAAACAAAGGAGGTTAATTAATTAACTGATAAACTATTTAGCTAATTACATTATACTATTCAATACATACTTACTTACATAATCGATTCCATACTCGGTGTGTCTATACACATAGAGTATGGGATGATTATTGTACTTAAAAATATGAATTTTATAATACTGAACATGCCTTAACCTGCTCTTGGCTGATGTAAGATCTCTATCAGTCTTCAATAGTTGGAGAACATTTGAGATGGAGACACACCATTAGACAATTACTTAGACAAGTCAGATGTTTCAAGACACCAGGGCTGATGAAATACATCCTAAAATACTAAAGATGCTGACTGAGGAGATATATGAGCCATTAGTGATTATCTTCAAAAAGTCATGGAAGATGAGAGAGATTCCAGAGGATTGGAAAAAGGCAAATCTTGTGCCAATCTATAAAAAGGGAAATAAGGACAACCTGGGGAAATACTGACCAGTCAGCTTAGCTTCAGTACCCAGAAAGATAATGGAGTAAATAATCAATTTGCAAACACCAAGAAGATAATAAGGTGATAAGTAACATTCAGCATGGATTTGTCAACAACAAAGCATGTCACACCAATGTAATAGCTCTCTTTGACAGGGTAACAAGCCTTGTGAATAGGGGGAAGTGGTAGGTGTGGTATATCTTGATATCTTTAATAATGCTAAAAAATAGGGAAATACAACCTAGATGGAGCTACTGTAAGGAGGGTGCATAACTGGTTGAAAAAAAAAAAAAAAACATTCCCAGAGAGTAGTTATCAGTGGTTCACAGTCAAGCTGGAAGGGCATATCAAGTCGGGTCGCACAAGTTCTGAGTCTGGTTCTATTCAATATCTTCATCAATTATTTAGAAAATGGCATAGAGAGTACACTTATAAAGGTTGTGGACGATACTAAGTTCAGAGGGGTTGCAAGTGCTTTGGAAGACAGGATTAAAATTCAAAATGATCTGGAGAAATGGTTTGAAGTAAATAAGATGAAATTCAATATGGACAAATGAAAAGTACTCCACATAAGAAGGAACAATCAATTGCACACATACAAAATGGGAAAAGACTGTCTAGGAAGGAGAACTGCAGAAAGGGATCTGGGGTTCATAGTGTATCACAAGCTAAATGTGAGCCAACAGTGTAACACTTGGGGTACAAAAAAGCAAACATAATTCTGGGATGCATTAACAGAGTTTTGTAAGCAAGACACAAGAAGTAATATTCTTCCACTCTGCTCTGTGCTGATTAGGCCTCAACAGGAGTATGGTGTCCAGTTCTGGGTGCCATGTTTCAAAAAAAAATGGGGACAAATTGGAGAAAGTCCAGAGAAGAGAAACAAACAAGATTAAAGATCTAGAAAATATGATCTGTGAGGGAAGACTGAAAAAATTGAGTTTGTTTAGTCTGGTGAAGAGAAGACTGAGAGGGACATGATAACAGTTTTCAAGCACATAAAAGGTTGTTACCAGGAGGAGGGGGGTAAATTGTTCTCCTTAACCTCTGAGGATAGGACAAGAAGTAATGGGCTTAAATTGCCGCAAGGGCGGTTTAGGTTGTACATTAGGAAAAAATGTCATAACTGTCCTGGTGGCTAAGCTCTGGAATAAATTCCCTAAGGAGGTTTTGGAGTCTCCGTCACTGAAGATTTTTAAGAGCTGGTTAGACAAACACCTGTCAGGGATGGTCTAGATAATACTTTGTCCTGCCATGAGTGCAAGGGATGGACTAGATGACCTCTCGAGATCCCTTCGAGTCCCATGATTCTATAATCCTGGCCACATCTCCTGCCACACCATCCCCCGCATCACCCCATGACATTCTCCCCAACTTTCTCAGAAAAGGAGTCTTATGCATACATTTGGGGTGAGGTGTTCAATTCTAGGCTTCTGCAGAGCACCTCCGTGCCAGGGGGATCCAGCCAGCTGCTCTTTGTACTGTCACAGCCAGTTCAAAGAGACCTCAGGTCACTCATGAATTGTGCCCCAGAGGCTTTTCCTTTGCATAATTTGCATCTCATAGATCAATAGACTTTAAGGCCAGAATAGACCATCATGATCGTCTTTTCTAACCTCCTGCACAATTCAGGCCACAGAATCTCACCGACCCACTCCTGTAATAGACCCATAACCTCTGCCTGAGTTTCTGAAGTTTTTGTACAGCTGTGTGGAGTACATTCCTGCCACATGTTTTGGATGAGATGTAAAATGAAGGCAATTGGTTTGGATCATCAGAGTTCTTGTTGCAGTCTACATAGCAAGATATGTTAATGCTGACGTCTTAACCATATTCCAGATGGTGAAAGTGTGAGCTGACAGACAACTGCTGTGTTTACCCACAATGCAGGTGAATTTCAGTGGTGGATGCAGTGATTCACAGTGTTATAGTCTGAATAAAATTTAAGTCTTAAAAATGTTTTGGAATCACTTGGAATAATAGGCACTTACCACAGTGTAAGACTATTATTGTGTATAATATTCAAATTCACACAAGTGAAGTATAAAATCACTAACACCCCAGTATATTCAAATGCATGAGTTGTTTACATAGTATCAAATGTCCCACATATAGTGAATTGCTGAGTCCTGATGTCTTGCACTGACCCTTGAATTGTCCCAATTTTTAAAAAATATAAAATGTCTAGAAAAGTATCCAGAAATCTTGTAGCAAGCTGAAAAGTTACAGCTGTCATTTGTAGGTGAACTGCTGGAAGCGGTTGTAAAGGCAATGAGACAGATGATAGATGATGGGTCCACAGAGGTTGTACTGGAGCTGTCCTTGTCATTGGAATCAATAGAACATATATATTATAGCAGAAATACACAATCATATAGAAGCGGTATATACATTTGCATATGTGTAGCTAAATATTATAGTGTTTCTTGTTATTTAATGTGACAGTGAAAGTTTATTTTAAAATTTCCAAGATGATTACCTGCTTTCCATATGGGTATAAGTCTGAAAAATTCTCCTTTGCATATAAATATTTGGAAGGTGAATATAAAATGTTTTGATCTTATGTAGGTGTAAAAAACTATACAAAGAAAACAGTAGAATCAAGCCCTTTCTCATAAAATACCTTACACATTAGTTAGGCATCTGTTGTGCTGAAATCACTGTCTATCACACTGACCAATATCATCTCATTCTTTCTTTGTACTCCCCTATCAGCCTGTATACATTTGTCGTTTCTTGTCTTATACAACAGACTTAGGTGCCTAACTCTCTATGAGGGGCAGGGCTTAGACTACTAAACTAGCAACTGTATGTGAGCTTCCAGTACCATGCTGTGGCAAAAAGGACCAGTGATCATTGTAGGTATAAAGAGAGAAATAGTAAGTAGTAGTATAGAGATGATTTTATCTCTGTATATTGCACTGGTGAATACTGCATACAGTTCTGCTCTCCTCATTTTAAAAATTATGTTGAAAAACCAGAGTGCAGAAAAGAGCCCTAAAATGATTGGAGGGCTGGCAAAAGATTTCTCACTGTGAGACTTAAAAAGATCAATCTGTTTAGCTTATCAAAAAGAGGATCAAGAGATTACTTGATTACAATGCATATGTACCTTCACAGGAGGGAAATAGGGGATATTAAAGGGATCATTAACCTAAAATAAAAAGACTTAAGAATCCAGAGCTGGGAACTGAATCCAGACAAATTCAAATGATAAATAAGGCACACATGTTTAACAGTGAGAATGAGTCACTATTAGAACAAATTAGCAAGGGAAGTAGTAGTTATTCTAAAATCAAGACTGGATGCCTTTCTATAAGATAACCATTCACAAAACAAGAGTAATATTTTAGTCAAACTCAAGTTATGAACTCAATACAGAGGTGAGTGAGTGAAATTTAGTGGCCTGTGTTAGACAAGAGATCAGATTAGATAATCAAATGGTGCCTTCTGGCCTTAAGCTCTATGAATGAATCTATGATACAGGGATATAGCCACTGACTTCAATGAACACAGGATCAGGCCCTATAATACTTATTTTGATTAAGCAAGGAACAGAAACAATACCATGCAACTTATGTATGTGAACCTCAAGAATCAAAACTCATAGCAATTTTTTCCCCCAATGAATCCTTAGGGTAAAAATAAAATTCACACAAAATATTTTTTAAAAATGATACATCCAAGGAAATTGTAATATTCTTGCAGATATTCTGCCATCAGAAAAAGGAGCTAAATTATTTCTTGTGAAATATTTACTCAGCTGTACTAGCTGTAGTGCTTCTTGAAATACTTGTGGTATCTATATTAGAGAAGTAATCCACTTACCAGTTTGAATAGCCCAGAGAAGAAAAAGCCAATACAATGGTTAAAAGGAAACTTCTTGCAGCCAAACTGTAATGAATGGGAGGTTAACAATGTGTATAATAAAATATAAGTGATACCATAATATCAAGGTGCAGAACTGTATTATGTAAGCAGACAAACTGTTCCTATTATAGAGCAGCAAAGAGTCCTGTGGCACCTTATAGACTAACAGACGTATAGGAGCATGAGCTTGCGTGGGTGAATCTGAAGAAGTGGGTATTCACCCACGCAAGCTCATGCTCCTATACGTCTGTTAGTCTATAAGGTGCCACAGGACTCTTTGCTGCTCTTACAGATCCAGACTAACACGGCTACCCCTTTGATACTTGTTCCTATTATGTATCACACTGTGATACAGAACAGGACTTTAAAGATGCTAGCTCAAATTTACTTGCAATAATGGCAGCTGCGAGGGACAACTTGTGTAATTTCCCAGTAGAAAGAAACATAATGCCTCATACATTTATCACTTCAGTAAATAGCTCTTATGGAGGAGATTTTGTTTTGCATGACTTTTCCCACCTAACACTATTAGATTTTAACATCCATATCTGACTATTAAAACAAGGTCAACATACATACAGAACCACTGAGTTTAGATAAGATTACAGAGACAATGACCGCACCACACCTTTAAGTGGGGGATTATTTGTCTGGCTGGCCGAATGAAGGGAACAGTGCTTTATGGCTGGGGGCAGGGAGATGAAAACTGCTATGAAAGGGAAAGAGGGGTCAGCCCCTGAGAATGAAGGGTTTAAAAGGGACAGCCCTGTGTCTGAAGTCCCCTTTTACATGGAGCAGCATTCTTAATGGCAATTTTGGTGCTTTCGGAATCAGCGAGCTAGTTCCCGGGTTCTGTAAGGGCGCTGCGGAAGGGGGCTTGAAACTATGTGATATACACTAGCTGGGACAAGCACGGACATAAACTTGCAATGGTCAACAACTGATCAAGGAGGCTGTCATAACTATAAAGGGAAGGGTAACAGCTCTCCTGTGTACAGTACTATAAAATCCCTCCTGGCCAGAGACTCCAAAATCCTTTTACCTGTAAAGGGTTAAGAAGCTCGGGTAACCTGGCTAACACCTGACCCAAAGGACCAATAAGGGGACAAGATACTTTCAAATCTTGGAGGGGGGGAAGAAGGCTTTTGTTTGTGCTCTTTGTTTAAGGGGTCGTTCGCTCTTGGGACTGAGAGGGACCAGACATCAATCCAAGTTCTCCCCATCTTTCTAAACAAGTCTCTCATATTTCAAACTTGTAAGTAAAAAGCCAGGCAAGGCGTCTTAGTTTTACTTTGTTTTCTCAACTTGTAAATGTACCTTTTACTAGAGTGTTTATCTTTGTTTGCTGTACTTTGAACCTGAGACTAGAGGGGGGTCCTCTGAGCTCTTTAAGTTTGATTACCCTGTAAAGTTATTTTCCATACTGATTTTACAGAGATGATTTTTACCTTTTTCTTTAATTAAAGGCCTTCTTTTTAAGAACCTGATTGATTTTTCCTTGTTTTTAGATCCAAGGGAATTGGATCTGTATTCACCAGGAGTTGGTGAAAGGAAGGAGGGGGGAAGGGTCAATTTCTCCTTGTTTTAAGATCCAAGGGGTTTGGATCTGTATTCACCAGGAGTTGGTGAAAGGAAGGAGGGGGGAAGGGTCAATTTCTCCTTGTTTTAAGATCCAAGGGGTTTGGATCTGTATTCACCAGGGAATTGGTGAAAGGTTTCTCAAAGCTTCCCAGGGAAGGGAATTAGCTTGTGGGAATGGTGGCAGCGGACCAGATCTAAGCTGGTAGTTAAGCTTAGAAGTCCTCATGCAGGCCCCCACACTTGTACCCTAAAGTTCAAAGTGGGGATACAGCCTTGACAGAGGCCGAGGAGCATCTGTTATCCTCTGGGAAGGCAGTGAGTTTGGTTCTGCCCCATGAAATTTGGTTCCCACTCATTTGGAATTGGGGCCACAACAGTAGCAGTACAGGTGGGTACAGGGGCAGTTCAGTTTTTTTGCCTTCCCCACAACAGGCTCAGGAAGGGCTTCGTACATCCATGGCGAGAAGTGCAGTAGGCTGTATGTCGCAACTCATTATATAAATATAGGATGGATGTCCAGTGCAGGTACTCCAAAGGGAAGGTATACAGAGACAGGTCGTTAAAGGACTGAACAGGGGTGGGGGTTGGGACTCCTCTGACTGATATGGCAGGGAGAAAACCCCCCTTTCTTATAGCCCACCTTAACCCTCCTATGATAAGCAGTGGATGGTAAGGTCCCAGCAATGGATTGGCTCAGGGGGAGCTGGATGGAAAAAGAGCTGGTGGAAGCCCCCCAGGTAATATGGTGGGGTTACCTGCACTGTACACTTTTTTCTGCCAGGTAGTCCCAGACATCTAATAATAAAGTTGCAGCCTGATAAAATCCATGTCAAATGTCTCTTGTCCTTCTTTCAGTATAGCTGGACAATATATCTGTGACAGAAAAGGTGAGGCAGTAATAATTAAAAGGGGAGGTACTGTTCTGGTTGCTTATAGTTCTGCAGATCCCTCGGGGGGAGGGGGGGAAGACAACAAAGTAAAACTAAAGAATGTGAGACTCAGAGTTAAACTGTTTCATTAGTGATCACTATACTGGCCCAATAACTGTGCACATAAGTTTAAGAGAAAGAGTTAAGAGTTCAGCCTTCTTACAATATGACAGTTAAAGACCAGCATCATTAGCTTAAGAAATTAAATTGTAACCAAAGTCACTATGTAACACCAACAGACACTGGTTGTTGGTAGGCAGGATTGAACCTGGGACTTCTGGAGTTAAATACATGAGCTGAAGTCCATATAGCACTCATTAATCTCTAAGTGGGCTCCTTGCCACTAGATAGGACAAAATACCACACCCAGGAAGTGTGTGGGTTACATACTTCCCCTAGCTGAGGAAGTGCGTCCTGAGTTTCAGAGACTTCCCAGCAGGGCTTTGGAGCGAAGCCTGGAGCTGGAGCGTGGAGCAGCTCCGGAGTAGTGGAGCTGGAGCAGAGCCGGAGCACAGCTCCAAAGCCCTGCTTCCCAGTTGAAATCCCAGATGAGCCAGTAGGTGTGTGAGTTACAACCAGTCACCATTCCACCCCACCCGCCCCCATTCTTAGCACCTACATATTGCCTTCTGAAGACACAGACTGAACGTACAATATTGATTACAGAAAAAAAAAATTGTTTGCCTAATGTAATGACCAGCCATATGAGCTTTAAAAAGGACTGCTAAAACAAAGCAAGATACAATACCAAGACATAAGATGGTTCTGTGGTAATGGAAATAAATTCATGATTTGTGTTTGGTAAGATCTTTATGAATATGCTGCCTCAATTTGCCAGACCCAATTCAGTAAGTCTTCTGCTCACAGAGGTCTTGCAGGATTAGGCCCCAAGTTTACAAAATGGAACTTTAAAGACTTTTCATTTAGACCTGTGGTTTTCAACCTTTTTTCATCAAAATTTTTTCAAATGGAGGTGCAGACCCCTTTGGAAATTTAACCTGTGGTCCGTGGACCCCTACCATAGAAGTCTTTGACTGAAAACTGACTGAACAGAATTCAACTATAAATGTTGCATGTGCTCAGCATGGCATTTGACTCAGTGTGAGAAATATCACTAAACTGTGGGATTCCATGGCAGCGACAACACTTCCGAGTTTTGACCTGTAGGTTGAGGTTTTCACATACTTTTGATTGATCAGAAAAACAGAATGCCTTTTCTGGGATCTGAAACTTTATTTTCACAGTCATCTTTCTCAGACCCCTTAGACACAATCTGTGGACCCCTGTTGAAAACCACTGATTTAGACCATTTAGCTAGTAAAAGTAAAATACAATTCAGATATTACACTACCCAAGTAAGTACACTGGCCCTATGTTACATGTATATAACAGCCATTTTGAAACAGTAAGCTTGTTTCTGCTCTCTCTCATAACTCACTCTATAATGGTTCACAGAAATGAATTCTAGAGAGTTGCTATCTGATTTCTAGCTATCTACAAAAAGTCAGCGGGTTTGATTCAACATAGCGTTACAGAATCTTATCTAAATATTCGTTCCCACCTTTAGGATCTAAAAAATGAGGCATAAGAACAAGTTTTCCCTTGAGATTTTCAGTATCTTACCACTTCTCATCAGGTCAGAAATGTCATGATATAAAAAGCATTCTCTTAGTATTTTGGAAATTGTGTTTACAATCCACATTGGAACCTAGAAATGCAAAGACAAAAATGAAAAGTTAACTAAATATTTATGACACCGCCCTGCATAAAAGGAGTTGATATAGATTCAGCTCAAGTATTTACAAAAAAAGTGACTCATCCTTTGTTCTCATTTCAGATGTTTCACAAACCAAACATCAGATTTTGCAGTACAAAAACTCAGACTCTGTGGGAACCAGAACTCAGACTCTGACAACCAGTAATACCAATTCAGATATTTTGTGAATGGGAGGAGCAAATTTTTCAGATTTTCAAATGTTTTGCTTGCCAGTCACAACACATCCTCACTACCCTCTTTAGGAGCATGGGGAGATCCCCAACAGACCCCTGCCACCGCAGTGACTGGCATAGACACCCCTGCTGTGAGTGTTGGGGTGAGGGTCAGGCAAGCACAAACCCCGGGCAGGGAGGGATGCTTCATACATCTGCCAATCCCAGGTGAGGCCCATAATGTTTTAAAGTCTCTCCCACAATGTCAATGCCCAGGCCTGTTAGTATGAACCCCCTAGCACAGAGAGAGGGCTTTCTGCACCATTGCCTTCCTGGGAAGGAGGCACTGCCAGTGTTGGAGGTGGGATTACACTCCCTCTACTGCTCTCTGGGTGGAAAGGTGAAGGGCCAGAGTGGGGGGAGAAATAACATGTTGATTGGGCAAAGTTGCTGGGTCATGTGACCCAGGTCTGCCATACAGGCCCTCCCATTCAAGAGCATTCGCACAGACTCAGATTGAGTGGGCCTGCGTGCTGATTAGGTTGGCCATGAAGGAGACTCTATGACCTATTCTACACCAGTAAGTGACACTCGTCTGGTGCTTACTTGGTATTTGCACTTTTTCCACTTCAGATTGCATGAAGTGACACTGAAGCAGTTTCAGAACTGCTTGGCCCATATTAGGATGCAGAACTAGAGAAGCATCAGAATGACCCTACATTTGATGAGAGCTCCTAGTGTAGGGTCCATCTGAAAAGCTACTAGGTTCTGCCACTCAGTTGCTGCAACTGTAAAAGAGGTTTCCTCTTGAAAAGTTCCTGTCACTAGGGACCTCTTCTCACTGAGGGGTGATCATCCATTCCCACTAGTCTGAAGCTTTTATTTTTATTGTCTTATTTATGCAAATGCATGGAGAGCTAATGAAAACACTATACAATATATTTGAACTGTGAGATAGTAAAATCTTATGCAACAAAACAAAGCTTTTTTCTCATGAGGAACAAATGAATTACCACAAAATAAAATTTAAAAGAAATCCAGGGGACAATGATGATGAGTTACATTTATATTGTGGTAAGTCTTGACTCCGCTGGGGCCCCATAGTGCTAGTCACTGTACAAACATATAATAAATGAAAGTCCTTGCTAAAAGAGTTTATACCTGTAATCCTTCTGCCTGTCTGAGTTGGCAGCAACAAGGGCAGGGTTCAGTATCTAGGGGTTCCATTTCAATAACACAGTGCAAAACCAGCTCAAGCCCCCACCCAGTGACCTGGGACAATGATATACCACCCCCCGGGTGCCTCTAAGAGGCAATACTTCCCCTCTCGCAAGCACGGAGGCTGAGTGTAGCAAAATCCTTTTAATAAAGGAGGGAAACAATGCAGCATTATGTTGGGGAAACACCACAAACAGGATTCATAACACAAACCATGATCAAAAGACCCACCCCCAACTAAGTTTGGCAGTGTCCTTTTCTCCTCAGGGTCTTAAGTCTAGCAACCCAAAAATCACCCAAAAGTCCAACAACCCAAAAGTCTCTGTCCCTGGTCAGTGCAGCCCCAGAGTTCAAAGGTTTAACTGCAGAGTTTTACCTCCCAGCCTGGGTGGCAATGGGGTAGGAGGCATGGGGATGTTAAGGGCTACCTTACATGGTCCAAGACCAACTGCCCCACCTCTCCATGGGGTTCTGCTGCAGCCTTCACCACCAACTACTCTGCTCCACCAGCCATCCCGCAAACTGCTCCACTCTGCCAGCTGCTCCACAATAAATCTTCAGGTCCCCTCACTACTTAACACAGCACTCAGTGATTTCAGCTCTTTAGTGATTTCAGCTTGTAGTAGAGGAGCCTCAGTGCTGGTACACTATTGGCCCAAAGTGAATTCAGCTCAGCAGCCTGTAACTAGACTCCTAATGGAATCAAAATTAGGTTTGATATTCCACAGTAGAGAAAGAAGGAGATGCAATTGATGTTTCTGACACTTAAAAGGGTCCCATACCATCAGGTATAAATACCTGTCCCCCAACTCTCTCAATTCATTGGGTTGTGGAACTCATGTCCCTTGTCTAGCGAGTGCTACTTAGTTGATGGCGAGTCCCTCTGTCATAAAACAGTTCCACTGTACTTGATTCACATTATCAGGGTAACAACACTTTATTCTTGCTGCCCCAATAACAGAGAAACTGGGGATCCCACAGCAGCCAAAGTGACCATTTGGGCTGCTGTGGGCTCATACTAAGCAGGGTGGGTGTGCCTATGCAAACAAGATCAGCCCCTGACGTTCTTTTCCACAACTTGCCACAATTCATTACCAGATGTCAGGGTAGAGCTCATCCTGACTCTGCTTACATCCCCTAAGAAACAAGATGGGACAAATGAATAAACATACAAGTGGATCAGGGTCAGTTTGAGGCAATGCTGTAACAAATAAATATTACAGGATTCGTATAATTTTTGGCTAGTATTAACAAACTCTTACACTGCTCTATTATAGATTCAGAGAACCGTATGGTTAGAAGGGACCACAAGGGTCATCTAGTCTAACCCCCTAACAAGATGCAGGATTTGGTGTGTTTAAACCATCCAAGATAGAGTCATAGAAAAGGTACCCATTCATCCCAGATGAGACTCAAACCCACCACTGCCTGGTTTAGGAAGCTAGTGCCTTATCCATTAGGCACTTTTATTGGGGAACGCTCATAATCATTTAAGAGTACATGAGGTTTTCTTAGGTAGATGTCCTGAAACAGAATGTAGTATTTTTGCACACATCTAATCAACATCAAAATTAAAGTGCCAGACTTTCACAAGTGCTTACCACCCATGATCGAGGCCATATTTTCAAGAGAGTTTGGCTCCAGTTAAAGGGCCAGATTACCTCAAGAGCTCAGCATCTGAAAATCTGGCTTTAGGTGTCACAGTTGGAGCTTCTGGGTCTGTGGACTCCTTTGAAAATCAGTTCCTTATATAGTTGCTCATACTGGAGCCAAGTTTTTCTGAAATTCTGATCCCAATTGTGGAAGCTAAGCACTTGAAAATTTGAGCTCTTTTGAAAATCTGGCCCTAAATGTCAATTGAAACAAAACCCCAGAAGGCAAACAACCCACAATGTGAGGAATTTTGAATCTGGTATATTCAGAACTTTATGGCTCAAAACCATCTCTAAATAAAATGTCTCTATGATGAACCATGTCTATCCATTGCCAATAATACTTGCTGCGATGTTTGACATATCTCTGATAAAAGTTTTCCTCTCCTGCCTTCTATCACCTGTGGATGTTTAATGAACATAAGTCTAAATAAATATAAGTAACACTAAATTATAAAACATGGTGTGTACTGGGACATTTATGCATTTAATATCTTCTAACTGTGGTAATTGCAAGATCTATGCAAAGTGCAGCCAGGCCTGCAGGTAGAGAAGGTAATATGCTACTTTTCAAATGATGGGATATTTCCCACACTGTTGTAGTGAGACTAGTGTGCACCCATCCTTCAATCCATAGTACTACATGTGGACAAGGGATGGAATTAAGGGTGATAAAATGGTATGTATTAAAAACAAACAAACAACTGATGATGTATTGCCCGCCATTTGAAATTGTCTTTTTTTGAGGTTTACAAAACTTCATTTGACTTTTTTTTATACTACTTTCCAATTTGTGGTTCTGCCTGGGATTAGACTCAGAAAATTGCAAATGGATTATTTAACTTTGATGTCTCAATCCTACTACTGGGAGAGGGGAGAGAGAGAGAAGGAGACGAGGGAAAGGCAGAAAACATGTAAAGAGAAGGGTGAGACAAGAATGGAAACTCCACCTTCACCAACCGATGATTTTTTCATGAGTACAAACTAACTCTTTCATACTTACAGGAGGTAAATTCATATATAGGCATGGGAAGCAGATTTAGAGAAAGCAAAATCTAAACAATGAGGGTGGGAGAGAGCGAAATATAGCTTCTATTTAAAGGAAGAGAGCAGGCATATTTAAAACTTGGCTAATGAGAATACTCCATTGAGCACGTACAAGTAGTTCCACTGCTACCCCTTCCATGGAGGGTGGGCTCTCCCCTGCTGATAGATCTAGCTGCTGGCTGATATCTGCCAGGAGAGCTGTTAAGTTCTGAGTACAGCCTCCTCAGTGGGGTTGTGATTTTAAAGTTACTGTGTAATGGAGTGTATTTCCATTTACCATATGATGAGATGACCTTGTCTGTCAGCCAGGGAGTCATTTGATGTTATATATGTTTCAAATGAGCCAAAAAGAGAGAGAAAAAAGAAGATTCAAGAGCCTTGAGCCCTCTAGCAATCGGAGATGGTTCCCCTATGGCAAGAGGCCAGGTCATTTTTTAAAGATCTATTTGGTTCTGAAAATTGATTGAGCCACGTTAAAGAACTTAAGGACACGGAATTCAAATGGCATGGCGATTTTCTGCTGGATCAGCCATCAAGGAGCTGAGCCAATTTCTGTGAGCTATTTTTATTTATTTATTTACCCCTTTACTAATGAACGGACCCTGTGCTTGTAATATCTTGGATCTAAATGCCTTCCTGTGCTGCACAGATATTGCTGCCTCTTCCAATCCCCAAAACAGAATTTGTTTACTATTTAATTAGTCAACTTGCTAAATAAATCATATATTTAAAATGATTAACATAAAAAACTTTTATTAGATTGTGTAATTTCAACTTCCCAGAAACTACAGTTAGTGGACTAAATGCAAGTCGTTACCCTCAGACTTTCTGGGACCAAATTCTGTTCTCACATATTCTCTGTTCTCACATATTCTCATGGATGTAATTGTTAGCAGAATGTACCCCCACTCCGAGCTACTCACACTCACTCTAATGGTGTGTGAAACATTGTAAGCTGGTGAAACCTTAAAATATTGCAAGCTCTCATATGATGAAATAAAATAATAATAATAATTAATGTAAATTTAGGTTGGATAATATATACCCTGACGAGCTGGAAAATTTATATCCACTTTTCATTAATAGTCTTGTATGTTACACTAGCTCAAAGTCCTTAGATATCTATTAATTATTATTATATTACACAATCAAAGATAGTGAGTGGGTTTAAATAGGTAAAAGTGTCTAATGTTAATGAAAGGAGACCAAGTATAAGATATCTCTCTATTCAGCCCAATATCAATATAAATAAACAGAGGAAAAAGCCTTGCTGAGTCTGAAATACCCAGCCAACAAGGAGTGCACTAAGGAATTTAATAGGGATGAAATCAGTAGGGTCTTCTAGAAATATAGGAGTAGTCTATAGAAACTTTTTAAAAAATATATAGAATATAATAAACAATGATATTGCTTGGATATACAATTTTTATTTTGTAGGTTGGTTGCCTACTGTTGACTATGTGCTATTCATAATGAGAGATTGGTCACGTTATTGTTTTCTGTTCACTGACTGGATAACTGAAACCTTTAAAAAGAAGAACAGAGGGTTGCAAATGCTCATGTTTCTGCACACATATCCATGAATATTTGCAAATACTGAAATACAGAAGGGCCATTCTCCAAACATTTTTGCAAGCAAAAATCTGTTCACAAGAATCTTTGTGCATAGCAAATAAAAGGGGACACTAACATAGTCAAATCAAACAGTTGTTTAGCATTTGATTGCATATTCCCAAACTATGCTGTGCAATGAGATACTGGCTCTGTTTGACACTGTGAGATCATTCCCATTTTTTACCTGCCAGATCAGATGTAAGATAGAGAGGGTAAATGACCAATATAATTGCAGACACAGCTTAAGTAGTACAGTAGTTCAATGAACCAGTTTATCTCACCTCTGGCTTTGGGGCAGTAATTCTATTCATAGAGTATTTGGTAACTTTGATCTAAAATGCACCAAAAGTAAAACCGCCAGCAAAGTGTGATTCCTCTGAGAGAACAGTATGATAAACTCAAACTGTACCAGATAGCCATGCATACATGGGCTAAGGACTAAATTAATAAAGGCACTTAACTGTCTCTTTAGGCCCTAAAATCAATATTTAGGCACCAGTGACATTCACAAAACTACTATTTAGCTGCTGCCTAACCCTTTAGGTAACTAAAATCCCTAGGCACCTAAGCTTCTAACAGTGAGCATGCACAAAAATGCTTAAATTCTGATACTGCTGAGCTGCTTGGTGCCCAAAGCCCAAGCAGTATTCTCAAACTAGGTGTTCCCCCACCTAGCTCCCTTACGGGCCAGATCATGCTTAGAGTGTGTCTCACCCACACAAAAGACAACTGGGAGCAAGGATTTTGGGGCTGCCAGGTGTGTGCTTATTTGTTCTCAGTAGCCCAAGGGTAAGGGCACACATGTGGCATGTGAAAGAACCCAGCTTGAATTCCCACTTTGCCTGATTGGAAGCAGTTACTTCAATCCAGATCTCCCACATGACAGATGGGTGCCCTCACCAGCAGGGAATAGGTGTGTCTCAATCTCTCTTGTAGAAGCTGTTCAGTTTTCTATAAATAATCAAATATTTTTTGGAACAGGAACTAGAACCTGACTCTCCATTGGACTATGGCTATAATGGGGAAAGAACCTCTCCCTCTCTTTTTCTCTCCCTCTCCCTGAGAGAAAGACCTGATTTGGCTTAGGGACCTAACACCAGGAGAAGCTTCACAGCTGGGAAGTCCAAGCAGAGGAAGACGCCTCCCTTTGGCCCAGACTTACATGCCTAATTACCTTTGAGGGACAAAGCTTAGACTACTACTGCTTAGCACTTGCAGCTGCCCACTCAGCTTACTGGCTTCAGTGAATCCTTTCTTAGGAACCTAAGTCTCCCCATGCATTGTAGAGGGAGCCCGGGTGCTTAACTCGGAGTTGTTAATTTCACTGGGTGGCAGGGCGACTAGGAGTTAGGCATTGCAACACCTAAATCCCATTTGTGAATCTAGTTCTAAGTATGCAAGCCTCTACTCTGACAAATACTCAGGGAAATCACTGGGAGTTTGACTGTGTAAAAACTTTGTAAGGACTTCAGGAATTGACCCACTATTTACAAGGGTTAAAATATCTGCAGTGTCAGAATACTTTTTGTACCTCTATGGATTCTATTCATAGCCTTTTTCAAATATCACACTATATGCAGGATTCATCCAGAAGAAAACTATCCTTGTGAGTCAGGTCAGTAGCTCTCTCTTACTGGATGTTGGAATTGCGGCATAGACCAAATCTATCTGTTACTTTATTTAAACCAATAGAGTTGCACCAGGGATGAATTTGACCCCTAGCTCTAATGTATTTTGCTTTCTATACAGGGGTTTTAAAATAGATGCGGGGTTGTATGAAGTATCTACAGTGACAAGTTCAATAATGCTCTGCATATGTTGTTCCAAGCAGGCTCTCTATATGGTGAGATCTGCATTGTGTCTTATACATAATCCTGGTAGCTTTATCTCAAGCACACTTCTACTTCAAGTATAAAGAAGCCTCTAAAATTATGTTCTGAGCAGATCTAAAATTAACTTAAAACAATAAACAGGCCCTGGAGAAATCTGAAATAGACATGAAATGGAAACAAAACAAGCTGTACTTGCTAATTTCCCATGGATGTTTGCCAAAAGGACAACACACCTGCTTTCATCCAAACCTGATTCAGTCAGTTTGGTGCGAATTGCCTTCTATAGTGAAATCCAATCATATTTCTGTTAATCCACCAGCCAACCTGGCAATTCTCACTAAGACCAGAACTGCACCCTGAGAGGAAAATTGTGTGAGATGACTCTCCCAATGGTGTGGGTTTGTCAATACCAAGTGAAAAGTAGACTACAGACCCCAAATCCATTATGCCCCTCAGATTCACTGGAGGCCCAGGGCCATGCACACAAAGATCCTACGGATTCTGCAATCCCTGCCTTCCCCCGTCCATCTGTTTTCCTGGGACAATGGCTCCTATTGTTAGGCACGGAACTAGTTGTGCAGGTTCTACATCTCCTGAAGCTGCAAGAATCCTACCTTGCTCACTTAGGGCAGCTCAAAGAGAGTGGTGCTGATTAACTGAAACCAAAACTTTTGATGGGAAATGGTCTGTTTCAATCAAATTTTTGAGACAAAATATTTTTGAACAAAAGGCTTTGAAATTGTCAAAATGAAATATTCAAAAAGAATCATTTTAAAATTTAAGTGAATTATGGTAAGACAATTAAAAATGGTCAGAACAAAATGTTTCAATTCACCCAAACTTAATGTTTTCTTTAGATTTTCTGTTAACGAAAATTTTAGAGGTTTCAACTTTTTGTCCCCATTCAAGATGGAAAAAGTTAACAGTATCTTGAAAATGTTCATGGGATGGGAAAACCATTTCCTGCCCAGATCTAGGTAAAATAATTCTTGTTTTCCTTTCTTTGTGTTTCACTCTTTAAACAAAATTTATGGAATGCTGGATTGGTTCACCAAGAAGTCTGTATAACTGTGTAAAATGCATAATCACAGGAATGGCTATTATTTGGAAGCCCATATTAATGGAGAGTGACGCGGAGAATAAATAGGTCTATCTATACACTACACAATACAATATAAACACTCTGTCATTTTAATTGCTGATTTTATTATTCTGAATGTAACAAATGGTGGGAAGTTAAGAAAGTTGTCTGATCTGATAAAAACACAAGTTTTGGATGTGTTATCATACACCTGAGATACATTGTTCCTGTTTAATATTTTACAAGCCATCTTTATTATCCTCTCTCAACATTAGAACAAATCTGCATCTGTTAAGGTGAATTTTATTTGTCATTCTTGGGTTTAACTGTTCCCTTGTTCTGTTCTTGTACTGAAAAAATGATCCATTACACAACACATGGTAAATACTTATTAAGATTTATTTTATTTTTATTGCCTTTGCAACATTTGCTTTTTAGCTCCGGTTATAAAATCTCAAATCTTCTTCAGTTGGGAACTTGACATCTTCCAATAAAAGGGCAAAATGAAATACTAGCTAGCAGAGAATAAGATTTTATGGTAGCCATATGTTTTCTGAAAAATAAAACAAAAGAGGATATCTTAGTGGCTTTAGAATTTCTAAATTGGACCACCCAATTACAATTATTCTCATCTAATATACAGGGACCAGTGTCTCTTTAGAGCCAGATACCATATTATTTTTAGCCATATAGCTTTTTAAAGAAAATAAACTACACAGCAATAAGCATTCTTGTGTCCAATTATAATCAGGCCCCAAGCATGGGACAAGAATAGTGGAAGGCCCAAATTTCCATAAGTGGCCTCTAATTTTGATTGCCTCAAATCTGGTGGGACTGATTTTCAAAACGTACTACTCCAACTGTAGTTGTTGGCAGCTGTGGAAGCTCAGTGTCTCTGAAAATCATTGGCTCTGTCTAAAATTGGGAACCCAAAAATTGAGCCCCAAAATTGAAAGCCCCTTTTGAACAGTTGGACTTAAATATATTTTTTTTATATAATATTCAATCAATATTACCACTTTTTTTGTCCCAGGATCTGCTGCCAGGTTTTTCTAACCTTATTTTCAAAGAGATCTTAACTTGGGTTTCCATTTTGCACTCACATCTTTCGAAGGCCATCTGTTGTCATGTAGAGCTCTAACTATCTTGTTTGTACTGCAGTCAGCAAGTTAGATATTAAACTGATATTAATTGTGCCTGCAAATCATGGTGAGGGGAAAATTGAGTTTGCTTCTCAAAATCACGCCTTTAATGTCTTTTGTGTTTTGAGAACCAATATGATGTGCACAATTTTTATATAGCTTTTCAATATTCTGTGTTTTACTAGAGCAGCTAATCACTGGAGTCTTGGCAAGCTAGCTATGGGAAGTAAAATAATCACTCAAAATGCAGAACACTGAAAGAGCAAAAATCCTATAGTATTCCACCAGAATCTACAGAATATATTAAGCACTAAAAATGGCAAGACATTACAATTCTTTTGCCTAATTTTTTGACAAAGAACTTAATGAGAACAGAAAATAGCACAATATTAATCCATCCTGGTGATAACGCTTGTAACATAAATGGGAACTGGTACAAATTTTATCCATTCTTGCTCATATCTTCAGATTGTAATGTCATGATCCTCTGCAGTTACCTGAGTGCAAAGTCATATAAACTATTAACTTTCAAGTAAAATTTTACTGTTGGCAGTGGGTCCAGTTAACTGAAACTGCAGTTTCTACTTTACTAAAAATAGGCAAATACAATAAGATACAATGTGCTGAGCAATATGAATTCAGCAAAAAGTAATGGATATTTCATAGTTATATAAGCGTCTCAGTTTAACTATTGCATGGCTTGTGATTTGAAGCTTTATTTCCCTCCCAGAAGTTCTGTATATGTCACTAAATATCTGCAAGCTCTGGGTTAATTATATCCTTTTGTAGTTAAGTACAAAGAAGCACTGTATGACACCACTTATGCTAATTCAGTGATGTGGGATGTAGTGAACATTTAAAAATAGACTATGTAGCTATATGTCACAGGCTTGGTGGATTCAAGGTTATTCCAATACATAGCAAGTAACGTTCTGCTTAAATCCTGCAGTATTACAGGTCAAGCTGATCAGCCCACGGCATTCCTCTAAAGCATTCCAGTTGATTAGATCTGCCTAGCTTTGCTCCCTGACCTACAGTCATTTCTAATGCTTTTCTGACATTAAAAGAAAACCTGACTATCAATCTACTGTGAATCCCCTCCTACTCTATAGCGAAGGAAATCCCATTTCATAAAATATTCTTATTTTTAAAAAAAGAACATACAGCATTTAGCATTTTAATTCTGCTCTTCACAAGACGAAATATTCCAAACATGCAATTTTTAATATTTTCACAGCAGTTCAGAAGAGCATGAAGCAGAGGTAAGTTAGGATACTGAGTGGGGTTAAGAAAAAGAAATATACCTTCCTATTTGAAATATCAGGATTCCTTCAAATTCCTGAATTCACAGGCTGTAATAAAGAAAAAGGAACCCTGGTGCATATGCTATGGGACTGTCCAACAGTGAGGTGGCTGTGGAAAGAGGACACGAGAGTGAAAATAGTGCTTGGTTTCACCAACAAACCTCACCTGATAATTATATCCTAGGTTATATACCTACTATCTTGGGTTTAAATCCACCACAGAAACTTTGATTCTTGAGGGATGCAAGGATTTCCAAGCACACAATTTAAAAAAAAATATAAAAAGTAGGTATATGTTCATAATAGTGGTATGCGGACCTCTCTGGAGTTAGCAGCAAAAGGAAGAATAGCTTATTGATGCAGAGAGAAATTATATGAATTTGAAGAAATTTGGACACTGTTTCTTGATACATTTGGATAAAGGATGCTGAAATAGCTTAAATAATGCCAGACCTCCATTCCACCTGACCTCTCCACTTTTCCGTCTCTCTTCTCACTCCCTACCCCCCATCTCCTCCTTCCCATCTTTGCCTATTTGTGCAATTTTTTTTTCATTATTAGTATTGTTACCCCCACCCTAACTTGTTATGTTTGTGTAATATCTGATTTTGTATGGTCTGGTCTTGCAGCTTTGACAAGTTGTCAAGTTGAGTAACTGCATAATTTTATTGGCTACCTGTGAAATGTGTGGTGTATGTTAATATACACAAGCTGTAAGTTGTATACCTTTTCGTATTTTTATTGTTTCTTTAGGAACATTAATTTAAAAAAATCACATACAAACAGACAAGGATCCTGAATTCATGAATCCCAGATACTATCGAGAAGGTTTTCAAAAGTGACTAGTGCTTTTGGATGCCCTCATTTGAAACACCTTCAAGGGCCCTGATTTTCAGAAGATGGTGAGCATCTACAGTTCCTCCCACAAAATAAGGACCGTTCTAAGATGTCTTAGACACTGAGACACCAAAAATCCTAGTCACTTTTGAAAATCTTGGTCTTTGCTCATTGAAGTAGTATAAATACCGATGAGATGAGAGATAGAATACCTGCATGTCTAAAAGAATACCATAAGAATGATTGGTAGAACATATAAGGAAATAGTATGAACTAATCCAAACAAGCCCTATTTTAATTCTGGGGACCAAATTTGAGTTTCTAAAGGTTCTCATTCAAGGAAAGCTAAGTTTCTAGGGTTCTTGTCCAGTAAGCTGAAATATATTTGCAACAATATCACCAATCTGTGCTCATAGAGTTACCACAACTTAGCCACATTTTAACTAGTCAAGTTCAATGCTTTTGACAGTGGTTGTTAACATTTCAAAGACAAAAAAAACCAAACAATTGGCCAGTTTAAATTAATTAAAATCAGGAAGTTCAGTGCATCTGTCTATACACCCTTCTGCTCTTTCTCTGTTGTCCATTTGTTCCCTTATTGATTGCTGAACTCCAGCTTCCTGGAGACATTAGTGGTAGCTTAATCACAAGAGATCATGATTCGATTACACATTTGTTATGTGCAATCAGAATAAAATACAAATTGGTAATTTAATTTTATCTGTGTGTATATGTGTTTGTGTGCGTGTGTGTGTGTGCCTAACTTCCTCTTTAGACTCCTAAGTCCAACATTTAAGCATCACTGGCATTCACAAAACCAGTGCTCAGATGCCACCTAACCCTGGAGATGCCTAAATTCCCTAGGCACCTAAGTTTTGCTGGTGGCATCCTGCCTAAGTACTGATGCTGTGGAGATGATCAGCATCTAACTCACACCAAAGCTGCAGTGGAGTTCATAAACTAGACATTTCCCCACCTGTTCACCTCTGGGGTCTGATCCAGTAGGGATGCTCAAAGCATGCCTAACCCGTACAAACTATGAAAAAGGAGGTGCTCCTCTTATACTCCATATCCCAGTAGCTAGCACACTTGGCCAGAATGTGGGAGATAGGTTCAAATCCCTGGCCAGCCTGCTTTGGAACAGGAACTTGAACCTAGGTCCCCTATCTACCAGGTGAACAGACAGGCCATTGGATGTCAGAGGTGGGGCTGTTTCAATCTGTCCTGTTGAAGTAGTTCTACTTTTTATAAATTAACTATTCAGTTGGCCTGGCCAAAGAGACAGGAAGAATGACTCTATAGACCAGTGATTAGGACACTCACCTCAGAAACAGAAGACCTAGGTTTTTTGCTCCAAATCAGGCAGAGTGAGAAAGTGCTCTAACCACTGGGACATTGACTATAAGGGCAGTGGTGGTAGCAGCACCACTACTGTAATTTTTCATGACACAAGGATAACCTGGCTTAGGCAATAACTCCTGGAGAATATTCACAACTGGGAATCCCAAGCAGAGGATGGTGCCTAACTCTATTGGGGTGGGGCTCAGACTACACCCATTTTCTCATCATTTCCTATGGGCTCCCTGCTCAGTCCGACTTTTGTGCATCCTTTGATTAGGTGCCTAACTCTCCCCAACCACTGTATTGGGAAACTGGTTGCTTATTATTAATGTCATGAGATCATTTTATGAAGGTATAACAAGTTTGGTTGATAAAGGTAACTGTGCAGATGTAATATACTTAGACTTCTGTAAGCCATTTGACTTGGCACCACACAATATTTTGATTACAAAACTATAACAATACAAAGTTGACATGCCACACATTAAACGGATTGAAAAACTGGCTTACTGACACATCTCAACATGGAATTGTAAATGAGGAATCATCATTGAACTAGTGTATCTCTAGTGGGGTCCTGCAGGGATTGGCTCTTGGAACTACACTATTTAATAATTTGATTAACAACCTGAAAGAAGATATGAAGTCATCACTGATAAAGTTTGCAGATGACACAAAAATTGGGGGAGTGGTTAAAAATGAAGAGTACAGTTCATTGACAAAGAGTGAACTGGATCATTTGGTAAGTTTGGCTCAACCAAACAGTATGCATTTTAATTCAGTCAAATGTAGTCATACATCAAGGAACAAAGAATGCAGACCATACTTAAGTGAGGAGGGATTCTTTCCTGGGAAGCATTGACTCTGATAAAGATTTTGGGGTTGCAGTGGATAATCAGCTGAACATGACCTCCCACTGTAACACTGTGGCCAGAAGGACTAATGTGATCCTTGGTTGCTCAAACAGGGAATCTTGAGTAGAAGTAGAGCCATATTACCTTTGTATTTGGCACTGATATGACCACTACTGGAATTCTTTGTCCAGTTCTGATGTCCACAGTTCAAGAAGGATGTTGATAAATTGGAGAGGGTGCAGAGAAGAGCCACAAGAATGATTAAAGTATTGGAAAACATGCCCTATAGTGAAATATTCAAGGAGCACAATATGTTTAGCTTAATAAAGAGACGGTTAAGGAGTTACTTGATTACAGTCTGTACCTGCATAGGAATTAGAAATTTTATATCAGAAAACTCTTAAAGCTAGCAGATAAAGGTATAAAAAGAACCAATGGAAATTGAAGCTAGACAAATTCAGACTAGAATAATACGGTGCATATTTTTAACAGTGAGGATAATTAAACATTGGAAGAATTTATAACTTTTTATCGCAAGATTGGAATTTTTTTTCTAAAAAAATATGCTCTGGTTCACACAGGAATTAATTCAGGAATGTTCTATGGCCTGTTTTATACAGGAAATCAGATGAGATGATCACTGTGTCCCTTTCTAGCCTTATAATCTATGAATCCATGGTCCCTGGTCCCTCAGAGCAAGAAAAAAAAGAGGCCAATATTTTCAAAAGTGATTTTTGAAAAAGCCACCAGATTTTTGGTGGCTCAATTTTGGGGTATTTAACTTGAACATGTTAGTGATTTTCAGAGGGTAGGTATTCGGCTCTTTTGAAAATCAAACTCCTTTATGATGGCTGAAATTGACACACTGAAAATCACTAGTCACTTTTGAAAACTCTGGCCACAGGCCATATACCAGATCGATTAGGCATTCTAAGCTGCCTGGACCAAGCATAGCTATTAATGGACTTAATATTTTCTTAAAGAGGTAACCCTTTAAATTTTCACCACTTTCCTACAATCTATAGAAACTTTTGGATGCCTGCTATTTTAACAGCCCCAGAATTCTCTGTTAAAATTAACATATACAAATCCAAATATAATAGAATTGAAATGGGAATGAAGCATGGCCATGGTTTGTTTGATGCCATGGAAGAGAGTAGGATTTCCGTTTCTTATCAGTGGTAAGCAGTGTTAGAGCATATGTGTAAGTGTAGAAAATTTGCAAAACATGCATGCAAATTTGGCCTACTCTTGCAGGTTTCTAAGGCTTACATTATAAATCATCACCTCTGGAAAAGCTATTTTGTAGGCTACCATTTGCTTTCCTCCTTTTCATGTCAGATTTCTTTTTTTGTTGATGTTTTTGGCATCTGACCACAGAGCTCACCACGCACAATACATCACAGAAGGCCAATCAGTGTGAGGATGGGAATGGGCTGCTGTCCTCCTTTTGAAGCCCCATATAAGATTCATCAGCTCCTAGATAATGAGGCAGGTATGAAATCAATATTATTAAAGATTAGTTTTGGGGTTTATTTATTTATTTGTTTGTTGGTTGGTGCCTGTTTGTTTCACTGAGTTTGGTTTCACAAATGTGCTTGTTAAAGTATTTCCCCCTCACAAGGAAGTGATTGGGCTACAGCATGAGTTTATTCTTACAAATTATATAGGCAATATAATAAACACTTGAAAGAATTATGCTCATGTGACCCTGTCAAGGTTCCTTCCCCACTCTGAACTCTGGGGTACAGATGTGGGGACCCACATGAAAGACCCCCTGTACAAGAGTTTGCCGGGGCTCGACCCTCTCCGGGGCGACGGGGAGCCACACTGACTCACTGCCCACCGGGGCTGGGCACTCTGTCCGGCGGCCGGGTTTCCCCGGCGGTCCTCGCTGTCCTGAGAGACACGATAAGCTCAGCCCTAGCTTCGGGCGGACACCAACGTTATGGCAGGGCTCAGACCCTCAGTCAGGGCTGAGCAACAGTATAAAGTAGTTAGGCCCAGGCCCTAGGTCAGGGCGGGGCAACAAACACTGGGGCAGGCATTCAGGTCCTCAGTCAGGGCTGAGCAACAGTATAAAGTATGTAGGCCCAGGCCGTAGGTCAGGGCGGGGCAACAAACTCTGGGGCAGGCGCTCAGGCCCTCAGTCAGGGCTGAGCAACAATATAAAGTATGTAGGCCCAGGCCCTAGGTCAGGGCAGGGCAACAAACGCTGGGGCAGGCGCTCAGGCCCTCAGTCAGGGCTGAGCAACAGTATAAACTAAGCCTCAACAGGCCTGGGAGAGGGGGAGACTGCCACCCATGGGTTGGGTGGCAGGGGGAACGCAGGCCCTCCCACTCCACTGCGTCCCAGCCCGGGGCCCTAGCAGCGGCAGAAGGCCCGCTGCGTAGTCAGTGGGGATCCTGGCCGCAACACACTGACATAGGCTCTGGTAATGCTGCAGCCAGACTGGGGTCAGCTGCCCCCGGGCTACTTCCACTCTCCCCCTCTGGGCCTACCTGGGGGCTTGTGTCGGCCTCGGGGGGGGGTCCTGGACCATGGGTTCGTCAGGCCAGGCGTCATTCGGCAAGTCCGGCAACTCCTCCGGGTAGTGGGCATAGGGCAAGCCCGGCGGCTCCTCGGAGTAGCGGGCGCAGGGCAGGCCCGGGGCTCCTCGGTGTCCCCATCCGGCACCCTGATTTTGAACCTTTGACCGTCACTTCACTCCCTGTTTTTTCATTAGTTGTCCCCAGAGATTAGTTGGTTCCTGGGTCCAGTGGTTCCTCCCGCTAGGCTGGGGAAGGGGCCTTTAGAAGTGGGCGGGCAAGCCCGCCCACCTCCCAGTTGGTACCAATAAGGACTCACTACACCCCCTAAGCTTATTTTTACCAGCTTAGGTTAAAAACTTTCCCAAGGCACAAATTCCACCTTGCCTTGAACAGTATGCTGCCACAACCAAGTGATTTAGACAAAGAATCAGGGAAAGGACCACTTGGAGTCCTATTCCCCCAAAATATTCCTCCAGGCCCTGCACCCCCTTACCTGGGGAAGGCTTGAGAATAATATCCTCATCAATTGGTACAGGTGAACACAGACCCAAACCCTTGGATCTTAAGAACAATGAAAAAATCAATCGGGTTCTTAAAAGAAGAATTATAATTAAAGAAAAGGTAAAAGAATCACCTCTGTAAAATCAGGATGGTAAGTACTTTACAGAATAACAAAAGATTCAAAAACACAAGAGGATTTCCCCGCTAGGCAAAACTTTAAAGTTACAAAAACAGGGATAAACCTCCCTCTTAGCACAGGGAAAATTCACAAGCTAAAACAAGATAACCTAACACATTTCTTTGCTATTACTTACTATTTCTGCAATATTCGATGCTTAGCTTAGATATGGCTTAGGGAGATGTATTTTCTCTGCCCTGTTCCTTGTTGACTCCGGAAGACATGGACAAAAAACCTCCCCACAGATTTGAAAGTATCTTCTCCCCTTATTGGTCCTTTTGGTCAGGTGCCACCCAGGTTATCTGAGGCCTGGTCTACACTACGTGTTTAGGTCGACTTTAGCAGCGTTAAGTCGAATTAAGCCTGGACGCATTCACACGACGAAGCCCTTTCTTTCGACTTAAAGGGCCCTTTAAACCGGTTTCTTTACTCCACCTCCGACGAGGGGATTAGCGATAAAATCGGCCTTAGGGGGTCGGAATTGGGGTAGTGTGGACGGAATTCGACGTTATTTGCCTCCGGGAGCTATCCCACAGTGCTTCATTGTGACCGCTCTGGACAGCAATCTCAACTCAGATGCACTGGCCAGGTAGACAGGAAAAGCCCCGTGAACGTTTGAATTTCATTTCCTGTTTGCTCAGCGTGGAGAGCACAGGTGACCACGCAGAGCTCATCAGCACAGGTAACCGTGATGGAGTCCCAGGATCGCAAAACAGCTCCAGCATGCACAGAACGGGAGGTACGGGATCTGCTCGCCATATGGGGAGATGAATCAGTGCTAGCTGAACTCCGAAGCAGTAAACGAAATGGCAAAATATTAGAAAAGGTCTCCAAGGCCATGAAGGACAGAGGCCATAACAGGGACGCACAGCAGTGTCGCGTGAAAATTAAGGAGCTAAGGCAAGCCTACCACAAAGCCAGAGAAGCAAACGGAAGGTCCGGGGCAGAGCCGCAAACATGCCGCTTCTACGCGGAGCTGCATGCCATTCTAGGGGGTGCAGCCACCACTACCCCAACCGCGTGCTATGACTCCCTCACTGGAGAAACACACAGGGAAGCGGGTTCGGGGTACGAGGAAGATGAGGATGGAGATAATGTAGATAGTTCACAGCAGCAAGGAAGCGGAGAAACCGGTTTCCCCAACAGCCAGGATATGTTTATCACCCTGGACCTGGAACCAGTAACCCCCGAACTCACCCAAGGCGTGCTCCCAGACCCTGGGGACCTCTGGTGAGTGTACCTTTGTAAATATTACACATGGTTTAAAAGCAAGCGTGTTTAATGATTAATGATTAATTTGCCCTGGCAATCGCGGCCAGTACAGCTACTGGAAAAGTCTGTTAACGTGTATGGGGATGGAGCGGAAATCCTCCAGGGACATCTCCAGAAAACTCTCCTGGATGTACTCCCAAAGCCTTTGCAAAAGGTTTCTGGGGAGGGCTGCCTTATCCCGTCCGCCATGGTAGGACACTTTATCACGCCAGGCCAGTAGCACATAGTCTGGAATCATTGCATAACAAAGCATGGCAGCGTATGGTACTGGTGTTTGCTGGCATGCAGACAACATCCATTCCTTATCGCTCTTTGTTATCCTCAGGAGAGTGATATCATTCACAGTCACCTGGTTGAAATGGGGAGATTTTATTAAGGGGATATTCAGAGGTGCCCGTTCCTGCTCTGCTGAACAGAAATGTTCCCCGCTGTTAGCCACGCGGTGGGGGGGAGGGGTGAAGTGATCATCCCAGAGAATTGGGTGTAGGGGGGAGGGGAGTTAGTTGGGTTTGTGCTGCATGTTAACCCTGAAACCGCAGCCCCTCCTTTTACATTGCAAACCCATTTTAAATGGCCAACCCAACGGGTGCTTGGTATGGGAAATGAGAGTGCTACTGTTTGAAACCATTCCCACATGTTAAGAAGGTTAAAAAAGCCAAAAGACTGTGTCTTACCATGGCTGCCTGCAAGCCGAAATCTGTGGCCTGGCACTGCGTGAGTGATCTCTCACACCAAACCGGCAGGCCCTCAATATAAGAGGAAAAATGCGACCTTGTAACGAAAGCACATGTGCTGTGTAATGTGAACAGCAAAATTTAACGTGAAAGAGTGTACCCATTGTTCTCTAAAATGTGACTTTTTTAACCACCTCTCCCTTCTCCTCCACCAGCTGCAAATGTTTCTCCTTCACAGAGGCTAGTGAAGATTAGAAAGAGAAAACGGAGGACGCGGGATGACATGTTCACAGAGCTCCAGATGTCCTCCCACGCTGACAGAGCACAGCAGAATGCGTGGAGGCAGCCAATGACTGATTACAGAAAAGCACAATATGAACGAGAGGAGAGGTGGCGTGCTGAATCGCGGGATGAAGATGATAGGTGGCGTCAGCTTGCAGACAGAAGGCAAGAGTCGATGCTCCGGCTGCTGGAACATCAAACTGATATGCTCCAGCGTATGGTTGAGCTGCAGGAAAGGCAGCAGGAGCAGAGACCGCCGCTACAGCCCCTGTGTAACCAACAGCCCTCCTCCCCAAGTTCCATAGCCTCCTCACCCAGACGCCCAAGAACACGGTGGGGGAGGGCCCGGCCACCCAGTCACTCCACCCCAGATGATTGCCCTAGCATCAGAAGGCTGGCCTTCAATAAGGGTTAAAGTTTTAAACTGCAGTGTGTCCTTTTCCTTCCCTCCTCCCCCACCCATCCCGGGCTACCTTTGCAATTATCCCCCTAGTTGTGTGATGAATTAATAAAGAATGCATGAATGTGAAGTAACAATGACTTTATTGCCTCTGCAAGTGGTGCTCGAAGGGGGGAGGGGAGGGTGGGGTGGTTGGCTTACAGGGAAGTAGAGTGAACCGGGTGGGGGGGGCGGAGGGTTCATCAAGGAGAAACAAACAGAAGTTTCACACCGTAGCCTGGCCAGTCACAAAACTCGTTTTCAAAGCTTCTCTGATGCGCCCTGCTGTGCTCCTCTAACCGCCCTGGTGTCTGGCTGCGCGTAATCAGCAGCCAGGCGATTTGCCTCAACCTCCCACCCCGCCATAAATCTCTCCCCCTTACTCTCACAGATATTGTGGAGCGCACAGCAAGCAGCAATAACAATGGGGATATTCTTTTCGCTAAGGTCTGAGCGAGTCAGTAAGCTGCGCCAGCGCGCTTTTAAACGTCCAAATGCACATTCCACCACCATTCGGCACTTGCTCAGCCTGTAGTTGAACAGGTCCTGACTCCTGTCCAGGCTGCCTGTGTACGGCTTCATGAGCCATGGCATTAAGGGGTAGGCTGGGTCCCCAAGGATCACGATAGGCATTTCAACATCCCCAATGGTTATTTTCTGGTCCGGGAAGAAAGTCCCTTCCTCCAGCTTTCGAAACAGAGCAGAGTGCCTGAAGACGTGAGCATCATGTACCTTTCCCGGCCATCCCACGTTGATGTTGGTGAAATGTCCCTTGTGATCCACCAGGGCTTTCAGCAGCATTGAAAAGTACCCCTTGTGGATTATGTACTCGTTGGCTTGGTGCTCCGGTGCCAAGATAGGGATATGGGTTCTGTCTATGGCCCCACCACAGTTTGGGAATCCCATTGCAGCAAAGCCATCCACTATGGCCTGCACGTTTCCCAGAGTCACTACCCTTGATATCACCAGGTCTTTCATTGCCCTGGCAAATTGGATCACAGCAGCCCCCACAGTAGATTTGCCCACTCCAAATTGATTCCCGACCGACCGGTAGCTGTCTGGCGTTGCAATCTTCCACAGGGCTATCGCCACTCGCTTCTCAACTGTGAGGGCTGCTCTCATCCTGGTATTCTGGCGCTTCAGGGCAGGGGAAAGCAAGTCACAAAGTTCCATGAAAGTGCCCTTACGCATGCGAAAGTTTCGTAGCCACTGGGAATCGTCCCACACCTGCATCACGATGCGGTCCCAGCAGTCTGTGCTTGTTTCCCGGGCCCAGAATCGGCGTTCCACGGCATGAACCTGCCCCAGGAACACCATGATTTCCACATTGCTGGGGCCTGTGCCTTGTGAGAGGTCTATGTCCATGTCAATTTCCTCATCACTCTCGTCGCCGCGCTGCAATTGCCTCCTTGGCTGGTCCTGGTTTTGCTTTGGCATGTCCTGGCTCTGCATATACTCCAGGACAATGCACGTGGTGTTCATAGTGCTCATAATTGCCGCGGTGATCTGAGCGGGCTCCATGATCCCAGTGCTAGCTATGGTGCCTGGTCTGAAAAAAGGCGCGAAACTAGTATCTGACGGACCAGGGGAAGGAGGGATGGAGGGAGGGGCGAGTGACGACATGGCGTACAGGTACAGGGAATTAAAATCAACAAAGGTGGCTGTGCATCAGGGAGAAACACAAACAACTGTCACACAGAATGCCCCCCCCCCCCCCAAAGATTGAACTCAAAACCCTGGGTTTAGCAGGCCGTTGATTTCACGGAGGGAGGGGGAAGCTAATGAATACAGAACAAATCTATTTTTTACATCTTAAGCTGGCAGCCGACGGTGCAGCATGACTGATAGCCACTGCAGTATGATGACGATGGATACCAGTCGTAATATACCATCTTCTACCAAAAGGCAAGGGGCTGCTGCTGTGTAGCAATGCAGCCCCACGTCTGCCAGCCCCACATCCGCCAGCACCCAGATCGCCCTCGGCCTCTTCTGGGTGCTTAGCACAAAATACTGGGCGCTTGGCAGAAAATAGCATACTACGACTGATAGCTATCATCGTCAAGACAGTTCAATAGGACTGAGCATGTCTGCCCAGGTGCCCATGATCGACAGCCACTGCAGTACGATGACGACGGATACCAATCGTAATATACCATCTTCTACCAAAAGGCAAGGGGCTGGTGCAATGCAGCCCTACGGCTGCCAGCCCCACGGCTACCAGTCATGCTGCACCGTCTACCACCAAAAGGCAGTTAGCTGCTGCTGCTGTGTAGCAATGCAGTACCACGTCTGCCGGCACCCAGAGGACATATGGTGATGGTGAGCTGAGCTGAGCGGGCTCCATGCTTGCCGTGGTATGTTGTCTGCACAGGTAACCCAGGTAAAAAGGCGTGAATCTATTGTCTGCCGTTGCTCTGACGGAGCGGGAGGGGCCTGACGACATGTACCCAGAACCCCACCGCGACACTGTTTTGCATCATTCGGGCATTGGGATCTCAACCCAGAATTCCAATGGGCGGCGGAGACTGCAGGAACTGTGGGATAGCTACCCATAGTGCAATGCTCCGGAAGTCGACGCTAGCCTCGGTACTGTGGACGCGGTCTGCCGACTAGAGCACTTAGAGCATTTTATGTGGGGACACACATAATCGGCTGTATACAACCGATTTCTATAAAACCGGCTTCTATAAATTCGACCTAATTTCGTAGTGTCGACATACCCTGAGCTTCTTAACCCTTTACAAGTAAAAGAGGAATTAATCCTTTACAGTGTAAAGAGCAGGGCCGGCTCCAAGCACCAGCTTGGCAAGCACCAGCTTGGCAAGCAGGTGCTTGGGGCGGCCACTCCGGAGAGGGGCGGCAGGTCCAGCTATTCGGCGGCAATTCGGCAGACAGTCCCTCACTCCCGCTCGGAGCGAAGGACCTCCCGCTGAAGTGCCGCCGCAGATTGCGATCGCGGCTTTTTTTTTTTTTTTTTTTTTTTTGGCTGCTTGGGTAGGCCAAAACCCTGGAGACGGCCCTGGTAAAGAGGGATTTTATGCTACCCTTAGCTGTAGGTTTATGACAGACCCACTAAAATTAACTTCATGCTATCGGTCCAGCCTACTCTCTAGTTTTTGTTTCTTCCTTTGTCTTCCCTCCCCGTACACCCTTAATATTTCCTTGTCTGCTTACAGATTTGTGTGGATAAAATAAAAGCCTGCTTTTCTTTTTCTGTTCCTGTTTTACTCTATTACTATCCTTTATTGAGCTGTGGTAGCTTTGGAAAAGCCACCTAGCAGGAAAAATATTTTAAAGCATGCAGGGCCTGCTTTTTCCTTAACAGCTATGCATATTACAATAGCCTTAACTGATTTTCTACCCTATCAGAGCATTAAGCAACTTGTTTCCTAGGGCAATGACACTTTCACTCCCTATTGCTGCCCTTTCCCACAACCTTCATGCTTAATTGTGTGCAGTCTTTATCTTCCACCTACGCTAATTCTACAGAACTTTCCGGTGCATGGCTTGCTGCAGGACCACGTGCGTCAAACAGTGAGCAGGGATAGTGGGGGGGATCCCCTTCCCCATTTCAGGACATAAAAAACAGGCAGGAATTGGACACAGTGGTAGGGGCGAGCAGGCACTGGTTCCCTGCTCCATAGAACTCCCCACATGGAAGCAGTCCGGATGGTGAACAGGAACAGCAAGGGGGGAGCAGCCCCTTCCCCAATTCAGGCCACAGAGACAGGGTGAAGTTGGGACACAGGGGCAAGGGGGAGCAGAAACCTCCTGTGGTCAGCTCAGAGACCTGTTTAAAAAAAAAAAAACTTCCTTGCTCAACTGCAAGGTGGGGGGGGCAAAAATAGTGCTCAATCTGCCCCACATAGAGCCAGACAGTGTCAGGTAGGGGAAGGCAGGAACTCCCCCACGCAAAACGCTACAGGAGGGAGAAAGAGGGCACTGGAACCAACACAATTTTGCATATAGCCTATACAGTGTGTTGAGGGGAAGAAACCTCCCATTCTCCTCCAGCAGGTACAAGAGGGCTCTGGGCAGCTCATTTCAGCCCCCAAAGGCAGTCCAGACAGTTAAAGGGGGGATTATCTCAGAGCCAAGTGGGTTCCAGAAGAGAAAGAAAGAGGGGGAAAGAAACGGAGGGGGAGGGGGGAACACACTTTCCAGTCTCGGAAAGCAGTGGTTGGGCTGGACTGGGGGATAGTAAGTGGATAGGGGGCTACAAGCCATTCCCTGTTTCAGTCAAGGAGGGAGAAGGGGCAGGAGCTGGTAAGCGGTCTCAGCATGGCTCCTGGGGGACACAAAAGGGAAGGTTTAATTCTCCTTTTCCTCTGGCACCAGTGGAGCAGGGTAGCTATACAACAACAGATTCACAAAGGGAGGTAGGGTTCTTTACAGGGGGGTTACAGGGGGTATAGGTACAAGAAGGAAAAGGAGGGGGGAGTGGGCCCCTCCCATAGCAGTTGCAGTGTACATGGATGTTTAGGGAATCATGGTGCAGTTTTTCCCTGCTGTAGCCAGAACACAACAGGATGGGGGGAATGTGCATCACCCTCTCAGTTAGTTTTGTTACCACAGGAACCCAGAAAGCAATCAAATCACACACAGGGCAGTTGGCTGGCCCCAGGGCAAGCCAGGGGCAGAGTCCATACAGCAGGGGCAAGTGGCTGGGGGAGCCTGGGTTAGTGCACCGGAGTATCAAACTCAGCCTATCAGGCTTTGGGAAATGGGGGCACCAGGTGCAGCATTTGCTCACCCGAGAGCATTGGATTGTCACAGATGGCCTATCGGGCTTGGGGAAGTGGGGGCTCCAGGTGCAGGTCTCACTCACCCAACTGCGCTAGCGGCGTCTGATGGGGGGCCAGTTAGCACAGAGCTGATACGATTAATTAAATGTATTGCATATGAGGTTGTTTCCACAGCTCTACAGGCTGTACAAAGCGGAACAGGTCACACAGATCCAGGACATCCCGCTCAGGTGATTTCAGGAGCAATGGTAGACGCACAGGGCAGGGATTGCCATCCACGGAGCAGGAATGCCATTGTTCACGGAGCAGGAATGTCAGTCGGCAATGTGGCCCATTACAGAGGAACAGGTGCTGTGATACAGGACAGCCGGCTATACACACGAGGGTGTGGATCTGTGGGCACAGTATTGTGTTTTGGGTGCATAGGCACGCATCCAGGTTGCCCGAGGGCTCCCAGCTGGGATTCGGTGGTGAAGCATTACTCAGTTGGCACGCACCGAGGGGCATGTTATGAGATCAACTAATATCGCTGTTGTATGCTGTGTGGGTGCGTCAGTGGCCACCGGATATATTGGTGATACACCTGGGGGAAAATGATCTGGGAACAGTTAAAGTGGTGGAGTTAATGCTTCGAACTAGGAGGGACCTGATGCAGATCCTGGCAATTTTTCCGGGCATTAACATTGTCTGGTCGGATATGCTTCAACGCAGGATATGGCGGGGAGCCATGAACCCCGCCAGGGTGGACAAAACCAGGAAGTATGTGAACAGGGAAGTGGCCAAATTCTTGTTGCCCTGGGGGGAGAGGGGGAGACGACACAGTAATTTCACATCCTGGCATATTCTATGGGGCACCAGAGTTATTTTGGGAGGATGGAGTTCATCTGTCAGACTCAGGTGCTGCCATATTTTTGGCTGATATAAAAGAGGGCAATGTCTGGGAACCTGGCTGCGTGTGAGGAGGAGGCAGCCAAGCTAATGTCTGGTACCTCCTTGTGGCAGATGTTCAGCACAGGTACTCCATAAATTAAGGCACAAAAGAATGGATAAATGGCTTGGAAAAGGAATTAAGGAGAGGTGCTTGGTAATTGAGCAAGCCAGGGACAGTTGGGGACTCCTCTGATTGGTACAGCAGGGAGCAACTCCCCCCCCTCATTTTAGTCCACCTTAACCCCCTCCTACGAGGGGTGGTAGTTGATAAGGTCCCAGCAAGGGAATTGCTGGAGGGACCTGGATGAAAAGCAGGGGAGTTGGTGGAAGCCTGCTCCCCCCACCCACCCCGTCCCTGGAATTGGCTGGAATTGGAGGTGCCCGGCAGTGGATCTGCTGGAGGGACATGAACAGAAAGGTGTGGGGGGGAGGCTGAAAAAAGTACTCATCCCCTCCCCACCTCCGGGGTGAATTGTGGGGGTTTTCACCTGCACTGCACATTTTATCCACCGGATTAGTCCCAGATATCTAATAATAAAGTTGCGGCCTGATTAAACCCATATCTAATGTCTCCTGTAATTCTTTCAGTATAGCCAGACAATCACCGCCCTGCATTTTAAGGGTGTGTGTGTGTGTGTGTGTGTGTGCGTGTCTACCCTATCAGAGCATTAAGCAACTTGTTTCCTAGGGCAATGACACTTTCACTCCCTATTGCTGCCCTTTTCCACAACCTTCATGCTTAGTTGTGTGCAGTCTTTATCTTCCACCTACGCTAATTCTACAGAACTTTGCTGTTTTTCCTAGCTATAACTAAACTTTATCACACAAAGCAACTTGATCCTCCTGACTTCACATCACTTCTGTTTTGACGCTTTAACTCCTTTTCATGATCTTAACAGTAATACTGAGAGCTATGCCTGTTTTTTCACAATACATCTAGCAGCTTGTTGGGACTGTATCTTTAGTGTACAACTCTCCACGGTTTCTGGGGGTTTCCCTTCAATTTGTTCACCTAATGCGATCTGTGTAATTCTGTTTCATAATTATATTTTAGCATGCAAACAGGAAGGCTAACAATGGGAGATAAAAGTCTCTTGAGACATTAGACAAAACCTGCAATAGATTTTGCTAAAATTTCCTGCCAATAATGATTTTGCTGATAAGCCTCATAATTACTAAGACAGTATGCCATTTAGCATCATGTGTAGAAAATCATAACTTGATTAAGATATTGACAGTGTAGCAATGCTACTCATATTTATTACTGAGGCTGGACAAACCACCTCAGTAACACGTCTCACATGATTGACAAATAATGCCATGACCTTTGTCAAGGGCAAGATCATGCATGGGCCTTCTGTGGGAAGCACATCCAGAGTCTTCCTGCCCTTCAGTGCCCGATACCAGAATCACTTATAGCTGTAATCCCTATATTAGGGGGACTGCTCACTCCATGCACCACTGAGGATACATATTGTTTCACAAGGAGAGAGAGAAGCCCCTTCTCTATCAACCTGAAGAGCAGACAGGCAACTTGAGGATTGTGCAGACTATTCAGTCTAGCCTCAGCACCAGAGTGCTCAGGTAGGGATTGGGTCTCTAAAAGCGGAGGTCATGGCTGCTTTTCTGGTCACCCACCTGAAAGACTTAAATAGTGAGGAGAGTCATGCATAAGAAACTTTGCCAAAGCCAAGGAGAAGCTGGTTACTGTATAAGAGAGTCTATGGTTTTAGTGAAGATTGAGAAAGACTATGCCGGCAATGCTTAACATAGAGAGAACAGAAGTGTATAAAGTATTATTCTATATGAAAAGTGACATGAAGCTGGAAGAAAATATCGAAAGGAGAGTGTATGTAAACATTAGTGAGCATCAGTGAGCATCATTTATCCTTTGATCTATCTACCATACTTACAATGGGACAATACCTCAGTAAGTTTGACTTCTGTACAGTTAATGATAAACGTCCAGATTTTAATGCTTCTTGCTATCTGAGAAAAAAGGGTAAATATAAGATATGTACAGTACCTTGATGAGGCAAGTCTGAAATGGTCTCCTTAGGAATGGAAGAATGAAATAAGGCTAAAAAAGGGTCAGAGTACAAGCTGGTAAGAGGTAAGATTTCATTGTAGAAACACAGGTTGAGTTGCCATTTCCATTAAAATAACACTTTTCAGTGACTATAGTGTCTCTCTAAATCTGCTCTAGATTGAAATTTGACATACTGTCCAAGTTCTTGTCCAGGAAGCTGATTTTTCCACCCTTAAATATAAATACAATGGTGTAAATCTTCTTCTTGGGTCAGGAGAGGGGGAGGAAAGAGTTTAATGGGTACATAGGATAGAATAGATTAGGATAGATGGCTTTATATGGTGACTCATATTGAAGCTACCTAGTGGCAATAATATAGAGCCATTCAAAAGTATTCATGTGTAAGCAGTGTCAGGATGAGCTCTACCCTGACATCTGGTGGTGAATTATGGCGAGTGTGGAAAAGAACTCCAGGGGCTGATCTTGTTTGCATAGGCACACCCACTCGCCTGGCATGGAACAACAGCAACTGAAAGTGGTTACTTTGGCTGGTGTGGGATCCCCAGTTTCTCTATTATTGGGGCAGGAAGAATAAAGTTTTGTTACCCTGATTCTGTGAATCAAGGCCAGTGGAACTGTGGTATGACAGAAGGACTGAGTGAGTCCTTCACCATTACCTAAGTAGCACTTGCTTGACAAGGGGCATGGGTTACAAAACCCAGTGAATTGAGAGAGGATGGGGACAGGTATTTGTACCTGATGGTATGGGCCCCCTCTGAGGGTTTGAAACACCAATTGCACCACCTCCTCTCTCCACTGTTGAATGTCAGAGCTAACTTTGATTCCATTAGGAGTCTAGTTACAGGCTGCTGAGCTGAATTCACTTTGGGCCAATGGTGCACCAGCACTAGGGCTCCCCTACTATTGAGCTGAAATCACTAAGAGCTGAAATCACAAAAGAGCTAAAGTTATTAAGAGCTGAGATCACTGAGTGAAGTGTTAACAAGTGGGGGAGTCTGAAGCTATATTGCTCAGCAGCTGGCGGAGCAATTTGTGGGGACGACTGGAGGAGCAGCGAGCGGCGTGGAGCCTTGTGGGGCCGGTTGGAGTGGCCCAAGGAACGGCGAGCGGAGCTGTTTGCGGGGACGGCTGGAACGGCTCACAGGTCGGTGAGCGGAGCGGAGCGGAGTGGAGCGGAGCAGCTTGTAGAGCGGAGCAGTTCGTGGGATGGCAGGAAAGTGGACTGGCTCGTGGTGAAGGCTGCGGCGGAACCCCCATGGAGAAACAGACGGCTGGCCAGCCTCGGATCACGTAAGGTGCCCCTTAACACCCTGCGTGCCCCCCCTTTTTGCTCTGGGGCTGCACTGACCAGGGACAGAGACTTTGGGGGTTGTTGGACTTTTGGGACTTTGGGTGGTTGCTGGACCCAAGAGACTTTGGGGGTGTTGGACTTTGGGGACTCTGGGTGATTTTTGGGTTGTTGGATTCAAGAGACAAAGGGAAAGGACACAGCCCAATTTGCTGGGGTGGGTTTTGCTCATGGTTTGTGTTATGAATCCTGTTTGGTGTTTTTTCCAATCTTATGCTGATGTCGTTTACCTCATGTTATTAAACATTTTCTGCTACACTCAGACTCCGTGCTTGCAAGAGGGGAAGTATTGCCTCTTAGAGGTACCCAGGGGGGTGGTATGTAATTGTCCCAGGTCACTGGGTGGGGGCTCGAGCCGGTTTTGCATTGTGTTATTGAAACAGAACCCCTAGATACAGAACCCGGCCCTTGTTGCTGCCAACTTAGATGGGCAGAAGGGTTACATTTTTGGGGGCTCGTCCGGGATTCCCTGGGTCAGTACCCCTCGCAAGCACCTGTTGAGTGTTCCACTGCATTGGGAAACAATTGTGGTTATATTTTGAGGAAATTACTGTTTGTATAATGGCTAATATGTCAGGTTTGTTGGGCCCCGGCCCTGCAGCCTCTAGCTCAGGGGCCGCAGCCTCAGCCAATGATTGGGCAAAAGCACTGGGGCAAATATTGGAAAAGGTTGTGCTGTCCCAGGCTATGTTAAACTCTTGTCGTGAGTTAAGATTATTTGCTGGGGCAGAGGAGTTTGAACCCTGGTTGGAGCATACCACTGAAATGCTGCAGGAGTGGGCCGTACCTGATGCAGAAAAGCGAAGATGTCTAATAGAGAGCCTTAGTGGCCCAGCATTAGATGTGATTCGCACCCTGAAGCTCATTGACCCTGGGGTCAGTGTGAAGGACTGCCTAGAGGCCCTTGATCATACCTTTGGGAGCGTAGAGGGCCCTGAAGACAGTTACTGTAAGTTCCTTAATTCCCGACAGCAAATTGGCGAGAAGATTTCAGCCTATATACAGAGGCTGGAGAGACTGCTTCAGAGAGCTGTCATGAGGGGAGCAGTAACTGCTGAACAGATGGATCGGACCAGACTGGCTCAAATTGTAAGAGGAGCTCAGTATCAGAACCCGATTCTACTCCATCTCCGGCTAAGAGAACGACGGGAGCATCCCCCAAGTTATTCCCAGCTGATAAAGGAGGTCAGAGAAGAGGAAGAAAGGCAGGCTGCCAGCGAGTTTTGGGAAGCCCAAACATTGGAGCCAGCCGGCACAACACCACTGCAAACGGCTAGTGTACTGATGGTGAGCACCACAGAGGAACTTGCCCAACAAATGCAGGTCCTGACAGAACGGATAGCTGAACTGCAAAGCACCATTGACCGAGCTAAGACTTCCAGGAATAAGGCGCCTCTGACTGTGGCGATGGAGAAGTCAGCATTTAGAGCCACCATCCCACCTGGGCGAAGGGGGAAAGGACAATTCTTCTGCTACCGATGTGGTCAGGATGGACACAGTGCTGGCAAGTGCCATAATGAAGAAAACCCCTCCTTAGTGTATGGAAAGCTAAGGATCAGTTGGGAGAGATCCGGTAGCTGCCAGAGAGTCCGGGGACGGGGACCACCCAGGCCTGCAGGATTTGAAGATTCCCCCAGAAGCGACCGTCCAGCTGGGATCCCCGCAGGACTGATAGGGCCTCGAGCAGAGGTCATGGTGAAGATTGAAGGGGCGGAGTGTAAAGCCGTGCTTGACACTGGATCTCAAGTGACTATTATATTTCAGTCATTCTACCAACAGATGCTTAGGCACCTGCCTATACAGCCACTGACTGGCGTTGGTCTGTGTGGCCTCAGCATGGATGAATACCCCTACCAAGGGTATGTCATAGTGCACCTGGAATTCCCAGAGGAGGTTGCTGGGGTAAGAGAAGAGGTGGACACAGCTGCATTAATATGCCCTGACCCTAAAGGGACCTCTGATGTGTCTGTGCTGATAGGGACCAACTCCAGTCTCTTCAAGGTGCTCGCGGATTACTGCAGACGACGGGCTGGGGACCAGTACCTGAATACCCTGATGATCCATACGCTTTGTGCTGAAGCCTATAGGAAGATTGAGGGTGCTAAAAAGGAGACATCTGAGCTACCGATTGGGGCGCTGAAGTACATGGGCACAACCCCCTTAGTAGTGCCTGCAAGGACAGAGCAGGAAGTGCTTGTCATGAGTACCCGGCTGAAAGGCAGTAAAGGGGCATTAGCAATGGTAGAGCAGCCAGTTGAAGGAGAGCTCCCAGAAGGAGTGCTGGTCCCCAGTGGAGTCATAACCCTACCTGCTGAAGCCCAGGAAAAGGTGACTATACTGATTGCTAATGAAACAAGTCGAGATGTTGTTGTGAAGCAAGGACAAAAGATAGCAGACCTCTTCGAGCCTGAATCAATTGTAAAACCCCAGTGTGAGACTCAAGTTCCGACAATAGACCCGGCAAAGTTTGACTTTGGAGATTCACCGTTGTCCGAGGAGTGGAAAGATCGCCTGAGGAGGAAACTTTGTGAAAGATCCAAGGTGTTCTCATTGCATGAGTGGGATGTGGGATGTGCAAAAGGAGTAGAGCACAACATCAGACTACATGACTCTCGACCTTTCAGGGAGAGATCTAGGAGGATTGCCCTCTCCGAGATGGAAGATGTGCGACAACATCTTCAGGAGCTGGCTGCGAATGGCATCATTACAGAGTCCCGCAGCCCATACGCCTCACCCATTGTGGTGGTCCGTAAAAAGAATGGGAAAATCCGGATGTGTATTGACTACCGCACCCTAAACCGCCGTACTGTGGTTGACCAGTACACAATGCCCCGAGTCCAAGATGCCTTAGACTGTTTGCTAGGAAGCCAGTGGTTCTCTGTGTTGGATCTTCGGAGTGGATACTACCAGATCCCTCTGGGTGAAGAAGATAAGGAGAAGACAGCCTTCATCTGCCCATTAGGGTTTTATCAGTTTGAACGCATGCCCCAAGGGATTTCTGGAGCACCTGCCACATTTCAAGTCTTATGGAGAAAGTTGTGGGAGACATGAATTTACTGCAAGTGTTAGTTTATTTGGATGACCTGATTGTGTTTGGAAGAACCTTGGAGGAGCATGAAGAAAGACTTCTTAAAGTGCTTGATAGGTTAGAGGATTATGGTTTGAAGCTTTCAATTGACAAATGCCAGTTCTGCAGGACCTCAGTGAAGTATGTGGGTCACATCGTGTCCCAAGAGGGTGTGAGTACTGATCCCGATAAAATAGAAGCACTCACTACATGGCCATGTCCAAGTAACTACAGAGAACTCAAGACCTTTCTTGGGTTTAGTGGCTACTACCGCAGATTTGTGAAAAACTATGCTACGATTGTAAAACCTCTGAATGATCTTACCAGGGGATACCAGTCCAGCAGGAACAAATCTAAGACCAAGAATAAGGGGAGGTCCCCAAAGCCTCCTGTGCAGAGACACTATGGCCCCTTCGAACCATTTGGGCCACGGTGGGATGAGAGATGTGAAAGGGCTTTTCGAGAAATCATTACTTGCCTAACTCATGCTCCAGTCCTAGTCTTTGCTGACCCAAGCAAACCATTTATCCTGCATACTGATGCCAGTTTGGAGGGTCTGGGAGCAGTACTGTACCAGGAACTGGAAGGAAAACGTAAACCTGTAGCCTTTGCCAGCCGAGGACTGTCTGATAGTGAAACTCGCTATCCCACCCACAAGCTGGAGTTCTTGGCCTTGAAATGGGCCATCACTGAGAAATTTCGAGACTACTTATATGGTGCTCAGTTCCAGGTGTGGACCGACAACAACCCACTGACCTATGTGTTAACAAGTGCTAAGCTGGATGCTACAGGGCAAAGATGGGTGGCCGCTTTGGCTAGCTATGACTTCAGCATTCAATACCGATCAGGGAGAAGCAATGTAGATGCAGATGCATTGTCCAGGCGTCCACAGGCACCAGGAGTTGCTGTGATACCCACAGATGGAGTGAGGGCTATTTGCAGTGTGAGTCGCCGGGAGCCAGAGTCCCATGAAAGTCTTCATGGATGTGCTGCCGAAGCTTTGGGCCTGCCCCCTGAATGCGTGCCTTCTGCTTCAGTGAACTATATTGCGTTGGACCAATCTCCTTTGCCCATGCTCAATGCGGCTGACTGGCAGGAAGCCCAGCTACAAGATATTGACATTCGTGATACACTACTTGCCAAAAGGGAGGGGCGAAGCCCAGCTGTGGTTGTCCCACCTAACCCGGAGGGTAAACTACTATTGAGAGAATGGACCAAACTAAAACTGATTCAGGGAGTGCTACACCGAGTGACCACAGACCCTTTACAAAAGCAACGAGCACAGCTAGTGCTGCCAAAAGAGTACAGAGCCCTGGCCATGAGGGCCCTGCATGATGACTTTGGCCATTTAGGGATGGAGAGGACCCTGGAACTTATTCGTAGTAGGTTCTATTGGCCTCGGATGGCTGAAGATGTTCGCAGGAAATGTGAGACCTGCGCTCGATGTGTTCAAAGGAAAACTCTGCCCACGAGGGCTGCATATCTGAAGAACATCACCAGCAACAAACCTCTGGAGCTGGTATGCATTGATTTCTTGTCTTTAGAAGTAGACAAGAGAAATATTGGGAACATTCTAGTAGTGACTGACCATTATACGCGATATGCGCAGGCATATCCCACACGTGATCAGAGGGCCATCACTGTTGCTCGAGTACTGTGGGAGAAATATTTCTCAGTTTATGGATTTCCAGCCCGGATACACTCGGATCAGGGGCGGGACTTTGAGAGTCACCTTCTGAAGGAGGTGCTGAGGATAGCGGGAATTAAAAAGTCTAGGACAACGCCTTATCACCCTCAAGGTGATCCACAGCCAGAGAGGTTCAACCGAACCCTATTAGATATGTTGGGGACTTTGCGGCCAGAGCAGAAGGCAACCTGGAGCCAACATGTCGCATTTCTGGTGCACGCCTACAATGCCACAAAGAATGATGCTACAGGAGTCACCCCATATCTCTTAATGTTTGGGCGAGAACCAAGATTACCCATAGACCTGTGCTTTGGTGTATCAGAGGATGGAGATAGCTATGAAACTCATCAGCAATATGTATCCCGACTAAGAGAAAAGCTGCGGGATGCTTATCATTTAGCTACATCTGCGGCTCGGAAGAACGCAGACCGGAACAAACATCGATATGATGCTAGGGTACGTCTGCAAGAACTCCAGCCGGGGGACAGAGTCCTGCTGCGAAATTTGGGTATTACTGGCAAACACAAGATAGCTGACAGATGGAAGGCAATACCTTACTTGGTGATGGAAAAGCTAGGAGATCTGCCGGTCTACAAGATCAAACCTGAAGATGGTCCAGGGCAGACAAAGACAGTGCATAGAAACCTTTTGCTCCCTGTGGGGGAATTGGTAGACACCCCGTATGAGATGGGCCACAACAGGGCAATCGGGCGGAACGAAGGTGCTGGACCAAAGCTGCCCTCCAACGTGGACAGCCAGCCCCCTGCAGCTAACCTACCCCTATGCAGCACATGCGAGAGTGAGTCTGAGGAGGAAGACACAACCATGGTGTATCCTGGGATGGAGACAAGATTTCAGTCTCGATCAGCATCAAAAGAGAGCTCCTCCTCTTCCGCCCTAAACCCCATGGCAGAAGTATTTAGGCCCATTCCTGACACCACTGGGCCACTGGTGGGACCCCCATGTGATGACACACACAGGTTATTGGACAGTGGAGACATACAGGTGGAGGATGTCCTGGGCACCTTGGACCCTCCACTGTTAGAACTAGAACTGCAGGGGCCTATGCCAGTAGCCGAGGGGCCCTCAAAGGAAACCTCCCCATCTGTCGTTCAAGACGCTGTCCACTCTACCACGGTAACAGAGAGTCTCAATAGACGAGACAGGGTAATAAGACCAGTAAAACGGTTGACTTATGATGCACCTGGGGTGACTAGTGAGGAACCAATATGTTTAGCACACAGGCTTGTGGAAGCTAAAGTGGGCTATCTGAGGCCCTTTGGAGGGAACCAGTGAGTTGGTATATAGGGTGTGATTTGTCGGGACGACAAATTCTCGGCTGGGGGGAGGATGTAAGCAGTGTCAGGATGAGCTCTACCCTGACATCTGGTGGTGAATTATGGCGAGTGTGGAAAAGAACTCCAGGGGCTGATCTTGTTTGCATAGGCACACCCACTCGCCTGGCATGGAACAACAGCAACTGAAAGTGGTTACTTTGGCTGGTGTGGGATCCCCAGTTTCTCTATTATTGGGGCAGGAAGAATAAAGTTTTGTTACCCTGATTCTGTGAATCAAGGCCAGTGGAACTGTGGTATGACAGAAGGACTGAGTGAGTCCTTCACCATTACCTAAGTAGCACTTGCTTGACAAGGGGCATGGGTTACAAAACCCAGTGAATTGAGAGAGGATGGGGACAGGTATTTGTACCTGATGGTATGGGCCCCCTCTGAGGGTTTGAAACACCAATTGCACCACCTCCTCTCTCCACTGTTGAATGTCAGAGCTAACTTTGATTCCATTAGGAGTCTAGTTACAGGCTGCTGAGCTGAATTCACTTTGGGCCAATGGTGCACCAGCACTAGGGCTCCCCTACTATTGAGCTGAAATCACTAAGAGCTGAAATCACAAAAGAGCTAAAGTTATTAAGAGCTGAGATCACTGAGTGAAGTGTTAACAAGTGGGGGAGCCTGAAGCTATATTGCTCAGCAGCTGGTGGAGCAATTTGTGGGGACGACTGGAGGAGCAGCGAGCGGCGTGGAGCCTTGTGGGGCCGGTTGGAGTGGCCCAAGGAACGGCGAGCGGAGCTGTTTGCGGGGACGGCTGGAACGGCTCACAGGTCGGTGAGCGGAGCGGAGCGGAGCGGAGTGGAGCGGAGCAGCTTGTAGAGCGGAGCAGTTCGTGGGATGGCAGGAAAGTGGACTGGCTCGTGGTGAAGGCTGCGGCGGAACCCCCATGGAGAAACAGACGGCTGGCCAGCCTCGGATCACGTAAGGTGCCCCTTAACACCCTGCGTGCCCCCCCTTTTTGCTCTGGGGCTGCACTGACCAGGGACAGAGACTTTGGGGGTTGTTGGACTTTTGGGACTTTGGGTGGTTGCTGGACCCAAGAGACTTTGGGGGTGTTGGACTTTGGGGACTCTGGGTGATTTTTGGGTTGTTGGATTCAAGAGACAAAGGGAAAGGACACAGCCCAATTTGCTGGGGTGGGTTTTGCTCATGGTTTGTGTTATGAATCCTGTTTGGTGTTTTTTCCAATCTTATGCTGATGTCGTTTACCTCATGTTATTAAACATTTTCTGCTACACTCAGACTCCGTGCTTGCAAGAGGGGAAGTATTGCCTCTTAGAGGTACCCAGGGGGGTGGTATGTAATTGTCCCAGGTCACTGGGTGGGGGCTCGAGCCGGTTTTGCATTGTGTTATTGAAACAGAACCCCTAGATACAGAACCCGGCCCTTGTTGCTGCCAACTTAGATGGGCAGAAGGGTTACACATGTCTGCTTCACAATTATTTGAATGAGAAAACTGATTCTCCAGAGTTAAAGAATATGCAGACACTATTTTCTAAATATAAAATGTTTCCATTTCTCCTTGCTTTCTGGAGCTTAAATTAGTGGAATTGAATCCTTGGTATATTCAGCAGTGTCCTAACTGATAATTCATGTTTTGTGACATGCAGTCCATAGTAAGGTATGATATGGAAGCATACAATCCTGGGAGGACAGGGGGCATCAAGAAATACCCAGAGCTTCCCACCTGTGTGTGGGGAAGAGGGGGTACTAAATTACTGTGCTCATTTACAGGATGTAGCATATTCTTCCACATGTAACTAGGTGAAATTTAATGGCCTGTAATATACAAGAGGTCAGACTACATGATCTAATCATCACTTTTGACTTTAAACTATATGTAACTATATGGCCAACATGTCAGGGAGTGGGGAATAGGACTGTGGGTGGGAGTGGGAGCCAGAGCTCCACCATTTCCTGTCCACTCTCCTCCCATTTGCTCTTGATGGAAAGAATCTGGCACACAAACTCTGCACTAGTCCAAGCACCCTAGCGGCAAATGTGCTCTTCCTTTATGAAGGCTGGCAGGAGATGATGGGGGGGGGGGGGAGGGAGAGGAGAGACAGGGTACAATCTAGTCCTAAATTGGCAAACATGCAGCAGGCAAAATGCCCTCAAATACCTAGTCAAAAAGCTACATGACAACTGTGATCTGCAGGGCTGCACTCATATTAAACATGCTAAAACTCTTCTCAGCTTTGCACCCACGGAAACTTAGGGCCAGATTCTTCTCACAAAAGTTTACCTTTTTTGATCCGTAGTAAGTGAGTGAAATTTAGCCCTTAGTGTCCTCATGAAGATCGCTGAATTACTGGTGGACTTGCAGGGTGTCCTTTGGGGCACCAGTATGCTCAGGAATCATCTGTCTGCATGTGTAGCTGATACACTTATTAGAGTGATCCTCTCCTCTGTAGTTAAGGTTCCAAAACATCTTCATTGTAAGGAATTCCTCTCAGATGCGCATAACTTTAGGAAACATTTACCTTTAGGGCTAACATTTTTCATGCCATGCTGTATTCCTTTTTTTAGTTTTGTTTTCATTTGAGCAATATCCTTTTGACTAGTTTTGAATTATGTGAGAAGAAAAAAAACAGATACTTTTCCTATTGCTAAAAAACAAAAATCTAAACACTTTTTTTGACAGATCCATGGCACAAATGGCTGGCATTTGACATTTTTCCATAGACACTGTTCTCACTGAAGTCTGCAGCTATTTAGAGGATACATTTTAAAAGTGAAACTATTGTAACCAATTAAAAGAGAGCAATCTTATTAAACACCTGCTATAATTTTAGCAGTGTTTAGTGACTCTGTCCCCATCACAATGAATATTTTCCCAACTAACATGAGCAGAAAGAAGGGGCTGGGATGGAGGCTGCTGGAGGATATGAGCTTGTTGGAGACTGTAAGTATCCCAATGAATGACACAGGAAATTGCTCTTTAAAAACTTAACATCTTAACATCTGGTATGGGGAGTGAGAGGGGCAGGAAGTAGATAGGGTTGGGAAATGTTTGCACAGGTTTAGTATCACTTTACGGTTTCTGCTGCATTCTTCAACGTTACACAAACGCCAGCTTTTTTGTTTGTTTGTTTAGAAAAGGTAAGTGTCTGTTCTGGATATTTTTCTCCTTTAGAAATATACAGTCATCACTGTGGGCTTGATTGTGGTAGGGCCTAAGGCAGGCATGGGCAGTGGGGAGTAAGCATGGCATGTGTGGCTGTATTTGATCTCTTCTGATTGTGGCTCTAGGATCATGGAGAAGAGCAGGGGCTGTGTATCCTAGCCACTAGCTAGGCATGAATGGGAGAGGGGCACTCTAGCAAAGGAGTCCCTCGCAGAGCTAGAGTGGAGGAATTGTGCTTTTCAGAGCCATCTGCCCTTAGCTAAGGGTGGATTAAGACAATCTGGGGCATTAAGGATACTCCCTGCATGGGAACTCTTCCCCAGATCTTGGTACTACCCCTGCTTGGAATGGTAGTGAGCCCACACACAAGTCACCTGTTGGACTGGGAGAAAGGGATACCACCTCTCTTCTTTGGATAAGTTGGGTACCCCCCCATACCAAGCCGAGGACTCTGTGAGTATGGAACCCTCTGAGGTGCCTCTCACACAAAGTCCTCTGCTATGGTAGAGTTGGTGGAGACTCCCAACGCAATAAAACAAATGGGACAGTTTACAACTTTTACAACTATTGTTTCAGGGCACTGGCAAACATCACCTTATCTGTTACACTCAGGTTATGTTTTGAAGCTTTTCTTTGCAGCCATGATGGTTAGATTTTTTTTTTTAACAAATGAAAGCTAAGATTCTGATGTCATCATGTAAGAGTAGTTCCTATGCTTTAAAGTGCTCTTAACCTGTCAATGATGAAGGAAATTCAAGAAATAGGGGTCTCCACCTGCTCTTACAACAGCACCAGGGTCCTGAAAAATCCCAAGATTGGAAACCAGGGAATTCTACACTGTACCCAGTACCTTAAAACACTGTTAATGCACTGAAAAGGGAGCATAAACATTTGAATCATTAAGGAGTTTATTCCCTAATTCTCAGGAGCATTTGCCAGGTAATCTTACTCTACTACAACTACAGTACCATCCTAACTTGTGTGCCTTTGTAACCCCTTCAGCTAGCTCACTGGTACTTCACAGTTTGAGAGTTATGTGCTGCTGTACTACCAGTGTTCTCGGTACACTGGGTGTGTTTTTGCTCTGCTGTTTTGTTGTCATTTATAAAGTTGTGTAGGCTTTTGACTTTGTGCAATTGTGGAAATGCTCCTACTTCTCCAAGGTCTAAACAGCCTGCACTCACAGCAATCTGATCTCCTGCTGGCCCTGAAAGAAAGGGATGCAATCAAGATCAGAACTGTCTAAAATAATGGTATATTTGATCCGACTTATATGAGCAATCAATATGGAATTTTCTGTATGGAAAATATTATTGCAAACCTCCCTTGTAGTATTTTAGCTGAAGCCAAAGTGCCAATGTTCAGGAGGCTTCCAGACCACAGACAGGAAAGCTTTGTAAAACAAAACAAAACAAATTAATCAAAATGTGGAATTGGGAACCCCTACAGCTACAGGTTCTATAAGTGCCTAAAGCTGTTTCTGTCTGAAAATGATATCCCTTTTTATCAAAGTTGGGGCAAAAAGTCTACTTTGTTCAAATTTAGGACATAGTGCTCACTCTGAGATGTAGCCACAAGAACTAGATGCATTATTGATGAACAAAAACAGAATATTAATTCACAGAGGAGCATGTTTTTCTTTTTTCTTTTCTTTTGTTTTTAACTTGTTCAACCCCAAGTCAATGTTCTCTCCGTGGTGATAAAATATTCCATATCATTTTGGTATGAGGCCTCATTAAGTACCTGCATTCTGTGTCTTTCAAAACCTGAGCTTGAATGCTTTCTAGCTCCTATTTAGGCCCCGAAGCCCGCAGTGAACTAAAGATACATGAATTATTAAATACAAAGAATTTGCTCAAATGACTATGCCCCTCCACCTAGCACAGGCATGTTTTTCTGTTCATTCACTTTCTAACATTACAAAGATTATTACCAGGTATCAGTAACAATATTTGGAAGGTCTAGCTTCTGACTTGGGACATCACAGTCATGCAAGGAAACATGATGGCTTCACAGCTGTGGCTACTTGCCCACATACTCTCTCCATGTAGCAAGAGGGAGAGGAGTGGGCTGTGAATGGGAAGAATCTGTATTCCACCACCTTGCTGGCCAGAGAAGTTAAACCAGAACAGGATGGAAAGGAAGTGCTGGTATAGATCAGCAGTATATTAATGATCCCCATAAGACAGAAGGAAATAGTGAAGAAACAGTATCTCAGAGGTGTGAGTGAGTAATACTGTCTCTTGGGGCTACCCTGAAGGTAATGGAGTTTACCCACAATCCTTTGCTCATTGTTGTATTGAAAGTCATTATCTAGCCCTACATGACTATAACGCTCAATACAAATGTTGAATGTTTCCCTCCACAAAACCTTATGAATGAGTGAAAACAAGAGTTTATTTTAGTACTGGTGACAAGAAGTTCTGTGCTTAAGGTTTAAACCACTCCCAATTCTTCTGCAAGTCTCCAGCCTACTACTAGATGACACAATGCCACTGCCGCATCCTTCCTTCTGTTTTAGCTGTTTCTGTACCTTTCACATGACACCAAGCCTTTCTCTTTAAATCTGACTTCTTCTCTGTGGGTCCTAGGGACATTGGCAACCTTCTCCAAGTTCCCATTGGCCTTGCAAAGTCGAGACAGGCCTTCATGCATTGAGGTTTGAGTGACACAGAGTGAAGTGAATGCTACAATACACTCCTGGGGGACAAGAACAAGTTTAAGTTAAATGTGGTCATGTTGTACATATTGGAGGGAGAGAGAGAGAGAGAGAGGGAGAGAGAAGAAATCACCATAGTCCATCCTTTAATGATTTATTAGCTGTTATATAAGACACTCCAAGCAAATGACTTGATTCTATTTTTTCAAGCTTTTTGACAAAATTCTGACCTTACTGTGTTAGAGAAAACCATAGCCATTTGTAACACTAATTTAGTTTCCAAAAAGCTTTTTAATTTAAGTGGTATAATTTTTGGAAAGTAGAAATATTGGACAGTGTAGAATTGTGATGAAAAAGAAGTATAAAATGTGTTCTTCCTTAGAATCTGTTGCTGGTAAAGGATATAAGGTTTGGCTCTGAATTATTAAACAAAAAGTATGGAAGGAAGTGTGAAGACGGAGAGGAAAAACAATTTATTTAGAACTGATTGCAGTGTTCATTGCCTGATAGAGCAGGGCTGTGAATCACATTGACTCCTGTTTACAGCAAAACAAAAGATTCATAATTATTTTTCCAATAAAACATTGTAAATGACTAAATTCAAACATCTTCCTTGTCTGGTAACACAGGGCTAGCTTTTGCCTTCAGGAATAACCCTAAGAAAGTGCAGTGCATACGTTGCTCCACCTCAGGTGTAGCCCTGGGAGACACTGGACCTCAGAGCCACCCCTCTGAAGCAAAATTCTCTTCTTGCTTATCCTGGCCTCAGGGTGGTGAGAGGTAATAATTTGCTGCTGGCCTGTGCCAGCAGCTAAATACAACACTCTCTGGGAGGGCTCAGCTGTTCTAGGTGCTGTGTAGCATGGGGTAAAAGGGAAGAGCCTTAGTTCTCTTCATGCCTCAGCTGTTCTTCACTGATTCCTGCCCACTTGCTTTGGAATGTAGGACAGAGATAATCATCCACAAACTATTTGAATCCAAAGTCCAAGTAGCCTACAAAGTCTTGGTATCATACAGACAGTATCTTACTCCTTGTTTCTCCTCAGTGTGAACACATTGTTCAAGTCATGATGTAGCCCATAATTATCAAGTCAATTTAGTATATTTTTTTATGAGATTACAAATTCATTTGATAAAGCTAATAGTGTTGATGTAATATATTTAGACTTTTGTAAGATTTGATACCACATGACACTTTGATTTAAAAAAAGCTAGAAAAATATAAAATTAATAAAGCACACATTAAATGGATTAAAAGGTGGCTAACTGATAAGTCTCAAAATGTAATTGTAAACAGGGAATCATCATCAAACAGGTGTGTTTCTAGTAGGTCCCACAGGGATCGGTTCCTGGCCTAACGCTGTTTAACAATATAAGAAAACATAAAATCATCACTGATAAAGTTTGCAGATGCCAGAAAAATTTGGGGAATGGTAAATAATGAAAAGGTCAATAAACCTTTACCCCGATATAACTCTGTCCTCGGGAGCCAAAAAATCTTACTGCATTATAGGTGAAACCGCTTTATATCGAACTTGCTTTGATCTGCTGGAGTGCGCAGCCCCGCCCTCCCGGAGCGCTGCTTTACCGTGTTATATCGGGTCGCGTTATATAGGGGTAGAGGTGTATATACAGTGATCTGGATCAGTTGGTAAGCAAGCAAACAATATGTGTTTTCATATGGCTAAATGTAAATATATACATCTAGGAACAAAGAACATAGTCCACATTTACAGAATGGGGAACTCTATCCTGGGCAGGATAAATCGGGGGGGGGGGGGGAGGCTGGATAGTCAGCTGAATATGAACTCCCATTGTGATGCTATGGCCAAAAAAGGTTAAGTGATCCTGGGATGTGTGAACAGGGGAATCTCGACTAGGAGTGAAGAGGTTATTTTACCTGTGTATTTGGCACTGGTGCAACTATGGCTGGTATACTGTGTTCAGTTCTTGTGCTCACAACTCAAAAAAGATGTTAATAATGTAACCCCCCTTTCCTCCCTGGGTTACTCGGGAGCAGGCAACACTCACCTGTGTGCCTGAGTGCCTGACATTGTTGACATTAAAGAAGATCCTGAGTATCCCAGTGGTGATGTTGGATAGGTGGGAATCCTCTATTCACCCCTCTGCTGCAGTCCTTTACTCCTAAAGGAATTTAAAATTGGCGGTGCCTCCACCTGGTTGGTCCCTGTACATACTCAATGGTGTGCCTTGGGAATCTCCAGGAATAAAACTATTCTAATAATAAATAATAAAAATATAATCTGTGGCATGGGTGTAACTCAAAAATACCAATTATAAATAATATACATCCAATATACTTAAATAAGAGTGAACACACCTTTACTTAATTTAAAAAAATCAGGGTATAACAGTCTAAGATTATATGTCACTACTAATTTAAATCCACAGGGGGCAGTTGAATAAAATCAATTAACAAATATAATCTACAGTAATAAATGAAACTTATTTAACTGGCATTTACACTGCCACCATTTACCCCACCCTGACCTGTACACACCTCTGGATTTCAGAGTTCTAGACACTTGCTTGCATGGGCGCGCTTGAAGATCTGTAGCTGGAGACAGCATTCTGTTGATTCTGTGTATCAGTCCAGCCAAGGCAACAAGCTGCACAACGCCTCTGATGATTGGAGCTAGCCCCACCAAATGTCAGCAGCTTTGGGTCCTAGTTCAGTGGGAAGATCACTCTGCCTCTCCTCAGACTCAGTCTCTCTGCTGTGTCCCTTCCCTTGCAAGTTCTTTCCCAAACAAGAGTGGCGGTTACTCACAGTTCCTTCACTGCAGGCCCCCTCAGTCAGCTCTAGGCAGAGCAACAGTCTCTGCCCTGGTTCCAGTGAAGTCACCAACAGCCTCTGAGGCTCCCTGATCGATCAAAGCCCCTTCAGGCTCCCAGCAGCAGCTTCTGGCTTCCTAGGAGCAGCTCCTCGTATGGACAGAACTTTACACCAGCAAACTCACGCCTCTTCCCAAAATGGAGTCCACCCCCGCTCTCCCTGCACTGCCTGCAAGAGCAAGTCTCTCACCCTTTTCCCAAGGAATCATGGGAGTTATAGTTTCTAAGGCTAGATTGCAGCACACAGGATCTTCCCAACTGGAACACTCCCAATAAAGTTCAGAGACCCCTCTAGTAAAGGGTGCCTACAATAAATTAAAGAAAGTTCAGAAAAGGATTAGAAAACTTGCCTTATAGTGATTGATCTCTTTGAGTCTATCTATTTAGCTTAACAAACAGAAGGTTAAGGGGGTGACTGTACCTATTTGTGCAAGAAAAATTTAATAATGAGTTCTTCAGTCTAGCAGAGAAAAGTGTAACATGATCCACTAGCTGGAAATAACGTCTAATTTTTTAACAGTGAGAGTAATTAACCATTGAAACAACTTAACAAGTTTTATAGTGAATTCTCCATCACTGACAATTTTGTTTTAAATCAAGATGGGATTTTTTTCGCAAAGATATGCTCTGGAGAATGGGGTAGTTCTTTGGCATGTGTTTTACAAGGCTAGATTATCACAGTGGTCCCTTCTGGTCTTTAAATATATGAATAATTTCTAGACCCTGGATGCACATTATAGTACTACTTAAATACAATGATTTAATAAATAATATCAAACAAGTTTCAATGGCAAATGTACAAAATAATATAATATTTAAGAAAATAGTGTTTATAATTTTTGAAAAACAGAAAAAGGATAATTGAACTCCTTTTTGGTCATATTAGCAACAAGATAAATATAGTTGAAAATCCAGTGGTGATGAACATATTGTTTTATATTAGATGGGAAAATCATTGCCATACATATATCACATAAATTTATTTTAGTAAAAATGGGTGCACTAGAAAAAGTGTGCTGGTTCAGTTTGAAAAAGCACTGTAACACTGAGATTTTGATTTAAAATTGGGGCCTTGTATTGTAACCATTACTGACTAGATAGTCATTCATAGAAACCCCTTGGACTTCAATAGGTCAATATACAGTCAATTCAACATGAACTGCATGTGTGAGGTTGTGGTCAAAAGAGCGAATGCGGTCATTGGGTATATAAACAAGGGAATATCGAATAAGAATGGTGAGGTGTTATTATTACCATTGTGTACAGCATTGGTGTGACCACTACTACTATATCCCATTCTAGAGTGAACATGCTAAAGAGAATGTTGAAAGTTGGAAAAGATTCAGAAAAGAGTAATGTCTTTTTTTCTAAAATTGGGGCCAGTGTTGTAACCAAGGCATTTTGTAGAAAAATGTAGATGAAAACAAACACTATTTAAATCCATAGACTTTTTTGCAGGAAAAAAACACATTTCTTAACTGGCTCTAATATATAAGGAACTTTTTACGAGTTTACTGTAAGTATAAATAATATTCTAAACAAAAATAAAACATTTACAATATAGTAAACCATGGATATTTATTGTGATTTTAATTTGAAAAGACACACAAATATTTTCCAGAATATTTCATTTCCCTGGTGATATTGAAAGTATAATATTGGCTGTTCTATTCTACAGTGATCACCATTGCAAATTCAACATTTTTCAAAAGTTACCACATAATAGTATGTGAAATAGCCTGTTTTCCCCCGAGGCTAATATAGAAATGTAGTATTTCAGAGTCCTCTGTGTGGTAACAGAAAAAAAAGATTTTTTATTTTTTTTTTAGCAACAGTTTTACTTTCATTCTACTTCCTTTTGTCCTACTATACACTTTGAAACAATATTATATGTTTCCCTATATTTAAAAAATCTTTTAAAACTAGCTGCTCTATCAAACTTCATAAGAACTCCTGGAAGTTTCTCACATCATCACACATAAACATATCAATTTAGTATTTTTGGTGGCTCATAAACAATGGATATCCTGAGGTGTATATAAGGAGAAAAGGTACTAGAAAGAAAACAATAAGTTAAATAGACTTTTCAAATTGATATAAGATTAGATCTTTGCAAGCACCCCTAGACTAGAATGAGCCAAGGCTCAATATAGTACGACTATCAGCAAAACCAGAAGATGGATATTCCATCAGAGATAACAGTTCTTGGTTCAAAAGAGACCTTTCCCTTAAACGTTCTCTTTTTCTGTCATTTTTTAGATCACCGCCTGTTCTTTTCCTCTCTCCCTTCCTCCTCTACTATACAATTACATGCCTCTCATAGGTATAAAGAAAGTTCATATTTGCTGGCTAATAATTTATGTTTTATCCAGTATGCTAAATGGAGATTGATATTTCAACTATATTTGGGGACATGTAATTTCAAGATATCCTTTATTGACTGGTTTCTGAGTAGCAGCCATGTTAGTCTGTATCTGCAAAAAGAACAGGAGTACTTGTGGCACCTTAGAGACTAACACATTTATTTGAGCATAAGCTTTCGTGGGCTACAGCCCCCTTCATCGGATGCATGTAGTGGAAAATACAGTAGAAAGATATATATATACACAGAGAACATGAAACAATGGGTATTACCATACACACTATAAGGAGAGTGATCAGTTAAGGTGAGCTATTATCAGCAGGAGAGAAAAAGAACTGTTTGTAGTGGTAATGAAAATGGCCCATTTCCAGCAATTGACAAGGAGATGTGAGGAACTGGGGTGGGGGGAATAAGCATGGGGAAATAGTTTTACTTTGTGTAATGGCCCATCCACTCCCAGTCTTTATTCAAGCCTAACTTAATGGTGTCCAATTTGCAAATTAATTCCAATTCTGCAGGCCAATGTACATGGCAGAGGGGCATTGCTGGCAATAAACTGGACAGTCTCTACATAAAAAAATATATGGACACAAATCAGACGTCAAGAATTATAGCATTCAAAAACCAGTTGGAGAACACTTCAATCTCCCTGGCCACTCGATTACAGACCTAAAAGTTGCAATATTACAACAAAAAAACTTCAAAAACAGACTCCAACGAGAGACTGCTGAACTGGAATTAATTTGCAAATTGGACACCATTAAATTAGGCTTGAATAAAGACTGGGAGTGGATGGGCCATTACACAAAGTAAAACTATTTCCCCATGCTTATTTCCCCACCACACACACACAGTTCCTCACATCTCCTTGTCAATTGCTGGAAATGGGCCATTTTCATTCCCACTACAAACAGTTCTTTTTCTCTCCTGCTGATAATAGCTCACTTTAACTGATCACTCTCCTTATAGTGTGTATGGTAACACCCATTGTTTCATGTTCTCTGTATATATATATATATCTTCCTACTGTATTTTCCACTACATGCATCCGATGAAGTGGGCTGTAGCCCACGAAAGCTTATGCTCAAATAAATGTGTTAGTGTCTAAGGTGCCACAAGTACTCCTGTTCCTTTATTGACTGCCATTTCTTTTCTTAGTGCATTTTTTTCATAGAAAGTAACAAAATGTTCCTGAACACATTAATTCCTACTGATTTGCTCCTCATTGTACCAAGCCTTTGTATTTTCAAAGTCTGTAATTGGAAAATCAGCAGCATAGAATCATAGAATCATAGGCCTAGAAGGGACCTTGAGAGGTCATCTCTGTACAGTCCCCTGCACTCAAGGCAGGACTAAGTATTATCTAGATCATCCCTGACAGTGTTTGTCTAACCTGCTCTTAAAAATTTTCAATGATGGAGATTCTATCACCTCCCTTGTTAATTTATTCCAGTGATTAACCACTCTGACAATTAGGAAGTTTTTCCTAATGTCCAAACTAAACCGCCCTCGCTGCATTTTAAGTTCATTGTGTCTAGTTCTATCTTCAGAGGTTAAAGAGAATATTTTTTCTCCTTCCTCCTTGTAACAACTTTTATATATTTGAAAACTGTTATCATGTCCCCTCTCAGTCTTCGCTTCTGCAGACTAAACAAACCCATTTTTTCAACCTTCTTTCAAAGTACATGTTTTCTAGACCTTTACTCATTTTTGTTGCTTTCTCCAAATTCTCCACATCTAAATGTGGCACCAACAACTGGACACAATACTCCAGTTCAGGCCTAATCAGTGTGGAGTAGAACAAAATAATTACTTCTTGTATGTTCCTTACAACATTCTTGCTAATACATCCCAGAATGATGTTTGCATTTTTGCAACAGTGTTACAAAAATATGAGTTAACTCATATTTATCTTGTGATCCACTATGGCTCCCAGACCCCTTCTAAGGCAGTCATTTCCCATATTGTATGTGTGCAACTGATTATTTCTTCCTAAGTGGAGTACTTAGCATTTGTCCTTATTGAATTTCACCCTGTTTACTTCAAACCATTTCTCCAATTCGTCCAGATCATTTTGAATTTTAATACTATCTGCAAAAGCACTTGCAACCCCTCCCAACTTGGTATCATCTGCAAACTTTGTAAGTGTACTCTCTAGGCCATTATCTAAATCATTGATGAATATATTGAATAGACTCAGACCCATAACTTATCCTTGTGCGACCCGACTTGATATGCCCTTCCAGCTTGACTGTGAACTGCTGATAAATACTCTATGGGAATGGTTTTCCAACCAGTTATGCAACCTCCTTGCAGTAGCTCCATCTAAATTGTATTTCCCTAGTTTGTTCATGAGAAGGTCATACGAGACGGTATCAAAAGCCTTACTAAAGTCAAGATATATCACATCTACCACTTCCCCCCATCCCCAAGGCTTGTTACCTTGTCAAAGGAAGCTATTAGGTTGGTTTGACATGATTTGTTCTTGATAAATCCATGCTCATTGTTACTTGTCACCTTTTTATCTTCTCTGAGTTTAAAATTAATTGTTTAATTATTTGCTCCCTTATCATTCCAGGTACTGAAGGTAAGCTGACTGGTCGGTAATTCCCCAGGTTGTCCTTATTTCCTTTTTTATAGATTGGCACTATACTTGCCCTTTTCCAGTCATCTGGAATCTCTCCCGTCTTCCATGACTTTTCAAAGGTAATGCCTAATGGCTCAGATACCTCCTTGGGCAGCTTGACTATTCTAGGATGTATTTAATTGGGCCCTGTTGACTTGAAGACATCTAACTTGTCTAACTTGAGTTAAGATGATTTATTTGGGGTACTAGATTTCATGTTATTTCATTTTTTATCTTACTAAATAAATAAAAGTTTAAATTACAAAATGAAAGTACACTTGAAGTGTATCAATGACATTCATATTTATACTTCTCAATTGTACTTGAGTTTCATTCAAAATAAAGTAATATTCATAGGGCCTATTTGTGGATGTCATAATTCATCTAACTTATCTATAGTTTATATTTTAACTACCAAGTATGTAACATAATGTGTACTTACTAACATGTAAACAAGTTTTGTAAATAGTCGGACACTATGTGTCTCCAGAACATATTGATCATGTACCTTAGAGTAGTGGTTCTCAAAGCCGGTCCACCAGCACATACCTCGGCCCGCGCCACTTCTCGCAGCCCCCATTGGCCTGGAGCGGCGAAGCACGGTCAGTGGGAGACACGATCGGCCAAACCTGCGGATGCGGCAGGTAAACAAACCGGCCCGGCCCACCAGGGGCTTTCCCTGAACAAGGGGCAGACCGGCGTTGAGAACCATTGCCTTAGAGGAACATCTGTATTGTGTTAACGCAGACAGGAGAAATAATTTGAATGAACACAGTACCAAAGAATCTACGGAATTAGGCAATAAAATGTATATTTACTAGGCAATATCATTCTGAGAATTTTGCAGTGATGTTTTCCAAAGGAATTAATTGCCTGCAGTGAGGTAAAAGGCAACCCATGACTTCTATTGTGTAGTCAGCATCAGCTTGTATTTAGCTGTGAGTGTTTTGATTTGTGCCAATAACTCTGTGGTTCAATAATTTTATATATGTAGTGTCAAACAGGATTCAAGTACTAAGCTGGGGTAGCATTCTTATATTCTAAATAATTCCCAGAAGAGGAAAGGGAGAAGGTGGATGGCAAGTTGGCTAATGATTTATCAGAAGAAGGTTGACAATTTCAGAGGAATACTGCAGGCTCTTAACAGAATGGTAACTCCCTAGACTCTTTGCAAATAAATCTAGAACTCTAAGCTAGAAATGGGAACAATTTGCTCATGTAAATGATGCTCACAGTGCAAGGAAAAGAAGGCACAGGCTGTGTTGTGATTACAACTGGTATTAATTGGCATATGCCAGAACTTCTGTGATTGTGGAGTTTTAAGTATACCGATAATGCAAGTAAAGCAGTAAAAATTATTCACACTGTACAATACTGCACATGTTCTACATCCCGTAGCTTAATTAAATGTAAGTAGCTGCTTGAGAATATTGAAGCACTGGCAAATTCAATTATTCCAAAAAAATGTCATGCAGTACAATGAAAACTCAAACTGCAGGTTTTCTCAGGAAAAAAAAAAAGACTTAATAAATCCCTATTCAGCAAAAATTGTGTTTAATTATTCATACTTTGAGCTTGTCTGTTGCATAATGACACATCCTCTTGCACTGTGTCAGTCATGGCTGTATTTCATAATTATATCAGACTGATGGAACCCAAGGTGATCTGTTAAAGGGCCTGATCCCAAATCCCATTGATGTCAATGGAAAGTGTAACATGAATGTCAATTGGCTTTGGATCAGACCTACACTGCATGGGAAGTTTTTGGTTTTTAAAAGGACACCTGATGGAAGTGTTGAAAAGTCAATATTTATTTAGCTGCTGCCCATAGGTGGCTGACAGTAGCAGATGTGTCCTTATTCCAGCCATCTGTACATATGAGAATGCATAATGGCATTAAATTGCAGTCATGCAATCTCTTCCATTGCTTTCTGTTGGTAGTCCTCAGGCTATTAGATACTCCAGCCTTCTCTTTAGACCAGGGGTAGGCAACCTATGGCACGTGTGCCAAAGACGAGCTGATTTTCAGTGGCACTCACACTGCCCGGATCCTGGCCACCAGTCTGGGGGGCTCTGCATTTTATTTTAATTTGAAATGAAGCTTCTTAAACATTTTTAAAACCTTATTTACTTTACATACAAGAATAGTTTAGTTATATATTATAGACTTATAGAAAGAGACCTTCTAAAAACATTAAAATGTATTACTGGCACGCAAAACCTTAAATTAGAGTGAATAAATGAAGACTCGGCACACCACTTCTGAAAGGTTGCCGACCCCTGCTTTAGACCATTCTGAAGTCATGGTAAGTTATCAGTCCTCTTTTTTTTTTTCCCCTTCTTTTTTTTTTTTTTTCCTTTTCTTTTTTGCCTCGGTAGTTCTATTCCAAGGAAACCATCATACTCATTGTAATTTCAGTCTTTGTTTTTCAAAGAAAATGATGAAATTGTGTTAGCTGTTTTGCAGCAGATGCATTATTCAGAAAAGGTTGCTGTACTGCTTCCAGCTGAGCCAGAATACCCAGTCTTGTTCTACCTTGTAAAAACAAGAATACATAACGATTTCCCCACTGTACTTCACAAGTATGCTGAACCCATACAGACTGCAGCACATCCTCAGGACCCTTCCTAATGATTCTCTCCATAGCCAGACCAGAAACTTAAGGTTCTTTAATATTCCAGTTTCATTATTCTCATTTTCTATAATTTAACAACTTCTCATATTATACTTAATGGAAAAGTCATGCAATATTGAGCAGTAACTGCTGTTAATTTCCTGCTGTATATCATTTGCATTTTTGTTGCTAGTGGAGAGTAATTAACATGCTCTAATTATCATTCTGATTGTCTTCTTTAGCTTATGAGAATATAGTCATCTCAACCCTCGTTGATCTTAACAGTAGTACATTTTATCCTTTCAATAATAGTATCTAGGGATATTCGAGACTTAAATTTTTACTGAAAAATGGTGTGATCTAGCAGTAACAGGTTCCTTAAATGGTTCAATTTGGAACAGAGTAATGTAAGTTTTTATAGTGCCTATCAAAAAATATGGAGTCTTATTTCTGCAGTAGTACAACACTACCCTTTATAGTGAAGAGAATTGCAGCGATATATTATTATCACAAGAAAAAATGTTTTCTTGTATTCCATTCTGATTGTCTTTTATTCCTCTGCCTCCACAAACACTTCAGTGAGAAAATACATTCAGCTGTGGCTGTGCTTACAATCAGTAATGAGTGTTTTTTCTTGCGAGAGTATTTTTAGGGGAATAGACTTTTTTTCCCCCAGAGAACAAAAGTTGTTTATTTTAATCTAAAAGTTCTACTTTATCAAAGCCCTTAGTCAATTTTATATTAACCTACAACTGATTTACAAAATATAATCTGGAGAGGAAAAGGTGAATGAAATCTTGTAGGCTTTTGAAATGTCCTACAGCAGGGGTAGGCAACCTATGGCATGCGTGCCGCCTTCGGCATGCGAGCTGATTTTCAGTGGCACTCACACTGCCCGGGTCCTGGCCACCAGTCTGGGAGGCTCTGCATTTTAATTTAATTTTAAATGAAGCTTCTTAAACATTTTAAAATCCTTATTTACTTTACATACAACAATAGTTTAGTTATATATTATAGACTTATAGAAAGAGACCTTCTAAAAACGTTTAAATTAGGGTTACCATATTTCAGCAAGCAAAAAAGAGGACGGGAGGAGCCCCGCCCTAGCCCCGCCCCTGTCCTGCCCTAGCCCCGCCCCATCCTGCCCTAGCCCCGCCCCTGCCCCCCACTTCCCCCCCTCAGAATCCCCAACCCTCCCCCCCCCGCTCCTTGTCCCCTGACTGCCCCCTCCTGGGACCCCTGCCCCTAACTGCCCCCCAGGACTCCACCCCCTACCTAAGCCTCCCTGCCTCTTGTCCCCTAACTGCCCCCTCCTGAGACCCTCCCCCCATCCTAACTGGCCCCCTAGGATCCTACCTGTACCCTGACTGCCCCAACCCTTATCCACACCCCACCCCCAGACAGACCCCTGGGACTCCCACGCCCCATCCAACCACTCTCCACCCCCTGACAGCCCCCGCCCCAGAACTCCCGACCCATCTAAATCCCTCTGCTCCCTGTCCCCTGACTGCTCCGATCCCTCTCCCCACCCCTGCCACCTGACAGCCCCCACCCCAGAACTCCCAAACACACACCCTCGTTCCTTGTCCCCTGACTGCCCCCTCCTGGGACCCCTGCTCCTAACTGCCCTCCAGAACCCCACACCCTATTTATGTACAGGCGTGACTACCTGCCCTTTCCTGGTTATTATACGTGGCCAGTCCGCATCCACATCCAGTAATTAAAAAAAAAATAAACTAATAATTTAAATTGGAATTTCATCCATTAATAAGTATTTATTATATAATTAAAACCATTCTATTGAAGGACAGATATTAAATAACACTAAATAAATTAATGTTCAAAACAATATTAAAAATTTGAAAATTTAGAGCATGGAAACCAAAATAGCTAAAATTTAGTTTTGGCAAGATACACGGAATGGAAACTCTGGGATCTTTACCTGTCACTGAATATAGCCATCATACCAATAGTGGAATATAAAACAAGTCTACATATACTCTCCTTAAAATTTTTACTTCTGTCCATTCCCAATAATTGTAATAAATCATTATTACCTTCACTCCACTTGCCACGCGCCCCAAGCACAAAACCAAAGAAGTGAATATTTTTACCTCCCGTTAAGTTTTTAATTTCTTCCTCTAACTCAAGATAATAAGCCACCTTCTCACTGTGGGCTTGTTCCAAACTTCCGGCATTATCCTCCCATCGCACTGTAACATCAACCACCACTGCTGTATCTCCTTTTATAAATATAATATCCGGCTTTCTTAACTCACCCTTACTATTTCTCAAATGGGGCTCTATCATTGCCTTCCACCCTAATTTACCAACCTTATCTACAACTGCAGACACTACTCTATTATGCCTTTTTATCCTAGCATTCTTAGTCTTATAACATTGTCCTGAGATATGGGGAACAGTCTCCCGCACTTTACCGCACCATCTACAAAGAGCATTCACACCTCCTCTTCCTCTTGCTAATGTCTCCCTAGTAGGATAAATATTTGCCCTAAGCTGCAATGCTGCGATATACGCTGACGATTTAACTTTACTAGAGTTTCTAAAAATCGAATTACTAATTAAATCATTTTTAAAATATTTTATCCCTATTCCCTGACATCTCAGTTCCGACCATCTTAAAAATTCCTCTTCCCTCCATTTCTTGGGATGAGATGTTACTGCACTAAATGACAATATTTTATCCACAAGATTTTCTCCTGCATATAGATAAGATAGGTCCATCCAATCATCTCTCGAGACAATATGTCTCCTCCATTTACGAATTAACATATTTGGGATTTGCACACTAAACTTAGTGAGAGCTAAACCACCACCCCTACCTCTAGAATAAAATATCCCATCTGTGGTACACTGAGGTAAATGTAAAATCTCTTTAACTATTTTTCTAACTAACACATCAAGATCGTTTAAAAGATTAAAAGGGGGTTCTATTAAAAGAAGATTATAAAATAGCTTCGGTAAAATATATGTCTGTAAAATTAATATTTTTGGGGCCGGTTTTAATGGGGCCTTAATTAAATTCTCACTCCAATCTTTCAATTTTTCTTTAAGTACCGGTCCCCCTACACCTATCCAGGGATCTATTCTAGCTCCTAAATATTTTTCAAAATCCCCTGGTTGAACATATTCAATCTCCTCTGACCCTATCTGCCAATTATCCTTAGGATTAACTACATAGGTTTTATGCTTAGTTAAAATATGAAAGCCTTTCGTTTTCTTCACATTAACAGAGAGATTAGTATTTTTACAAAACTCCTCTAAGATACCCAAATTTTTAATCATTCCTTTATATGAGCTGCTTAAAATTGCCACATCATCGGCAAAAGCCAATGACGTGACACCATTGCCCTTAACATAAAAACCACTTCCTTCTACTTCTAATCTAGTTAAAAGGGGATCCATAGCAATATTAAACAAAATTGGGGACAACGGGTCACCCTGCTTGACCCCCCTCCTAATTAAAATAGACTCAGTAACTTCATCACCCACCCATACCCTAGTTGTGCAATTATCATAAAGGTCCCTAATAATATCTATAAAATGTTCATCTATACCAAATCTTCTCAACCCGGCTATTATATGTCCGTGTCCCACAGAATCAAAAGCTTTAGCCAGATCTACGAACACTATTGCAATTTCATTCCCATTTCGTTTAGCCCCTTTAATCAAATTATCTAATATAGCAATATTTTCCTCACACCCAGGGGCAGATATAAACCCTTTTTGTCTACTACATATCTTAACTGTTTCCACCAGTCATTTTGCTAATATTTTGGTATAGATTCTAATCCAAACTGACCCAATTGTCAATGGTCTCCAAGATGTTAACTTCTTCATTTCCTCCTCATCTTGTGTCTTTGGTATTAAAATCGTTCTATTTTTCTTAAATTCATCTGGTACCTGTCTATTTAGAAACCATATATTAAAAATTTTTGTAAGTATTAAGGAGTCTAAATTAAAAATATCCCACAAATTGCTCACTTTTACTTTATCTGGGCCAGGAGCACTATCTTTTCTTATTTCTCTTAAAGCTATTCTAATCTCATCCACAGAGATCGGACTCATTAATATATCATTATCCGCATTCTCTGTGGATGATGGCCACCCTATCATATTACTATGTCCAATTGTTCCCAAAATATTCACATAGTATTCCTCAATTTCTTTCATAGGGATAGCACACTTAGCCTTATCTGGCTCTCCCATTATAATGCGAGTCAATCTTCTTCTATCCTTATCAAATAATTGTTGATAGAATTTATACTTAGCTTTCTTTGTAGCATATCTCCTAATTGCATTAAATTGCTTCCTTCTCCCCTCCTTTCTCATCTTCCCTTTTCCTTTATTCCTCAACTCTAATTTGACTTTCATTTCTAGGGTCCTTTCCCTCTACTAATGAATAACATAATTTTTCCAACATTGCCCATCCGAGAGCTTTTGTTAAATCCTCCTTTAATAATCCTTCAATTTCCCCTAAACTATTTATTATTTCTCTTCCCTCCCTACTTTGTTTTCCCCATTTACATATTTTCTCCACTAAATCCACTTCTGGATGTCCTTTTAGTGGGAAAATCCTCTCTTTTGGGGGCGGAATTTCTAATATATTTACTCTAATGTCCTCTACCTCAGTCACTTCCTCCCTATCTCCTGTTACCACTAACTTTGCTAATTCTCGTCTTTTATCTGATATTTGTTTATTCGTTTTGGTCCTCATCTCGCTCTCAATACATTTATTTATATTCCTTTTCCCAATATATTTCCTTTCCAACTGTATAAGCTGCGCAACCTCATCTTTGGTCCATATACGAGATCTAGTCGATCCCTCTTTGATCTTACTTTTAGCAGCCATATCTTTTTTTCTTTGCTCATTCCTCACAGCAGGGTGTCTATGTCTACAGTGTTGGCTCAATCCAGATCTAGTATGAAAACCAAGCCCACAGACCGAGCACGTATGGCTCTTTATTGGGGTATCCGCCTTTTTGGGTATGCACTTGGGGTAGTGGCAAGCTATATTATGATATTGAGAAGATTTTCCACATTTACTACATACAACTCGTATGGCTTTACTTTTATGAACCACTTTAATGTGTTTGGCCCATTTACCAAATGTTGGTAATATCTGGGGACATATTGGACAATTAAAACTATCAACAGGATACTCTAAATAAAAAAAACCATCCTTCCACGAACTACTTTCTAATATATTTATATTACTACCAGTACTGTTAAGATCCTTATTACGATCCCTATTAAAATCAGTACTTGGTCTAAAACTATTTAATAAACTAGACCCATTAACTAAATGAGCATTAAGATATCCCGATTCGCTAACATATGGATCATCAAATGTACTTAAATACTTAAAATCTGGATTAAAACTTTCCATAGTTAAATCATTAAAAGTGTCCCTTGTAAAAACCATCGGTAAGATAGATAAAATCTCCTCACCATGATCATCACAAACAGTCTCCTCTACCTCCTCTCCATGCTCCACTGGGAGGACTTGATTCTCACTCTCATGCTCATGAGACTTCATTATAGTCCACACCATTTTATCCATTGGTCCAGCGACCCTAATCACACCCCTAATATATTTAACACTGTCAGCCGGGGCATCAAAGCCAACAGCGGGGGCGTTATTAACCCGGTCCAGCGCCAATCCGGTATAAAAATATAAATTACTTTTTTCCATAGCTAAAAGATTTACCCTTCTCAGGGGGAAACTAACCCTTTCCAGGGGGAAACTAACCCGTACCTGGGGGAAACTTACCCTTTCCAGGGGGAAACTAACCCGTGCCTGGGGGAGACTACCCTTACCAGGGGGAATCTAACCCTTACCAGGGGGAGTCAACCCGTACCTGGGGGAGGCTACCCTTACCAGGGGGGCATCCATGTGGCACCATATGGGGCTGCCCAACCCCGTTCCACACCCCACTGAATGTGGGATGTGGGTTCGTCCTCCGCAATCCGCCTGGCTATCCAAGCCAGTTACCGACTCTCACCACGAGGAGGTAGCGGTTGGACTTGCAATCCAGAGGCTTTCCTCAAAGAGGGGTCCCAAACAGCATAATGTCGAGCTCTAACGGGCATGTGAGAAAAGGCTCAGATCTTGGTAGGGGTTGCCCCTATTGACCGGGCTCACGCCCACCCCCACCTCACCGATAACCCATTCTCTCACTACCCTCAGGCAATGTTTCTGTCCAAGCCCGACAGCTGAGAGGGTCCAGAGACGCATGGAGAGCCATTAAGAGAGCCTCCCTGTTCCTTGTCCCCTGACTGCCCCCTCCTGAGACCCCCCCACCCTAACTGCCCCCTCCTAAGACCTCCCCCCAAATGCCCCCCAGGACCCTACCCCCTACCTGTACCCTGACTGCCCAAAACCTTATCCACACCCCCACCACCAGAAAGCCCCCCCGAACTCCTGACCCCCCCCGTCTCTTGACTGCCCCCTCCAGAACTTCCCTGCCCCTTCTCCGACCCCCTGGCCCCCTTGTTGTTGGCCTTCGCCTAACGTCTCTGTGAACTTGCTCAGGAACGGCCTGAGCCGTTCGTCCCGGCAGGCTGAGTAGCAGGGGAGGAGGAGTGGGGGAGGAGCTCCAGACTGCCGGAGGCGATCTGCGAATGCAGGGAGGGAGGGAGGGAGTGATCTCTGCTGCAGGGGACAGGAGGAGGGGCGCTCTCTGGCTGTCAGAGCCCCATGTAAGTGGCACCATCCGGCCGGCTGCCCTGTTAGCCGCGCGCGCTCTGCATGTGGGGGGAAGTCCGGACATTTACAAATTCCCCCCGGACGCTAGTTTTAGGTCAAAAAGCCGGACATGTCCGGGGGAATCCGGACGAATGGTAACCCTATTTAAATGTATTACTGGCACGCGAAACCTTAAATCAGAGTGAATAAATGAAGACTCGGCACACCACTTCTGAAAGGTTGCCGACCCCTGCCTTACACTATTAAAACTCTTATAGTGAAACCCTAGGTCCACTGAAATCAGTGGCAAAACTCACTGACTTCATTCAGGTCATTTCCTCCTGCCCCCTCCCCCCCCCCCAGCAATTTGAATGATAGTTTTAATTGAGTAAGGATTTATGACCTCATCCCCATGACATCAATGGGTGTTGCAGATGCTCAGAATTTCTTATGGGGCACATGAAGCTGGTAAACTAGATGCAGCTCTTGCCAAGTCTGTAGGCGTCAGCTGAACACTGGCAAATTCATAGCCGAAAACTACACCAGTTTACCTATATGTTAATATTTTGCAAGATAGGTGTTAGACTTCTAAGGATGTGTTTAGTCTCTATAAAATGCTTGTAAGTTGCTGCATGCATTAATTTAACATGTAATGTCTGTATTCCATGCAACAAGATAAAATACAAGTTTGTTTTATAATTGTAAATATGCCTGTTTTGAACTTGTGAACTCAGACAGGAAGAGTGGCTCCCCTGCCCATCTAGGAAGTCTATCAAAATTAAACGGGGCATCATAGGGCAAAAGCTTTGTTAATTGCCCCATCCACCCATGAAGAAGTATGAACAGAAGGCCTTGTCCCATCAGTTGGAATGCCGGAAGAGGGAAATAAAAATAGATAAAGTGAAGATTTTTCATCTCTTTGCAGTTTGAACTCTTACAAGGGCTGGAACTAGGAAACATAAAGCAGAGATTCCCAGGCTCAACATGGGTTAAGCCCTAAAAAGACATTCAGTGCTGACAGATTATTACATCTCTGTCTCCTTTTGAATCACAGGCTGAAACTCATTTGTGCATATATGCGTGCTAGCTTTAACCTGCAAATAACTCTTTTTCCTAGTTAATACAACTTTAGTTAGCTTATCAAATGATTGGCTACAGGCATTGTCTTTGGTGTGAGATCTAAGGTACAAATTGATGTGGGGTAAATCACTAGTTTCTTGGGACTAGAAACAACTTGAATATTTTATGATTTGGGGATAAGTGACCATTTACGACTAAGTCCAGCATGCCTGGGTGGCAAGCGAGACTGGAGAATCCAAGGGGACTGTCTGTGACTCCATAGTAAGACTGTTACAATGATCTAGGAGTTCACATTTGTTACTGGGTTGCTGAAATCTAATTATAGAACATACCATCAGTTTGGGGTGCCTGCCTCCTTTTGACAGTCTGCCCTGAGGTTGGCAGTCATGGTCTTGACCCACTCCAGACAGTGTGACAGGGGAAGTATTGCCTCCTGTGGATCTCCCCTTTCTCCTGTGGATCTCCCCTCCGCAGCACCAATCCTGCCTCCAGCCATTTCAGGTTCAATAGGTCCAGAGTATGTGCAGGCAGGAGGTGAGAATGGAGCAGGCCAGGGTAGGTTTGGCGCTATGTATATTACTTTTTCTTTAGAGCTGGCAAAGCCAACTTTGCAGCAGGGATCCCTGTATATGCTATCACAGGACAGCCATGACCAAGCAGAGTGACTCTAACAGCACTACTGGCAGCACATGGGGGACAGGTGTTAGGAATACAAAGCTGGTGTGAAGAAAAATAAAAGAAATCCCAAACCCTCTGTGAGCCTGCTACATTCATGATATGGAATATGCTCCAGAGAGAAGCAATACAGTGCCATGTACAGCCCAAGGAGCTCTCAGCTCAAAGGCCTAAGACATGCTTCATGCAATAGCAGCAGTTACAGAAGTTGAAGTACCAGGGAAGCAGTGATGAAGCCCTACACAGAGAAAACCTGAGCATGTTCCAAATCCAAGACAAAAGAGGGAGGCAGACACAGCTATGGAGGGATGGGGCAGTCTCTTGGCAGTTGTCACTCTGTTTATTCTTACTAGTAGTAGTATTATATTGTAGAATCATAGGCCTGTAAGGGATCTCAAGAGGTCCTCTAGTCCAGTTCCTGTACTCATGGCAGGACTAAATATTATCTAGACTATCCCTGACAGGTGTTTGTCTAACCTGCTCTTAAAAATCTCCAGTGATGGAGATTCCACCTCCCTAGGCAATTTATTCAGGTGCTTAACCTAATGTCCAACCTAAACCTTCCATGCTGCAATTTAAGCCCATTGCTTCCTGTCCTATCCTGACAGGTTAAGGAGAATACCCCCCCCCCTTGTAACAATTCCCCTCAGTCTTTTCTTCCCCAGATTAAACAAACCCTCCCCCCCCCCAATCTTCCCCCATTGTGCATGTTTTCTAGACCTCTAATCATTTTTGTTGCTCTTCTCTGGACGTTCTCCAATTTGGCCATGTCTTTCCTGAAATGTTGTGCCCAGAACTTGTCACAATACTCCAGCCAAGGCCTAATCAGCATGTAGCAGAGCGAAGAATTACTTCTAGTGTCTTGCTCACAACACTCCTGCTAATACATACAAGAATGATAATTACATTTTTTGCAACAGTGCCACACCATTTACTCATATATTTAGCTTGTAATCCACTATGACCCTCCGATCCTTTCTGCAGTACTCCTTCCTAGGCTGTCATTTCCCATTTTATATGTGTGCAACTGATTGTTCCTTCCTAAGTGGAGAACTTTGCATTCATCCTTACTGAATTTCATCCTATTTACTTCAGACCATTTCTCCAGTTTGTCCAGATCATTTTGATTTTGAATTCTATCCTCCAAAGCACTTGCAACCCCTCTCCTCTTGGTATTGTCCTCAGACTTTATAAGTATACTCTCTATGCCGTTATCAAAATCATTGATGAAGATATTGAACAAAACTGGACCCAGAACTGATCCCTGCAGGACACAACTTGATATGCCCTCGAAGCTTGACTGTGAACCATTAATAACTAATCTCTGGGAATTAATTATGCACTATACTTGAAGTAGCTCCTTCTAGGTTGTATTTCCCTGTGGTTTTTTTTAAATGAGAATGTCATGTGAGCATTGTGACATCTCCTAAAGGCCTCAGTCATCACTGGCACCCCATTGTGCGAGGTGCTGTCAAACACATAGGAAGACATGGTCCCCAGTGACAATTTGGGAAGTAAGAGAGTGGGGCTGGAAGGCCTTAACTTAACTTTTGCACTCTCAGGAAAAACTGTTTCTGGCTGCAGTGAGCCCTAGGGGATTTCCATAGTTAACTCTTGGAAGCATTTCCTGCATGCTTTTGTTCCCCATGTGAACTGAGGAAGCCTTTAACCTTCATGCTCCAGGCTTCCGGGTCCAGTAGTGAGAACAGCATACGCTAGTAGGTCTACAAGGTCCTGACATAAGAGAATGTTATCTGTGAAGTCTCTGTGTCATTCTGTCAGCCTGTGACCTACCTGATTTGTCAAGAGCTGATTTAATTACATACGCTGAGCCTGTTAATATTTAGGCACAATGTCACTCTGGTAGCTGTTGCCCTCAAACTGTTTTGCCAATAATAATATTCTCATTCCTGGACAATATAAATTTTTTACCCAATTGCTCTTGTATATACAAATCTGTGTCATTGGCAAAGGATGCTTTACAGTTAATATCCTTTTAGGTTGTGGAATAGTTCCCTAATACGGACTAGTGGCCAAATTCATTTCACAGAGGAGTAGAGGTTAAATACAAATCATGGTTTCAGCTGTGAAAGGCCATGTTGTTCAACCACAAAACCTCAACCGAAACTGTGACTTTATGACATCTAAATCTTATTTCCATTCTGAATTATTCATCAAAATAATGTTTTATTATCTGAAGTTTTCTTGCCCTTTATAAGCAAAAAGCAAAGTTTGGATGGTTTATAAAAAGTAATCTATTAGAGTGAAGTATCATAAACCTAACCTGCTTATGGCAGAATGGAAAGAAAAAAACCCACTAGTTTTGAAGTAGAGTGCTATACAAATTCTATTCAATCAAAAATATTATGGTAGATGAAACAGCAGCAAATCACTGCTTCAGATATTTTAGCAGTAATTGCTTAACATTGGATACATACTTTTATAATGTTACTTTATACAATAATCTGCTTAGTGATTCCAGAACATTTTTGCATCATATTATCTATAGGTCAGCAGAAAAGGTTTTTATTCTGGGTGCCTATAACATATGCTCATTTTATAGATGAGGAAGATGAACAGAAAATACTATGCGGAGGCCCAGACTGAACAAATAGTCATTTTTGTAGCACATCTCATATCTTTCTTTGGAATATGATTCTGTGAACTGGTGGAATATCACCAGCCCCAGGGAGTTTGACAGATAGTTACTAAGGTTATGTGGCCTCTGGCTAAGCCGCAAATCACACAGCACCAAATGTCACCAAGCCACTGCCTGGTGAGTCAGGATGATCTGCCCACTACAGAAAGGACTGGGGGAGAAAGGACAATAGAGAGAATGTAGGAGAACTTATAAAAGGGATGTATCAGTGTTTAGTTTATTGTTATCTACCCAGTGTCTTTAGTCCCAGTTTCCCTATGTTCCTTTCCCTCCCAAGCAAGTTCCAGTTTCCTGGAAATGCAGGCCTCAGCCTATGCCCAACACTAACCAAGGTTTGAAATCTAGAAGCCTCTGTTCATTGGCTGAGCCTTAGTCAGAGGGCGGGGCTATCAGAAAGGCCAGGGCTTTATAAAGCAGTGAGCAGGCAACCAGAGGCCGCTAACAGGCAGTTTTGAGAGGGAGTTGTCCAGGGAAGGAGGAGCAAATACAGGACCCTTGGGGTAAGTGGCTGTCTGTAGTGTGTGTTTGTGTTTGGGGGTTACTTGCTGTGTGCTGAGCTTTTGTTTGTCTGTCTGTCTGTCTGTTTGTTTGTTTGTTTGAAAGACCGTGTGCTGTGGTCGTGTGCTGTGGCCGGCAGTTGGAAGCTGTGAGCTTCTAACCAAGGTTTGAAATCTAGAAGCCCCTGTTCATTGTCTGAGACTTAGTCAGACGGTGGGGCTATCAGGAAGGCCAGAGCTTTATAAAGCAGTGAGCAAGTGACCAGGGGCCACTAACAGGGAGTTTTGAGAGGGAGTTTGGAAGGGGAGTGGGAAAGGGGCTAGGTACACTTGCCATTCTTTAAAATCTTTACACTAAACTATAATAAAATCTTCTTGATTTAAACAAAAACCCTTTCATTAACCTAGGTAGCTGTAGGAGAGAATGTAGGCAGAAGCCCAGCAGCAGAGTGGGGGCTATCCAGTTTATTGTGCCGAGTGCAGCATGTATGATTACCTGCCCTGTGGGTGGGTGGCGTATGTGTGCATTCAGTGCAAGTAGCTCCTGGCCCACAGAGACAGCGTAAAGGCTTTGGAGGCCAGAGTGGCAGAACCGGAGGAGCTAAGGGAGGCAGAGAGGTATGTTGATGAGGCTTTCCGGGACAGTGTAGATTTGTCCCACCTCTGGTCAGAAAGCTCCTGCGCTGTTAAGGAGGATGAAAGGCTCAAGGAAGGAGAGCAGTCAACAGGAGGAGAGGGAAACCTTCCCATAGTTGAGACCCTCCTTCCAGAGGATGTTGGGCCATCCTCTCGCACTGAGGTTACCTCTCCGGGGGAGGGAACTCCAGTCATTAGAAAAAGGCAGGTGTTAATAATGGGAGATTTGATCATTACAAACATAGATAGCTGGGTTTGTGATGACCGGGAGAACCATATGGTGACTTGCCTGCCTGGTGCAAAGGTTGCGGATCTCTCGAGGCATCTAGATAGACTTATGTGTAGTCCTGGGGTGGAGCCAGTGGTCATGGTACATGTAGGTACCAATGGCATAGGGAAGGGTAGGAGAGACGTCCTGGTGGCCAAATTTAGGCTACTAGGAAAGAGACTGAAATCCAGGACCTCTATGGTAGCATTCTCAGAAATGCTTCCAGTTCCACGTGCAGTGCCAGATAGGCAGTCAGAGCTTCAGAGTCTCAATGCGTGGATGAGACGATGGTGTAGAGAGGAGGGGTTTAGATTTATTAGGAACAGGGGAAACCTTTGGTATAGGGGGAGCCTATTCAGGAAGGATGGGCTCTACCTAAACCAGAGTGGATCCAGACTGCTGGCACTTAACATTAAAAAGCTTGCAGAGCAGTTTTTAAACGAAGAGATGGGGGAAAGCCGATTGCTGTACTGGAGCACATGGATCAGACAGAGACTTCTCTTAGAGGATAGTTTATTGATAGAAATTCTCTAGGCTCTAGTCAGGAGGAGAGGATGGAAGAGGATAAAGTATGGGCCAGATCAGATGAGAAACATTCACTTAAAAAAGAATCTGACACATCAGAAAAGGGCAGACAAATAAACAGGGACAAGTTTTTAAAGTGCTTGTACACAAATGCTAGAAGTCTAAATAATAAGATGGGTGAACTAGAGTGCCTCGTGTTAAAGGAGGATATTGATATAATAGGCATCACAGAAACCTGGTGGAGTGGGGACAATCAATGGGACACAATCATTCTGGGGTACAAAATATATCGGAAGGACAGAACAGATCATGTGGGTGTGGGGGGGGGGCGGAGTGGCACTATATGTGAAAGAAAATGTCGAATCAAATGAAGTAAAAATCTTAAATGAATCTACATGTTCCATAGAATCTCTATGGATAGTAATTCCATGCTCTAATAAGAATATAACAGAAGGGATCTATTATCGACCACCTGACTGGGACAGTGATAGTGACGATGAAATGCTAAGGGAGATTGGAGAGGCTATCAAAATAAAGAACTCAATAATAGTGGGGGATTTCGCGCTAGCTCTGTTTGAGCAAGTGCCTAAATATAGCAGCGTGGCAGTATGTACTTGTCATCTCAGGACGAAATGCAGAGACAAAATGTCTCGATACTTTAAATGACTGCTTCTTGGAGCAGCTGGTACAGGAACCCACAAGGGGAGAGGCAATTCTTGATTTAGTCCTGAGTGGAGCACAGGATCTGGTCCAAGAGGTACCTATAACAGGACCGCTTGGAAATAGTGACCATAATATAATAACATTTAACATTCCTGTGGTGGAAACAACACCTCAACAGCCCAACACTGTGGCATTTAATTTCAAAAAGGGGAACTATGAAAAAAAAAAAGGAGGAGGTTAGTTAAACAGAAATTAAAAGGTACAGTGACTAGAGTGAAATCCCTGCAAGCTGCATGGACACTTTTAAAAGACACCATAATAGAGGCTCAACTTAAATGTATACCCCAAATTAAAAAACACGGTAAAAGAACTAAAAAAGAGCCACCGTGGCTTAACAACCATGTAAAAGAAGCAATGAAAGATAAAAAGGCATCTTTTAAAGTCAAATCCTAGTGAGGTAAATAGAAAGGAGCACAAACACTGCCAAATTAAGTGTAAAAATGTAATAAGAAAAGCCAAAAAGGAGATTGAAGAACAGCTAGCCAAAAACTCAAAAGGTAATAACAAAATGTTTAAGTACATCAGAAGCAGGAAGCCTGCTAAACAACCAGTGGAGCCCCTGGACGACTGAGATACAAAAGGAGCACTTAAAGATGATAAAGTCATTGCGGAGAAACAAAATGAATTCTTTGCTTCAGTCTTCACAGCTGAGGATGTTAGGGAGATTCCCAAACCTGAGCCGTTCTTTGTTGGTGACAAATCTGAGGAATTGTCACAGATTGAAGTGTCACTAGAGGAGGTCTTGGAATTAATGGATAAACTTAACAGTAACAAGTCACCGGGATCAGAATGCATTCACCCAAGAGTTCTGAAAGAACTCAAATGTGGAATTGTGGAACTATTAACTATGGTTTGTAACCTGTCCTTTAAATCGGCTTCTGTACCCAATGACTGGAAGATAGCTAATGTAATGCCAATATTTAAAAAGGGCTCTACAGGTGATCCCGGCAATTACAGACCGGTAAGTCTAACGTCAGTACTGGGTAAATTAGTTGAAACAATAGTAAAGAATAAAATGGTCAGACACATAGAAGAACTTAACTTGTTTGGCAAAAGTCAACATGGTTTCTGTAAAGGGAAATCATGTCTTACTAATCTATTAGAGTTCTTTGAAGGGGTCAACAAACATGTGGACAAGGGGGATCCAGTGGTCATAGTGTACTTAGATTTCCAGAAAGCCTTTGACAGGGTCCCTCACCAAAGGCTCTTACGTAAATTAAGTTGTCATGGGATAAGGAGGAAGATCCTTTCATGGACTGAGAACTGGTTAAAAGACAGGGAACAAAGGGTAGGAATAAATGGTAAATTTTCAGAATGAAGACGGGTAATTAGTGGTGTTCGCCAAGGGTCAGTCCTAGGACCAATCCTATTCAACTTATTCATAAATGATCTGGAGAAAGGGGTAAACAGTGAGGTGGCAAAATTTGCAGATGATACTAAACTGCTCAAAATAGTTAAGACCAAAGCAGACTGTGAAGAACTTCAAAAAGATCTCACAAAACTAAGTGATTGGGCAACAAAATGGCAAATGAAATTTAATGTGGATAAATGTAAAGTAATGCACATTGGAAAAAATAACCCGAACTATACATACAATATGATGGGGGCTAATTTAGCTACAACTAATCAGGAAAGAGATCTTGGAGTCATCATGGATAGTTCTCTGAAGACATCCACGCAGTGTGCAGCGGCAGTCAAAAAAGCAAACAGGATGTTAGGAATCATTAAAAAAGGGATAGAGAATAAGATGGAGAATATCTTAATGCTCTTATATAAATCCATGCTACGCCCACATCTTGAATACTGCGTGCAGATGTGGTCTCCTAATCTCAAAAAAGATATACTGGCATTTGAAAAAGTTCAGAAAAGGGCAATTAAAATGATTAGGGGTTTAGAACGGGTCTCACATGAGGAGAGATTAAAGAGGCTAGGACTTTTCAGCTTGGAAAAGAGGAGACTAAGAAGGGATAAGATAGAGGTATATAAAATCATGGGTGGTGTGGAGAAAGTGAATAAGGAAAAGGTTTTTTTCTTGTTCCCATAATATAAGAACTAGGGGCCACCAAATGAAATTAATGGGCAGCATGTTTAAAACAAATAAAAGGAAGTTCTTCTTCACACAGCGCACAGTCAACCTGTGGAACTCCTTGCCTGAGGAGGTTGTGAAGGCTAGAACTATAACAGGGTTTAAAAGAGAACTAGATAAATTCATGGAGGTTAAGTCCATTAATGGCTATTAGCCAGGATGGGTAAGGAATGGTGTCCCTAGCCTCTGTTTGTCAGAGGGTGGAGATGGATGGCAGGAGAGAGATCACTTGATCATTACCTGTTAGGTTCACTCCCTCTGGGGCACCTGGCATTGGCCACTGTAGGTAGACAGGATACTGGGCTGGATGGACCTTTGGTCTGACCCTGTATGGCCATTCTTATGTTCTTACTCCCCCAAATCAATACAGTAAAAGCTGTGTTATCCGCTTTATCAACTGGAAAGCTCTATTTCTGATATCTTCCAATACAAATCTTCAGTCTAATAACCGGGACTAGTATACAGTCCAGGAGGCTATGCAATTGCATATTCTGCACTCTACTTTTATGCAAAAGAGGGAGAAAACGAGTAGGATGTGCCAGCAAGTAAGCAAGCTACTATCAGGGATTTATTTAAAAAAGCAGCTTCCAAGGTGTCATAGGGTCATTACAGATTCAGCCCAATCTCCTACACCTTCTACATATACAATGATAATTGATGTTGATAATGATGATCCTGATGCACTGCAAGATTCTGAAGTGCCTTCTGAATCATCAAAGAAAGATTAAATTATGTTCAGTATAAATTTACTGTTAAGTGTATTTTTAATGACCTGCATGTATGCCATGCACTGCCCATAGTGATATGTAGTGTCATAAGATAACCTACTGTATAGAAAAATTTACCTGAATACACCTAAGTGCCTCAAGAAATGAACCACTCTGCAGTGCAGTACTACTACTGGATTGGTGAGTATACTATTTTATACTTTATTCATTTTATTGTATTCTAATTCTTTGAAAATTAGTATTCTATTGGTAAGTATAACTCTTAGTTAACCAGAATTTTTGACTATCTGGCACTCCCCATTCTCCCAACATGTTGGATAACAAAGCTTTTTCTGTACCTTCCCTCACTCCCCCAGGTGATTGTCTGTCCCCCTGCCCCTTATTGGAACTGTTTTCCCCACTGTCTTTCATTCAGTTTTCAGAGTTACCTCTCCTCCTTTCAGGAATGAGCTGGGTCTGGCTTATATAGACCTCAGGCCCCTTCTACTTCCAGCAGCCTCTGAGAGGAACGGTTAATTGGAGTCAGCTGTTTTTGCTTTTTTCTTTTCTCCCGCACGTGATAGTTCACTCTGTCACAGGTTCCCCAATAAGCTATAGACAAATATTTTTTCTAATGGCTTATTCCTATGATGGATGAGAAACAAGAGAATGGTAGTTCTGAATGAAAAAATCTCCCTTGTGTAAATATGCAATTATGTCATTGTTAATGATTTGCAACTCTTTACTAATCCGACACATGATAATTTCGTAGACACTCTACCAAACATATATTGACACAAAACAAGCAAATGAATACTTGGAAAAATTGAATAAACTCAGCTGAATATAAATCAACAGATCCAGATGAGATTAAACACTAGGATCTTAAGAGAATTAGATAATTAACTTACTGAACCACTAGCAATTACTTTTTGTTTTAAATAAACGCATGATATGTTCAATGTGCCTGTGTTAAAGTTTCTGTAGGAAACTTAAGTGAAATTATGACAACATTGAAGTCACTGGTTAAAGTTTCCACTCATTTCAATAGCCATTCCTGGGGGAATTCTGTGCCAAAAAATTAAAAATTCTGTGCACAATATTTTAAAATTTTATTTGTCAAAATAACACAATATAATCATGCCAGTTTCAATTATGTTGGCAATTTATTTCAAAATACGTACCAGCAAGTATGTCTGTAACAATACAGAATAAAACAAAGATTCCGAATTTTTTTCACAAATAAATAGGCATATTAATTTGAGCAATAATTCATTTAAACTACAATACAGAAATGTATTTCCTGCACCCCTAAGAAGCAATGCAAAGGCTTGGGAGAGTCAGGGGTAATGGGGGAGCTGAGGGAGAGGGAAGTAATTGCTGGGAAGGAGCCTGGGAGTGAACCTGAAGGGTTGTTGGGTGTGAGTGGGAGAAGTATGGAACAGGTGTTTTTTTTTTTTTGAGGGGGAGGGATTGTTAGGGAGTTGGGGAGCCTTCCCCATGCAGACCTGGCTGTCCCCTAGCCTCTCCCATTCAGCCAGGCACATATGCCCCTGTCCCCATGTGTTCCTGCAACCACCTCCCCCTCTCCCCATGTGTCTCTGAAGCCCCTCTCCCCTACCCCTATGTGGCCCTGCAGCCCCCTCCCATTCAGCCCCAGCTGAATGCTGTCACACCACTAGCTTCTGAGGCCATGCCCCAGTCCCTCCCTCCCTCTAGCCCCTCTAAAACCCAGTCTATGAGCCCCCAACAGCTCAGTGTGCCCTGCTCTGTCAGTCCCATGCCTCCTCACCTGGCCCTGCTGTGAGGAATGCAGTTTCTCCTTCTCCACCCACTGGCTGCCCTCTCAGTTTACCTAGTGGGCAAAAGGAGTAACTGCAGTGCCTCTCCAGCAGAATCTATATTTTGTGGAGAAAAAAAATAATCTGCAAGGGACATGAATTCTTCAAATGTGCACTGGTGCAGAATTCCCCCAGTTGTAAATAGGGCTAGGATTTCTTCCCTGATTTTTCTGATGTGATTATAAATGAGCAACTTATTGTTCTATGATTGGATAACTATACATATGAAAATATCAGAGCTGGGTGAGAAATGGTCTCCTTTCCTCTAGCATGCCTCCATGATACCCCTGTCACACCTCTTAGCTACTCAATAGACTGCTGTGAGGAGATTCAGACTCTGAATTCCCAATGTCCTTTATGCCTCCAGAGTCTGAATTGAGTCCCACAGGGAGTTATATCTTTAAGAAATCTATAGAGAAGGTGGGGGAAGGAATGAGCGGTCTGGGGCATTGTTACTAGGCAGATGAACAATTAGCACTCCACATCCAGAAGTTTCTGGAATTGGGTGTGGTAGTTTTGGGCATGCTCAATAGGTTCACTGTAGCTGGACTCAGACTCCACTGAGGGCAAATAGTCAGGGCAGCTGCCTCACAAAAGGACATGTGACCTGAGTGGGTTGGAAGAAGCTGGGTCATAAGCGCAGAAAGCAGGCTGGTTCCTTTTAATGATGAAGCATTTTGCAGAAGATTAGTGCTATTGTTAACCTTCCAACAGGGTTAACTGAATGATTTCAGCAGAGGAGAAAGTCTGCATGGATTCCAGTTGGAGGTTTCTGCAAGCAAGAGGAGGGAAGATATTGTTGCAGTGCTTTTGACTCAGCTGACTGGATAGATTTGATGATCAAAGGTGAGACTCATATGAACTCACCTAAGCTTTTGGGAACTCTGAGTTACTTCTCACTGTGTTTCTGTGGGGACTGACCTGTTTAGATTTAATTTGTTTCCTTTTATGTTTATGTATAACTGAAGATAATGTATGTGGATTATAAAGTAGCCTTGTTATGTTGCAGAAATTACGTGTTGTTGTTGGTTATTGGTTGTTGGTTGTTGCTGTTGTTGGAAATTAAGTTGTTGGTTATCATTTTAAGATTTTATAAAGTTGGTACTTAAAAATTAAGTTAATTCATTTTGTTCTTTTTTTTGGACTTGACTGGGGGGAGGTTGATTTTGTACAATCCTTGCTGAAAATCCCCAGTGACTGAATTCTGTATGCTTTTCATGGGATTTGGTTTTTAGGCACTAAGAGAAGATTGGTAAAGTAAACACTAACCGACCCAAAGGTTACATAGGCACTGCTGATGTTGGGATCCCTAGGACCACTCTTGGGATGCAGATCCTCGATCTAGAATGCCCTCTTAAGAACTACAATGAACTGTCTAGTGCCTGAGACCAATGATGACTCCTCCCTACCCCACTTATAGCTTACACATACCCCACAAAGGTGTTTGCCTTCTGGTTTACCTCATCAATGGGCCACAGGATAGGTGTAGTACATAACACATACAGATTTTGCATAAGATTTGAACACATAATTACTCTTGTATAAATCTGTAATTCTCATTTTATTAAAACTTAATAATCCCTACCCTCCATATAGATCACCCTTTCCTTGAGAGTCCATCTGTGTATGCAGCTCCTTCAGCACCTTCCCTCATCTAAATATGGTTTAAAATGGCCAAAGACACCTGATTAAATCCACTCCTGCCTTTTATAACCAATGTTTTGTCTAATTTTTTCCATCCATGTGCAGAATACATTTTGTTTTGTGCACCGAGGTATGTGCGGATTTGCGCCACCAGTAGAAACAAAAAACCTACATATAATATATATATTTTTAAAAAGTTAACATAGACATAATTACTCCAGCCAGGACAGGTTAGGCATTTTAGAACTCACAACTCAAATAATTAAATTTAAGTGTAAGAGAGATAAAAATTATGAAATGCATAGACTGGATAAAATACTAAAATAACACACTTTGAAAGAATAAAATTACAGAGAATATATGTGCATTGCAGGAAATACCAAGAAGTAACAACAACAATAATACAAGTATGTGTTGGGAGGTGAGTGTGAAAGAGACGTGCGTGTGTGTGTATGTGACACAGACAGTATGTGTGACTGTGACAGGGTGAACTTACCCCGCACTGGATGGGGAAGGGTAACTCCTCACTGTGGGCAGAGGGAGCCATGCCCCCATGTCCCTACTGGGCATGCTCCAATTGTAGCAGTATAAGAGGGAGCAGCCCAGCTCAGTCTGGGCTGACCGCTGGAGAGGAGGGATGCTCCTTGACAGCTCCTGCCCAGGAACCACTGGAGCCGTGGAAGTCAGAGGTGCTGAGACCCACACAGATGCCCAGCTACCTGTGGACACCCCAGGGAGGTCTGAGCTACAGGGAGTTGCACCAGGAGAAGAACGCAGAGACCTTGAAAACGCACAGATTGCTGACTGGAGTGACAAGGTAGAAAGTTGCCCAGGGTGGGACTAGCAATTGTCCCAAGACTGGGCAATGTGTTGTGGATGGATCCCCCCTAGTGGCAGACACACTCACCACCTCAAGGGCCCTGGGCTGGGACCCAGTGGAGCAGGGAGAGCCCTGGTCCCCCTACCTGGCTGCCACCCTCACTGGGCAACCACTTGACCATAGAGCTCCATTTGGAGGGCAACTCTAGTGACTCCTACCGCTAGGCCATATAGCCCTGTCTCGAAGGGTGATTCCATTGACTCTGGACGCTAGGCCATACATCCCCACCCAGAGGGCTACCCTATTGACTCTGGCTGCTAGGTCATACAGCCATGCCCTGAAGGTGTGACTCTGGCCACTAGGCCTTACTGCCCTGTAGACCCAGGATATCGCTATTGACTTTGGCCATTGGGCCTTACTGCCTTGCAAACCCCAGGGTACCTTTATGGATTCTGGTCACTAGACCTTACTGCCCAGCAGAGAAGAGCTACCCTCCGGATGTGGGTCACGTGACCCTATTGCTCTGTGGAGCAAGGCGATTCCATAGACTACAGCCATTGGGCCTTAAAGCCCTGCGGATCAGGGCATCTCTATGAACTCCTGCCCTTAGGTCTCACGGCCTGAGACAGAGGGCAGCTTGAAGGATGGGGTGAACTCACCCCACAATGGACGGGGTCTCCCCACCCCATCACAGTGACACAGAGACTCTATGTGTGTGAGAGAGAGAGAGAGACACACACACACAGAGACAGTGTGTGTGTTGGCTGCTGGGGAAGTTTCTGAGAGACGCTGTGTGCTGTCTCTTTAAGGCACTCACTGAAAGCTGTTTTTCTCTGTCCTGAGCTCTGTCTCCCCTCCCCCACTCTGCAGAGTTGGGTTACATGGACAGGGGGGAGGGGGAGAGATGGTGAGAGTGAGAGTGTGTGTATGAGACTGTGAGCTGACTGGGGAAGTCTCAGACCGTGCGCTGTCTCTTTAAGAAAGGCACTCACTCACTGCCCAGAGGCTGGAGTCTTTCAGACCTCAGACCACAGCAGCACCAAGTCCTGTGCCAGGCTGTCCCCTCTCCCCTGCTCTGTGGAGATGAGGGACAGGGGAAGGGAGACACCCTGACATCAGCGCCCCTCTTCCCGCCCCACCCCACCACCCTGCACAGCCACCAGGAGGGTCCTGGGGGCAGCTGCAGGAGCAACATGGCTACAAAGCAGTGGAGGAAGGGGCACCTGAATACAGGCTGTCGGATGTGCACGGCACTTGAATCTCCCTGGGCGGCCGCCCAACTGTGCAGCTTAGAGGAAACACAGGACTGAATCAGTGATCACAGAATCCTACCTGATGACTTAATCACCAGATGACCTCTCCCTTGGCAAACCAGTTCTCCAAGGAAGAAGCCTGCTTTTTGTCTAGGGTTCTTCATTTTGACTAGAGGACAAACAACATAGAACAATACTATATAGTATTGTTAAGCCTTTGCAACTATGCCTGTAGGACTATCAATTCAACTGGGAGGTGAAAGAACAATATAGAATACAAAAGGCCACAACTTAAAAATGGAGTTTGCAGCTTGATAAAGATATATACAGAGTTAATAATTTCACATAGAATTAATAAATTGTACAGAAAGATTCCCCAAATCATTCCAACCCTGAAACCCCTTGTTAATTACTTAAAGGCCTAATCCTGCATCACCGAGTATGTCTACACAGCCTGTGGAAGCAAGCTTTACAGCCCAGGTCGACACACTTGGACTAGCGGGCCTCACGCTAGTGCTCTAAAAATAGCTATGTAGACAGCGCTTTGAGGTTATGGCTGGAGCTGGAGCCGTCCCTAGGCTTTGGAGCTTGAGCCTAAAACATAACTTCAGAGTACTGCCTACACAACTATTTTTAGAGCACTAGTGCAAGCCCTGACACAGACCCCGCTAGCCCAAGTCTGTCAACCTGGGCTGGGAGGCTCTCTACTGCCAGTTAGACACACCCATTGAAGTCAATGCGAGTATTGCAATTTGCTCCAGTGGGTCCAGAATTGAGCCCTGAGAGAATGGCAAATTTAATGAAATAATTAAGCAGGTAGGTGCTTCTAAGGATTGCTACTTGTATCATGAAATCATAAGGGATGAAGTGCATTACCAGCATTCTATTAAAATTTATGATCCACTTCTAGGAATCTCTGCATTTGAACTGACCATTTATTAAAAAGAAACAGATTCATCAGAGAAATTAACATGTGGCTATATATAATGTTTCAAATTTAAAAGTATAAATTGCATTTCTATTTACTAAAGTGCTCTGACAGTTGAATAGTTGTGGTGATAATTGTATATCAAAACCAATCAGTGGTGAATTACCTGTTAATATAACAGATCAGGAACGGCTAAAGTTAATGTTCAGAAGACCTTCTAGACCATGCTTCACAAATGTCAAATTTTGTATTCCTGTGTTTCTGGGTAAGACGTGGAGAAGATTTAATCATGCACTTAGTTTTACTCACTTTTATCAGTCCCAGTAACTTAAAGGTGACTATTCATATTGTGAAAAGTTAAGTCTTTGCAGGATTTCAGCCTTATTGTTGAATTAACTTAGCTTTTTCCATTTAATTTCTTTTTTATTATTAAAGACCAAAAAACACCTATCTGTGCTTAGTAATTGTTAATATTTAAATACTGCCAACCAGAGCTGATTGAAAAATGGGATGAAACTTGACTATTTTTAATCAAAATTTAAAATGTTGACTAAAAATGATATCAACATTTCTAATTTTGAAATCTGATAACCAGTTTTAGTCCCAATTAAACTTTGAGGGTCACCCAGTTTAAATAGGGTTTGGAGAAAACATATTCACAACTCTGCTGCTGGGTGTCATTTTGCTGAAATAGTTATCTGTAAGACTGAGTTAATACAGGAAAAGCACATACTGTTTCATTGGAATAGCTATGTTTTTCCAAAGAAAAATTATGAACTATTTTAAAGTGTTGATTTTGAAGAATATCATAACATAGCAAAAGTGACCACCCAAACAATATCATATGTTTTTAAAGGTATATAAAAAAATTATGATACCCCTTTTTTGCCTGAGCAGTTAGCCATTATGCAGTCTTGCAGGTTGTCTTATGCTTCGTTCCAGCTACAAAGTAAAAAAAAAAAAAATGTCGCTTTTAAGAAGGCTATTGGTCAGTGTCACTGGTCATTGGTTCCTGAAAGAACCATAAAGCAAATGATCAAACTAAGATAGGCCTGCCGGGTGATAAGCAGTTGGTACACATGAATCAATAAATCAATAAAATAGCAAAAATAACACTACAAAATAAGCATGTATTAAATGCCATAAATGCTAAAGTAAAAGGGGCTTGTGCTCGCATTAAAAAAAATGCTGTTTTTATATTAATCGCTCTGGCTTAATTAAAAGAAATTTGCAAGCTATTAAAAATGCTGCTGTTGTTTTTCATGCTGTATCTCTTAATCATACCTTTAGTTTTAAAAACCTCCTCCCAAACCTTAGGTCATGGTTTACGGGGCTTTTCCGAAAAATTGTCAAGTAAATTATTTTCCTTCTTTTCTTTCTATGTGTCATTTGGGTAATGTTGCAATGTGCAAAATGTTTGTATAGTGCTGTTACTAAAAGCTCTGCTGTCCGTAAAAAAACACAGTATCTTTCCCTCCAGCTTAATCGCAAATTGCGCAACGGGCCTAACAATTTGGGGTTGTCAGCCCCCAAAAAAAGACTGTAACAGTCAGCAGCAACCCCTCCCCCCTCCCCCTTTAACAGCTAGCAGCCTTTATGGCAGCCAGCGGCCATTGGGGGGGGCAAACACCTCATATACACAGTACATAGTAGCCTAAACTTTTAAACTGTCTTCCCTTCTCAGCCTTAAAGCAATTAAAGCTGGTCCCAAACCGGTTTTCACAAACCAAATTGCAAAAGTGCAGGGTTTGTTAACCACCAATCAAATGTTAACAAAACCAAAGCCTGTATTTAAATGTGTATAAAAGATCTTTGGCTTTTGTATAAGTTAAAGTTTTTGTACCAAGGTGCAAAGCTCTCCTTTCTTCTGCAAAATAAAGCAACCTCTTCCTTATCCCTGTCTGGCTGTTATTGGCTCTCAGCTAGGCAAACCCAACATTTCGGTAACGGAATCATGAGAGTCCATCCCAAGAAGTCTATCTCCCAAGGAGGCATATTCAGACAAACCAGAAAGAGAAGAGAGGTGCAGCTAAACCCATAACCATAGCACACTCTATATTTAGAAACTCTTTTGACTTCAATGGAAATTCTGTATACAGAGGGATTACCAGGATTAGGCCCTTAGAAGTGACTTAAACCAAACAATTCTTAAATAAGCAATATGTAGTCCATTACCCTCTTTTTTTCTTTCTTTCATGGATGCTCTAGACCCCACTGAAATCCTGAGAAGAAAAGAAGTCACAGCATCTTCTTATTATACTGACCTGTTCATGCTAACTACTTACGATACTTTCTCTCATATACTATTTTTAATGTCCATTGGTTAATACATTTTGTAATCAGTTTATTTTCCAAGTCAATGTATTTACTGCTATTTCCCTTAAATTGTCTTCAACACAGATTATTCTGAAATCCCGTTGCTTGCAGATTGCTGTGAACACTTACATTATGAAAATGTTATCTTCTCTTACAATTATCTTAAAATATCATTTCAATTAATCAAAAAGATATGTCACAGTTGCATATAAGGTAACATCACTTACATACTATACTTAAAAACAACGAGGAGTCCTTGTGGCACCTTAGAGACTAACACATTTATTTGGGCATAAACTTTTGCGGGCTATAACCCACTTCATCAGATGCATGGAGTGAAAAATACAGTAGGCAGGTATAAATATACAACACACGAAAAGATGGGAGTTGCCTTACCAAAAGTGGGGGGTCAGTGCTAACGAGGCCATTTGAATCAGGGTGGATGTGGCCCATTCCGAACTGTTGACAAGAAGGGGTGAATATCAACAGAGGGAAAATTACTGACACCCCCCCCCACCACCACCCAGTAAGGCAATTCCCATCATTTCATGTGCTGTATATTTATACCTGCCTACTGTATTTTTTTCACTCCTTGCATCTGATGAAGTTGGGTATAGCCCACGAAAGCTTATGCCCAAATAAATGTGTTAGTCTCTAAGGTGCCACAAGGGGTGGTGAGTGAGGCATCATTTGTTATGGGGCAAGGCAGTCTCTCTCCCCACTGCTTTAATTTATAACTCTTCTACTCCCCATCCCTGCATGACTTTACAGTATATAAAATAATTATATATATTGTTCTATATGCTGACCCAACTTTGCCACCCTCTCCCCCACAAAAAAATCTAGAAATGACACCCCTGCTTGGGAGGGTAGCAAGTAGGATGAGAAGAATTGGGAGTGTCAGTTGGGAAAATGTCTAGGGTTATAATGCTGGGTATCAGAGAGGGTGAACAGCTGAGGTAGGTGCAAGCCTGCTAGCTATCTTCAAAATATGCCTGTAGAAGGGAAGTAGGACACTTGGCTTTCACCCAGAGCGTCACATCAAGAAAGGAGGCACTCACAAGAACATAAGAATGGCCCTACTGGGTAAGACCAAAGGTCCATCTAGCCCAGTATCTTGTCTTCCAACAGTGGCCAATGCCAGGTGCTTCAGAAGGAATGAACCAAACAAGTAATCATAAAGTGATCCATCCCGTGTCACTCATTCCCAGCTTCTGGAAAACAGAATCTAGGGACACCATTCCTGCCCATCCTGGCTAATAGCCATTGATGGACCTATCCTCCATTAATTTATCTAGTTCTTTTTTGAACCCTGTTATGGTCTTGGCCTTTACAACATCCTCTGAAAAGGAGTTAGGATTCGTCCTAAAGATTATTGAGATGGGTGGACTTAATTGTGTACAGAAGGCTGTGATGACTGGGTGAGCCTCATAGGCTGGAATGGTTTGGATCTGAATTTAAGAATGACTATGTGGGCCAAACCACAAACTTTCTATGGTCACCCTGTAACTTTTGTGATGCCTGTTTCTTCCAGCACTGATTTAAGTATTTAATTACAGGCACAGGGATGGCCTGAATGAGAGTTTCTCTCAATTATTTCTCTCCTGGCACTTCTGCATTGAATTGTGCCACTCACAATCTACTGACCCCTAGAGAAAAAGAAACTTAATTTATGTTAGGGAAGCTTGCAGCTAATCAGCATCATGAATTAGAGTTTAAAATTGCAAAAGATATTTCAGGGGTTTAGGTGAAGCCCTTAGGGAAAGTTTAATTGAATACAAACCACCACAAAACAACTCATGTTATTTACATTTCTGTAAGATCAACATCACTGTCTAGGCTTTGCAACAACCTATTATATCCCGTGTCATTTTTATGCTATTCCTTTTGCATGTATGAAAAAGAGTTTGCGGTCATTGTGGTGCTGTTTATTTTAAATATCCTCTATTTATTATTTATGGAGTGATTTGCCTGCATATCAGAATTATAGTTTGTGTCAACACTTCCTGTGGGTTATAATATGGAAATGTGTAAGCTTTAAAATTCCAGTACTGGACATTACATCACCTCCAAGCTCACAAACATTCTAATGTGGTATTTGATATAAGCGTAGGAAATAAATTTATAGTGGAGCATCCTGAAATGAGTCTTGGAACATCAGGCAGATAGAGGGGGGAAAAGGTGAAAGATCACTATCATTTTTATTATGCCTCCAATAAATACTTCTGCTCTTTTTTTCTAATTAGCACTCAGAAACCGTGTAGTGTCCTAGTGTAAGGAGAAAACATGCCTAAACCACTGCCCTCAGCTGGAATACCAATTGTTATGGTCATTGCTGAAAGCGGCTGTAAGACCTTTGTAGCAGCCTTAGCACAAATAACAGACCAGGAGGGGAGAGGAAAGTGAGTGACCACAAGGAGTAAACACGAACAAGTTATGTAACACTAACAAATTGGATATAAAAAGAGGAAGAAATCTGAGCTCAGTGGACACTTGAACATTTGGACACCTCTCAAGTTCCCCTGCAGACGAAAGGCTGGCCACTGGCTGTCGACAGTTATCCATGTGTGATGTCATCAAGACCCTGGGGTTCTCTACTAACCTGTTGTGGACGTGTGTAAGTGCCGGAGACTAAATAAAGTAGAAGCTTTGAGTAAAAGCACTTTTGTTTGCCTCCTTGCATCAACTATCAATCAGCCAGATGGCTGTGTCCCCATGATTTATTTCCTGCCATCACCTCACAAAAAGTAAAGTTACCATAAACTTTTGGTTCAGCAAAACCCTGGGTAACACTATGACCTGATCCAACAAAGCACTTAAGCATCTGTGACACTTTAAGCTTGTGATGAGTCCTGTTGAAATAAAGTTATGCACATCCTTATGTGTTTTGCTGTATCAGGGTCCCAGCCATCAATGTAGAGTACATTGGGAACAATGGCCAGTATGTCCCATCTCATGGAGAAATTCAGGAGGGGAGCAGAGGAGACTAAAAGGAAGGAAAAGCTGAGAGCATCTGTTGAGGCATCTACAGAAAGGGACTACTGGAACCATGGGGTTTGGAGGATGAGAGGTCTCCAAACACAGTAGATCCAGGAATCAACAGGAAAGGGATCCTCCCACCCACACACAGTTCCTCCAGTTTTGATATCTAATATATAGCTCAGCTTTGAATTAACTGTATCCCATATTTCCACATAGAAATCTGGTGTGTCTCTGGAGGCTACCAGGACAGAGGGAAGAGGCAGTGAGGGTTTCCTATCAACTGCAGTGGATTCAGTATTTCATCCTTAAAGTTCAAGGACTTCCGTGGAGAACAAGGATGGGGAAAGGAATGCTGATGGGGAAAGGTACTTTCTTCCATGCCAACAGGGTGAGGTTGTTTGCAATGGAGATACTACAGAGCAAAACGATGGGGCAATTCTGTAGCAATAGGGGCTGCATAAAACAAAGGGATTTCATTAGGAGATCCAATAACCTTGGAGAGAATAACTCATAATTGCCTAATCTTAGCAGAGGATCCTATCCTGAAAGCGCTCTGCATGTAGCATTCCTACTGACTTCAACAGGAGTTCTACAGAGGGAGTGTTTGGAGAATATGACCCTCAGTAATTTGTGATTGTGTATGCTCTTAAAGGAGGTGGGTTGGATACATTATGTCTAAAATGTATTTACAGTATTTTTTTATTGTTAAATATATTTATTCATTGTAAAATAGGAAACAAAGAGTTCAGGGTCAGTGAAAAGGAATGAAGGATGACACTTACCAACTGTACTTACAAAGGTTACAGAATCTTGCATACCTGCCTGTGTAAATTAGCTTAGTTCTTTGCTGATCTACACAACTGATAATCTGGCCCCAATGCTCAGCCAATTTTTTTTAGCAACAGATATCAGGCATTCCATTCTCTGTTACTGTAACAGCTCTTTAGTGTACATGGACTATAAATGCAATTTGTTTAGCCATCTATCTGGTATGACAAATGGTGGACATGATCAAGGAATGTAATGAAACATATGCCATAAATTGTTTCTCATGCAAGCAAAATGTGCAGTACAATAGTGAATACATTAACTAAATTCATTATTTAGATAAACTTTTCTATCACAATGATAGATTTATGCAGGGGTTGATTAACTGTTGATTCTTAAAAGGAAAATGGCAGTTTTGGCACCAGTCAGACATTGTAGAAGCTGAGTGGCAGAGCTGTCTCTGTGCTGATTTTATTATGAACAATAAAACATGTAATACGTATAAATAGTATTGAATGAGAAGGTAAAACTAATTGTAAATAGTATAACAATGCAGAATTAGCTGAAGTAAGAGAGTAAAAGAATCTTATGGCACATAGCAAATGAGGAATGCCTCAATGCACAGACTGTCTCTTACTAAGCAATTACGTATAGTATGGGCCTGAGCTCAACCCTGCATTGCTTATATCTCTCTGTCTCCTGTTCAAACTGGCACTGCTTCCTTCAACCCACCAAGTCTAGCATCACCCTTATGTAAGGTCTGAGGCCTTTTTCTGTAGCCATATTGTAAGGTGTGACCTGCAACCATATTAGGAAAGCAGTAGCCATGAGCCAAGAAGCAGAAAGTCACATCCTCACATTCCCTCTAAATTACATAAAACAACGTAATATTGGGCTGTTAAGAAGGCGATCCTATCCCAATAGTACCCATCATCACCAGATAAAGAAATAGATCTTAAGATGGTTAAAGAAAACTTTCTTTGATAGCATTCTTTCTGGCAAGAAATCACTTATCAACAGTTGTGATTGTGAAATCTCTACTTCTTTATTGTTTTGTTTTTATGGCCCCTACTTCTCTATTGCTTATCTATATCAGGGGTCGGCAACGTTTGGCACGCGGCTCGCCAGGGTAAGCACCCTGGCGGGCCGGGCCAGTTTATTTACCTGCTGACGCGGCAGGTTCGGCCGATCACGGCCCCCACTCGCCACGGTTCGCCGTCCCAAACGTTGCAGACCCCTGATCTATATGGTCTCTATCTGGTTCTTTGATTGTTTCTGTCAGTTGCATAACTAATTTTGTGAGATCTAAATCAACTAAGGTGGTGGGATATGATTGGTTAAAGAATTGTTTTATAATATGTTAGGATTGGTTAGAAAATTGTTTAGTAATATTTTAGTAAAATCATTTTTAAGGTACAGCTAAGCAAGCCTCAAGTTTCAATATATAAAGTGGGGTCCAAAAGGAAGTTCTTTGGAACCGTCTCCAGGACACAGCCCTAAGATCAGAGCTATTTTTTCACCAGGCAAATATATATATATATATATATATATATATATATATATATATATATGCACACACAGTATAAGTTTTAAACAAACAATTTAATACTGTACACAGCGATGATGTTTGTGAAGCTTGGTTGAGGTGGTGAAGTCAGAGGGTGGAAGAGGGAGGGATATTTTCCAGGGAATGCCTTATTGCTAAATGATGAACTAGCTTTTGGCTGAGCTCTCAAGGGTTAACCGATTGTTCTTAATGTAGCCTCACTCTACAAGGCAGCATGAATGGAGGGAGGGGAGACAGCATGGCAGACAGAGACAGAGACACACACCCTGTGTGTGAGAGAGAGAGATGCACATTGCCCCTTTAAGTACGCTGACCCCACTCTAAGTGAACTGCCTTGTTAAGTAGATCAGCAAGTTGAGACAGCAGCTGCTCCCAGGAAGCTCCCTCCATCCTGAGCCCTGTCCTGTCGTTCCCCTCCACCCATTGAGATGGGGTAAGTGGGGTGCAGGAGCAGGGGGGAGGGGGACACCCTGACATTAGTCCTCCCCTTCCCCCCTCTTCCGGGAGCAGCATGCAGGAGCAGCACATGGCAGTGGGGGGGAGGGACAGCTGAACTGCCTGCAACTGATAGCCTGCTGGGTGACTGCTGCGCAGGGAACTTAGGGGAGCGGGGAGCTGATAGGGAGGCTGCCGGTCCACCCTGGTTACAAGCCTCCACCAGCTAGCTGCAATGGGCTACTCTTCCTGCAAATAATGGACAAAGCAGGCGGCTGCCAAACAACGTTATAAGAGAGCATTGCACAACTTTAAACGAGCATGTTCCCTAATTGATCAGCAACGTAACAATGAAACAACATTAACCGGGATGACTTTAAGTGAAGAGTTACTGTATTAGTGCGTAAAGTTATTTCACTGGTAAAAGACCCCGTAAACCTACAAAAGATTATGCCCTGAGCCCTATGAATTGTGTATGGGTGGTCCTGAGCCCTAGGAACTGGGTAAGGGTAGGTGTCTTTCCCCCGGAGCCCTAGGAACTGGGGAAGGGTGTGGGTGCCTAAATCAACTGGGTTACACCTTGAGCCCATGGAAGGGTAAAGGTGGGTGCTCTAGAGTGTGAATTTTATGTGATTAACACTTTATTTTTGGGGTTTTTTTTAGAATGGCCATATTGGGTCAGACCAAAGGTCCATCTAGCCCAGTGTCCTGTCTTCCGATAGTGACCAATGCCAGGTACCCCAGAGGGAATGAAGAGAGCAGGAAATCATGAAGTGATCCAACCCAGGTCACCCATTCCCAGCTTCTGGTAAACACTTACTTCTATCTATCTATTTCAGGCACTTCTATGGTTCCCACAGATATGGTAGTATCTGAGAAATTGACAAACTTTACTGCATTAATCCTCACAACACTCCTGTGAGGTAGGGAAGGGATATTACCTCCCGCCCTCACACACAGATGGGGAATTAAGGCACAGAGAGGCTAAGTGACTTGCCCAATGTCACATAGAGAGACTGTGGAGGAACAGATATTTGAACCCAGGTCTCCCAAGTCCTTGACTAGTGTCCTTACCATTAGAAAATCCTTTCTCTCTGCTTAGGGCCCACTCCAGCATGGCACTCAACTTCATCCACCCAGCAGCTATGTCTGGCACCCTCTGTGACATTCCCCTGGTGTTATCCAGACTGGTGATCTGCTAGGTCTCTCCAATCCTCGACTCTGGGAGCCAGCCTTACCCTGCTCTGCTGTGAGAACCCCCACTCCCGAGCTGTTCACGCACAGCCTCTAGCATGTAAGCTGCTCCCAGCTACGTGAGTGAGCACTTTTGGCTAGCCGCTGCTTGGATTGTGCAACCAAATGACAGTAGCCAATATCTCTGGTCCCAGACACAACCCTAGGCATCTCCATCTTGCAGTGTCCAGTTATGCCCGCTGGGCGCTGCAAGCTTATATGAGTTTGTCAATTTAACAAAGAAATTGATATGAACCAGGCTTGTTATCCCAAGGGTAGTCTCTGACTCACTTCAAACCAAACACACTGCTTCAGGTAGAATAAACAAACAAATGTATTAACTACAAAAGATAGATTTTAAGTGATTATAAGTCAAAACACAGCAAGTCAGATTTGGTGAAATGAAATAAAAGCAGAATGCATTCTAATCTGATCTTAACACTTTCAGTGCCCTTACAAACTTAGATGATTCTCACCACAGGCTGGCTGGTTTCCCTTCAGCCAGGCTCTCCCCTTTGATCAGCGCTTTAGTTGCTTGGTGGTGGTGTCTGTAGATGGAGGTGGAAGGGAGAGAGCATGGCAGATGTCTCTCCCTTTTATCATGTTCTTTCTTCCCTCTTGGATTTCCCCCCCCCCTTCAGAGTCAGGTGAGCATTATCTCATCGTAGTCCCAAGGGAAGGGGGGGTGACTCACTGGAGAGTCCAACAGATCCCTTGTTGCTGCCTAGACCAGTGTCCTTTGTTCCTGTGAGGCTGGACTGGGTTTGTCCCATATATGCCCTGATTAGGTGTGAACTGCCCCTCTGCTCCTGGAGAGTTTTGCCTGGGCTTGTTTAAGCCATGAGGACACATTTTCAGTCTCATAATTTTATACATGAAATTACATCCTATAACATTACTATAACAGCAATGCTCAGTGCATCATGAGCTTTCCGAAGACACCTGACATGACAAACTTTGCATTGGATACCACACAATTATTTTATAAGGATGAACATGGGGATGCAGGGTGTTCCCCTGCGGTACAGAGTGTCACACTCCAGTCATCTTGTCTTTCTTTGGACAGCGGTGGCCTGCATCTTTCTCCCTTCATTATTATGAGGTCACAATATGGCTGTTCTCTCCAAACTCAGAATTTTAGGGCCTGAGGCTGCCAGGAAAGGGCCACCTCACCCACAGAGTCTTATGAGGAGAAAGTGGGAGGGCAACATAGCCAGCTATCCATTTCAAAATTGCTTATTCTGGGCAGGACTGTCAGACCCTGTGATGTAATGGTGTGCAGCATGAGCTGTGCCATCACAAAAGGCACAGCACTGGGCGTTAGATGGCATAGGTGCTTTAAGCTTCCTGGACGCTGCTCTAAGATATAACAGCTTGTCCAAATTTGCTTGTGGCTTGAGAGCACAACCTGGAATGGCTGTTAAACCCTGTCTATGGCCCAACCACTGACACTCCCTCTCTGATGTCCCAGCCATGTCCACTGCATGCTCTTATAATCTGTATAACATAAACCAGTCACTAGAGGGAATAGGCACATAGCTAAACAAGCTGATGTGTGGCTGTTCCCGAGTTGTGATGTTGGCAACAGTGGCTATTGCCAAAATGTGTGTGTTGCCTGAATAAAAGATTGATAATACTCAAAGAAATCTGATTTACACTACAACACACACCCGGTTCCAAGGCCTGTAGGAGGCCAGAAGGCCCCTTGGCCTTATGCACAATATTTATACCAGCATGTATGGGCCAAAGCAAGGTGAAGAGGGCGGAAGAATCCCACTCAAGGGTTTTATTTTGTCTTTATTTGTCCACTACCTAGGTATGTATCGAACTCAGTAATAACATATTTGAAATAATGGAAAAAATAGGAAGAAATATTTTTTAAAACCCATGCATTTACAACTGAAAAAAAAACCCAAGAGTTTGCCTAGTGTGAATATATCAATGTGGATATAGATATTAAATTAGGAAGTGAAATTATGGCCAGGGTAATTAAATTCACCCAGAAGATGAATAGAATATAAAATCCCATTTCCAATCCATTGGGTCCTGGTAAGAATGTAGAAAGTAGGCACATAACTAAATGCTGGAAATGTGAAGAAATGAATGGTGCATTAATATACGTGTGATGGTAGAGTCGTCCTCTGAGTGATTATTGGGCATAAGTTCTATATAGTCTTATTTGAATTCTGGATTTGGGCCTGCCTACAGATCCAATTATCTTTGTTGTTGTCTATGACAAGAATCTAACTGAGATATTCAACCTTGATAAAAGTTCCCATTAATAGCAGAACTAGTTGCCAAATGAATTGCTCTCCAGAAACAGAAAAATACTTCATAGATCTCTCTGCCTCTTTCTCTGGTATGTTATTCCCTGTGTTTTAGTGAAGAGATAAAATATTTTCAGCATTTTCAAGTTTATCAGTGTTTAAGAATGTTTTTGGTCGGCATTTCTAGAAATACATGTATCAGTACAGAAGTCACATCCCCATCCAGAATTTCAAGAGACATCATTCACCTCATTTAAATTTCACATTTTAGTCTTCTACCTCATTGCTATCCACTCCAACTGTATCTTCTCAACACACAAACACACACAAATTAGTGCTACCAAGATTAAGAAGAAACAATAGTGAGACAAATATTCACAGTGTGTTGTAACTGATGGTTCCAAGACATGAGGGATCTGAAGAAGAGCTCTGTGAAACTTGAAAGCTTGTCTCTTTCGCCAACAGGAGCTGGTCCAATAAAAGACATTGCTTCACCTACCTTATCACTCAGATAAAACCAATCACAAGGAGGGCCAAATGTTAATCCATTTTTTTAATGGAGTTACAGCAGAGTCAAATTTGACTCATTTTTAATCACTGTAATTAGGACTGTCAAGCGATTAAAAAAATGGCCAGTGCTCAAACCACTGAGAGATAGCTCTCCCCCCTGAGCTATCTCTCAAAAACAATTCCAGTAATCTGAAAGGAAATTATGAATTTTGATATTTTGTTCCAATTTGGAACAAAAGCAAATTTTGACATCATGGAATTTCAGTGGGATGGACAGTTGAGGTTTCACTCAGGTCTATTGAAGAGTTTATTATTTGTGTCTTTACTGTGTGTTTAAATAAAATTGGTGAGTTTTTTTTGTTTAGTTGGAAAATAATCCTTCCACGCCCCTAACGATCATTCATTTTGCCTAAAGATCTTCCCACATATCTGCCAACTACATGCCACCCCTCAGATCTTTCCATTTCCCTAGGATTTCTGTATCCCTCTCCCATTTGAGAGACCATTTTAAATTCTGAAAATATATTCATGTAGAATGTTCTTTCATAATGAATCAAACAACTTGTATGAAGTGCATTAAATGAATGCTTCTGCTGGAATTTACTATTGACAATTAATTGTTGCCATTTAGGCTTCAGACTAAAAACACCCATTTAGATTAATGGGACGTTTACGCTTATTAAATATATTACTTCATTTTGTATGCTGACTCAGGAAAACAGCAATCTACTGGTTTGCATCTGAGAGGATATCTTCCTAAGAAAAATAGATAGAATATTTAATTTTAATTTAGGTGGAAGTTTTCACTTTGGAGAAAATATTATGAATACTAATATCCACAGAGACCCTAAATCGGCTCTATAGTGCAGTATTTCCACATCACATATTTCCATTGGTTCTTGCTATGAGTCCATTCTAAGCCAATTTTCTTTTTTACAATTATATATTAATGTCTAATACTTGTCTTAGCTGTACTATAATTGAAGTTTCCACAGGAATGATTCCATTCCAAATTGGCTTAAAAAGTTAATTTAATAAAAACTCAATGCCTGTTAGACCCTTTAAATTGTTTAGAGGTGGGCAGTATTAAAACAAAACAAAACACAAGTCTACTGCCCATAATATTTACTGCAGTATTTTCTGGATATCCTGCAAATACAGTGGGGCAGCAATATATATTTGTGGTGCCCATTGCTAGTTCAAAAAAGGTTTTGATTGTCCTGATTTCAATCATTCTTTATCTACCTAGCTGTATCTCCTGGCTTGGTGTATTTTATTGTGAATGACTCTTGTCAGTTTCTCAGTGTCATCAGTGTCACTATCTTTCTACTTCCAAATCTCTTGAACATGTTGATAAACACACTTTTGGATGCACTCCATCCTCATTTTACATGATTTCCTCACAGTCCTCTCAGATTGGAATGTTTTTGAAAATGAAACTGTAGGGTTGCATCCTCAGGTACACTCAAAATGCAAGTCAGGGTATAATATGCAAAATAGGCTGAAAGCTCCCACTTGCATTGCACTGATCCTGGTGCTGTTCTGTGCACTTCTTTCATTTCAGCTGTGCTAACTTACAAAGACTTATAATGGGCATAGGACCCTGAAAAAACCTAATGAAGGATCAGCTTAACACAGGACAGCTTGACTAAATGTCCCTTTTGCCACAATAAATTGCAATCTGTTCCCAGGCCTGTTCCTGAGCAGCTATGCACTGCCCTTTACACAGTTTTTACAAAGCCACAATGTAACCCTGAGATACTACATTATAGGAAGAGCTGCTAGCCTTGCCTATTATTAAGGTTGCCCGACACGCCCCGTTATGACACCCTGTTTTCAGTATCTTATAAATTTGCTAAATTTTAACAGTTAGAGATGAAATTTTCTAGGCTGGGTGCCTGACTCAAACTATAGTATTCTGAAATTTTTCAGCCAAAATGGTTTAGCAGTTTCCAAGAATAAGACTAGGGAATAACATGTAGTTTTGCAAATTAAAAAGAAAGAAAAAAAATCTGGAGACCTTTTCTTTGAAAAGCTCTGGTTCTCTAGTGCTTTGGAGTAGGGACTTGAAATTTGGCAGAGGGTTGTGTTAAAGGATGTGACCTTTCCCATCCCTGTGAAAATCTGTCCAAATTTGGCAGTTATAACCCTATGAAAAAATTGCATTTCACACTTGCTCAGTACAGACCTGCTAGAGCTTAACTTCTAAATTCTTCGATGCCATCCTCATTGAGCATTCTTGAGCCTCTCACAGCTCTTAGTGCTGACCAGACTGCACATACTCCATCCCCACAGAGCAACTGAGCAAGCTCCATTTCCTAACTTTTGGTTGCTTGATTTTGTGACCTTAATAATGTTCTTTTAATGTTGATTGTGTTTGTGTGTGTGTGCGTGTGCGTGTGTGAGAGAGAGAAAGAGACAGAGATCAAGTTTCTAGAGACAAATGTTGATATTAACTATGTGATGGAGTGGGGTGCTACAAGGTTTGGTATTAACTTATTATTCACCATTTATGAAAGAAAATGACTGGCATTTGTCTGCTTCTGTACATTAGTCTTGTACAGACCAATATAGAGTAATTTTCTTCTAAAGCAAATACCAGTAAAAAGGACAAAACTGCTGAAAAATTTCACGCAAAGTGACTCAAACATTATGTATTATACAGTTTGGTGTTGCATCCTTTACCAATGCTGGGTAGCATTTTTTCATTCAAATAATTGCATTGGAACTGATTTTGATCTAATTTCCATCAATTTAAATGCAAAGAATTCAGTGAAGTCAGTGGAACTGGTACAAAACTGGTGTAAGTGAGAGGAGAATCAGGTCCACTAAACTTAATATGACTAATCACTTGAAGAAGTGCTATAGGAGTTGCAGAATTAGGCCAAAATAAATTCTAGCTGCAATTAACTTTGTCTCCCTGACAAAGTCTGGCAAACAATCACTTCAAAGTTCACCAGCTTAATGCTCTTTGCCCAGAAGCAAATGCCATGTTCACATATTTTTCAACATCCTTTTCCCAAAGGACAAAAAATATCATCAACTTTCTTATAAGGGTCATTCCTCAGACTTTTAATATCAGGAAAAGGGAAGAACTGCAGTGTGAGAGAAGAGGATTCAAAGTGTACAAGTGACTTTTTGTTTATTCTGAACAATGATATTAATTGCTAGAGTTATTGACTTGATGGAGTGTCCAATTAATGTCCCTGTGGTTTGGATGTTTTTTAGCAATGCTTCTAAAAAGGCTGTGCTAGTGGTAAGGAAGTGGTTGGGGAGGTGCAGGTTCAGGCCTAGCTCTACCACACACTTCCTATCCAACCTTGGGCAAATCACTCCATCTCTCTAGGTACCTCAGTTCCCCGCTGTAAAAGGGGATAACAGGTCTGTTGTGAGGATAAATAGATTTACAAGATACTGTGGTAAGTACCTAAGATAGAAGAATATTTCCTATGGAAATTACTTTGTTATGCCATTTCTTTTGCATGAATGTCTAATTAAAAACACAATGAAGAGTAAAGCAATCAACTGTATAGAAGTGTGCGATCAAGGAAAAAGTGATGAAAAGCAAAGCTTTAGAGCTAGTTGTTTACGATGGGTCTACTCACAATATTTGTACTGATTTAACTATCGCAGTTAAAGGTGTGATTTTCTACTGAAATAGTGCTGGTGCTGCTATAGCAGTATAACAGGGCCTCATGCTAGTATAGCTTATTTCTCTTCCCTTATAGGAATATGCTATACAGCCATAAGCATCTTTATAATGGTGTATCTGTGTCCACACTTCATGTGTGTGTTACTGCTTACACTATACTGGTGTAGTTTAAGTGGTACAATTTATGTATGCAGAAAAGCCTGTAGTGAGAATATCATGAGAAAGAAGGAAGTATCTGAAACCTCATGTGAAAAATCTGTTTACTAAATCTCCAGCCCAAGGTTGGATAATTCAGATAGGGTTTGGAAATTTACCCAAACTTTGAAAACTTCTCTAAAGCTTTTGAGATTCTTCTGTGGTTACGTGCATGCATTCATTATCTGATATTGGTGTCCTATATTAGCAAGATGGTTTTTATGAAGAAAGACCCAGAAATGTCAAACTACCTTGAAATGCAATTTGAAGATTATAAATATTAAGAGCTACATTTTATCATAGTAACTGTATGATCATTGAGAGAATTAGGTGAAATAATTTCCACTAATGGGTGTGTATGTGTGTGAAAAATACAGATTTGGCAAAACTGAAACACTTCATGTATTTGTGCTGATTTTGCTGAATTGTTTTAGTCAAAAAAGACTTTTTAAAACCCCCTGCAAAAAATCAAAACATTTCATTTTTACATTTTCAAAATGAAACCTTTTGAATTTTTGGTTCAAAAGTGATTATTTTGTTTCAAAATTTTCTTACATTATATTTTTGAAAAATATAAAACATTAAAAAAAATGTGTTCATATCTGCATATGACATTTCATTTTGGGTTAAATGAAACTTTTCATTGAAAAATATTTTTGTTTTCTTCTTGCTTTCCCAAAGTTGATTTTTTAAAATTGTTTTTGGTTTAACCCAAAACAGTTTTTTTGAATGGCCAGTGAGCTAAGTGTAGTTGTTAACACTAACCAAATGAGTGTAGCTTTCTTTTAAGTGGCTGTCCTTTTCTATTGCACTCGTTTTGTTGCTGAACAGATTTTTATACAAATGACCAACTTTCCATTTTGCAACAAAGTTCAGCATATTTGTATGCAGGTCTATTTATTGAGCAAATAAAATTTGCATATGACTGACTAAGAAAAACTAGGCAGAATTGGCTACCACCTTTTTAAAAACTCAGACAGAAACAGGTTGGGAAAAGAAATAACATACACAGCTTCTGATGAGGCTTATAATTACATCTGAATATTATCTTTATGAGGTAAGAGCCAGGAAGAGATACATGTCTTTTAAAACCTCTGTGGCATAGAATCCAGCAACCTTTCAAACGCTCAGCAGGGTTCCAGAGAGAGATTCACAATCTTAAATGCACGTGGTATGACCTTGAGGAAAGAAAAAAATCAAAAACCTTATGCTTTCTTGTGCCAGCAAGAAAGAAGTACAAAAACATCATCTGGAAAGTTCACACCTTTCAACTTTTATGTTTACTATGGACTACTTCCTACAAATGTTTCTGAAGACATTTTATTGCTGCCTTACCATATATTTAACATCTTAGGCAGATGTGTATGAGATCATTTTAAATTACTACATAAAAATGTTCACCATAAAACTATATTCTGTCTCAAATGTTTGTTTCATTTTTCTGTTTAATGAAGTGTAAAAACAGTGATAAATTGTGTAATTCTTTGTAAAGAATGTTCATATTATTTGTACAATGCAGTTGGTGAAAGAACTGGATGGAAATGTAGATTGCTGTTTAAAGATCAAAAAGCAAGGCAATAACGTGATAATATTGATAATTAATTAAATGAAAATAATGAGTATTTCACTTTAAGTGGTAGCTGCTGCACAGTAATATCATTACCCCACCCTGGAGATCTAATCCCAAGGCCATTAAGACAGATGTTGAAAGCATGAATGCTACAGGCAGATCTGCACAGGCAGATCCTTGTGTCTACGCAGAGCTCCACTATCTGCAGCAAGACTCTTTATGTGTCTCAGCACGTGGAGTAGATTTCAGGATTGGGACCTAAGCAGAAACATTGCATTCCCATTATAATGGGCCAGATCAATAAAGAAACTGGGCAGGGAGACTCCAGTATCACTTGTGCTTTGCAGATGCAATTTTTGCAGCTGGTCTCCACAGAAGATGCTCGGGTGATAATGGGTGTGTGACTGATAATGTGGGAAATTTGTCTGTGTAAAACTTACAAATTCTGTTTGATTTTCTGAAATTGGTGTATCATTGAATGCCTCTGTGTTTACTGAATCAGCCATTTCTAACAGGGTTTTTGTCACATAATTCCCGGACCTGAGAAATCAGAAGCACCATAGAATAATTAGATGGATTAGGGAAAACCAGTTCTCCCAAATTGTCTGGAGAGGGTGGGAGAAATGGAAAAGGCAAAAGGTGTTAGTAGCTGCTGTTAAAAAGGGGCATGAGCTAAAGGAGAACCTTTTGGTCACAGGACCTGAACAAACTAAGAGGAGCTTGTTGAAGAAGTCAGGGAAGAGTCCATGACCAGGAAAAGAAGACTGAATCAGAGTCTTGGGATCCAAAAGAGGCGTCCAGAAGCATATTATTTTGCTTAGATCTGTGTATGTCTTGTGCTTTATCCATGGGTACATCTTGATGGCAAAAAACAAAAAAAAAAAAACCACCACGCAGCGAGTCTCAGAGGCAGGGTCAACTGACTCAGGCTCATGGGACTTGCACTATATGGCTACAAATAACTATAGAATCACAGAAGCATCTAACCCTCTGCCAATATGCACGATTTGTTGTTTTTAAACCATCCAAGACAGATGGCTATCTAGCCTCCTTTTGAAAACTTCCAGTGAAGGAGCTTCCATGACCTTCCAAGGCAGTCTGGTCCATTGTCCTAAATTCTTACAGTTAGGAAGTTTTCCCTGAGATTTAATCTAAATCTGCTATGCTATAGTTTGAACTCATTGCCTCTTGTTCTGCCCTCTGAGGCAAGAGAGAACAACTTTTCTCCATCTTGTTGTCATTCTGGCTGAGGCTGGAACCCTGGCTCTGAATCCCAGCAAGTGAGGAGGTTCTCAGAGCCTGGGCTCCAGCCTGACCCCAAACATCTACGTGGCTATTTTTAGTCACCAACCACAAGTCCTGTGAGCCTAATGTTAATTGACCCAGACTCAAGATTCACAGCCATTTTGTTTCGGTTTGGTTTGTTTTTTTTGCTGAGTGTGCTTGGTTCAGAAATTTCTCCTCAGACTCTCTGTATGTTACTTGCTTAAATTGTCACATGTGGAGCTCCAGTGAGGGTGTGCTTGAGCAACAAGGTGTCTTGGGGTGTCACCACTGGTCCTGGGGATGCAAAGCAGCTAGACCATAAGGTCCCATTCCCTAAAAATCTGTGTTAGAAAGATGCCAGAACCAGAGAACGTGGCTGAAGCCTGCCCAGTCCTCGGGGAGCTTAGAAGAATGCAGATCCAGCATGCAGGTCCAAACACATTTTACTCATATGTTGGTTGCTATCTCTGGACTGTATCCTATTTTTTAAAAACCCAAGCCAGAAATGTTATTGGAGGGGTGGAGAGAACAGTTTCTGTTAAATTTACCATTATTTGGCATTATATTTATATTTTTACAATGAAGATTTTGTTGAACAAATTTTAATTTGTCACGAGTCTAGGGAAATAAATACAAAGTGCCATATTCTCAGCTGGCATACATTTTCTGAAGTTATCCAAAGTGAAAGCCCTCATGGCTATGTAGCTCCATACAGCTAAAGTGCAATCACACCTGGTATTTTGTGTTCACTTTTGGGCAACATATTACCAGATTTAGATTGACTAACTGGAAAGAATTCAGAGAAAAGCAACAACATTATTACAAGTCCAGAGGGAGTATTTTATGAAGATAATTTTTTTTAAAATGACAAATATATACAGTTAAACTGACTAAGGGTAACATTGTTCAGTAAACAACACTTACAGGCCATAGGATGTACAGGTGGAAAAAGGTTATTTAGATTCATGTACAAGCATAAAAGCAAATTAAACATGGGAAACTTTAGGTTGAAAAATACAGGGAAAACTTTTTACAGTGAAGTGCATTGGGACTGCACAATCTCCCACAAAACATACTGGAAACTTAATTGCTTGGAACATACAAAACTAAGCCTGGACAAGATTTTCTATAGGGAACAATCTTTTGACATCAGGGAGGTTGACTGAATGCCCTAGTATGACTTTTCCATCTGCTCTCTTTCAATATTTTATTAATTTATGGCTAAGTGTATTATTCTATCCAGAAGACTCCTTCCACTCACGCTGACTTTCAGTGATTACTAAGAACACAAGTTTATTCATGGATGTGATCGGAGGTTGTTGATTAACATTCGAGCAACTTGAACTCACATTCAAGTCACAGTTCTGCCTGTTCCTTCTTTTCCACTAATATCTCTTATCCGGTGCCCCCCTCCTCATTCCCTAAGTCCTACTCTTCACTAAACATATCAGCTTTGTTTGTAATCAACTTATCATCATACAAACATCTCTGTACCTTCTATAACAGTATCTGAGTAAGCTGTCCCTTCTGAATACCTTTTTCAGGGTCAAGAGTATATCCTTTTTGAGTGACAGACCTGTGCCTCCACATCTCTGAGGGGTGGGACCCTGTGATCCAACCACTTTTTGACTGGATCTCTGAATTACACCTTGCGGTTGCCAACTCTGATACTTAGCAGACCCATCATAAACAAACACATAGAGGCATACAAAATAATACAGATATTCCCTAGTTGTCCACACCTTCTTCCATGCTGCCCCTTTACACTGGGAATGCTCTTCCTGACCTGATTCATAAAGTCAGTACCAAATATTTCCCTCGTTAAATATTGCCTCACCTCAAGACCCAACACCAGTTAATAATGGCTTGAATAATAGATGTGTGTAGTTGGCAGTTTGTATACCAGGGGTTCTCAGACTTTTGTACAGGTGACCCCTTTCACACAGCAAGCCTCTGAGTGCGCCCCTCCCCCATATAAATTAAAACCACTTTTTTATATATTTAACACCATTATAAATGCTGGAGGCAAAGTGGGGTTTAGGGTGAAGGCTGACAGCTTGCGACCCCCCAGGTCATAACCTCGTGACCCCCTGAGGGGTCCCGACCCCCAGTTTGAGAACCCCTGTCGTATACATATTTATAATTAACAGGAAAATATATAAATGTGTATGTAAAATGTATAAAAAACCCCATTGCATATGATTGACTGTATCTTCTTTGTATGCAATTTTTCTTGTTAGATAGCCTCTACTTCTAAGAGCTTACAATGTTTTCATTTGTGTTAATGCAGCCCCTGCCAGAGACAGGGATCTGATCCTGTTTGCGGCCTCTGATATGACATAAAATTAAATATTTGTTCTAATCTGCTGCAGACATAACTCTCAAGGGTGGGTACACTAATTCTGTTGTCTTTAGATAATAAGTGGCACACTTATAAAGAACTAGTGTGAAGGTTTTTATAGAATCATAGGACTGAAAGGGACCTCAAGAGGTCATCTAGTCCCGCCCCCTGCACTTATGGTAGGACTAAGTATTTGGTGGAGTATTTTTTTTTAATTGTATATGATATACACATGGGATTCAGTAAAACGTAGATAAACCATGCAGATATCTCCCGGAGACATCCATGCCCTCAATTAAAAAAAAAAAGGTGAACCCAAATTATAGGTGACTCTTTTATTTTAAGCTTCTCCCTCAAAGGTATCATGTTATGTTTATTCTACATATCTTATGTTAGGTTTCACCCACCACATTCAGTTTCTCTTGTACTTATATATATACTACTCAGTGTGAATTACCATCAAATCTGTTCAAACTGGAGACAGAAACGTTATTAATTTAGGAAAGTATTTTCTCCCAAGTCTCATTAGAGAAAGATGCCAAGGATCTGCTCATGCTTTTTTAAAAATATTATTAGTATTAACATCATAACAAGATAAGTGTCAAAATGTTACATCCATCTCATATCCCAATCTATGGAACAAACAAGCTTAGCTACTAAGGACAAAATAAATCCCCAAGGGAAAAACAGTATGTGAGTGTTAATGTAATTTCATAATTGTGAAAAGGCCAAACATTGATTCCTTGAGAGGTCATGCCTTGTTTGCAGCTACTCAGATGATAGCAAAAGATTCCTTTAATACATATCCAGTAAACAAATGGCACCATCTAGGAGTTTGCATGAGTTTAACTCAAAGGTGGAATTTGACCCAATTTGTCCTTGTCTTTCCGCTGCTGAAAGATTAAGACTGGCCCTTCAAAACAGAGGAAAATGCTATTGTGGCTTCAAGAGAAAGGATTCCAAAATGACCATTAACCTTTGCACTTCCATCTAAATTCATTAAAAAAGTAAGAAAAAATGTGAATCATACTTAATGCAGTTGGGTAGTTTCCTTTTATAACACAAAGAGGCCACTTAAGGGGCCACTGTAAAGTTTCAAGAAGCACCCTATGTTTGTCTTATTAAAAATTACCTCTGCTTTGTGCAACGAAAGTGCTGGGTGGCTAAATGGATTAAATTTCCCTTTATCTTTATCAAATTTCTAATTTGGACAAGAAACATCTGTAGCAAATACCTGCTTGCCATTGTTTTCAAGCACCTTTTCCCCTTTTCCTGATTCTGACCCTGAGTAGTTATAGAGAAAAGCTGGGACTACAACTGTCCTGAGTAATTATATCATATGGAATGTAGATTGCATGTTCTTCAGGGCAGGGGACTGTTTTTTGTGAGCCAATTAGCATGTTCTAGGAGACGCAAAAAGATAATAGGCAATAGTAATAAAAGAAACCAGTACCACTCAATCAAGGAGTTGAAGGGGGCTGGCAGTTCCTAAGAGATGTAATAGTAGAGGTTAAACATCAAGCTATTCCAATACAGATAAGAAGAGCCACAGGAGGCCAATGTGGCTGCACAAGGAGCTTTTTAGGTATCTAAAAACCAAAAGGGATACATACAGGAAATGGAAAAAGGGGCATTTCACCGGGAAAGTACACATGGGAATAGTGTGTGTGTGTAGGGTCAAAATCAGGGAAGCGAAGGCAAAGAATGCTTTACATCTGGCAAGGAACGTTAATGACAACAAGAAGGGGTTCTTCAAATAAGTCAGAAAAAAAAAGAAAGATCAAGGACGGTGTGGGTCCGCTGGTCAATAGAGAAGGTGAACTGGTAACGGAAGATGATAGGAAGGCACAGCTACTCAATGCCTACTTTCCTTCAGTCGTCTCACAAAAAATAACATGTGAACAGACGACTAGCAAAGTTACCATAGACAATAAAGGGGACGAGCTGCAGATTGGGATAAGTAAAGAACATTTCAGAGATCTTCTGACCAATTTGAATGAATTCAAATCAGTGGGCCTGATGCTATTCATCTGAGTGTACTGAAAGAATTACCTGAAGAAATCTTGGAGCCACTGTCAATAGTATTTGCAAACTTCTGGATGACAGGAGAGGTCCTAGAAGACTGGACAAAGGGCTAATGTAGCACCCATATTTTAAAAGGGGGAAAAGGAAGAGCTGACAAACTATAGACCTGACTTTGATAGCTGGGAAGTTCGTAGAGCAATGTATAAAACATTCAATTTGCAAATACCTGGAGGATGAAGGGGTAATCACTAATAGCCAGCATGGATTTACCAAGACCAAATCATGCCAAACCAGGTTGATTTCCTTTTTTGACAGGGTAACTGGTTTGGTGGATAAGGGGAATGCAATGGACATTATATACCTGGACTTCAGCAAGGCTTTTGACATAGTCCCACATGACATTATGATAAGTAAGCTGGAGAAATGCAAGGTTGGTGGAACTATCATTTGGTGGATACATAATTGGTTAAAAAAAACACAAACAAAGAGTAACTATTAATGTAATGCTGTCATATTAGTGGGAGGTCTCAAGTGGGGTTCCACAGAGATCTGTTATGGTCTGGTGTTGTTTAACATCTTTATTAATTACCTAAAATTAGGAATAGTGAGCATACTAATCATATTTGCAGATGACACAAAGCTAGGAGGGATTGCCAACACTTTGGAAGGCAGAGATAAAATTATAAAATTCAGGGGGATTTTGATAAATTGGAGAACTGGGCTAGACAACGAAATGAAATTCAACAAAGACAAATGTTAAGTGCTACCCTTAGGGAAGAAAAACCAAATGCACAAATACAGAATGGGGGAGATGTTGATTTGGTAGCAGCACTGCTGAAAAGGATCTAGGAGTAGTGGTGGATCACAAGCTCAACATGAGTCAGCAATGTGATGCTGTTGCAAATTAAACAAATGCAATTTTAGGTTGCATTAAGAGAGGCATAGCATGCAAGTTGTGGGAAGGTGATAATACCACTCTACGAGCACAGATTAGGCCTCAGCTGGAGTCCTGTGTCCAATCTGGGTCACATCAAAGGATGTTGAGAAACTTGAAAGGATCCAGAGGCAAGTGACAAAGATGTTCAAAGGGATGGAATGCAAGCCATATGAGCAAAGGCTAAAGGAAATGGGTATGCTGAGTTTGGAAAAGAGTAGATTAAGGGGGGACTTGATGGTGATTTCCAAATATTTGAAAGTTTGTCATACAAAGATGGAGAAAATTTGCTTTCTCTTGCCACAGAAGGCAGGACAAGTGGCAATGGGTTCAAACTACCGCAGAGCAGATTTAGATTAAACTAAACTTCCAAACAGTAGGACAATGGAGCAAACTGCCTTGGGAGGTTGTGGAAGCTCCTTCACTGGAAGTATTCAAAAGGAATCTGGATAGCCACCTGTCTTGGATGGTTTAGCCACAAGAAATTTTGCATCTTGGTAGGTCCCTTCTTACCTTATGATTCTATTATTCTAAATTAAGACAGATGAACATGTCCACTATTCCTATTTCTCGTATACCAACAAAGGTAGGAGGTTAGCTGGAGTTTAAGGGAATGAAAAAGTTATCATATCAGCTTTTTTAAATCATACAATTTGCACAGCTTCCATTTGCTGTGAAATTTGAGTTGATCAGACCAGTTCTATTTGAAACAAACTAGAGTACTCATCCCAAATACATTATGGTTTTGGTATCATCTCCTTTACCCTCCCTCAATGCCTCTGTTAAAGGCTCAGATACTGATGATAACCATGGTGCATAAAGAGATAGATTGGATGGGCAGAATAAATAAGAATAATGTTTAAGGGCATTTCAGATAAACTGGGGCCAGAGGCTCTTAAGAAAAGGTACCTAATTTGACCCTGATCTAGAAAAAATCAAGTATGTGATTAACTATGAGCGTAAGTCTATACCTATTCAGGAAAGCATTTAGGTATGTGGTAAGCTTTAAGCAAGTAAATAAGTTCTTTGAGCCCCAATTCAACAAGGTCCTTAAGCATTTGTACAGTTTTACGTAGGTGACTGACTGCATTCAAGTTACATTGAATTGAAGTCAGGTGGGTTAATCATGTATTTAAAGTTATACACATGCTTAAAAACTTTGCTGAATCCTGATTAATTAATTAATTAATCTTAATTAAGATCTTAGATTGGATCCACCTGAAATATTTTATATATTCCTCTGTTCTACTCAGCTAAAATTATATCAGGCATCTATGAGGTCAGATAATGCCTTCATATTATATTCAAAGAGAACTGGATTGCATGGGTTATAATTCTATATAATTCTATCTCATAGAGAGAGTTCATGAAAGGCTGTCTACTTGAATTGAAATGATTGTGTATTTTAATTATAATGTAAAATAGTTGCAATATTATTAGCTAAAGTTCTTATACAAATAAATCCAGCTTCAAGAGAGAAATGGGACAATGGATAGATACTTTTATACAATTTTTGGACATAAGACATTGTTATGAAAGCTGGCTCCTGTTTGATGTATTTCTTTTACCAAATTTTAAGAAGTAGAGTAATTCTTGTTCAGGTATTTATGCCATTCTATCACATATACCTGAGTGTTTGAATGGAGTCTGTGCACACATCTTTTGGATTGTTCCTTTCTCTTTGACATAACTCTGAAAAAAAAATTGTGTATCAGAATATAACTGAAAAAACTTTACCTACACTGGGAAAGACTGCTTTATGGGAAAATATTAAGAAAAAAAATCCACATTGTATGACTGCATATCTAAATGGGAAAACTTTTATTTGATTTTAAAAAACTCTGATTTAAAATGATCTGTTTTAGGGGACTGGGTGTTTTAGGCAACTGTTAATGGGCTATGGATCCTTTGAGGTCTCAGAAACAAATACAAATGCAGCTCAGGTTAGTAGCAACAGAACATTATTTCCACCCAATAACCCCTTCATTAGCCCACATGAAATTACTTGGTGTTCTAATTCCTGCTTTACAGTTGTCCACATTACAATGTACACTCATGTGGCAGTCTCATCAGAGACACCAAGTACTAAATGGGCCATAAAGAAATACTCATGTACCTCAGACTGGTTCTTCCACAAAAAGGTTGAAGCACTTTTATAATTACTAAAGAGGATGGAAGTTGGAGAAGGGCAGGAACTGTGCAATCCTGCTGCCCATAATAAATGTGTTCTAATCCCATAACTTTTCAAAGACACTACCAGCAACTACGCTTTAAAAAAAAGAGAGAGAGAGAGAGAGGATTCAGGTTCTCCCTGCAAATCTGTAGTCTTTGTTCTAATGACTAATGTTGAAAGTTTTCTATATGAGACTGAAAAACTAAAAAGGCATCAACCATTTCAACTTTAAAAACTCACTTATTGTGTCCTGCAGTTCGATTTTAAAAGGCAGCCATAGAAGGAAAAAAGGCTGCAGTTTAGAAACAAAAAATGGTTCAATTGTTTTTCCCCTACCTTTCTGATCAGTTTGTGTTAAGTACAAACATTCTGGACAATTAGTATAACGCTGACAAAAGACTGTCTCTAGAATTATGTATCACAGTTTTTTTTAATTTAAAATATTTTTAGTGTTCTCAGTTCTTATGTTTATAATTTGTTTTACAGTTGTTTCTGCTTTCTTATGTTTGTTCAACTTTGTGGCTCTTTGTTTACTACTACAATAAATTGGTTTGTTTAATATTCACAAATTTTGCTATCTGATATTGATATGATCATTTTAGAAATAAAGAGGGATGTTCAGTCTGGTCCTTTGCATGATATTACCCAGAATGCATCAAAAGAGTATCGCTATTTCATGACAAAGCTGTGAGCTTTTGGAACAAGTTGAAAGATTAACATGTTCTTGTTTATGTTTTTAGTGCTTTTTTGTGATATTTATTCCTATATAAGGAATATGTTATACTATAATTCAGAATTAATAAAGCACCAACATAGAAATCATCAAAACCAATTGATAACATTTGAAAATAAATACATTATAGTTACAAATAATATATGACTGTTGAAAATTTACAATGAAAAAGACCAATTAAAATTCCTTCTGTTTCTCCCAGATTCCCATGTGAGGCATAGTTGTTGTTGTTTCTAATGATAAGAAAGGAGCTGTCTTCCTTGAGGTCTCTGCTAACCTAGAATGCCAGTGGATAATTAAATGTTTTTGACAGTACCTTAAAGATCAATGGAGTCATGTACTTATACAATTTTTCACTATAACCATCAGAACCTGAAGCTTTCCTGTTCAGTCCTTGTGTGGTCTCTAATATTGGTTTTAGAAAGACAGATATACTCAAATCGTCCCTCTCCATATCTGGATGGAGTAAAAAGCTTTAGGCTTCCTAGAAAACTTTCAAGGGCATTAGTATTTTCACTTTCTAAGGTGTAAAATGTTGATAAGAGGCTGTGAATGCCTAACAATTTTGCTAAAACACATTTATTTCTCCCCACCCCCCGAGTCTAAAATTAAAGCTCTACAGATGGGATTACAGAAACCTTTTATATATTTTGCAGGTGGCCGGCTTTGTCTACTGCTTTCATTAGAAGAAATGAGTTGTGATTCAAAACTATATTAACTCTAATAGAAAGTTTTCAATTCAGTCATGGTAGAAACCAAATTGATAATGTCAGGGATAAAAAGAAAAGAACTAAAAATCAAAACCAAATAAAAGTTAAAAAAAAGTGAAACCAAATCAATGTCCTGAACTATAGATTCATAGACACTATGCACAGAAGCTCCCTTGTCAGGGCTCTGGTCACAGCTAAATGGAGCCCCTCAACAAGGCAAACCCCAAAATGGGGCCCAATAAATTCAATGCCACCAAGAATGTACCAGTCAGTTTTAACTGTTATAAGGTAGTACAAGGTAAAAGATAATCTCATAGTGAAATGAATCCCAGGCTATTCAGGAATTTGAAATCACTAAAAGATTGCATTACCAATAGAAGCATCATGAATAGATTTGAGTATGGGTGTTATATGCTCATGGTGGAACGAACCCATTCAGAAGGTGGGCAGCTTCATTTCATGGTAGCTCCTTAGTGGATTCCAAAAAATATCCCTATGTAAAGAACATGAAAGTTGATGTAGAAGGTCAGCCCCCAGATCGTAATGGTCACTTCTGGCCTTAAAATCTCAGAATCTATTAACTAATCAAAAACTTGAAAATACATTCCAGATATTGAATGATCAACTGAAAACTTTGCTACAGTTAATAAAAAAAACCCACCCAGATATCTTTGCAATAACTACTAGAATAGTTTAGAAAATCAAATTTATAAAAATTGCCATCTGTTTACAAAAGACAGAAAAAAGGACTATGTTCAGCAGATAAATTGTTTGCAATGAATAGTTCAGCCAGCAACAGATAACAGTGCAGCTCAATATGTCTCACAATACAACAAGCAGTGAATAACAAACCAGCACAATATGTCTCGCAATTAGAGAGGGCCAGAAAGCAACAATTCTGTTTTGCAAAACAATTGAGGTTTCAACGTTTGTTTCCTTTCTGATGTTGAATGACAAGACCATTTGAAATTTGTCAGGAAAAAAAAAAACACATGCAAGTGAGACCCTGCAATAACACAGAGGTTAGAGCACTCACTGGGGATGTTAGAAACCTTATCTTCAAGTTCCTACTCCCCTTGATTTGGAGCAGGGGCTTAAGTGAGGGTCTTCCACATCCCCAGTGAAAGACCCATACACCAGACTATTGGCTATTCACTGGGGCAGAGTGAGGAAGCATTCACAGTCTCTCTGGTTCTGACCATAAATACCATCCTGGACCTGAGAAACAGTCACAATCAATTTTTTTATTGAAAGTGATATGTTTCCATGGAACATTTTGGATTAGACAAAATGGTATTTTTCAACAGAAAAAAAAAGTTTTATTTATTATTTTTACCATATCTACTCACAATTATTCTTAGTGGTGTCATATCCATAGTGAACAAAATGTGGGACCCCACATAGCTCTGATACTCCTAAGCCAAGAATGAAAATATGTGCATAGTGTGTGTACACACATGTATGTATAACTCCATTCCATTTAGCAAAACATAAACAAAAGTGGAGGAACTGCTCCAGAAATGCTTACAATCTAAATCAGAAAAACACAATTCAAATAATAAATCACGAAGATAGCAACTTCATCAATGAGAAGATCATAAAATTTGGTTTCTCTTTCAAGCAATCCCCTCTGGACAAAATTCATTCAAATCCCTCTCTCTACCAAGAGAGTCACCATAATGACTATCTGTGCCCAGTGGGCTGAGGAAGGAGAAGGAATAGTGAAAACTATAAAGGGATTCCTAATGATACCCTCAACATACAAAATGGGCTCCAAGCATTATATATTGCTGTAATGTCATATAGGGTACAAGAATTCAGTGTTCTGTGAGTACAGACATTATTGTAACTTTCACAGTGTTTTCAAGGCAATATTAAAAATCTTTAGCTATGGAGATTTGTATCTATAACCTGAAATTGTAGATTTTTATGGAGCAGCATATTATTCATTTCATCTCTTGGGATAAAAGAAATAATGCAATACATATTAACCTTCTTTTAAAGTAGTTTTGGTGGGTGAATAGATTTCGGTTTTCAGTGCCTTATATAACGTCCTGTTATCTGTCTGTATGTGTGAAGCTATTATTACTTCATTACATTACTGGCTTGACACATGCATTAAATCCACTGTGAACAGACACAAAGCAGCAAAGAAGGGACATGTAAGTAGTAAAATTCACTTTTAATCATATTTCATGGAGAAAATCATTATACTCCTGTGAGATAACATTAAGCTGCTTTGTGTCACTTCAAAACAATGTGTCTTATGGTTGTTATGAGTTACATACAGTAAGTGATAAGAAGCTCCATGCATAAGTATGTCATTATAGTCAAGTGAAATATTAAAGAGACATTAGATGTTTACAAATCTGGGTTCTTAGAGTAGTGCTATGAAAAGCTTAGGGAAACTTGACTCCCAATCCTGACCTCTAGATTGGCATTAATGTTCCAGTAAAATTTTCAAAAGCATCTAAATCCCATTTTCAAAAGGGTCTTAGGCACTTACGAGTCTGTCTCTTTGAAAGTCAGTGGGAGTTGGGTTCTTCAATTCCTAAATCTATTTTGAAAATAAGACATAGACAGATAATAAGACTTTGAAAATAAGTCACTTAGACACTTTTGAAAATATTACCTTCAATCTATGTTTCCCCCATATGCAAGCACTCTTGTATGAATGTTTTCCTCAAAATTTTCAGGATTTTAATACTGGGCTTCACTCATATTTAGACATAAATATAAATCATACACAAAATAAAAGGATGATGCAATAAAGTGGAAGAGCAGTGAAAATTTATTCTGAAGATCTGCCTTTTCACCTCACAAAAATACTAGGGGCCCAATTCCTCTCTGCTGTGGGAAAAGTAAAGGGAAGGAAATATTCACAAGGTTTTAATCTCTGAGTATTCAACCAATGGAGATGGGATTTTTCTTCCTGTTCATGATTACACCTACCAACACAGTTCCCCCCGCAGGTGTCAGGTTGTGGTGTTGCATGGGTACTTTTCTTCTAGCACCCCACCTCCCACCTTACCAGCTCTGCTGCAGTCTGCATCTTCCAAGTCCTAGCCCTACCAGCCAGGACATCTTTCAGTTCAGCTCCCTTCCAAGGTAACTAAATAAGTCCCAATGAAAACCCAAAGTCTTAGTAACAGTGTAACCGGCCTTCTGCCCCTGTCCAGGCTCAACTGTTCTCACCTCTTTCCTGAGGCTTACACCCTCCAGCAAGGAGGAGGCAAGAGAGCCCAGGTCCACCCTCTCCCCTGGGTTCCAGCCCAAGACCCCTTTGGAAAGCAGCTAAGATCTATTTCTTATGATCTCTCATGGGTTCCCTGAGCTGCATCTTCCCTTTGCCTTCTCGCAGCCATCTATTATGGAATTGCATTCTCTAGTCCTCTAGCTCCCTGGATTTTCATCTCTCCATGCAGTTTTTTCTAGTCTGTTGAGAAGGATATTTCTCTGGGTATCTCTTAGCTACTCTGGAGCTGCTTAGAACCCTTTGCCTTTGCTGCCCTCTGCCTTGAGAGCCAATCCCAGGGTATAAACTCCCAAATCTCAGTTCTCCCTTATTGGCCCTGCAGTCTTTCCTTTATAGGAACCAGAGAGTCTGGCTCTCCCAAGCTCTCTCTCCTCCAGGTGCACAGAATAGGCTAATTGGGCCTTCCAAATCTCTGTTAACCCTTTAGTAGCCATTGTGGGGCATCACAAATCCCTTGATCCTATGGGAGCTGCAGGAGCCAAGGGTCATCTATCTGCAGTTTGTGTGGTATTGGTAGCTCTGCTGCCCTTTGGCAGCACAGCTTGGAGCCACACTGCCACAGGTTTCCCAGCTGACCCAATTCCAGGGAGATTCCCACTGCCAGGGGTAAAGGCATAGCACTATAATACAACCTAAGGCTTCTCAATGCATTGTGCAACGAAGTAAAAAGCAACCAGAGTGTAACTGTGAGTTTAGCCTCTACTTTGAATTTCCTTAAAAAGTGGGAAAACTTTTAAAGGCTTAGGTCCAAAGGTGGGAATTTGTGATATTTACCACCCATGAATTGGGATATTGATATTGTATGTTTTGCTTACAGTGGCCATGCTGTATTTATTTTAAAAAAAATATTGTTGGGGGAAACAACGGGGGAGGAAATATTCATCTTCTGAAGCAATGACTTCATATTATTCCTGACTTGGCTCAAGCTAAGAAATTCAGGAAATATAAATATGATTTAATGAAATAGGAATCTGTCTTCCCAGAATTTGAGCTGATGCCACAGGCTTCAGTTCTCTTTAACTTTGAATAACATTTGTTAATACATATTTTTTGAGGATGCCAGAAGATTTGTGATTGAAAATGTTGTCTTTTGGGAACTGGATAGAGCAGCAGCAGCAGCTGATTTCTCAGATGAGAATATTGCTGATCTTATCTCCCTGAATTCTAATGCTTTTCATCTTTCTGGATCAAAGTTCCAAGCATCCCTAAATCTTTTTAAACTTTGATATAGTGATGTAGACTGAACCAGGAGCCTGATTCCTACACTCATGAACTCTGGTTGGCAGGGAGGGATTTCAAAAGCTGGAACTGAACCCAGATCTGAGTTTTTGCCCAGCTCTATTTACAAATTTTCTCAAGTGACAGATACTCCTCTTAGCAATGTTATTTGTTGGCAAAGAATTATATAAAAGGGCAGTATGAATTGAGTGCCCATCACTAAAATGGCATCCAACAACGACAGGAGATATGCTCCTGTGTGTGGCTTTATATGGCTTTTTCATATGATTTCCCTCTTCTCTCAAGTTTAATCCGAGACTTACATTCTTGACTAAAACTGGAAGGTTATATTTTTTCTCTCTTTTCTAATGATCTATTGTTTTATTGTTCATTTTTTGTTCATTTATTATTTTTATTAAAGTTCAGAATAAATAAAATATTTAGAACAAGTTTAAAAAAAAACCATTTCTAAATGCAGCAAGATTTTCACTTATCTAACTACATTAGCATCCAGAGGTTAAAGCACTGTTATCTCAATTTAATGCAACACTGTTAATGCATTTTAGAGCATTCAAAGGTTCTATTGCTTGGGCCATAATTTCCACTGGAAGCAATCACATATTTGAAAGCTGCCGCACATTCTCAGGGCAGATAACATGAAATCTCCCAATAAATATGATATTTATCATCCCTGAGTTATAGTGCATGGTTAATTACACTCATATTTTATATTTGTAGATTAAAACAAATTAAGGTGAGAACTGAACTATGTATAATGACAGTAGGAAAAAGGAACAGATTACTTTTGATTTTAAGAATGGGTAATTCTGTTCATTGAGGGGAATGACAGCATATTTTTACATTTCAGTTATTACATACACCAGCTATTTTCAAGCAGTGGTCTGCTGAGCCCTTTTTCATGTTTTGTAACATGACACATTTGAAGAATCATATAAAATTGTTCACATACTGAAAAAGTTGGAGAACCACTGATCTACATCTTTCAAGGACAGATTGTACTTGGCTTTTCCTGGTATACATAGGTGAGGGGGAGGACATAAGGGACTGAATCATCATTGCGATATTCCAGTTTTAATGCCAGTGTAAATCCCTTGATTTCAATATGATGTGGCATAAAGGTTCTATTGATGCTCATTTTGGATTACCTGTATAAATGACTCCAGCATCTCTACTCATGAGTAATGTGTGCATTTGAACTCATGTTGATAAAACTTTTATAACACATTATGTACTCTCTCTCTCAGTCCCTCTCTCTTATATTCTCCTTTTATGGCATATATTTGATCATTTAAATATTTTGGGGCCTAATTAACCATTACATCACACTTAGTTTATGATGATATAATTTAACTGATTTAATTTCTGCATTTCAGCAGAGTAAAACTGGAATCAAGTGCATGACATAAATCTGTGGCAACCTACTTAGCTTAAACGAGAGAAAATAAACAATAATCTGTGCTGAACATCAGCAGTGTATAAATGTTTTATCAGCATAAGTGTGTGATGGGAGTGTTACTCACAAATGACAAAGCCATAAGTGAGTTATGCTGGCCTGCAAAGCCTCACACATGTAGCATCTCACATGACGCTCACACATTTGACAGCCCTGTCATGCCTGCTTTCAGCTCAGCCTGAATTTGACACATCAGACTGAGCTACAGGAGTTGCAGTTCCCCCAGGTTGGCCAAAAGATGTCACTATGGAGCTTGTATTCAGGCAGTCATGTGGGCTATCCGCCTCCCAAATAACATCCACAAGGGGGATCAGTGAGAGGGGAGGAGTAGCAGTGAAAGGAAAGGCCGCAATAGGTGCCAGAGTCATGTCTTGCTGGTTGGCCCCTGTACTCTAGCTAAACCCAAACCCCTTAAGGATACTCTAGACTAGTGGTGGGCAACCTGCATCCCACGGGCTGCATGCGGTTCACTGTTCCCCAACACTGGGAGCTGCTGGGGGGCCATGCCTGCAGACGGTCAACATCAGCAAAATGTCTCTTGGCCTACAATCAGATTACCTTGATGGGTCGCATGTGGCCTGCAGGCCACAGGTTGCCCACCACTGCCCTAGACCAATGATTTTCAATCTTTTTTTCATTTGCTGACTCCTACAAAATTGCAGATGGAAGTGCAGACCCCTTTGGAAATTTCAGACATAGTCTGCGGGCCCCGAGGGGTCCATGGTTGAAACCCACTGTTCTATGGTAACCACAACCTTTTGCAAATCCCTTAGACATAGTCTGTGGACCCACAAGGGTCTATGGAGCACAGGTTGAAAACCACTACTCTAGACACTATCACTGCCCCTCTAGAGAGGCTCCTATTTTACAAAATATAGAGATATTTTATACAATTAAATATTACCACCTATCATGTTGACCAATATTGTCTCATTGTTTTCTTGTACTCTGCCATATGTTGTGTCTTGTATTATAGCTGGACTATAAACTTTATTTGTGTTCTGTGTTTGTACAGTGCCTGGCATAATGGAGTACTTGTCCATAAGTAGGGCTTGTAGGAGCTACAGTATTTTTATAACTTGCATAACAATCTTCTGAACATAAGATTTAGATGGACATGCTACAAATAAAAAAAGTGTGTAACTTTGAGGATAATAACCTACTTGTCTATTCTTGTACCCGGATCAAATCTGGTTATTTTAAATCCACACATATCTAGTAAAAGTGTCAGTTAGAATCAATGGCATCAAAAACTGGTGTGACACTGAGCCAGAAGGGATTAAGCACTAGCAGGCTAACTAAACCAGATTCAACCGTTAGAGACACATTAGGAGACAATGATTGTATTTTATATGTGTTTACATATATATTGTTAGAGGTTGACAATGTAACCAAACAGTTCCTGTCTGTCGCTGTATTCTGTTAGTTCAGAGATCAAAAGGACATGTTAACATTTAGATGAACTGTGAATGTAGTAGAATTATTGTCTTCATTTCTCTTTAAAGTATGTAATAAACTACCTGTAAATGGCAGGAGATGGGCAGTTGCCTTATGCTAATCCATGCAGCTAATTATCAGTGGAGTTTAGGAAATAGAAGGTTTTACTTCAAAGCCACAATGTTTCACTCAAGGAACACCTGCTGTCAAGAAGCTGCTAGAGAACTATAAAAAGAACTCTAGGGTCCTGATCCTGTTATCTCAGATCTACTTAAGCTTCATCAGGGGAAGTTTGAGTCACAAAACTGAGGTTTCCAGCTCCAGTCTGTATCACCCTGATATTGGACATTGGACTATAACCTATGCAACTAATTCTGAAAGAACTTTTTGAAAGAAAGAGCTCAGCATCTCTACTCTGAAGCTGACCTAAGAACTTTATTCATATTTGTATACATAGTGATCTTTAAACCTACATTCTCTCTCTTTTCTTTTTTTAATAAATTGTAGTTTATTTAATAAGAATTGACTGTAAGCATGTATTTGGGTAAGAGCTGAAATATTCATTGACCTAGTGGATAATGTATCCAATCTTTTGGGATTGGTCAAACTTTTTTGTGATGAACAAGATTTTCATCATATTTCTCATCATATTTGACTTGGCTGTCTGGGTGAGAGCCCAAGGCTGGGTTGCTTTAAGGAAACTGTGTTTTTGGCTTCTGGGTAACCAGAAAGGTATTTTAGAAGCTGGGTTTTTTTTGGTGGATTGGTGAATCTAATTATTAGAAATAACCTCCAGTTTTGGGGATTGTCTGCCCCGTTCTTTGCAGTTTGCCGTGACTGAGCAATCTCAGTGTGGTCTCCCTGGGACACTGGTCACAACTGGAAAGAGAGAATATTCTTGAAAACTAAATTATTATAGAATAGAACTATGCTGGAATTTGCTACTCTATAGTATAATTCCCAGTGAAGTAGTATGTATAATGATTTGCTTCTTAAAATACTACTTGATATTTAACATTTTTCATAAGATCCCTCAGTGCAAAGCAGCCAATTTTACTGTACTTCTGGCAAAGTTTGGCTGTAAAGCTAGTGTAACAGGCTTCAGAAGGGGGTGAAGAACCAGCACAGAGTTTCCAAACCCACCCCACCATCTGTTAGCACTTTGGAGGTATGGCCAGAATGCCTATAACTGTACCAATCCCCAGTTGTGTTTTCAGCCCCTTTCAGGCCATTAGCAGTCATTGTAAGTTTCAACAGGATAATCAAACTTATACCAGTGACTGATTGTGCACAGTGAAAGACCATGCTTAATGGCATGTTCACATCACCTTCCAATGTGTGGTGAGTGCTCCTAGGTCATAGTCAAGAAATGGGCCTACTGCATCTGGAAAGTGAGAACTTCAACCTAAGAGCTTCAGGGTTCATCTTTCTAGCTTTTTCATCATTCATAACATAGAATGTCTTCCTCGCATGGAGTAAAAAGACATAAAAAATTCCACTCTATTGGTTGTAAAATACTCTTCTCTACATTCCATGAAAGCAACCAAACAGATCTATTGTAAAACCCCTATAGGTAATCTTACAGTACTAGGATTACCTAGCACTATACATTGGCATATAAACTACAATAAAATGTGCAAATAATTAAATACATTAAGACACAGCTGACCTTTACTTATCTTACTTTAACAACTCTAAGTCTTTTTTTATAAACCTGCATATGCCACTAACATAAAATATAGTAATTATATGCTCCATTTTCTAATGGTAATCTGTCTATTGTTGAATCATATTATGGCAGAGGTATGATTATATAAATCTAAAATACACTTCAAAATTATTTTAAATAAATGTTTGGCAAGTTTTGGAAGAAAAACCTGAAGGAAAAGGAATCAGTAGCATGTCTCTGAAGCTGCTGAAACTGTGGTGAACACCCTGCAGTTAAAATAATCCCCACTTATTGAGCTGTTTGAATTTTGAAGTTTTTTTTTTCTTTTTGAAGGGTTCACAATGAAACTAATTTGTATGTATTAACATATTTTTCTGATTATTTTCAGTTGTGTGGGGGAATTTATCAAAAAGATATTTGAATTGGTTATTGATTTGTTTTAGAGAAAACTGGGGTTTTGCTAAATAAAGCATTTTGATAACATTTTAATATGTTTTCAATAAAAATGGTGAAAAATAAAAACATACATTTTGGAGGGATAAATGAAAAATGTTGACAATGTCAATTTTTCACTTCAACAAAAAGTTTTATACAAAATATTTCAACCAGTTCTACAACTTATTTTGCTATTCATAAAATGGACCACATGTCGTAAATTATCCATCTCCCAGTTAAATCAATAGGAGCCTTCAATAACGGCTGCATTGGACCCATTATGAGGAAATATTGATGCAGTTACAGGAACTGAAAATGCTACAGAAGAAAAACAATGCACAAAATATCACTCTTAAAACAATGCATAGGATACAAAGGGCAGCAACAATAGTCAGTCTCTTTTATCTACCCTTGCCCCTTCTCTCTGCCGGTCTACCAGAGATTCCTAGTTCACTGTTAGCTTCCCAGCATAAAAATTAGATAAAGTTTAGGCTTCAAGTTTTAGTTTTACTTTTCAGAGTCTCCTCTCTCTAGATGTTAAGTTTCCAAGAGGGAGAAGTTTCTAGGACACTGGGATCATCTGAGTACCTCAAATGAGTTCTTTTTCATACCAATCTCTATCATATAAATAATATGTTACAAAATACATTCAGTAATGAACATAAGGAAATGTCGGATGGGAAAAGAACCAGAAAACTTGTCTTTTATGTGTTTTAGCTCAGCCTATTTTTCCTGTTTTGTCACTGTTTCTAATTCCCCCTCTAGCTCTATAAAAACATTTAGCTGTCTCTTTCATTCATTTATAGTATGCACTTCAGTGGACTTACCTGACATCTTATTCCTCACGTTTAGTGCTTTTAGAGTGAAATATTTCTGCTTGAATTCTTCTGTTTTGTTTTCACTTAAAGGGGCACTGTCAGCTTGAATTTTTTTCAATTGACTAATTAAAAAAATGTACTTTTTCCAATAGTGCACCCTTTAAACATTATGCCCTGATTTCTATATCTATCATTACATCTCTGCTCCACTGCTCAGATGGCTTTTTTAGATGGGCTGGAGAGCAGCACTACTAAACATAATCAGAGCTGCTCTCCTCTTCCATCCTCCTGCTTTATGGGTGCACAACTTTCTGCTGCTTCTTCAGTTTAAACTTTGCTGCTGCCATGAAATAGCTTGCAGGTCTCTGGGATGTCATCACTAGGGCTCCGTGTCTGTCACGGAAGTTGCGGAAGTCATGGATTCCTTGATTTTCCGCGACCTCTGTGACTTCTGCAGTGGCCAGTGTGGCTGACCCCAGGGCTGCCCAAGCAGGTGGCTTCGGGGACAGCTGCTCAGGTGGCCCCAGGGACAGCCACATCGGCCACTGCTGGAGCAGCTCTGCAGACAGCCACTCGGGCGGCCCCACAGCCAGCTGCACCGGCCGCTGCTTGGGTAGCACTGGGCTGCCGGCCCCGGGGACCACCTGAGCAGTGGCCAGTGCAGCTGTCCCCAGCAACCTCCTGACCGGGACTGCTTGAGCAGCTGTCCCTGGGGCGGCCGGAGCAGCTGCTGTTGGCCCCTGGTGATGCTGGCCCAGCCCCCAGCAACAGCCTCCCAGGGTACCCCCTTCAGCAGTGCACCCTACCCAGATTTAGTCAGGAGTATTTATAAATAAATAAATGTATAAATCATGAGTAGGTCATGGCCTTGAATTTTTGTTTATTGTCCGTGACCTGTCCATGACTTTTACTAAAAATACCTGTGACTAAATTGTAAATAATATAATATATGGAGATATACCTATCTCACAGAACTGGAAGGGGCCTTGAAAGGTTATTGAGTCTGGTACCCTGCCTTTGCTAGCAGGACTGAGTACTGTCCCTGATACCCCCCCGATCCCTAAATGCCCCCCTCAAGGATTAAACTCACCACCCTGGATTTAGTAGGCTAAAGCTCAAATCACTGAGCTATCCCTCTCCCCCAGCCTTAGTCAGTGCTTCCTAGATCAGTGCATGAGTGCATGAGTGAATACATTGCCTTTACACAAAGTAAGGAAACCGACAGAAATATTTTTGCCTTTGTCTTTCAGTTCTAGTAATTCTAGTGAGTTCCATAGCAATAGTGGGAACAATTTTTTTATTGACAATAACCTTCATTGTTTATTGACTCTCATCTGGGGGAACTGAGATTTAAGTAGTGATTAAAATGAGGAGAGAGTGCAAAAGTAGACAGTATTCATTGGAGTTTCCTAATCCCCAGCTATGTAAATTAAAATTATCAATATTTTTTTCAAACATCTTTAAGTTTAGAAGTAGGAAGTGACTTGTGGTTTACTGATGGTAGGGATGTTAGTGAAAAGAAAAAACCTTTAAAAACTTTAGTAAAGTCATGGATTTGCTTTTGGATGAAAACAAAACAGAGCTGGCAAAAACAGAAATGATGGTGGATGAAGCTCAGAATTGTGGAATCTCTGTGAATTTTTCTGTACATTTAGTGACATTGGCTACTGGAAGTTGAGGAATTATTTAAAATCTCATTCCAAAATACACAATACATAAACTATTCCAATTAAATGATTCAGTATAGTGGTCAAGAAATAGTGTGGTTAGTGTGCTTGCAGAAGCAACACCTGACAAAAGAGAAAGGGGATCAAATAAAGCGTTAGTTAACTTGCACAGCCATGTAATCAGAGATCATTTTCACAAGTTTACAGAAATGATTGATATGATGGAATAGGCACAACAGAGAAGAGATTGACTGAGCTGAGAACCTTAGGAGTGGATCTTACTGGACTACTTTTTTTTGGGTGGGGGGGTGATGCATTTAGTGCAATGAGTGGATATTTTCTGGAGCATGGATACTATTGTAATCACTTTGACAGAAAAAAATGGGCCCAGGGAGTTAAAGGTATTCTTACAGGGATAACACCTTTTACAGTGAATAGTGAGTTGCACTGTGTGTCCATTGTTCAAGTCATTGTCTAACCGTGATTATCAGTAAATCTAATGAGAATTTCAGAGTGTAATTTTTGGGTACAATTGCAAATACAACAATGTTCATCAATAATTCAGCGAATACCCGTTTGCAAGATCATATCAAGCATGCTTCTGAACTCCCTGAATTAAGATAGAAAACTGAAGGAGTGGCGGTGCTTCCCTTATGAGCTTTAGCCTGGAGACGAGGGTGGAAGACCAAAGTTCAATTCACTCTTCTGCATGATATGAAGGAAGGATCTGAATTTGGGTCTCCCACATTACAGGAGAGTGCCCTAATCACTGAGCCATGGGATAGTCAGGTTGAGTTAGTCTCACTATCTCTCTTGCCCAGTGATCACCCACTGTCATTTGTAATCATCCCTCATGAACTTGTGCTGGGCTTGGATCTTATACACTCAAGCAAAATCCAAGTCTATAAAATTACTGGGGAGCACCCAAGTCCAGTAGTGCTTCCACGCTTACATCTAATATGGCAGGGTGCCATAGGGGTGCCGAAGCTGGAGATGCATCTGGCACTGGCTAGATGCCGCCAGAGTACCAGTAGTCAAATGCAGTTATGGCAGGCAAGAATAAGTGGAGGCATGCTATCCCAGCCTGGACTCCTCAATTGGGGCTAGGGCCTGGCATTTCCTGATGAGATGCATATCGGGCTTCACACAGCAGCCCGAGGCAAAATGGTCCGGTTCACTGCATGGGAGAGATTGGGCTGGGCCGTGTTGAGCTGCAAGGATTCAAGCTGTAGTCTGGATGAGATAGGTTGCCTGGCTGGCACTTTCTAGTCAACCTCCTTTCTTGGCCATATTCTGACAGGAGATAATTTACCTTGATACATAGTTCAATCAAGGCATCCAGAGCAGTCAGGTGTTTGACCCGTGCCACTCATCCTTGAGCTCATTGAGCCAAAAGTGATAGTATTCTACAGTCTCACTCCATTCAGTGTCTGCCACCAGACTCCAAAATTCAGCAGCATAGTTGCCCACTGGCTAGCAAGCCTCAGTGCCTGGAATGCCTGGACTCAGTCACTTGGGTTATCAACAATTACCACTAAGGCTTCTCAAAGTCCTCTAATTGGCCTGGGGGGGGGGGCTTGATTTCTCCAGAAGGGGCGATGCCCATCCAGCACCTCTCTGGTCAGTAGCTTGCTGACAAGTCCCACCCTGGACCAATTGGTGAGAAACATCTTTGGGCACAGCAAGAACAGGAGACAGCCCTGTGGAAGTTCCCGTGGTCATTATTGAACTTGTCCGACAAAGGAGTTTTTGGATCACAATGGGTCTGGGTCATGGGCAATGTGGCTTGTTCCTGCAGAGCTACATTCTGCACCTGCAGGGCATGACTTGGGTCGTCAGGTTCTCCAAGGTGTCCCCTAACTCTGGTAAGGAGATGTTTGCCATACTGAGATCCATCCCAGTAGTAGAACCTGTCCCTTCTCATATTTTTTGGTGGGCTGCTCAAACTGTCAGCAACCGGGACATAGGCAGTCATACTTAGTAGTTGGAGCAGTGGTGAGTAGTGGTCAGATCCAGAGTCAGAACCCAGGGTCAGAAACCGAGCAGGGGAGAATGGCTGGAGCAAGGCTGGAAATGAGTCAGGCACAGGAGTGATCGCAGCTGCAGGTGTAAGCACTGAGCATCCAGTGACTTGCTGCTGGGCTTAAGAGTACACCTGCTGGTTCCCCTCAGCCAATCAGGCAGGTTGGCAAATCAAGCAATTCTATTGTAGCTCACCTGTATTTGCCTGGAGACTGAGCTACTCTTAGTTGCAGGCTCAGCTGCAGGCCTTTGTTCCTTCCAGGGGAAAATGTCTCATTTTCAAATTCCTATTTGGTGCTCAATCGTTCGAATTCTGCTGCAGTACACTCTGGACCATTTTGTAAGCATGTCAGGTATGCCATTCCCTGCAAAATGTACCTTCCTGTTCCAGATCTTGGTTCTGCTTCAGTGTCCTCAGATAGTCCTCCGCCAAGAAACAGGAGCAGTTCCTGTCACTAAAAGTGAATAATTCTGTTGCAGCCTTTTTCCATGGTCAGTTTGCGATTTCATGCAGTTGTACAGTCTCCTTCTGTTGATGATCACTATAGTCTTTGCAAACTTTGAACTGTTCCATATACACTCTCAATTGGACATTCATGTAGATACACTCCCCAGCTCATCTCAGACATGTCTCCATCTCTTGGTATGAAATGTGCATCCAGTTTCATCATATCAGCTCCTAAATCTGCTGGGGTTACTTCTTGGTCCCCTTTAAAACAAAATGCCATCTTGCCCACACTGATCATCCCTCACTTGGTAGTATGGGGCAACCTCCTGTGGCACTTGCCCCTTGCTGTCTGACCAACCCTAGAGTACAAAATAAGTTATTGTCTGTAAAACCCCATCTTGTTCAGTGCTTTGCTGGATTGCCTGGAACATTCCATTAGAGATTGCAGCATGTTAATTGATTGTATCTCCTGTTCCACAGAGCCATCTGTGTTGTACTCTGGAAGGTAAGCCCTGCTCAGTATAATTACCACCTGTAGTGACTTTTCTGGGCAGCATCTTATCTATTCCTCCTATTGCAGTGCTGTAGCAGCAATAACATGTGTTGTGGTCACTCAGTTGCACACAGCAGTGGCTTCATGTTTTGTTGATCTGATTTCACATCCATCTTGTGCCCAGAGGTGAACTGATGGAATCATTCCACTCCAAAGAGCACAGCCAGGAGCTACTTTTCTATCTGACCATATCCTTTTTCTGTGTCTGTCAAGGTCCAACTAGCAAATACTACAGGCTGCTGGGTTTGCAACAATGCAGTTCCTAGGCCTTTTTCTGAGGCATCTTGTAGCTGTAGCTGCTCTGCAGGATTATAGTACTTCAGGACCATGCCTCTCTTACAATTTTCTTTATTCTTTCAAATGCCTGTCATTAGGTGTATGAATATTCCCATGCTGTATCATTGTGTGTTAATTGTCTCAAGGGACCACAGGCTTCTTATAAGAATCTGGAAAGATAGCTGGCCCTACCTATTAATCTCTGGACTCCACATCCTTTGGTCTTGGCATTTCCATAATGGATCTCGGTTTCTCAGGGTCCAGCCAGAGACGCTCAGAAGTCAACGGATGTCTGACATAGGAGACCCCAATTCTCCTCAGCTTCAGCTTGTCTAATTTAGTCTAATATTCCACTCCTGGCACCTGTTTAGGAGTTTTCACAGCTTGGTATCATGGTTCTGCATTGCCTCTTCCTTGACATCTCCTTCTCCTACAGAAAGAATGTCATCAGCTACAGTCCTTGATGCCTGGGAATCCCTCTAATGCTGTGTTCAGTTTACACTAGAACATTGGAACACCTCTGGCTGATGCCCACAGCCTTTCTACCAGTGATACCTGCCAAAATTGCAGCAAAGGATGCCAGGTGGCTGAATGGTTTGGCTAACTCAGTATGCCATAACCCATTCCTGACATCACAAACAGCCCTGGATAAACTGGGTTGTATGTCCTCAAACACTGGTGATGGTTAGTAACTTCTTTTCAATGCTCTGTGCTTTTAGGCCAATGCACACCCCCGATGCCGCTTCTTTTCAGGTTTGAGAGTACCTTCTGCAGTGAGTCCACTTGCTGTGCAAGGGGGTTTATTTCTATCTTCATCTTGCCCTCTGCATGTCCAGGGCCCAGAGTTTCTGTTCTCCCTCCTCTCTCATATTGCAGTTATTCTGTTTTTTATTACAATCAAGTACTTGGTTTGCAGTGCCCTGCTGCCCAGCAGTGGCTGGTACTCCAGTGTGTGAACTACTATGAACTCCATTAAATGTCTTATACATTTTGAGTTTCTTATTGGCAGCTTGTCTTGTCTTACTGGCTGCAGAATGGTTTTATTGTACAGTCCCAGCACTAGGTTACATTTCCTCAGTGTAATATTGTGCTTATCAGTGTTGCTGAGATTACACTGCAGCTGACTCCACAATCCCGATAGAATATATTTGGACATTGATCTAGTAGTATAGTTGCAGATATGGGAATTGAATGGCTGGCAGCCTTCTTCTGCAGTGTACTTATTGCAGACATCAGCCCCTTCACTGAAAATCTCTATGTGCTCAATCACTGGATTCACTGTTTTTTGTTTGTTTTTTTCTTTCTGGGGTAGCTGTGGCACTCGGACATAAAATAAAATTCTGTTCCCCACACCTCTTGGTCTGTTTCCCAAAGGCTGGGCATTTTCTTTCTGTCTTTCATGTTGTTTTCCACACTATAGACACTGGTCCATGACACCTGCATTCTTGGTTGGACAGTCTATGTCCTGATTCCTAGGTTCCCTTAGCTTGAACCTCTGTATTTGTTCTGCACTAGTGGCTGTCACTGTTTTGATCCTTTCCCTGGACAGTTCAGTTGCCATTGCTATTTGGAAGCATTTCTCTATGGTTAGAGTTGTTTCTTTCAAGAGTCTCTCCTGTAAGCTGAAATCACATGTCCCACAAAAGATCCTGTCTCTAGTAAGGGAATGCTCCATGTCTCCATAGTTACATGTAGTCGTCAGAGTTCTCAGCTCTGGAATATAAGTATCTATTCATGTTTCTGCTTCTTGGTTTCTAATAATAATAATTAATAATAAATTAATAAAACATGTATCTCTCTATAGTCTTTCTCTGAGGTCACAGTGCTTAACAAACACCTTTATCAGCTGTTCTGGTGTTTTAGCCATTATTCCTGGCCACATTGTCTTATTCACTTATCATCTTTTTCAACAATGAGACAGTAAAAAATCTTATTTTCTCATATTTATCCCCCATGTGATGCAGTTGCAAAAAAGGCTAATATTCTTGTGTGTGTATTAACGGGAGTGTCCTATGTAAGACACAGCAGGTAATTGCCCCACTGTACTTGGCATTGGTGAGTCCTCAGATGGAGCACTGTGTCCGGTTCTGGGTACCACACTTTAAGAGATATGTGCACAAATTGGAGACAGTCCAGAGGAGAATAACACAAATGATATAAGGTGTAAAACCCAGATTATGAAGAAATGTTAAAAAAACTGGGCATGTTATTGCGTGTCTGAGTTAATGACTCAAGACGATCGAATAACAGGCTCAATTTGAATTATATAATCTAAGATTATCAATCAGAGATTAGTACAGCACTATACAGAATACAGAAGAAATAGATACATTTATTACCCTTTGTTGTCAGATCAAGAGCTGGTTCTGTGTCTCTCCTTCACTGTATCTGTAAGGATGCACAGTTTTCATTCACCAACTAAGTTCCCATACCAGTGTCATTATACAGGGTTTTAAACAAAGAAGATCTCTTTGCAAAAGAAACATATGTTATGTTATTTCTATACATTTTTAGTTTACCTGATTCATGTGTGAAGGCATGATTATTTACAGCTGACAGGACTAACAATTCTTCGAGATAATATCTGTCAGTGGGTCCTTCTTACCCCACAACCATTCTTCCCTATTGATTCCTCAACAGAAAACATCTGCTGCAACAATCATCCCTTATTAGTTTCCCAAGTCTATATATGATTATGTAAGCTGTGTGTGTGCGTGTGTGCGTGTGTGTGTATGTACTATAATAGACATGAAGATGCCCAAGATGATTAAATACAGTGTAATGCATAAAATTCCTCAATCGGGTTATTCATTGGTCAAGGACCAGTGTTCTGGGCCTAAGACATACGCTTAGTTGAATATAACGATTCTAAAGAATAGTCGATATATATAAATAAATCAAATATACAGAAAGAAAGAACTAAAAGGGTTAATATTTACTAACAGTCTGTAGTCTTGAGAAAAGAAGACTGGGAGGTGGGACCTGATAAGAGTCTTCAAATATGTGAAGGGCTGTTATATGGAAGATGATGTTCAGTTGTTCTCCATGTCTACTGAAGTTCTGAGAAGAAGTAATCAGCTTAATCTGCAACAAGAGAGATTAGGAGATTAGGAAAAACTTTCTAACTGTAAGGATAGTTAAGCAGTGGAACAGGCTTTCAGTGGAGGTTGTGGAATCCCTGTCATCTCTCCATGTTCTCTGCAGTTTGCTACACTGGGAGGGAATAAAATGCTCAGGGTTTACACTTGACACAGCATAGTCCAGCTACCATTTTAGGTGTGTAGGGGGAGGAGTTAAATTCCATCCATTCTGTTTCTTTTTGCTCACCTACTCAGGGTGTGGCTGATATAATAGCTCCATCATGTTTCCTTACCTCCCATGATGTTATTGCAGGTAGCTAGCACAAAGCACATTATTCCACCTTACTCTCTTGGACTGCTGCACAAGCCAGACCACTACTTTGCCATATTGATTTAATTAATTTTCAAAAATCAGGACCTATTCTAATTATTTTTATTTCACATAACAGTTTTGAATAGCTTTGTGTGAGGGATAAAAAAGTGTCAGCACCGTGTTTCCAGTATGCCACAAGTGACATCCTTGTGGCAAACAAGTGTATTGAAATAGTCAAATGGAGCTATCATGATTGGCCTCAAAATGAGAATAAACTCAACAAACTTTTTGCAAAGTTCTGCAAACAGAATAGAAAGTTTGTTTTCCTAAAATTGCCATTATTTCATGTCAAGTAGCAACAAAAGTGGCAGAAGGTACCATCAGACTTTGCAGAGCAATAGGATAGACTTCCACTATTTCTTCCATTTATGCATGCTTTCCTCATGAAGCAAAATCAAAATTTTCAAGTAATATGGCCTCCTGTTTTACTGCCTGTGCATTTAATCAAATACAACTGCAGTGAACAGTTTATTGCCTACTACTAACCATATTTACTTAATGAAAACAAAGGTCAGAAATCTAACATGTAGCAGAAGTAAAGGAAATACTGTCTGCAGAAAGATGATATAGCTATTTGTACTATTATTGAAAATCTGTCTCAATGTGATCTAATATTATTTTGCACTGTTCACATACTGTTAAGAATATGTGTTATTCTACCTGTGACTATAGCTACTGGGCTTCCCCCCCCCCCCCGCCTTCCTTCCCTCCCCCTGCCCCCCGTCTTGTTTACATGAAAAACTATCAATACATGAACATAGACTAGCGTTGATGTTTATTCATTGAGACCTGACTCAAGTCATGAAGAAACTAATAGAAAATACAATTCACCATATTGAAAGCCAGTCTGGATTTTGAAGATTATTTCTCATTGTAAACATTATCCTCTTTCTAAAAGATGCAAATGCTTTGCATATTGGTTCCACACATCCCACTGCAAAATCCTAGATCTGCTATTGCTATAGTCTATGTATTTGACTCCACCTTGCTTAAATGGAATTACAGGAAAATATTTGTCATTACTACCATGACCATATGGGAGAAGAGGGATATCCTTTCACCATTGGTGGTTATCTCCTAACATTTTACTTTTGGAGGAACAGTATTGGAAAGCTGCTTTCTCAAATTATTAAGGTGAATTTCCCATTAAGCCCAGCTAGCTAGCTTCTGGGCCAGTTCCCAAATACGACTGAAGTTATGCTGCACAAGGAGCCTTTTCCCCATCTGATAAGGAGCACTAAGCTTGTTAATATTTTATTTATGTGTTTGTTTTTTAAATCCCCTCCCAGAAAAAATAAGGAGAGAAGAAAAGCAAACAAACAAACAAAAAAGGCAAACAGAACAAAAAAAGTAAAGGAATGGAAAGAGAGGGGAAGGAAAGGAAGGAAAGGGGGCAGAGTGGGGAAAGGAGAGTGACATTTCCATTTCCATCCACTAAGGATTATTCAATGATTTCTAAAAAGTCAGACCAAATATCTTCACCTTTGTCTGAGGTCTCCCTTCTCAGAAACAGTACCTGTTCTTCATCCGCTACATCAGTTAAGTTGCTTTGCCAAGCTTCCAACCCTGGAGGTACCCTGATCTTCCATCTAAGCAATATCAGTTGTTTGTCTACAAGCACTACTCTAGAGAACCAAGCTTTCCATGAGCTGGACAGTTTCCAGGCATGCTAATATCTTAGAGTGGAAATGCTCTGAGGCACCTTCTCTACAAGATTGGTCTCATCATATTTGAAATGTTGTTGCCATGGAAAATTTCTATATTGCTCAAAAGAATCTTTCACAAATTATTATCCTGTGGCATCCCTTTTTTGAACACATGGAGGAAGGCAGTACACTCTTGGCTAAACCTAAAATGTATAAAAATTTGAAATTCCAGTATATATCTGAACTGTACAGTATTTGCACTTTATTATAGAGTCTTCTGTTTTGAAAGATGCTACTCACCTGAGAGCTACTCCCTGTACTTAAAATGAGGAATACTATTGGAATCAGTTATACCTCTAAAAATTGAAAGAAAATGGTATATGTGTTTGTTACCTGGGGTTCTTTCAAAGGTAAATCAAGCCGTCCGACCGATAGATGGCTGGCACAAACAGGACAACACCAGGGTGCTTTCACTTAAAGCTAAACTTTAATTAGTCTCAAGCACTTACACACGTCCGCAACAGGTTAGTAAAACACACCCAATGCTCAATAATTACTGAAGTTGGGTGTGGCTCTCAAGTGGCACAGCGACAGCCTTCCGATGGCCAATCTGAGGAGTCCCACTACCCCAAACTTTCTTCCCTTATTTATTCATTAGTATTACAATAACACATCACTCAAAGAAAACCTGTTAAGCAAGCAATTTCAAAAGTTAAGCAAGAGGTTTCCTTCTGATCATCAATTAGCCAGATGTGTTTTTTCAGAGTTTTCATGCCTTGAGGCCCTGACAGACACATCCCTGAGGGCACATATAGACAAGCTTCCTGTTTTTCTAAGATGCATATCTCAGCAATTTCAACAGAGATCTCATCAGTGAGGATGCGGGGTCAAGCTGCCCTTTCTTTGGCACCCAAACCCCATCCCCTCCTGACTCGGTCATACTAAGGCTGCTGTATAGGCCCACTTACAGCCTGCTAGCTTGGCTACTTTTAGCAATAAGCAATAGTGGTTTGGGCACATTACTGGTTTGCCAAGATCTTCCTGTACATGGTTTTCCTATACTATTTATTATACATATATGAATGACATGTGCATTCAAGCATTATATGAGGCTACTTGAGAATAAAATGCTGGCACAAGTCTCCAGCTGTGTCAAAAGGTGTGGGGCACAGCAAAGGAGTCTTTGTGGTTTCCCTAGTCTGGAGTCCAGTTTTGTCCCTGAAGCAGCCTAGAGAAACCTTATGGCCATATCCCCATCTTCCTAGCCACACCCCGAATCTTCCCATTCTCCAAGGGGGTCAGGCAAGAGGTGTCAGGGATTTGTACCTGTTACCTTATAGAAAACTAAAATAAAGATGATCCCAGTGATTATTGGAGCACATAGAGTGATCCTTGAGGGTCTGAATGAGCAGCTCGAGAACACTTCAGGAGCGCAGGACAACATGATCAGTGACCTCCTGAAGACAGCACTCTTAAACACTGTGAGAATATTAAGTAAAGTCAAATTAGAATGAGTGCATTTGAGCACCTAAAAAATCGTGACTACCCACATCTATGGAGTTGGTTCATGGTCAGGATGTATTGGTGACTCATTGGGATAAATTATAGACAGCGGCTTTCCCCATTTTTTGCTTAATGATATTGTATGTTGTGAAGGTTATTTGTTTTAAAAAATCCCCAGGATGTAATGCTGAGGGGTGATAATAAAATAAAATAAAATGAAATAAAATAAAATAAAATAAAATAATAAATATGGGCAGATTAGGCAGCAAAAATCGTGTAGGCTTAAATTTTGCAAAAGACCATTTCCTTACATGTTGTTCTTGATTATCTTTTGGAGGTTGGTTCCTTATCTACATTTCTGTATTAATAAAATACATTTTCTATCTAAATATAAGATGCATGTTGGAAAAGGGCTCAGTAGCTTTTACAAGATTAGTTTTGACCCTGATCGTTTCTGACAATGCAGCCAAGTATCATTCAGGAAATTACAGATACCATGGACACTGGATCACCTTCTCATCCTGAGGGCTGTCTTGTCAGATAAAGGATGAAGCACATTGGTGGGACATAATGGGATGCTTTTATTACCTCAGTCCATAGGATACCTATTTGAGGATACCTATATGAGGATCACAATGTAGGTGTATTAAAAAGATAAAGCTGAAATTAATTTCTCCAGTGCCACTGTTTCTGATATGCAATATTTCAGACACAGACTCTTACTCATATACAGTGATTGGACCACAGAATTTTTGTATGTTGCAATTTGAAGGCAAATATCAGCCTATCCATGAATTTCTACATGCTGCCACAATATGAGAACATGAGGGACGACTATCTTGTGGTTAAGGCACAGACTTCCTGTGGTTGTGGAAAAATGTTAATGTCTTTCTGCCTGAGGTCTGCATGGGGATAATAATATTTCCTCTCTTCCACCATTTATCTGCCTTGTTTACATAGTTTGTATGCTCTTTGGGGCAGGGACTGTCTCTTCCTATGTGTATATGCACTACCTAGCACAATAGGGCTGTTATCTAAGGGCCTACACTACAAATTTATATCTGCGCAGATGCACTGATGCAACTGCACTGCTGTAGCACTTGTGGTGAAGCTGCTCTAAGTCGACAGGAGAGCTGTTTCACATCGGCTTAATATCCTCCCCTTCTCTGTAAAAGGAGCTAGCTATGTTGGAGGGAGAAGCTCTCCCACTGACATAGCTCTGTCTACACAGGGGGGTTATGATCAGTAGAACTACGTTTCTCAAAGTAAGTATGTAGTGTAGACCAAGCCTCAGTTTGGAGGGCCATTAAGTTCAACCACAGCACAAATAATAATACACCGAAACCAGCTTAGAAACTGGTTTAGATTTCATTAGGAGTGAAGTGCTTTTAAGGGTTTGCCTACATTTGAGCTGGGAGGTGTGAATCCTAACTCACATAGACATATGCACACTAGCTCTGAGCAAGCGAGTACTCTAAAAACAGAAGTGTGGCTGCAGCAGCACAAATGGCAGGACAGACTAGCTGCCCCGAGTATGATCTGATCTGAAAACATAGATGCTTATGTCTACCCAAGCTGGAAACTACATCACCAGCTCCAGCGTACACATACCCTAACAGAACTGGAGAAGAAGGTTAGTTCAACATTAGCCAATAAGTTTGATTCTGACATGTGTCATGTCATGTCATACAGTTACACAACCACTTACACCCTAATCTCATGAAATTAGCCAGGCAAGTAATTTTCCAGAGCTGTTTGTACAATTGTGGCCTTAAATTTAACTATGAAAAAGGCTAATGCAATCCTAAAATGCATCAGGTGAAATATATCATGCAGAGATAGGGAAGTATTCATACCAGTATTCAAGGCACTGGTGAGACCTCATATGGAATACTGTGTGCAGTTCTGATATCCCATGTTTAAGAAAGATGAATTCAAATTGGACAGGTCCTAACAAGGGCTACTAGGATGATCAGAGGAATTGCAAACCTACCTTACAAGAGGAGACTCAAGGAGCTTGGCCTGTTTACCTTAACAAAACGAACGCTGAGGAGAGATATGGTTGCTCTCTATGAATACATCAGAAGGCTAAACACCACGGAGGGAGAGGAGTTAGTAAGTAAAGCACCAATGTGGACACAAGAACAAATAGATATAAACTGGTCATCAACGACTTTAGGCTTGAAATTAGATAAAAGTTCTAACCATCAGAGGAGTGAAGTTCTGGAACAGCCTTCCAAGGGGATCAGTGGGGCCAAAAACCCTAACTGGCTTCAAGACTGAGCTTGGTAAGTTTATGAAGGGGATGGTATGATGAGACTGCCTACAGTGGAATTTGGCCCATCATGATTTCTAGTAGCAAATATTCCCCAATGGCCAGAGTTGGGACAGTAGGTGGAGAGGAGACTGAGTTATACAGTGAATTATCTTTGTCTGTCTGGTGGGTGTTGCCAACATTCTCAGTGTCTAAATGATCACCACATTTGGGGTCAGGAAGGAATTTTCTTCCAGGTCAGATTGGAAGAGATTCTGTGAGGGGTTCACTCTGCAGCATGGTGCATGGGTCTCTTGCTGGTTTAAACTAGAGTTAATGGTGGATTCTCTGTAATTGAAGTCTTTACATCATTATTAGAGGACTCCAGTAACTCAGCCAGAGGTTCTGGGTCTATTACAGGAGTGGGTGGGTGAGATTCTGTGGCCTTCAATGTGCAGGAGCTCAGACTAGATGTTCACTATGGTCCCTTCTGGCCTTAGAGTCTGAGTCATGAAAAATACAAATTAAATATGATATTAATGTTATACAGATGAGGTGGGATTTTCAAAAGCACTCAGTTTTAGCTTAGCTCTGAAGTCAACAGGAAATAAAAATGCTGAGGGCTTTTGTAAAAAAATATTTGACCGTATTAATTATAATGGGTTGTCTCTTTGTTAGTTAACTGCATGGAAAAGAGTCTTTGGAAAAGCAAGAATTTTTTCAAGGGTTGTCTTTTACTGTAACATTACTGTAACATATGCTTCTACAGACTCAGCTCATATATTTTAAGTGGCTATGAAAGAACACCTAAATAAAGATAAGTGTAAAGGAAAACAACAACAATGAAACAAACAAAACAAAACCAAGCATATTCAAAAATGAAATCTAGTGTGCATTTATTCCTTATAAACTACAGTTTATCCAAAACAGTTGTCACTTCAGAGCATTTCTGTTGTTGTATAGACTGTAATGTTCAAGAAGTTTGCTTTGCACTGAGGGCTTTATCTTGCCAAATTTGTTCCCATAGATAGAAAATTCTTAAATAACTATGATATTAAATATTTCTTTAAACAATCTATGCCCACATAGAGACAATCACAATAAAAAGTAGATGAACACATGAACACTTTGGCAAATCATGTACTGTATTGCAGCTCCCAAATTCAGCTGTCTCCTACTAACCAAATACACTGTGCATAATCTTGAATGATTTTGCAGATCCCCTTAATCTAAATAATGAAGGAATTCTCCATTTCCCCCCAAAATTTAGCAATTCTTTTAGTCAGACATCTTACCTTGTTTCCCCCCCCCGCCCCATTTCATACTGCCCATAATGGAAACTTAATATAAGACAGCTGAACTAGTTAGTAAAGCAAATAATAATAATAATGTTTCATTGTAACTCTGTTCAGGATGAAAGAAGAAATCTCATTATCAAACTCATTTTCCTCAGAATGTAGTCTGGAATTATTTTGTTCTGTAAATTATCAGTATTAAATGTTTTCTCACTATTTCTAATTAAACTACACAGACTCTCATTGATTTTAAAATATATTATACATCCCTCTTTTATTTCAGATGAACTACAATCCTTCTTCTTTAGGCTTATTTTTCCCCCTCTAATTTTATCTTTAATCAAAGTACACAGTACAAGGCAGGAATATGAATAACAGAAGATTGCTTATGTGCAATATCTTCTATAAGGTGTTTTACATTATGCACGTATTTAGTAGCAAAGATAAAACAAAAATCAATGAACCTCAATGGGGTTTGGTTTTGATAAGATCCCCATAGTTCTGATGCTTATCTCAAACCTAAAGTGGATTGCATAATATTTGATGTAGCTGATAAACTTCATGATTTTTTTCAAATAAAATACTGGATGAATATGTTTTCCAGTGTCCATCCAGCTCTAATGTTAACTGATCAAGAATCAAGAGTTTTGAATACGGGTCTGTAGCCCTAATGAGAACAGATTTACTTGTCATATTTCTAGAAACACTTATGCTTTAGTCTCAGACCAAAACATAGAAATATAGAGAACTTGAAAATAAATAAATATTCTGAGAATTAAAAAGGGTTCATTTCAAGTTGTGACTGAAGATTTGGGCTGATTCTCACTTTATCTGCATTGGTGCCTTTAAATTCCTTCTTATACTACATACAGGGAGAAAGCTCCACATTTCTGTTGCTGGCCTGGGACTTTGAAGACCCATGTTCAATTTCATACTCCACTAAAGACTTCCTGTGTGATCTTGAGCAAGTAACTTAGGGTATGGCTACACTTGCAGAGTTTTTGTGCTATAAGTTTCACCGGTGATAGGTAACAGGTGAAAGTAAAGCTCTGGTTTGTGTACTCACTTAATTCCCCAGGCGTCAGAGAGTGTTTATATTAGTAGCACTTCCATTGCAGATGAAAGCAGTGCTCTAGGGCAGCTATCCCACAGTGGAGCTGTGGATATTAGCCAGGATGAGTAAAAATGGTGTCCCTAGCCTCTGTTCGTCAGAGGATGGAGATGGATGGCAGGAGAGAGATCACTTGATCATTGCCTGTTAGGTTCACTCCCTCTGGGGCACCTGGCATTGGCCACTGTCGGTGGACGGATGCTGGGCTGGATGGACCTTTGGTCTGACCCAGTACGGCCTTTCTTATGTTCTTGTGTTCTTATGAGCTCTCTCCATTTTGACAATGGGTCTTGTGGGAAGAGGGTGGGTGATTGTGGGGCATCCTGGGTCCCTGCACAGCCTCCTCCCCTCAAACACTGACAAGCTCCAGTAGCTCAGCATTGCTCCAAGCAGGGGATCGTTTGCTCCGTGGAGCAGGTATTGTCACCTGGCCAGATGATAAGTGAGCACTTGCCATGAAAACAGGAAGGGGAGTTTCAAAGTTCCCAGGGGTTCACAGGGGAGGGGTGGATGTCTGTTTCCTGGCATCAGAGCAGCAGAGCTGCTGGCCAGAGTGGTCACCTAGGCACTGTGGGATATCATCAGGAGGCTAAAAGCTGTGTAAACTGGAAGATCGTGTCTTCACTTACACATCACCGCAAAAGCATCACCAGTAAGAGCTGTATGCCTCTCATGGAGGTGGTTTTCTTTTTTGTGGTGAAACTTCTGAGTTTCACCGCAAAAAGTCATTGGCAAGTGTAGACACGCCCATGGTTTTTGTGCAAAAAAGGGACTTTTTCCACTTTAAATGGCAAGTGCAGGTGTGCCCTTAGGCTATGGCTACACTACAGAGCTTATATTGGTGCATCTGCTCCAATGTAGTTGAGCTGCTGTAGCACTACCGGTGGCGTCTGGGGGGAAAACTCAGGACCTCCTAAAGGGACTTGATTTTGAGAAGACAGGTGCACAACCCTTTCTGAATATCAGACCACTGTCAGATGTCTCAGATTCTTTACCCCAAAACTCAGACATTCCAAATCATTACATTTTACAAATCTCATCCATAGCCAATGAAAATACTTAATGGTATCAGTGAATCAGCAGACAACCACTTAGCCAACTGTTAGCTTTTTCAGTCTCTCTCCTTTTACGATTGTCTAATTTTATGATGTTTTGCTATTTTGAATAATGTATGCTTGGAAATGTGTCCAGTTTACATTAAAAGTGGATTATAAAAGGATTACATATAAATATTTAAAATAAATTAATTAGTGTAACCCTATTTCTAATTCAAATACACATATATTGCAATAAGTATTTTCTTAATTTCACAGGAAGACATCCCTTGGCCTAACTGGAAAACAGTGATACAGTTTCTTGGAAGTTCTTCCATATTAGCATTGTTGCTAGAACATCACTTTCATTTTCTTTTGAAAGCTTGAAGTTAATATAATTTTAAATGTTCTCTTACCCTGAAATGTTTTAATCTTTTCCTAAACTTAACAAAATCCATCATTTGAGTTAGAAATATACAGTAACAGTAAGAGTCGCACCGTAGCCCAGGCAGAGGTGAGAGTTCAGATGGCTTTCAGCCACCACCATTGCACCCTCCTGATCCTGGATTGCTCTGGGGCTGGAGGAGCCCCTGGCATAGACAATCCCAAGGGCTTTCTACACTTCAATCTGGAGGCATAATTTCCAGTTCAGGTTGATGTATGTGCACTAGCTTTGATTGAGCTAGGGCAAGAAAAACAGAAGTATAGCTGCAGCAGTGGGCCTGTCAGACGGGCTAGCCACACCAAGTGCAGTTCTATCTTGGTTTCTAGATAGTCACTGAGGTGGCTAGCCCATCCCACTACCTGTGCTGCCACAGCTACCCTTCTATTTTTAGTATGCTTGATCAAAGCTAGTTTGCATTGTCTATCTGAGCTGGAAATTACACCTCCAGCTTGAAGTGTAGATGTATCCTAAGTTACACCAGCATCCCCAGGCAGACGTATAAGCCTTAGTGTAAATCTTAAGGCGCCAACCTCAGCATGCCTGCCCATCCATAGCATCCACCTACTCCAGGATGTGCAAGAAGTTCCTGAGACTGCCAAGACACGTGACTTCTCAGTGGGTCCTGTGGTGTTAGATGTTCTCTTAGAGTATTTGGAAAAAGTGCACTGGTGCTGCCTGTTGAATTTTTCAGCAGGTGGGAAGCCGGTGTCAGCAGACACACTATTTTCTAATTGGAAATGCATGTAGGGGAAATAAAGAATAAAGGGCCAGATTTTTTAAATTTATTTAGGTGCCTACAGATGCAGATAACCACTTAGTGGAATTTACAAAAGCACATGGGCACTTATATATATAGTGGGATTTAGGTGCTTCTGAAAATCCCACTAAGCACCTATATGCATCTTTAGGTGCCTAAATATCTTTAAAATTTTTGCCCAAAGGCTGTCAATGCAGAAGCAGCTATTCACATATAATTAAAATTGTGATTGGACTTGGCAGAATTGTAAAGTCAGAGGTTGGTGACTTTAGAGCTTTGACTTATTAATGTTCTTGGAGAGGAGAAAAGTTGCAATAGGTATGGGGAGAGTGATTACTCCCAATGTAATCAAACATGTTCCTCAATAACAAATTCAACCAAAAACTGGGGAAAAAAGAAATGTACCTGAAAGTAAGTTGGTTTTGTAGCAACACAAAGCCTATTTTTCTACAATAACTAGAAACCTTGTTAGGTGGGGGGGGGGGGGGGAAAGAAGATGAAAAGTGAGTGTATGTTGATATCACAACAAAAACTTGCTTTTCTGGGAAAGCAGTTTTCTTCATTATTTTTTATTTGGGGATTTCATTACTTCATTGTAATCACTGATTAGCTGAGCAGAGGAGGGTTTAGTGGAGGAATGAGAGGAATGGGAGAGAGCATTTTGAGAGGACACTGTGATGGAGAAGAGAAGCCTCACACCCACAGGAAAAAGTAAAAAGTAAGCCTATTTAACCAACTAGCCCCACCCCACTATACCTGCAGCCAATGCCAGTTCTACAAGGAGAAGAAAAGGAGGGAAACTAGCTCAGTTCAGGGCTGATTGGTGAAGAGGCAAGAAGTAGCTCTGCCTGTCTACACGAGGGGGAGTATCACTACAAGCCTGACAGCTGTTGGGGGAGAAGCATTGCACCTTTGACTGAGAGACAGACTGCTGAGGACACTGGGATATGCAGCATAGTTGTAGCTGTGTTAGTCCCAGGATATTAAAGAGACAAGGTGGGGACGGTAATATCTTTTAATGTACCAACTTCTGTTGGTGAGAGAGACAAGCTTTTGAGTCACATATAGCTCTTCTTCAGGTCTAGGAAAGGTACTCTGAGTGTGGTACAGATTGTTTAGTGTAAGTTGCTAGCTAGGGAGCATTCAAGGTAGAAGACACTGGGAAGCACCCAGTAGTGAGTGACTTGTACTATTTGAGTGTAAGGACATTGTGGGGCTAGGCTCCCCAAGCCTTACATCTGCCCCTGCCGAGAGGGAACTGAGGCTGTGGCAGGATGCTGCAAAAGTCCACAAGGGGGCGCTACTATAGACTGTTTGGATTACAGCAGCAATGACTCAAACTGAAGGGACGTAGGTAGGAAGTAGCCCAGGACAATGGGTTTAGACTTTATGCTGGGATGACTGCTGGTGTTACTTCTCTTGGGCTGGATCTGGTGGAGACACAGGGTGTCCCCCTACCATACCTGCTTAAGGGCTGAGGCCCAGATGTGAGTGGAGGCCAGAAGGTTCCTGGCTACATATCTGGAACCAGGTACCTCAGCCAGGAAGGGAACTGAAAGTCATGTACACTAGCTGCTAGGTTGACTGGCCTTCCAAGCACTCTATCACAGAGACATTATGCTAGCCTTCTTTTTTTATATACAAAAATACTATTACACTAATATTTTAAAAGGCCCTGCGAAATCTTAGACCAAAGGATTGGTATTTTTTTATGAATTGAAAGAAATTAAGCTATCCCAGACCTTGTATGGCTGCTACTTTAAATGTCTGGGAAAACGTGAAGAATTGTTCAGAAGAAGTCAGTAGTGCTCCCAGCTGTGTCAATACTGTGCTGAATAAGACAGCAATTTCTGCAAATCAAGAACATCACCACCAATCCCATCAATAAAAAGCCAGTTTTAAGTGGAATCCACACATTGTTTAACAATATACTTGAAAGATTTAGACCAAATTTCTCCATGTAAGGGAAGACCCAATATGTAAGTGATAATGTAAGTGATCCCCATTTACCACCAGTGCAAGAAGGTTCCTGTTTTTTTCACATTTCGTAGAATGGGCCAGAGTACTAAAAATTGGGTAGCATAAGTGTAGCTAGGGAGCAGTTAGAGGATTATCTGTATGCATCAATTATATCTCGATTTCGTGTCGGTTTAACCTCTAACTGCCACATTTTTTCCTCTGACCTTCAGTACTACATAGCAGAGGATTTCATGTTCTCCCTGAATCCTTCTCCATAAGTGGGAAACATGGAACAAGCACCATTACTATAACACTCAATATCTGCATATTCAACACCAACAGGACATGTGGTTTAGTCTTGTTTGTTTGTTTGTTTTCAAAAACAGGCCGTAGTTTTGTCCCTGGGTTTATTTATTAGTGGGAGATTAAAAAAAGAAGGAATAGTGGGTTCCCTATGGCATTCAATAATATAGTTTGAATACCTTTCTTAAGTTAGTATGCTGTTTTCCATTAGATGTTTTTGATGGATGATACTCCAGTGATATAAGTAGAGCTGATGGAGCATCTTTCTAACTCAGATTTGCTTGATAAACCAGAGGAACCTACAGAATCTGTACAAGTGGGACCCATAGAAATGTCTGGTGCCAGCTTTCTCATTTGCTATTTTTCTTTTTCATTATGTTTGACATGATGAGACTGAGCTTTGATATTGACTGTCAGCCTATGGCAATATTCTTAGGAGGGAAGATTGCAATGAAATATAGAACACAAAAGCGTGTATGAAAACCTGAAAGGGACAGAGTTGTGTTGGTAGATTATTACTGAGCTAGCTTTTTGTCCACAGTCTGGTGAAATATGTGCACGATGTGTTCAGACAAAACTTTCAAACAAAATTTTTTTTGGTCTTTATTTATTGTAAACATTGTATTAAGCAAAGATATAACATGCTGTTAGAGATGGGCCCAATATATTCATTTGGATTAAGAATCGAAAGACCCACAAAATCAGAGATGCTTGAATCCAAAAGGGTTTTTCTTTTTTTTTAGGTCCATATTAATATATGCATTACTTGTGTGTATAATATAGTAATATAGACCGAAAGCAAATTGTTATGATTGTTTGAGACATTATAAATATTTGGGTCCAGAATTTCAACAGACTTAAAACATTTCCTAATGTCACTCAACTCAATTAACGATAAAGTGGATTTTGCTCAAACTTTCCAAAAATGCAACTAACTACCAACCACTTTCCACTAAAACTAATTCTGAAAACATTTCAGCCAAGACAAGAGAAGTTTTTTAGGAAGTTGTGCTGCACATGTGAAAACAGGTGTTATAAAGACATTCTCAAAAATAACCTTATCTATAGCTTTTGCCATTCTGAACAAATATATTCATCTGATTTTCTTTGTGTAAAAGATTTGTACTGACTTTGTGGAATCAGTGAAGCAAGTTATAAATGATGTATGAAATGAAAGCTCTCTGCCCAGTGCACAGAGAGAATACAGACACCACTTTTCAATCACTGCTATCATATGCTTTATAATGTACTATACTATTTTGTTCAGATGCAGTCAGAAAACATCACTGAGCACAGAAGTCTCAGACAAAAAAAGTTAAAAATAAAATAAACTCTAAGGGATGTTTGGATTTGCGCTTTTTATTTATTTTCTTTCTTCCGCTGGGCACGTAGAGAGCTAGATCTAGACCTACTCTGAAAGAACTTCTCTTCCCCCTGCTACCATGCCCCATGTACAGTTCATCACACATATATGCCTTCCAAAGACACTTAAATATCAGAGGGGCTTTCAAGCAATGCCATTACAAATGTTAGAAGAAATAGCAAAATATTTTATCTAATAGTGGGGAATGTGACGTTATCCACTTTGGAAAAAAAAAAAACTATAGACGAACTGAATTGTGTGTCTGGGCTACAAAGAGATTATATAATCTCACAATTTATAATAACAAAATTACAAAACGGATTTTAATATAAGGGAAGGCCTTTACAAAGCGTCCTCCTTTAGGACCATTATAGATAATAGCTCTGAATTCAGCTGTCCAGCACTATCCAGCAATATACTGATGCACATGCTGAAGTCCCACTGATTTCAATGCGACTTAAACATGTAATTCAGGTTAAGAAGATGCTGAAATGATTTGCTGAAGAGGGGTGAGTTTAAACATATTTATATGCTTTGCTGGATTAGGGCCATAGTCCAAACTATGAGTAATAGGCTAGCCATACTGAGTGTTTGACCGCTCTTTGGAGATTCTCTGGGCCTGATTCACCATTTCCTTGCACCTTGTGCAAAGTGCACCAGTGCAAAGTGAGTATGCAAGTGATGTTAAAAGGCTCCTATATCAGACTAGTAGCTTTCACTTTCCACTAGTGTAAATTATTACACAAAGTGCATAGCAATGGCGAATCAGGCTCTATATTTATTCTGTTCCAAAGGTAAACTATACATCTTGTGTTAGTATGAATATAGATTTGTTAACCAGGAGTCCTTTTACTCATGTACTTCTATTATGCTGTGACTAAGACTGTTTAAGATAAGAAAAATATGTGTCCAAAGGACATGCAGTATCTCTTGCATATAGTTCAAACTCTTCATTACCAAATTCTGACCTCAGTTAAGCAAGAGAAAATCCATAGTGACCCCATTTAAATTGTGTAACTGAAAACAGGATCTGGACCATTGTGTATAATTTGTTGCAATTCATATATTGATTGAGCAAACTATTTACAGCAATTACATTAAATAGATATTATATTTGACATAAGACAAAATAGAGACTCATAGGCTAAATCAATCATGCTACAATTTATCTGTGAAATATACAGAATTCAGCTGGTATATATCAGGGATCCAGCTCCTAACCCACAGTACAAAAATAAATTGTTCTCATCCTCCACCACCTATTTTAATTTGGGTTCTCAGATATGTACGTGAGCTGCAAACATATTAAGGTAGCTTTGGCACTCGAAAGAGATTAATGTATTCATTCATAAATAACTATCTAATCCCATCATAACTAATCTCAGTCTAAAATTTATTATACAGTATGTTATCATAATTTGGTTTGTCTAAGCTCAGTGGTAAAAATGAATTCAGGAGTGAAGACCAACTTCTTCAATGTACTGTGAAGTTTGAATATAGAATGGAGAACGAGATTAATGCACTCACCTACAGTTTATGAATTAGTATCCAAAAGTGGAACATTGAATGCAATGTTTTATTCTATTGCTGTACAAATCTAATTTATCCAGACCAAAAAAAAAATTGTTCAGGAAAGGACAATTAGTTCCAAACTCAACAAGATAACTAAGCAAGTGCATAATTCCAGCTCCACTTTAGTGTATCTTCTAAAGGACATGCTTAAGTCTATCCTTATTCAGCATTTAAGATTGTATTTAAAGTTAAGCATATGCTTAAATTCCACTTTAATTGGATTCAAGCACATAATGAAGTGGTTTACTGAACAGGGATGGTTGGCTGAATTGGGGCCTTTAAACACTAGTTCTCCCATTGAGTTCAGTGGGACTACTCATGTTTCCAGTTAGGCCTATGCTTAAGTACCTTGATGAACCAGGTCTTTAAACAGACTGGTTTGGTTTGTGATGATGTTAGCTCTCCTTACTCGTATACACAAAATGAACACTGGCAAGCCAAACAGATCTTTTATATAGTATAACCCCTAACCATCATATACTTCAGTTAGTTGTAGTGTATCTATTTAATTGCTGAACAGATCATTATTCCAAAGTGGGATAAAATGAATACTAAACAAATTAGAAATTAAAGTAGTCTGGACTTCTCTTTCCACATAAAAATCATTTGAAATGTAAAATTTTGATGCATGAAAGAAAAAAAGACAAGGAAATAAAATCATCCTTCTGAACCCCCATATTTGATGCACATTGTTTAAAATATAGAAAGAGAAATAAGAGCCTGAGGGAACTGGGATTGTTTAGTCTCCAGAAGAGAAGAATGAGGGGGGATTTGATAGCAGCCTTCAACTACCTGAAGGGGGGTTCCAAAGAGGATGGAGCTCGGCTGTTCTCAGAGGTGGCAGATGACAGAACAAGGAGCAATGGTCTCAAGTTGCAGTGGGGGAGGTCTAGGTTGGATATTAGGAAACACTATTTCACTAGGAGGGTGGTGAAGCACTGGAATGCTTTACCTAGGGAGGTGGTGGAGTCTCCTTCCTTGGAGGTTTTTAAGGCCCGGCTTGACAAAGCCCTGGCTGGGATGATTTAGTTGGGAATTGGTCCTGCTTTGAGCAGGGGGTTGGACTAGATGACCTCCTGAGGTCCCTTCCAACCCTGATATTCTATGATTTTATGATTAAAAAAATAGGTAACACTAATTCTATATATATAACAATAGTTGTGCAAGGCTCCTTATTAGCAAGGGAACAGACAGCATGAAGGAGAATAGAAAGTAATGAGCGTTAAGATGTCAAGAGGAGCTGACTGGTTAGGACAAGATATGTGGACTTGATGTGGAAGGTGGATGGAAGCCAGTAAGGGGTTTCAAACAGGCACATAGCACAGACTGAGTACCAGGAGAGAAATGTTTTTTTTCACTTGAACTTAGGTCATAATAAGTTTAGAGCAAATCTTGTGGGCTCATCAAGGAGGACTGGGAGAGAAAGAGAAAAGACAATGCACTTAGAAGCAGAGGGAGAAGCCAATGCATTTTTTAAATAAATATTATAAAAGTCAGAGGGTGGCAATCAACCCACACAACTGCCTACCTGCCAAACTGAAGCATATAATTGGGAGGCTTCTGTCTAAATCGAGTGCCTGATACAGTTGTTCAATGCCTTTTTATTAACAGCTATGAAATTACATCACTAAACAACCAAAGAATTTGCAACACAATAGCGGAGCTTTCTGTAAAAAGTGAAATTGTAATTGAGCATTTTACATAACAAAAATACTCCTGAAAGGAGATAAAATGTATACAGTAATTATTTTTTGTTTATGATACACACGTTGAATTCCAGCACTTGATTAACATGCACAAAATAAAATACTTCCAGTACAAGTCATTATGGAAGTAAGAAGATACCAGGAGAAAACAAATCAACAAGGACCAAACTGCAATATTGACCATCTGGCCTTTGTAACGTCTCCTATTGCTATTAAAACATTTGAGTGTCACAGAAGAGAGACTGAATAACTCCATTGTTAAACATCAGGAGGGCAATACAAAGTCAAAACATAACCAGGTGCTTCAAGGTTCAGTGCCAGAGCTCTTCATTTATTTCAGGAATTAAATTTGTCAGAGCAATGACTCATGTCCATTATCTGGCACATCTCTTTCTTTCATTCGTTCAAACCATTAAATGAAAAATTTGACTTGAATCAAATCAAGGATCTTCAGCATAAGAAGAATCAAAACGAAGGGATTCATTTGGCTTTCAGGCTGATTGATTTCAGAAGCTCAGTGAGTTGTTGTTTGACGGATTGAGGAATGTGATGTTTAACTCAGACTGTACACTGCTATAAATTCCCACAGCAGACAATCATATCTTTATCAGACTTCATTTATCTTAAGCTGGTTTTGGTTTGTATTGAATACTTAAGTGAACAACTACATAATATTATTTATAGAATATGGTAGGCATAGAGAGGAAGAGTATGTGTTCTATAGGGTTATGTATTATTGGAGCCAAGTGGCCATTAAGCTATTTGAAGACTGGATTTTTTTGTTAGCTAGCTAAACATAGCACATGTTTAATATTTAAAAAAATGCAGTACAGACAGAAAGAAATCATTAACTGAAAAATAGGTACCATAATAAATGTCATGTGCTGCTCTAAAAATATATATCTTCCCTGGAAGAAATGTCAAGGTTACCCATATTTTGTTATTATCTAACAAATATAATCCAGTTTTTTAGGGTGACTTTGACTATTACACTAGCAGAGGAACTGAAAAGTCCTCAGTAGCATGGTTAATATATTTTCTATTAAACTAATCTGCCTTCCATTGATGAAATATGATTGAGTGCCAGAGCATCTTTCATCTTGAATGGCCTAGTACTAAGCACAATGCATCCTCTGTTTACAATGATCAATGACATTCCCATTGATCACCACAGATCATGTTCTGTTTCAGATGACTGGTCCCCATATCTCAGCAGTCAGTATTGATAATGCATTAAGTCAGTATCAGCTCAGAACAGAACAGCAGCTGGAAAGTAGCTGCTTTATTGTAAGCTCACAAATGAATCATTCACTCTGCTTATTGCCCCTTCCAGTCTCTGTCACTCCACAATAAATTACCCAGTAACTCTTTTACAACTCACAAACTTTAATTGCTGAATATAAATGGGCTAGATTTGCAATATTTTCTTCTTTAGATAAATCTCAGGAAATAAAGATTCTAAACTGGAAGTTTAATAATGACCAAATGACACAGAAAGGTATTAATTTAACAAGATAATCATGGTTACATTATTTCGATTACATATTTCCTTATTAAGTCTCTTGTAAATGTACAATGTGAAACTAACTGTGGTAAATTGCAAGGAGAAAAGTAGGAATTTTCTCCCCTCATAAAGAGTAAGAATGATAATGGATATTGTAAACTCTATTCTATTGCTTTAAGGTTCTTATACTGCACTCATTTCTGTAAACACCTAAAAACAATCCCAAGCTCAGTACTTACAGTGGGAAAAGTCTTTTGTTTACAATAAAACAAACATGAAAATTACCCTCCATTCTAAGGTATGGATCATGTATGACTTGACTATGCACCATTTAAGTCTCTAAGAGCTTTGCCATTGACTGTGTCCATAGACTGTGCTGCAATGGTTTACATGTGATCTAGAGATTTTGTTCACTGTTTTACCACCATAACATTTTTCTTCACTTCTGTCCCCTTTACATGCACACACAGATCTGAATTAATTGTGTGTGATCGTTTCTTTTCTACCACATACTACATTGCAGCTTTATGTTCTAAACTTTTAAAAGAAAAGTTGAATGCTTTATTGGGAGTAAAGTAATCCTTGTCTGTGTGTATGTATATAAAGGGGACAGAGAAATTTAAAAAAGTGTTATATGGTGGTATAATTGACTTTAACATATCATGGTGATATCCATAGTTTCACTCTGCATATATAGGCATCGAGTCAATTCTCTTTGAAGTCAATGGATGTTTTTCCATAAGTTTTAATGAGAGTTGGATCAGACCCTGAAACAGGAAGACAGCCATGTGTAGAATAAACATGTTGGTTCACACTCTAATGAAATCTAATAGATAGGATAAAAAGACAATATATAACTGAATGGATTTGTTTTTGTTTGTAGCAAAGAGTGGTAATATAAATAGCAAACCAGCACAACACATTTTACCAGGTACGGTGTCAGAGTAAAAGTATCATGTATCTAAATGTTTCCAGTAACATCATATAATTAAATCTCTTTGAAAGACATAATAAATAAATAAGAAAAAATAATGACATTCTTTAAATCAAGGCCAACTTCGCAGCAGAATCCATTAGTCAATGTAGTGGGAAGAAGGTTCATTGTTACAATCTGCTTCAAGAAGAACTGAGCTGAATGGATTTTAAAGCATGTCACTCCTACTACATATTCTAATGGTACAACTGCACTGTTTTCTTGCTTGCTTTTAAAATATTTTTATTCTGTTTTAATTTAAATGCAGTGGGTCAAATTCTAATCTTTATAGCACTGAATTCAAAGTGGTTGCAGAGGTGCAATAGAGAGATTATTTGCGCCAACATAAATGTTTTAGCATGTAAGACATTGTATAAAATAAAATATTTAAGTTAAAATTCATAAGGGAGACTTTCTATTGTAGTTTCTAAAGTCTTTCTGGAAATTGTCTATGTAAAGAATGCTTATTATTCCTCATCTCTCTTTCTCTATTTATTACCTTTTCTATTTAAAGGTAATCTGTCAATCAGCTAGTAAACTCCTATTTCTTGCCTCTATGAGTAATTTTTGAATGTATGAAACCAATATTCTTTTCTTTTTTTGGTGAGTGACAGTTTGTGACTTTAGAGGCACTGGTAATATCTCTAAGGTATAGGTTTCTCTTCATTAAAACAGAATATTTTGTTACCCAGAACTAAAAATATCTCTTACCACTAGTTGTACTTAAGATGATAAGAAAGTACTTTGTTTTCTTCACTGAGTGTCTAAAAATAATTCAGATTAGGTTTAAAACTTTCTTTAAGTATAAGATGCATAATATGAACCTGAAAATGTATCAGAAAAAGCAAAAGTATTTTTTTTTTTTATGTCTTAAGTGTATCTATGCTCATGAAAGTTGCAAGATTGTCCATCTTGGAAATAAGTTCTCTCCACAGTGAAGGCATAGTGTAATCCTCTTCACACTACTCAGCTAATATATCTCAAGCTTTACCTAGACTTCTAGAGATTATAGAGTAATTCAATCTGTTTGACTATTTAATCCTGAAGATAGCCAGTAAGAATGCCAATTAATTAAAACTAATCTATATTTTTGATATCTATCAATTGTTCAATGGTTCATGTACCATGAGTTGGTGACAGTAATTTATATCGGAATGCACAAGTCACAAGTGTCCACAAAATCTATCTATCCTCTTAGGTATTTCAGGAGTATCTTTCATTTAGTGCCTTCCAAGAGTCAGCCATAACATCACATAATTAGGCATATTTTTTATTTTCCCCCCTCTGAAGAAAGTTCTACGCTTAATGCATTAGAGATCTAGACTTCACTAAAATCAGTGACACGGTAGCAATGAAAGCTGGCACAGGTTAGTTATACATACATCAGTCATGTATTGTACATTTAAAACATACCATGATTGGTACAAAGGGAGCACTCCACACTCTTGAGTTTTTATAACTGAGGCAGAGGAGAATAAAATAATTGGGCAAAAAGTATTATAGCATGAGGGTGTATTCAGTGTCTTATACAGATATAAAGCTCCATGATGGAATAAGTTTAAAGTTACCATGCATTCTACAGGACACTATGCAGTGCCACACTTTTTATTGACTCTGACTCTCACAATGCATAGAGACAAGAGCCTATTGCAGAGACCAAAGCAAGTAATGTTTACAGGAGCATCAGTACTGTTTTTATTGAATATGTTATTTTGTGTAGCTAGTTAAATAAATGTTATCTTAAAATCTGACTCAGTTCTCACTGGAACACTGCACTCACAGTATGAATTAAAGTACAGCAAGAATCAGTAATTTAACTAGACAACCTGATAGTTGTTACTGGTAGGCCTTTTATTACCTTGTACTTCTAAAAGCAACAGAGGGTCCTGTGGCACCTTTAAGACTAACAGAAGTATTGGGAGCATAAGCTTTCGTGGGTAAGAACCTCACTTCTTCAGATGCAAGTCAAGTGAGGTTCTTACCCACGAAAGCTTATGCTCCCAATACTTCTGTTAGTCTTAAAGGTGCCACAGGACCCTCTGTTGCTTTTTACAGATTCAGACTAACATGGCTACCCCTCTGATACTTGTACTTCTAGTTATTTCTTGGACAGCGAACCTTCTGTGAATGTTTTTATTTTCCAACCAGCTGGCTTCTCTTCTCTTCACAGATCTCTTTCCCTCAAACCCTGTAGATTTAATCTCCATGAGAATCATATATCAGCTTCTGATCAGCATTGTCCTCAGAGGAACTAGCCCCATCTGAATACTGATTTTTAAAGTATCAGTGCAGGAATGCTACTCAGTGCTAATAAGCAGCACATGTTTTCCTTTGAACCAAGGAACATCTGGGGATGGGGATACATATAATATAAAAGGGAGATGATGTACCAAAAAAAAAAAAGAGAGAGAGAGAGAGAGAGAGAGAATTTTGAAAAAGCTGGAAAAGGGTATTTCAAATATCCAAATCCAGTTTAGGAGTTGGAAGCAGCTGGGAACAACCTTGTGAAATATATTGACAATTTGCTGTCTGTGACACCAAGTTTGGGTTTGTTTCTTATGTATCTATGTAAATTAAACAATCTTAAATTTGAAAAACAACAACATCTGGTGTGAACCTGTTTATACCAAGCAGACCATTTCCATTCAGATAGAGCAAGAAAATCTTCAAGGGTACCAGGAGACCTATGCCAAAGCCCCAATGGCAAGGAAATCTAAAATGAATAAACTGTTATTCATTCCAAGTAGTTTTCTTGTTACACCTGCTCTCATGCTAAGGCACTATACTCTGACAGCATCCAACTTCAATATTCAGGGAAATGATAACACAATGAAAATAGGAGAAGAGGGGAAAAAAGAAACTAAAGGATATCAAAAAATACCCATCATTCACAAAACTTCAGACATTTGTCAAGGACACCTCTAAGGTGTCCTTTGATTTAGAAGGGTGACCCTTCTAATGCAGTTCCAAATATTCTTTGGCTTCTTCTCCACAGGATCAGCCCACTCATTTTATTGCTCATCTTTAGGGAAAATGCATTCTGGTAATCCTGAATCAATGTGCATTACAAAAACTAGATTCTATTCGCTTCTGGGAATGAAATGGGGTATATTTTTGGCAAAACCTCTGATGGAAAGGGACATGAAGAGTCAGAAGCTGGTTGTTGTCTGAGGATTCTGATGGTATGTCTCTCTCTTATTCTACCTATCTGGAGGATGACCAGGTCCCAGTCTCAGTAAGGCACAAGGCAGCTATCCATTATTGTTTTAGGAAGTTCAGAAGTAAACCAAGAAGTTCAGGAAGTTTTAGGAAGTTCAGAAAGAGGTTGGGGATGTGTCTGTGTGTCCTTTACACCAGGAATAAACTGCTATTTTTAGAAACACTTCTTATAGGATTTGACAATCTAGATTTGAGAAGGTGGAGTAATATAAAGGAATATCTCACAATTTGCTAATGTAGATAGCATTGCTAAATATCCTTCCAAATACAGAGTTCCAAATACAGATATGAGTTAAAAACTCCCTGGAAGAATCATGTTGCAGGTATGTGTGTGTGGTGGGGGGGATCCTTGATTTTAAGAGTATTACCTCATATCTTGACACAACATTATGGATCTTGTTTCCTAAGGCCTTTTCTTGCTACTCACAACTTTTTCACCTGAAGTGTCAACCAACCTGTGAATATCCAAGCAAGAAAACTGGTCTGCGTGTTCTGGGAAGAACAGCATGCCCTTCTGTAAAAACATCCTGTAAGCATTTGTGGAAGGTACAGTAAGATTTTAGCACTGTGGATTTTCTTGTTAGTCTTTTGGAGAACCCAGTATTGATTAACGATGTAATTGCATATATTTTTGACATGCAGTCTGGAGTTCTAAAGTGTGAAAAACATTTTAATGCACAGTACACACAAATAATTACATAATCAGACAGGGACAGATTCTGCTTGTTCTTATGATGTACACAGAAGTTGGACGGTCATAAACTGAATTCATTGTACTAATAATCCAGATGTCTTTATGGAAAAGATGAGAGACCATTACAGTGATGGGGCTTAACCCCCATAATGAAAGATAAGAGATAAAATCCCATTTAGTCATGCTTTGCACCTAGAGGATGGATGACCAATTAATTGTCTCCTGGCTAGAAGAGGCAGAGCTAGGCCTTCTAAGTAGACTGATGACACTCAGTTGTGGAGGGAAGACCCGAGAGAGAGGAGGTAGGGAATTGCCTCCCTCCCTCCATCTGGGAAAGGCCAAATGCATGCAGCCTGCAAGAGGTGTTGTAGACAAAGATAGCAGCAACATCTTGCACCGATGCAAAGGGGCATCTAAGGTTAAGTGAGCTCTGCCACAATTATGTATTGTATTTTGCTAATCTAAAATTTAACACTCAGCTAAACAGTTTATTAGCACATTATTTATTTTGGGCCTATGGAAATTGAATATAGACCCTTTGTGTGAAAGCATTATGAAACACTCTTTATACATAGAATAACAGAAATGTAGGATTGGAAGGAAATTCTATAGATCATCTGGTCCAGTCCCCTGTACCGAGGCAGGATGAAGTATTCTCTAAACCATCCCGAACAGATGTTTGTCTAACCTGTTCTTAAAAACCTCCAGTGATGGAAATTCCACAACTTCCCTAGGTAATTTGTTCCAGTGTTTACTACCTTTACAGTTAGGAAGTTTTTCCTAAAGTCTAAGCTAAATCTCCCTAGCTGCAATTTAAGCCCATTACTTCTTGTCCAGTGGTTAAGAAGAACAATTTATCCTCCTTCTCTTTATAACAACCTTTTATATACTGTTCTTAAACCCTTTATAACAGAGGTCGGCAACCTCTGGCACACGGCTCGCCAGGGTAAGCACCCTGACACGCCGGGCCAGTTTGGTTACCTGCCATGTCAGCTGATTCGGCCGATCGTGGCTCCCACTGGCCGCGGTTTGCCGTCCCAGGCCAATGGGGGCGGCGGGAAATGGCATGAGCGGGGGACATGCTGGCCGCGGCTTCCCGCCGCCCCCATTGGCCTGGGACGGCGAACCGTGGCTAGTGGGAGCCGTGATTGGTCGAACCTGCCGACGCGGCAGGTAAACAAACTGGCCCGTCCCACCAGGGTGCTTACCCTGGCGAACCGTGTGCCAGAGGTTGCCGACCCCTGCTTTATAATGTCTCCCTTCTGTCTCCTCTTCTCCAGACTAAACAAACCCAGTTTTTTCAATATTTCCACATAGGTCATGTTTTCTAGACCTCTAATCATTTTTTACTTGCCTCTGGACATTCTCAAATTTGTCCATATGTTTCCTGAAGTGTTATGCCCAGAACTGCACACAATATCTAATTGAGGCCTTATTGATGCTCAATAGAGTGGAATAATTACTTCTCATTTGTTGCTTTCAGCACTCCTGCTAATACATCCCATCATGACGTTTCCTTTTTGGGCAACGGTCTTACATTGTTGACTCATATTTAGTTTGTGATCTACTAGAATCCCCTGATCCTTTTCCATGATACTCCTTCCTAGGCAGTCATTTCCTATTTTGTATTTGTGCAATTAATTATTCCTTCCCAAGTGTAGTACTTTGCATTTGTCATCTTGAATTTCATCCTATTTATTTCAGACCATTCCTCCAGTTTATAAAGACCACTGTGATCACATGATCACTAATCTTGTCCTCCAAAGCACTTGTAACCCCCTCCCAGCCTTATATCATCTTGCAAACTTTATAAGTGTACTCTCTATGCTATTATCCAGATCATGTATGAAGATATTGAATAGAACCACACCCAGGGCAGATCCCTGCAGGACCCCAGTTGATATGCCCCCTCCAGCTTGACTATGAACCATAGAGAACTAATCTCTGAATATAGTTTTGTAACCATTTGTGGTCTCACTTTATGGTAGGTTTGTCTAGGCTATGTGTCCATAGTTTGCTTATGATAAAATCATGTGAGATTATCAAAAGCTTTAATAAAGTCAAGCTATATTACATCTACCATTTTACCCCCATCCACAAGGATTGTTTTCCTGTTAAAGAAGGGTATTAGATTGGTCTGACATTATTTGTTCTTGACAAATCCATGTTGAATGTTACTTATCTCCTTATTATCTTCTAGAGCTTACAAACTGATTGTATGATTATTTGCTCCTTTATCTTTCCAGATACCAAAGTTAAGCTGACAGGTCTGTAATTCCCTGGGTTGTCCTTATTCTTTTTTTTTTTTTAATCAATGGGCAATATATTTGCCCTTTTCCAGTCCTTTGGGATCTCTCCCATCCACCACGAGTTCTCACAGCTCATGGCTCAGAGATCTCTTCAGTCAGATCCTTAGAATTCTAGATGTATTTCATTAGGCCCTGACGACATGAAGACTTCTAACTTGCCTAAGTAATTCTTAACTTGTTTTTTTCATATTTCAGCCTCAAATCCTACCCCATTTACACTGATGTTCACTATGTTAGACATCCAATCTGAAAACTGAAACAAAAAGGCACTTAACACTTCAATCATTGCTGCATTTCCTGCGGCTGTCTTTCCCTCCTCATTGAATAATGGGCCTATTCTGTCCTTGGTCTTCCTCTTGCTTTTAAAGTATTTGTAAAATGTTTTCTTGTTACCCTTTATGACGCTAGCTAGTTTAATCTCATTTTGTGCTTTGGTCTTTCTAATTTTGTCCCTACGTGCTTGTGTTTTGTTTGGATTTTTTATATTCATCCTTCATAATTTGACCTAGTTTTCAAATTCTGTATGAATCTTCTTTGAGTTTCTGGTCACTGAAAATCTCCTGGTTAAATTGGGGTGGTCTCTGTCCATTTGCATTGGGATAGTTTGCTCTAGCATCCTTAATAATGTCTCTTTCAAAAACCGCCAACTCTCCTGAATTCTTTTTTCTTTTAGACTTGTTTCCCATGGAATATTGCCTACCAATTCACTAAGTTTCATTAAGTCTGCCATCTTTAAGTCCATAGGCCTTATTCTGCTGTTTTCCCTTCTACGATGCCTTGGAATCATGAACTCTTTTATTTCATGATAACACACTATTGGATCCACAGGACCTCTGAGATATATTTTCCCTATATAAATACAAGTGTGCTGCAGCAAACTTCTAAAATAGCTATGCCTACAACTGTAACATCAACTTATCACCAGTTACCATATACAGGTATCTGAGATACCACAGTGGGCCTATATTGTTAGAACAAGATACATGTGGTAATTAGGTGTTAATATTTAACAAGGGCCACATTTTTAACGCTGTTCATTGCATGTTGGTACCAGTTGGTAAAATGTTCCTGACATCAGGAAATCTCTTTTATTTTACAGGTAAAGGATATCAGATGATAAGACATCTAACAAGGCTGGTGCCGTGGAGTCAAGTGGCAGCCATGAGGTGGTGATTGGCAAGTAGGTGTCAGAAGAGTTGTGAGACCTGAAATCAATAGGCAAGAGTAGGGTGACCAGATAGCAAGTGTGAAAAATTGGGACTGAGAGTGAGGGGTAATAGGATACTATATAAGACAAAGCCCCAAATATTGGGACTGTCCCTATAAAATAGGGACATCTGGTCACCCTAGGCAAGTGTCAGGGTCAGAGTCAGGCTGAGGTCAGAGATCAAAGACCAGGAGTAGCTAGATTCAGGAGTCAAGTTCAAAGTCAGGACAAGGTCAGAGATTGGAGAACCAGGATAAAAGCAAAGGGATACTGGAGTCCCAGCAAGCCAGAAGTATGCATAGTGGCCAGGACAGATTCCTGGGCCACCCTGTAGGGTTAAATAGTAAGTGTGGGCTAATCATAGGGCCACAGAGTGCTGTCACTCTGGTGCCTTTGAGTGGTACTTCCTGTGGTGCCTAATTTCCACAGTGCTCCTTAGAGACAACTTAGTCTAGCTGCCTGGTAGTCATGTGGTAGTCATCAGCTACCCCAGGCTCTGCAGACGTGGGTTTCTAGTCCCATGGATCCTTAGGCCCAACTTGCTTATGACAAAATGGATTTTCTTGAGGAAAAGAGGATAATTTAACAAAAAAATAGCAAAAAACAACCCACAGAATTTAACCTCAAAGGACCCAGACATAAGTCACAGCAGTAACAATATAAATATCAGGATTTGGAAGGAAATAGTTTGGCATTATAGTATTGGGAGAATGCCACAATTATTTGGATGTGAGAAGCAAAATACTTTCCCTAAATTCACCTCTGAGTCGCCTTGAACTCTCTTAGGTTTTCCACTCTCCTGGGAGTCTGATATAAAACGTATTGGTCCATGTTACTCTTCTCCTGTGTTGTTTTTCTGACTAAAGAGTGTAAAAATGGAGTTATGGGGTATCCAAGTTTACCATCACTCGTTAATGATGGAGTTTCCAGTGAAGTTTGATGGATGAATTACACTCAACTTATTGTGGGGCCTGAGGAGATAAATAAATAAATAAATAAATTAATGGAGATATCCCATCTCCTAGAACTGGAAGGGACCTTGAAAGGTCATCGAGTCCAGCCCCCTGCCTTCACTAGCAGGACCAAGTACTGATTTTGCCCCAGATCCCTAAGTGGCCCCCTCAAGGATTGAACTCACAACCCTGGGTTTAGCAGGCCAATGCTCAAACCACTGAGCTATCCCTCCCCCCTTACATTTTGGGCTGTATAAGTAGGGGCATTGCCAGCAGATAGCAAGGATTAAAGACTGCAGACCTTCACAAAGAGTTGTTTAAAGTGATACTGGCTTGTGCATAACTAATCACATTCCCTCATCCTCGCTGGAGATTTTGTACACTGGTGTGCAGAATGTCAGGCTGACAAACAAAGATGCAACTCCTTCTGAGGTGCAGGCAAGACAATTTCATGCAGAACCCATTGAATGCAAATGTAACCACCGCCCAGTGCCTCGGCTGTGCAGCGCAGCAGTGACAAAACTTGATTGCCAATGCCACTGCAAACTAAAACAGAAAGTGGTTGCTCCACTGAAGTCCATAAGCCATAACAGTTTGAATACAAAATGTGCCTTCTCCTAAACCAGCTTCTGCTTATACTAAGGAGTCTGATCTACCCCAACAATGGACTGCTTTTTGTCTGGTCCGACTCTTTGACTTATCTGGCTGGGATGGCCCTACAAGGAGTTAGACATCTGCCAGCATAGCTCTCAAGGTCATTGTCTCTCAAGGTCAAGTCTTCCCACCACATCAAGGGGCACCCCTCCAGGGAAAGATCCCTGGATGACTTGCATACCAAATTTACTCAATTTACAAGAACAAGAACCCAAATATACATTTATATTCCAAGCTATATTCAGGGCTGGAAGTTAGGAAGAAACACCTTTTACTTCAGAACACATGACTGAGAGTCACTGATAGGAAATAACAAGAAATATGATGAAGCCATTTTTACAAAGTCACTTTTTTTTCAGAGTATCTTTGTTCTGCTCCTAAAAACCTGTACTAGAGAGGCCTCTTCTGTCTGACTCTCTATGTTCTAAGGGGTAGAGATTAAAGGAGCAGTGAGGGTATAATATCATACATTTACATTTTTATCTCTCCTGGAGCGAAGGAGGCAACCTGCCTGTAGCAAACATGCCTATGTTTTGTATGGCTTTTTTAGCTTTTAAAGTCAAGGGACAGCCACTTTCCAGGCTGAAAGAGCTGTATTCAGCCCCTTTAAATACTCAGTAAGAAACCAGAGTTTTGTCTGTTAACTATGTCATATTGTTATCACATTTGATGACATGTGCAATGACATGACTTACCGAGAGTGTGAAAAGGCATCTCTCAGCCAAAAATGTGATGCAGCATAGGCTGCTGCTGCCACTGCTGCTTTTACCTGTTTTGTAATTGATTTTGCTGCATCAGTGACACACTTATGTTCCTTTACATACAGCTTCTCTCAGAGTCATGTTATGACCAGTTGGTGCACTGCAATGAACCCTTTGTCCTTGAAAGAATAAGGAGTTATGCTGCTAAATGCTCTCCTTTAGCATACTGGCCTCAATTTTGCCTGTACTTACACAAATGCAGCGCTCAGTGACAGCAAGGACAGAATTTTGCTCACTGTTCTTTATTATTATTATTATTATTTATTTATTTATTTATTTATTTTCTCCTCCAAGATCAATATTTTTAATACTTCAAAGCTAAAAGACAAACCATGGCCAGGATTTTCAAAGCTGCCTAAAGGAACTGGAGGCCCTGTTCACTGTAGGCATCCAAGTCCCCTAAGTAGCTTCAGAAAAGTCAGCCTTAAGCTTAATGAAAAAGATAACCAGCTACAGAATGCACAGGTATTTCCTAAAGAGTTATGGAATGGTTTTATACCTTTGTCAATGTGAGAAAGTGAAATGTCTTCCTTTGTTGAGATTAGAGAATGGTTGAAGTGAGGGCCTTATTCTGCTCCCTTTAAAGTTAATAGGAACACTTAAATTGACTTTAATTGGAGAAAGAATTATCTTTATATCATAATGGAAGAATGGCAACAAAACAGCTTAAGGTGAAGTAGTGTGAAACGTAGGTAACATTATCAGCATTACTGGAAAAACCCAGTTCTACCTGGAGAGGATAGCAGTTTTAATACAGCATTGTAATAAATATGTCATACTTCACATAGTTGAGAAGATAGATTGGTCAATAATTATATGTCACTTTAAAGCTGTAGATCACTGGGTACCCAGTACTATTTGTTATTGTTATTCATGACACTTAGTACCATTACATCTTTCATAGTTAAGTCAGTCTGGCTTTTATAAGTCTTTCCCACACTGCTGACCACTGAGGTTCGGGTTTTTTTCTTCTGCCTTACTTTTTCTTCTAGTTATTTCGAACCTAATGGGAAAAGTCCAGTTACTAGTTAGTGGATTAGTATCCTGTCATTATTAGTATGCCATTTTCTGTGTTTGATTGAATTTGCAATTTTGGGGAAAATCTGTTAATAAGAAATCCCAAAGATGAAAACATATATGCTGTAGAGGAAATATTATTATCAATGCCAGCTGCTTACCAAGCCTTGTACTTTTACAGAGTGCTCTCTGAAGCTGGTGCATTGTTTATATTGAGTGAGTTTGCTTTTCATGCTTTGGGGAAAATAATACTTGTAGCAGTGAAAGCAGCATGATTTTCATACTTATTACTAATGATACTGGCTTTGAGACAGTGGAACTCCCATTGACTAAGGGAACAGCGCTGTCATTGTTCTTCTTTTGTTTTTGTGTTTTGTGCCAAAGAGGAAATCATGGTTAGAGAGAAGTTCAGTGGAGACATACAGTAAATGAGTGTTGTCATTTTGATGAAAAGAGACTTATACACTGAAATACTTTTAGATGTCTCATTTCATTCCTGAGAGAAACCTTAGCTAAAATGTAAAAAATCACAAGACATGTAGCAAACACATATTTATATTTCAAAAACCAAAAAGGTATAATTGAAATGCAAAGGTATGCCTCATGTAACTTAATACATTTTTTTTTAAATGGAGATATCCTATCTCTTAGAACTGGAAGGGGACCTTGAAAGGTCATCGAGTCCAGCCCCCTGCCTTCACTAGCAGGACCAAGTACTGATTTTGTCCCAGATCCTTAAGTGGCCCCCTCAAGGATTGAACTCACAACCCTGGGTTTAGCAGGCCAATGCTCAAACCACTGAGCTATCCCTCTCATGTGTATCCTTTAGCTACAGTATAAAAGACAAGAAAAAATATGGAAATTCTTACAAAGTGATTAAAAAATCACTCCACTAAGAAAATACAACATAGACCAGCAAAATCTGATTATGGATCAATCCACTTAGAGGTAAAAGTGGCTGTTTGAAATATATCCACAAGAAGAACTCAAAAACCTTTATTGTACTGAAGGTCAAATATGGCAGGCAAAAAAGAACGCACAAAGAAAATGCATAAAAACTCAGGTATGTTGCCCCTTTGCTGTCCCAGGCCTTTCCACCTCCTCCTGCTCTATACTCCCTCTTTTATAGTAGGCCTTGTCTTATCTAGGGGGCGCAGTTGTGAGTACCTGCCTCCATGATTGGCAGCTCTGGCAGTTGCCTGTGGGTGTGGCAGAGCTGCTTGCCTGAGACAGCATAGGCTCCCCTTCTCCTCCTGCCTAAGCTCAGTATGGGGTTTGTAGCCCCCATTACAATCATGCACTACAATCAGACATTAGGGCTATTTTGGCATAAGGTATTGCTTGTTGTGAGTAAAGGCCCAATTGTCCTAGCGCAGGACTCTGTTCCTTGGCATCTTCATCAGCATATAGAAAAATGACCTACAATCATACTGACAATTGATTTTGGATTCCTAATATTAACTACAACATAAATACTAGGAGATACTAATTTAACAAAATATAAAGCCTTCAGAAAGTATAAGTCACTTACTTAAGCACATTTAAAAAATGTAAGTTCAGCCAAAATGTTCCCCATATTTTCTCTCGTATGTTTATCTTAAATGTATTGCATAGTAAAATAACCCATGTTTTTGAGTACAAATCCTTATGATACAAGATGTATTAATCACAACTTATGTATAACTTACATCGATTAAAAAAAGAAGTTATATAAACTGTCATTAAAGAATCCCGAAAGACTTGCCTTTATTTGCTCAAAGCAGTTGAGTGACTTTCACAGGTCTGATTACAAGGGTAGAAAGGACTATTATGATTGTCTAGTCTAACCTCCTGTATAACACAGGCAATAGAACATTATTAAGTGGTTCATGCACCAAACCAATAATTTTCCCAGCTTCCGGTGAAGGCTAAAGCATGAATGAGAGAGAACTGGGAGAAGCTATGGCTAAATAAGATGGAAGTGATAATGGTGGGCTAGGGGAAAACAAACAACAGAATATGTGGCAAAAACTATGTCTGTCCCACCAAATGATGTTGTGTTGCTTCTGATTGTTGCTCATGTTTAAAGCATGGAAGACTTGTTTGATTCTCACTTAGTACTGGACGATCATCTTTCAGCTGTAGCTGAAGATGTAGTTTTCAGCTTATGTAATTTTTCCTTTCTGGTGCATACTTTGCCATTGACCTTCATATTTCTGTCAGCTTGAGACAACTGCTGCAAAGCACTCTACCTACTTGGAGTTATGCCTGAGACCTCTTCAGAAGTTAAACCTAGTGCAGAATGAGACAGCCTACAGATTGTGATGTATCTGCTAAGCAGGGGACTATAACTCCATCGCCCCCCTACCCCGCTCTTTCCTTTCCTGGCACAGTTAAGGGGAAGAGTCCCAAAGCAGGAAATGGCCTGGCTCTGTGTGCAAGCAGTAGCTGCATAGTGAGCCAAGAGCTAGAGAAGTGAGATGCTGTCAGGAACCCCCAGGGACAGAGATATATGTGAAACATGCTCTGACTGCTGGGTGCAGGTCTGTGTGGGACTTATTGGGGAGCATCAGTGGCTGAGCAGGGGAGCTAATGCAGAGGGGCCCCAATAAGAGACAAAAGCGGATCTTGGCCTGGAAACCTGCAAGCTATCATTTACTGGAATAAAGACTGGACTGGAGAAGAAACCTCAGGCACTAGGCCTGAAGCGTCCTAACTCTCAGTTGGACTGCACAGAAGCCCAGACAAGAGCCACTATTGCTCACTTTGAACTGGAACTGTTTAAGCAAATATACCTAGGGAATCTTCAGCCTTTCCCTTTCCTGACAGCCCTAATAAAATATCCTTTTACTTAGGCATGTACCTGAGTGACTACTGAGACTCACCAGGGCTAGCACCTATAAGGCCTATCTGGTGAAATACCAACAATGCTAGCTTGTCTCTGAGTTGCAGTATACTTGGCATAAATATTACTGGTGCCTTAGGGGTTTGGTGTACTCCAGCACCGAGCAGCCCCAATAATTTTAATATTCAACCAGTGCTCCATCATCTGCACCGGCTGCCTGGGTATTTTGGGGTAGAGATTAAGGTGTTAGCATTAGTATTGTGTCAGAGGTAAATCATAAATATCTTGCATAAATATCTTTAAATCTGACCCTGCCTACCCCAAAAAAATCTATGTATGGCCCTGTGCTGCGCTCCCACAGTTGAGATTATCAGAGGTATATGAGCTGGACCCCCACAGTATAAAAGAAAGGAGGTTGTTGGCTGGGTGTTCTCCATAGGGACCCCTTTACTTTTGAATGTATGTTCCTCTCTCCTACTGTATAGTAGCCTGAATCTCTTGACCTTCAGGACATGCTGCAAGGCACACTTTTAAAAAAGGAAGGTATGGGAAGTAAGGGGACACCTTATACCACTTTCTTTCTCTGCACTGCAGTATAGGACTAGTAACTAAATGTTACCACAAGGACATCTTACTCAGGGCCGGATGAACTCTCCTGTGGGCCCAGGACTATTACATTTTGTGGGGCCCCTGTATACAAGTCTTTTTCCTAATTGAAAAAAAATTATCACAATTATCGCATGGAGGCTACTAACGCTATACTAAACTTGCCTTTTAATTAATGTAAAGCCGTTCTGTGGTTACATTTCAGTCTTAAAACATGTAGAATATAGTTAATTTAATTTAAAATAGCCTACTTCTTACCTTAGAACAGCTGTTATATTAGTTTCTTTCTGGGAGGGAATTTGGGTGCAGGAGGTGGCTCCAGGCTGGGGCAGAGTGTGTGCAGGAGAGGGTGAGGGGTACGGGCTCTGGAAGGGAGTTTGGTGCAGGAGGGGATTCTGACCTGGGGCTGGGGGTGGGGTGCAGGAGGGGGTGCGTGGTGCAGCCGCCAGCTGGGAAGTGCTTACCACAGGCGGCTCCCTGCCGGCGGCGCAGCAGAGCTCAGGCAGGCTGCCTGCCTACCTGCCATAGCCCCATGCTGCTCCCGGAAGCGTCCGGCTGCTGGCCAGTCTCTGCATGCCCCTGGGGGGAGGGGGACAGCATGTCTCCATGCGCTACCTGTGCCTGCAGGGCCCCCACAGCTGGCCACTTCCAGGAGTGGCATGGGGCCACGGCATGCAGGCAGCCAGCCTGAGCCCTGCTGCGCTGCTGGACTTTTAGCAGCCCGGATATCACAATCAACTGGCAGAGGCTCCAGGATTGACCAATTGATTGTGATCGATGGGTTGGTGACCACTGAATTGTATATAAGTCTGTATTTATTTTTCCGGGGCCCCCCTTAGCCCGAGGCCCTGGGCTGCCACCCCTAAAGTTCCTGCATTAATCTGGCCCTGATTTTACTCTTTGGAAATCAACTATCAAAAATTGTCAAGACGTTATGGAAATATGTGTATATCTGTGTGTACATTTGGACTCAAAGTACAGATTCTTTGGTTACTCTTTTTGAATTATTCAACATACCTTAAAAGTTCACATTAAGTTATCTTTTGTAAGGTCATACACTATGTAATATTACTTGAAATACATTATCTGAATGTGCTTGAGTGGAAAAAAATATCACACAGGGCTATATTATAGGCCCCGACCCACTCCCTTTGCTCTATTTGAGTGGCACAAATCTATCTGAAACCACGCACAGGCACCCTGGTATAGAGTTGTTCCCAGAAGGTTTAGAGCCAGCCTAGTTAGCTCTTAGTTCTCTGTCCCTGCAGTCTCCAGTGAAGTGGTGGGGGTATTGGGAGCAGACAAGGAGTGGAGAGGAGTTTGTAGGGGGAGTGGCCAGACTAGAACGTGATCCAACAGTCCTCAGCAGGTATATGGTCCCTTGGAAATCATTCCAAACTGATGCAGCTGTATCCTGCTTTCAGTACTGGGGCCAGGAAGAGTATCAGGAAATTGTATACAGCTCCCTGAAAGCCTCAGCACTCTTTGCTCTACCCAGTGGAAACTGGATACAACAGAGAATATGGCCAACAGCCCCTGATATGATTAGCTGCTCAATCTCGTTAATGGGAGGCCACTAAATTGCTTCCTACAGGGCAATTCCAATGATAAAATATCCTTCACATGTCAGCATCCAAAAAAATTACAGATATGGCAATACTTGGCTTACTGATAGTAATTGAAAAAAAACCCCAAAAGATATCAAAACATCTCAGAAAACACTGACTCTTAGTTAGGATTATAATAGGCTAGGCAGCAAACGTCTTGAATAATCCATACTGAAAGATAAATTTGCTTAAAAAAAGCAGCTAGGGCTCACTTATTATGTGAACTTTCCCATTGTGAAAGAAACCTGAATAATTAGGAGTGCTATATAAAATGACATTATCCATTTTTCCCTGACAAGAACACACATTACCTTTATACCATTTCTAATTAACAGATTAAACCCCTCATCCCACAAAGTACTAAAGTATGTATCTCTATGAAGTCAATGAGATGACTCAGATGCTTAGTTATATATATGCTTAAATTCTTTGTGGGATCAGGGATTAAAGGGTTTTTTTGCTGATGTCATGTTTTGGTTTTCTTTCTTTCCCCTTCCTATAGAATGCTGAGACGAGAGTGGTCCAGGCCTTTTTCTGGAGGGATGAGATCCATCTTGACTTCTCCAACAGGCCCAGCCAGTTCACCCAGGCCTCCCCTGCCCCACCTTATGCATTAAGGGCCTTATGGCATGCTGAGAAGACCACTGGGGAATACAATGCAAAAAGCCTGGGGGGTAAGTAGAAGAGTGGGATATACTTGAGGGACTGGAGGGATTGCCTTGTGTATCTGTGTAGGTTCTTAGCAAGGTCTCTTTATGCAGTCCATATTTTTCCTATGCATATTTGAGGTGCAGGTGAAACCACTGCCTCTTGTGATGCCAATGTTGGCCCTCCTTCCCATAGGGAGTATAGCTCTGTCTGCACACTGTGTAGGGTATACACATGTGGCTGTCATGTGTATTTTCTGAACACTCTATCTTGTGTTTATGTTTTTCAGGTGCTCAGGGTTGCAAAACATAAGGGGAAAATAAAATATTTTTAATTTTGGGAAAGTGTGGGTGTTAATTGTGAAAGGAATTTGTTAATGTTCTGAAATACATTTGTATTGTAATAAAGTATACAATGGGTGAAGGAACCAATCAAAGCCAATACCAGCCAAATACCACCTCAGTTGCTCTGAGGCTCACATGCAACCATAAGGTGAATGGCTCAATGAGTGACAGAGCCAGTGTTCTGAGATGTCAAATCTGATGTTAAAGGGCAGACAGGAGCATTGTGGGATTGCCCTGGGGGGGACTAATTTGCACAATGACAGCTATTACATCAGCACTTGTAGTCTAGATTGACAGTGCAATGAAGTACAGTGACAGGATGCCCAAAGAAAGTGTGATCACAATGGTTATGTGAATTTTTAGGATTCATTCCAAGTGCTTTTGTATTGATGCATGGTATTGCATGTCAGGGGCTTACAGTAGTTGTTCCAACACAGTGTTGTAGACTAGGCAAAGTTATTCAATCCTCTATCATCTAAACATAAATAGTTTGCACTACAGAATAACCCGTGGTGTCACTAGAATTCATTACAAAGTAAGCCATGTTAACCTTGCCTTATATAACTTATTAATACAAGGCCTACAGCAATGCAAGGATTGATCCATATACAAAGAATTAATTCTAAAAGAGAAAAGTTAGATACGGTGCCTGAGTTTTGAGAACTATAAGAGAAATGCCTATTTAACTGCATAGACTAGCAGAAAAATGTGATGTTCAACTGTAGCTAAACATGCATACAATGTCTGTTTATTGGGCATCAAGTAAACTTTTGGAACATATTAATTTTTAGAATACTGTAGTGAAGACCCAAGAGAAGGATAGTCTGAAGATAACCTTCAGTAGGTGAAACATCTAGAGTTGATAACCTCCACCAGTTACCATTAAAATAGTTTAGAATCCATTCTAGCTATAAGTTCAAGGCAGTCATTGTACTGTCTTTTCTAGCATCTGTGCTAACCATTCTAGAATCTAAGCCAACCATTAATCCAGAAAGGCATTTCTGAGTACAATATGGATTTCACTGTTGCAGTTTTGGTGTTAAATGATGATGTGTCCTGGGTCACTGCCACAGAGAATTAGAATTAGTCTAGAGAGGTTTTACAACTCAAGCCTTGCAAAACTGATGCAAGAATGCATCTACATACAAAAATGTTACCACTTTAACTGTACCAAAGTAGTTAATGTGTTACAACTGTGTGAACACAACCATACAAACGTAAAAGTGCATAGCTTTTTCCCATATTGGTATAACTGCATCCATGCTAATGGTTTTACCAGTGGAATTATTTAGTGGTTAAACAAAAAATCACACCCTAACCAAAAATAGTTATACTGGTACAAAACCTGTGTGTAGGCCATGCATAAGAAGTCAGAGCCTTGTCCTTGGCCAGCACAGATGGCATAATCAACACTGATCCATTTTATTGCCTCTGGACAGCGGAATGAAAGTTCCTCCTGCAAACTGGGAACAGTGGTAGTCATGAAGGTGTATTTGTTCAGGCTGTTCTGACATACCTAAATAAATATAATGTTCAAATACATTTTATGTGGCGGATCGCTAGGGGAAAATGCAAATGTTCGAAGCCTGGAACAAACATATAGGTAGCGTCCAGACTAACATTTCCAAATGTGTTAACTGCCTTGAGTTAAATGGCAATCAATTAACTTGAGGTAAAAAAACTCTAGTTTCGAAAAACCTTTAGTGATGGACCTCAGGAGAGCCATGATGATTTACTCCAGCCAAACATCTGGTTTTATAGTACAGTAGTTATGCACCACATTGCACATATGTCTTGTGAAGAGCCTACATTTTAAAGGCATAAGCATGTATGTTATAATATCAACCAATAAAAAAAGTAAATAAAAAAGAGTAGGAAATAGTCTATAGTCATAAGTTTTTTCATAGAGTAGAGGGAAGGCAAAAAATGAATAATTTAATACCTCCCTCAATTAAAAAGAGAGTTTTAGGCAATTCTTATCTGTCTCTTCAGAGAATGACTAGATCGCCTATCTTGTCTCAAAAGTGTTGGTATGTTGGTATAGTGGCATAATTACACATTAAGCAGCAGGACAGGACAGTGAATTAATGCAAAGTCAATGTGATATTCATATTTTATATAATTTTTGCAATGCATTTGATAACATAAATAAATTGATTTTGAATTGTTTGTTTCCTTGCTTGTCAAGGCTGTATCCCCACTTTGAACTTTAGGGTACAAATGTAGGGGCCTGCATGAGGACTTCTAAGCTTAACTATCAGCTTAGTTCTGGTCCGCTGCCACCATTCCCTACCCTGGGAAGCTTTTAGAGACCTTTCACCAATTCCCTGGTGAATACAGATCCAAACTTCTTGGATCTTAAACAAGGAGAAATTGACCCTTCCCCCCTCCTTCCTTTCACCAACTCCTGGTGAATACAGATCCAAACCCCCTTTGGATCTTAAAACAAGGAGAAATCAATCAGGTTCTTAAAAAGAAGGCTTTTAATTAAAGAAAAAGGTAAAAATTATCTTTGTAAAATCAGTATGGAAAATAACTTTACAGGGTAATCAAACTTAAAGAGATCAGAGGACTCCCCTCTGTCTTAGGTTCAAAGTGTAGCAAACAAAGATAAACACTCTAGTAAAAGGTACATTTACAAGTTGAGAAAACAAAGTAAATCTAAGACGCCTTGCCTGGCTTTTACTTACAATTTTGAAATAAGAGAGACTTGTTTAGAAAGATGGGGAGAACCTGGATTGATGTCTGGTCCCTCTCAGTCCCAAGAGCGAACAACCCCTTAAAACAAAGAGCACACACAAAAGCCTTCCCCCCCCCCAAGATTTGAAAGTATCTTGTCCCCTTATTGGTCCTCTGGGTCAGGTGTCAGCCAGGTTACCCGAGCTTTTTAACCCTTTACAGGTAAAAGGATTTTGGAGTCTCTGGCCAGGAGGGATTTTAGTACTGTACACAGGAGAGCTGTTACCCTTCCCTTTATAGTTATGACAGCTATATAAGGATTATTGTACTTTTTCCTCACTTATTTCTTTGTATTTCACAGAAGTACCTAGGATTCGCTGTTGATCAAAAATACAGACAAGTATGGTAAATTAGGCTTAGATTCACAAAAATATTTAGGAGGCTAAGTCCCAGTTTTAGGTTACAGTGTGATTCTCAAAACTCCCGCTGAACTACATTTTTGCAGTAAAAGTTCCCTAGGTGCCTATGTTGCTGCCTGTGAGCATCTGCACTGCTTCCTTCTGCTAGGTGTTCTGATGCCTATCTCCTGCCTTAGTCCCAGAGCAATACACAAACCAGAGGAAAGATCGGCTGCCTAAGTTGTATGCAGTGCCCAAAAGGGTAAGTGCCCTTTGAGCAGCTCAGGCAAGTTCACACAAAACAGGCAGAGGGGAGGAGGACATTCCTTACAATTTTTAACCCAGTGGTTAGAGTAGTCACCTGGAATATCAGAGAGCCCTTGCTGAAGTCCCTGGAGGGAGAATAAGGATTTCAACAGGGGGTCTCCCACTGCTCAACGGAGTGCCCTAATCACTTGGCTATTGGATAGTCTGACATAGGGGGTCCCCAGTCTCTCCTGTTGAAGCTTTTCCACTCTGGATAAATAGAGTCATTAGGGGCAGAGAGAGAAAGTGAGAGCAAGCAAAGCATAAGTGTGATTCTATAGCTTGGTGGTTACAGCACTCATCCAGGATGTGCATGACCCAAAATCCAGTCCCCCGATTGAATGTCTCTTTCATTATTTATCCAGAATGCAATACCTTCAAAAGGAGAGGCTGGGGGACCCCCACATCAGAATATCCCATAACCCAGTGGTTAGGACACTCACTTGAGAGGTAACAGATCCCTATACAAATTCCTTCCTTTCTCTAAGATGGGGGCGGGGACCTGAACTAGGAGTCTCCCACATCCCAATATACTAATCACTGGGCTAAAGGTTATGGGGGAAGTAAGTGGTGCTCCTATGTGACCTTTTGCAAAAACAAAATAGATCCCTAACTCCAAAGAGGATTCCCAGCTGTGAATCTCAAGCAGAGGTTGGTGCATCCCTGCAACCTCACTTTAGGTTTCTCTATGAGAGAGGGGAATGGCTTATCTTGCACTTCTCTCACTGGCATCTCCCATTGGTTAGCATAGGTGGCTCTCTCTCAGCATCTGAGGAAATGTGGATCACAATCTAAGGTGCCTATCTCGCCCCATTTATTCCATAGGGAGACTAGGTGCCTAACTCAGGCTTTGTGAATCAGAATGATTTTTCCAATTGCTGTGATGCTCAGCATCACAACCGCTAACTTCTTTTGTGCATCCAGGCCTTAGCCATTTAAACTAAAGTTTCCCACAGACAGGGAAAGCTATTTGGCCCATTCCCTTTCTAAACTCTATTAATCCCCCAGGATTTAATGGGTCGTTCAGTAACTCCCCTTTTCACTTTTTCTGGCTCAGCCAGATTGAATACCATTATGTAAGACTAACACATTATGATACTCTGCATGAAGAAATGGCTCTTGGTCTTTGTTCAGTATTTGTTTTTCTTTCATATAAATTTATGTCATCATCCTGCCTTCTGAATATAGTAACTCAAGCTGACATCATCAGTACTAGAAAAGGGTCTTTGTTGCATAGTTCAATATTCTTCCAAATGCATTATTATTCTAAGTGTTTTATAAAGATGGACTAAACCAGTCAGAAAAATTCAACTTCTCTTCCCACATTTTTCACACTCCCTGCCTCAGGCAGTTTATAATATAAGAAAACAAAGAAAGATAGCAAAAGTCTCAGGGATACAGCAGAATATATCTTAATTATTTGCTGATTTCTTAAGTTTTGTATTATATAAATTAATATTAGCTAGAATGGACTTCCTTACAGCCTAGCCATCATTAGTGGCTGATTTTTAGTAGGTAGTAGAAGTGAGTCTTGAGAAGGGATTTGAAGGAGGAGTTATCAGAAATACTATTTATTCATAGATCTTACATCAAAGCATGATTTTTGTATTATAGGGCCATACGGATTTATATTTACTCTGCTTTAGTTTCTTTTCTTTTCTTTTCTTTTCTTTTCTCATTTGATCTTGGTGCAGCATCAGATTTAGAGTTTTTCACTTCTCTTGTGTAGAAGAAGAATGCATATACAGTGAATAAGGCCCAAATCCTGCAACATTTTACTTATGTTTAAATGTGCTCAAAGTGCATACAGTTAGGTATGGACTTGAACTTTTGCATGACTAGAGCCTAAAATTGTAATGTTCTCTCCTGTAGCTGTAACATTTTTGTAATAATTCTCCATTTGTTAATATGGATTGACATATCTCCTTCAATCATCTGGATAAGAGAAATCAAATAAAGGCCATTTTGACTATCTACCCTATTTAGACTGAAACTATGATGCTTCAGAGATGGATGATAAGAACAATTGTGGGCAAGAGAGAGAATGAAAAGACTGGAATAGGTTACCTGAAAGAGGAAATTAATAAGAAGGGACATGGCGAGAGTGTCTAAAATAATGAATGGTTATAGAGCAGGTAGGTAAGGAGAGATGTCCCCCACCTTGAAATTTTGGGGGCACAAGGACTCAAGTGATACCTCCCCTTTCTTCCTCTTGCCCCCCCCCCCCGTCCCAGCAGAAAGGAGACAGCCAAAGACTCCAGCCGATAGGGGCAGAAGCACCCAAAGCAGGGACCTTTGTACCCTGGGCATTCGGAGAACTTTCTACAGTTTTGACTAGACTTTCTTTACCCTGTACTGATTGGCTGTACTAATTGCACCAGCCCTCTTCTTCCCAGTTCCTTACATTCTCTTCACTTCAGCTACACTCCACACCTGCCCCTCTTTTCCCCACCCTGTCCTCCCAGCGTCTTCCCTTTCCTGTCCATTTAGCAGGGGCGGGGTAGATTGTGGAACTAATACGCTATTAGCTGCCATAGCATTGTTCACTCTGCTTGTGTGTGAACCCTTTCCTAATATTTGTCTTGTCTTGTAAGCTCTTTGGGACAGGGACCGTCTTGTACTCTGTGTTTGTACAGTGTCGAACACAATGGGGCCCCACAGTTAGTTGGTCTTTAGGCCCTACTGTGATAAGCTAAAAGCAAGTAGACATTCAGTGAAAGTGAAAGGTATCCAATGCAAACCTGTTCAAGGAAATGCTTTTCACACATTGCACAATTTAACCTTTACAAATCATTGCCACAGGTTATCACTGAGGCCAGGGACTCAAAAAGCTGATGGACATTTATAAATATAGTTAGAATGCCCAGAATTATAATAATAACTTTAAAAAGAAGTTTGGAAAGGAATAAATTGAAGAAGAAGGAGAATGAGAAGAAGAAGAAGATGATGAAGAAGAAGAAGCTTGGAAAGGAATATAAACTTCTATGCTTCATGACATAAGTCAACCGCTATGTTTTGAGGTTAGAAGGAAATTTTCCCTGATCACAGCTTATTCCATGTTTACCAACTACAGAGTTTCTTGCACCTTTCTCTGAAGCAGATACCACTATCACAGACAAACAAAGAATTAATTGGATTTGTGGGCGGGTCCACTATGGCAATTCCTATGATTTTATAGTAGGAATCTCAGAGTGCAACGCTCAGTATTTAAGAAAATTATAAACTGTTCTAAATAAGTGTTAATTTAGAGCATAAATACAGTAGCAGGTCATACATCTTTGTAGAATTTTCTCTTTAAAAATAATAGTATGTGTTAGTGGCATGAGGTTTTGGAAATTTGCTTTGGTGCAAATTGTGACAAACACTATTTATGTTTGGAGTGTTGTGTTGGTCCCAGGATATTACAGAGACAAGGTGGGTGAAATATCTTTTACTGGACCAACTTCTGTTGCTGGAAAAGACAAGATTTTGGGCTTATGCAGAGCTTATCTTCAGATCTAGAAAAGACACTAAGTGTACCTCTTTCACCAGCAGAAGGTGATCCGATAAAACACATTACTTGCCCACCTTGTCTCTGTAATATCCTGGAACCAACATGGCTACAACATTGCAATAAACACAGTGTAGACAGATTCACAAGTTAGTTGCCAGAAGTCACATTGGCATCAGTGGAACTACTTATGCATTTAAATAAATTGCTAAATAGGCCCTGGATGCTGATTTACAACAAGTGTGGGTCTGGTCAATAAATGTAGACTCAGAACTGCCAGGAGAAACAGATAGGTAGTATCCCAATTTTACATAGAGAAAATTAGCCCAAAATTGTTGTCTATGGTAAAGCCAGAACTGAATTGTCATCTCCCTAATCCCAGTCTTTTGCTTTAACCACAATACTGTACTTTCTCCCTAAACCCAAAATGTGATGTAGATTTTTACAGAAAAACAAAATGATCTTAGCAATTATTCTCTTATAAGTCTAACTTTTTCTTCATATTTGTTCTAATAAAACAATACAGCCACTATTAAGGAAGAAAAAAATACTAAAGATTTAGGGCCAAATGAAGTAAATGTAATTACATCACATATGAATTTGGTGCAAGAATGGTAAAGGAACCATGAAGAACAAGCAACATGTGTTTATGAAGACCATGTCATACCAGAAAAAAATGGTGTTGTTTGTATGGAATTAGATAATTAGGAGATAAAGGAAATACAGTGGATGTAATACATCTGGTTTTAATAGGGAATTTGATAAAGTGTCTCATGAAATATTACATAATTAATTCAAATTGAATTGGATATGAACACTCATTGAATTAAACTGGCTGAGGGACTGCAAACAAGGTATGTTGAACAACAATGTATCAAGTTAAGGGGAAGTGTCATGTATTGCCACAGAGGTCGGTGTTGGGTCTGGTCTTATTTAACAACTTCATTAAACATCTGAAAGTGCAAATAAACAGTGCATTAATGAAATTTGCAATTGGAAGGTATAGTGAGCACCTGTGAGAACTGAGTCATAATACAAATGAAACTAAAGCGGATAGGAATACAGAGTGGGATTTTTTTTTGTTTGCTTTTTTAAAGAGAATTTTAACTTGAAAATACTGAAGTTTCATCCAGAGAAGAGCAATCCAAAACAGATAGTCTGTCGGAGGGAACCTCCTGGAAAACAGTAAAGTTGAAAAGTGGGACAACAATTAAATATTCCTTTGAAAAGTAACAGGTCTAGTCAAGACCTTTTCAATTAAACTCATTTGTCGTTGGAAAATGAGACTTCATAAAAATCAAAAAAAGTTCACAGGATAGGGTCAGTTTTGATGAAGTTCTTATTTTGAAATTTTGATGGAAAAAAGTTTTGAAATTGGTGAAATGTCTCACTCTTTTTCAATATGAAAAATTGCATTTTTACAGTTTAGAATGAAATTTTGTTTAGAAAATTAAGCTAATTATAATAAAAAAATTAAATGTCAAAATAAAAACAAAATGTTTTGATTGACCCAAGCCAAAAATTCTTTCAGGCTGTAGGTTTACAATTTTGTTTCAAATGTAACCTTTTTGTCTCAATTTGTGCAGGACTTTTTTTTTATCTCAAAATTTTTCCTATGACGTAAAAACCATTTTAGGCCCAGCTCTAAGGGTAATAGCACAGAGGGGAAAAGGCCAATGCAATTTTGGATATCATACGCAGAAACATGAAGTAATTGATCAGAGAGACATGTGTCACTATCTATGGGTATAAAGAACAGGAGTACTTGTGGCACCTTAGAGACTAACACATTTATTTGAGCATAAGCTTTCGTGGGCCCATTTCTTCGGATGCATAGAATGGAACATATATTGAGGAGATATATATACACATACAGAGAGCATGAAAAGGTGGGAGTTGACTTACCAACTCTGAGAGGCCAATTAAGTAAGAGAAAAAAACTTTTGAAGTGATAATCAAGATAGCCCAGTACAGACAGTTTGATAAGAAGTGTGAGAATACTTACAAGGGGGGATAGATTCAATGTTTGTAATGGCTCAGCCATTCCCAGTCTCTATTCAAGCCTAAGTTGATTGTATCTAGTTTGCATATCAATTGAAGTTCAGCAGTTTCTCCTTGGAGTCTGTTTTTGAAGCTTTTCTGTTGCAAAATTGCTACCCTCAGGTCTGTTACTGAGTGACCAGACAGGTTAAAGTGTTCTCCTACTGGTTTAGGCTTGAATAGAGACTGGGAATGGCTGAGCCATTACAAACATTACAAACATCTATCTCCCCATGTAAGTATTCTCACACTTCTTATCAAACTGTCTGTACTGGGCTATCTTGATTATCACTTCAAAAGTTTTTTCTCTTACTTAATTGGCCTCTCAGAGTTGGTAAGACAACTCCCGCCTTTTCATGCTCTCTGTATGTGTATATATATCTCCTCAATATATGTTCCATTCTATGCATCCGAAGAAGTGGGCTGTAGCCCACGAAAGCTTATGCTCAAATAAATTTGTTCGTCTCTAAGGTGCCACAAGTACTCCTGTTCTTTTTGCGGATACAGATTAACATGGCTGCTACTCTGAAACCTATCTATGGGTATGTCTACCCTCCAGCTGTGATTCCCAGCATGGGTAGACAGACTTGTGCAAGCTCTGCTTCAACAAGCACACTAAAACTGAGCTCAGGCCCATGGGGTCCAGTGAGTTTGGACTCAGGAGGCTAGCTTGAGCCATCACTTGTGCCACAGTGTCCACACTTCTATTTTTAGTTTCCTAGCTCAAGCAGAGGTAATGCGAGCTTGTCTACCCACACTGGGAATCACACATCACAGCCACAGTGTAGACATATACTGTAAGACTCTGTTAAGACTACACGTAGAACACTATATCCATTTCTCAGCATCTCAATATCAGATTGGCAGGGGAAGAGGAGAAAGGGACAAATTGAGGGGGTGGGGTCAGAGAAGTGCAAGTATCATAATAAGATTGCAGCAGAAAATCATTTAAGAAAGGTCAAAAAGAGCTAACTATGCATACCTTGGGTAACAGAATGCATAGATTAGCTGCAAATACAAAACTGATAAACAGAAACACCTATTTACACAATGCCTAATTAGCTTGTGGGACACATTGCCACAGATACAATTGAGGCAAGGAGTTTAAGAGGCTTCAAAAAAGGACTGGATATTTATGTGGATAATGAGAATACCTACAAAGAAATCCATTAGAAGGGATTATTAAACAGCAAAAACAAAAGTTTGGAAAGACTATAAACTCTCTTGATTCAGGACATAAGCCAGCCTTTAATGAGGGTTAAGAAGACATTTCCCTTATGGACAGTTTATCTCATAATGGTCCATTCCAGGGGATATGTATTTTGTATTGGCTACTGACAGGAAAAAGATACTGGGCAAGATGGACCTTGCATTAATCGTTTATGGAATTTCCTGTGTTCCTAGACAACCAATGAGCAAATGTCATGACAGTCTATAAGAATACAAATTTTATCACCAAGAAAGGAGTTTAGGAGATTGTGAACTAAGAAAGGGAAAATGCAGCCTGGATATCAGTTAATAGGATTATACATATGAATAAATGTTCTAATTGCAGGAGCTGCTTTAATCCAAAGGGACTCTAATTAAACTTTTTGAACATTTTTCCTTAAAACTTCCATTATAAATTTTATTCAAAGTGGTAGTGATTACAGATAAGTTAAAAGATTTATTATTGTTGTTATTTAATGTTTATATTATATAGTGCTGAAATAGTCCAAATAGTCCTGTTGTTCTAGGTGCTATACAAACACATAGGAAGACAGGGCCGGCTCTAGGTTTTTTGCCGCCTCAAGCAAAAAAATTTTTGGCTGCCCCCCGTCCCAGCCCTGGGCTCCTCGCCGCACCCCCCTGCTGCCCCAGCCCTGGGCTCCCCCCCCCACTCCGCCTGCCGCCCCAGCTCTGTGCTCCCTCATTGCCCCCCACACACACCTCCTGCCGCCCCAGCCCTGGGCTCTCTCCCCCCCACACCTGCACCCTCCTTCCTCCGCAGCCCTGGGTCACTGGTAACTCGCTCCCACGGCAGGTCATTCAGCAGGAATTTTAGATGTGCACAGAACACAGACAGGATTGGTTCCCATCTGGTTACAGAACTGCAGTAAAGTGGAACAATTTTCAGCTTGTGTGATTGGAGGATATCTGGATGCATATTATAAGACTGTCCTACATAAATGAGGAAAAGTTGAGGTGCCTTTATTATTCTTTTGTTCCCCTCTTTCTTTCTATGGGGAATTTGCCAATGCAATATCACTGTCTTCCTTTTAAACAAACAAAAAAGGCAATGGCTGTTGAAAATAGCAATTCCAGTCCTAATAACCACTGGGAAGCATTTCTTGTTCAATTTTATCCTGCTTTTTCTACAGCAAGTTACAGTGGATCAGTATATTTGATTTGGGAGAAATGAAGTAACAGCTGCCCAAATTGAGCTTGAGCACTCCTGAATTTTGAGGTGTTCAAATCTGGAAGGCAGGTGCTGGGGGGGCTGTGGCTCCGCGGGGGAGCACGGCAGCATGTATGCAGCAGTGTGTCTGGCACTGCGCGGAGCCAGACACGCTGGTCTGAGTGGCACGGTAAGGGGGCTGGGGGGTTGGAGAAGGGGTAGGGAGTTCCGGGGGGGCAGTCAAGGGACAGAGAGAAGGGGGGGTTAGATGGGTCAGGGGTTTTGGGGTGGCAGTCAGGGGACAGGCAGTGGTTGCATAGGCATGGGAGTCCCGGGGGTTTGTCAGGGGACAGGTAGGGGGTGGGGTCCTAGGGCGGAAGTTGGGGGGGTCTCAGTAGGAGGCAGTTGGGAACAAGGAGAAGGGAGGCTTAGATAGGGGGTGGGGTCCCAAGGGGCAGTTAGGGGCAGGGGTGATCAGGGGACAGGGAGAAGGGGGGGTTGGATGGGTTGGGGTTTCTGTGTGGGGCAGTCGGAGGGAGTGGATGGTGGCAGGGTGGGGCTACCCTCCCTCTCTGTGGAGTGTCCTATTTTTTGAATGTTAAAATATGGTATCCCTACTCACAGTGCAGCTCTCCATTCACAGCAGGCTGCAGCATGAGGTCTCAGCTACCTCACTCCCTCCCCCTCTTTCCTGTTGGTAGTGGCCAAGGGAATGCTGGGAAATGTAGTTCTTTCCCTGCTCCAGGGCTGGCTCTATAAGCAGGGAGCTAACCAAGGAACTACAGCTCCCAGGGCCCCCTGTTGGTTCTCAGCTCCCAGGCTGGATCCCTGCCGCCCCTGCAAATGGGCTGCCCCAAGCACATGCTTGCTTTGCTGGTGCCTAGAGCCGCCCCTGTAGGAAGACAGTCCCTGAAACAATGGGTTTTATAATCCATATGGGAAGAAAGGGATAAAACACAGAGACTGAAGTGATAGTAGGTACACTTATTATTGTAGGTTTGTATTTTAAAAACTATCCCACTCTACCCCTTCTTACATGTTCTTCATCCTAGGAAGGGATAGTAATGTCCTCCCTTTCTGGCTCCACATAATTTCTTCCCCTAAAGTCCACTCCTGTTACTCTCCTGTTTAAAACTTTCCGTCATCCAATCACGGAGCAGAAACAATACTGTGAGAGTTAGGCGATTAGTCACACACAGCAAACAATGAACAGTGAAAGCAATTGGTTCACAAACAACGAATGGGCTGAAATTTAGTCTCAAAGTATTCACTGAATATATATAAATAAACAAATCTGTAGAAATCAGAATTTGGTTCATGAATGATTCTAACAGATGAAAAGTGTAAATCTATCTGATAATATATTTGCAACAAATAATTCAATCAGCTATATGACCTAAGATGTTAAGAGTTTGGTGGAAGGTATCTGGCTCATACATTTTCTTATAAAATAAAATAAATAAATTGCTTCATTGGTCTAGTTATTTGGTGCTGCAAGTAGTACTTATCCCACTTGACTTCATAACTGGCAGCATTTATCTTCTTGCAATGTAATGCTTTAAGATTTTTCTCCCTTTCCTCCTCCAGTTTAGTTCACTCATGATCTCAAACTCCCTTCTTAACTATCCAGGCTTTCCATTACCCTAACTTTATCAAATGAATTTCTATTGTGTCCTTGACCTTGTTTTTCTGTGGTTAGCTGGATTTTAATTTTATAAATACAACAGCTGGTTTCAGCTGATAATTCTGGCCTTCATTCTGCAAGCTTTTTCTGCACTGAGGGTCTCTTACACCCAGGCAGAGCACTTGATTTCTGCACAGGTGCAGTAGTCTGGTCTTGTGGAACAGCTTGCAAGATCAGGTCCTAAAACTTCATTATTACACTTTATCCCTCTATGTATTTCCTATTTCTTCTACTTTTCCTTTTTTATGAAAAAAATATGCTTATCATGATCTGTAAGCCCATATACAAAATGAAAATGATGTTATTTAATACCAAGTGAGAATAATAATTGACATTTAGAGGCAGTGTTAGCACTGCTATAGTTGAAGTTGAGTTGTCTATTATTTTATAAATATTTATATTGTGATTAATATCTTGGCCATTTCTAATCTGAGTTGGAGGAAACTTGGAGTGAAAGTTGAAAATGCATCTGTAAATCTATTTAAAGTAAAAATATTGTTCATTTATCAACATTTCTAAGATCGGTCCAGACAGAGAAACCCTCATCCAGGTCCTTATCTCTCTGCACTTTTACTTTCAACTCTTGAGACACTCTTGACATACACATTGCCCTGCAATGTGCATCTTTCTTGCTCCTGTCTCAAGTTGGACATACAACAATAGCCTCACCCAAAATTAGAAGTCGCTTTTGAAAATGTGGGCCTTAACTTTCCTGTTTCCCTAGAGAAAAAAAGGGGAGACAATCATGCATGTTGACCTAACTCACAGGTGTGTTATGAGGGTTAATTTACGTTTGTAAAATGCTTAGAAGACGCATATAGCCTATATGCATGTGTGGCTTTTGTGAAGAGATCATCTGTTCACAGGAAACGGACTGATACCATCATGCAATCAAATAACCATATGTTAATAAAATGGTGAAATTCCTCCTCTGCTCATCTGATTCTATGTGGCTGACTTCAGAGAAGGGATATGAGCTAATAGATCCTTAGTTTAACCATTAACTAACAGGCAAAGCATTTTTTCAAGAAAGGTACTCTACTTAAGAACTTGAGTCTTCTCTTGGTCTGAAAAAGCCTGAATCTGTTTACTTTTTGTCAAGCTGCAAAGTCCAAGGCTAGTTGAGAAGGGTGTTGTGTAGGGGAGTATAGGTGTGTTGAAGGGGAATGATATTTATTACTCTTGTCAAGTGTTGGGGTGAGGAGAGTTCATGATTCACTACTTGTTTATTTATAAAATTTGTTTTAATATATTCTCACTCAGAGCATTGGATAAGCAATTTAAAAATCTTAGTAAAATAAATTAGTACCAAAATAAGAGGGATTTGAAGTGACAACCAAGATGTACAGGGCTATCTCTGCCTCATGTTATGAAATGTATAAGGCATCCAGTCTCCCTTCAGAACTTTTTAATAAGTTCCCCATTTCACTAGAATAGAATTGTTACTTAAATCACAATAATCTCATGCAGATGAGGATGTACTTGAGCAGTCAAGACAAATGGAAAATAAATCACTGAAGGTGATTCAAGGGTGTGAAAATGAAACCATGTAGCTGAGCATGAGGAGATGATCTGATATTAGTTTGCAGTGATTTTTTTAGAACTTTCAGTATTGGACAGAGGAGAAATAAGTCTCAGGAAGGGTAGGAAAGTAATCATATAAACCATAATTGTCTTATAGATGCTGAAAACAGAAGCTTACAACAATCTTTTTCAATACTATCCTCTCCCTTTCCAGCTTCTCAAGCCTTTGAAGAGTCGAGGTCTGACTTCTTCAAGGTACATAATTCCCTTATTAATTCCATTTCCCCTGTGTAGGAGGAAATGCAGACACAAATCTGAGATTTTGTGCTTCTATAAGTACCTAATTAAAGGTTCAGATTTGGTAGGTAGAAACAGATACTCCTATTTCTTTCCACAGTTCATTGGGTGGGCACAAAAGTACAGGTGCTATTTTTGAGGGTCCAGCTAAATCTCATCATGTATGTCAAATGGAAGAATAATTTCAGTTTCCAGGATCTGAGCTTGCATCAGATCCTGAACAGTGGAGATAAATCAAATCCCACAATGGAAAAAAGTGAGGATTTTTTTTTTGCTTTAAATGCAGAAAAGGATTTAAAAAAAATATTCTATGTAAACATATGTTTCAACACAATCCTCTCCCTTTCTAGATCCTTTAAATCATCTTTAAATGCAAAGTATAGAAAAACAAATTCTTCATAAAACAAAGTTTTTGCTATGATGGGGAAGTAGTCTGAACCTACCAGAGAGAGGCATCAGGGAACTTGGGGAAGCTGGCAGATGTGACTGATAGCTTTGCAGCAGCCCTTCCTTCTGCAACTACAGGGGTTTTGGTGCTGCTGGAGGAAGGAGGGGTGCAGCAGCAGCCAGGGGCTATAGAGGCAGTGTCCCCTCTCATGCCCCGGACAGCCTCAGGCCGGACGCATTAAGAATGGCCAACTCTGAGATGGGCAAGGATTCCTTTATACAGATTTGCCAAGCCATTGTGGGCCTAGGAATGTCGCACTATGGGGAGAGAGATTCTCAGTTTCAACAGAACTTTGGAGCAGATGAAGACCATCTGGCGGCAGCCACCTTTGGAGTGCAAAACCCCCATCATTAGTCAGAGTGACCAGGGAAATTAGGGAAGATTTTGAGGTATTGGAAACATTTCTTGAGCAATTTAATGGGATTTAATAGGATTTAATTTGGTGATCAGAGTGGATGCTGCAGAGAAAGTTTCAAGTGCAAACAAATGCATCAGGGTGAGTAGGTCTTTGGATGTACTGTCAAGGAGAGTGGTTTGCTCAGAGGTAGCCAGAGGACTGGGTGGATCAGGGTGTTACAAGGGACATTACATTGATTTTTTTCCCAATATTGGTGGCAGTAACTATGTGGGGAGAGACATTCAGGACTAAAAAGGTTGGTTTCTGGTATGACAACGAGGCTATTGTTTATATAGTGATTAAACAGTTGACTAAGCCTGTTCAGGTAATGAGGCTAAGGAGGACTTTCATTCTTTTCTGTGCAGCATGTGTTGCAGCCATAGGCAATGGAATGGCCAACTCTCTGTCTTGATTTCAGGATGGCTGATTCCAGGAGCTTGCCCCATTTGCCAGCCACAGGTGATTCCCCACCTAGCTGGGGAACCCTGGCTGCTGACAGCCATATAACTAGTCAAGAACACAGTTGTCTTGAGGATGTACAGACTATAGGACCTGCCTTACTGAATTCACAGAAATTGTGAAGGGAGTCCAGCATCTTTAGCCCATCTGGTGGTAAGAAAAATGGTGTCAGAGGTGCACTATGTGTTATTTCCCTTCACTGTATCAGGTTGACTAGCTAGTCAGTCTTTTGGCATAAGCAAGCAAGTTTCCCAGACCTTGAAGAGATTTCATAGTGCAGAAGCCTTTGGCGGGATGGTCAAGAGGTGATGGGAACAGGATGGATGACAGGCACCCCATAACCATAGAAATTCTTAAAGATTATTGAATGCTCTGCCCAGGATATGCAGTTTGGGCATGGAGGCCATTTTGTTTAAGGCAGCATTCAGGGTGGCCTTCTTTGGTGCTTTCAAGGTAAGTGAGCTCATGACTCAGGCAACTACGGCCATGTTCAGGCAGACACTGGAATTAACAAGTGCACAGTTGTCACCCAGGGCAATATTGCTGCATTTAAGGAATCTAAAATGGTTATATGGTAGGAGACTTGTGACCTCTGAATAGGAGCTACTTAAACTGCGTGGTATATGAGATTGTGGGTGACAGGGTGGGTAGCGCCCGTCCACTGTGTTAAGTTTAAAACAGTTGCGGCCTGCACTTAAAATCCATTCCTCTGTTTGCCTTCATGGTCATCATGTATGGATCAATACTTACTTTTTCAGTGACTGCAACTTGTTTCCTATTCTAACCCATCTCAAAATTGAAATAGATAAATCAGTGAAGAGGCAATGATATTTACATACAGTATTTTGCTAACAAAAGTCCAATGGAACATTAGAGCAAGCTCTGCTTTAAAGAACAGAATATAAGATAATTCTGACAGCATTTTACTGGTGACTAATGGAACTCTGTCTCCACTGGTCACTCAAAATGTCAATTAGTGACAATAGTTGTAAGGAGCCTTTCATTTGTGCTCTGAGTAAGCATTAGAGTAGCTATTTCTCTTTCACATATTAACAGGTATATCACTGAGATAAAGTTATCCCTGCAAAAGTCTTCGTTTGGACTGGTGAGGAAAAAAGAGTCCTCAGACATTGGGAGAGTGGGTGGCCAGGAGAGGGTCAAGGCATCATCTGAGCAAGTGAGAGGACCAGTGGGGCTCAGGTAAGCCACTGATCACTCTGCACCTGGGAGAAAGTATATAATCTCTGTCCCTTCTGCCTGACCCCCCTCACATCTGGATTAGAAGCAGAGAATTGGTAATTATCCATCAAAAATATCATATTTGGTATCCAAGGAGCATAGATAATTTTTGGTCAATACTGGGGAGGGAATTGTTAACTGTCTGGGAACCAGGCTGGGGATGTGGAGAAGGTGGGCAAAGCTAAACACTGGCACTTCCTTGGGGCAGGTGTCCAGTGCAGGTACTCATTCCATCATGAGTCCAATTCCCTATAAACCATAATTGGAAGTGGATTTAAGAACATAGAACTGGAAGGAATCTCCTGTGTCACTGAATCCAGTACCCTGCTATTGCAGGGAACCTTGGCATTCATAAATGTATCAAGCTCCCTCAGGAAACCTCCCCCCCCCCCCCCCCCGCAACTACTCTTAGGCCTGGTCTACACTAGGAGCTTATGTCGAATTTAGCGCCGTTACATCGAATTAACCCTGCACCCGTCCACACCAGGAAGCTACTTAGTTCGAAATAGAGCTCTTTTAAATTCGACTTCTGTAATCCTCGAAAACGAGAGGAGTAGCGCTAAATTCGAAATGGCAATATCGAATTAGGCTAGGTGTGGATGGAAATCGACGGTAATAGCTCCGGGAGCTATCCCACAGTGCACCACTCTGTTGACGCTCTGGACAGCACTTCGAGCTCGGATGCTCTGACCAGCCACACAGGAAAAGCCCCGGGAAAATTTGAATTCCTTTTCCTGTCTGGCCAGTTTGAATCTCATTTTCTGTTTGGACAGCGTGGAGAGCTCAGCAGCACTGGCAACGATGCAGAGCTCTCCAGCAGAGTTGGCCGTGCAATCTAATAGAAAGAGGGCCCCAGCATGGACTGATCGGGAAGTCTTGGATCTCATCGCTGTGTGGGGCGATGAGTCCGTGCTTTCCGAGCTGCGCTCCAAAAGAAGGAATGCAAAGATCTACGAGAAGATCTCTAAAGCCATGGCAGAGAGAGGATACAGCCGGGATGCAATGCAGTGCCGCGTGAAAATCAAGGAGCTGAGACAAGGCTACCAAAAAACCAAAGAGGCAAACCGACGCTCCGGATCCCAGCCCCACACATCACGTTTCTACGAGGCACTGCATTCCATCCTAGGTGCGGCCGCCACCACTACCCCACCACTGACCGTGGACTCCGAGGATGGGATATTGTCCACGGCCGGTTCCTCCTCGGAAATGTTAGGTGACGGGGAAGATGAGGAAGGAGATGAGGAGGACGAGGCAGTCGACAGCGCTTGCACCGCTGATTTCAACGGCAGCCAGGAGCTCTTCATCACCCTTACCGAGATCCCCTACCAACCGTCCACAGCCCTTACCCCGGACACCGAATCAGGGGAAGGATCAAGCAGTGAGTGCTTTAAACATCTAAACATTTCATTTTAACATAAGTGGAATATTTATATTGTTAAGAATGGGCTTTTCAGTCACTCATTTAAACATAGAAACTTTTATTTATAACAAAACAGGAATATTAACTATATTAGTAATTTGTTGTTCATGATTTAGTTGGCTTAGTGAACTATTTACTCCTAACTATGTATAGAAAATCAAGTACTGTCCGGATATTCATGATTAGTCCACCACAGGATGCTCCACTCTGTAGTCCGTAATGCTGAACTTAAATGAAAAGGCGGTCAATGTGCCCGGGAATGGACAGACAGTCCTCCTGGGATAGCTCGGCATAGCTCTCCTGCAGGTACCGCTCCAGCATGCGCACGAGGTTCAACGGCAGGGCGATCTTGTTTGGTCCCCCGTGGTAACACACGTTCCCACGCCATGAGTCCATCAGGTAGTCGGGGATCAGTGCGCGGCACAGCATGGCGGCATACGGCCCAGGCCTCTGCATGCTTTCACGCAGCATCCTTCCCCTCTCGGTCTCCGAGATCCTCATGAGTGTTATGTCACACATGACGCCCTGCTTTAAATTAGGGAGGGGAATGTTAGTATTGGGACTGCTTTACAGCCACGCTGTGGAGGCGGCAGAGGGGCAGCATACAGGGATCTTTCCCGGGGACAGCCGCGAGGTGGTGGGACAGGGGTAGAGCTCATGCTTCCCTGATTGCTGCCAGCAGAGAGTGGCCTTGCATTCAGTGCAAAAGGAGCCCAGTGCTACTATTACATGTTTAAGCTGCCACAAGTCTACGGCTTACCATGTTTTCCTGCAGCAGAAGTAGAGGTGTCCTGCAACACTTCTCTGATCGCAACTGCAGGACCCCAGACACATAAGGCGAGGGCCGAAAATTCGACCTTGTCCTGAGTGCGCATGTGAAAGGTGCAGTGCATGGTGTTGTTCACAGAGAAAGACTATGCTCTTTGTTAGAAACTTCATTTATCTGTCTCAGGAATTTACTCCCTTTTTCCCATTCCCACAGACACATCTGCGACTGTCTCCCAACCCAGCCTGGCATCACACTCCCAGAGGCTAGCGCAGATTAGAAGAAGGAAGAGAAAAACTAGTGAAGACATGTTTTATGAACTTATGGAGTGCTCACGAGAGCAGGCAGCCCAGACGACACAGTGGAGGGAGAACTTGTCACAAATGCACAGAGCAGTCATGGAACGGGAGGAGAGGTGGCGCCAGGAGGACCAGCAGGCTACTCAAACCCTGCTTGGACTAATGAGGGAGCAAACGGAGACGCTCCGGCGCCTAGTGGATGTTCTGCAAGACCGGAGGCAGGAGGACAGAGCACTGCTGCTGTCTATCTCTAACCGCCCTCCCCCGCCACCAAGTCCCACACCCCCCTCACCAAAAGTACAAAGAAGGAGGGGCGGCAAGGGCCGTTAAAACTGTCAGTCGGCCACGGCACACTGCTGCAGCAATGGAAGGCTCTCGTTCCAAAGTTTGAAAAGTCCTTTCCTACCCATCTCACACTAGCCCATGTCCAAGTTTCCTCCCCCCCCCCCTTTTCATGTGCGGTTCATAATAAAACATCTGTTTCTGTTAAGTACTGTTTCCGAGAGTGTCTTTTGGAGGGGATTCTGTCTGAAGGGGGGGAAGGGGTTTGTTACTTGGACAGGACAGTCACCTGTAGCAGGCTACAGAGGCGGGGGCAGGTCCAGCATCAGGACACATACACAGCACAGTCACCAGTTACCCTGGTCAGTCTGGGAGGCGGTTTTCTTGTTCTGGGGTGCGAGGGGGTTGATCTGTGACTTTGTGTCGGGGGAGGGCAGTTAGAGATCCTATGCCGCGGTCCTTATCCTGGATCACAGAGCCACGCAGCAGGGGATCTGTTACCCTCCGCCCCCTGCCAGAAAGTCACTTGGCCGACACATACATCCAGTCCCGCCCAGGACTGCTGGCAGGCTGCGTTGAAACAACCAATCCAGCACTGCGGAGCCTGTCATTCCCGGACTTTAGAAGCATCATTTGCATCAAAACACTAAGCCCGCCCCCCGCCACAGTCTGCGTCCCCGGTTTAAAACATTCCCGCGAAAACAGTAAAAAAGAGAACCTTGTTCATTAACAGAACAGAACAGATTTTATTTGTTGGGAAGGTGGGGAAGGGGGTATGTAACTTGGAAGGATAGTCAACAGTAACTGGGTAAAGAAACGGGGGCAGGTTCAGCATCTGTGTCCACAAAGTAAAAAGTCACTGGAGACCCTGTTCAGTCAGGAACCTGGCTTTCAAAGCCTCCCTGATGCACAGCGCGTCCCGCTGTGATCTTCTAATCGCCCTGCTGTCTGGCTGGACGTAATCAGAAGCCAGGCTATTTGCCTCAAGCTCCCACCCCGCCATAAAGGTCTCCCCCTTGCTCTCACACAAATTGTGGAGCACACAGCAAGCAGCTATCACAATCGGGATATTGGTCTCGCTGAGATCACAGCGAGTGAGTAGGCCCTTGAGACGGCCAAAAGCACACTCCACCACCATTCTGCACTTGCTGAGCCGGTAGTTGAATAGTTCTTTCCCTGAGTCCAGTGCGCCAGTGTAGGGCTTCATGAGCCAGGGCATTAGCGGGTATGCAGAGTCCCCGAGGATGACTGTTGGCATCTCCACATCCCCAACAGTTACTTTGTGGTCCGGGAAGTAAAGACCTTCCTGCAGCCGTCTACACAGACCAGAGTTCCTGAACACCCTAGCGTCATGAACCTTGCCAGGCCATCCAACGTAGATATTGGTAAAACGTCCCCGATGGTCCACCAGTGCTTGCAGCACCATGGAAAAGTAGCCCTTCCGGTTGATGTACTGGCTAGCCTGGTGGTCCGGTGCCAGGATAGGGATGTGAGTCCCATCTATAGCCCCACCGCAGTTTGGGAATCCCATCTCGGCAAATCCATCTCTGATGAGCTCCACGTTTCCCAGGGTCACTACCTTAGATAGCAGTAGCTTGACGATTGCCCTGGCTACTTGCATAACAGCAACCCCCACGGTAGACTTGCCCACGCCAAACTGGTTAGCGACGGACCGGTAGCTGTCTGGCGTTGCGAGCTTCCAGAGGGCTATGGCCACTCGCTTCTGGACAGTCAGGGCTGCCCGCATCCGGGTGTCCTTTCGCTTCAGGGCAGGGGACAGCAACTCACACAGTTCGAGGAAAGTCCCCTTCCGCATGCGAAAGTTGCGCAGCCACTGGGATTCATCCCAGACCTGCAGCACTATGCGGTCCCACCATTCCGTGCTGGTTTCACGGGCCCAGAATCGCCGTTCAACAGTATCAACAAGACCCAGTGACAGCGAGATGTCCTGGGCGCTGGGTCTCATGTTCTCAGAGAGGTCGGAGCTAGTGTCCGACTTCATGCCGTCACAGTAGTGCCGTAGCCTCCTCTCATGATTGATCTGCAGCTGCCTCTGGTACAGGTGGAGGAGAAGCTGCGAGGCGTTGAGAACTGCCACAACTGCAGCGATGGTCGCAGCGGGATCCATGCTCGCACTGCTGTGGCGTCCGCGCTGTCAGTAATCAGAAAAGTGCGCGAACTGATTTCCCGCCGGCGCTTTCAGGGAGGGAGGGAGGGAGGGCTTGAGTGACGGACGGATGACGACAGGCGCCCAAAAGCACCCTCGACACATTTTTTTACCCAGAAGGCATTTGGGGCTCGACCCAGAATTCCAATGGGCAGGGGGGACTGCGGGAACTGTGGGATAGCTGCCCACAGTGCACCGCTTCCAATGTCGACGCTTGCCCCGTTAGTGTGGACTCACAAAGTCTCACAAAGTCGAATTACTGTCCTTAGTGTGGACACACACGTTCGACTTAGTAATATCGATTCCACATAGTCGAATTAACTAAAATCAAAGTACTCTCGTAGTGTAGACAAGGCCTTATTGGAATAGGGGAAGGCATCCTCTAAAGAAGCTGGAAAATGGTATTGGGGCTTCTAATGTCTGGTTCAATGAGGCAATAACCCCTTTTCTTCAGCCCCTTAATCTTTTTACAAGAGGAGGGCCAGCAATGGTCTGAAACTAGCTGTGGTGGGGTGAGCGGAATGATGGCAGCCCTCGAACAGGTAGAAATGATTAAAGAAGGAATCATGACCTGAACTGTACAAAATGTTGGTTAGTTCCCATATGAGTTAAGTTAATTAAGTTGCATCCTATTTAACCACATCCCTTACATCTTGTCTGTCTCACTATATGTCCAAGACAAAGGAACCAAGATTCAAACATTATGTGTGACATTCTTGTTGTTTTTGGATGGTCACAAAAGTTTAGGACAAATGTTCTGGACAAAAGTGGTGAAGAGAGTGTATTTGCTTTTACTATATTAAATAAACAGGTTGTTAAACAACAGTTCATCTCAACTCAGGAGGAAAAGTAACATTGAAAATCCTATTTTAATTTAACTCTGATAAAAGATTGATTTAGATTTTCAATGGGCTGCTTCTTCCTAAAAAATCATTGAAATATACATTGATAGAAAATTACAGCTTGCAAGTAATTAAAAAAAAAAACAACTTGGCAGAACTTGGTGGCTGTTGTATGTCAGTACCAGTCTTAAGAGAATTGTAGGAGGAGTCCTGGAAGCTAGATTTAAATTATTAGGAAAAAGATTTAAAGGTAGGTCCTCTAAGATGCTTACGTGGGAAATGCGAAGTCTTCTAAGCTCAAGGCTAACTGGACAAGGGAACCAAATGACCCGTATGCAAGCCTGAGGCTCACTCCCAAATTCTAGCCTGACTCATCATTATTGTCCCTCATTCACTGAATGAGGGAGGGGTCCTCTATTAATACTAGCATGTGTTTATGTGATTAAAGACTGTATCATAATTCATAGGCACAAGAGGGAAAAATTAAGGTTTTATGGACAACCTTAATTCTGGCATTTCCTAACATTTGAATGATTGACTTTGCCTGCCTTAATGTTCTTTTAGAGTAATTGGATATTTTTGGTTTGATTTTGGGGGGATATTACATATTCTATATACATTTTGGATAGCTGAGAATATTAAAAGTAGTAACACAAGAAGAGATCCAAGTATTATAGTCATCTCACTGAACAGACTTGAAGTTTGGTGCAAGACAAATTTATCAATATTGGAGTTCAGTGCACTGCAACTAACTTGCTTGAGGTGGCTAAAATGGATCTTTGAAGAATCACATCAAATTAGAATGAATTTGACAAATGCTTGGGAACAGCAAAACAAATGGAAACTGATGGCCCACTGCTTTCACACTACCATCAGCAGCAGTCACACCATCTCTCTCTATACAGAAATATTATGGATGTTCACTGTTTCTTCTATTATGGATGCTTTAATCATTTGGCTAAATGACAGATTTGGCACTTACAGAAAATTGCCCCCAGTTTTAATATTTTGTTGTCTAAGCATTTCAGCTTATACCACTGCTCTGACCTTGACAATCAGTTAGCCACATGTAGCTATATTTCCTGATGCAACCATTTTGTTTGTTTCCAAGGAGAGTTGTGACAAAAAAAGAAAATGTTACATTGTCTTCAAAAGTCTTCAGGCTTTCAAAAAAAACAAAAATGCTGGCTGAAACTTTCAGTGGAAAAGTTATTTTTATATTTTAGTGGCTTTGTTTTTATAACTGGAAACATTTTTCACTGAAAGTTTTTCAAACAAAAATTTTAAACCAACTTTAATTTTCAAATTCAAGCATTCTGTAGACTCCTTGGCTACCCCTAACTATTCTTTACTTTTAGAGCCATGGTTTGCAAGAGACTGGCAGCCCAGCTTAGTGTCCCTTTCCTTCTATTGCTGTGGGGAACTTAGAAGTTCCATGGGATTCCTATCCTCTTCTCCAACTCCTTATCTGCATAGACTTTTGGAAATAGTCTGTTGTAATAATTGGGCTTACAAATTTACCTTAACTGTGAGCTCAACTCTAAAAAGTATGTGGAAGAACATAAGATGTCAAAAAAACCTATAGCAATAAATGTTGATGGGAAAAGGTATGAAAGGGAGACAGAGAGTGAATTACTCCAAACATAAATGCTACTGATGTAACTCAAGGACTGTTAAGATCATGCTTGATAAATAGAAGGGTGGAACCAGAAATCAGTGAATCAAAATTGGTGGACAGAATAATGAGGGGAATGGGCTATCCCAATCATCATTCCCTTTTGGGATCCTTAAAGAAAAACTTTAGGGAGAAAAATTGGCTACTGCAGTGAACTTGAACATAATGGCTGCCTGCACCCTACCTCCCACCCCCATCTCCTGGGACTCCCCAACCATCTTCATCCTGATCCTGAGAGATGTCCTGACCAGGTAGGCCAGAGAGAAGGACTCAATGACATCACTATCTCTCACTTCAACCACAGCAGCTCCAGCCCATCTCAGCTAACTTTTTCTTTTCCCCAATGAACTGTTATCACCATCTTAGATATCATCTAAGAGACTGTAAACACTGGGGGGTTTCCTTCTAAAAACTCTCTCCAGCTAAAGGGAAAGGAAATAAGGGACGTTGTTCAAATGAAAGCGATATTTAATACTTCACATTTCAAAAGCTTTAACTGTTTTCCCTTCTTTACTTTATCTTTAATCAAGGTTAAAAGTATTTTTAATAGTGCAAAATAGGCTGAGGTCTCTCTGTAACAAACCCTGAACCTTGTTTAACACTGTTTAATATTGGACAGGTTTCAGAGTAGCAGCCGTGTTAGTCTGTATCCGCAAAAAGTACTCCTTTCTTAATATTGGACAGTGACTGGGTTATGTTAACACCTTTAGCCCATATATATAATCTAAATTAATACAACAGTACATGTTGGGCTATGCAGATACTTAAAAGTTGCATCACTCACCAAAACAATATTTAATAAATAAGTGGTTTTAAATATTTTTTAAATAACCTGTTCCAGTAGATCTAATTGTTAGTAAGATTTGAAATATTAAAAATTAAGTGATTTTTTTAATCGGGAGAGGGTACCTCCCAAGAAGTAGGATACTAAGCCAAATTTAATTAGTATCATTTTAAAGCATCCATAATGGTTCAATTATTTAATAAACTAAATTTACATTCAGTATACACTACAATTTTATTTTATTTAATAAAGTTAATAATCACAAATTGTTAAAAGTAGCTACAAGTACTTTTTTTTTCCATACAGAGGTGTAGGAAGTGTGAAGACAAGGCTTATATTGGAATACCATTTGATAGTTTAACTACAATACAGCTCCTTCAAGCTGCATTGTTGTTAGGATAATTTCAATGGCCTGTACTCAGCAAGCATTTGACCTGGGTTCTTCAAACTGAAAAAGTAAGAAGAACAGCAAAACCAGATGAGTAAATCTCCACAGTTGGTTTAGAATGTGATCCCGCAGCTTCAAAATTTTACCAATTAAAGGAAGATCTTTGTCAGTTGTTTCCAATGAAAGGCCCTTTTCTTCTCTGTAGGCTAAAACCAACTACATGCATAAAAAAATAAGAACTGTCATACTGTGTCAGATCAATGTTCCATCTACCACAATACCAGATCTTCAGGTGGAGTGTACAGAAGAAGGCAGATAGAGTGATGCACCCCATCTTCTGCTTCTGGATTCTGGAAGCCAGAGGTTTAGGATTGCCCTGAGCATGGGGTTGCATATCTGACCACCTTGGCTATTAGCCATTGGTGGGCTGATCCTTCATGAACTTATCTATTTCTTTTTTGAACCCAGTTATACTTTTGGCCATCACAACTTCCCATAGCAATGAGTTCCATGGTTAACTGTCTTGTGTGAAAAAGCACTTTCCTTGTTTGTATTAAATCTGGTGCCTATTAATTTCATTGGATGACACCTGGATTTTTTATTATGGGAAAGGGAAAATAATGCTACTCTATTCATTTTTTCTACACTATACATTATTTTATAGACCTCTCTCATATCCCCCCTTATTTGTCTCTTTTTTTAAGCTGAAAACCCCTACTACTTTTAGTCTTTCTGCATATGGAAGCTGTTCCATGTTTTTGATCATCTTTGTTGCCCTTCTTTGAACCTTTAACAGTTCCACTCTATCCTTTTTGAGATGGGTCAAGGTGAACTGGACACAGTACCCCAGGTGTGGGAGAACCATGGATGTATACCGTGGCATTATGATATTATCTGACTTATTTTCTATCTCTTTCCTAATCGTTCCTAACATTCTGCTGGCATTTTTGACCACTGCTGCACACTAAGCTGAAGTTTTCAGAGGACTATGCACGGTGACCCAAGGTCTCCTTCTTGGGCAATAATTAGGATCCATCATTACTTGGGATTTTTTTTCCAATATACATGACTTTGCACTTATCAATCTTGAATTTCATCTGCTATTTTGTTGCTCAGTCACCCAGTTTTGTAAGATTCTCCCTCTACCTCTTCTCATCAGCTTTGGATTTAACTATTTTGAATAATTTTGTATCATCTGCAAACTTTGCCAGTTCATTGTTCACTCCCTTTTCCTTATCATTTATTAGTATGTTGCAAAGCTCAAGTCCCAGTACAGATCCTTGGGTCACCCCACTGTTTACCTCTCTCTATTGTGAAAACTACTTATTCCTACCCTTTGTTTCCTGTCTTTTAACTAGTTACTAATCCATTAAGAGGATCTTCCCTCTTATCCCATGACTACTTAGTTTCATTAAGATCTTCTAGTGAGGGACTTTATCAAAGGTTTTCTGAAAATCCAAGTACACTGTTTCAGCTGGATCACTCTTATCCACATGCTTGTTGACCCCCGCAAAGAACTCAAATTGATTTCTTGCTAACATACCACAACATTGCCCCACATAATGCACACAGGCAATATGGTCTTGCCCCATTTTAAGGGTTTGCTTTATTCTGCAAAACTTTCCCTGGAGGACTTCCTGTCTCTCCTATGGTTCTCTCACCTCAAACAACTATTCATCTCTTTCACTTGCTGAGTTGGTTTTCAGTAGGGCTGGGCAGCAGTGTAAGTAAAGCAGAATAGCTCCATCTCCACAGAGTTTTTTGACACTTACACTTATATTCACAATATAGCCATTAGAATAATATACAATATTTATTAATAACATAGCTTAATTATGACCCATTTTACAAATAATTTACTGTATGAATTTTTTGAACAGTAATAACCTTTAGTGTTTTTTTTATATTTTTCTCTTCATATTATGGTAGTGGCTAGAGGCCCTAATCCAGATCAGGTCCCCATTATGCTAGCTACCATACATACGCACAATGAGAAAAAATCCCTGGCCCAAAGACTTTACAATCTAAATAAACAGGAATGGGAAAGGGTGGGGGGAAGGGAACAAGTTTTTAATGATCATTAACAAGTTGTTTTGAAGCTAAATGGATTAAAAGAAGCATTAGAAACAAACCCATATGTTCAAACTACCTATCATTCAAAATGTTTTCTCTTTTCTTCAAATTTTGTCTTCTGAGTAAATCTTCAGATCAATCCAAATTTTCTAGCCCAAGTTATAGAGCTGTAAAAATAAGGATTACAGTGCAATCTGGTTTCAACCATTACTATAGAGCTATTGACATAGCTCAGAATAAAGATAATTAATAGTAGTTTAAATTTGATTCCTTTATCTCTTCTAGTAAAGAACCTGGCTTGCCATAAAAATTCTCTTTATATAAATCTCTAAGAATTTAAAGTAAAGAAATATTTGTAGTCTACCTGTGGACATGGGGGCTACCTGGGTTCCACTAGGTTGTAACATTATATTTATAAGTGCTTTGAGGGATGTTACTGCTATGTCATGGGTCAGACTCACCTTCTGACTTTACAAACTACCTATATTTTCTTTGATTTCCCCTCCTCCCCTCCCATCCACACATGCATGTGTGTGCGCACACAAACACACACCTGGTATATTTTATTCCCTGTGTGAAGGAAAACTATCAAACCTGATTTCTCAACATTTAGTTCTAAGTGCAACATTTAGGCACCACTGGCATTCACAGAACCTCTGCTCAGTGGCCACCCAACTCCTCTAGGTGCCTAAAGTTCCTAGGGGCTACATCAACAAAAGGACCTAGACATATAACTGCCATTTTGCATGCCTAAGTCGGACATTGCCATTCATAACCCCGCTGCTCAGCTGCTGCCTAACCCTAACATCCCTTCCACCACTAACATCCCTTAGGTGCCTATGTTTCTGCCAGTGAGCAAGTACACAGTGTCCTCAGCCCTAGGCTGGCAGATGCCTATCTCACATCTGCCCCAGTGGGATCATCAGACTAGGCATTCCCCCCACATTTATTTTGTCTGCAGGGCCTGATCCTATAGATGTATTCTGAGCATGCCTAAACCTGTACAAAGACACCAAAGGATGAGGGAGTGTCATAAACCACATGTGCTATAACTTTTAGCCCTGTGGTTAGGACACTCTTCTGGGAGACTTCAAATCCCAGCTTTGCATCAGTGCTGAGCATTGCAGCCCCTACGACCTCCATGTGAATCCTACCAGGAGATGGCCTATGGGGCACCACTGGTGGAGGGAGGATCTTTGGAGAAACAAAGCAAAGGGCAGAAGTGCAGAAGTCAAACAGCACGTAGGTCATTACTGAAGACATTTGATGAAATATGAAAAAAGAAGCAGAGAATCGGGTTCTTGCTCCTGGCTGCTTTCAGTGAGACATAAATTCCCTGAAGAAAACTACTGTGGAGAGTTTAAAAGAGGAAAGACTCTTCACTTACCTCCCTTGCTTCTTCCTCTACTATTCCCCACACTGAGATTTTATTCCAGGCCAGTGTCAGTTAAATTTGCTCTTTCTCTTTTCTGATGCAGACCTTGTCATTTCAATAATTTCTGGGAGGTAGAATTCAGGTAACAGAGGTTGGGGTTTATTTTATACTCCTCTTTATAAGTGGTAGATATTTATTTATATTCAAAAATAGGGTGCATAGTCCTTTAATATTGTGTATTTTAATTAAGAGGTTATGCTGTAGGAGAATGTAATGAGCACCAATACAGCTTTTTATAAATGTATATACATGAAAATGTATATGCCTTTATTACTTTTAGTCTAGGTTACTTTAACATGCTGTATCTGGAACTAATCCTGAAGGTGCATCATCTTCCCATCCATGTGTTAAAGCTCTGAATTTCTCCCTGTTTAGATGGTTCTATATGTGAAACTAGATATAATTCTGAGAAAGCTACTTAAAAGTTCTTGGATCTTAGTCTTTTTTTTCTGAATTTACCTTCAAAGTATCCAAAAGTGGTATTGTTTTAGTATCCATTAGTCTATGATTTGGGAAGAATGGGTGAGCAATAACAATAAAAATGTAGAAAACCGTAAGAAAAGTTGAGCAACATGCTTTTATTCTTCAGGTCTGCTCCTATGCTCTGAAGAGTGAGGTAGAAGAATGGAGTAATTTTAGGAGAAAGAAAAAAAATAATATTTCTTTTGTGATGGCTGTTCCTAAATATAATAAGACTCTACAACCATTTATACGTCAAGTGATTTCACATATGCTGAAGATGCATCACCACACGCACATTTAAGATATGTAAAATTTTCATATGTTCTTTACAACAAGCTTTGGGATCCATCAAAGTTGCTATACAAAGGACATATTTATGTTGTTTATCTTGGTTAGTACTTCAATTCTCTAAACAGTAAATTTGTAGGAATAAATGTAATTTTGAGAAACTTGAAATGATTGTCAAGAAAAATATGGCTCAACCCAAACATTCCCCCGCTAAGTAGTGTTTTTCACATACTATCAGTGACAAATGCAGTCTTGAATATATACTAAAGCTAAATAATAAACAACAAGCATATCATGTGCAAGGCAGCCACACTTATAGTAGTTCATGGCCATTTTCTCATCTTCCCTTACTCCTATAATTTTTTCATCACCCTGGAAATGTAACAACATGATGGAAGCATATTCAGTGTCTGTTGATAATGTTCTCTCACTTTCTGAAGGTGTCAAGAGTTCCAAAGTATAGTGTTTGTTCAGTCTATCATTTCTAAGTGCAGGACTATCACTTACTTAGGTTGGTACTGTCACTCTGCCTGTTGACCACTCCACTGTGTAGCACTACACATAGTCTTATATTTGGTATTTTCATTATGATTTTTCAGGAGAGGCAGGAAAGGGGTTGTTTGTGTCTGAATTTTTTCCCTATGTTATCACCCAACAGTTTTCTGCTCTTAAGATATTATTTTGTGGAATTCAAGCCAAGGAACACAGCAAAAAGCAGACGCAAAACTACTAGTTACATTACCAGAAGCTCTATCAAATAATATATGCCAAAGTAGAATGATCAATAAGGCCAGCTAGAAAAGAATCTCCTGTTCACTTTCTGTTTGTCATTTAAAATATGTTTCTGATCTTTGAGCCTTGTTCTGTAGGATAAAGCAAACACAAAAACAAAATAACTGAAGTAGACAATGGAGAATGTTTTCCAACCTAGCCATAAAAATCTTTCTAAGAACCTCATTTTAAGGAAAGATGATCAAAAAGAGGAGTGATTTTTGCAAATCTAATGCCATAGGTGGTTATGGTTTTGAATTCATGACATACACAAATAAAATTATGGAGTATTTTCCCCTTCTCACTTGAAATTCTGCCTCCACAGTAGCTAGAAGAAAGAATGAATGCAGGGACAGTGAAAGATCTTGAGTAGGGCATTGAGGATCTTTTTCACACCCCTTACTCTTCTGACAGAATTTGGGGGGGATGGACTGAGCTGATGAGACGAGTCATGCTGCCTAGATTTTTCTCATTCAGAAGAGATAGCAGTGGTTAATCTTAGCTGTGCCCCAGCCAAGTATGGCTAACAGGACTGAATACATCACTCCTCACTTACAGTGTGAGAAATGTCTAACTATTTCTGACATTATTATTTCTGATGACTCAAGCTGGAGCTGTAAGGAGATTTGGACGTTCTTACCCCAGGTGTTCCACATACAGAGAAAATCTCCTGGGAGCAGTATAGATCACAGTATCAGAACCCACTTTGGGCCATTTGAATTCTTATATGCAAAAAACTTGAAATGTTAGTTGATCTGAGGTGCATGTCATCAAAAGGGTGGATCTGAGAACTAGAATGAAGCTGTTATCTAACCAATAAACTAATTTAGAGAGAGCAAGAGACTATTATTCAAGATTCTTAGATCTAAGGAAATACTGAAGACTCTTAGAGCATGTTTAATAAAAAGTAAATGTAGGCTAGCAGCATCTGTAAGTAATGCTTTCTACCATCTCCACATGGCTAGGAAACTCTGTATCATTTGGTGGATGAACACCTCAGTTATTCGTGCCTTCATCACCTCTCGATGGATTACAGCAATGAAGTATACTTGGGCATGAAGCCTTGAGCAGAACTTCAGCAACACAGACTACCGCCAACATATCAGACCTGTCCTCCACTCTCTCATAGAATCATAGAATATCAGGGTTGGAAGGGACCTCAGGGGGTCATCTAGTCCAACCCCCTGCTCAAAGCAGGACCAATCTCCAACTAAATATTTCCAGCCAGGGCTTTGCCAAGCCTGACCTTAAAAACCTCTAAGGAAGGAGATTCCACCACCTCCCTAGGTAACCCATTCCAGTGCTTCACCACCCTCCCAGTGAAAAAGTTTTTCCTAATATCCAACCTGAACCTCCCCCCACTGCAACTTGAAACCATTACTCCTTGTTCTGTCATCTGCTATCACTGAGAACAGGCTAGATCCATCCTTTCAGGTAGTTGAAAGCAGCTATCAAATGCCCCCTCATTCTTCTCTTCTGCAGACTAAATCTCAGTTCCCTCAGCCTCTCCTCATAAGTCATGTGCTCCAGCCCCCTAATAATTTTTATTGCCCTCCGCTGGATTCTTTCCAATTTTTCCACATGCTTCTTGTAGTGTGGGGCCCAAAACTGGACACAGTACTCCAGATGAGCCCTCACCAATGTCGAATAGAGGGGAATTATCATGTCCCTCGATCTGCTGGCAATGCCCCTACTTATACAGCCCAAAATGTAAGGGGGGAGGGATAGCTCAGTGGTTTGAGCATTGGCCTGCTAACCCCAGGGTTGTGAGTTCAATCCTTGAGGGGGCCACTTAGGGATCGGGGGCAAAATCAGTACTTGGTCCTGTTAGTGAAGGCAGGGGGCTGGACTTGATGACCTTTCAAGGTCCTTTACAGTTCTAGGAGATAGGATATCTCCATAAATTAAAATGCTGTTAGCCTTTTTGGCAATAAGGGCACACTGTCGACTCATATCCAGCTTCTCGTCCACTGTAACCCCTAGGTCCTTTTCTGCAGAACTGCTGCCTAGCCATTCGGTCCCTAGTCTGTAGCAGTGCATGGGATTCTTCCGTCCTAAGTGCAGGACTCTGCACTTGTCCTTGTTGAACCTCATCAGATTTCTTTTGACCCAATCCTCTAATTTGTCTAGGTCCATCTGTATCTTATCCCTACCCTCCAGCGTATCTACCACTCCTCCCAATTTAGTGTCATCTGCAAACTTGCTGAGGGTGCAATCCACGCCATCCTCCAGATCATTAATGAAGATATTGAACAAAACCGGCCCCAGGACCGACCCTTGTGGCACTCCCCTGCCAACTAAACATGGAGCCATTGATAACTACCCGTTGAGCCCAACGATCTAGCCAGCTTTCTATCCACCTTATAGTCCATTCATCCAGCCCATACTTCTTTAACTTGCCGGCAAGAATACTGTGGGAGACCGTATAAAAAGCTTTCCTGAAGTCAAAGAATAACACTTCCACTGCTTTTCCCTCATCCACAGAGCCAGTTATCTCATCATAGAAGGCAACTAGGTTAGTCAGGCATGACTTGCCCTTGATGAATCCATGCTGACTGTTCCTGATCACTTTCCTCTCCTCTAAGTGCTTCAGAATTGATTCCTTGAGGACCTGCTCCATGATTTTTCCAGGGACTGAGGTGAGGCTGACTGGCCTGTAGTTCCCCGGATCATCCTTCTTCCCTTTTTTAAAGATGGGCACTACATTAGCCTTTTCCCAGTCATCCGGGACCTCCCCCAATCACCATGAGTTTTCAAAGATAATGGCCAGTGGCTCTGCAATCCCATCCGCCAACTCCTTTAGCACCCTCAGATGCAGTGCATCTGGACCCATGGACTTGTGCTCGTCCAGCTTTTCTAAATTGTCCGAAACCACTTCTTTCTCCAGAGAAGGCTGGTCACCTACCCCCCATGCTGTGCTGCCCAGTGCAGTAGTCTGGGAGCTGACCTTGTTCGTGAAGACAGAGGCAAAGAAAGCATTGAGTACATTAGTTTTTTCCACATCCTCTGTCACTAGGTTGCCTTCCTCATTCGGTAAGGGGCCCACATTTTCCTTGACCTTCTTCTTGTTGCTAACATACCTGAAGAAACCCTTCTCTAAACTAGCTTCCCATAGAATTTCAAATCAAGTTCAAGGTCTCAGTTCTCATCTTCAAAATGCTCCATGATTTGGGCCCAGGATATCTAAAAGATTGTCTAAGGCTCTGGACATAGACAGTGATCAACAACTCTGCTCCTTTGGCACAACAGAATTCTCAACAATAAGAGTAAATCTCATCTGTTCTGGAGCTACAATATTCTCAAGGGGTTGTTGGAGACTGTTAAACAAACTCCTCCAAGAACTAAGGACCTTCACAACCCTCACCACTTCCTACTCCAAGTGCAAGGCACATTTCTTTTACCTTGCCTTATCTAACACAAACAAAGAGCAACAGGTATGTTATAAATAAAGACACTACCAGCACAAACCACTCCGCTGCACATGCAGCTCCCTCTAGGGAGAGTATGAGAGAACAAACATATCACAGGTATTTAGTTATATTTATTTATTATTATTTGGCATATGCAAACTGATCAAACCAAGCCACAGCATTCTTAACAATATTTAAGGCATGAAGAGCTCCAGGAAGTTGAGTCATTTTTCAGTCCTCAACAATGTATGTCCTGGTTTGTGGCTGCCCACATTGACCTCATGGACTGTCTCTAAAACACCATGAAAATTCTGAAACAGCACAAATTCCATGTCCGGTATGAAAATGGTTGAGAAGACTCCATTGCCTTTGTGGTAAATCAAACCCAGGTTGACATTGAGTGGGATCTGATACAAGATAATTATTTGTCACTTTCTTTGTGGACCATGAAGCTCACCACATGTCCTATACCATAAATCCCTCACCTGGTAAACGTATCCATAACGGATGCCATGAGGGCAGACAACCATATGGTGGATTGAACAAGCCTTTAGTTAATGGTAGATGTGGCATATCATGCAATTTCATCATGAGCTTTACTACACTTTCCTTTTTGCAAAGGTGAGGCAATATTGGTGAAGCAATATTGCAGAGAACTGGTAACCATGGTAGAGAAGTAGATTTAAATGTGCCTGAATTAATATCTATGGTGGAATTAAGTTGTATGTTCTTCATGGTTGTGTGAGACGAGCGAGCCCATATTGGAGCACAGTACTCTGCTCCTGAGTAACAGAGTGCCAAGGCTGAAGTGCATAACATTTGGGCTTTGGCATCCCATGTCGTTCTGGCCAGTTTTCTGAGCAGTTTGTTGCATGTTTTGACCTTAGTTGCTGTCTTTGTAAGACAAGAACATAAGAATGGCCATACTGGGTCAGATAGAAAGTCCATCTAACCCAATATCCTGTCTCCCAACAGTGGCCAATTCCAGGTGCCCCAGAGGGAATGAACAGAGCAAGTAATCTTCAAGTGATCCATCCCCTGTCGCCCATTCCCAGCTTCTGGCAATAACAGGTTGGGACACCATCCCTGCCCATCCTGGCTAATCGCCATTGATGGACCTATTCTCCATGTATATATCTAGTTCTTTTTTGAACCTGTAATAGTCTTGGCCTTCACAACATCCTCTGGAAAAGAGTTCCACAGATTGACTGTGCACTGTGTGAAGAAATACTTCCTTTTGTTTGTTTTAAATCTACTGCCTATTAATTTCATTTGGTGACCCCTAGTTCTTGTGTTATGAGAAATAGTAAATAACACTTCCTTATTTACTTTCTCCAAACCAGTCATGATTTTATAGACCTCTATCATAGCCCCCCTTAGTTGTCTTTTCCAAGCTGAAAAGTCCCAATCTTATTAATCACTCCTTGTATGAAAGTTGTTTCATACCCCTAATCATTCTTGTTGCCCTTTTCTGAACCTTTTCCAATTCCAATATATATATTTTTGAGATAGGGCGACCACATCTGCATTCACTATTGAAGATGTGGGCGTACCATGGAATTATATAGCGGCAATGCAATATGATATATTCTGTCTTATTATCTATCTCTTTCTTAATGATTCCCAACATTCTGTTTGCTTTTTTGACTCCCGCTGCACATTGAATGGATGTTTTCAGAGAAATAGCCACAATGACTCCAAAATCTCTTTCTTGAGTGGTAACAGCTAATTTAGATCCCATAATTGTATATTTATAGTTGGGATTATGTTTTCCAATGTGCATTACTTTGTATTTATCAGCATTGAATTTCGTCTGCCATATAGTTACCCAGTCATCCAGTTTTGTGAAATCCCTTTTTAGCTCTTCTCAGTCTGCTTTGGACTTACGATGGTCACGACATGTGAGAGTTGTATCCAACGTGATGCCTAGATAGACCTGGAGTGATTCATACTTTATTCTCTGACCATTAAGAATGGTATTCAGCTCTTTGCCCTCCTTGGCATGATGTAAGTAGAAGACACTCAACACAGTCTTACTTCCACTTGGTATCAGGCACCATCAATGACAATAATTGCCCATAGCTGCCATATCTGCATTCAAAACACTCTCAAGTATGTCAAAGGAATGTGACTGAGTGTCAAGACATATGTTGTCTACATAAACAAACTTGTGAGACCAGGTATATAATAGGTCATTTGAATATAAGTTGAATGACGTTGGAGATAATACTGATCCTTGCAGGAGGCTGTTCTTCTGGTACCCCCAAGCACTTGTTCTATCATCAATATACACATAGAAATGACAATTTCTCAAGAACAGAGCCATTGCATATCCAAACCAACTTGGCATAGTTCTAGACAATTTCACCAAAAGGCCTGTGTGCCAACCTGTATCATATGCTGTGTCAGGTCAAGAAAAACTGAACCAGTCTTCAGCTTATGTCGGAATCCATTTTCGATGAAAGCTGTAAGTGCCAGCACTTGACCACATACAATAAGACCATATAATAAGACTTTGCGAAATCAGACACTCAAGCACCTTAAAGCAGATGCTCAGAAGTGAAATTGGTCTGTAGCTCAAAGGCAATTGTGGATCTTTCACAGGTTTCAGCAAGGCAATGACTTTCACTGGACAGCAGTTCCATGCAGTCTTGATTCCAGCAAAACTCTGTTGAAAAAACAAACAAGCCATACCCAAGTGCCAAGACCCAGATGTTTCATGAATTCAGGTGCAATTCTATCATATCTGGGAGTTACACCTGCTTTCAAATCTTTCAGCACTTTATCCAACTTCAGACTAGTGAATGGCTCCATTTTACTATCGGCTGGATTACTTCTTAGGAAACACGAGCACTCGTCATGTACATGTCATTTGACACCTCTGTTAATGGGAGCTTTGGCGACCTTCAACAGATATCTGGCAGGCTGATTTGGATTAACTGCCAGCCTGCTTTATGCACAATGAGGTTGAGCTGCACCTAGTTGATGAATTAAACTCCCGCTTCTCTGTCTTGACCGTGTAAAGTCAAGCACCACTGCCACTTCCTTCCATCAAGCCTGGAGAGCGCCATCCCCTGATTCTAAAAGATGGTCTGCAATCTCCAGATCACCTGACAACTCATATTGCCTCAGCAAGTCTGCATAATCTCATTCAAAAATGGAATGTATAGTGGTCAGAAGCTGCATGGAATTGTTTCACTTGAAGCTTTAAAAATTACACAACAGAAATGACAGTATGTGATAATGTTTAGTGGGATGGTTACAATGCTCCACCCTAAGTACTCTGTAAAGGAGCCCAATCTGCCTTCCAGAAGTTCTGGATATGTAGTGACATTGCTTAATGAACTAATGGAAGATGCTCAGATACTACAGTGGTGAGCACAGTATAGAAACCTATCTAGAATTGAATGAAAAGTCCATTTTTCTTGCATTGTAGTATGTAGCACATGGATTTTCCATTGTACAAGTAGAGAAGGGTTTCATTTTGTTTTTGTTTGTGTTTTTTTCTATAAGGAGTGGATTAATGGATAGAATTTTGTTTTTAACAGTAAAATAGAGAGTTCTTTAACTATAGCAGATTTGTGTAGGCTTAAGACACTGAGAATCAGATTTCTAAAGTTATTTAAGTGGCTGAATACCATTAAAATCAATGGGAGTTAGGCACCTAAATACTTTTTAAAATCTTGCCCTGAGTATCTTTATTAATGCTTAGTCTCATTGTGTTGATCCCCTTGATGTCCTCAAATAAGACCACTGAAAACAAACAAATAGTCACTGTGGTTGTCAATTCTATGTTTTCTTGGGACGTCACTTTTGTTAAAAAAATAATTAAAAATGCTAAAAATTGACATTTTTTTCTTAAATTTAACCATCTCTACACATCACATTGTACTTCATAATTCCTGTGGACAATTGATATCATTTAGACTAATCTCTAAATTCCATTTTATTTATGTCAGCTCTGAAGCTATGTCCTTAACTTTTATCTGCTGGAAGTGATAAAAGGGCATATTTCTGAGTAGATGTATGGAGTGGCAGGGCCGGCTCTAGGATTTTTGCCGCCCAAAGCAAAAACAATTTTGGCCACCCCCCCCCCATTTTTTAATTACCCCACCCCCGGCCCCGCCTCAACTCCGCCCCTTCCCTGCCTCCTCCCCCTAGGCTCTCAAGCCTGGGAGGGAGGGGGAGAAGTGGCGCCCGCGCCGCGGCCACTCGGAGTGTCCCCCTCCCTCCCAGGTTTGAGAGCCTGGGAGGGAGGGGGAGACTCCGAGTGGCCGCGGCGCGGGCGCCGCTTCTCCCCCTCCCTCCCAGGTTTGAGAGCCTGGGAGGGAGGGGGAGACTCCGAGTGGCCGCGACGTGGGAGCCGCTTCTCCCCCTCCCTCCCAGGCTCTGAGGGAGGGGGAGCAGCGGCGCGTGAAACAGCTGATTCGCGTGCCGCTGCTCCCCCTCCCTCCCAGGCTTGAGAGCCTGGGAGGGAGGGCAAGTAGCGGCGCGCGAGCGGCGGCAGCAGCAGCGAAGGTGAGCTAGGGTGGCCGGGGCACATTTTTAGGGGCGGCATTCTGGCGCCAGCCATGCCGCCCCTAAAAATGTGCCGCCCCAAGCACCAGCTTGTTTTGCTGGTGCCTAGAGCCGGCCCTGTGGAGTGGATACAAATGTACTGAAGGAATTAGAAACTCCTCAGAGGCCTGCCTCAGGCATCAGTTTCTTAGTTATGTTGGTTTAAATTCAATTGGCAGCCTAAAAATGTGGGAAATTACCAGGAAAATGTAATGCTGAAGATAATGGAGAAAACATAAATCTGATGGATATTTGACAAAGCTCTGCATAGTAGAAAGAATATGGGTAAATTATTATGAGTGTTTTGCTGAAAATAGAACAGTTTTGACTTATAAAATATTTGTTAGGCAAAGACTTTACATTTGGTAAAGATGGGACCCCAAACCCTTATCCTAAAGTCTGAGGATTTAAATTCCTGATCTACATGCCACAGCTTGGGTCCATCTCTACTTGTGAACCATTATTTTAAAGAAAATTAATTATCTCTAACTCCTCTAGTTGATTTTTGCACTTTCTGAACTTCTTTCCTTTTCCCATCCTCCAATCCCTCACTACGACAGATGTTATGACAACTGAAGACTAGCAAGGATCTATTTCTATAAAGAACTTCTGTGTATTATAATTAGAGCTTTGGTTAGAGCCATAAATATTTTATACAGAATTATATAGACCCTAAAGATGCATAAGGTTCACTAAAGCATCTAGTAGTCCATCCTCCTGTAACTGTATGATCTATAAACAATAAGGAATCCTTGTGGCACCTTAGAGACATCAGAAGTGGGTTTTAGTCCACGAAAGCTTATGCCCAAATACATTTATTAGTCTCTAAGGTGCCACAAGGACTCCTCGTTGTTTTTGCTGATACAGACTAACATGTTTACCACTCTGAAACCTGTATGATGTATGACTCTAAAAAACTGATTTTGTCTGTTACAAGTGTAAGCAGAGTCAGGATGAGCTTTACCCTGACATCTGGTGGTGAATTATGGCGAGTGTGGAAAAGAACTCCAGGGGCTGATCTTGTTTGCATAGGCACACCCACTCGCCTGGCATGAAACAACAGCAACTGAAAGTGGTTACTTTGGCTGGTATGGGATCCCCAGTTTCTCTGTTATTGGGGCAGGAAGAATAAAGTTTTGTTACCCTGATTCTGTGAATCAAGGCCAGTGGAACTGTTGTATGACAGAAGGACTGAGTGAGTCCTTCACCATTACCTAAGTAGCACTTGCTTGACAAGGGGCCTGGGTTACAAAACCCAGTGAATGGAGAGAGGATGGGGACAGGTATTTGTACCTGGTGGTATGGGCCCCCCTCTGAGGGTTTGAAACACCAATTGCACTACCTCCTCTCTCCACTGTTGAATGTCAGAGCTAACTTTGATTCCATTAGGAGTCTAGTTACAGGCTGCTGAGCTGAATTCACTTTGGGCCAATGGTGCACCAGCACTGGGGCTCCCATATTATGAGCTGAAATTACTAAGAGCTGAAATCGCTAAGAGCTAAAGTTATTAAGAGCTGAGATCACTGAGTGCTTTGTTAACTAGTGGGGGAGCCTGAAGCTATATTGCTAAGCAGCTGGCGGAGCAATTTGTGGGGACGACTGGAGGAGCAGCGAGTGGCGCGGAGCCTTGCGGGGACGGTTGGAGCGGCCCAAGGAACGGCGAGCGGAGCTGTTTGCGGGGACGGCTGGAGCGGCTCACAGGTCGGTGAGCGGAGCGGAGCGGAGCAGCTCGTAGAGCAGAGCGGTTTGTGGGACGGCAGGAAGTGGACTGGCTCATGGTAAAGGCTGCGGCGGAACCCCACGGAGAGACCGCCGGTCGGCCTCGGATCACGTAAGGTGCCCCTTAACACCCTGCGTGCTCCCCTTTTACTCTGGGGCTGCACTGACCAGGGACAGAGACTTTGGGGGTTGTTGGACTTTTGGGACTTTGGGTGGTTGCTGGACCCAAGAGACTTTGGGGGTGTTGGACTTTGGGGACTCTGGGTGATTTTTGGGTTGCTGGATTCAAGAACCAAAGGGAAAGGACACAGCCCAATTTGCTGGGGTGGGTTTTTTGCTCATGGTTTGTGTTATGAATCCTGTTTGTGGTGTTTTTCCAATTTAATGCTGATGTCGTTTACCTCATGTTATTAAACATTTTCTGCTACACTCAGACTCCGTGCTTGCGAGAGGGGAAGTATTGCCTCTTAGAGGCACCCAGGGGGGTGGTATGTAATTGTCCCAGGTCACTGGGTGGGGGCTCGAGCCGGTTTTTGCATTGCATTATTGAAACGGAACCCCTAGATACAGAACCTGGCCCTTGTTGCTGCCAACTTAGATGGGCAGAAGGGTTACACAAGCAATATTGTATTCAATAAATGGAAACCCAACTCTCGCACAAGATGAAAGTGTTTCCTGCAAAACAAACGTGCAAAAGCACAAGAGATTTTTTTAAGAAAGTGTTTCTGATCTTTCTATCTCTGAATCCCACCTTTCTGACCACCATTGCCTCATTCGGTCACTCACTGTTTTAATAGTCTCCAGTCACCTAAAATCTCTGATTGCTCTGTTGCTCTCAACCTTCTTTTGTCCCAGAACTCACTTCTTTCTGATAAATCCATTTTGTCTCTTTTGACTCCTATCCTTCTCTTTAATCTTGTCTTTGTTTCTTACTCATATCATGCTGCCCCTCCCCCCCAATTCCTAATCTAGGTTCTCCCACCTCATTTGCTGCCTCCATTCCTATTCTTGGACTGCCGAGGAAATCTGGTGGCTATGCAGATTTCCTGCACTTTAGGTCCATTTTCTCTTCCCATATATATCCCCCCTTTCTTTCTAAACAACATTCCTTCTGCTTTCTAATCTGCTGTTAAAATTCCAACCCCATCAACTATTCTCAACAATTAAAACCTTTCAAAATAATCCGACTTTACAACCTTTGTTTTCATATTTCTCTGCCAAGTGATCTATACGGAGATGCTGCAGTTATATATTTGACTAATAATAACCTAAACTTTAAAGTGGGGTTCATTGTTCAAGTTTTTGAAGAGTTTTACTAAATTCCCCTCTGCCCTCTTCCTTCCTCCCTCTAACTTCCTGCTTCATTTTCACTATCATATACCCCTTCATCTACTCCCTCCACCTGAATGAATGGTCCAATCATAAGATAAGTGAAGGAACTAGATTGGTAGATGACTCAGTCAGCTAGTTCTTTGTGTACACTGCATAAGAAGCTGGTTATGTCTACACTACAAGTGCTACAGCAACACTGCTGCAGCGTTGTATCTACACCGCTGTCGTGTTGTAGGGTGGACACTTGCTACTGCAATAGAAGGGGGTTTCCATTATCGTAGTATATCCCCCACTTCAAGAGAAGGTAAATGAAAGAATTCTTCCATTGATCTAACTACACAAGGGCTTAGGTCAATCTAACTACATTTTTCAGGGAATTTTCCAGACCTCTGAGCTATGTAGTTAGATTGTCCTAAATTTTAGGTATAGACCAGGCTATAGATCTTCAGAAGGAATTCAAAAGAGTGGGTTCGTGGACCAACTCAGGTGAAAGAAAGCACAGTCAAGTCTCAGTTCAGCAAATTACTTAAATTCCATTGCTGACATTAAGAGTACTCATATGCTTAAAGTATCAGAGGGGTACCTGTGTTAGTCTGGATCTGTAAAAAGCAACAGCGAGTCCTGTGGCACCTTTAAGACTAACAGATGTATTGGAGCATAAGCTTTCGTGGGTGAATACCCACTTCGTCAGACACATGTGGGTATTCACCCACGAAAGCTTATGCTCCAATACATCTGTTAGTCTTAAAGGTGCCACAGGATTCTCTGTTGCTTTTTACATATGCTTAAAGTTAGGCATATTCTTAAGTCACTTTGCTTGCTTAGGAGTACTAAGAGAACAGTGCAGGTTATGTATCAAGGACAAGAAATAAAAAGACACATGAAGCTGCAACTATGGAAACATATTTCTCAAGTACCATATTTGAATGAATTTAGGTACCTCAGGGTATGGCTTGACCTTTATTTTAGTTCTGAATGTCAAATATGTTGAATGAATTTGTTCACCAAAAGTTGATAGAATTGCTGTAAAAGTAGTTTAGTCTCCTCTTTGTCCATGATACATGCACAACTGTGTTCAGCGCTGCAGGGAAAGTTATATTGCGGAGTTGAACTGTGATTTATGATAAGTTACACACCTTTATTCACAATTAGAATTCTTTCAGCATTGTGAAATGTCTGGGAGATTTCATTTGGAACTTGCTCAGTAGTAGATTCTACCCATGACTGAGATTCTTATATAAATGTATTTATTAGGGATGCAGTTTTCCAGTTCCACTGGCTTAGTGGGAGATTGGTCTGAATAAGGACTGCAGAATTAGACCACATTCAAGTGAATTTCTTTGCAGGATTTATGTACATGTGAGCATTAGTAGATGCACTTCACAAATTACAGTATATTGATCGTTATGTCAAGATTAAGAAATATTTTAAGTCTTTTGTAGAAGGTAATCCCACACCAGTTTCTAACTCAGTGCTGTCCACATGCTCTTAATGAACGTATTGGTTCTCTATGATGTGTAGTTGTAGCCCTGTCGGTACCACAGTATTATTTTGGAACTAGGTCAGATTTCAGGGGAACAGGTTTCAAAATCCATTTGAAATCCCAAATACCAGGAAATGAAGTTTCTGGTGAGTGCTCCACCCTCTTCATGAGGCCCTACCCTGTGTTCCCATGTACTTAAATACATTTGTACATTAAGTATACACTTAAGTATTTCGAAGCACTCTACATGACTTGTACTTTAAATATTCTGCATTTACCATGTGTGCATAAGTACATTTTTAAAGTACTTCAAGCAGAAGTAACTTTTTTTATCTGCAAGTTCTTTTCCAAAATGTTTTTTTTTAAACAATCACTGTCCCGAATTCTGGTTGGTTCTCACTACCCACTATCACAGCTTGGGAGCTTCAGGCCATGAGTTCCTGCTGCCAGGGCTTTTTTTTTTTTTTTTCCTGTTGGCCCTGCTGTTGCACTGGCAAGGATGTGGTGGCCCCACACTGGTCACTGCAACCAGCCTTAGAGAGACTCACTCTCCAGCTCAGCAGCAGTGAGGAAACTCACTGTGTGGCTAGATCCAGTCCGGGGAAGGGTGAGTCAGTGCAGGAGGATGAAGGCAGAGGAAGCAGACATACCTCTCAGTGTCCCACATGGAGAGAACAGACCGAGTAGCTGCATCCCTGCAAGGTGGGGTAGGAAACTCCAACCAGCCACTAGTATATAGTGGAAATGAAATTTGTAAATTTATTCACTTTTGTAAGACATTTTTTTCATTGTTATTCCATTCTTACCTGTGTATATGGAAAAAAAATCATTGTTGATCTTTTTCTTTCTCTTCCATTATGTACTTTACTGTTTATTTTATTTATTTATTTATTTATTCATTCTATATTGACCAGGCAATTGTAGAAAATACAGGAATTGAAAGTACTTGCACTTGTATATGTAAATACTATTCCTGCAGTATTCTTACATTTGTACTTATAAGTACTTCTGTAATGTTGTACTTGGCACTAATACTTAAGTCATTTTTATCAGTACTTACAGCAAGACTGGCCCTGCCCTCTCCCTTACCTTCCAATCAGTCTTCCAACATATTCAATTACGCACTCCTTTCCCTCCTCAACAGTGATTCCACAATGTCTTCAATTCCTGTTCTTCCATGTGCTTGAGACCCTTTCTTAACCCAGCCTGTTTCCAACTGCTGGATACTCTACCTCGCTCCCAGGCCACAGCCCTCCCAACACCCTTGCTCTCAACACTTATATTCAACTAGACCCAGATTCACAATATCCCAGCTGCTGTTGCCTCAACCCCAAGACACCCTGGCCCAGCATCCATATGGTCCTAAGTCTCTTGCTTCCTCATGACCCCAAATCTCTGCTTCTTCAGGGAACTCTATTTACAGAAATAAAGCTCCGGCCCCATGATATCTCCCAATTCTCCACTTCCCAGCTCTTTTAGACCATAGCCCACCCAAATCTCCAGAGATGAATTAAGAAATTTTCTCATCCCTGTCTTCCATTTGCATTTGCACCTTCTTCCAATGGGATGGAATCCACAGGTGAGAGGTCTCTATTTTCTGCCTCTAGTGATGATCGAAACAGATTTTAGCTTATTGTATCTATTTATTTAAACTAAACACACACACAAAATAGTCCAATACTGATTCTGCTGTAATCTAGTCTGGTTGTACTCTCTCTCTCTCGCTCTCTCATTCTCTACTACTGCTTCTTGTCTCTGTGCGAGCCAACAGGAAGGGTGCACCACAAAGATGTACAGGATGCATATCAACTTTAAATTTCCTACTTAAGTTTAAATCTTTATAGCACAATGAGATCCCTCTCTCTTTCCTGTGACTGGGAGATGGGGACCTCTGGATCTGGATCTCTTCACTCTTTCAGAACCACCCTCCACCTGCACAGAACTCTAGAGCCTAGCATGTGAGTAGTTCCACTGAACTGAATGGGAATACTTAAAATTACTCAGGTGTGTACACATTTGCAGGATCAGGGCTTTAACATGTACAGTTATTTGTTGGGAACTTATTTCTATAACTCTTTCCTTTAAAAATTGTCCCTTATCAGAAAAGAGGCAAGTCTATCACAACTGAAATGCTGTACTTCCATTTCCACAGGCTAGATAACAATCCTACGGTAACAGTTTCCCTTGCAGGCCTTATGCACAGCAATTTAATCTTGGCAGGGTCTTATTTGGTTCACAAACCAATCAGCAGCAATCAGTAGTTCTTTTTATAAAGCCTCTCACTCTTGAAGCACCTGTAGCTCCCACAGAAAATTCAGGTAGCAGTTCTCTTATTAATGATAATTCCAGTCTCAGTTGACAGGGTCTTGGCTTGTATTCAAAATACTTTTCATTGAAGTGTTAGTTATAAGCAAAATTCTTCTACTTTGAACAATTAAGAAAATGGTATAGGACCTCTGGATGCTAAAAGGGTTGCAAAATCCATACTGTATAGGATTGTTCTTTTTACGCTTTGTATGTCTGTGTTTGTTTATAATTTGCATTATCATAGCACTTAGAATCCCTGATCATGGACCAGGACATGATTGTGGTAGGCACTGTACAAACACAGAACAAAAAGTCAGTCCCTTCCCCACGGCGCTTACAAATAAGACAAGAGACAGAAGATTAATACAGACAGATGGAATACAAAGATACAATGAAACAATATCAGTCAGCATGAAGGCTTTGGTTTCAGGACACTAGAGCCAGACTATGGACCCTTTTGGAATTACTTGTAAATACACTGCTCTAAAGCCAAAATGCTTCTGAAATAAATGTAGTCAAACTTTACTAATTCTGGGTCACTGAGAACGAAAATGATGCTTAAAATTGCTGATTGGCTCTAGTTTTCAAGATATGCTATTGGGTCAGTATATACGACCCTTGACTTGGGAATGGCGGAGGATAAGTGAGTTATAAAGGGAAGGGATCTCAATTTAAACCAGAAATGACTAAAATACATGTTTGACTGGATCTATGAATAAATCTATGACTGGGTTTGGACAGTACTTGCTTTTTAGGCAAAACAATGAATGGTGCAATCTGAAGCTGGTATTGCGTCATACATGATATGAATTGCATCATGTTATTCCTAGAAGTCATGGATGATGCAATCATAACGAAGCTTACATCACTCTGCTGAACAAATTGCCCTATATCAGCTCTAGAAATCATACAGTGTCGTGCTCTCTTATTTGTCAGTGTTTGATTTTGCAAAGGGACACATTTCTGTTTAGCCAAAGTGAGCAGAGATGCCTCGTACTTGTGTGAACAGTGCAGATAACTTCTGCTATGTTTGTGGTGAAGTGACTTTTGCATCACAAAAGCGCAGTATAACCACTATGGTTAAGAAAGCCTATCACCTTTATTTTGGCTGCAAAATTGGAGATCAGGACAAGAGGTAGGCCCCACATATATGCTGCAACACTTGTGCAACAAATCTTCGCCAGTGGTTGAACAGGAAAAGGAAATCTATGCCTTTTGCAGTGCCAATGATTTGGAGAGAGCCAACAGATCATACCAGCAATTGTTACCTCTGCATGTTGGGAAAGGTGTGTCAAAGAAGAAAAAGTGGACTGTGCATTATCCAAACATTCCATCAGCTATACGCCCAGTACCCCACGGAGAAGGACTGCCGGTCCCTGATGCACCAGAATCATTCTCACTTGAGTCAGACGAGGAAGAGGAAGAGGATGAAACTTCTGGTCCTGAACCATCAATGTCACAGGACCCACATTTTCTCCCATCCTCCTCCTCTGAACCACACCTCATAACACAAGGTGAACTGAATGACCTTGTCAGGGATTTGGAACTACCCAAGAGTAAGGCAGAGCTGTTGGGCTCCAGACTACAGCAGTGGAATCTCCTGGGCAGGTGATGTTAGGGTTTCCATGTTCCGTGACCGTCAAAAGGATCTTGTCCCATTCTTCTTCATGGAAGGTGATCTTGTAGCCTGCAACAACATCGATGGTGTAATGGCAGCCCTCAACATCGTTCACGATCCAGATGAGTGGAGACTGTTCATTGATTCATCGAAGACGAATCTGAAAGCTGTTTTACTGCATAATGGCAATGTTTTGCCATCAATTCCAGTTGGTCATGCAGTCCATATGAAGGAAACCTATGACAACATGAAACAACTTTTGAGGTGCATAAACTATGACCAACATCAGTGGCAGCTTTGTGGTGATTTGAAGGTTGTTGCTCTCTTGCTTGGTCTGCAGACTGGATACACAAAGTACTGCTGTTTTCTCTGCGAATGGGATAGTCGTGCAAGAGATTCCCACTACATCAAGAAAGATTGGCCAGTCCGACAGTCATTGGAGCCTGGGAGGGAAAGTGTTCAGCATCCACAACTTGTTGAATCAAGGAAGATTTTGTTACCACCCTTACACATCAAGCTGGGTCTGATGAAGAACTTTGTCAAGGCCATTGACAAAACACAAGCAGCTTTCAAGTACCTCCGTGGAAAATTTCCAAGGTTAAGTGAAGCTAAGATAAAGGAAGGTGTCTTTGTTGGTCCTCAGATTCGTGAACTTCTTCGAGATGATGCATTTGACCATGCACTGCGTGGCAAGGAAAAGACGGCATGGAAAGCCTTCCAGTTAGTGGCAATAAATTTTCTCGGAAACAACAAGGCAGACAACTACAGGTTGTTGGTGGAAAACCTCCTCAAGGCATACAAAAGCCTTGGTTGCAACATGTCACTAAAGATACATTTTTTGCACTCTCATCTAGATTTTTTTCCACCGAACTGCGGAGCAGTGAGCGACGAGCACGGCGAGCGATTTCACCAGGACATTGCAACAATGGAGAAACACTATCAGGGCAAATGGAGTCCATCAATGCTTGCAGACTATTGCTGGACAGTGACAAGAGATGCTCCATTTAATGAATACAAGAGACAAGCCAAGAAGCGCCGAGTAGACACTGAATAGGACTAAACTATGTACATAATAATTTTTTGACTTTTGTTTCATAATAAATTTTATTTATATAACCCTTTTGCTGATTTTTAAAGTGTTACATAAACAGGACAGGTGAACTATTATCATGTAAAGCAACTATAAACACATGAAAAGACCTAGGTTTACAATTTATGATAAAACTCTACTATCTACACAATATACATAGACATAAAATGTAAAAACTTAAATATCTTAGAAACAGTAGCCAATCAGTTGTTTTAATTGTCATATTGGAATTCAGCACATCAAAATACATAATAAATAGCACATTTTATCTCTGAAGCAGACGACTTCTCAAAAATTGTAGACCAGTGATATAGTCCATGTTTAAACCCTCCCTATCTCCTTACGTGCTTTTGGGCCTACTACATTCTGGCTGTTCATTCCAAAATGTTCTTCAATGGACAAATACATACCATAACTACACCACTACCAACACAGGGCTGTGCTCTGTGTGTACAGTGATCAATGTAAGTTCTTTCATTAGTTTTTAATGTCAAGGTGTATCTACTTCATCATTCCTCTGAGATTATTAGTAAATCACTGTGGCAGTTAGGCGATTTTCTTGTGTTTACACTAGAGTTTCCCTACAAAATTTAACAATGTCAGGTAAATAATAATAGCTAGATCTTATATAGTGTTTCATCAGTAGATCTCAAACAATTTTACAAAGGATGCCAGTATCATTATCCCCATTTTAAAGATGCGTAAACTGAGCCACAGAGAGGTGAAGTGATTTTCCTAAGGTCACCCAACATGCCATTGCAGATCCAAGAACAGAGTTTCCTGAGTACTAACCCAGTTCTCTAGCTACTAGGCAACGCTGCCTAGCTAATTGTTCTGAAAGGACATATACCGGTATTTATTCCGCAGATAAGAAAACAGATGAAGCCAGGTTGTCAGACACTTTTAACCATCGACTTCTGCAGAATGCTTTTTTTGAATGTTAGGGATGCTTTATAGTAATCAGAAAAGAGGGAGTCCCCTATTTCTTATGGTTTGTTTGAAAATATGCTATAAACTCATCCTTTTCCCTACTCATTCCTTCAGCAATGTGATTCATAGAAGATACACTATTCTAGACGTAATACTATAGCTCATGTGAGGTGTGTGAGACCTCAGCTAATGCTAGAGCATTACAGTGATTAGAAGCTCTTCCTTGTGGCCGACATCACCTCCTCTTAGGGTATTTCTTCACTGGAGCTGGAAGATGTAATTTCCAGCTTGAGCAGACATACCCATCCCAGCTCTGATGGAGCCAGTGCACTAAAAATAGCAGTGTAATCCTCCAATTTAAGTATCTAGCAGCTTGGGCAGGTTCGTACTCAGGGAAACTAGCCAATCCCACTGCTTATGTCATCATGGCTAGTTGGTGAGGAGCTAGAGAGGATATGTTATTGAAGATGGAAATTATACCTTCTAGCTCCAGTGAAGACATACCTTTAGTCTTACACAGCAGACTAATCTTTATGCAGCCTATATATACTAGTTGTACAGCCATTATGTTCAGCCTGGAAGACTGCATAGGGTCATACTATTTTTTCAGCAGATAGTTATTCACTTAGCTCACGGAGACACAAGCAAGTTGCTAGCACAAACCGAGCACCTAGTTCTTCATGTTCAGCTCAATAACTTATTGTATTGTCATTTATGCTAACAGGCTGTTGCACATGATAAAAAGCATGTGTGAAAATATTAGATTACATGTTTGCAAGTCTATTCAAAGAAAGCCTGTATCCCATAACATGGCAACTTTTATCTGGGCTTGCCCTATGAGCCACATCACCACTGTACCTGAGCCTCTTGTAAACGTTAATTTAATCTTACAATATCCCTGTATTATTCCAATAGGGAAACTGAGTAACAGAAATAAAATAATTTGTCCAAGGTCAAAGTCTGTGGAAGAGCCAGGAATTAAACAAGATCTCCTGAGACTCACTGCAGTGTCTTAACCATGAGACTTGTTCTCATTGAATTAGTAAACTAGACCATTCCCAAATGCATACAGGAAACATCAGAGCGAGGGGTGATGGTAGGAATGTCTGTAATGAGAATAATGATGGGGTACAACACTTTATTAAAAATATGTTGCATTAGGTGAGTATAATAGTCGTAACATCTAAAAACATGCTCATGGCATGGGATGGTGTGGCTCTAGGGGTCCTGAGCCCTGTGTACTCCAACACTCCACTTCATACTCCAAAAGTGAGTAGCATGTATCTCCAATCTGCTAACTGCAACATGCAATTAGGAGGCTGATGGTTTGTCAGCCAGCTGGCAGGCATAAACCACACACATTTAGGTGTTAGTCAAGCCCAATCACTTTTCAGAGTGGACTTCCATGTTTTTTGTGAGCTTCTATGTTTATTATCCTCATTTTACAGGTAAAAGATGGGGGAGGGCATTTTCAATCTGCCAGCCCTGCAGATTCAATCTGTCCTCCAAGAATCAAGCTGAGTTCTTTCCATCTCACAGTTCTTTCCATCAGTACCAAAGGTTCGGTAGGCCATATTATTTCCACAGTGATTCCTATGTAATTGTCTTTAATGGGATTGCACAAGTGAAACTGACCGAAAGGTAGTAAGTGATCTGTTGATGAGGTATGCAATGGAATAGACTCTAGAAAGCTCAGTCTTAGCTGTGTTGGCTCTCCAGCAATAAGAGGATGAAAAGCAGTAAAACTTTTGTGTTGCTCTGAATTAATACAAGGAGTAGATTCACTGAGTAAAATGATATTTCTCCAGCAGTTTTAGAGTGCTGTCCTTCTCCCCAGTGAGTGCACTAATGAGAATCCATCTCAGTCTCTGTGGAACACAGAACAGGATTTTCCCTAATTCATTAATTCTCACAGAACTCACACTGGAGATGTTGGTTAAATTCAACTTTTAGCAAAATTTCACAAACAAAATGGAAACGAACCCTCTCCCAAATGTCATACTTGTCGAGGCCAAAGATTCAGAAAACTGGAAATTATATGCAAATAGCTAAGTGTTGTATTTTGCATATTGGATGCTTATACATTACCTTATTTACGCAAATGGCCTAATGCCCAGAACTTGAGCCTGACAAGGCTGCAGCATGGAATTAGAACCACAGGAATTGATGTGTCTCTGGTTGGCCCTGGTCTCTTCTTGGGTTAGGCTCTGCCTTTAGAAGCACATTGCCCTGGACTGGGTGAAGGGCTGTGGCTGCCCTGAGCTGGGAGGGGGATCTGGTTGCTTTCTGATAGTGAGTCTCTGGTGGGACTGCTTGACCCTAGCTGTATAACAAAAAATGGGAGGCAACAGTATTCAAGAAACTTGCACATCAGTTTTTAACACAGCAAACAATAGCAACCAGGCTTAATTCATTACTGTTTATAAATTGCTTTGAGATCCTCTGATTGGAGGATACTAGGCAAGTGTTAGAATATATATTTTTGTGTTTTATCTATTAAATATATTATCAACACATGTCATATATTTACGTTTTATATATGATGTGTTTGAACTAGACAAGAGTTCTTTCATTCTAAATTGCAAGAAGGAAAGGTCCCCTAATGACATCTTTTTATTCCCTAGATCTTGGACTGGCTGACACCAGTTAGGTTCCTGGCATAATGTAGAGGAGTCAGAGGGCTGGTCTAAGTTAAGTTGGTTGCAAAAGTACCATAGAGACCACTATACTATTCAAGATCAGGTAGAGCACCATGCACTCCACTCCAACTCCTCCTGCTGCCTACATGTGTGGGAGAGCCAGTCACATAGAGCCACTTATGCTGTCTCTACACCACCTGAAGGTTCCTCTGTATCTGGGAGAATCCTCATCTGCCTCTGGAGGGCAGTTTTCCATGTGTTTTGTGCTGCTTTTGTAACCCAATGTGACTGGACAAGGGCTACGTATTTGGCCCCAAATTTTCAGTGCAATATATTTTTATTTACAAGCCTTTGTGAAACTTGATCCTGCTATTACTGTTCTGTGTTCAGGATACAATTGTGTCAGTGAGAGTTGTTCTCCAAAATGGTACACGTTCAAATGACTCATTGTGAGAGTGGGCCACAAAATGACCTGTATTACAATTAAAATTAATTCCAGCTTTCAAATGAGTATGATTTTGCTCTCCCTGCACAGGAAATAGTGAATATAGAAATATTGAATCAGAAAACTTTAACAAAAATACAATTTTATTAATTTACATGGAATAGAGATGCCCAAAGAGGTTAATATAACCCTGTTACTGTCCAACATTAAACAGTGTTAACAAGGTTTTTTATTCATCAACCTGCTCAATACCACACCAAACACACTGTTAAAATACCTTAAACCTTTTATTAAAGACAAAGAAAAGAAGAAAAAAAACAGTTAAAGCATTTGAAATGCAAAGTATTATATAAAGCTTTCATTTTAACAATATCCCTTGTTCCCTTTTCCTTTAGCGGGAGAAAGTTTTTAGAAGGAAGCCCCCACCCTTGTTTGACAGTCTTAGGCTTTGTCTTCACTACCCGCCGATCCGGCGGGTAGCAATCGGTTTTTCGGGGATCGACTTACCGCGTCTAGTGAAGCCGCGGTAAAATCGATCCCTGATCGCTCTGCCGTCGACTCCGGAAATCCACCTCGGCAGGAGGCGGCAGTGGAGTCGGCGGCAGTGCGGCAGCGGTCGACTTTCCCGCGTCCTCACCGCTAGGTAAGCCGACCTAAAATACGCAACTTCAGCTACGGTATTCACATAGCTGAAGTTGCGTATCTTAGGTCGGACCCTCGCTGTAGTGTAGACCTAGCCTTAGATGGTATCAAAGATGGTAACAACTGTCCTTTGGGGACAAAAGAAGAAGTGAGTTGAGATGGGTTGGAGCTGTTGTTGATACTGTTGTTGTTAAAGTCCAATCCTATTTCACCTCAGGTGGTGATTGGGAGGGTAGAGGCCTGCTTTGCTGAGGACCGATTAAGACAAAGAAGATTCAGGCAGTCGGGGTGGCAGCCATTATGATTAAGCTTGCTCCAGTAACCTTTCTGTTCTTTCATTCCCCCCCCCCTCCCGAAGTCTCTTTCTTTAGGGACCCACAAAGACAAAGGTAGGTGGAAGAGCCCATCCCATCATTATTTTGTTCCGCAATCAATCCTATTCCCATAAAGCCAAACTTGGCATAGGTAACTTTGTTCCCACGTTTTCTTATTTATTAAGTCTGACCTCTACACAGTCCTTGAGCCATATCAATGTCTTTTTGTTTGAATTAATTCAGTCTCTCTGTCTGGTTCTCTTGCACCTGTTCATAACATTAATTATTGAAAACATCTTGACCTACTTTCCATAGTGAAATTTCAAGCAAGCAAAAATTACAGGCCCAATGGTCACCACGTGCTTTTTTACTCTGCCCCTTTTAAGAAGTGGATGCTGGGCTAGGAATGTTGTTTTCCATTTTAAGAAAAACTCTGTTATCTAGTCAAGTAAAAAACAATGTATTCTGAAACTTAAATCGCAATAATGTATTATTTTCTTTTCTCAAAATTACCAGAACTTTCAAGAATGAATTATTACTAATTTACATTACAATAGCATCTTGAGGTCCCAAATGAGAACACTATGCTAGGCAATCTGAAGAAACAACCATCCCTGATGAAAGAATTTGAAATCTGAACAGGTAAGATAGAAAAATGATGGGAGAAAGGAAGTATCATTCCCCCCATTTACAGAGCTAAAGCACAGAGAGAGCAAGGCCCATATTCTCGCAGGTGTTTAGGTTCCTAACTTCCATTATAATCAATGGAAATTAGGGGTCTAAATACTTTTCTAGAGTATGTGACTATATGACTTGCTTAAGGTCATACAGAGAGCACAATGTAAAGCCTGGAATTGAACCCACAACCATCCTTTCCAGCTAGACTAACCTTCCTAAAAAGTTTAGCTGTTTTTCAAGATGTGCAAGGGGAGAAAAAGGTCACGCACTACAAAGAGCTTTTCGTTTTCAGTCCTGTGTTATTCACACAGTATTTAATTTTCTGATGATGCTCCCCACATTTCTTATACCAAGTGCTAAATGATCAAGGGAGTTTTCCTCCATTTCACACTACCCTTCATCAGAGCCAAAAGATAGATGAGAGCAATTCTTCCACACCACTTTCTTTTTGAGGTCTTTGTTTTTATGAGACTGACAATTTACATTCACCTTTCACATGACTGAGTTATAATGGTTTTCCTAGCATAATATTAGGTTTAACACTAGAGAGTTTGGTTGTATTTAAACATTAGAAAAGGCATTATTTGAGTGAATAATGGTCAAATTATACAATTTAACCTTTATGTAAGGCTATTTATAAGAGTCTAGCTATTTTCTAGAGAAACATGAGCCAGACATGATTTTCACAATATGCCTTATAAAGTGGGGTTTATATTCTGATTCAGACATAAAAAAGCCAAAGCTATATATCACAGTTTGATTTATAAATGACTAAAGGGATCACCTAATAGCAGTGGTAAGCTCGAGATGCTCTGGTATTTAAATTGAAGACCAATAGAATAAGACTAAAAAACAACAACAAAAGCAGAGTATATGATAAAAAAAGGATTGATTTTCCCAGAAATAGTACAAAGTTCATATATAGTGATGTTTAAACATGCATTCATTTAAGATGTAGTTATTTTCCTAAAATCTTAATGCTAATAAACTCTTTCACATGCATTTTCATCAGACTTTGAAACAAGTATCCTTTCAGTCGGAAGGCTGAAAGAGTTCATCCTCAGAACTAAATTCTTTAAGGTTTTAATTATCCTAGTGTATGCAGATGGGTTCAGTATTAACATGGAGGTACAATTCCATCCCTTTTAGCTAATGCAGCTGTGATACAAATAACACCAGGTGTTCTAATTCTCTTCTTGTATTAATCAGTCATATGCCAGTTTTGAGACAGCAAGATAATAGTCTTTTCCTCACCAGAAAACATCCTGCAGAGATTCATTGGTAGTCTCTGCCTATTACAGTGTACCTGGCTAGTACATGCTCTGCCAAGGTTTAAAATTCATCAAATTCATCTCAGAGGAATGACAGACATCCTTCTTGAAAATGAGGTAGGATCAGATGCTAAAATAGGGAAAGAACAAGTTAAAAATTACTTAGACAAGTTAAATATTTTCAAGTCACCAGGTCCTGATGAAATACATCCTAGAATACTCAAGGAGCTGACTGAGGAGATATGAGCCATTAGTGATTATCTTTGAAAAGACATGGAAGACTGGAGAGATTCCAGAGGACTGGAAAAGGGCAAATATAGTGCCCATCTATCAAAAGGGAAATAAGGAAAACCCATGGAATTACAGACCAGTGTGCTTAACTTCAGTATCTGGAAAGATAATAGAGCAAATAATTAAGCAATCAATTTGCAGACCCCCTAAAAGATAATAAAGTGATTAGTAACAATCAGCATGGATGTGTCAAGAACAAATTGTGCCAAACCAACATAATAGCTTTCTTTGACAGAGTAATAAGCCTTGTGGATGGCGGGGGAAGTGGTAGATGTGGTATATCTTAACTTTAGTAGGCTTTTAATACTATCTCTCATGATCTTCTCATAAACAAACGAGGGAAATACAACCTAAATGGAGCTACTATAACAAGGGTCGGCAACCTCTGGCACGCGGTTCGCCAGGGTAAGCACCCTGATCGGCCAGGCCAGTTTGTTTACCTGCCGCGTCCAGAGGGTTCGGCCAATTGCGGCTCCCACTGGCCGTGGTTTGCTGCTCCAGGCCAAAGAAAGCGTTGGGAAGCCGCGGCCAGCACGTCCCTCGGGCCGCACTGCTTCCCGTGGCCCCCATTGGCCTGGAGCGGCGAACCGCGGCCAGTGGGAGCCACGATCGGCCAAACCCTCCAGACGCGGCAGGTAAACAAACTGGCCCGGCCCGCCAGGGTGCTTACCCTGGCGAGCCACGTGCCAGAGGTTGCCGACCACTGTACTATAAGGTGGCTGCATAACTCGTTGTAAAACTGTTCCAGAGAGTAGTTATCAGTGGTTCACAGTCAAGCTGGAAGGGCATATCAAGTGGGGTCTCACAGGTATCAGTTCTGGGTCTGGTTCTCTTCAATATCTTCAGCAATGATTTAGATAGTGGCAGAGAGTGCATTTATAATGTTTGTGGACGGTTGCGGAGAGGGGTTGCAAGTGATCTGGAAAACTGGCTTAATGGTCTGAAGTAAAAAGGATGAAATTCAATAAGGACAAATGCAAAGTATTCCACTTAGGAAGGAACATCCAGTTGCAGACATACAAAATGGGAAATGACTGCCTAGGATGGAGTACTGTGGAAAGGGATCTGGGCGTCATAGTGGATCACATGCTAAATGTCAGCCAACAGTGTAATACTTGGGGTGCAAAAAAAGCAATTATTCTGGGATGCATTAACAGGAGTGTTGTAAGCAAGAAACGAGAAATAATTCTCAACTGCAGTATTGTGTCCATTTCTGGGCACCACAATTCAGGAAAGATGTGGACAAATTGGAGAAAGTCCAGAGAAGAGCAACAAAAATGATTAAAAGTCTAGGAAACATGACCTATGAGGGAAGATTGAAAAAAATGGGTTTGTTTGATCTGGAGAAGAGAGGACTGAGAGGTAACAGTTTTCAAGTAAATAAAAATTTGTCACAAGGAGGGAGAAATAATGTTCTTGTTAACCTCTGAGGATAGAACAAGAAGCAATGGGCTTAAATTTCACCAAGGGCAGTTTATATTGGAGAGTAGGAAAAACTTCTGCTCAGAGTGGTTAATCAATTAAATAAATTGCCTAGGGAGGTTGTGGAACCTCTGTCATTGCAGATTTTTAATAACAGGTTAGACAAATACCAGTCAAGTGTGGTCTAGATAATACTTAGTCCTGCCTTGAGTGCAGGGGACTGAATTAAAAGACCTCATGAGGTTCCTTCCAGTCCTATGATTCTTGTGGATCTTCTGTTGCAGTGTGAATTTCATGGAGTGTGATTCCCCCTAAACATGGCTTCAAGCTGTCGTACTAATTTTAGTCTGCCTAGTGTGGCACAGGCCCAACTACCCAGCACACCCAAATCATCCATTGTCAGAACCTGGAACAGACCCCTTGGTTGAATGATGGACTCATAGTTTTTGGACCTTTGTACACAATGAAGATTTGCTGTTTGGAACATACTCACTCTGAAAACAATTATAGCTCATACCCTCTTGTCAAGTGAATTGAAACAATACAACATTTCTGAGATACCCTTTGGAATGGCCGCTATTATCTATGGTTAGGCCCCAGTGGTGAGGGTGGCAGTTGATCAGCCTCAGTGGTGTTGCCTTAGCCTTGTTAAGGAACACTTGTAAAGCCCTCATAAGCTTGTCTACCATGTTTGAACATATTGTGCTGGAAAAACTTACTCAAAAAGTAATAGCAATTTTTTTAAAGTACATCAGATGCAAGAAGCCTGCTAAATACCAGTGGGGCCACTGGACAATCGAGGTGCTAAAGGAGCACTCAAGGACGATAAGGCCATTGCGGAGAAACTAAATGAATTCTTTGCATCGGTCTTCACGGCTGATGAGGGAGATTCCCAAACCTGAGCCATTCTTTTTAGGTGTCAGATCTGAGGAACTGTCCCAGATTGAGGTATCATTAGAGGAGGTTTTGGAACAAATTGATAAATTAAACAGCAATAAGTGACGAGGACCAGATGGTATTCACCCAAGAATTCTGAAGGAACTCAAATGTGAAATTGCAGAACTACTAACTGTAGTCTGTAGTCTGTCATTTAAATCAGCTTCTGTACCAGATGACTGGAGGATAGCTAATGTGACGCCAATTTTTAAAAAGGGCTCCAGAGGTGACCCCGGCAATTACAGGCCTGTAAGCCTGATTTCAGTACCGGGCAAACTGGTTGAAACTATAATAAAGAACAATATTGTCAGACATATAGATGAACATAATTTGTTGAGGAAGAGTCAACATGATTTTAGTAAAGGGAAATCATGCCTCACCAATCTACTAGAATTCTTTGAGGGGGTCAACAAGCATGAGGACCAAGGGGATCCAGTGGATATAGTGTACTTAGATTTTCAGAAAGCCTTTGACAAGGTCCCTCAAAGTAAGCTGCCGTGGGATAAGAGGGAAGGTTGGTAACTGGTTAAAAGATGGGAAACAAAGGGTAGGTATAAATGGTTAGTTTTCAGAATAGAGAGAGGTGAATAGTGGTGTTCCCCAGAGGTCTGTTCTGGGACCAGTCCTATTCAACATATTCATAAATTATCTGGAAAAAGGGGTAAAAAGTGAGGTGGCAAAATTTGCAGGTGATACAAAATTACTAAAGATAGTTAAGACCCAGGCAGACTGTGAAGAGCTACAAAAGGATCTCTCAAAACTGGGTAACTGGGCAACAAAAGTGGCAGATGAAATTTAATGTTGATAAATGCAAAGCAATGCACATTGGAAAACATAATTCCAACTACATATATAAAATGATGGGGTCTAAATTAGCTGTTACCACTCAAGAAAGATATCTTGGAGTCATTGTGGATAGTTCTCTGAAAACATTCACTCAATGTGCAGTGGCAGTCAAAAAAGCGAACAGAATGCTGGGAATAATTAAGAAAGGGATAGATAATAGGACAGAAAATATCATGTTGCCTCTATATAAATCCATGGTACGCCCACATCTTGAATACTGTGTGCAGATGTGGTCGCCCCATCTAAAATAAAATATATTGTAATTGGAAAAGGTTCATAAAAAGGTCTATAAAATCATGACTGATGTAGAGAAAGTAGATAAGGAAGTGTTGTTTTCTACTTCTCATAACACAAGAACTAGGGGTCACCAAATGAAATTAATAGGCAGCAGGTTTAACACAAGTAAATGTTCTTCACACAATGCACAGTCAATCTGTGGAACTCCTTGCCAGAGGATGTTCTGAAGGGCAAGACCATAACAGGGTTAAAAAAAGAACTAGATAAATTCATGGAGGATAGGTCCATCAATGGCTATTAGCCAGGATGGGCAGGAATGGTGTCCCTACCCTATGTTTGTCAGAAGCTGGGAATGAGCGACGGGATGGATCACTTGATGATTACTTCATTCCCTCTGGGGCACCTGGCACTGGCCACTGTCGGAAGACATAACGCTGGACTAGATAGACCTTTGGTCTGACTCAGTAGGGCCATTCTTATGACTTTCCCATAGACATGGCAAAATCACACCCATTGCTGTTTATGCACCCAATCAACTCACCGATGAGGAGGACAAGGAATAATATGCATGAGCCATGTATGATATCATCAGTAGAGTGAGTATTCACTCACAACATTATCATTGTGGTATGAGATGCAAGTGCCGTGCTAGGAACAAGTGATAGAACAGCTTGGCTGGAAAGCATTGGGCATTTCTTTGTAGATGTGACCACTAACGATAACAACGAGTGGATGCTCAAGCTCTGTGTTGCAACTGGATTCCATGTTTCTGACATCGATTTCCAATGGAATACATACTTTCATGGACTTGGTATGCAAACGATGTGTGAACCCACAAAGCACTAGATCATATTGTCATGTCCAGTTGGTGGAGAGGCTGATTGCTATATTGACCTAGGGTGACCAGATGTCCCAATTTTATAGGGACAGTCACGATTTTTGGATCTTTTTCTTATTTAGGCTCCTATAACCCCCACCCCTGTCCCAATTTTTCACACTTGCTGTCTGGTCACCCTGTATTGACCTCAGGTTGCTCATGGCCATGGTGAAACTGAAGCAGAAGGAAACTCAAACCAAACCTTTCATTAGTTGTTTTGACTAAGGCTGTGTCTACTCTAGAGACCTTTTAGTGGCACAGTTGTACTGATGCAGCTGCATAGCTGTAAGATTTCTCATGTAGCTGCTCTATGCCGACAAAAGAGAGTTCTCATGTCGCCATAATTAAATCATCCCCAATGAGGGGTGGTAGCAGCTCTCCCATTGACATAGCTCTGTGCACACTACCACTTATGCCAGTGAAACCCCTGAGTGACATACATTTTGCCACCATAAGTAATAATGTAGATGTGGCCTTAGAGAAACTGATTTATCCTGCTGCCAAAATGGAATACCAGGCTGAAATTGGCAAACAATTTGATGCTCTAGCCCTTGCAATTGAAAGCCTTGAACACAAGGAAATCACCAATTTGTGGGACTGTTTCCATTTTTCTATTATGGATGCCATCAACAAAATGCTGGGAAGAAAAGGTGCCCCAACCTTAAGTATCAATGGATCAGTCAACAGACTCTAGACAACATAGGAAAGTTGTGTGTCACTCACTTAAACAGGAACAACCAACAATACCAACACCATAATCCCTTGCATAACACAGCTTCAAAGCCGGACCATTAGATGTTCTGGGCAAATAAGGCTCAATTGATGGAAGTTGCATCAGCCAGAAGTGACTATGGCACTTCCTATAAGGAATTAAGACTGCCTTAAAAGACAGTCCATGGAATGAATCCTCACTCATCAAAACTGGATGCAGTAACATACTGAAAACCGAGGCATAATGTCTGAGTAGATGGAAAGAACACTTTCAGAAGCTTTTAACTTCCCCATTAGAGCTGCAGCTCCAGGAAGATGTGAAGAGTTCAGTGTAATGTAGAGAATATCATGTAAAGGAGTTTCAAAGGTCAAGAATGGCCATGCTGCCGGTATTTGTGATCTAGCTGATGAGCTGATCAAGCACAGCAGGGATTTCATCTTGGAGTGGCTGACCCATATCATCAACAAAGTATGGATTCATGAGAAAATACTCAGTGCCTGGAGTCATGGGATTATTCTTCCATTTTGGAAAGATAGTATATTCCAATCACTGTGTTATCACTTTGCTTTCCATTCCATGCTGGTTCTTCTTGAGCACATTAACCCTGTCACAAGGAATCTACACTGTCTACAGCAACCTGGGTTTATGCTTGCCTGATCAACACACAGCAGATTTTTACCATAAAATTACTGAAAAAGCCCAAGAATTTCAGTTAGGCAAGGATGAATTGTATATAACCTTATTAATTTAAAAGCTCTTTCACTTTGTTGATTGTTGCTCCCTCTGGCTCAGCCTGCTAGTGCTGGTACACCTGGCAAGCTCCTCAACCTTCTGGTAGAAATATTGCCCAAGTGAGAGCCATGTCTGCTTAGGATGTCCAACTGGTTTGAGTACAACGGCAATGTTCATCAAAGGTGCATGGATGACCTGATTTGTTCAACACTGTTATTGACTAAATGATGGAATCCATCAGTAGCCACATACAGGAGGTGGTACTGCATGACTTCTGCATAACAGGAGTGGAATATGTGGATGACAAGGCTATATTCACATCCTTACAAACTAATCTCATCAATACCCTGAATAAATAAGCTTGGTCTTCAAGTCAATTGAAAGAACACCAAACTGATGAAAGTGGTTGATGGACCTCTATATTTTCCCATTATAATCAATGGACAAGAACTTGAATTTATCCCCAAGGAAGGAGGTTGCCTTGCTGACCTGAAACATCAAATCAGCAAGGCTACAGGTGTCATGCATGTTCTGTGGAAGTCTATATGGCATCAAAGCCACATATCAACCTGGACTAAGATGCCTATCTCTCAAGCAGCAGTGAATTCTGTCCTTTTATATGGCTCTGAAACCTGGGCCATCACAGAGATGTAAATAATCCAGAATTAAATTTTCACCATAAAACAGCAATCATGTATTAAAGGCATATTGTGGTCTCATCACATTACAAACGAGGATATTGGGCATTGGATTAACCAGCTTCCAATGTCTTCCCAGTTGACTCAACATCAGCTCAGAGGGTTTGATTATCTGCTCCATATGCCAGAATGCAAACAAGCCTTCAAGTTTTATATGTTCAGTCCAACAAAAGCTGGATGGAGAAGACCTAGCAGATAGCCTCACATTCACTGGAGGGATGTTGTGGCTTCCAACCTTGCCCACCTCAGCTTTAATGAACCAAGTTTCAACATTGGTAGGAGACGGGGCTGTCTGGAAATGGGTGATCTGAAGTGTTCCACAAGCAGGCAAATGAATGAATGAATGAATTAATGTTTTATAGAGATTCAAAGATAATATATTTGAGGGGGCAACTGCACTTTTTAGACGCAAAATATGTCTTCACTAAAAAATTAGAAATCTCTACCATAGTTGTAGTTTATTTTCTTCTTCAGCAGTGAGCTGGGCTGGGTTTGTCCAATAAACACTTCAGTAGATGTGGCATAGTGTGAGTAGGTACAAAAGTGAAGTATAGTAAGTATTTTGGCTGAGATTTTCAAAGTAGGTGCCAAAAGTCAATGGAAGCTGCAGGTTACTCAATACTTTTGAATTATCAGACTACTTAATCATTGGCTTAGGAGCCTAACTTTCAGCACTCATTTTTTAAAGTTTTGGCCATTGATTAGAAATGTGATTCCTACAAGTGATGGACTGCAGATGGCATTTATAATCATAAATGCCAATCCACTGTATTAGGAAAGTAGGATAGTCGTAATAAGAGGTGAATTGAAGACCTGCTTTAATTCTTCTCTAAATAAATAAATGTGATTTACACATACATTGTATGCCTTTCAATAATTGTAATATCAGTACAATGTATTAGAGTTAGAACATCTAAATAATGCACTGTGCTACAAAACACACATAGGAAACAGTAATGTTTGCATTCATTGATGCTAAGGTGCCAGAAGTGATATTGCATTCAAGGTAACTGTGACTTTTATGTAATAGACTTGATTACAATCTGTTAAACCTGTCAGGCAAACCTACCTCCCCAACTAACAGAGAGATATCAGAGTGTCTCCTCTGACCACTGTTTCTGCCAACTTTCTTTTAAAGATGACAAGAACCTTCAATTGGGCTTTGTATTCATTTTTCAACAGAGCTGATGCAGTTCCAGATTTGCTATTCTGTTAAATGTCACTCCTTAGTTCTCAGAGTCCAGGTCCAGCATGTCATTAACAGCATAAGCCAATATAGGGTAATTTACTGAATTCCAATTTGCAAGTTTGTATTAATTAACAACAGAAGGAAAGGTAGCCATACAATTAAAGCTCATAAGCATAGTAGACACTTGCTTTTACCGTTCACTTGGGCCCACTACTTGTATTTAAGGATGGATAGTCACTGTCCCGCTGATGGGAGATATCTGATTTGAAAACCAATATATCACATCATGGCATATTATAACCTCTGCCTAACTAAGAGAATATAACATGGTATAATAATGTATGTCAGGCGCTTTACATAAAATATTTTGAATACCTTTTATGGCAATAGATTGCCAACATCTGATCCAAATGTTTTGGCAGGTGAATAGTGTGGATAGTGTGAATTACTCATAAATAATTTTAATTCATGGATCATTTATTATCTGCTCGGTACAATTCTAAGTATTTAACAAGAAGTTGTAATTTATTTTTCTGAGCAAGGGTCAAATGACATCTTTCCATTAAAAATTAAGGTTTTTTGTTTGTGTCTAAACAAACCAGAATTGCAAGGCCACAATAAGAAAGCTATTGTATCTGCAACCTGCAATGACAATGTTACAATTTTCAAGTATTATTATATATCTTCCAAATTCTATCCTTAATGGATCATGAGATTTTGGACTTTATAATGATCCAGAATTAAATATTGCCCATCTTCCACTTAAGATCAGTTAAATTACGGAAGGAAATGCCACAGCTGAGAGAAAAAAAATATACTCTGGTAGCTGTTTTGTGTGTTCTTTTATTAATTAATTAATTATTACTACTATTTTATTTTAATTATAACTATTTGAAGGTTCTCTGATTTGGAATGTTAGTCCAGTGAGAGAGAGATTAGTATGCAGAGTGGCGGTAGGGCAATTAAAAGTTCATTATAAACACAATTTATATCATAGATACAAAATGTAACACATGAGCATCACCTTCATCTGTGGTATATATAGCTATAGATACTATAGTGTATATAACAGTGTGACGGGGCATGACTCACCATTGTGGCACCTACTGCTGGCTATCCTGGGAATTAACTTAGTTCACCAGTGCACCCTCGTTTGGTGACATCTCGCCACCGTCACGTCTGCTCCAGGAAGCAAGTTGTCCCCAAAGAACACAGTGTCCTCTTCAGGTTGTGTCAAAGTCTGTTCTTCCCCCTTCCAGAGGAACCGTAGTCCACTGTCCAGCCACTTCCTCGGTGGCAAGTGGGGGCTGGGAGAGGGGACCCGGGCCCGCCCATTACTCCGGGTCCCAGCCCAGGGACCCTGTAGATGGCAGCCACATGCTGCGTCCCCTCCAACTCCAGTCTACTTCCCTGGGCCACTTCCCCATAGCCCCAGCACCTTCTCTGCCTTTGTCTTAGGGCCCCAGCAGTCAGCCGAGAGCTCACCCTCGCTCCCCTGATCCTGGCCAGCCCTGCTCTATCCAAGATGCTAGCTACCCTCTGCCTGCTAGGCAGCCAGTCCTCGTCCCTTCCCGAGCTCCAGGGAGTGACTGACCTGCTCTGTCCTGTGGCTCTTATATGGGCCTGCCCGGCCCTGATTGGCTGCTCCTCGTAGCCCTCTCCAATTGGTCTCCTATACAGCCTCCCTAGGGTCTTCTCCAATTGGCTGCCTGTTGCGCAGCCTCCCTAGGAGGCTATTAACCCTTTTTGGACTAATGTGGGGCAGACGCCCCATCACAAGCAGTATTCTAAAGTGACTCTGCAGTGCTGATATTCCACAATTATTTCCTATCCTTATGGGCCTGATCCTGCTTTCATTTAAGTCAATACATTAAAACTAACATTGACTTCAATGGAGCAGAATTACAATAAACCTTTAAAACATACTTCACATTCTGGCCCCAATCCAGAAAATCACTTAAGCACATGCTTAATTTTAAGGACATGAGGTCTGAGCCTGTTTTCATTGAAATCAATAGCAAAACGCCAAATGAGTTAAATGGGTTTAGTATTGAACCTAGGAATTATCTCCACTACTCAGGCGATTAAAGTCAAACATGTGGTTCACTAGATCAGAACCAGAATGCTCAGAACCTTGCAGGATTGAACCCTAAATCAGGAAAAGCTGTGGTACCTCAAATACAAATATCTGTGGTTGACTTTAATGTCAGCCACTCTATATCAACATAGACATTTGTACAGTTGCCACAATTAAAAGGTTCCCAATTGCCTCTGAATTTGATAACTGTATTAAATGTTACCTGAGTATTTCAGTATTCCCTGTAGTAACTATAGAGAGCAAAAAGGCAATACCTCCAAACTCTGAGGTAACTATTTTTTTGGAAAGGAAATATTAGCAATTTTTTAAATATGACCCCTGGATATAGCCACTATGTGATAATGTATTGGCAAAAGGACTTATTTCTTCGCACAATGCACAGTCAACCTGTGGAACTCCTTGCTAGAGGATGTTGTGAAGGCCAAGACTATAACAGGGCTCAGAAAAGAACTAGATAAATTCATGGAGGATAGGTCCATCAATGGCTATTATCCAGGATGGGCAGGGATGGTGTTCCTAGCTTCAGTTTGCCAGAAGCTGGGAATGGGCAACATGGTATGGATCACTTGGTGATTCTCTGTTCTGTTCATTCCCTCTGGGGCACCTGGCATTGGCCACTGTCGGAAGACAGAGCTATATGGACCTTTGATCTGACTCAATATAGTGGTTCTTATGTTCTTATTGCAAGAAGTGAACCTAACTTTCTTTAGAAAACTGAAGTGTCGTCTGGGAGTTTCACAGGAATCTATGGAAGGCTTTAAGACAGCAAGGGCCCAATCCTTACTCACAGAAGTCCTTCACATTGCATTAAATGAGACAAATTGTACAACTTTGCAGGATCAGACCGAAAGGAACCGAAAGAAAGACCTAGTTTCAAAGAAGATGGATGTTTCAGACAGTGACTTGGGAGAAAAAATGTGCAGATTTCCTTCATGCTTTCTGATTACATTTTAATTCAAAAATATTAAAGGAACTCTGAAGTGTAATATAAAATATATTTTAAACCCTACATTTAATTACAAAGATCTGATAAAATTAGTGTAAGGATAATAAAAAAACAACTAACAATCAACTAAGTAGCTATCATCCTGGCAGTCTGATGAGACAAAGTACTTTCCATCATCAGAAATGGGGCTTCTTTTAGAAAGGAGAATACTGTGTTAATAGAATTATTGCTTCCTCTCAAAAACCATTTTACACTAATGCAAATATTTCTAAAAGCTCTTTCAAAGATTCACTTTTGAAGATACTATATTCCTATTTAGATTTATTCTAGAAGTTACTAGATAAATTAGAGCAGGAGTTGTGCTATGATTATCTATAGTCATCATCATCATCACTCCCACAACTGCATTGGTCGTTGGGGCACCATCATTAATAAGCAATCAATCAATTGTCTCCACCCCTGACGATTGTGTGTCAGTGCGAAGTCCATTCCTGTCCACTCTTTTATGTTGTCAATCCATCTCTCTTCTGTCTACCTCTTCTTCTCTTCCCCTGTACTGTCCCTTGGATGCTGATCTTGGATAGGCCAGATGATCTTGTTACATGGCCATACCACTTCAGCTTGTGTTTCTTCATGGTCATCAGGAGGTCTTCATATGACCCAGCGCGTAGGGTGATGATGTTGCAGACCTCTTCATTAGTGACATGGTCGAGGTAGGAGATGTCCAGGATTTTACGGAAGTATCTCATCTCTACTACCTGTATTTTCCGTTCAAGTTCTGTCGTAAGGGTCCATGTCTCGCACGCATATAGAAAAATGGAAATGACCAGTGCATGCAGCAGTTTCTGTTTGGATTCCAGAGAGATGTTCTTGTTCCTCCAAATTGGTTTTAGCTCTGCCACTTTTGCTGTTATTTGCTCGGTTCTTGCCAGAATTTCTGCCTTTGACCCTTCATCAGTGATGATTGCCCCCAAACACTTGAACTGTTTCACTGTCTCCAGCTCTTGTCCACTGAGAGTGATATGTAAGCTGATCCCGTCATGTTTGTTTGTCATCACCTTGGTTTTCTCTGCACTGATTTCCATATCATATTTTGTGGAGGTTTCATCCAATCATTTCACAAGTTTGGCAAGTTCATCTTTGCTACCTGCCAGGCCATCAATGTCATCAGCAAACCGAAGATTTGAGATTGTTTTCCCCCTAATACTGACTGTGCATATGTGATCTTCTAGGGCATCCATCATTACGCGCTCCAAGTAGATGTTGAACAGTGTGGGCGAAAGAAGGCAGCCTTACCGGACTCCAAGAGTGGTACGAAACCACTCTTCTATTGTGCCATTGACGAGAACTGCACTGCTGGCCTTGGCATACAGTTGTTTAATGGTAAGAATAAGCTTACAATCAACATTGTACTTCTTATGGTTGCACAGAGAGCTTCGCGCCATACTCTGTCAAATGCCATCTTGAAGTCAACAAAGATGTGGTAGATGTCCTGCTGCTGTTGAAAGTATTTCTCACATAGAACACAAAGATTGAAAATCTGTTCTGTGCTATTTCTTCCAGCATGAAAGCCAACCTGTTCTTCAGTGATGATTTTCTCCACTTGTGGCTTCAATCTGTTCAATAGGACTTTCAATATCACTTTGCTCAGATGGCTAATTAAGGTTATGGTCCAGAAATTTTGACACAATTGCAGGTTGCCTTTCTTTGGAAGAGTGATGATTAGTGACTGTGTCTACATGGAGGGCCACTCACTGGTCTGCCAGATCTTGTTGCAGAGCTTGGTGAGTATATCTATTACTATTTCTACTCTGAATTTCATCAATTTGACTGGGATATTGTCAATACCTGTAGCCTTTCCATTCTTGAGTGATTTCACAGCTGTCTCCACTTCTTCACGCAGTATTGGAAAGTCATCCTCCTCTATTGAATCTGAGCTGTCTAGGACACTAGGATCTCAATTTGTCTGGTGATTGTATAAATCAGAGCAGTAATTTGTCCACCTATTGATGATGTCCTTATCTTCTGTAAGACTGTTCCCTTCTTTGTCTTGAATTGCATTAGTTTTGGTCTATCTTTCCTTTGTCAGATCTTTTACAATCTGGAAGGCTCATTTGCTATTTTTATTATTAATACACTCTTCAATTTTAGAGCATTGTTTTTCGATCCATATCTCCTTGACCACCTTCATTCCTTTCTTGATCTTTCTGCCAATCTCTCTGTATTTATCAGCTCCCTCAGTGCTGTTCTTGTCTCTTGAGTTCTCTTCTAATGTCACACATTTGTAGTATTTCATTTGTGACCCATGATTTTGTCTTCTTATGGTGTTTCCCAAGAATGTCCATTGCTGCCTCATTCATTACAGCATTGAAATTGTTGGTCATTGTTTCTATGTCTTTCTCTAGAGCAAGCAGTGGAGCAAATTTTCCACTGATAATTGCTTCGAATGACTGCAATACTTCAGTCTCTAAGTCTTTCTAAGTAAAACTTGATTCTGGTGAACTTTGGCCTAATGGTTTTCCTTAGCTGGAGCCAAAAGTTTAGCATCACAAGGTCATGATCACTTCCAATATCAGCACCACGGAAACTCCTTGTTTTAGCTCTGTTGATCCCAGAATGAAATCAGGTTTGTGCCATGATGTAGTTGAGCTGACTGTGATGTAAACCATTAGGTGCATGCCAGATTGACCATCTGGATGCTTTATGTGCTCTTAATGTGTTTGCAAGAACCAGATTGTTACAGCTGGCAAACTCCAAAAGTCTCAGTCCTCTCTCATTGACTACCGCATTACAGAAGGGCCACAATAATCTCGCCAATCTGCCTGTGCGTCAGTACCCACTTTAGCATTTCAATTTCCCTGTACAATCAGGATCTCTTTCTTGTGTATCTTATTGATGATGTCTTAGAGCTGATTGTAAAAATCTTCCATTTGCTTATCGTCATATTCTGTTGTAGGGGTGTAGACTTGTACCACCGTGATATTGAACGGTACTACCTTTATATGGATGGAAATAACCCTGCTGGATATTGGGTGGCATCCTAATACTGAATTTTTGATATCTTTATGCACAAGAAATCCTACACCATTGACATGTTTTTCCTCTCCATTGTAATAGAGTACATGGCCTTCTTCTATTACTGCCTCTCCAAACTTCTTCTATCGGACTTCAAGTATCAGAGGGGTAGCTGTGTTAGTCTGTATCCACAAAAACACGGAGGAGTCAGGTGGCACCTTAAAGACTAACAGATTTATTTGGGCATAAGCTTTCATGAGTAAAAAAACCTACTTCTTCAGATGCATGGAGTGAAAATTACAGATACAAGCATAAATATATATTGGTACCTGAAGAGAAGGGAGTTATCTTACAAGTGGAGAATCAAAGTTGAAGGCCAATTTAGTCAGGGTACCTACAAGATCTCTATCAAGCATTCTTAAAACTACCACCTGGGGAAGTGAGGAAACAGATTGACAGAGTGAGATGGGTACCCAGAAATCACCTACTACAGGACAGGCCCAACAAGGAAAATAACAGAACACCACTGGCCATCACATACAGCCCCCAGCTAAAACCTCTCCAGTGCATCATCAATGATCTACAACCTATCCTGGAAAATGATCCCCAATCTCACAAGCCTTGGGAGGCAAGCCAATCCTTGCTTACAGACAGCCCCCCAACCTGAAGCAAATACTCACCAGCAACTACACACCACACCACAGAAACACTAACCCAGGAACCAATCCCTGTAACAAACCCCATTGCCTTATCTGTCCCCATATCTACTCTAGTGACAACATCATAGGACCCAACCATACCAGCCACACCATCAGAGGCTCATTTACTTGGACATCTACTAATGTGATATATGTCATTATGTGCCAGCAATGCTCCTCTGCCATGTACATTGGCCAAACTGGATAGTCTGTACGTAAAAGGATAAATGGACACAAATCAGACATCAGTAATGGTAACATACAAAAGCCAGTAGGAGAACACTTCAATCTCTCTGGACACTCAATACCAGATTTAAAAGTAGCAATTCTTCAACAAAAAAACTTCAAAAACAGACTTCAAAGAGAAACTGCTGAGCTACAATTCATTTGCAAACTTAACACCATCAATTTGGGCTTGAATAGGGACTGGGAGTTGTTAGCTCACTTCAAAAGCAATTTTCCTTCTCTTGGTATTGACACCTCCTCATCAATTATTGGGAGTGGACAACATCCACCCTGACTAAATTGGCCTTCAACATTGGTTCTCCACTTGTAAGGTAACTCCCTTCTCTTCAGGTACCAATATATATTTATGCCTGTATCTGTAATTTTCACTCCATACATCTGAAGAAGTAGGGTTTTTACCCACGAAGGCTTATGCCCAAATAAATCTGTTAGTCTTTCAGGTGTCACCGGACTCCTCGTTGTTTTTATCTGATCTCAGAGATTCCTAGGAGGTGCCAGTTGTATTGTTCTATTTCGTATGTGAGTTCTTTCAACCTTCCTATTTGTCTCAATGTCCTTACATTCCATGTGGCTATAGTGATGTTAGCTCTTCCTCAGATCCTCTTTGTTGGGGTTACACCAGTAGTATACTTGTTGCCTCTTCCCTGGTGGGAGACAGTTGGCACGGTCATTATTAACTCGGGCTGCAACAAATCCGGTATGGACATCGTTTACTTGCTCATCATATGGTGTGTCTTGGGCAAATTTCTAACCTGGCGGAAAATTATCTATAGTACTTAAAACCAAATCTAATGAGAAACTTTGGAAACTCTCAAACGTAATTTAGGCTTTATTAAACATTAGAGAAGGTATTATTTGAATGCAGTTCCAAATATGAAAACATATTTTGCACTGAAATTTACTCTATTTATAACCACCACATCAGTGGGAAAATATTACCTGGACGCTAGATTATGCTTTTAGACACAGGTCTAACCAAAGCGATGGTTAGACTCAACCTCAGAAGTAGCTCTGGGAAGCACTGTTCCTCAAGCATTCCTCTGAGGAAAAATTCCTACCCTGTTTTCCTCTTGGTCTGAGGAGGGTAGTAAGTTTCCTGTTAATCTATACCATCTGGTATGTATATTAGCCCCTGGACCAGGCTGTGCTCATATCCCATCACTAAATACACACTCACTTGTTTTCTCATTCATGCCTGGACCCAAGATCCAGATAACCAGTCAAGGGGTATAAAGTTTGAACTCCCCTTATTCCTCTATACAATTATGAAGTCCAAGTTATAATTTAGTACTTACATGTCAGAAAAGGTAACATTCAGTAAGGGACTTATTCTATCAGCCTTACTTGTTTGTAGTATCTTATTATTGTTATTATAATAGTATTTAAAATGTATTTTGTGGTAGTGCCTAACGGCCACAACTAGATAAGGCCCTATTATTCTAGGCACTGTATAAACACAATAACTCCACTGCAACCAATTATCCCAATTTACCCACAGAGTAAAATAATTATCAAAATTCAGAAAAGTTGCAGAATCTGGTCTTAAATGGTTTACTTTGTGCCAGACTCTCATTCCTGATCATCCTTTAACTTGCATACATTTTGTAAAGTGTCAGCATTTTTCTAACTTTAACACATATGAAATGTGTTTAGCCCATGGAAATGTAAACTAGTGGTTAAACTAGATATGGAAAACTGTGACCCTAGATTCCCTTAAATGGTCAGGCCAAAAATTTCAGATTTGGTTTCCTAGCATTAGGAACCTAGATCCATATTTACACAGCAAAATGTGGATTTTGGCACTTAACTTTAGACACCAAAGTTTTTTGACTTCAGTTTATAAAGATGATACCTTTTTTCCATTAAGAAATGAATCATTTCTTGTTTAAGTGCAGTGACATCATCATTGACTTGTGTCATTTGTAGACAGTGTGCTTGTATTTATTCACTGTTTGAATACCACTGCCTGCAATTTCAAAGGGGAAGAAAAAACATTGGACAAATTCTACTTTTAGCTAGTGCAAATACTGAATTATTTCTTTGATTATAGTGGAATTATTCTGAATTTACACCAGCATAACTAAGTTCAGAATCTGGATCATGCTCTATATTATGAAAGAAGTGACTGTATTTCATCATCCTGAAACATTATTTTCCCAGATTCTTTATTTCACTTATAAACATACTTTATTTGCTATAAAAGGAATCCTAAACTGTATTTCTAATTATCAATTTAAGTCACTTACTTTTCAAGCAGTTATCATATCCCAGTGTAGCATTTATGATTTCCCAATATAAACCAGATTAAAGGATGCAAGGAGCAGACGGAAGAAAAGATGGCAGGTGTTCAGTTCCCCAAGATATTACTCTCTCTTACTTTAGAATGGTTGCCTGAAGTATTTGTTCATCTAAATCAGCACAATTGACAGGATAGTATGAAGGTTCATGAAGATGGAAACCAGAGAGGAGCTAGAAGGAGAACAGTGATTTTTTTTTATTGTAATGTGATCGATTGGCTATAGATGAAACAGAAATGACTGATCTTAAATTGTCTTTTATTGTCTGTGCTCTCCCTGAAATAAAAGCTTGAGTCCACAACTGTTTGCTATATATAACAATGTACTGAACTTGTTAGAACTCTTATTTTCTTCTGAATTTTCTCAGAACTCTACCAGCCTTCTTTAGAACATCTAGTCCCCTTTGCCTACCTTCACCACTACCACTGATATGGGAAGCAGTCAGTAACCCAAATCATCCTTCTGCTCTTTACAATGTATTTACTGCACTGCATGCAGTTTGATTCAAATACACCCTCTCATCTTAATGCCAGCACCATAGTAAAAATCATACCTACCAATTTTTGTCCCTTTAAAAGTAGATACACTTCTCTTGTCTACAGGGGTCTCCCTTGGAATTATCTATACACTCCTGAAGGGGAAGTGGACCTTCCTATAATTTCATAGCATGGGGGGAAATGTCCAAGCTTGTTTTGAAAGATTACCACTTTTTCATCATTTTCTATGTTTGCTTCCCTTGTGTTAAGTACTAGTTTTGTTAGCTAGCGCAAACGTTCTCTGTCTGATTGAGACATTAGCCACAGGGAAGGTAGAGGTGACTTCAGAACTGGTGATTGTCATAAATAAGTGAAAACACTACACATTTTGCAGTTGCTACAGCTGAAGAAATGGCAGAACATGATGGTGTTAAGTCATCACTGGGTTCACAGCTCTAAAAATAAAGTCTGTATAGAAAACTTCAATTTTAAGACTTCTGTCATCTGCTGAGTTAACCTAGATATTGTATTATAAAAAAGTGCATAAGATAATAAAAGTAAAGATAAAAATTAATATTTGATGGATTCACTCGTCTTAACCAACTGCTCAGTGTAGTATGAGTATAACCTAAGTTTGCTGACCTTTAGTGTATGATATGAAGCTTATCTTTTGATGCAGACACGGCGGAAAAATGAGAATAGACACTGGCATGGAATTAACCAGGAGGCCACAAGTTTTATTAAACTTTAGCACAGAGGAGGGGGTTGCTACCCACACCCATACTCTCCTATAGCAGGCATTTAATTGGTTCCAGTTTGGAGGTTACAGGTCTCCTTACCATATCACCCATAGCTCAGGGTAGGCTCTCCTCAGCACTGCCCACACAGGACTAGGCTTTCTCTAAGTCCTAACGTAACACTGACAAACCCCGATCGGAGGCGGATAGGATCGAACTGGGGACCTCAGTGCATGAGCCTCTACAGCATGAGCTAAAAGACGACTCGCTGTTAGCTAAGGCTGTAGAGCAGACTCATTTTATCTCTCTCTTTAAGTGGTCTCGGTGCCACTAGATGGGCCAGAACACCACACCCAGAAGGTGTGTGGGTTACACTAGCACCCTACCACCACCAGGGGGACAGAGAGTGCAAAAAGGTGGAGAACTCAGCCCATGAGGGCCACAAGGTCTGACCTTGGCCGGGGAAGACCACAAGGTCTTACCTTAATCCATGAGCCTCAGGCTCAAAACCAAATGCCAGGTCTTTCACCCCTGGGGATTGTTTATTTTATTCTTTGAATTGCACTGGAAACTGGCCACAAGTTGTGACAAATTAACAATTCAACACAAGTCTCAGGTACTAAGCATATGTCTACTTAACCCACTGTGGCTTGAGGGTACTGCAAGGAAGGTGAAAAAACTCCCTGGTCACCTGCCAATAGGCCCAGGGAAGAAAAACATCCTTTCTGGCCCCCAAACAGGTGATTGTCTAGACCTGCATCATCAGTCACGCTGGGTTCCCACTCCTAGTTCAGGTGGGACTGCTGGAACAGAGCCAAAAGAGTCTCCACATGGCCCCCTCTCCAGGTTAAATCCTAGGAGCTGGGGAATGTTGTCCAGTCAGCACTCATCTCCTCCCCACTCCCAGCCAGCAAATGGATACCTGAGACCCCTGGAGGGAGAAGCTAGCTGGTGTCCCTTAATAACAGTCCCATTCCTTTGTGCTGGGACTGTCCCGCTTCACTGTTGGCCCCTCAATTTCCCCACCAGTTGAGGCAAATTGAAACACATTTGATATGTGTTTAATCAGGTCACAATTTTATTATTAGATATCTGGCACTACCCAGCAGATAAAAGTGTACAGTGCAGGTAACCCCATGTTTATTCCATAATTACGCAGGGGGGCTTCCACCAGCTCCCCCTCTTTTTCCATCCAGGTCCCCCCCGGCCAAGTCATTGCTGGGACCTTAATATCCACCCCCCTTGTAGAAGGGTTAAGGTGGGCTATAAGAAACGGGGGGTTGGCTCCCTGCCGTACCAATTATAGGAGTCCCCAGTTTCCCCACTCCATTCCGTTCCTTTAACGAACACCTCCTTTTTAAGTCCATTTCCAATCCATTTATCTGGTCATTCTATACCTTCCCTACGGAGTACCTGCACTGGACATCTGCCACAAGGAGGCACCAGCAATTAGTGTGGCTACCTCTTCCCCAAACACAGTCAGGTTCCCAGACATGTCTTACTGTCCCCTTTTATATCAGCCAACAGATCGGCACCAAATCCTGACAGGTGAACCTCATCCTTCCTGAATAATTTTGATGTTCCAGGATGCCAAAATTGTCCAGCCTCTTGTGACCCCAAATAATTCAGCCACACCCCTGTTCACATCCGCCTGGCCTTGTCCACCCAAGTGGTGCCCCCTGGCTCCCTGCCAGACCCTGCGTGAATGCATGTCCAACCACACTATTTTTATTTTCTCCTGGAAAATTGAAGGATCTGCCTTAATTCCCTCTTTGTTCTGGGCAGTAATTCAACCCATTTACACATCCCAAATAGTGTTTTCCAAAGTGTGCCACATTATGTTGGTGACTGCTGACAGGCCCCTATGGTCACAGAAGTGGCAGCAGCTGGCCCAATAACATGCTCCTTCTTTCATGCCAATTCAAGTTCGCCCCATCACAGGACCTTGGCTGCCACTCCTCACGGCCACTAGGATGCCCGTCTGTGTGTATAAATAACAATCCTGTGCCCACAGATCCACACCACCATCTCCATGGCTGGTCTTCCAACATCTGGAATGAAATCACAACAAATTAATGTTGACTCACCACCCGCGGTTGTACGCACATATTGTATACTTCCAAATGCCAACACCCAATTTTTAGAATTGCCTCTGCTCCAGTACCCAGCTGTACTGTTGCTATTGTGGCCCTGATTCTGAATGACTGGGAACCAAATTCAATGGGGCAGAACCAAACTCACTGCCTTCCCGGAGGATAACAGATTCTCCCCAGCCTCCTTGATCAGTCATTGACCATCGCAAGTTTAATATCCCTGCTTGCCCCTGCTAGTGTATATCACACAGTTCCAAGCCCCCACCCCCTCACCCCCCACCTACCCAGCAGCACCCCTACAGAACCCAGGCATTAGTTCGGGCTGCCTAGATTCCTGAGAATGTGAACTGTGATGGGCCAACATGACTGCTCCATGGGGCCACTGAAATATAACTATCCCACCAGAGACCTTTGAGTTAAAACTGCCCGGTGGACATGGATAACCATTTAGCCCACTGACAAATGTAACCACCAGGAGGTGATTCCAAGATTGTTGAGGAAGCCAGTTGACAGGTTGCCAGTGACACCATATACCGCAGCACCTGCTCCTCCGTAAAGGGCCATTTGGTGACCGGCCTTCTCACTACCACAGCACTCACTCCTATGTAATGGGCCATTTGGTGACCAGCTTTCCCACTCCTGTAATTGTATAAATTCATTCAAACTTGTCTCATAGCTCTGCCATATGAATGGAGGCAGTGGCTCTCCATACTACATTGATAACCATCCTATCCCAAGATTCCATGTAGCTAGTGGCATCCAATCAGGTTCTTGGCTGGCTGCTTGTGCCAGCTCTCAACACCTGTTATCTAAAAATGAGACAACGCATCTTCTATGGCAGTATCAACCCCGGAAAAGGTAATATAGTAATTGATATTATCCTGGAGCCTATTGAGGACCAAGTCTAAGGGAGAAAAACCTGCAAATTCTGTACAGGCCATTGTGTGAAGGGCCCTGCTACCCTGCCCTCAATTCATTCCTATGGAATCCTCTTTTTTCCCCCCATACACGACCATGACTTCTAATGTGCATGTTTGACAGCACATTACATAGCCCATCCATGCCCATGACTTGGAGACAGAGAACCTTGGGATGGCTGATTTTAGTAGTTCAATGAATCAAAAGGAATTAACTATATAGACACCCACCTCTCTTTCTCCTAGAAAAGCAAAATATCATATATTATAACATCCTCTTAAGGGCTTCTACCAGAGCTTGTTGTAAAATGTCAATTCTTCCATAGGCCACATGATTTTTAAAAAAACATATTCCCCCCAAAAAATTTCCTGGGAAATTTGTTTCAGATAGTCAATGGAAAAACAAAACTGAAAACAAACAAATAAATAAATAATCCGTTTTGAAAACCATTTTCAGGGGAAAAAATGGTTTTTGTAAAAATTATCAAAAAACTTAAACCTAAAGATATTTACAGAAAGTTTTTCAGTTTCTGAAAACTAGAAAATTGTGACCAAAATGAAGAAAGCAGTGAAAAATGTCACCGTTTTTTGAAGAGCTGTATTAACTACTGTATTCTAACACTCATTAACTACAGTTTCCTCATACAAAAATTGTATAGATATTATAAAAGAGGGTAATATTTCTCATGGGTCAGGAAGGAAATATTCCAAAGGGACAAGGATTTTTCTTTTTTTACTGACCGAGCTTATAATAGCTGAAGTACTTCAAACACTATATAACTATCCATTTTACCAAATAGATTCTCAGGTTATCATCAAGATTCTCAACAAGAAAATCAGAGGTATCTGGACAGTATTGTCAAACCCTTGTTCTTTGCATTAGATGAGTTCTAATTAAATGAAGCCCTTTCCTTAAAAACACCTTTTTTGACATAACATAAAAGCCTCATGCTGGCAGGTAGCAAATTCTTGCCTCTTCATGTAAGTGAGTGTTTAAAGAACTTTTCATCCTTTAAGAGGCTGTTCTCTACTCCAGATATGCAGAGACTATAGTTGTGCCTTTCTTGAATATTTTACAGCAATGAAAGGATTCTACATTTAAACACTTTCATATTAAGGGAACTGGATTTTTTTTTCATTGTTTAGGAACATAAACTAAATTCTCTGTTGATGTAGATTCCATGAAATCCCTCTAGACAATCTGATTATTGTGCAGATCTTGCAAACATCATAGTATTTATCATAAGGAATTTCTATTTGAATAAACAAAGATTGTTTTTGTCCATGGTATTTTATTCACAGGATATAAAATACTCTTGCTTTTTTTGTATTGTTTTCATTCAAAGGATAATAACTAAGCATGTGGGGCAAAAATTGTACAAAGGCTATGTCTATAGTTGGACCTGGGTGTAGGATTTCCAGATCACATATATATATACGCATGCTAGTTCTCACTGAGCTAGTGTGCTAGAATAGTACTTTAACCATGGTAGCATGGGCAGCAGCAAGCAGCAGCATGGGCTAGCTGTGCCGAGTACGTATCCATGGGGTTCAGGCAGATTTATACTCGGCACAGATAGTCTGTGTTACTGCTCGCTGCTGCCACTGCTACTGTGGCCACACTACTATTTTTAATATGCTAATTCAATTTCACCTAGTGCAAGTATGTCTATGCAAGCTGGGAATCACACCTCTGACTCATAGTGTAGATGTAGCTATAGTCAGGGGTGGGGAAACTTTTTGGCCTGAGGGCCACATCTGGGAATAGAAATTGTATGGCGGGCCATGAATGCTCACAAAATTGGGGTTGGGAGTGCAGGCTCTCGGGTGGGGCCAGAAATGAGGAGTTCAGGGTGCGGGAGGGGGCTCCGGGCTGGGGCGTAGGGAGTGGGATTCATGGGGGTGGGATGTGAAGGGGGATGCACTCGATGCAGCAGGGATCGATTTCGCTAAAGACCCACTAAATTGATGGCAGAGTGTTCTCTGGTCGACCCCAGTACTCCAACTCTCCAAGAAGAGTAAGGGAAGTTGACCAGAGAGCATCTCCCATCAACACAACACAATGAAGATACTGGGGTAAGTCGACCTAAGCTACGTCGACTCCAGCTACGTTATTCACATAGCTGGAGTAGAGTAACTTAGGTTGATTTACCCACATAGTGAAAACAATCCCTGAGTGACTCAACAGACTAAGGCTCAATGAAAATCAATGAAACTTATGCTTCTAATGAACTAAGTCACTTCTGAACATGAGACTTAGGTGCTTTTGACAGTGTTATACACAGAGTGACAAAGATCTTTCTGAAAAAAATACTCATATTCATATTTCTTTAGTATATTTTTAACTTTCCAACTTTCCTTCCTCTATCTACAAATGTAGTGTTTTTTGTTGTGCTCTCTCAGATTTAGAAAATACTTGAACCTAAACTGCATGGCAAAGGAAGAAGAAATAAGAAATGGAAAACATTGGACATGCAATGGACCGTTACTAAGGACCTGATCTAATGTCCACTGAAGTCAATGGAAAGATTACAACTGACTTCACTGGGGGTTGGATTTGGCCCTAACCCGGATTGAACAACTTAATAATATTGTTAATATAATAGTTGTGTCTGTCACAGTAGCCAACATTTTAAAATGTTTGAGCCAAATGGAACAACTTCTATAAGTAAAGTTAATGGGATTTGATTTTTATCAACATTTTTCCACGGATTGTCACCAGTAACGGAAAAATAAGAGTAAACATAATTACGTTTGCTTATGAAAAATATTTATATTTAGGCCAATATAGATGGCAAATAAATACTATATATACAATATATAATGCAAAGAAATACTAAAATGGACTGATTAAACATTTATCTCCTGTAATAAAGATGTTAGAGGAATGTATCAATTTTTATAACAAACAATTGTGGCTCTGATGCAGCAAACCACTTAAGCAAATGTTTAATTTTAAGCATGTGGGTCAAATCACATGCTTTAGTGCTTTGCTGAATCAGGGCCTGTGATTGCATTTATGACAGTGATGATAAAATCAATTTTCAATTAAAAAGTATATAGTGAAAAATATAGATTTGATAATATATTTATTCAGGATAATGTGGAAAGATCATGGGAGGAACATTTTTTTAAAAAAGTTACAGTTAAATAATAAGCAGTTTCCATGCAGTATGAATAGAAAGAAGTCCCAAATTAATCACATTCCTGTGAATGAAGAGAAAAAGCTCAGAAGAGTCTGCAAAAGCTAGGTTAATAAAATAAGTCTTGTGATTGCCTTATGTTTTAAATAAATTCATTCACAGGCATCTATACAAGCCCAATAATGTATGGGAGTTTAAAAAAAGATTTAGAGTTTGAGTTTTCAAGGTTATTCAACTGCATATAGATACCAAGACTATAGTGTAACAGGAGGAGAACCAAGAAGGAAGATAAGACTTGCTTATTATGAGTACGATGATTGACAGCCGAGCCATTTATTTTCAATAGCCTGGGAAATTAAAAACTTATTTGCATTGGAGTTAGTAAATTGCTGAAGTTATTAAATTATTTTTCCTAAATATAGCATAATAAATATTGGCATCACCATTACTTATGTTTGTTACTATTAAATCACAACAGGATGCATCATGTTCCCCCATCCAAACTCAGGATGTGAAAGACTCAAGGATAATAGGCTGAATGTGTTGAAGTGACAGCTTCTAGACAAACTCAGTAGAAAATATTGCGGCTTTATTGATTATCTATCTATCTCTGCACATACATTCTTTACATCAGATGTACTCAGCACTGAACAGATAGAAAGCCATTTCACTGTCAAATGGAGGTGCACAGACCCACAATATAACCTCAGTGTAATGTTCTCACAGTGTTCTCCCAAACTGGTATTATTACAATGCTCAATGTCAATATGCTAAGATTCTTCTTTGCCTTGACTCAGACTCCTCACATATTGATGCAACTTCATGCTAACTCGTCAGAGGACACCACGTCAGGATTAGTGTGTGTCTGTGACTTTATCCAATATAATTATTACTTCTCTCTCTCCTTTCTCTACACTTTCTTTTCCTCCCTTTTTGGGAGATAATTTTTGTTTGTTAGGTTGATTTTTACCAGGTTTCTGGAGGGAAGAGTAGCCCTAGGTCTCTTTTCCTTGAATCTGTGTGAATGGGTGGAAATCCTTGTCCAGATCCCTAATTCCTGTTGGGTCCCATTCGAGCTCCTGCTTAAAGGTGTCTTCATGCGCTAATTGAATATTCGCTTGTCACAGGTGAAGCAATCCTCAGCAGGTTTAGAGTAGGAGAAAGTGATGAGAATGGGAGAAAGACATGAAGGGTCAACAAGTCTCCATCTCACACTTCATGGGAGAAGTACTTGGCCCATTGAAATCAATGGCAAAATTCCTGTTGCTATCAATGTATCCAGGATTTCATCCTGTACCTTCAAATTCTCAGAGAAATCCATCACAGCACATAAGAGCATTATGACCCCAGACAGAGGGAATCCATTTTCTAGTGACTAGTATTATTATTGAAATACGCAGAGTAAAACATTTTGCTACACTCATCACCACTCAACTCTTGTGGGTGAAAAGGACCACATCACTGGTCTCCCTCATCTCTGAGGTTTTTAGGGGGAAATTAATCCTCAAACCACTTTTATTGCTCTTGCTGGCCTACCTCAAGGAAAAAGGGCTGCCAGCATCTTTAAAATTTTGCCCTCAATCAGCTAAGACAAAAAGTGCCCTTTTCTGTCCAGAGGCTCACTGAGGCTGTGCCTTGGGAAGGGGGCTTCCTTCTTAGCTGATCCTGCCTTGTTGAAATCAGTGGGAGCTGTACCATTGATTACAATGAGTGCAAGATCAAGCCTTAGAACAAGGCACAGAGTAGCCTATGGAGTTTCAGTTCCCTCACCTATTTTTAGCTAGAGCAAGCCCTGGGAGTATGAGTTAGCAGGATAACTAACTAGTGTGGTTCTCTCAACCATGACATAGTAGAAGAAGCAGAGGAGACACAACTGTAGATCAGAAAGGGAAAAGATTGACAGCAAAGTTATTTATTGTTTGTAACCTGGGAAATTAAAAATGTACACACAATCTAACCTATCAATTAATGATGTCATTTAGCAAATGTCCCCTAAATACGATGTAATGAATGTTAGAATCAAGCTAAATTGAAAGATACAAGTGAAAATGTAACTGTGTATTACTATGGATGGGATGTAAATATGTTTGAAAAAGAAAAGATGCCGTACTTATGTTTTCAATATGGATGAAATTAATTTAAAACTAATGTCATCCTTTGTCTCTTCTTATTTGAATTTTTTAAATACTTTTCTTTTCATTTTTTTTTAAATCAAGATGTAAGAAACCAGAGGAAAATACTGAGGCCTTGATACTGCAATTGGATCCAGGTGGGCAGATACTTGTGGCATTGCAGATGCCCATTTAATTCAGCAGTGCTCCGTGTGGGCACTGGAGTCACCCCACACAGATCCAACCGCAAGATAAATCCCTCTCTCCCGCCAATAAATGATTGTATGAACAGAAATTATGTAATTTAATTCAATATTAAAAAACCCTTTACATGTGAAGTATGATTATTGAGCTTGTAACCCCACTTACTGTCCACTATCCATGTTGCACACCCTTTCTGGCATTAAGATTCAAAGAGAACAGTACATCCTTCTTGGTTGCCAGACTGTCTTCTGCACGGGCAAGTTAAGAATAGCAATAAATTACTTTAAACTAATAAACAAATGATCAGTGGGCCAAAGATAATTTTGCAATTTAACATTAATATAAATGCATATAGAAACACAATAATCAACCCTCATCTCATTATATGAATTTAATTAGAGTGTACATTCCATTTGGAAAAAAAAAACAGTGTACATGCAAAGATCAAGAAAGCTTCTTTGGCCACAAGTCCTACTGCACATAGGGCCTGATCCAAAGCCCATTGAGCAAACTGGGATTCTCAGCTTTAGCTCAGGTCCACAGACAGGGTTGGGGCAATGTATTTTTTACCAAATGCACTGTGGTTGTTCAGTCTATCTACCTGAGGGGACTGCACTACTAATTACCAGATAGCCCCAGTCCCCATGGGTGTAAGTGGTCAGTGATGCATCCTTTGATAGTATCCTTTTTTCTTTATCTACCTCTCTTTCTGGACTGTTCCAGTACCAAAAAAAAAAAACAAAAAAACCCAGACTGCATTATACAATTTTGTTTCATTATAACAAAACTCTCTTTGCCTTTACTGCTAATCTGCAAATCAGCTTGCTCCATTGAAATACTGCCTAGCGCATAATTTTTTCAGATTTCCTCCAGCTTCATTTTCCCTAGTAGAATTTCAAATTTTCAAAAAAATGTTTCCCCCACATTTGGTGGTGGTGTATCCTTGAGGGTAGCAGTTTTAGGAAGAAATCACTTGAGACGCAGAGAGCTGTAGACCTTGAAAAGCAGCCATTTATTGCCACACACTGAACTAACCAACAACCAGCCAAAACTGGCTGGGCTATCCCCTAATAATCTAACTCAGTTGCCATAGCAACAACAAGATTCTATTACTAGGACAACCAAATACACAACATATTGCTCACCCCCCACCCCTTAATGAGAACATCCCCTAAATAAAACAAACACTAAACTAGAGAAGGAGGGTAGACTGCCTCTGTTCCCGGCTAAACCCCAGGGATTATTTTGCCCTGTAACCGTGGGCTCACCCAAGCTAAAGATCCAGCCATTGAGGAGGCCTTCTGTCTTTAGGTGGATTACGGTGGACTTCTGGTGTTGGTGCACCTGAAAGTATCTTGGGCGCAGGCCTGACAATGGGCTCAGGGGTCGTAGTGCGAACGGGTGAGGATGTGGTATTAGCTCGTTCAGGGAAGGGGTGTATCTCCACCTCAGGCAGTAATGGAGGGGGAAAGTCAGGAACAGGTGACTCTTGATTCGGTGTCTCGACGGAAGTGGTGAAGTCAGGCAACTCAACTGAAGATGTGTCCTGGGGACTAGTATAACCTGGCAACAGCTGATCTACATGTTGCCACCAGGTGAGATCCTCGGCAGTCTGGACAATGTAGGAAACAGGTCCTGTTTGAGCGATGACATTGACATGGACCCATTTAGCTCCAGAAACATAATTCCGAGCCAAAACCAGCTTTCCCAGGCTAAAAGTTAGGTCTTTTGCTCTGGGAGAACGCCTGATGACTTGATCTTGCTGCTGACTTTGCACAATTTGTCGGGGTTCAGAAGATTTCAGCAGATCAAAGCAAGTGTGCAGCTGTCACCCCATCATTAGAAAGGCCAGGGATGCCTTGGTCGTAGCATGAGGTGTGTTTCTGTAGGATAGTAAGAGGGTGTCCAGACACTTTTGAATGGATAATTGTCCCCTTGCCGATCTCAAAGCTTGTTACATTGTCTGCACAATTTCAGCTAATCCATTGATGGATGGATGATATGGTGCTGAAGTGATGTATCCCATTTGCCTTCATAAAATTTCCAAACTCCTGAGAGATGAACTGCGGTCTGTTGTCACTCACAAGTTGTTCTGGCAGAATGAAATGACTAAAGAGTCCCCGTAGTTTTTGGATAATATTCTTTGCAGTAGTGGACTGCATTATAGAGACTTCTGGTCATTTAGAATGGGCATCTACCACCACCAAGAACATGTTTCCTTCTAGTGGGCCAGTGAAGTCAATGTGAATATGCTGCCACAGGTTTACAGGCCAGTCCCATGGGTGTAGGGGTGCCCACTGGGGTGCATTCCTTACACCCTGACATGACATACAAGCTCTTGCCTTCTCTTCAATAGCACTGTCCAATCCCAGCCACCAAAAATAGCTTTGTCCTCCATGCGTACTATTCCACAGTGACTGGAATGCAGCTGTTCTAACATCTGTGATCTCAGTGGTGGTGGGATAATGACATGTCTTCCCCACAACAAACAACCAGAATGGACCAATAACTCCGTTCTCCTGGACATGTAGGTAACAAGGTGGGGTGAGATTGGAGATGTTCGTTGAGATGTTCCATGCATCACCAGGTCCATAACTTGGGACAATACTGGGTCAATGCAAGTTGCCTTCTTTACCTGAGTAGTGGTGATGGGTGTGTTCTTTACCTGTTCAAAGTAAAAGATTTCCTTCTGGGCAATATCTGGATGTTTGACTGGCAAAGGCAGCCTTGAGAGACCATCTGCATTGCAGTGCAGAGTGGATTTCCAATACTGGATTTCATATGTGTGTGCGGAAAGCAACAATGCCCATCGTTGCATATGACTAGCAGATAATGGTGGAATGCCTGTGTGTGGTCTAAACATTGAAGTCAGAGGTTGATGGTCTGTGAGAAGTGTAAATTTCCATCTGAATAGGTACTGATGAAAACTTCCGAAGTCCGAAAATGATTCCCAATCCCTCACATTCAATTTGGGCATAGTTAGTTTCTGCTTTGCTTAGGGTATGTGAAGCAAAAGCAATAGGTCTCTCTTCTCCTGAAGGCATAATGAGTGACACGACTGCTCCCACTCCATAATGGAGGCATCGCAGGCCAACTGTAGAGGTAAGGATGGATCAAAGTGCGTCAGAACTCCTGAATTTAGCAGTGCACCCTTAGCTTTGTTAAATGCAACATCATAGTCCACTTCCAGGCCTCATTCTGCCCCAGGAGTCTGGGATGTGGTTTTAACAGTATGGCTAACTGCGAGATGAACTTTCCATAATAGTTCAATAGTCCTAGAAATGAGCAAAGCTGGCTAAAATTTTGAGGAGTTGGAGCCTCCACAATAGCCTTAACTTTTGCAGGGACCTTACGAAGACCCGTAGCATCAATGATGTGTCCCAAATATTCAACAGAAGGCTGGAAGAATTCACACTTGTCTTTGCGGACTCGTAGGCCATACTCTTCCAGTCTTTGTAGGGTAGCCTCTAAATTCTTTAAAGTGATCATCCTTATTCCTTCCAGTGACCAGGATATTATCCAGATAGCACTTGACTCCTGGCAAGCCACACAATATCTGGTCCATAGCTCTCTGGAACAAGGTGGGAGCAGACGTTATTCCGAAGGGTAGGTGACAGTATCAATAAAGCGCTTTATGTGTCACAATAGTCAACAGCTCATGGGACTTTTCAGCAACGTGCATCTTTAAATATACTTGACTGAGGTGTACTTTTTCAAAAAGTTTCTATGAAGAGGTTGCTAATCAAATTATTAAATGCACACACCAATAAGGTGAGCTTGTGAATTTATGAAGGTATGTTTAAATCCCTGATTTGCATGTACTCATTGGGTGTTTTGCATGTACACACTTAAAGCTTTGACCCCAAAAGCAGACCCAAAATAAACACGTCACCAAATATAGAAGATGGGTAAACCCTCATTCCTTCAAAACTTTGTTTTGGGATAAAAAAAAAGATGTATGATTTCTGAAAGGTAGCTCAGTGCTTTTAAAATTATTATATCAAGCAGTGGTATTTTTAGTTTTTAGAAAGCATTTCCTCTTCACATCTCTACCAACAAGCCATCCTCTTCACTCACTTATAATCTGTAGATCACAGACCAGAGTCTGGGAATGTGATTGAAGATCAATGGACAGCAAATCAGGGGTTGGAGTTGGTAGGGGAAACCCACTTTTGCACTCTGATTCTGGTAGAGCCCCTGTACAGGGACAGTCTCCCTAGGCCATGTTAGAGCAGTCTGGTGGCTTAATTGTCCCAACTAGCTGAAACAACAGTAGAGGATCAACATGGTGCAGGGGCATCCCTGCCATAATCATTTCCTCCATCTATTTTTACCTGCTACTCCAATAGCAAGGAAGGCAAATGGTATATTAGCCCTTGTGCTGGCTCTAAATCCCTGAAGGTTTTCCTTGCATTCAGGTTCTTCGGATCAATTAAGTTAGCTAAAGAGACAGATTCGGTGGGTGCTGCAGTGTAAATCATCCACACCATACTGGAAGTTCTACCCCCATATCATTTAGTTGAACAGGGGTAGATATAATCATTTTCTACACAAAAATAAATCTGATTCATCCTTTAAAAAAAAAATCTCTATACCAATCATGCATACCGCTCTATTCTGGGAGAAATGTAGCCACATGTGTAATGGCTAGTGACGGGGAAGCAAGGCTGAAGTATAAAAGACAAAAGATGTCTGAATATAAAGCTGGGGAGGTACCAGCACTCCACTGAATTCTACACTGGCACCCTACTCCATAAGAAAACATTGGAGAGGATCCCTCTTTGACATATGGCAGAAATGATCATGAACTGACAAGGATATGCATTGGACCAGGGATTCTCAAAGTTTTCACAGTGTGATTCACATTGTGACAGTTTTGCGACCTTAGAAGCATAATTACTTCAGAGACTATTGAACCTAGATGTGCCAGATGCCATGGGCACATTGCATATTCATGGCTATTGTATCAATAAATATATGTATCTTTGTGTTCCTGGTTCACTGAGTAGGTTTTATGTGGAAGCTGGAATGGCTGGGGATGGGGCAGTAATTAATGTGAATTCCCAGTGCAGGACATGCAGGTAACCAGCCCTTTGAAGCTTCATCCCATGGGGAAATGGGGTCTTAACTTGTTTTACCTGTTTCAGGAGACTAAGGCCCCAAACTCTACATAGGGTCAGCCAGAGCTGACTCAGGGGAGACTCGCTGTGGAACAAAGAACTGACTAGTTTGTGTACAGACTTATCAGGATCCCATGCTGATTATGGGTAACACCTGGTAAGCTTAGCAAGTGTGTAGACTATTTACTGCTTTATGATACATTTACCTTGTAGACATTTTAAAAAAGTACACCTGATTGTATTAATTGGGAGCAAGATTGGGCCCTTTAAAAAAAGAGTGGTCTAGAATGGTCAAAACAATGAAAAGCCTGAGTGATGAATCCTATTATATATTACATCTTAAGCCATTATGAATGCATTTAATTATTTATTGAACATAGATAGGGATATGTGCACTTGGCTAGCATTCTGTGTAGGTCTTTTGTATCTATATGTTACATTTTGAAGAGCTCATCTTTTATGAATTCTGATTTCTATATCTTGTTAATAAAATATTTAAGTACACATTCTTTTAGTCACTGCATCACCACAGGAATGAGATCACATGTCTCTGACTTACCCTGCAGTAAAACATGGAGTATAATAAAAATTAAAAATATATGATTTGTTCATAAGTACTCTCTGCTGTCTAGTCTGCGTGGTTAAGGACATGATGTAATTTTTTGAAAGTTTTAAAATGTATATTGTAAAAAAAGGCAGATAAAGAAAAGGTTTCCTATGAACTATTTTCTAACTTCTTTGTTCTTTGTGAAGTTACACTGAGAGAGAGATTTAGACTCACAGCACATAAAATTAATCTCCTCTAAGGGCTCCATAGGAGCTCTGCAAGTGGAGGCAGAGCAGAGATGTACTAGAGCAGGGGTCGGCAACGTTCGGCACGCGGCTCGCCAGGGTAAGCACCCTAGCGGGCCGGGCCAGTTTATTTACCTGCTGACGCGGCAGGTTCGGCTGATCGCGGCTCCCACTGGCCGCGGTTCGCCGTCCCGGGCCAATGGGGGCGGCGGGAAGCGGCACGGGCCGAGGGATGTGCTGGCCGCGGCTTCCCGCCGCCCCCATTGGCCCGGGACGGCGAACCGCGGCCAGTGGGGGCCGCGATCGGCCGAACCTGCCACGTCAGCAGGTAAATAAACTGGCCCGGCCCGCTAGGGTGCTTACCCTGGCGAGCCGCGTGCCGAACGTTGCCGACCTCTGTACTAGCAGCACATCTACCATACCTCCTCTCCTTCCTTGGTGGCTGTGCTTGAGGGGAGGTTGAGAGTACTTCCTGGCTGCTCCATCTTCATCCAGATTCATAGATTATAAAGCCAGAAGGGACCAGTGTGATAATCTAGTCTAACTTCCTGTATAACACTAGCCTTACGGATTCTCTGCTGGATCACTAGCATACCATAAACCTGGCATGAGTTTATTCTTCTGAGTATGGAATTTGGGGAAGGGTTTTGCTCTTTAAAGATAATTCCTAAGTGCACTCTTTGAATTTATAGATGGTCCTTAAAACATATTAAATTATGGAAGTGGCAGAAGAACTCTGAACTTGGAGCCATCTTTTTTTTCATTCAATTTCACAGAAAGGGTCTGTGAAAAAAAAAAATTAACTTGCCACCTGTTGTGTATTTGGTTGTTGTCGTAATTGATCACAGGAGGAATTGCAATCTAAATCTCCAGCCCAGAGGGAGAGGGATGTGAGTTCCTAACCCCAGAGAGGTGATGAGTAGAGGCCTGAGATCTGAGGAAGGGAGCTCTCAAGGAGGGAATGAAGAGGACAGAGATGCAGTTAGCTTGGAAACTGTGACACGTATTTCTACAGAGAGATTGCCTGATGAGTGGCACCTTATGTTCACAGTCCTGTGGCCCTGTATCTTCCCATTTATGATCATATCACTTTCCTGTGGCAACTACAGCAATTGATTGCATGGAAAAGTAATGGGCATAGATTTTGCTTCCTTTAATGTAATATATCTGCTGGAAATAAAGAGGAGAGCCAGCACCACAGGATCAGTTAGCTCTCTGTAGACCACCTGAGATTCACAGTCAAAAGCTGGAGAGGTGTTCAGCTAAGTCAGGGGTCTCAAACCAGGGTCCATAGTGACCAAGGAGCTGTAAGAACTTCCCAGGAGTTTCCCTGCACCTCCTCTATGGTCCTTTTGTTTGAGAAAGAGAAGGGGAGATTTCATTTTCTCCTTTCCTGCACAGTTTGACATTGGTGGCTAGCCATTTCTAAACAGTAGTTTAAAATATTATCTATTTACTTATTTACTTACTTATTTTTTTTGCTGCCTTTGGAATGAACCACGTTGGACCAAATAGCAGTATTTATTTAAAAAATAAGGAAAGATGTCTCTGTAACTTCATAAACTGGTCAAAAGACCAGGCCACTTTGCAGATGCCCAAAATTAACCCTTAAAAAAAAAAAGCACTGCTGTAGCTGAGCTACATCTGCACCAGTAAGACTGGAAAAGGAAAGGGGGGGAGGGTATAATTTTGATGGCTAATAGTAAAAGTGGGAAACCATGAAAAGGTAAAAGTTTCCAATGCTTGGGAAGTTTGGGACACACTGGGCCAGGTACCCTAGTCGATTTACCTCAACTGTAAATTCTCTGGTTTTGGGAATTTGTGGTGTTCCTGCTGTGTTTCCTGTTCTTCTAATGAAAAAATGGTAGTAATGTTATTCGGATATATGAACAGTTTATGCAAATCTAAACTCTACAGTACAAACAAATTTGATCCTAATGGTATAACTCTTATGATGTTTCTGAGGGATAATTGTTAATATTGAATCTCACTGTAGGGCTCAGTGGGGTAGATTAAGGGGAAAGCATATGGGTTGTCTTACTTGGAACTTCATTGTTTGAAAGTTTACTGTTTAGAACTGTTACAAATTGTGTTACAATTACAATCAACGGTGTATTAACACACTAGTTCAAGACAGCGTTATGAGGTCTTAAAGAGTCCAGACACTATTGTTAGTAGAGAAATTATGCATGCTTGATGATAGTCTAAAGCTGTTGATTTGGCAAATTGATAAATCCATTGTTTAAAACCATTATGCTTTTTAAGGCACATTTTGCGATTTCATAAAATGTCATTTATCTAGTAAGAATCATGCTTGTTTGGAAATGCGCTCCATAAAGTATCAATAATTCAGTTTCTGCATACATATGAATCTCACCAGGGGGCTCAAACTATTTTGACCTAACAGTGGACAACAGAGATAAAATGATTTATTTTAGCTAATATAGAATACATCCATGTGAAAAGACAGACTCCTATAATGCATTCAATGTGCCTTTAAAAAAAAAAAACTGAAGCATTTGTTTGTATTTACATGGGAGCCTTTATGTTCCAGCTGATGAAAAATTCAGTTATTGTGTGAAGATTTTATATGGCCAGGAAAAGGAAAAAACAAACCAACCAAACTGAATCAAGTTAAAAAATTCCATGTCCATCCAACAAAACACAGCTTCCACTTTCAGTAAGAATAGTTGTGTAATAGTTATCCTTTACCTAGCACTTTGCCTCTTCAAAGCACTCATCTAACAATGGTTAATCAATCATTTCAATACCCTTGAGAATTGGAAATTAATTACCCCATTTTACAGGCTCGGGAAAAGACAGAATGCAGAGGAACATGTTTAGCCTGTGAGTAAGTGGGTGAATTTGCTGGAAATATGCCAATTTACACCAAGGCTGAATTTAGTCCAGAAATTTTAAAGTGACTTGACCAAAAGTCAGCAAGCAAGTCAGTAGTAGTGCTGGGATTGGAACTTCTATGCTTCATTTTCAGCTGGCCGAGTTCAATAAAGTGATATCACTTTACAGAAGCAGAGGGTCTGGTCCTGCCATGCTTCATCTAGTAGACCAGGGTGCCTGTCTGTAAGGACTCAAATGTAACTTTAAGTCAGAGCATCAAGCAGTTGGTATTTTAGGACTTGAAAACTGGGTTGTTTCAATTAGGAAATATAATGAGTGCACAGTGCACATGAAATTAATTGATTATCCTAATCTACTTTTATTTACAAATATATCATTCTTGCTTACAGAATGTGAACAGAGAGGATGAAAAGAATACCAAAATTCATGCTTGCATATTCACTGAATTACAGCAAAGAGTTCCCTTCTAAATTAAGCTTGGATAAACTCAGTGGTCTCTTTCCAATACAAAACAGTCATTTCCCCCTCATCTGTTTGTCCCGTCTTTTCTTCCATTTGCTAAATTCTTCTGTTAAGGCTAAGCAAGCTACCACCACCCATAATATAGGGCTTGATTTTGTAAACACTTAAGTGACATCTACACTTGTGAGCTATGTCCACACTGCTGCTAGTTGGTAAGTGCAGTTAGTGTTACCATTTCAGGGGCAATATACCAGACTTCTATGAGTCACAGGAGACACTCTAGGAACCACCTTTCTGCATATCGCTGGACCTATCTGCCGCCTTCACACATTTGGTGTTGATAACTCCCATTCACCTTTCTCTTCTGGCAGAAGATGTGGATCCAGTGCTGGATGATGCGATTCTGCTTCTGCTATTTGTCATGGGAAAAATATTCATGAGGTCCAGTACTTGATCCACTAGATACGTGATGGAATCATGTCAAAACTTTGACATACCTCAGATGGCTGACCAAAAGGGTGAACGATAACACACTGTGATCCCATGGAGCCAACATTGTCATTGCTAAAATTGCCATATGGTGTGCCCATAGGTGGATCACTGCTTCCGGTCCAGGAGAACTGGCATGGTATGGTGTGATCACATCATTTGGGAAATATGTCAGTTGCAAAGCAGTTTGGGGTCAGGAAATTCAGCGTCAGCATGATGATTGTACAAGTTTGCCAAGCTATCAGTACTCATCAACCTACGGGTGATTGCTATAACACAAGTACCAGAACGTATAGCTCAATTGCAGTGAATGCAGTTTCCAAAGTGTGTAGGGGCTATGGATGGCATGAATAGCACCACACTTTGCCCACCTAAATAAAAAAGTAAATATGTGAACCAAAAAAGTTTCTATTCACTCATTCTGCAAGGCTTAGTGGACCACAGGTGTCAGGGCAGGAACATCAATGTTGGACCCCCACAAAAATTCCATATGACGTCAGGGTGCTCAGGAGATCAGGGGGTAGCTGAGGGGGAAAGAAGGGACTTTAATCCCCAGAAAAAAACATGGTTATGTACAGTGTGCCAGTCATTTTGAGGCACCCTGTATACCCACTCCTAATTTGGCTTATGAAGCCAGACCCTGGCATCAATGACCAGCCAAAATGGAATTCAACTACAGCATAGCTGCAGAATGGTTGTTGAGTGTGTTTTTGGGTGTGCTGAAAGCTTGTTGGTGATGGCTGAGCACCAATGTGGCCAATGTGGTTTGGATAATTGTGGTGCGCTGTACCCATCATAATATATGTGAAGGAAAAGGGGAATACTTCTGAATGGAATGGGCACATGACCAAATGGGTTTGCGGAGCTTGTACAGAGAACCAGATTCCACCTACATGCACAATGATCCTACTTCCCGGCAGGCAAGGGGAATCTGGGAAGCTATATGCTCAGCAGGGAGCAAGAAGGTAACTTCTATGAGTGTGCTGAGGGACATGTCACCCTATGCTGCTGTGGGGAAAGTGGAAGATTACATTGGCACATTGTGTGCCCACATACCTTTGTATTTTGAGCCTCTGCAACTGATGTTTACATATATTCACTGCAGACAATTGTGTGAGGATGCCTCCACAAGAATATTAGCTTTGGTTATGGGTTTGAGCTGTAGCTGGTTTTGACACAGTTCCAGAGCTGAGCTGCCAAAGGCCACAATATTAATAATTTTTTTAGCATTTCAGGAATGCAACTGTTACACTCTCCTTCATTCTCAAGCAACTTTTGCAGCCTTCTTTAAGGGCTGGCCATCATTTGGAGAACATAGCAGTTTTCATGGTACCAGAATGGAAAAGAGAGGTGGCTTTCCAGCCCTGTGGCAGAGATCCAGCAATCTATGTCAGAGACATGTTTCTGTTAATGGTCCCAACCTCTACATAAAGCTGAATGGGGGGTTTGGTCACCTATGAAGTTGGACCCAGCACATTTGAACTGCCATTTAAGCTGAAGAACCAGCTTGAATTTCTGTTACATCCAAAATTTGCTGAAATATGGTTACAGGACTGGGAGGCAATTAGAATAAAATAACGGTATTCTGAACTAGTAAACAGAGTTCCCATGGACAACGAAAAGCAAACCACTAAGAACACCCCCCCGACCAACCCTCTAACCTCCCCCTATATCACCAGAAAATCCAGCCCCTTTGTCCAGAGAACAATGGTAAAAGGGACAGGAAAAAGTTACACCACAATTGTATTGTGTTCCCTGAACTTTCCAATGAACGCTGCAAGCCATTTGTCTCTTCACTGCAAAGGGAAACAGTACTGTGTTTCTACAGTCTGGCTCGGAGAGTGGAGCAGACAGACACCAGGCACGGGGAACAATAAAACACACACATTCCTAATGTTCACAGGTATAAAAGACTGTTGTGATGTTCATCGGACAACAAAAGGTTTCCCTTTCCCTTCCCTGACCTAAGTAGGCTCACACCTAACCCACTCAGCCCCCACCCCACAACTTCTACACAGCTCCTGCTCATAAGGAACAGTAAGACAGAGGTAAGGGAGGAGTTTATTTTTGAACAACCACAAGTTTTCTACAACTGTCCTACAACCAGAGCTTTTCCAAACCAATCTCCTCCCTCCCTTTTCCTTGGCCTGCACAGCCCCAGGACCATTGCTACCTGCATGCAGGCCAAGAAATGCACAGACACAGGGGGAAAATGACTGTTCATCAATAATCTTTGTTATAGTTTCCACTAAATGCATAAGAGTGGCTCATGGGATTTATACAAAATCACTCTCCTTCACACTGAAGCTTCAGGGGTTCAGATATGGACAATAGAAGGCTTATGGCACAATAATGCACGTGTCGGCATGTATAGTCACTGTTGTAGACATAGCTTTACACACATAGGTTGCTTTAATCATGTTAGTACTCATATTGACTTCATTGGGAGTTCTATTATTCATGTGTGGGTGTTTGTAGGATTGGCTGCATACAGAAGATAGCATGATTTCAGAAGACTTGATGAATGAAGTAAGACAAACATCATCCTACCCCATAAATTTATCCTCCATTTGAAACAACTGCCTACAATTTCAAAAATAAGGGACCATTCAAGACTTTGATAGTTCATTGTACTGTAACTGACCTCCTCCTCATATGATCAAAAGAGGATTTACATGTTTATTATCGGCCAAATATTCAAAACTTGTTTTTGAATGTACTATTACTATAGGGAGGATGTGACCTGGTCTGTCAGTTTTCCATGTGCTTACTATCTTAACATAAGAACGGCCATACTGGGTCAGACCAAAGGTCCATCTTGCCCAGTATCCTGTCTTCCGACACTGGCCAATGCCAGGTGCCCCACAGGGAATGAACAAAACAGGTAATCATCAAGTGATCCATGCCCTCTGACCCATTCCCAGCTTCTGGCAAAAATTTTATATAAAACTTTATTTGTAAAATAAGTCTGCTACCAATTTTTGGTCACATAGGTATAATAAAGCAGAGTAAATATGCTATGGCTATTAGAAGGGGGGAAATCAAGAATTCATCTGGCTTTCTAGTAAAATGTATCAATAACTAATTTATTTTAACCCATACAATTAGTATAATCTTCCCAATCACTGTAAAAGAATCAGATAAATAAGAATGTAGCCAAAGACACACAAAGTGGGGGTGTTAACACTGAAATATATTTTCAATCTATTTTATTTCCTATAAACTCTGTCATGATGTCTCCTCTCCCTCTCACAAAGAGAAAAAACCCAAACTATGGGTGATGGTAGAAAAGTCTCATATCTGAGTGCAGATATGGTTCCAATATGCATTTAAAGGCTGGTACAATAGAGTCCTGATTTTTCTATATCCAGCAGAACTTAAAACATATTAGTACTAATGAGAATGAAAGTAATTACTTGTAGTAATGGAACAGCTTTTGTTGTTGTTGTTGTTGTTGTTGTTGTTGCTGCTTTAAAAAAAACACAGAATTTAGGTGGTGTGCCTGCCATTAGAACAATTAGTGCATTGGTGCATGGTGTACATGCAACTGAAACCTCCTTGAACTGATAGCTATCGCAGGTCATTCTCACTCATTTTTTTTCTCTGTCCTTGCTCACACATCTTATGTCTGTTCAAGCATTGGCTTAATTTACTTAATTAACTGAAACTTTTTTAAGGCCTCAATAGTTTCTGTATAATGGACATACTGACAATATATTTGATCTGTTATTCTTACATTCATTCTAATTAAAATGTACTTATTTCTTTTCCAAGAGCTTCTTTTTTTTTTATTCCTCACACAAGCTCTAATAGAACTATATTTTCATGCCACATAGGCACAGGTTTTAATAACTTACAATTTGAAAGAGCTATTCAAGTGTGCTTTCAATGTGATCAGATGTGGCAAGAGTGTCAGATTGCCCACTGAGTATCAGCAACATCAGAACAAAATAATAGTCTCAAACACTTGTATTTTTAAATTAGGTTTTCATGTTGATTTTTCCTGTGTGTGTGGGTTACAAGAATGGTGGGATGCGGTATTACAAACCTTAATGACATGCTCAATCTTGGGGAGATCTTTTCAAATTGATAATACATGTATTTTAATGCCAGAGCTCAATCACAAATTTGTGTAAATTGGTGAGTTTTGTAGTATAATTATTTTTCCATTGATAGAGGTTAGTGCATTATCGAATGAAAGTTTCCTAAAATCTTACATTCTTCACAATATTCTGAGCTGACACAAAGAGATTTGACAAAATTATATCTATTCAAATTGAACACATGAGATTCTGACGGAACACATGAGATTTAGAATTTGGAATACCTTGATTAGATATCTTTGGTTATCTTTTGTTGTGTGTCTGAGTTAAGGACAACTCAAGATTGTCAAATAACAGGCTGAATTGGAATTATTTAATCAAATATTATCAGAGATTAGTACAGCACTATACAAAATAGACAAAACAGATACCTTACCACCCGGGGTTTTAAGATAAAAAGCTGTCTGTGTCTCTTCTTCACTGTATCTAGTGGGACACGATAATTCATTCCCCAATTAAGTTCCCAAACCAGTGTCATTATATAGGGTTTTTAAACAAATGTGTTCTGATGTGATTTCTATATGTTCTCAATTGAATAGGACTACCTATCACTCAAGGACCAGAGTTCTGGGCCTTAGAATTCAAAATACTCTGTTAATATCATAAAGATTCTAAAGAATATTTAATATGTTAATAAATCAAATATACAGAAAAAACAGAACTAAAGGATTAATATTTACTAAAAGGTACTAACACTTTGATGCAGTAACTTAAGTCACCACATCATTTTCCTCCTTTCCTAGAAGTCTCAGTTATATTGTGCCTCGGGACCTGATCTTGGAAGGTGCTGAGTGCTTCCTGTTAGATGGTGAGCATGTTTAGTTCCCAATGACTTCAGTGGGAGTTGCAGGTGCTAAGCTCTCAGCAGCTTAAATCATTAGGCTCTGACTGAGTTGAATGTTGGAGTGTTAGATAATGATTCTCAGTAGGATTGGTGGAAAAAATTCTGGTGAAATTGTTTTGACAAAAAATTGGTTTTTCAACAAAACACTTTTTTCCAGTGTCTGCTTAGCACAGAAAATCTCAACTTTTCAACGAAAAAATTGAAAAGTTTTCAGATGAATATAGAAGACTTTTGGGGTTTGATTTTCCAATGAAAAATTAAAGTTTTCCAAGTGGGTGGTGGGGGGAGAGAGAAAAAAACGTTTTTTTCTGAATAGCACTGCTTATTAGCTGAGATCTGGATTTCATTTCAGTTCAGAGCCTCTGTTTGAGAAATATACATATATATTAAAAAGGAGCCCCCAATGGGTGCAACTTCCTTCATGTAGGACATGTGAGTATCATGTTCTTGCCTTGTACTTCAGATATAAAGAAACAGGTGATTTGAAAGTTTGTCTACTATTAGGGCAGACTGTAGACTAGAAATTAAATATTATGGTCGTGACCCTTTCTTGTGGCAGAAGAGAATAATTTGCAATTTAGGAGGAGGGGTATAAAGGTGGCTTTCAGCCACCTTATCACTTAACTCTAGGCCAGGTATGCAATTTCCAACTCCCCCACTATAGATACAACATCCTGAAATCTGTTTTAGTGGTGCCCATTGCCAATGACAACTTTAGGCTTTTATGCCATCTGGGGGATCACCAGGGCACAGGCACAAGAAGCCATATCAGCCAGAGATAGGGGATTGCATATAAGCAGTTATGCCAGCTTTATACCATCAAAGGCTTAAATCATCATCCTGGGGTGATCTTCCTTTGGCGGCCTACTCAGGCTTCAGGGTTAATTTGCACTGGTGATGCAGCATAAAAGTTATGTCTTTACTATAGGGTTAACCCCAGTTCTTTCTCAAGTGTTGCCCCTAACCCCCCCTCCCATACACACACAAAACCCTCTCACCCAATTTTCAACCTGGACAGAGGGTACCAAGTACCCAGAGCCACAGTCAAGTACCCAGAGAGACAGACAAGTTCTCCCACATTCCACTGGGAAAGAATCAGAGCAGCTCAGCTGACTGCTGAATGAAACACAATGGAATATGCCCCCACAAGCCCTAACATCTAACTGGAGTTCAGCACCAGTAAGGACAAAAACCACTGCTTATCATGCTGACTGATATGACCTCATTGTTTATTTTTACTTCCTTTTTTATAGCCATGCAATTATCTTTGAAAAGTTATGGAACATGTGGTTCCCCCTAGCCCCCTATTTGTTCTCTTGTTTTATACATGGATGTAAGCCCCTTGGGGCAGGCACTGTCTTTTGTTCTGGGTCTGTACAGTGCCTAGCACAACGGTGTCCTGGTATGACTAGGGCCCCTAGGTGCTAGGGTAATACAAATACATAAGTAATAATTAACTCAGGTGTGGCTTTGTAGTGTGGCTGCTCACACTCAGGCTATACTAATCCAGGAGCTCAGACTTGGGTGCCAACCACCAGAGTGAACTCTTCAGAGAAGACATACTCAAATAGGTTACAGTACAGCCAAAGGTTAGGTTGGGATCACTATATAAACACTAACTGTTGTCTTCGAACAGCGAGAGCAGTTTTTTTAGTCCAGTGAAATCAGTGCACCATATGATTTGATTAAGGCTATAATGGAATGTTTAGGGTCTTAAATCTTAAAAACAGTCTTGAAAACATCAGATTCACAATAAAACTCTTAATGGGGAAGAAATTCTTCTGATAATCTGAATCTGTTAAAACATGCTGACAGGTTATTAGACTGATCCACAATGATCAGTAAATAATGGTTACCAAGTTCTGATTGAGGAAAAGCTCTGTATATCAACAAAAACCTATATAAAGCCATGTTTACACTAGGAAATTGAACCACCGCTGAAAATGTTTTCAACACCACCCTACTGCACTGATATTGAAAATGGTTTAAGAGTCACTTAAAGAGACAGGACAAAACTCTTTCCGTCATAATTCAGAAAGTAGGTAGAGTCAAAGGTCCTTGAGGTTTCTGTTTTGATCCTTTCCCTACAGAACATTTACTGTCATTCCTGAAGCATTTTGTCAATATCTAGCTAACATTGTACCCAACAAGCTTTTCAAGAATTCTTTGCTTTTGTTACTGATAACATGATCAAGAGTTTAAGTGACAGGTGAGTGTAAAACCTCTATCTTGAGGTTGCCAGGCAGTGTCTGTTTATATAGATGTTCATCCACACCTGAAATATTTCCAATTATATTGTTTACTTTAGCAATGGCTTTGAGACAACTGAATTCCAAACAAACCTCACTCCATGGACTTTTCTACCTGATTGATGTGATAACTGAAATATTCAATTTAAACTTCCACCATAGAATGTTGTGTAGAGGCATGTTGTTCAGTTCAGAAATGAAGATAGGCTCCCTTATAAAAATAGAAAGGTTACTACAGTTTTATGCTGTTAATGGTCCAAAACATGCCACTAAAATAATGCTACTGTAGGGATTGGTGTGATTGGTGTAGAGAAATTGATGAAAGGCCCTTGTTCTCTTGCTTCATGAAGAGCCTACGTCAAGTCTCAAAACATGCTTCTTTGAATAAGTTTTCAGTATTCCTATGAGTTCAGCTAGGACACTGATAAGTTTGAATATAATACTTTTTTAGGTTTAGTACCCATCAAGCTATTTGTTCTTTGTGATTATACAATTTCTAAAGACACTAAGATTGCATGACCGGTTTGAATAATTTACTTTCTTCTATAGAGGTATTAATGGAAGATTTCTATCACTTAATGACGGACAATAACATTCTCCTACTTTTAAAAGAGAGATTCCATCTAAAATAAGAGAACAATTTCATTGTACCATATTTCTACAACAGCAGTACTCCCATCTCTACAATACTTAGCTGGAATCAGTGCAGGCAGACAGATTACCAGATACCTCTCATATGTACAGTGATTCTTTTAACGAGTGCCATATAAAAGTTGAGACTGACAACGTCACAGGTCTTAACTTATCAATGATTTCTCTTTCTGAGCCTCAATCTGTGCTAGAAACAACCTTCTTCAACCCACATTGTAGATACCAAAAGTTAGTATAGTTCTCTGTGGATAAGCTTCCACACAGAGAAACACATCTCTACTATTAGCACTAACTAGTGACCTAGTTATCATGAATCGTTCCTGGTGTCTCCATTTTCTTGGAGTCAGAGTGGATTATTTAATGATCCCTTCTGGCCTTAAATTCTCTGAAAAAATTGTTGGCAACCTCAGCCTAAAGGTCAATGGCTGAGAGAAGTGCAGTAAAGACAGTGTTATTCTCTGAACACCAGAGGTGGACTCTCCTATTGAGTGTACTGGTACATTGGTGAAGCTATGTTACGGAGCTTGAACATTCTATGTCTGTTCTGCACTTGACATACTTGTTCTGTGACTAAAGAGAATCCACAAGAGTAACTCCAGTTCCTTTTCAAAACACTACTTTTGCACAAAATTGAAAAAAAAAAACCCCACAAAACAAGAACTACCCTCACTCCAAATGAACTGATGCCCTCCTTCCTGAAGTTTCATAATTAGAGACTAACACATGCAAATTCAAGAAAAATCCAATGGGGCAAATCCTGTTCCCTACACAGAGCCCAAGTAATTTGTCATTGTGCTGGAGACTTCTACAATAATTCCCTGAAAGGAATCTTCCTTGGAGGCTGTGGAGTACAATTGGAGCCAATTCATATGAAGTAAGGAGCTTTAAGTACTGCAGCAACTGTGTGGGGTTATTGCTTATAATCTGGAGTGTTTTTGACTGGCAGAGTTCAAAAGACTTGTCAATTGGCAGCAGTTGTAACAGGAGCTGGATTTCTGAGCATGAACCCAAGAGTGAAGTGGAGTTCAGTGCAGCGTTCTGCAAGAGTTACAACCATAAAAACCAGACAGAGCTGGGAGCTGCATTCCTCAGTGTTTTGTATGATGCCATCTATTGTTGCAGGTAAACAGCAATGCTTACCTTGATCATAGCAGTTAAAGAAAGAAAGAAATGGATTAAAAAAAAATCTAGTTATAACATTTAAGTATACACGTGCAATGTTAACAATTAAGATTCTTTGAAAGGTTTCTTTTAAGGCCAGTTTAGTTTATATGCAAATAAAACCACCTGCTTTTTAAAATGACAGTATTTTAGGAGTATTTTTAAAATTAGCTGCTTGAGTGTGCCAAATGTTAATCAGAATATGATGGTTCTTCCTTAAATATCTTAACTTTTACTCAAGTGATATTAAGGTAAATGAAGCATAATATCTATGTAATGGTGTCCAGAATATTGTTTAATAACCTCTCAAAAAGTCACAAGGGACATTACATAGTCCAAAGGGCATTATAGAAAGCTCTCTTGTTTGGCACTCAATACAGTCTCCTTTGAGACAGATGCACTAGGCCCGAAAAATGCAGGCAGCTCCTAGCAAAGATTCTTCAAGCAGTTTCAGGATTCTCTCATCCAGCCACTATAGTTCCTGGAGCAGGGCCATTGGAGTACATAGGAGCCAGAGGGGGGCCATGCCAGACCCTGCTCCCCAGTGGGAGCTCGAGGGCCAGCTTAAAGTGGCTGGTGAGCCAGATGCGACCTGTGGGCTGTAGTTTGCCCACTCTTGGATTAAACTATAGATGAAACCTCATAGACTAAGTGCACAGGGATTTGACCTTCCTTTCTTTCACAGTCTCCTTCATTCCACCCAGTCATTCTGGATGATCACACTGGATCTGCTGCTTTTCCAGCACTACATATCAACAGAGGTGTAAATTCTTCTCCATAAAATTATAGTCCCCTCTAGCTAATGAAATACACATTAACTCACAAAGTCTTATCAAAGTTTCTCATATAAATATGTTTGTTCATATAGAAAATTATGAAAGAATCAAAGGACAGATAACATGTAAAGATTTATTAGTCTCATTTGTATATGACACCAACACCAAAGCCAACAAAAAACAAAAACTAAAATCAGATGAAGTGGGGGAAGCCTTAAAAAGTATTAGTTTTGCTAAAATATAGAGTTAATACTATTACTTTTCACAAATGTGCTAATTTAATTAATCTCAGACTATACAAAGAACTGTAACAAAGAAACCAAGAGCAATAGATCTGAATTAATACATTCAAAAAGGTAATTTTCATCAATTAATGAGATCTTCTGGGGAGTTCATCATATGCAATATATTATATACAGCTAATTGCACCTGTTCAGCCTCATTTGCCTCTTGGAATCTGCAAGTGATTCTATTACTTTTCACTTTCTTTTCAGCTTTGGCATTTAATCTTTTTTAAAGACTGATCACAACCTGAATCAAATTGAAGTTCAGAAAGACTTTTTCATTGTAACTATTATTTATTCTTTGCATTACTGGCAAGGAACCCTAGTCATGGATCAGGACCCTATTGTACTATCTGTGGTGTTGTGTTTTCTGACAGTTCATGTAATCCCATATTTTTCCTAATATTATATCTGCTGTCATTTAAGAAAGAAACAAATCTTTAGAGGTGTGGTCGATACTCACCTAGTAAAGTATCTGATACAAATAGTGAAAAACTGCATTATGGAAATTAAATTAAAATCGCCATAAAATGGTTAAATGTAAGGGAAATAGCTGACTGTCTGAATGGGTTGGGTGTAATAATTCAAGCTAAACTGTTGAAACAGTTGAACATTGTGTCAAAAAGCAAAAGCTTCTTTCAAATATAATAAGTTGTAATAGTTTTCTTTTACTAGGCCAGGCTGCCTGGCACCAGGCTGAGGTCATGTTTTGAGTGATAGGCCAAGTGCCCTTTTAATGTGTTTAGGACAGGGCTAAAATGGAAAGTGACAAAACAGAGCAAGAAGGAACTTTGTGCAAGTAGAGAAGCAATTTTTCTGGAGATTTTGAATAGATCTGTTAGTGTATTTCTCTCCCATCAAGAATTAACCAACTTCAGCAGTCTAGGCCTTTCAGTTTGGAACAGTAATATATTTGTGACATGATGAGACTAAATCTGCTTTGCAGTTTAAGAGTGAAATCCTGCCCCCCTCTCCCCCAAAGTCAATAACAAAATTCCCATTAACTTAAACAGAGTCAGGATTTCATCACAAACTATGATCAAATAGAACCATATTATAGTTTCCTAAAAGCTCATTGGAAAAGGGAATAATAATAATACTTATTTCTTAAAAAGTGCTTTTCATCAGTTGATATTCTGGTGTGCACTAAAGGTTCCCCAGAGCACTTTAATGTAATACTGTTTCAAACAGTGCTATGCTAAAGCACACCAGCATGGTTTATGTGGACCAATTAATGTGCATCACAGTGTGCTTTAGAAATCCATTGCCATAGAGCACATTACTTCACCATGAAGACAAGCCTGAAAAGGATTAAAAACAAAAACAAAAACAAAACAAAAAAAGATGACTTTTAAGCCTCTGTCATGTGATCAAATTATCCAACCAATGATATGATTTGGTTGAGATTTTCAGAATAAAGAACTATTCACTTTAAGTAAGGGTGGCAGAATCTGCCCAAATACTATTTGTTTAGTATCAACAATGAGCTTGGCACTTTACAGAGTTTGAGGGAAACAAGTCGCTGCCCTGGAGCTCTTAAATAAAAGGTATTTACAGAAAAGATAGCTTAATTGAAATCCATGCCTGGGAACAACAACATTTTCATTATACTTTATTTGTATAAGTGCATGTGGTGTTTGCACTGGAGGAAATGGGGTTTTAAGAGGGACTTAAGTGAGGAAAAGGTGGTAGCTCAGTAAATCTGAGTGGCTGGTGACTGTTTTTCCAAAATTCAGCCAATTGCTTGCCTACATTTATTGTAGCTAACTTTTCATGCAAAGGAGAAGGTAGAAAAAATAGAAAATGGATTTCAACTAATCAATATTTTTTTTAAAAAATACTCTTCTCTTAAAAATGTGATGAGCTTGGTTGTACTAGAAACAGCCATTTGAAATGGGAGACTTAGTTGTGCAGTTCAGTACGTTCCCCAAGGTTTAGCACACAGAAGATCTAGCCCACCCTCTCTCCTTTTGCACCGCTCCTTGTTCCTCTGGATCCTGCCAGGAATTGCCTTTCTGACAGCAAGCAGTTTATTTTATTTCATGCTGCTGTGTCTTGATTGGCTGTTGCTGATCTCCAGCCCTTCTAGCTGCTGGAGGACCAGATCTCACTGGTTCCCAAGATGGCTGTTATTTTCCTCTCAGAGAGTTATTTCCTGGGGCAGGGTGCAGCAGAGCAGAAGGGCCTCCAGTAGTGGGCCACAAAGGCCTAGTATATCCCATCACACCCCATTGCACTAGTGAGAGGTTTCAAGCCTGAAGGGAGGGGTAAAAAGCTCAGCTCAGTTATGTCTGACTGGAAGGAGGCCTCTCATGTTTGCCCTGGAAAGAAGGCCTGACTAGGGTCCAGTGGACATTCAGAGACTGCCTACATGTAGACCAAGTGGGAGCCAGGATCTCCATAGATGCTGTTAGATGCAACAGCCTCATGTGAAAGAGGGGGGAAAAGAAGGTAGAGCTGGTGTGGGACTTTTACAATTTCTAAGAACATAAGAACATAAAAATGGCCATACTGGGTCAGACCAAAGGTCGATCTAGCCCATTATTGTGTCTTCCAATAGTGGTCAATGCCAGGTTCCCAAGAGGGAATGAACAGATCAGGTAATCATCAAGTGATCCATCCCCTGTCACCCACTCCCAGCTTCTGGCAAACAGAGGCTAGGGACAGCATCCCTGCCCATACTGGCTAATAGTCATTGATGGACCTATCCTCCATGAACTTATCTAGTTCTTTTTTGAACCCTGTTATAGTCTTGGCCTTCACAACATCCTCTGGCATGGAGTTCCATAGGTTGACTGTGCATTGTATGAAAAAATACTTCCTTTTCTTTGTTTTAAACTTGCTGCCTATTAATTTAATTTCATGACTCCTAGTTCTTGTGTTATGAGAAGGAGTATATAACACTTTCATGATTTTATAGACCTCTATCATATCCCCCCTTAGTCATCTCTTTTCCAAGCTGAAAAGTCCCAGTTTTATTAATCTCTCCTCATATGGAAGCCTCTATGTAACTAATCTGTTTTCCTTTTTGGATCTGTGAAGGAGTGAGACTGTGGGAAAGGCCTAGAGACAGGCTAAAATAGGAAGTAGCCCTGGGAGGAAGCAGAGGATCTGAATAGATATATTTTAGCTGCTCATTACAGGGTCCCTGAGCTGGAACCCCAGTTAGAGAGAGGGCCTGGATTTCCCTTCAGGCCTAGCAAGGAGGGAGGCATGAAGATCGGGGTGGAGGTCTACTGGGTCTGTAGATGGGCCAACGACACAGCATGCTGCCACTGTTTTGTTGGAGTCTCTGTTATCATGGATGGGGTAGGACTATACATGACCTGGCCAGTGGGATGAGTTACAAGAAGTAGATTACTGCAATGCTGGAGCAGCTGTCAGGAAGGGGCACCAGACAAGATGACCTTGTTATGCCACTTCCAACCATGAAGAAATGTGCCAGCCAGTAACTCATACTTCTGCACAGATGTGTCCTTGTCATTTCAGTTTATATATTGAATTTAATACACTGGTATGCATTTACAGTTATTGACTACATTGCATTGGCAGAAAAGTCCTATTCAGTACCATATGACCACTTGGCTATAAGTGTTAGTGAGATTTTTATCAAGTCTCCATTCATTAAAAAAACAACAACAATATTCAATGTCAACTCAAAGCCTGGACAGCAAATGTAACTTTCAGGGCCTGATTCTCCCTTGTCTTGCACCTAGTTTAACACCTGTTCAGAACAGGTGTAAAACTCTACCATTTTAGCAGTCCCCAGTAACAACCAGACATATATTTGGCTATTCAAATTACAGCCAAATTTCCAAAGACACTGCTGAAATGAAAGAATGATTTGTGTAAAATTGTAGGGAAGTTAGAGAGTAGAAGATTAAGTGCCACTACACAACACAGTTCATCTTAATATTTGTCTCAGTTACAGAGGCAATATTATTTGCAGTCTCACAGAAACAACATTGTGACAGGTTGCTACATTATGTCTCTTCTCTTTCATACCTTGGGTTTAGGTTTCATTACTGCTAAGAGGTCATATATTTATAGATTCATTTAATCAGACTCAATTGGTATTTATTAATCATTTTTTAATTTGTTAAAATAATCACAGCACAATAGAAAATACAGAAAGGAAGGCTATACATTACCAAACAAATCTGAAAACTAGAGAAGGGACTGCAGCTTTATTCATCCTAACTAAATCCCAGAAACTCTGTTTTTTATATACTTGTTCAAACAAAGAAAAATTTCTTTCCAATAGCTGATCTTCACAAGAAGTTCCTTTTATGGTATTTTAGCTCATCTGGGCTAAAGATATCTGTAATTTATTTGTCTTTATTGTAGAATACACCTCCATGGCAACAAGTAATTCCTAATAAGCTAAAAACACCTCTCAAAGGGTCATTATCTCATCAATCACTGAAGACATTTGTAATAACAAGTATCCCCATTAATCATAAATAATCCCTTCCTGGACAGCTGGACACATTCTCCATGGTCAGTGGAGTCAGAGCCAGAGATTATACACTCCATTCTTCAGTCAAACACTAAAGTTGATCCTAAATTCAAAATACTAGAATTATAAGTATAAAACAGTTTAGTTCATGCACAAAGAATTATGGGGTTTTATATACAAAGAATTATGGGAATACAAAGAATATGGGGAGTCTGACTTATTTGCTAACACATAGGAGACCATTTTCAAAATATTATTCTGCATTGCAGTGGCTGATACTTAAACAAGGGACAGATTCTCAGGTACTGTAACCATCATAGATTCAAATCCATGGAGCTATACCAATTTACACCAGCTGACTTGAAGATCTTGCCCAAAGTGCTGAGCCAAATCGGATGTGTATAAATCTGGGTTCTTGCAGTAATTTTACATAAAATACCAATTTCACATTCTAATTAGATGGCTTAGGAAAGCTGTTAAAATTCTTGTTATTGGAAAAACCTCAGAAGAAACAAATAATGTTTTTCCAAATATATATATATATATTTGTGACATGTTTATACTTCAACTGTCTTTGCCTTCTTCAGTATATTGCAAAGCAGTTTTTCAGAAACAAACCCTTTTCTCATATGTCCTTTTTTCTAAGGACACAGTTTGCAAAATAGATATGATTAGTCTTCCAAAGTACTAAGAATCCAGAAAAAAGTTCCCCAAATTAATATAGAAATTGCTTTAATAGAAGAAACTTGTGGTCCACATCTTCTGGTATATTGTGTCTTTAGCAGTGATAATGCCATAATATTCAGGGTTAGGGGCAAATCTTCCACAATCCACCTAACTGTGCAATAATAAAGAAAGAAGAAATTTCTTCTGAGCCCCAGTTGGTAATAAATTTAAGCCCTGAAGCATGAGATATGTTAGACCCTGTAATTGTAATCTAGCAAGTGTAATTGCAGTTGCTTTTAATTCATATAAAATGAAGCCTTAAAAAAATCTTAGCTGTTTGCCTAAATAATAACTTGAAATAATATTTAGAGCTGGAATAATTATCCTGAAGAATTTTATTATTCCTTTTATTTGTTTGTTTTTAAGAGGAATTATCAATTTGAGTCCTGGTCATTTAAAAAAAAATAGTTTTGTGGTTTTACAGCAATATCTTCCTGTTTTGTTTTGTTTTCTCTGTCCCTTGCGGCTATATAAAAAAAGTAACATCAATATCAGAGATACACACTTATACCCAGTAGGGTATATCATGGAAAGTGTTATGAAGCAGTTATCCCCTTCTTAGGCATATACATCACAGAAAATAAACATCAACAGCAACTGTCTCCCTTCATAGACTGTTGCTTCTTGCTGTCCCATGACGTGTGTAGGAGCCCCAGAGGTGTAATATTTTGGTTCCAAGTAATGTTTTGTTTGTTTGTGTGAGTATAACCTATAGGAAACTGCGCTAACTAAACATGATTCATAGAGAAAGAGACTGGCAGAACAGAATTTACCAGTAATATGCTCATCTTGTACAAAGAACTGTATCACAGCTGATAATAAGAATTTCTCCAAGACCTAACTCTGTGCATTCAGTTAAAGAGAATTATTGATAATAGCACCCTCTGCTCCATCCCAGGAATGTTACACAGCGAGGGGGGGGGGGAAATAGAGGAAATGGGGGCATGGCTAAACCAGCAAACAAGATGATGGCTTAATCCAGCTCTCTGCAATAAAGGGGAATAAATTAAAGGTGATTTAAGAAGATAAAAAACAACCAAACCTTTCCCCTAAATAATGAAAAGCCACCAGTGAAGCTAGCTTTAAAAAGAAGGTTGAAAGAGCTGACAGATCTCAGTCCCAGAGCGTAGGCTCTGGGGGAGAAAATCCAGCAACAGAATCCAGTGCCATCAGACTACAGAATATATTTTAAATGAATCTGCAAACCTAGAGATGTTTAATTGCACCCTCATTATCCTATAATGAGAGAGTGGGTGAATGTAATGAGATTTTAATACATAGTAATAATAATAAATAATAATAATAATAAATTTTACTATTGTGGGTGGAGGAGATAGTGTGGGAGTGGCCATTTTGGAAAGGTCAGACAAATAAAGGAAAAATGAGGTGTCAGCCACCTTTAGAGATCTCTGCAGGAGAAAGGAAGCATGCTGGCGGCCATCTTGAGAGAGAAGCACAACAAGGAAGGAGGAAAGACAAGATCTAAGATGTCTAGGAAAGGAAATAAAATCTCCAATATAAATATCTGTCCACCCAATACACAGGGCCACAAAAGAAAGTAATCCCCTAATCAGCAAACTTCTATAGAGGCATGTGGAAAAAACAGTCACTAAGGCTGACGTAGAGGACCTGCTGTTAGAAATTGAAAAGATGCTTAAGGATGTGAGGGAAGAATTCCAGGTTTACATTAAAAATATAGATAATTAAATTAATGAGATTTATCAGATGTGGCAAGAGGATTAAACATACAATCAAACAGCATTACTAATCTAGGTGAAAGAATCCAAATTATTGAAAAAAAGCAAAAAAAGAAATAGAATTAAAGCTGAGGCCACAGAAAATAGAGAATGTAGGAACAGCATAAGAAAGGTTTCCAAAGGAGACTGAAGGACTCATTGAAAAATATTTTCCATGACATATTGAAACTGGACAATAAATAACAAATTCATATTGAGAAGTTCACACATCTCCTTTCCACAGGCCTCCAGCAGGCTCCAGATCAAGAGATGTGATTATCCATCTGCACTTCTATCAAGAAAGGAAAAAATACTAAGCACAATTAGGGAGAGTTCTGAACCACTGATGATTCTCAACCAGCCTGTACAATTTGTTTTTCCAGATCTGGCAATTTCAACCCTTGGAAAATGATGAGAATTATACCAGGTGACCATAATCATTAGAAAGATTATATTATATTGTTAATACCTTATATTGATAAGGTAAAGGGGGGGGGGTGGTTCCTATTTAAATTGTCCTTTAAATAGAAGGACATATATGTCTGTCTGAGATCCAAAAGAGGGAATATGTGTATCAGCTCAAGAATAATCTGAATGGTATCAAAGGCATTGCTCTCATGGATCACCAAGAAATCACTGGGAATCGATGAGATGAAAAAGAGCCAGACTAGTTCAAAAATAAGCATCCACAATAGGACAGACATGGGAGCAGAAGAACCAATCCAGATGTAGAAGAACATAATTAATATATGGGCTAATCTATTACAATAAATAATGGAAATTATATGAATGTAGTTATAATGATAAAGAGATGTTAATTTTAAGGGGATTGTCACAGGCTGGCTGACCTAGCCTGGCCCAGGACCTAGCAGAGATCTCTCAGTCTTGGGGAAAGTAGGAATACAAGTTGGGCATAACAGAGTTAGTGTGACTGACCTCATATGCGGAGGAGTACTTAAACAGAGCTGAACTCAGCTGAGGGAGAAGATCCAGGAGAGAGGATATAGGGTGTTCCCTCCCTCTCTCTGGAAATAGCCTGGTGTAGGCAGACTGAGGAAGGTTGCAGGGTTAGAACTGATCCCTGTGACAGGCCCTGGAAAGTAGGAAAGATCCAGGGAGAGACTCTAAAGGAGTCAGGACTCTCCTCTGAAGATAAACCAACAGGGATCAAAGTAGACGCCTATGTGAGGGATCCCTGAGATAGGGTTTGCAAGTAGAAGCAGAAACCTTCAGTAGCCTCAGGGGGTAGCAGAATTATTTGGATTTGTTTGGATTTTCATTTCATCCTTTTGGTTACCCCAGAATTGGTTTGAATATAATGTGGCTTGGCCCTCACAGAAGACCATGAGATAGGCGGAAGGCCTGCAGGAGGTGCTGGAGCGAAGGATACCAGTGACATTACTCACAGATGCATGGCAGCGCTCCAAGGGTGAGTGTGCCCTACTGCTAGGATGGACAATCAAACAAAAAGGGTTTTCTGCTCCATGAAAAAGGATTTTACAAGTATGATATAGTTACAGGAAACTCACTTGAAGGAAATGATAATAAATACCTGAATACATCTATGCTATGTCTCTCCAGAACAATCTAACAGAAGAGGGTTGGCAGTCCTCTTTGCTAAGAGTTTCAGCACAACTCATAGATACAGAGGGCAGATATATTTCTATTAAGGTAAGATTCTCACTTTAGCCTATGCATGCTCCCAGTCAAGGCCAAGCTTTTTTGATTGTTTCTTTACCTACATTTTAAAGAGATCAACAAATTAATTTCATCTTTTGTTTTGCTTTTTCGTTAGCAGCTAGCCTTTGTATTGCACATATTGGAAAAATGTGACCCTTCCTCCTATGGAATTGTGGTCTGGTAGAATATGAACTATCCTTGTAATGGGAAGACTTTTACACAACTACATATACGAGAGAAGTGCCAAAAAGTGTTAGAAATTTGGTCCCTCTTTCTAGCATGCTCAGAGGAGGGGGGCTCTCCAGCCAGCAAGGTTAGCCAGGTTCTTTTGAATATTAACTTGATCATCAATAAATAATTGACAGTCTAGTATGTTAGTGTTTTATTTTAACTTTGTTTTAATAAAAAGTTTTTAAAAGAAAAGAGGCAAACGTTTTCTCTACCAAATATTTCAGAATATTGCAGTTTAATTTCAGAAAGTAACATTTCAATATTGCCTTTATAACAAATGGTTATAAATTAAGTTTCTTGGGTGGCTTTACAACATAATGAGTGTATCATAGTCCTTTTTGTTTGTTTCTTTCTTTCTGGATTCTGGTGTGATCAGAGGTATTGACAGATACTTTTAACACCTGGCCAGGAAATTAGACTCCATGAATTGTAATTAGAACCAAATGGATTAAATTCACTTCCTAAATATTAGCAAGTGTCTATGATAACAGCTAAACATTCTCCCATCATCCAACTGTACCAAATAAAATCTCTACATGTAAGTTGGATTTAATAGTGTTCGGTTGTCACTTGCTATCAGGATTCAACATGCACACTCTTTCTTCTTCTTGGAGAAAATGTAGGGCCTTCACGACTAAGACTCTAAGCTCTGTGAAAATTATGTCCATAGGAGTATTATGATTTCACTGTCATTTGTAATTTGAGCATCTTTTATTTTGTTTAAACTAGCAATTACCAGTTAATGTTTAACTGAAATTAAGCATAGAATTTATCTAATACTTCTTCATATACAATATTTTTCAGCTACTATGTTTTGGCTTAATAAACATTCTTATTATGCCAATTAACTAACAATAGTGTGGAACTATGCAATGTATGATCCCAAATAAAAGCTGAAAATGGTCTGAAAAATTGTGCTTTTTAGCAAGAATTATCTTCCTATCCCCCAGTTTATCTGGAAATATACAAAAAAGGAAGCCCTTAATTACTAAAAATAACTTTCTAAAAGGCTGTATGTCCTTTGCAGAAAGCTGCACGTTTGTTACATAGCCAGCAGCGTTCTTATTGCATCCCTCTTGAACGATCTTTTCTTTTTTTTTAATCAGGAGTAAAATTTATTATTCGGAACCCCAGTAAAATCTTGCACTGTCGTGTATGATACAAATACTGTACTTTTCTTAAGGAAAACAGTAGCAGAATGAACATTACTTTTAGTTTTGCAAATTTAGATTATCAGATTCCAAAGTCTGATGTTGGATTCTGTGATGGGGCGGACCAGCCCCGCACTGGGACTGAGAGGGTTAACCCTTCCCTCCTTGCAGAGGAAGCCCTGCCCTGAGGCTCTGTTGGGCATGCTCAGGTATAAAAGCTGGCAGAGCTGCTCAGTCAGGGCTGACTGCTGAGGAGGAAGGATGCCTGGCAGAGGCTCCTGCCCAGGAGCTGTTGCAGCTGTTACCTGCGAGAACTGAAGAGCCCAAAACCAGGACCAGAGGCCAGCCGCTGTCGGAATCCCAAGAAGTGCACGGTGCTGAGGAGCCTGGAGACCCTGATATTACATGGACTGCTGCAGCAGGAGAGCCGGTAGAAAGTGACCCCGGGGGGGTGAGGGAGTGGTACCCCCATGAGGGCAGTGTGTTTTGGTGGGATTCCCTGCTGACCCGGGGCGGGCCATGCTACCCGCTGTTAGGGCCCTGGGTTGGGGCCCGGTGTAGTCGGGTGGGCCCGGGCCCCCTACCGGAGGCCGCCATCCTTGTGGGACGACCCCCAGGCTCAGACCTCCAGGCCACTCTACCCTACTGACAAAGGTGGCTGAAGTGACTCTGGCCACTAGGCCATGCTATCCCACTAGGGGAAGAAACTTAGGGGGACCCTGGCCATTGAGCCACACTGCCCAAGGGGCATGCTGAAGAGACTCTGGCTGTTAGGCCGTGCTAACCCACGTGGGAAGAGACAGTGGATAGGCTCTGGTCAGTGGGCTACATCGTGCAGTCTACTGGAGGGGGCATAGAATACAGACCGAGGCATAGATAGGCGGGGTACTGCCTACCCCCACCCTGACTCAGGGGTTGAGGGGGTACAAACCCCGCCACAGATTCATTCATATAATTTCTAACCCACAGTTATTTTTACTATTACAACGTTTGTCATAGACTTCAAGTTTTATGTTAACGTACATAATAAATAAAATTAATAATAATTAATAATAATTTCAAAGGTGTTCATATGCAAGTTGCCTGAACATTTGAAATGATATAATTTAACAACAAATCCTGGCTGATGTGATTGAAGAAGGAGATGGATCTAGACTGTTCTCAGTGGTAGCAGATGACAGAACAAGAAGCAATGGTCTCAAGTTGCAGTGGGGGAGGTTTAGGTTGGATATTAGGAAAAACTTTTTTACTAGGAGGGTGGTGAAGCATAGAATGGGTTACCTAGGGAGTTGGTGGAATCTCCTTCCTTAGAGGTTTTTAAGGTCAGGCTTGACAAAGCCCTGGCTGGGATGATTTAGTTGGGGATTGGTCCTGCTTTGAGCAGGGGATTGGACTAGATGACCTCCTGAGGTCCCTTCTAACCCTGATAGTCTATGATTCTGTGAACCTTTCACCATTTAGTGACCAATTTGAACCTGCCCAGCTCAGTAGAGAGTGATGTAAGTGAGTGAATCTGATGCCTGTTCAATGGTATATCTAAAATGAGTTTGGTGGTGTTGTCCACATACCAGAAGAGGCATAACATAAAATCAGAAACCTACCAATCAAATAAGCAATGTAGTCATATGATTTAGACTTCCAAATACTCTCATTGTCACTTGTAGTTTAACTCTCTTTTAAAAGCAAAGAATTAAAGCTTGTCTAAACGGTGCATTAGTCCACACTAATGTAAATTCTAGTGCGCACTAGTGTGCTGCATACTGTACTAACTGGCCTGTGTGGACCCTTCTGGCATGAACTAAAAGTTATTTAGTGTGCATTAATGTAGTCAGATAGTACTATATTAAGGCACGAGGGAACTCTTAGTGCATGCCAGTAGTGTCCAGACTGGCTGGTTAGTATGCAGCATATTAGTGTGCACTAACATGTACATCCCTCTAGTATGGACTAATGCACTGTGTAGACAAGCCCTTAGATATTAATTGTGACCTCTTTGTGAGAAATAAATTGAGCAATTATGTAGCTAAATCAAGGACATAATGGATTGGAGATTTCCTTTAAATGGTTATATTTTAATGTGACTGTTTCTCAGTCAGTGAGGAGAAGGCATTTTATTTGCAATATACAGATTTGATGTACATTCTGATAAGATGTTAATGGTGCTGGAAAAACTGCAAAATATAGCATGGTTTATTTTAGGTAGGAAACCACCGTTCATATATAGTACTTGAGATGTGTGGTTTATGAAATTACTGTTACCTATGCATTAACAGATACTGTAATCTCTTTCACAGAGAGGTAAACATCCTTTTTAGGAGTACTATCAAATTGCAATATTCACTGTGAAGGATATGCATCTTCTCAGATAAACAGTGATGCCACAGGTTTGAAAGAAACTTTACATTTGGAAATATTAGAAACTTAATGGAGGGTAGTCATGAAAGGTGGTATTTTCAAAAGTGCCTATGTGAATTATGAGCCCAAGTCAAACTTCTTATCTTTAAGGCTTTAGGGTTCACACGGGGAGAGGTGACACACGCACACTCTCCCGTACCCCTCTCTCCACACAGGTGGGGGGGGGGTTAACTGACCGGCTGACCCTTCCTGCCCGGCGCTCTCCGCCCTCCATGCTTGGCTGGGCCCCTGGGATAAACCCGCATCTTCTGGTACCTGGCGCTGTGTCTTCCTGAGGCAAAGCGTGGAGGGCGCACGCAGGGTCTCATGGTCCCCCTCCCCCGATTTCTGCCAGGATTTACACCAGAACGTGACCAGCAGCAGCCTTTCGGCAAGGTGCAGGAGGGAAGGAACGGGAGCTGCTTCCAGCTGCAGCGGAGGGACGGGGGGAAGGGATGACCTGACCCATGTCTTTGCAGAGCTCATCCCTTCCTTCCCCTCCTGCTGTGGCTGGAAGCAGCTTGTCTCTTCCTGCCCACACAGTGTTCAAAGGCAGCTAACATCTTCAGGCTCCTGCTGGCCACCAACATAACTCAGCTGCCTCTTGTCCCCCGGCTACAGCACGAGCAGGAAGGGGTTAAGCCCTAAGGACGCATTGTGCCCCAGGGCTCAGGGAACCTGACTGCAGGGACTTCAGCAGCCATGGAACCTGGCCAGAGAGGTGGCTCAGCTGTGGAGGGTGCATAGGGGATGGAACAGCCCTGCACTCCCAGGGTCATGGCGGGGGAGGGCTGCTGTGGAGCCTGCAGGTTCGGGGAGGGAACAGGCTAGGAATCACGTCCCTCCACTCCAGAGCCAGCATTCAGCAGGGGCTGCACTCATGGACCAGCAGGGGGAGCAGCCTGGTCCCACACGCTGCAGCTTTGTCCCACCACCAGCCTTGCACACCCACTCCCATCGTCAGACATTGGACCCCCCACTCACCACTGGTGGGCAGGCAGCTGGTGAGCAGGAATTCGGCCAGCAGCAGGACACGCCGGTACTGATGGGGGAGAGGGATGCAAAAAATAGGGGACAATTTCCCCATTTTTAAGAAAGTCAGGACACCTGCCTGAGGGCTTAGATACGGGACTGTCCCATTAAAAATGGGACACCTGGTGACCCTAATAGTGTGCAAATAATTTAAAAGAGCAAATGGGATAACCTGGGTAACTATTGGCTAGTTAACCTAAAAAAAATTCCAGGTAAGATTACGGAAAGGCTGATATGTGATGCAGTAGTTAAATAATAGAATTATTGCAAAATTAATATCGATCACCATGGTTTTATGGGAAATAGTTATTGTCAAACAAACTTGATATCACTTTTTGATGAGATTGCAAATTTGGTTGATTAAATCTGTGTTGACATATTACACTTAGACTTCTGTAAGCCATCAGACTTAGTTACACCAGATGGAATTTGGATTAAAAAAAAACACACACAAAAATAAATTTTGCCCTTATTAATTGGATTAGACTCTGATTAAGTGACAGATCTTAAAAAATAATGTAAATGGGAAATCATTGTCCTCTGGGGGTGTTTCTATTCAACTTACCTCCCAGACTGTTACCATACTGCAGCCTCCTCCAACTGCTGCAGCAATTGTGGGCTGTATGGGCCTCAGAGCATGTTTTACAAACATGTCTAAATTTGCAGACACTTTGAAAACATGAACCTTAATTAAATGGCCAGCAAATGTTGTGACATGCCTGGGGCATCTGCCAGGCTTGCTACAGAATGAACAGACCACTGTCAGTGTGAACACTGTGCCCCCGTGGTGTCATGCACTCCAACCAAAGTATATGATGTGGTAAGGCCCATTGAATTCCAGTTTGTGTTGCAGTCCTCAGCCTAAGCTGTTCATCACAATTTAAACCAGGCCATGCCCCCAAATATATGGTTATAATCAGACAGGCATATAATACCTTTGAATAATGTTGGGCTTCTGTCTGAGTATGCCTCTGCAATAACACCTGCATGGAACGAAAAAGGCAGCAACCCAATCTTCCCACATTCTATCCTCCCTTGGCCATTTGGGTGTTTCATTATCTGGCTTATCCTATCCTGGCTTACTCTCCGTCAGTACCTCCTGTTTAACAGTGATAAAATGTCTATATATTCACCTCTCAAAATCTTGTCTTTAGTGGTACTGAGAACGTGATCTCCTATCAGGTCAGACACCCTGGCATAACCACACTCCCGACTAACCACCATGGAAACTTCAGTGCCCCGCTGTCCTCAGCTACTTCTGGAGCAGCAATTTTATCCCACCAATTCACATTCCTTTTTGGTGGGTGATTTGTAGGTTGCTCAGCCATCTCCCCTACATTAAGGTCTCCTACCCCATGGCAAGGGTCTTCCCCATCTGACTACTGCCTCTGGCCATTTCTGGATGTCCATGACTACCCTTTCCAGTCTCCTTACCGATGGAAATTCCCATCTTCTGCAACCACTGGAGGTTAGCCTGCAACAGCTGTGTAATGCCATTTGCCTCGGTAGAGGCCTACCCCATTCGTTGCAAACCCAGCTCCTAAGACACCAGTTGCCTCCCTTAACCTAATGGCTAAGTGTGCTGCCCCACTTGCTTTGGTGTCTACTGCCCTGCAGGGAGGGTTAAACAGCTACTATCCACTCTCCTTCTTAGTTCCCCAGCGTGCAGAAGTGAATAAAGTCTTTGAGCCCCACTGACATCCTCTCTACATTCACCAACTGTTGCATTGGAGGTGATGGGATCACTTCACAATCATGTGCCTCCCCAGCCCCAGAGTCATGGATGGCAGGTGAAGCTTCCCCTTGGGAAGGCTAATCTCCAGCCCCGCCTCTTCTGGTCGAAGCCACAGTGGAAGCTCTGGCCAGGGTGGAAGTGGGGGGGGAGGGGGAACTGAGAGCTCAGTCAGGGCCACGGAGGGGATGAGAGGATCAGCCCCAGCCAGGATCCAGCTCTCAGCCCCAGTCGGGACTGTGGTGCCACTCCGTGGCCACCAACCCACCCCTGTCCTCACCCCATTCCACTCCCACTCTGCCTCTTTCCTCCAAGGCCCCACTTCCACTCGTTCCTTTCCACCCCCCTCCCCCACTGCTGCCCTGAGACCAGAAAAGCTCCTCCAACCCTGGGGCCATGGTGGGGGGAGATTTTTCCGGTGGCCCCAAATTGGCCAGGGCCCCTGGGTACGGACCCAATGCCACTCCCCCCTCTTCTCCCCAGCCCCTGCAGCACAAGTTTTGGGGAGGCTTAACCTCCTCCAGCCTCAATTACATGCCACCCCATGCCCAGAGTCAAAACCATGCTTCCACCAGCCATTGAAATCCAGGGCCGCCCAGAGGATTCAGGGGGTCTGGGGCAAAGAGGGGGAGCGGACATAAAAAAAGATGCCACCCGCTGCGGTGCTTGTACAAACCGGGCGGTGCTCTGAGTCTGCAGCGGCGGCGGCAGGTCCTTCACTTGCTCCGCGTCTTCGGCAGCACTGAAGGGCCTGCCGCTGAAGTGCCACCGAAGACCCGGAGCGACTGAAGGGCCTGCCGCTGAAGTGCCGCCGAAGACCCGGATCCGGACCCGCCGGGTGAGTAAAAATTAAAAAGCCGCCTCTAGCCAGGGAAGGGATTCTCAGCCAGGGCTCGCAGGGCCCCTGCAGGGCCCGGGGCCTGGGGCAAATTGCCCCACTTGCCCCCCCCCCTCCCCTCTGGGCGGCCCTGTTGAAATCTGCTGTCCTGCAACCACCCAATGGCATTGATCGCACTCACCCCTGTCATCGTTGTCTATCACAAATGTTGTCCTCTTCCCCCATCTATGTCCTGCAGGCAGCTCCTTCAAACCGCCTGGCTGTGTGCAACGCACAGCACTCTGCAAACCTTGTAGTGCTGCTGATAAAACCTCTGAATCAACAGCATGCACAACTTGAATTAATTCTTGGCTTCCCTCCTCCCCTGCAATTCCTAGGAGTTAGTTCAGCACTGGAAGGGTATTCCTCCCCAGGACCCATGTTACTCCCTAGTAGAGGGGAATACCCTTGGTGGGAGGACAGACCACCCTGTCACCTGCCAACCCTGGTCCTTGACACTTCCTTTTGCCGATGCTGAGAGGAGTCGACCCCCTAGGCTCAACTGGCTACCCAAGCCCCACTCTGTCCTGCACATGCTGGGGTTGGAGATTCCTCCCCCTTTTTCCTGCTCTAACTACCCTCCTGTGGCTGGAAGGAGATGTATTCTCTTCCCCCTTCCCCGTGTCACCATTCTTACGCAGATGCCACGCACAGTCATGGATGCCGGAATGCTGTTGCTGTCGCTAACCTGATCTGGGTTAAAGAGAGCTTTTCTGGAACTGAACTGGGTACCACCCCCTCTTCCAGTCAGCTGGTGGAGGTGCAGCCCCACCCCCCCGCCCACCAACCTGGTCAGGCATATTGCTTCCTGCTTCTTCACCTGAACAGGTAATCCTCTGAGGAGGAAGGCCTTAAAGGGGTAACAACCCCCTTCCTATCAGACAAGCCCCCATCCCTGCAGATAAAGGGGGGCAACTTTCTCTGTTCAGAGGGACAAAGGGCCCCACTGCTTAATGCACAATGAGGACATTTCCACAGGAAGTTCTGAGTTTGGTGAAATGGTATTTTCTAACAGAAAAATGATTGGTTGGAAATTTTTCAACAAGATCTGATTTTCCAGTCTAATTGAGAAGCATGAATGGTGCCTGTAGTAAGATGAGGCCCTGAAACATAAACCGTTGGTATGAGAGATGTGGTATGAGGCCTGAGGCCTGAACTAAAGTAATGGTCAAGACTTTGCTAACATAAAGCAAAGTTAAACTGTGAGCCAGAGGCAGGCCCTGCTCACAGAAGTTGGCAAGAAGAAGGCTGCTAATTGCATGTATACACATATCTAAAAGGTATCAAGTACTAATAGGATCAAGTACATGTGCCAGGATGGCACTAGAACATTCTTGTACGAACACATTCCATAGAGATAATGAGGAACAGGCTGACCCATCCTAAAGACAGGGTCAAAAGGATAATATGACGCATAGAAAGAACAGGAGTACTTGTGGCACCTTAGAGACTAACACATTTATTTAAGCATAAGCTTTCATGGGCTACAGCCCACTTCTTCGGCTGTAGCCTACGAAAGCTTATGCTCAAATAAATTTGTTAAGGTTGAAGTACCTTAGTCCGAACTTACCGCGGGTCCAGACGCGGCAGGCAGGCTCCCCCGTCGATGCCTTGTACTCCTCTCACCAAGCTGGAGTACCGGCGTCGATGGCGAGCACTTCCGGGATCGATCCGGGATCGATTTATCGCGTCTTGTCTAGACGCGATAAATCGATCCCAGAAGATCGATTGCCTGCCGCCGAACCAGGAAGTAAGTGTAGACGTACCCATAGAGGGGTTGTTCCTCAATGTGTCAGGAGTGATGAGGAACTTGTTTGTACGTGTGTATAAGAATGCATCCCTGAGTGGATAACTTTGTCTGGCCTAGAGGGCAGTGGTAAGTCCCACCACTGACTGAACCAGTCCATTGTCAGGGGACACATATTTGCAGTATGTCTTGTAGAGTCTGCAGGAAACTATTACTGTGCTTCGTTTGACAATAAACTTGGCCGGGTGCATTCGTACCTTGTCGGAGTCTGTGGTCATTGGGTGTTCTCTTGGGGTTTGCTGTGTCAGCGATCTGCGCAGAGTTGGGGCAGCACACAGAGGGAACACACGCACACAGCCAACTGTTATCAACATTGGATAGAGCAGAGCACCACACTGGTGACATCTGATGACAGTGCCTTTGTAATTCTTTTGCACCCCTGAGTCATGGGGCAGTTTAAGTGCTATGCAGATTCCTGCAACCTAAGATCTTCAGAGGTAAATGTCAGTGCCATTAACATCAAGAGTTACCAAAATGGTAAACTGTTTATAGTTGTGCCTTCGGGATGCTCATCCTTGCTTTTTAGTTTATGGTTTCTGTCTTGGATTATAGAAGAATCAATTTTGATTGACCTTAAAGAAGATAAGTCGTCCCATATTTTCAGGAGTAAGCCTTCTTGGGCAATGTTTCCTGCAGTGATAAGTATAGTATGCATTCACAATTTACCATAGTGGCTGGAGAGCTGACAGTCTTTGCATTAAATATGAAGGTTGGAACTTTTTCCTTTGCTTCTAGCACTCAGATGAATAATCTGAAAAGTTAACAAGTAATTCTCCCAAGTAGCCCTCCATTATGTCAGCCAAAGTCAGGGAAGATTGTTCAATATAAAGTTTATCAGTTGCATTATTTAAGACCAAAATCTGTCACACACATGAACTGCAATTTCAGATGAATTTTTAGAAGACTGTGAACATCAAGTTTCTATCAAATGACTATTTGATGTTGATGAATTCTACCTACAATCACAGTAAGGAACCTGGTTTGTTTGGGGTTTCGGAATTAAGTTTTGAACATCATATCTGGCAAATTCTCAATAGATCATATTATCCTTTGAATATTATTGCTAGACTCAATTATCTTTATTTTAGCAGACAGTGAACAGCTCATTACTGAATTTCATTTCCATTGGTCTGAATCCCTGCAATACCGTGTTTTAAACTTCAATTTCCTCCTACTTTCACTGCAAAGGAGTTATTAGTAAATTGCACCATAATGCACCATTATTTAACACCTATACACTACTTGCCTTTGTAGGCAAGGATAGACTTTAGACTCTGCTAAGGAAGAATTTAAAAAGTTTGTCATATAAATAGAACACAATAGCTATTTTAGAACATCAAAACTTCTTAAAAATCTTTTTATCTATCTGTTTTTGCCCAAAACATAAAATTAAAATGGTTCTAGATTTTTAAAGCAGATTGTGGATTAATCATTCAGTCCCAATTACAATTAAACATGTCCTTAAGTACTCTGCTGGATCAGGACTTTAAAGCAAAATCCAGGGAAAGTACTGCATGAGATATTTTGGCTCACTACTTAATCTAGAAATGGTGTCTTTACACAATCCAGATATCTTTTTGTGGACAGGACCATTGTCCTTGCATCACTAGGCAGAAGTGCAATGTTGGCTTGTAGGCAATCCATGGTTACAGTTCACATTTAATATAACATCAAAACAGACTTTTTAAAAAATATAATTTTCTGCATTATTTTTATTTTTTGTCATCTTACTTTTTTACTGAATACTAATTTCCATTTAATAAAAAATGCTTACCCCTTTAACTCAAAGGCATTTGGTTGAAAGGAAGCGACCAGCAGGTGGTTCACATAAAATTTCATTAGCCTCTCTATTGGTGCATCTTTGAATAAATTGCCTCATTTCTACGCAAATTGACATAGACCCTGTTTCCTGGCTAATTTTAATCTAACATAATGTATAGTTTAAAACACAATATAAAATTCTCCAAGATTTATACAGCATGAAGAATTCATAATGAGTAAGAAGATACCCACCATTACATAATCCTATTTAGATGCGCACACAAAATGGGACAACAGTTCAAATATGGAATGTATGGAACTACCATCTGTGTGGAGAAAACTGTTAGAAATTTTCATGAAAGAAATGGGTTTCAAGGACAGGTAGGTTAAAATGTCATGTTATTAACAAAACAAAAACCCATAAAGAACCAAAGAAATACCACCACTAACACAAAAATATAGTTAAACCAGAAAGTTAATCATGACCAAGGGCAAACATAACAACCAGTGCAACTACAGGAGATCTTACAGATACTGGTGTTTAAGGGCTAAAAGCTCCTCTGGCCCAGGAAACATGTCTTCAGGCCAGAGAAGCAGAACCCCGTGCAGGAGAAGAAATGCAATATTTCTTCCTCAATCTCTCTTTACAATCAACTTCTATATGAATAAATGGAAGGTGTGGACAGAGTCTGAGAGAGGGTAAGGTTCTACACACCCTGCTTCACTGTTGATGGTAGTGATAGGAAGCGGGTCAGTGAGATATGCTGATTATGTTTGGGACAGTGGGAGGTGAAGTCAAAGGCCATAGAGGTTTAGCGTGGACCAAGATGTCATATTTGCCATGAATATTAGGTAAATGAAGGAGGGGAGAAATTAGCTAAAATGGGGTGGGAGAAGTAACTTCAGTAATGGTGAGGGTGATGTTTGGTTTGATTCTTAAACATAAGTTCTAGGGTTCCATGACACTTTACAATAGGAAGTGATACTGAGATGTGGAATTTGTATTCAACAGTGATAACTCAAAAATTGAGATTTTAAGGCCTTTGCTTGTCTTCTTCTTTGACTATCATTCATTATGTATATGTATAGTGCCTAGCACAAGGAGGTCCTGAAATGGGCTTTTGACGCTACCATAATAAATAACATGTTAATGTCCTGTGTGAAGAATTATCTAGTGCTCCATTAAACTCCTTCAAAAAGACAGACTCCCACTGTGGATAAGTGACACTTTGAGGTGATCTCTCTTCTATTTAATGTCACATAGCTTTTATAGTCAACAATTTTGACAGAATTTTTTGTTATAAAGTTTTAATGAGATAGACACAAAAGGCCAAATATTACATTTTAAGTCTATCTCTGCCGAAAACATGGTATGGCTAACAAAATATAAGAAAGGCCATTAAATGTAAATAGACACCTAACATGTCACATGTCAAAATATGGGTTAGTTATTACAGAAAGAAATGGTAAATAGTTTGTCTGAGGTCAGGAACTAGAATAAAGTTTGCCAGATTTGATTCTATCATTTTACTATTCATGGATCTGCTACTACATACAACAGCCAGGTGAAAGTTCAGAACAGCAGAGTTCATAGAGAGATTTTTAAAAAAAATATGTGACAGTCTTGCTGCTCTTAAGGTTTCTCTTGATTCATGTAACAAGAGATAATTTAAGAATGCAAATTAATGACAGGATGATTAGGCTTAAGGAATTGAAGATTGGTGTTATACAAATTCTTGTCTAGCTGCATCTCTATTAAATCTGACAAATGGTAAAATGTAAAAGTGTGTGAGCAGCTGTTCATTATTCTATTTGTAATCTGTGGCATTTATTTTTACAAGATATTTTTAAAACAACTCACAGAACAGCCTTTTAGCCAAGCAGTGTCATACATATGTAAATTAAGAGGGGAAAGATTCACTCTTGCTTGACTTCAACTACCTTCTGTGGTGAGACTCATTCTTTTTATTTAACATTTTTAGTAAATACAAATTATGAGAAAATTGCCATTTTAATCCATATGAATAAATTGTATATTCACAGTGGAGATGGGCCTGATCTGTAGAATCTAAACGTACTCCTAGAGCAGGATTTTAAATGCTCGCAATTCAGAGGGTGAACCCCAGTGGCAAAAATTTAGTGTTGCAGGTTCTAATCCATTTAAGGCTGGTCAGAATTTTTCACATGAAAAAATTTCCTATTGGAAAATGTGATTCTGTCAAAACTGATTTTTGTTGTGGGAAAATATAGATTTATGTGAAATTAATTTGTTTTTTCCAGGAATCAATCAGGAAAATTAAAATAATTTTTTTGTTATGTCTATTCAAAATGAGAATTACTTTTTGGCATGTTGAATTATTGCATTTTGATAAAAATTGTCAACATTTTCTATTTTGATATTTTTGATTCAAATCTTTTCAGAATTGTCATTGAAAATATAGCTATTTTGATTTTCCATTGCAAATTGCAGAGTTCAAATTTGTTTAATTTTTCTATGAAAGGAACTGCTCTAATGCCTCCTCTTCCCTGTGGAGTAGGCATTCTTAGACTAGGAAGAAGTTTAGTTAGAATGCCTCTCTGGCAGAATTTTGTGCCTCTGGTCACTTGAAATTGTGTCCTCAGGATTGGCGTAGGGAAGGGAAGGTGTGGGGTGGCAAAATTCCACCTATGCCCCCCAATCCTTTATCAGCTGAACCCAAGGATCTGAACAAAGGTGTTGAGATATAGGGCCAAATGTTTTTAAAAGCCTCTAATTTTTCATCTGATAATTAATTTAGAGGTCCCTCTAATTTGTAAATGCAAAAAAACATTTGTATCTGCAATTCAAGTTGTTACAGGTTACATTTTCAAAATTAGCCTCCAAGTTTGGGTACCTGTACTCTTGGATATCTATTAGTAAAAGCCTAGGGATTGATTTGCAGAGGTGCTGAACATTCTTAATGAACATGCTAATCTGAGAATGTTGAACACCCAAAAATGAAGGTATCTATTCTACCTTCATATACTTGTGGTGTAGCCCAATAATATTGCATGCACATATCCAAAGGTAGAACTTGGTACATAGCTTTTAATTCTACATTTTGTTCTTACAATGAGTCTTATGCTACCTTTCATACACAGATCCTGCATTTTAGTAATTTCTGCTACATGCAGTGCCCTTGACCACATTACTGACTGAATGGCAGTACTGAAGAATAATCAATGTTCAGTTGAAATTCCAGGATCGTAATAGTTAATAATTGATAGACAGAAAAATGTGGAACTTTGGAAATATATCAACTATCAGGTAAATAATTTTCATGGTTCTCCATCCAATCATTCTATTTAACATTAACAGTAGGGACTCTAGCGTTTCAGACAAACATTGATTATTTGTCAGATTATGTTAATATGGTCAATGTTATGGAAGATAAATATTTGTACTGCGAAATAACACTTGACAGCAAATACGTTCATTTTGTTTAAGACATAAATGTCAATGAATTCATTTTTGGTGATTGACAAGGAAGTATACAGATCAATAAGATGCACCCTTCTCTAGCCATATTGGAAATGCAAGATACAGAATGAGTTCAAATTGTCATTTTGTAATGAAGTCTCATTTGAAATCAGGAAAACTGAACCCTAGCTTTATGATTCAGATTCATTACAGTTAAAATGAAGCTCTAGTTAATAATTTAATTCTTTGCATTATGGTACATTCAATTTAATTGGTTCTTTAAAGACAGTTATCTATTTTAGCCCCAAACATCTCCAATTACATTGATTCTATAACCTCCTTAAAAAGCTTGTTCTATTGCCTATTATTTCTGTTTCTATTTTTAAAAATCTATTAAATGAATGCAATCATTCATACTTAATATTCTTCTAACAGGTTTTTGAGTTTTTAAGGGTTTTTAAGTTATGTATATATTTTGAAAGAAAAATATTTCAGAAATGGCTAGCCAAAAGTTATGTATATATTTTGAAAGAAAAATATTTCAGAAATGGCTAGCCAATGGTGGACCATACAGGAAGTGGACCATTCCAAAATGCACGCGAGGTGCTGGTTCATCTGGAGCCCTGTCTTCTTGTGTATGCTGTTCACTAAATAATGAGGGAGCTTGCCTCATTGTCTGTACAGTATTGCATAATCTGGGCTATTTATTATTTATTATTACTTTGTTTGGAGAGAAAGGGGGATCTCAGATATAGTCTATTTCAACAATTATTTACATATCATCACTCATTTTAATATTATCCTTTAATGTATTTGTGGTCCAAACTACATATCAACACAGTGGATTCATATTTTTTCCATTCCATCTTCCAAATAATTGAAAATACTAACTGGTACTGGACCTTGAACAGACCACTGTGGGACACCATTCAGTACCTTCTATCCATCCATGTTCTTTTTGGATTCCATCAATGAGTGCCTTCTCCCAATTTAACACATAATTAAATAATATTTATTCTCTATATATTTATATTTATGGAGCATGGACTCTCTTACTCTGTGTCTACACAGTACCAATCACAGTGGTACCAAGACCTTGACCGAGGACTATAGATGACAATAATGATAAAAAAATAACTGTTGTGTCTTTTGCTCTTTACACAACAATATTAATATGAAGAAGCCACTCGTGTATGATGGGTCCACATAACTATGTTTACTAAATATACAAAACATGCAAATACTAGTTACATACACACACTGTTGTTCTGGCTAGCTTCTAAAACATACAACAGTGTGAGTGCCATATTCCTAAGTATACTATTGCAAATGTGTTGGTATTATTTTAAGTGATCATTTAAAGGGGACTTTGATATTATGCTTCATAATGAGTCTTGCATGGGAGGAATTTACTTTGACTTTTATGGAGTTAGAACTCACCATTCTGCAAATTATTATTTGTGTTTAGTCTATTGTAGGAACCCTCCTTGAAAGAATGTCTTTGATTTCTATAGATGATATAGAATAGAACCATACAACTATTCCAGTTCTTGAAGAAAGATGTTAATTTAACTTGGTGTGTTAGTTACTTAGCAATACCTCTTTTGGCAAAAGAACAGATACATTAATTACATTAAATCCTTTTTAGAAAAGAGTTGTACTTTATTACGTGTCCTACAGTAGTTAGCAGAAAAGGTATTAAACATTTATTGCACTAATTATCAAATGTGATCACCAATTAATAGGGAACTCAGACTGGAAAAGAAGTAAAGTAGTATGATCATTAGAGTACATGCACACACTAATTACAGCTTCTATGAGAAGGCAGAAGTCTTAAAATATTTAAGAAATTATGAAACATGACAAATCAAATTGCAGCTCACAGAGATTAGTTTCCCAGGGAAAAAAGCTAAAAAGGTTGTAATGGTAATAAAAAAAAAAAAGTCACAAAAATATGCCTAATCCTGTACATTTCTGAAATAAACAAGAATTTATTCACCAGTCAGCTGGAGCACTGATGCCTCCTTAGTGGCTTACTATATTTATCTATTCATTTGACTTACCATGAGCACATTGTAGCTCTCTATGAGCACTCCATCAGAAGTTTCTAATACATGGAGCATAACCTGCATGTTGTTTGTAAGGCATGGCCTGCTGGGTCAAACCCCACCAGCTGAGACGATAGAGAAAAAATATCCATCAAAATCCAATGGTTGCTTGGATCTAGCATGAGTATAAGCAGACGGAGTAGGCAACATTTGGCTCCCTTCCCTCTGCTCCTGTTGCAGCTCACTCCTGCTCCATAAGCAAATGCTTTTTATAGAATTTGAATCCAACTTGTTCTGGAATATATAGGGGTACTGCTCAAGGGTGCCAATTAATTTCCACAGAAACAAAGAATAAGCTTTAAGCTATGCAGGTCACAGATGATAATGGGATTTCCTATGGCAAAAAAAATTAAATTTCTCCAAAATCAATGGCAGTCTTGGGGCATAGGTGGAATACACTACATGTGAGAGGTAAGCATTATCAGGCAGCTGCCTTCTGTATGAGCTGAAGTATCTGAGTGAACTTTAAATGTAGCCCTAGGAAGAATGCATTGTAATGAAGTACTGTAATCTGGTTGACGTATATAACTGTGGTAAAGTCTATATTTTAGAGATTGAGTAACTGTCACAACCTCCTAGTCAAGCACAGATGGCAAACAAGCAATCTCAACCATTGCTTCTACCAATACATCCAGAAACAGCTGAGAATCAGACAGGATTCCTAAATTGTCAACATAAGTAACAAAATTGTTCAGACACTACAAATTCTTTTGCAAACACTTATGCATATGCATAACTTTATACATGGGAGTAATTCTGTGAATGTGGATAGAAAATACTGATGTATGTAAAGTTAATCATTGGCATAAATGTTGGCAGGATTGAAGCTGTATTAAAGGATTTTGGCAGATCTAAATGAATCAGCACAGACACCTTGAACTTCATCCACTGCCAGAAAGAGATCAATCAAACTGACTAATCAAACCAGCATAATTACTGTTTCAAAACCAAACCTGAAAACCAGATTGAAGAAGTCAAAGGAATAAAACTCAAGGGAATCTTTGCTTTGCAACAACCTTCTCGATAATCTTCCCTAAGAAAGGGGGATGTGCAACAAGAGGAATGTAATCCAAGTGATTTTATAAGTGTAGCAATACAAAAACTGATTATCTATGTTTAGAAGAAAAAACAGTTCCTGCCATTATATGAAAATACCAGATTATTAAAATAGATTTGTCTACATTTATTTAAAGGCTTAAAGGATTTTAAAAGGTACATTGTGACCTTTTCATGAAAATTTAACAGTTCTTCTGATAATGATGAAATTAATATGTAGTCTAAATAGATTATCCTTTTGTTTTATTCTGTTTTCATTGAGATTAAAGTTCTTTTAAACCTAATGATTTCAGTAGTTGAATCAGCTGCCTCATTAAACCAACTTCTTAGCTCAGATCATTTTAGGGTTTGCCAAGAGCGTTCCTACTCAGCTGGGTCAGATGCCAACAGCTCTATGGGTTCAGCTAGAACAGGGACTATTCTTTTCCTACACACCTCTATCACCTTAGATGTGATTGTTCAATATATAGACCTAGTCAGTCAAGGTGTCACAGAGAAGTAACTGTTTGTGCTCAAGTCTCACTCCTGGACAAGTAAAACATTAGGATTGGTGTGCAAAGTGATTTTACTGAACACAAAATTAACTGGCAGGGGTACATTGCTGGTGGCTAGATCTGGTCAACATTTTTGGTTTTTTTTTTTTAAATTTGTATTGACACCTCGCCTTTTTATTTCAGATTTTGAAACAAGGGCTAAAACGTTCAAAAAATTGTCAGAAATGTTCATTGTTTTTTAAACCAACACTACCAGATGTGTTTGAGCACTGAGGCCTAAATGAGCTCTTCCATGACTGCCTAGTCAGAGAGCTGGGAGCTGAGCAGAAATCAGGCCTAAATGAAAAGCCAGGCCTCTCGAAGTGTAAATCTCTGTTAGGTTACATCTAGGGCTGTCAATGAATCAAAGTTAACTCAGTGATTAGTTCAAAACACATTAATCACGATAAAAAAAATAAACATGATTATTTGCAGTTTTGATTGCCCTGTTAGTACTAATTACTGTTAAACATGGGAGACCAGAATTGCACCCAGTATTTAAGATGAGGTCTCACAAGCTAAATTCCCTCTAAGCTGCGCAGCCATGCAGCCACACAGCTGCCTATTAATCCCCATGCAGGGGCTCATGGCTGCGGCGGGGAGAGATGCCTCTCCCCACCGGCCTCACCACAAATCTGCTGGTACCTCGCCCCACGGGCCCCAGTACGGACTTGCTGCAGCTGGGGGAGAGGCGCCTCTCTCTGCCGGCCCCAGCATGGACGTGCCCCAGACTTGCTGTGGCCAGGGGAGAGGAGTCCCTCCCTCAGCCTGGCCCAGGCCCCGGAGCTGCTGCAGCAGGGAAGAGGTGATTCTCTACCAGCCCCGAGATGTTGCGGCACGTGAGGGCGGGGGGAGTCCTCTCTCCCCACCTCAGTCCCTGGGCAGCCTGCACCCCAAACCCCTCATCCCTGGCCCCACCCCAGAGCCCTCATCCCCTGCACCCAACCCTCTGCCCCAGCCCCTCTGCCCCAGCCCCGAGCCCCTTCCCGAACCCCTCATCACTTAAAATTTACCTTTTGTGGTTAATAAACTTATTTCTTGTTTATACCAAGACCTAGTTTGTGCAATTCATATGTGTGTGTGTGTGGGGGGGGGGGGGGGCAAAAGCTGTGCATATCTCCCTCCACATTGAGGGAGGGGGCAATTTTTATAAGCTTGAATAGGTAGAGATCTCTCTATACAGCGCAAGACAATAATTTTGGATTTACACTCCAGAGTGTGTGTACAGAGGAGAGCTGGACATTCCTGTAGCTCAGGCCTCCCACAGAGAGCTAATCACAGACCTTGTGTGATTCTGCAGCTGGGTGTGTCCCTACCTGTGTGTGTGTGTGCTGGAAAGGGGCTTGAGAGCTGGTCACAGCAGCACAAAGTGAGGGAAAGTCAGGCTGGTAGAACAGGTGGGCTCAGCTGAAAGGGGGGGGGGTCCAAACCATCACAAATATATCAAAAATATTTAAATAAATGGTATTTGATTATGGTTTAACAGTGCGATTAAAACTGTGATTAATCGCAATTATTTTTTTAATCTCCTGATTAATCATGATTAATTTTTTAATCACTTGACAGCCCTAGTTACAGCATTAAGTAGCCATCAATAGAGGTTCCTGCTTGTGGGTTAGAACCTCAAAGGCATCTAAATTGTTCAACTTTCACTGGGACTTAGGCTCCTATAAAATTCAGGCTCCTTTAAGAGATTTGAAATGGGGTACCCTAAAATAAGATGCCCTAAATTACTTGTTTTTTAGAAGTTAGACCTAAATTCTGAAGAGTACATTCTATTTTGAAATGTAACTAATTAGCAGTAATCCAAAGTATTATTAGTAACAGTCATTATTTTAATTTGACATTATCCTTTGAGATGCTCCTACCTATAGACACAACACCACTCTCAGAGCTAGATGACTCCCCTTGGTCTGAGTTGAGGCATATTATCATGTGTGGCTGCAGCCTGTGTTCAACCTTTGATGTGGATAAACAGAAGACTTCAGAGCTGTCAGCATAACACCTCTTACAAGTACTAAATTCCCTAATTAAAAAAAAAAAACCAGTGCCTTCACAAACAGAAGATAAATGCCTAGAAAATAAGCTTCCCTACATATTTTAGTTTCTCTGACCCATTTTACAGGAAGACAATGACTCCATGTGAAGTAGATCTTTAGTATTTCTGTCATGCTGATTAATGTAATTGGAGAAATATGGCCAAGCCTTGCCTTAGGAAGAAGCAAGTACAACCTTAATGAGTTTCCTTGATACTGCAACTAGCTTAAATAAAATAGGAACACAATTAAGTTTATTCAAATGTAAGACTAAATCAGAATGCCATTAACTATTGTTCAATGCACTGAAGTGTGAAGAATATGCTTTTATGTTGGCTGCAAAATACATATATTTTTAACATGAAAGGTCTGGGATGGAATAAAGAAAGGAAGTTAAATAGATAAAAATAACTACTGTCAGATTTTTTTTTTTTTTTACAAATGTGCATAATATAAAAATGTGAATGCACATGCATGAACACCTGGATATGAAATGATTTCTGCAAAAAATATTGTAAAAATCTCAAATAAATTATTTGGCCAACTAAGTCCCTGAACCTGCAAGTGATGTCATGTGGGTGAACATCTCCACCCACATTATTTCAATGTAGTAGGAGGGCATGAAATAGCTCTTATAGAAACCAAAAATGAAACAGATGAAAAGTTGATCATTGAACTTAATCTAAAGACATAGAAATCCTTTTTGATAGGCCAGTTTTAAAGACAAATGGGAAAAAAAATGTGTAGGAAACTCCTAGAAGTAATTAAGATACAATAAGGTTCATCAAAGACCCCTGGGTATACATGTAAAGTCACCTTGATATGATAAAGCACTCTAACACCTGACAGATACGTGGAGCATACACAAGGTAATGCCTAGACTTGGAAGCTGATTCTGTTAGAGGGACTTAAAAAGCAGCTCCTGGACACAGCAAGAGTTAGTTAATTGATATCTGGGCAGCAAGAGCTGCTGGCAGGCCAGCCAAAGAGTGTTGAGAGAGGATTGCTTTTAAGAGATGCAAACTATTTACTTTTTTTCTCTTAGTTGGGAATACCTTATCTTGCTTATCTTATGACAGGTGCAAATCTAGATATGGTCAGTAAATCATGTTTATATCTTTAATTCCATTATCTCTATATTTTAATACATCTTGTTTTGGTTAACTTGGTACATCTTGGTTTGGGTAACTTTGCATACATGTCCCCAGAGAAACTATGAACTCCAGAGTTTCGGAAACCTGCATGCCTCTTCTGATCTTATTTATATTTCTTTTATCATTGATAAATTTCAAGGCCAGAAGAGATTGCCGTGATCACCTATTCTGACCTCCTGTGTAACAGTCCAAAGAACTACCCCAAAAATAATTCCCAGAACATATATCTTTTTGAAAAAAATCCAGTTTTGATTTAAACCTTGCTAGTGATGGAGAATCTGCCACAAACCTTGATGAATTGTTCCAGAGGTTAATTACCGCCGCTGTTGAAAATGTATGCCTTATTTCCAGTCTGCATTTATCTATGTTCAACTTCCAGCCACTGGATCATTTTAAACCTTTCTCTGCTACCCTGAAGATCCGTTTATTAAATATTTCTTCCCCATGCAGGTAATTATAGACTCTAATCAAGTTAAACCTTCTCTTTGTTAAACTAAATAGATTGATCTCCTTAAGTTATGTTTTCTAATCCTTTAATAATTCTTGTGGCTCTTCTCTGAATGCTCTCCAATCATGGTGACATCAAATCCGGGAAAAGAAACAATACCACAAGCTAAATATGAGTCAACAGTGTGATGCTGTTGCAAAAAAAGCAAACATGATTCTGGGATGCATTAACAGGTGTGTTGTGAGCAAGACACGAGAAGTCATTCTTCCGCTCTACTCTGCGCTGGTTAGGCCTCAACTGGAGTATTGTGTCCAGTTCTGGGCACCACATTTCAAGAAAGATGTGGAGAAATTGGAGAGGGTCCAGAGAAGAGCAACAAGAATGATTAAAGGTCTTGAGAACATGACCTATGAAGGAAGGCTGAAATAATTGGGTTTGTTTAGTTTGGAAAAGAGAAGACATGATAGCAGTTTTCAGGTATCTAAAAGGGTGTCATAAGGAGGAGGGAGAAAACTTGTTCACCTTGGCCTCTAAGGATAGAACAAGAAGCAATGGGCTTAAACTGCAGCAAGGGAGGTTTAGGTTGGACATTAGGAAAAAGTTCCTAACTGTCAGGGTGGTTAAACACTGGAATAAACTGCCTAGGGAGGTTGTGGAATCTCCATCTCTGGAGATATTTAAGAGTAGGTTAGATAAATGTCTATCCGGGATGGTCTAGACAGTATTTGGTCCTCATGAGGGCAGGGGACTGGACTCGATGACCTCTCGAGGTCCCTTCCAGTCCTAGAATCTATGAACCATATAATTTAAATGACCAGTCACATATAATTCTGGATTTGGCCCTGGTGTTATGCAGTTGCACATGAAGGTATGGAAGAAAGGTCTCAAATACTACCCCTGCATGGCCATGTGAGACCTTTTCACATTGCGGCTGTGGGTGGGTAGGAAAGAGCATGGACTCTTTGCCCAGTAATTCTCCATCCTGAGCAAGTGACCAGAGTGTTCAGAGAGTCACGAGGAGAGTTGGAGTAATGCTCCCACTCCCCTGATATAATGGCTACAGATAGCTGTGAATGATGGAGAGGATTAAGTTGCATCCTGTAAAAGACTATAATAAAATATAAAAAGACTCTCTCCCCTGCCAGAACAATGGGGAAGTGCAGGAGACATTAGAGGGATACTTCTGACTCTAAGGCCTAATACTTCCTCAGTATCGTCCTAAGGTAGCGAGTGCCCTTTATTAAGACTGAAGCAAAGTTCAATTCAATGCCCACTAATGTCAGTAGGAGTTTTTCTGTTGACTTCAGTGGGGGTTGGTTCAGGATTGAAGTGAATAGCCCAGATAGTTTGCAAGCAGCCCATAGACTGAAATATGTTTATTTAAAAATTAATCAGAAAATAAACAAAATGAAAATCCCATTGAACCAAATGTTACCTGAACTCCAAACATGTTCAGTTCTTTAAAAATCTTTGGTATAGTTTCAGCTGAAGTTTGCAAGGGGCAAATATATAATCTGAAGCAGTTTGGTCATTCCAAACACTTAATAGTATTCAGCACCCAAAATAAAGCAGCTGCAACACTGCCCAATTTAGTCCTTCATAATCTTTACCTGTAAGATTCAATGTGCACGTATGTCTTTTGACTGAGCAATGTTGATTTTCCTTATATTTTTGAGATGCTTGCACGATATGGAATTCTGTAGGGTGCATATTTATATTTTTTCTGTGTGCAAATGGTAGCAAGTAATTACTTTTAACCTAATTAAGCGCTGATTCTCTCTTCAGAATTCTCCCCTTTCACCTCTCATGCACAGAACTTGAATATGCATTTCTAAGTCTAAGTCATACATTTAATTATTATCTATTCTTTATTGAATTATAACACCTTCTAAAATCAGTGTTGTATTATATAGCTAATGCATAAGTTATAGAACCTCCTTCCCAAAACAATGAAATTATTATAGTTCTCAATCAGCTTCTCTGTTGTGAAAATGAATTAAAACCAATATCCAGTTTTTTGCTCATGTCTTATTAAGTCATAACTTGAAAGATAAGGTGGCTGAGATAATATATTTTATTAGACCAACTTCTGTTGGTGAACGAGATAAGCTTTCAAGCTAAACAGAGCTCTTCTTCAGGTGTAGCCCGAAAGCTTGTCTCTCACCAACAGCAGTTGGTCCAATAAAAGGTACTATTCATACAACTTGTCTCTCTAATATCCTGGGACCAACACTGCTACAATAAAACTCATAACTTGAAAATTACTTTTATAGGTACTTTGTTCTTATAAAACTAGCTTCTATGCAATAACACTGAAAGATATGAATGAGAAGACAAAACTGAGGTGTAGCAAAAGTTGAGAATTTCAACATTACCAGGTAAAGTTCTTGGAAAGGAGTGGAGCAACCATGCAAGTTGACAGCAAGACTCTGATTGGGAATATATATGAGATCAGTAGACAGATAAGTGGAAAGATCATTGGACAGGAACCTGTTAATGACAAGGAATGGAAGTGTGAGAAGAAACATTTCCTGCCTTTATACAGCAGCTGGAGAGATTCCAGGAACTCCCCAGCAAAACCAGCTCATGTTATTAAAATACTGGAATTGAAGAAGATGAGGGCAGCCATTGTTTTTTGGCCTAGGAGGATCTGAATTCTATCACTGCTGCAGCAATGGAGTTCTGGCTGGGCTTGGTGTACAGACAGTGACAACCATAAAATACCCAAGTGACTCCAAATTTGTTACAATACACATCTGGTTATCATATTATTAGAATGGGACATTAAAGTTGTCTCCAAATACTGAAAGAGTATAAGCAGTAGAGCAGAAACATGTTTTAGGCAGAGCAAGGAGGCATAACCAGTAATAACAAAGGTATCCCCTGGAACGAACTGCCACAGGAGATTAGACTAAGCCAAAATCTGACAATTAGAAAACTCTGCAGAATCTTACTCTTTCAGAAACCAGGATGATATTAACACTGTCAACATCCCTCTTTCTATCCCCTTAAATAATAATATTACCTTAAAAAATACTTACACTATGCAGAGCTTTCTATTACCCAAACAGGGAGAAGAGCCAGGAACTCCAAGCAGCCCAATGGAGACTTCACTCCTTGACAGTTTATTTTAAAAGGAACTAATTGGCGATGGACAGCAGTATAAAACACTAAAATAAATGTGATACAATTAAGAATAAGAAATTGACAGCTAAATATCAGGAAAAACTTGATGATGATTATATCTGTTAGAATGAAGAAGTATCCTCCAAGGAAGTTGTGGATGTCTGATCACTAAGGCCTGGTCTACACTATGGGTATGTCTACACTACGAGAGTAGTTAGATTTTACTTAAATCGAATATGTGGAATCGATATTGCAAAGTCGAACGTGTGTGTCCACACTAAGGACAGTAATTCGTCTTTGTGAGTCCACACTAACGGGGCAAGTGTTGACATTGGAAGCAGTGCACTGTGGGCAGCTATCCCACAGTTCCCGCAGTCCCCGCTGCCCATTGGAATTCTGGGTCGAGCCCCCAATGCCTTCTGGGGAAAAAAATGTGTTGAGGGTGGTTTTGGGTAACTGTCGTCATCCAACCGTCACTCCCGCCCTCCCTCCCTGAAAGCGCCGGCGGGAAATCAGTTCGCGCACTTTTCTGGTCAGTGACAGCGCGGACGCCGCAGCACTGCAAGCATGGAGCCTGCTGCGACCATCGCTGCAGTTGTGGCCGTTGTCAACGCCTCGCAGCTTATCATCCACCTTTCCCAGCGGCAGATGCAGATAAATCAGGCGAGGAGGCTACGGCACCGCGGTGAGGGCCTGAAGTCTGAGAGTAGCACAGACCTGTCAGAAAGCACAGGACCCAGCGCCGAGGACATCACGGTGGCAATGGGTCATGTGGATGTTGTGGAACGGCGATTCTGGGCACGGGAAACAAGCACAGACTGGTGGGACCGCATAGTGCTGCAGGTCTGGGATGAATCCCAGTGGCTGCGAAACTTTCGCATGCGGAAGGGGACTTTCCTTGAACTTTGTGAGTTGCTGTCCCCTGCCCTGAAGCGCAATGACACCCGGATGCGAGCAGCCCTGACTGTCCAGAAGCGAGTGGCCATAGCCCTCTGGAAGCTTGCAACGCCAGACAGCTACCGGTCAGTCGCGAACCACTTTGGCGTGGGCAAATCTACCGTGGGGGTTGTTGTGATGCAAGTGGCCAACGCAATCGTTGAGGTACTGCTCTCAAAGGTAGTGACCCTGGGAAATGCGCAGGCCATCATAGATGGCTTCGCCGCGATGGGATACCCAAATTGCGGTGGGGCTATAGATGGAACTCACATCCCTATCCTGGGACCGGACCACCAGGCCAGCCAGTACATCAACCGAAAGGGCTACTTTTCAATGGTGCTGCAAGCACTGGTGGACCATAGGGGACGTTTTACAAACATCAACGTCGGATGGCCAGGCAAGGTTCATGACGCTCGGGTTTTCAGGAACTCAGGTCTGTTTAGACGGCTGCAGGAAGGTATTTACTTCCCGGACCACAAAATAACTCTTGGGGATGTGGAGATGTGGAGATGCCTACAGTCATCCTCGGGGACCCACTAATGCCCTGGCTCATGAAGCCCTATACTGGCGCCCTGGACACTGAAAAAGAACTCTTCAACTACCATGTGAGCAAGTGCAGAATGGTGGTGGAGTGTGCTTTTCGCCATCTCAAGGGGAGATGGAGAAGCTTACTGACTCGCTGTGATCTCAGCGAAACCAATATCCCCATTGTTATTGCAGCTTGCTGTGTGCTCCACAATCTCTGTGAGAGCAAGGGGGAGACCGTTATGGCGGGGTGGGAGGTTGAGGCAAATAGCCTGGCTTCTGATTACGCCCAGCCAGACAGCCGGGCGATTAGAAGAGCCCAGCGGGACGCGCTGTGCATCCGGGAGGCTTTGAAAGCTAGGTTCCTGAGTGAGCAGGGTAACCAGTGACTTTTCAGTTTGTGTACAGAGAAGCTGAACCTGCCCCCGTTTCTTTACCCACTAAATGTTCAGTATCCTCTCCAGTTACATACCCCGTTCCCCCACTTCCAACACACGTTTAAAAATAAAATCACTTGAATTTTGTTAATGAACACCGTTTTCTTTATTACTGTTTTAGTGGGAAAGTGTTGAACCTGGGACGCAGACTGTGGTGGGGAGCGGGTGTAGTGTAGTGATGCAAATGACGCTTCCGAACTCCAGGAATGACAGGCTCCGCGGTGGTGGACTGGTGGTTTCAACGGAGCCTGCCACCCCTCCTGTTCGGGACTCTGTGTGGGGGGGGGGGGCTATGTGACTTTGTGGCAGGGGGAGGACGGTTACAGATCCCCTGCTGCGTGGCTCTGTGATCCAGGATAAGGACCGCCGCATAAGATCTGTAACTGCCCTCCCCCGCCACAAAGTCACAGAGCACCCCCCACCCCCCACAGAACACTAAAACCACCTCCCAGACTGACCAGGTTAACTAGTGACTGCAATGTGTGTGTGCCCTGCTGCTGAACCTGCCCCCGCCTCTGTACCCTGCTAAAGGTGACTGTCCTGTCCAATTACCAACCCCCTTCCCCCCCTTCAGACAGACTCTCCTCTAAAGAACATGATGGAAACAGTAATTAACAGAAACGTATTTTTTATTATCAACTACACATGAAACTGGGGGGTGAAACTGGGATGGGGGCTTGGGTGAGGCGGGAAGGAAAGGACTTGTCAAATTTTGGGGAATGACAGCCTTCTAGTAGTAGAGCAGTCTGCAGGGGTGGAATGATAGTTTTCACGGACTCTGCCGCCCCTCCTTCTTTGGACTTTGGGTGAGGGGGGTATGGGAGTTGGTGGCGGGGGAGGGCGGTTAGAGATAGACTGCAGCGGGGCTCTGTCCTCCTGCCTCCGGTCCTGCAGAACATCCACAAGGCGCCGGAGCGTGTCCGTTTGCTCCCTCATTAGTCCAAGCAGCGTTTGAGTCGCCTGCTGGTCTTCCTGCCACCACCTCTCCTCCCGTTCCATGTGTGAACGGTGCATTTGGGACAAGTTCTCCCTCCACTGGGTCTGCTGGGCTGCCTGGGCTCGGGAGCAGCCCATAAGTTCCGAGAACTTATGTCCTCCCGTGTCCTCTTCTTCCTACGCCTAATCTGCGCTAGCCTCTGGGAGTGTGATGCCAGGCTGGGTTGGGAGACAGTCGCAGCTGTGGGAATGGGAAAAAGGGAGTGAATTCCTCAGAAAGATAAATTTAGTTGTGAACAAAGAACATAGTCTTTCTCTGTAAAGAAGACCATGCACAGCACCTATCACATGCGCACTCAGGACAAGGTCGAATTTTCGGCCTTCGCATTCAGTGCCTGGGGTCTTGCAGTGCAGATCAGAGAAGCGGGGCAGGACACCGGAATTTGTGTAGCAGGCCGACATGGTAAGCCGTAGACTTGTGGCTGCTTAAAACTTTAATAGTTGCACTGGCCTCCTTTCACATTGAAAGCAATGCCAGTCCCTGCTGCCAGCAATCCGACAAGCATGAGCTCTGCCCCTGTCCCACCCCCTCGCGGCTGTCCCAGGGAAAGATCCCTGTATGCTGCCCCTCTCCCGCCTCCACCGCGTGGCTGTAAACCGCCGGTTACAGTTCTGTAAAGGAACGGGCAAGCAGTCCCAATACTAACATTCCCCTACCTAATTCAAAGCAGGTCACCATGAGCGACATCACCCTGATGAGGATCTCAGACACGGAAAAACAAAGAATGCTTCGGGAAAGCATGCAAAGACCAGGGCCGTATGCCGCCATGCTCTGCAGGGCAATGATCCCGGAGTACTTGCTTGTCTCCTGGCGCGGAAATGTCTTCTATTACGGAGGACCCAATAAGGCCGCTCTCCCCAGGAACCTGATGCAAAGGCTTTCCAATTACCTCCAGGAGAGCTTCATGGAGATGTCCATTGAGGATTTCAGCTCTATCCCCGGACATATAGACCGCATTTTACTGTAACTGCACTGGCAGGGACTAAACAGTAGAGTGGCTTGGGCAGAACAATCATGCAAAACCGGACATTGTTAGATTTTTTTTCAATAGTTGCACTGCCCAGGACTGAAACGTTAAGCGCCTAGGGCACACTAATCATGAGAAACCCATTGTTGTTATTGTTAATATTCCTGTTCTGTTAAAAATAAATGTTTAGATGTTTAAAACACTTACTGGATGATCCTTCCCCTGATTCTGTGTCCGGGTTAACGGCTGGGGACGGTTGGTAGGGGATCTCTGTAAGGGTGATGAAGAGATCCTGGCTGTCGGGGAAATCAGCGTTGTAAGCGCTGTCGACTGCCTCGTCCTCCTCATCTCCTTCCTCATCTTCCCCGTCCGCTAACATGTCCGAGGAACCGGCCGTTGACAATATCCCATCCTCAGAGTCCACGGTCAGTGGTGGGGTAGTGGTGGCGGCCGCACCTAGGATGGAATGCAGTGCCTCGTAGAAACGGGATGTCTGTGGCTGGGATCCGGAGCGTCCGTTGGCCACTTTGGTCTTCTGGTAGCCTTGTCTCAGTTCCTTGATTTTCACGCGGCACTGCATTGCATCCCGACTGTATCCTCTCTCTGCCATGGCTTTAGAGATCTTCTCGTAGATCTTTGCATTCCGTCTTTGGGAGCGCAGCTCGGAAAGCACGGACTCATCGCCCCACACAGCGATGAGATCCAAGACTTCCCGATCAGTCCATGCTGGTGCCCTCTTTCTATTCTGAGATTGCACGGCCATCTCTGCTGGAGAGCTCTGCATCGTTGCCAGTGCTGCTGAGCTCGCCACGATGTCCAAACAGGAAATGAGATTCAAACTGGCCAGACAGAAAAAGGAATTCAAATTTTCCCGGGGCTTTTCCTGTGTGGCTGGTCAGAGCATCCGAGCTCGGACTGCTGTCCAGAGCGTCAACAGAGTGGTGCACTGTGGGATAGCTCCCGGAGCTATTAGCGTCAATTTCCATCCACACCTAGCCTAATTCGACATGGCCATGTCGAATTTAGCGCTACTCCCCTCGTTGGGGAGGAGTACAGAAGTCGAATTTAAGAGACCTCTATGTCGAACTAAATAGCTTCGTGGTGTGGACGGGTGCAGGGTTAATTCGATGTAACAGCGCTAAATTCGACATAAACGCCTAGTGTAGACCAGGCCTATGAGTTTAATTCGAATTTAGCAGCGTTAAATCGAATTAATCCTGCACCCATCCACACAACGAAGCCATTCATTTCGAAATAAATGGCTCGTAAAATCGATTTCTGTACTCCTCCCCGACAAGCGGAGTAGCACCGAAATTGATATTGTCATTTCGAATTAGGGTTAGTGTGGCCGCAATTCGATGGTATTGGCCTCCAGGAGCTATCCCACAGTGCACCATTGTGACCGCTCTGGACAGCAATCTGAACTTGGATGCACTGGCCAGGTAGACAGGAAAAGCGCCATGAACATTTGAATTTCATTTCCTGTTTGCCCAGCAAAGGAGAGCACAGGTGATCACAGAGAGCTCATCAGCACAGGTAACCATGCAGGCCGATAATCAAAAAAGAGCACCAGCATGGACTGTACGGGAGGTACTGGATCTGATCGCTATATGGGGAGAGGATTCAGTGCTAGCAGAACTTCGTTCGAAAAGACGAAATGGCAAAACTTTTGAAAAAATCTCCAAGGGCATGATGGAGAGAGGCCCCAATAGGGACTCAGAGCAGTGCCGCGTGAAAGTCAAGGAGCTCAGACAAGCCTATCAGAAAACAAAGGAGGCAAACGGTCGCTCCGGGTCAGAGCCGCAGACATGCCGCTTCTACGCTGAGCTGCATGCAATTCTGGGGGCAGAGGGGCCGCCACCACTACCCCACCTCTGACTGTGGATTCCGAGGCGGGGGTAATCTCATCAGCCACACCTGAGGATTCTGCGGACGGGGAAGAGGAGGAGGAGGAGGACGAGCTTGCGGCGAGCACACAGCACTCCGTTTTCCCCAACAGCCAGGATCCTTTTCTTAGCCTGACTGAAGTACCCTCCCAAGCCTCCCAAGCCAGTACCCAAGACCATGATCCCATGGAAGGGACCTCAGGTGAGTTTACCTTTTAAAATATAAAACATGGTTTAAAAGCAAGTGTTTTTTAATGATTAATTTGCCCTGAGGACTTGGGATGCATTCACGGCCAGTACAGCTACTGGAAAAGTCTGTTAACGTGTCTGGGGATGGAGCGGAAATCCTCCAGGGACATCTCCATGAAGCTCTCCTGGAGGTACTCCAAAAGCCTTTGCAGAAGGTTTCTGGGCAGTGAAGCCTTATTCTGTCCTCCATGGTAGGACACTTGACCACGCCATGCTAGTAGCAAGTAATCTGGTATCATTCCATGACAAAGCCTGGCAGCGTATTGTCCCGGTGTTTGCTGGCATTCAAGCAACATCCATTCTTTATCTCGCTGTGTAATCCTCAGGAGAGTGATATCGCTCATGGTAACCTGGTTGAAATACGGGAATTTAATTAATGGGACAGAGGTGGCCCTTCCTACTGGGCTGTTTGCCTGTGGCTGAAAAGAAATCCTTCCCTGTAGTAAGCCAAGCGCGGGGGCGGGGGATTGGCGCGAAGATTTTCACATGTGGCTAGCAGGGATCTTCCCTGATACCAGCCACGCGGTGGGGGGAGGGATAAAGTGATCATCCCAGAGAATTGGATGGGGGGAGTAGTTTGTTTTCTGCTGCTGAAGGTTAACAGGAAAACCGCAGCAGTCAACAGGCTTTGCTTGATACGTGGGAAAGGAGGACGCAGAAGCCGAAGGACAGTGGCTTACCATGGCCGCATGCAAGCCGAATTCTGTTGCCCGGACCTGCATCTGTGATCTCTAGCAGCAAAGCCACAGGCACTCAATATTAAGAGGCAAAATGCAACCTTGCACAGAAATCACATGTGCTATGTAATGTGAATAGTGTTGTTCACCGTGAAAGAGTATAAGGATTGTTCTGTAAAATGTATCTTTTTAAAAAATTCTCTCTTTTTTTCCCCTCTCTCCAGCAGCTGCAAATTTTTCAAGCCTCCCTCCTCAGTCCCGAAGGCTATCTCAGATAAGGCGGCGGAGAAAGAGGACGCGAGACGAGATGTTCGCGGAAATCATGGAATCCACCCGCAATGAAAGAGCTCATCTGAATGAGTGGAAGGACACGGTTTCAAAGTATAGGAAAGATGCCAGTGAACATGAGGACAGGAGGGACAAACATGAGGACATGAGGGACCAACGTGAGGACAGACAGGACCAACGTGAGGAGAGGAGAGATGCTCGAGATGAGAGGTGGTGGCAGGAAGATCAGAGGAGGCAGGATGCAACGCTGGGGCTGCTGCGTGAGGAAACAGACATGCTCCGGCATCTGGTGGAGCTTCAGGAACGGCAGACTGGCGCTACAGCCCCTGTATAACCCCCCCTCCCCATGTTCCATAGCCTCCTCACCCAGACGTGTAAGAACGCGGGGGGAGAGGCTCCGTGCACCCTCCCATTCCACCCCAGTGGACAGCCCAAGCAAAAGGCTGTCATTATTTTAACCTTTTTTTAGTGGCCTTTTCCTTCCCTCCGATCCTCCTCCCAAACCCCACCTGGGCTACCTTGTCAGTTCTCTCCCTCTTTTTATAATCAATTAATAAAGAATACATGATTTTTAAACGATAGTGACTTTATTTCCTTTGAAAGTAAGCTGTGATCGAAGGGGGAGGGTGGGTTGCCTACAGAGAATGAGTCAATAAAGGGGGTGGGTTTTCATCGAGAAACAAACAGAACTTTCACACGGTAGCCTGGCCAGTCATGAAACTGATTTTCAAAGCTTCTCTGATGCGCTGCGCTTCCTGGTGTGCTCTTCTAATCCCCCTGGTGTCTGGCTGCGTGTAATCAGTAGCCAGGCGATTTTCCTCAGCCTCCCACCCCGCCATAAAGGTCTCCCCCTTATTCTCACAGAGATTGTGGAGCACACAGCAAGCAGCAATAACAATGGGGATATTGGTTTGGCTGAGGTCTGAGCGAGTCAGTAAAGTGCGCCAGCGACCTTTTAAACGGCCAAATGCACATTCCACCACCATTCTGCACTTGCTCAGCCTGTAGTTGAACAGCTCCTGACTCCTGTCCAGGCTGCCTGTGTATGGCTTCATGAGCCATGGCATTAAGGGGTAGGCTGGGTCCCCAAGGATAACTATAGGCACTTCAACATCCCCAAGGGTTATTTTCTGGTCCGGGAAGTAAGTCCCTTGCTGCAGCCGTTTAAACAGAGTAGTGTTCCTGAAAATGCGAGCGTCATGAACCCTTCCCGGCCAGCCCATGTTGATGTTGGTGAAACGTCCCCTGTGATCCACCAGTGCTTGCAGCACCATTGAAAAGTAACCCTTGCGGTTTATGTACTGGGTACCCTGGTGCTCCGGTGCCAAGATAGGGATATGGGTTCCATCTATCGCCCCACCACACTTAGGGAATCCCATTGCAGCAAAGCCATCCACTATGGCCTGCACATTTCCTAGAGTCACTACCTTTCATAGCAGCAGCTCAATAACTGCTTTGGCTACTTGCATGACAGCAACCCCCACAGTAGATTTGCCCACTCCAAATTGATTCCCGACTGACCGGTAGCTGTCTGGCGTTGCAAGCTTCCACAGGGCTATCGCCACTCACTTCTCAACTGTGAGGGCTGCTCTCATCCTGGTATTCTGGCGCTTCAGGGCAGGGGAAAGCAAGTCACAAAGTTCCATGAAAGTGCCCTTACGCATGCGAAAGTTTCGCAGCCACTGGGAATCGTCCCACACCTGCAACACTATGCGGTCCCACCAGTCTGTGCTTGTTTCCCGGGCCCAGAATCGGCGTTCCGCGGATAGAACCTGCCCCATCAACAACATGATCTCCAAAGCGCCGGGACCCGCGGTTTGAGAGAATTCTGTGTCCATGTCCATGTCCATGTCCTCATCACTCTCGTCGCCGCGCTGCCGTCGCCGCCTCCTCCTTGTCTCGTTTTTCTGGTCCTGGTTCAGCATAAACTGCACGGTAATGCGCGAGGTGTTTACAATGTTCATGATTGCTGTCTTGAGCTGAGCGGGCTCCATGCTTGCCGTGGTATGGCGTCTGCTGTGTTCACCCAGGGAAAAAGGCACGAAACGGTTGTCTGTCATTGCTTTCATGGAGGGAGCAGTGAGGCTGTACCCAGAACCACCTGTGACAATGTTTTTTGCCCCATCAGGCACTGGGATCTCAACCCAGAATTCCAATGGGCGGGGGAGACTGCGGGAACTATGGGATAGCTATGGGATAACTACCCACAGTGCAGCGCTCCGGAAATCAACGCTAGTCCCGGTACATGGACGCACACCGCCGAATTAATGTGCTTAGTGTGGCCGCATACATTCGACTTTATACAATCTGTTTCCAAAATTCGAATTTTGCAAATTCGGATTAATCCCGTAGTGTAGACATACCCTAAGGATATCTAAAACTGTTTAAAATGTATTACAGGGAATATTTCTTGCTTAGGTGGAGGAATTGACTGGATGGCTTAATAGAAATAGTTCGGAAAAAAAACAATCTTCTATTGCAACCCAGGGAAAAGAAAGCAGGGAGTTCACTGCTTGGTGAACTCATTATGCTTTTGTAGGGCACTCACTCAAGTATGGGATTTTTCAAATGTTCACATATGTTGCTGCATACTGATAAGCACAGGACATTGTTGGGTGAGAATCCTTGCCAAGATGTTCTAAAAGGGAACTAATTCAGTTTTAGTAATATACATAATTTGTGACTCTGATATAGGTCCACTCATCATAATCACGATGGAAGGGTGGCTGGGCCAAATCTGAGCAGCACTTCAATCCCATGCGCCAGGTCACAATGTCCGGAGCAGAATGTTGAGCCCAGCCAGCCTGCGGGACAGAAACCACAGGAGCCACCATAGTGGGGTGTTCATCACCCTCCTGTCCCATCCTTTCAACCCTAATGGCCCATTGCCACTTCAGTTGCAAAACTGGCTCCACCATTTCCTCTTCCCACGTCTCCCCTACTGCAGCATGGTTACACTAATATTTCCTTCTTTTCAATGATTATTTTCCCCACATTGTACCTGTCTTCTCTGTACTGACAATCTTCCCACATACACAGCAGATTGTGCTGCTGTTGTGGTTTGGACTGAGAGAAAGGGGGAAAAAAATGTTACAGACACCAATAATACACATTTTCTTTTTCAGGCTGCATGCCCTTGGTACAAGTGAATTACATTAGCCCAAGTCTCTTCCCTTTTCTCAGTCATAGTTCTGCTAATAGTACTGATGCATATAAATGCTTCTAGACTTGAGGGAACTTTCTACTTTCATCTCCTACTATTTTAATCTGATCCTTAATGTTTTGAACTTTACTTTGCAATTACTCTACTCTGGCTATGACATGTTTCCTCCGTCATCCACCAATACATAATCCTCTCCCCTCATGAATATTAGAGAGACTGAAGTGAAAAGAGAAAACTCACCTGTACAAGAAAATTGAGAGGAAGAGTGGTCCAGAGGCTTAAAGCACAGAAGTGACATTTAAACATTTTGGCCTGTGTTCCTGGTTTTACCACTGTCTTGCTCTTTGGCTTTGTATAAGCCACTTAATCTTTCAATCTTTCATTTTCATTCTCTGAATAATGGAGGGGATACTTACTGTACCTCACAGGGGAGTTGTAGGGCTTACTTTATTGGTGTTTAGAGACTATTGGACAGCCATGTTCTCTATAGCTATGTCTACACTGCAATTTAAAACCCACAGCTGGCCTGTGCCAGCTGACTCAGGCTCATAGGGATCAGGCTAAGGGGCTGTTTAATTGTGGTGTAGATGTTCAGTCTTGGACTGGAGTCCAGCTGTAGGACCATGTGGGATGGGAAGATCCAAAGGCTCAAACTGTAGCCCAAACCCAAATGTCTACACCGCAATTAAACAGACCATTAGCTCAAACCCACAAACTTGAGTCAGTTGCATGGGCCAGCCACAGTATCTTGTAACAGTGTAAACTGACCCTCTGCTCCTAAACATAGCCCTTTAGATATCTAACTTTCACATTTGATATAAAAATTACAGAACCATTATTTTTCAACGATACTGTTAAATCTCCAGAAACAGCACTGGCAGTATTAAAATGGGCAACTGGTAGCACCCAATATAATTAGGATTGCAAACCAGTTTCCATTATATATAAAAGATAAAAAAATAGAAAAAAATCAGCCCATATATATATATATATACAGGGCTGATATGGGCTGACTTTTTCTATGCTTGATCTTTGCCTGAAGATGATTTTTTTTCTTTTTTAAGTTTGTCCAAAGTCCCTTCAAAATTTGTTTTGAGTTATTACAGTGGGAAAAAAAACATTTAATTCCCTTTGATTAGGAACTGCCAAGCCTAGAGGTGCCAGGACTCAGCCCTGGCAAGGCCTGGCACAAATTCAGCACTGGTCAGAGTCTGAGACAGGCCTGAGGGTGGACAAAAAGTCATGTGTCATGAGGAAGAGGGGGTCAGGTTACCGGGAGGTCAGAGTTTGAGACAGACCAGAGGGCAAATCAAGAACCAGGCAACAGGAGGCAGGCGGGGTCAGGTTACCAGGTTACAGACAGTGATTAAATAGTGGATTCAAGGAGAAACCAGGGTCAGAAGTCGGAGTCTAGGGTCTATCTCAGGCAGGGTCTGGAACAGAGACAGGCAGACAGTCCATGTTGTTGCTGAGAGAGCTCTCCTTCACGGAATCCTGGTTTAAGTACTGCTACCAGTCAATCAGTGGGGCGTAAGGGGCTACCACTTGGGTCCTGTTGGGCAGCACTTCCTGCTGAGTCCTGCCTCACAGGATCCTCCCATAGGAGCCTAACCTAAGCCTCCAGTGGTTATGCAGAGGCATCAGCAGCTCAGAACCCAATACTTTCATCCCTTGGCCCTTACAGGGAGAGAGTAAGAAGCATCCCAGCCTGTTGCAAAACCTGCGTAATGTTCCTGAAAAATGCAGATCCTGGAGAGGAGAAGGCCTCTACAAAGGCTGGAGATCTGAATTTACAAGTTTCTAGTTGTTTTTTTGCTACCTTTTGTTTTTTGATTTGTTTTGCTTTGTTTCTTTGCTTTCAGACTAACATGTCTTTCAATATCTAACATAATACATTTCTTGAACATTCTGTGGTAGACTCCTGTGAAATGTTATTGATTAATGTTCAATTTGGGCCTGATCCTGGACCATTGAAATCCATGGGAGTTTTACCACAGTGGCAGCAGAAGCTGATATTCATTTTGATATTCTATACTGGTTAATTTGTTTTGTGTACACTTCCAGTTTAAATATTGAACTTTGTTTCATGGCTGTTTTTTTTAAGGATCAACTTTAGACAGGATTTGAGTAAGCATCCTTCCCCTCATTACAATTAAGTTATTTAACATATAGAGTATCAGATAGAGCCAAGGGACAGTGAATTTTTCTTTGCAATTCGTATTTTTTCTTTCCATTCGACTCCTTGGTATTTCCATTATTATTTCATCATTTTAAGCTGGTGAAGACATGGGCTTTGTAAGAAAAAATAGGCTGCCTGGACATATACATACACAGACTTTTGCAATTGATTGGAATTGATTTTTTGTATGTGTAATACTTGTGGTAGTAAACACTCCATCAGACACAAATACCTAAACAAGAAGATGCAATGACTCACAAGGCTGGCTCAGGTGCATATCCTGCACAAATGGTAAAATTCACTGCTCTTTGCACAAAGCCTGGTTACTCATGTTTTGTGCAGGGAACTAAGCAAATAGTGGGGAAACTGAATTCACTTCCTAAATCTGTGGATAGTCTGCAAGGCTAAAACACTGCTCTGCAGGGGCTTGGGCTTGTTGGTATTTCACAGATCCTAATTTCCCTTCCCCTCCTGGCTATCTTCAAATCTTTACAAGCTTATGGATTCAGAGCCACTGTAATGCCAACATTCCTGGCCGTCGGTAGGCAGGATCGAACCTGGGATCTCTGGGGCTTAGTGCATGAGCCTCTAGGGCATGAGCTAAAAGCGAACTGGCTGTAAGCTAAGGCTGTAGAACAGACTCATTTTATCTCTCTCTCTGAGTGGTCTCGGTGCCACTAGATGGGACACAACACCACTCCCAGAAGGTGTGTGGGTTACACCAGCACAAGTTTCTCCGTAGTATACGAAGTGTACAGAGACCATGCTTTGTGGCTGCTGCTCTATAAAGGATTTAAGAGGCGTAAAGGAACCTTGGATGTTCCACCTTTATTGGTACAAATTAGGGCTGTCAAGTGATTAAAAAATGCACTGTTAATAATAGAATTCCATTTATATAAATATTTTGGATGTTTTCTATATTTTCAAATATATTGATTTCAATTATAACACAGAATACAAAGTGTACAGTGCTCACTTTCTATTTATTTTTGATTGCAAATATTTTCACTGTTAAAAAAACAAAAGAAATGGTATTTTTCAATTCACCTAATACAAGTACTGTAGTGCAATCTCTTTATCATGAAAGTTAAACTTACAAATGTAGAATTATGTACAAAAAATCTGCATTAAAAAAATAGAACAATGTAAAACTTTAGAGCCTATAAGTCCACTCGGTCCTACTTCTTGTTCAGCCATTCGCTCAGACAAACAAGTTTGTTTATATTTTCAGGAGATAATGCTTCCTGCTTCTTGTTCACAATGTCACCTGAAAGTGAGAACAGGTGTTCCCATGGCACTGTTGTAGCCAACATGCCAAGATATTTACAAGCCAGAAGCGCTAAAGATTCATATGTCCCTTCATGCTTCAACCACCATTCCAGAGGACATGTATCTATGCTGATGATGGGTTCTGCTCGATAACAATCCAAAGCAGTGGGGACCGACACATATTCATTTTCTTCATCTGAGTAAGATGCCACCAGCAGAAGGTTGATTTTCTTTTTTGGTGGTTTGGGTTCTGTAGTTTCCACATTAGAGTGTTGCGCTTTTAAGACTTCTGAAAGCATACTCCACACCTCATCCCTCTCAGATTTTGGAAAACACTTCAGATTCTTAACTCTTGGATCGAGTGCTGTAGCTATCTTTAGAAATCTCACATTGGTACCTTCTTTGCATTTTGTTAAATCTGCAGTGAAAGTGTTCTTAAAATGAACAACATATGCTGAGTCATCATCCGAGACTACTATAACATGAAATATATGGCAGAATGTGAGTAAATTAGAGCCGGAGACATACAATTCTCCCACAAGGAATTCAGTCACAAATTTAATTCACGCATTATTTTTTTTAACAAGCATCATCAGCATGGAAGCATGTCCTCTGGAATGGTGGCCGAAGCATGAAGAGGCATACAAATGTTTAGCATATCTGGCACGTAAATACCTCGCAACGCCGGCTACAAAAGTCCCATATGAATGCCTGTTCTCACTTTCTGGAGACATTGTAAATAAGAAGAGGGCAGCATTGTCTCCTGTAAATGTAAACAAATGTGTTTGTTTTAGCAATTGGCTGAACGAGAAGTATGACTGAGTGGACTTGTAGGCTCTAAAGCTTTGTATATTTTTGTTTTTGAGTGCAGCTATGTAACAAAAAAAATTTACATCTGTAAGTTGCACTTTCACGATAAAGAGATTGCCCTACAGTACTTGTATGAGGTGAATTGAAAAATATTGTTTAGTTTATCATTTTTACAGTGCAAATATTTGTAAACAAAAATAATATGAGCAGTGTATACTTTGAATTCTGTGTTGTAATTGAAATCAATATATTTGAAAATGTAGAAAAACATCCAAAAATATTTAATAAATTTCAATTGGT